>NC_140589.1:396347392-397561041 GCF_964204655.1 Triturus cristatus
GGAAGGTATCCGAGTGAAATCAGAACAAGTAGACAGACAAAGAAATGCCCTTATGAATGGTATGTATCCCCTTCTGGCCGAAGGATTACCTAAGGCTACTCCAGAGATACCGAAAGACTTGCCAACCCCATTATTTCCAATAAAGGTACATCCTAAGGGGCATCCTAGAACCGCAGAAGATGTTTTTCTTTCCTCATATTTAGATGACGCAGCTCCCGAGTATGCTAATTCCGCCCCACATAGACCGCCTGTCAGGGAGGTTCAACGCCAAGATCCGGTACCCGTATCTCTACAGCAACGAGTTCCGGCAAGCACATCTGTTTCTACATCTGTCCCTGCAGATACTTCTATAGCTGTGTCCACACCTATAGTTGCTGTATCGCGTTCAACGAATCCTTTCACGCCCGACACCCCAGATGGGGCTACGGGAGGTACTAGCAACACTTTTTCTACGCCACCCAGAATAAATAAACTTACTTTTCAAGAGTCAGGACATTCACGTACACCCAAACTCATAAATGCCCGCACGCTTAAGGAACTTCTTGTAGATTGTAGATATGACCCTGTGCCCGGCAAAGAGGACGAAATGACCCTGGCATCATTACGTATCAGACGAGCCGCGGTGTATCTAGGGAAGTTACCAGGAATGACTGCGCATCTAGATAATATATATCATTTTGTTCAAACAGGGCGAGATTCTGAATGTATTAACAGAGCTATGGAATATCAGAAAGTGGAGATACAGGGGGAACTGTTACGTTTCCTCATAAATTGTGTGATCAGAATTCTTAGACCGACCAGGGGTAGACCCGGAAGCAATGCAAATTCTTACCAGATGGAGTCAGAATATATCAGAAGGAAGACATGATAAGCAGAATTGTATAATAGCCATGTGCCGAAAGATCCGAAAAGAAATAGAACGCCTACACGAAGAAAGATTAGCGGTAGACCAGTTCGAACAAAGCGAGGAAGAAGGATCAGGACTGCCCACAGGACAGTCAGACACTATAGCCTATGTAGGTAGAGGAAGATCTTGTAATAGTAATAGATGTCTTATTGACCCGATACGTCCGATATGTCCAGACAATAACAGGAGTTTCCCAACACCCATAGTCCATATAAGGTCTAACGAGCATTCGTTCCAAGCAGCTGACAAATTACTCCGAGAACGAAGGGGTTATCATTTTCTCGATTCTATGGATGAACAAGAATTAGCCAGGTCAGCTGTCCATTGGGTTGACAGTCCCGGAAAATATAGTGATGATACAGTAGCACGCACATTTTTGAATCTCACCCCAGATGAACAGCGTTTAGCTGGGATTTATATGATTCAACAACTCCTTATACTATATCAGAGTCAGCATTCGGACCCTGGTCCCTTACCTGATATATTGACTGAATTACTCATGAATAGATGGAGAGGTTCAGGTACTAAATTAATTAAAGAAATACTAGAATCAAGAAAGCAATACATTCTTTTTGTATGTTCAGAACATGTTTCACTACCCATTAAGGAAAGAACCACGTATTACATGGACAGACAGAATCCTCTACGAGAAGTACACCCAATAAAGGGCGAGGACAATGAGTTTAAACGCGTATTTGTATACACGCCCATATCAAAAATAGAATTGTTAGAAATGAAGAAAGTGGTACCCAGTCATGACAAAGATCCAGCGGGTTTTCACCGAGAAATTAAAGACATGTTACTCATGGGAGAGTATACCTATCCCGACATTATGACAATATTAAAGGTATTAATGCCTGCTGGCATTTATGAGAAACTCAGGGAAAAAGAGTGGGAGGTAGGAGACCAAAAAATAGAATGGTCAGTATTAGAAGCAGAAGAAAAGGCCCGAACTGCAGGAGCAGGACTTGGGGATAAAACTAAAGCACTACCAGGTTTATTAGTACAGGTACTGCCACGTTTATTAACTACGAAAAAGGAAGATTGGGGTACAATTTCAGCCTGTAAACAGAAGCAAGATAAAGACACTAGTGATTACTATGCCCGATTTGAAAAATGTTTTGGTATAAATAGTGGCATAAAAGCAAGTAGCGAATCATACCCACATCTGTTTGTAACAAAATTAGTAGAAAATGCCCTGCCCCAAGTAAAGAATAGAGTATTAAAATTCGAGAGTACCTGGCAAGGTAACACTCCATCACAAATGTTACAAATGTTACAGTACCATCACAATAGAATTAGAGAGGAACAAGAACATGAACACAGACGCATGAAAGACACAAAAATGAAAATGCTAGTTTCTCAGACAGTTCCAGCTGAAGGACATAAAAAGGGTATGACACATTCCGGTGATTCAGCAGGACCTGTAAAAGGGACATGCAATTATTGTAAAAAGCCAGGTCATTACGTACACGATTGTCCAGTTTTGAAACATAATATCGCCATAGGTAATACAAAAGAAAGACCACGGCCACCTAGACAGGATCAGAATGAACAAGGAGCTCCGCAGCACGCACAGTCCATGCCAGCTCCACCACAGTCTGTACAGTTTGTGCCAGCTGCACCAGCGCTGCCCGTTGCTGCCACACAAACCACGACACGACAACTGTACCAGACCGCACAGTACGACTATCCTGATTACCAACGATACGCATGAACCAGCCTAGAGAGGGAAGTTGACTTACCCCTTATCGAGATCCCTGTAGATCAAGAAGGACCTTATGTACATAGTGAATTGTTAGGCCAAGACAGAAAATTTTTACTCGATACAGGGGCAAGTCGAACGACCATAAAACGTAGTGAAGTTCCAGGGGCACCCCTCTCAGGCTCTCAGAATATCTCCCTTGGTTTTTCAGGAAAACCTATTGTTAATGAAGTGTCACAACCTCTTCCACTTACGATAGGACCTTTGACCCGAACTACCGATTTATTGCTTACTAAATCATGTCCAGAAAATCTGTTAGGAATAAAAACACTGAAAGCTCTAGGAGCCATAATATGTTGTTCTCCGGAAGGAGTAAGATTGTTTTTACGTGATTTTAAAGGTCACTATGTATCTAGAGACATGGATCCCTGACTGCAGACTTTACCTACACATCTATGGGCACAAGGCCCTACTGATGTTGGTTGCATGAATATTACACCATATCGAGTCACATTAAAGGCAGGAGTGGTACTACCACGAATGCGACAATACAAGTTACCCCCAGATGCTGTAGTGGCTTTGCTGCAAATCATTGACGAGCTCATTGCCCAAGGAGTGGTTGTGGAAACAGACTCCAATGTATGTAATTCACCAATAATTCCGATTCTTAAACGAACAGATCCAAAGGCCCTGCCAGTATATCGATTGGTTATTGATCTGCGCGAATTAAACAAGTGCATTGTGCCACAATTCCCTGTGGTCCCTGATATCTCGTCATTATTGACAGCCATTGATTCCGAAGCAACATTCTTTACTGTAATTGATCTTAAAAACGCCTTTTTCAGCGTCCCAATAGATCCGGAAAGCCAATATTTGTTCGGATTTAGTTTAAATGGACGTAGCTTTAAATTCTCACGCGCACCTCAAGGATTTACAGAAAGCCCCAGCATCTATAGCCAAGCACTGAAACGAGAACTTGACAGTATCCACATGCCAGTTAACACTGCCTTGCTTCAATATGTCGATGATCTGTTGATCACCGCTAGAAGCGAACCCGAATGTGAGAAAGCATCACTGACAGTTTTACAATTTCTAGCTGAAAAGGGACACAAGGTGTCCCCTTCTAAGCTGCAATTCTGTGTCCAGCGAGTTATTTATCTTGGACACTCGCTGTCCAAGGAGGGAAGGCAGCTTACACCCGACCGCATTCAGTTAATAGCTAACATGCAAATACCCAAGACACAAAAGGAGGTGCGGGCTTTCATAGGCCTCACTTCATACTGTAGACAGTGGATCCCTCAATATGCATTTCTAGCAAAATCGCTCATTCAGTTGACAACACAGGAGGCAGCCACATCGACTGTTCTCCCTTGGACTCAGGAACATACACAAGCTTTTGAAAGCCTAAAGAAAGCTTTATGTCAAGCACCTGTTTTAGCAACGCCATGTTACAGAAAACAGTTTACACTCTTTGTTACAGAGCGCGAAGGTACTGCCTTGTCAGTACTCACACAGGAACAAGCAGGAGCACACAAACCATGTGCTTATTTTTCTAGTACATTAGATCCAGTAGCTCAGGCTCTTCCTGCGTGCCTGAAATCAGTGGCAGCGACAGCTTTAGCAATACGACAAAGCGATGCCATAGTGTTAGGACATCCATTGACAGTTCAAGTACCACATGCGGTAGAGGTTCTTGTAAATAGAACGCAAACACAACACTTGACTATAGCGCGACTTACAGGGTACGAACTTACATTGTTCCAGCCACATATAGAAATCAGACGCTGTAACACATTGAATCCTGCCACACTTTTGCCAGTAATCGGAACAGACCCACTAGCCCATGACTGTATTGAAGTTATTACTATAACGACGAAACCCAGACAAGACTTAACCGATGTCCCATTGTCAGATCCAGACCTGACATTGTATGTAGATGGTTCATGTATGAGAACAAATACAGGAGAGTTAGTGGCTGCTTACGCAGTCACAACAGATACTGAAGTCATTGAAACAAATCATATAAATACTTTGTCAGCTCAAGCCGCAGAGCTCATCGCTCTGACACAAGCCTGTATTCAAGCCACAAGTAAAAAAGTCAACATATACACTGATTCACGTTATGCATTCGGAGTTGTACATGACTTCGGCGTGCTGTGGCGAGAGAGAGGTTATTTAACTTCCCACGGTGCCCACATTCAACACGGACCCCTCATTCATGCTTTATTAGATGCGATACATCTACCGACTGCAATATCAATTATGAAATGTAAAGCTCATACGAAAGTCACTGATATCATTTCTCAAGGCAATGATCTAGCCGACAGAACAGCTAAACAGACTGCTCAAACACAAACATCCGACATGACAAAGATAATAGTCCCGACGCCGACACATTGTATGACAGTTAAAGATCCTACTTTTGACGTAATTGACATCCAGACACATGCTACACCAGATGAAATAAAGAAATGGACCGAATTAGGAGGGATCCAAACGGATCAAGGATGGATTATGAAGGAAAAGTCTGTGTGGTTCCTTCCTGATTCAATGGTCCAAGTTATAATTAACACTATACATAGTCCAGCACATCTAGGAGAAAAAGCTATGCTAGATAGCATTCAACACATTTGGTTCAATAAACATTTACGAGCAGCAGCCAAACAAAAGGTCCGTACCTGTATGATCTGTTGCCAGTTCAACCCAGGAAAAAGCGTTCCCGTAGAACAGGGTGGATTTCATCCTCCTGATCACCCTTTTGAAGTCCTCCAGATGGATTATATCCAGATGGAACGATGTCGAGGATTCAAATACGTTCTCGTAGTTGTTTGTGCTCTTTCCCGTTGGACGGAGGCATACCCGGTTTCAGATTACACTGCCCCGACTACTGCCAAACAGTTGGTTCGAGAATTCTTCCCACGATACGGTTTACCACGTGTTGTTCACTCAGATAACGGCCAGCCGTTCTCATCCGAATTAATGAAACATGTTTCACTTTTGTTAGGTTATCAGTGGAAATTCCACTGTGTCCGACACCCTGAGGCAGCAGGTCTCGTAGAAAGACATAATCAGACCCTGAAAATTAGATTGTCCAAAATATGCAGGGAGAAAGGTGTCGACTGGGTAGTAGCACTACCAGTTGCACTCTTTTACACAAGAATGGTAGCACACTCTCGAACAGGGCTATCCCCGTATGAAGTGATCTTCGGCAGACCACCAAATATGTGGGGGACGCCTATGCCACGAAAAATAACTGATATTGACTGTAATATGCTGACAGATTACTTAGCTTCCTTGATGTCTGCACTACAATCTTGTCGTTCACAGGTAGCTGCAACCTTTCCCGACAACACTGAGGTGAAACCCCTTGACGTAGTTCCGGGGGACCTCGTTCTTGTGAGGAATTTCGACCGAAAGACTCAGCTGGAGCCCAGGTGGAGATCACCCAAATTGGTCCTGCTCACCACAAGGACAGCCGTGAAGATCGAAGGCAGAAAAGGATGGGTGCATTCAAGTCATATCAAGAAATTTCATGGACTTCCTTCGGATGTGAATAGCCCACCTCGTGTGTCTTCACCCATTGACTCAAAACTACCTTTGGCTGAGGCCAACAGTCAGGAACTTTATAAACTGAAACTCAGGCCTAAACCGTCGGACGATTTGATTGTTTAAGTCCTCTCCAAGGTGAAGCGGTTGAATCTGTCTCCGACATGTATCCCTTAGACCTGAATCATGGAAAATCGCGAAAAATGTTGAAGCGACATGCGTATTGTAAATCATTGCGTAGCCATTGCATAATGACGTTATTAATTTTGTTTTTCTTGAGTCTTTTAATAATTACTGCAAGTATATTGTTGCACATATATTATCCTATTTCTAGACCTGTTTACAATGTTACTGCTGAACATTCTTTTAGTGAATTATCTCCGCTTGAGTTGTCTTATAGATTTGCGCTGCGCAATAACACTTTTATTAGTATGTTACATCACTCCCATCAGGTTAGCAATGCTACAAATTGTTGGATATGTGGCCGACTCCCTCCCTATCAGAATTATAAAGGAATTTTACCTCTCTTTCCATACCCGTTCACACACAATGGCTCCTGTGGAGCATGGTTTAGTTTAATTAATTCTCTAGATTCGAATTCTGCAGTTTATCAAGATAACTGGGTATGGGGAAATTTGAACTTAATTTTACTTAAGGTCTGCTACCCCAACAAGGAGGGACTTCCCCAGAGAACAGGAACTGATCTAGAAAACGAAGTGTATGGATTAGGTAATTTCACGCTTAATCTTATGATCCTAAATGTCGAATCCGAAACTACTCCAATTTTGCCCGCTATGTCAATATTTCCAGTAAAGGGTGAACTATGTGTAAGGAAAAATGGTTCCATACATATGGGCCATAGTAAATGCACGACTGTAGTAGAGTTTAGTGATCAAGGCAAGTCCACATTTAGAGCTTCCCGCCATTCCTATTACATATGTGGTCAGACGGCATATGTACGTTTGCCTCTAGACTGGGACGGTACTTGCTATATTGGATTCCTTTTGCCACCTGTTTTTTTAGCTCCTCCTGATTATCACAGAAATATTCATTTAGTAAATAGTAGAGTAAGGAGAGATCTCCCAATAGTCGATTACACTGAAACAGCATGGGAAAAATACACAGATTTCAATAAAGGTCTCTTTCCCTATATAGGTACTGTTACTAATAGTAAGCTGATACGTAGATTAACTAGAACCCTTGAAGCAGTAGTGAATGAAACTATTTCCGCTTTAGGCAATTTAACAGAAGAGCAGTCTGCTATGCGGATTGTTGTGCTTCAAAATCGTCTTGTCCTTGACGTCATCCTGGCTGATAGGGGCGGAGCTTGTAGGGTCATCGGATCAAGCTGTTGCATTTTCATACCAGAAAATTCGCCATCTGTATATAAGGCCATAACTCGCCTTCATAAGATTGTAAGCCAGATACACCAGAACCCAGGCACCTGGACTTGGTCCGGTTGGTTTTGGAGTATATTATCTACCTTTGGATGGAAGGTCCTATCTTTCCTAGGTATTGGCCTCCTCATACTATTCAGTTGCTGTCTATGTCTACAATGTGGACCAGCGATCTGTGGTCTGTGTGCCACATCGTGTATTCCACCACCAAGAATTCATTCGTCACGGAAGAAGAAAGAAGAACAAATGATGTTATATGAACAGATCAATGGATTGATGAAGATTGATATCTCTTAACGGGCAAGTAGGGGACAAGGAGGGAATGTGGAAATATGGATTTTTCTGATCAGTTATGTCCCCTATCTTGGACCCCAACGGTTCCATGTATGAATCACAAGTACATGTATGTTCCCTCCAGTTCTAGTTATGAAGACGCAAACACATGTGCGTCCACCGCCAACATGTCCTTTGTCAGATCCGCCATGAATAGGCCGGATATTCCATTCTTAAATATGAAAGGCCACCGGCTTTATATGGTTCACTTATGCCATTTTACAGTCCAGGCAAGTAGGCCCTGATTCTGTCATCGAACTCTTCTTGCCTTCTGCCTCTGAAAGCTCCAGTCTGAGCCTGCAACCGTGACCATGAACTTTGCCTCATTCTCTGCGCGGCTCACGAAGCCTGACATCAGCTTGCTGCCTGCCAAGAACTGTATTTCACCTTCGAAATTATCTGCTCCGTTCCCTGCCCGATGCATTCCTGTCTAGTAGTTTAAGTAAACATTCTTCCAGCTACCGAGCAAAGGCTCGGCTTCTCTGTCCTCATGCAAGTAATTCATAGCCCTGTTACCATGAAAGGTTTCTGCCCCTTGCATCTCATATAGACACTTAGACACTTAGACGCTTGTGCACGCACACACAGTCAGTATAGAATAGATTTTGTCCAAGAGACTTCCCTTTGTGGATAACATAGTTCTTTAAACATGGGATGTTAGATATGATTTGGGATTAGGTTGACTTGACCCTCCAGACTTCTTGTCTCCACATGTAGAGCTAAATGTCAAGCCCCCTTCACCCCCTAGTTGCACGTCAATCACACGTCATGCTGCTGCGCACGCATCTATGCCAAGTATAATCTTATAGATCCACCTATATATGACATCATAACCAATTATGTTCCTTTTTACTCCTCATTACGCCCATTTTCGGTTACGCAGGTGAATCGTCATCTTCCTTATCAATTGTTACGCCTACCGCATTCGCTTCATTGTATTGTATGTTCTATAAAAGTCATTTCTTGTCAATCATGTATGTACTTCACTTCCTGAACCTTCGTGGTGACGGAACTTGGAGCAACCGATTAGAATCGTTCATTGGAATAAAGCCCATTCCGAACCTCTAATACCACGGATTCTGCCTCTTATTTACTGAGCTGTTTTATTATGTTTCTGTACCAAATTAAGTCCCGGTAATTAAATTATTTACCACAGAGACAGGGGTCCACCGGGGCCCAGGGAGGCTCTCTCCGGCCTGGCTGCTATCAGAAGCAGGGACCGGGCCGGTGTGCAGGAGTGGCTGGCTTTATCTGCTACGCTGACGGAGCGTAGTTTTCTGCCCACCCCTAATTCACATATGATGTGTGTTGTATAGCAGCAGGTGTTTGCACATCTCCAGCAGTTTGCATGCGGGAGGAAGCCTGCTCTGTTCAGTTTCATTGTGGTACAAGGCCAATTGCAGTGTCTTAAAAAGGCAGAACTTCAGTTGTGCCTCTTGAGGAAATTCGATTTTCGATCACGATCGCATTGAGCCGCCATTTTGTGCTCTGCCGCCATTTTGTGTTGCCCTCACTCAGGCAGCACGACGAACGAAGTCTTTTCTGCTTTTCCTGCAATATTGTGTCAAAATAGCCTTGTGCCTCCGTTTACGAAGCTGGTGTTAGAGACTGGCCGAGTACACTAATCCCTGTCTGGTTTTCCTAATCCAGGTCTTTAACTATCTGTTGGTTCACACTATTCTCTCCTGACTTTATCTTATCTTCTGGCCTTCGCTGTCCTCCGCTCGTATTCTCTCGTTTCACAACTGTCCTCTAAAACACACAAACGTATCTCGCCACCTGCAAGTCAGTTACAGACATGGTAATACCTTAACCTGTGGGAGGAGTGGCAAACACAGTTGGAGGAGAGGCTTCTTCGAGTTACTCGATATCTTTGTTTTTCAACCTTTTCTATTGGACATGTTCTGTTTTTGAACTTTCCTTATTGGTCCTCTATGTATGTTTTAAGTGTGTTCTTTGTTAATGTACATGTTATTTATGTACTATAAAAGATTGTGCGCCACGGAGTGCAGTGGCAGTCTCCTGAGAACATACCGTGTGTACTTCTAGGACAACTGTACTAGCTGCAGCTAATAAAATCTGATCTTTTACGCCAACAGAGTGTCCCCGTGTCTCTGTTAGCTGAAGCAGGAGAACCCAGGAGATTAAGGCATACCCTGTGCCGCCAGGCCCAATTGGTTCTGGTTCTTCACTCTCTGGTACCTCTGTCCAGGGCTTCGAGGGCTTCCGCCCACTCATCCTCTTCATAGGAGACTAGCAATTGGGCTTGCCATCTGGCATAGAGAGCTCACGATAGGGTTGCAAGAAAAGGTGAGATGAGAGTGTACTGTATAGTCCTGAAATCACCCCTTTGTGTTTCCCCCATATGTAGAGATATAACGCCACCGGCGAGACTGGCAGGGACCACGGGCATGGGCCCAGGCATCCCCTCAGACAATGCTGCAATTGTATGTAGCACCAGGATTGTGGTGCAGAGAGGCCAAACTCCTCCTTCATCTGAGCTAGCAATGGCTTCAGATTGTCCAAGACAATCCCCACCACGCCTTTATTCACCAGCATCCCCAGGTATTTCAGACGGGAGGATTGCCAGCGGAAATGGTATCCATGTATGGCCGTTTTGGAGGTGCCGGCCAAGATGGAAAGAGCTTCACTATTATCCCAGTTTATTTTTTATATCCAGGCAATAACGAGAAATCGTCAATAATGTACAGCAGGGACAGCAGGGAGTGATGCAGGTCTGTGAGAGTGAGCAGAATATCGTCTGTGTAAAGGTATTGTTTGTAGTTGCCGGTGGGGAGGGAGATGCCTGTGATGCTGGCCACGTTATGTATGCTAGAAGCCGGGGGCTCAATGGCTAGATGAAAGAGGAGCGGGGAGAGGGGAGAGCCCGGACGAGTCTCTCAGTGAATTAAGAAAGGTTCTGATAAGAAGCCCCCACAGTTGACCTGGGTAGTGGGGCTTTCATACAGAAGTCGCACCTTAGCGATGAATTGGTCGCTGAGGCTGAAGCGTTCCATCACCTTAAAGAGGTAGTTCCATTCGATGCGGTGAAACGCCTTTTCTGCGTCAAATGAGGGGGCCAACACCTCAGTCTGAAGATCTTTGGCTGACCAGAGTGCGTGTGCCAAGGTGTGGAGATGGTTTCTGGAGGAGCAGCTGGGCACGAAACCTACTTGTGTGTGATGTATCAGAGAAGGGAGGACTTTGCATAGGCGGGAGGCTAAACACTGGCCAAGATTTTGATGTTGCAATTTAGTAAGGAGATGGGCCGGTAACTGCTGCATAATAGGGGGTCTTTCCCAGGTATGGGTAAGAAGGCGATCACTGCCCTATTAGAGAGGGGACCCAGAGAGGACGTCCGTTCTGCTTCTTGAAATTCAGTCTGTAGAGTGTCAACCATCTCCTCCCCTGCCCACCGATAAAATTCTGCTGGGAAGCCGTCTTCTCTGGGGGCTTTGTAGTAAGGTAGTTTAGATATCGCTAGCGTTATCTCCTCTTAGCTGAACTCCCCATCTAGAAGCTCTCTGCCCTTGTCCAAGAGGCGGGGGAGGTCCGCACCACTTAAAAAAGTGGTCAATTTGGCCTCCTCAGCTGGTTCTCCCGGAGTGTACAGGGATGTGTAGAACCAAGCAAATTTATTTGCAATGTCTTGGGGACGGCTGAGGCTCATGCCTCCTGCTGATTGTATGGCAGGGATGGCCATTGTTGCCTCCCGCTGGTGGTGTCATGTAGTTCCTATAAATCTACATAGGATCTGCACATTTAGACAACATAAACTGTGGGATTAGTGTCCAGACTGATTCCAGAGATACCCTCACCAGATATGTTCGCCTGTATACCAGCTAGCTCACAGTGCCACTATGAACCCCTCATACTAAGGAGCAAATCGTTTCTGGCAACTATCGAACATGACAACCCTGTTCCCACAGGGATTGTGGAAACAGTACAGTACTTTTCGCTCAGTCACTCATGCTCACTTTATCTCAGAGAGATACACAGAATAAACGATGGGGACGTTTTCAATAAGTATTTATTGAACCAGCATCATTCTGATGTAAAATAAATGTGCTGCAAAAACCATAAGACAGAAACACATATAAACAGTTATGAACACCAATAGAGTAAATAGATGGTAGAATTCTACCACAGTGCCAAAACAATGGATATATGCAGGTATAAAGATAAATGACAATAGTAATTCATATTCCTATGATGCTAACCCTAACTAGATGCACCTAAATGTACCTATCATGTATGTGGGTGTAAAGCCAAGAATCCCACAAGGATAGAGCCAACCCCATTACCTGATGTGAGAGAACGAAGGACCCCATCTTGGTCTCGAGATGGACACCCCGCGAGGGATGTCAGACCACTACATGCTGGAGTGTCTGCGTACAGGACCCTCAGCGTCTTGTGTCAGCGTGTCTGCATGGAAGTCTTTCTCCTGTACCTGCCCTAGCAAAGATATGGTGTTTATATACCCAAAAGGTACCCTCAGGGGTTCTACCTTGCTGTGTCATGTCGGTCAAGGATGACGATAGTGATGAACCTTATACACAGTTATTACGCAGAAGATGGTAATCCTGTTGTGAGTCTGAGTGTCCTCATGCATAATAAATTAGGCTAGTTTTCTGAGAAAACCACATGACATTTATGCAGCACCTAACTAGGTAAAAGGTCAACACCAAAACTGTTATGTAGTACAATGGCAGGGTAAATGTAGGTGAAAGGTTAGGAGACTACCCAGGCCTATATTGGGGTACATTGCGAATCATAACAGTGGAGCTGTGTCACCAGTAGTCATCCCGCTTTTTCCCGCTGCTCATAATGTCGCCCTTTCATCCGTTGCAGGGCGTACTCTGCTTTGAAGGAAAAAAGGCTTTTTAGGGCCATCTGGGCCTGTTCTAGAGACCTGGGTGCTGCAGAGTAGAATGGGCAGAGTAGAGGCAGTTATAGGACGAGATGTCCCTCTCCAATTCCTTCTGTTGGGTATCAGCCTGCCTGTTGACCTGTGCTGCATCCCTCATGAGTTGGCCTCTGATGGTGGTCTTTGCGGCAACCCAAAGAGTCCTATGAGAGGTCCGTGTCCCTTGGTTGTCGGAGGGGTATTCTGTGAGAGGGGCCTTTAGTTGGGATTTGCCCTGAGCGGTCCTGTTGTGCTGTATATTCATAGGACAAGGCTTAGGTTCCGGTAGAGCCAACCCTACCTCCAAGGATATGAGAACTCGGGAGTGGTCAGAGAGGGCCACCACTTGTATTTGAGAGTCTCTGATGAGCGCTACAGTCCTGTTGGAGACAAGGAAGTAGTCCAGCCTGGAGAGCGTGCTGTGGACTAGGGAAGTGAAGAAAGGTATGTGTCTGTCAGGTGACTAAGGCGCCAGTGGTCCTCCAGACCATTGTCCGCCAGCACATCCTCCATCAAAGCCCCATCCGCAGCACTGCCTTTATCAAGAGGTCCTGTTCTATCCAAAACTGGGTTCCTCGTTAGGTTCCAGTCTCCAACAATGAGGTATTGTGAGGCACCTATTTCCACTAAGAGGTGGTTCAGCTGAAGGTGGAATGACCGTTTTGCCCACGGCGGGGCGTAGACCAACCCTACTCATATAGAATTGTCTCCTAGACGCAGTTTGGCAGACGCATACCTTCCACCTGGGTCAGACCACATTTTTGTTACTGTAACTGGTAGGAATTTGCGAAGGAGAATCAATACGCCACATTTACGGGGTGTCCTTCTTCTGGGGTGGCTCCAATGTGAACACCACTGTGGATAACCTTTCCCACCCAGTCTCGGCATAGTTTGTCAGATTCCAGGGAGTCTAAATGTGTTTCCTGTAGCAAGGCCACGTTTACCCATTTGGACTGGAGATAAGAGAGTATTTTTTTCCTTTTGATGTAGAGTGTGAGTCCTTTCACGTTCCAGGATATAGCACATAGGGGGTGTGTGGCACACATGTTGGGGCCTAAAGTGGCCAAAGATATGTGAACCCTTGTGGAGAAGAGACAGGGATAGGGGGTGTGGACAACCCAGGGCACGCAGAAGGGGTGAGATGCTCTGGTGAGGTAGCTGGTGTCTGTGGTGGGCGGGCATTAGTCCTTGTGATGTGGTAGACAGTAAGAGTGACGCTCTAATAAAAGAAAAGAAAGGGGGTAGATAGGGGTAGGATAGGAGGGGTGAGCAGGAAGAGGGTGGCTGCTATCTGATGCACAGCACTGGGGACACTGGACTTTATACCGCGTGTCTAAACTCTCTGGGGCATCGATCAGAGGGGGGGGGTGGTGTCCCTTCGGGGGCAGGGTGCTGCCTGAGGTGGGACTGTAGGTTGTCGGAACGGGCTGGGGGCGGTGGAGATGGGGGGAACTCAAGAGAGTACACTGTGGCTGTGCAGTAGCGCTCAGGACGAGTGGGGAGAAATGATAACATAGCCAGGGTCGGAGAAGTGGGGAGAGTCAATTGAAACCATGTTCTCTGACATGTGCGGGCTCCTGGGATCCCGAAGTACCATTGGTCTTTTATCCCTCCGCTCCTGCATGTGTCCGAGCGTGAGGGCCCATGTTAAGGGCTCCGGGCTAGCAATCAGAAAGGGGGGAGAGGGGAGGGGGGTCCAGGGGGCATTGTACAAGACGCTGAAGTGTTGACAGGGGTGTCTGAAAGAAGAATGGAATGGAATGGGGAGGTTTAGGGAGGCCTAACTTGCAGGGGAGGGCAACCATGTCTTATATGCGCCCTCCGACTAATAGCTTCCAGAGTTGGTGAGATGCGTCAAGAGTGGGGAAGGCGGTATGGTGGTGCCGTTACCTACGGGGAGGATATGTAGGGGCATGAGAAATTTTGTGAGGTACTTAACATGAGTCAAACAGGTATTTAAATAAGAACAACAAAAGCCATAACATGGTCCGACATCTGGTAGCCGCTAGTCGCTCAGTGTCGTGTCAGTACTATGGAGTGTCTCAAGTGTGGGGCCACTGCATAGGTCCTCTCCTCATCATTCTGCTTCCGAGGTGGGTTTTAAAGAAGAGCGAGATTTGTCCTTTTTTTGCTCGTGGATGAAAGCAGCTACTGATTTAAGGGCCAATGCCTTGTCTTTGTGGCTGCGGGTTGACCTCTCCTGGTCTCTGCCACAGTTCCGTGACCCGCAGGGGGCTCCCCACCTGGGGCAAGGGGGGGGGTTTGTTGTTACATGCTTGTCTGGTCATGATACAAGGGATGTCAAGATGTTGTCCAGGAACAGGCGCAGGTCCTCTGGGTCATAGAAATCCTTGGATATGCCATCTTTGGTGATCTGGAACCATGCAGGCTCAAAGAGACCATATTTAATATCTATTTGGCGTAGTCGTGGGTCGTAGAGAGAGAAAGGCCTTGCGGCGAGCGTTGGTCTCCCTAGAGAAATCCCCTGCCACATGTATTTCATATCCTTCATATGTGATTGGTCCTGGTGTACGTGCTACAGACAGCAGTTGCAGCGTCTGTTCATGTCGTAGGAAACAAGCAATTAGGGGTCGATGGCACGTTGCGGAATCCTTGCGTGGAGGGGCCATACAGTGGGCGCATTGCATCTCCAGCAGGGGATCGAAGGGGATCAAATTCCGCAGATGGCAACGACGGGCGCCAGTACCTAATCTTTAGGATGTTGACAATATATGCCAAGAAACACTACGAGACATTACCAGAGCTCCCCCTCCTGGTCAAAGCGGTATTTACAGACAAATTTTCTCTAACAATTGCCTGAATTGTTTGAAGTGATTGGAGATTATTCTGGTAAACCAATAAGTTCCTCCTTATTTTTTAATATAACCACAGACAGTTTTAGTTCTACTTGGCTGTAGCTGTGTGTTTGGGTATTTAATTGTTACAAGGCAATTGAGGATTCTAACACCCAGGCCCATGATTTAATGGGGGAATCCATCACAAGATTTCTAAGAGAGGAACTTGGGTCCTCTGTAAGAGAGGCGGTGGACGCAGGCCAGCTGAGAAAAATTATCTTTCCTTCTCAGATGGGGACTCTCCTCCTACCTCTGAACCCCGTGTTGGCGGAAAGGTTTCCCTCAAGAGGAAACATACAGAGAAGGCGTTAAGCCACACCTATGGCGCAGGTAGCATTTGCACTAGTCTGGTGCTTCTAGCAGCATAAGAGGAAAGGACCACCTTGACGGGGTGCAAAGGAAAGTTGCTCTCAGTGGCATGTGTCACGGTTCAGGGTGAGTGGGTGCGGGATCGTACCTGGGGACCCGACAAGTAGGATGCGAGCGGGGAATGTATGCTCCCCTTCCTACCGGATACCACGGAACTCCGTGGTATCCTCCGGCCACAATTAGCACTCTAGTGCGGTGAACCGGAAGTAGTCCAGGAAGCAACAGTGCAGGTTTAACTTCCAGGTTAACCTGTATATTAACCTGCGACATCCAACCTGACGCTGCTTCGGATTGAATGCCTACGCCAAACACGAGTCAGGACTAGACCAACAGAGTGTCCGCTCTCACGTTCTGGATTCCCGCGGACCGTCGCAATTCCCCACTGAAGTGCTAGCGCAGGAGCGTTTGCACTTTTACCTTTTGATTAGCCCATGCGATTGCCATTTGTTGTGTGATGTAGGTGCAGGAGCGCTTACACCTTTACCCTACCTCGGTAACACGTGCAGGAGCACACGCACGCCCTGGGGGAGGATGAAGTACGAGGGCAGAGGCGCTTACACATTTGCCCTACCTCAGCAACACGTGCAGGTACACGCCCACGCCCTGGGGGAGCCAGAAGTTTTAGCACAGGAGTACTTCTCTTCTCTGTATACACATCCTTCCATAGCAGTGTTTCCTGCCTTTTCCACGTGCGCTGGAGTTACGAGGTAGTTTATATTCTACTGAGGATGACAATGACAATGACAGCATGGAATGGGATGAGTATATGTTTGACCCCCAAGACACCTGTGAGTTGTTGGGTAAACTGAATGAGGACCTGGAGCAGGCCTCTGGCTCCAATGGGGTGAAGGACCCTTTAGAGGTAGATATGTTCAACCCTACAATGATTAAGCACCGGTGTAGTGCGGAATGGTGGCCAATGGACCACGTTGCCAAATATTTGAGTCATTGGGTAAGGAAGTCTCTGGATAGAGAGACCCGCAATTTGATCCAGACAGAGTGTGCCAGACCCTCTACGGAGGATAACATTTGTAACATCCCTAACTAGGATACATTGCTGATAACCTTTTTGTTCAAGTTTGGGAAAGATCGGATCAAAGGAATTGTAAAATGCCTTAAAAAGTGTCAGGACAAGGTCCTTGACATCCTGGGCCCAATAACCCGCATCCTAGATATGGCCGAGGAGGCCAGAGAGAAGAGTGGCAGAGTTAATCTGGATATGTTGAGAGGGTGGGCACAACATGCCATCTGCATTTTAGGAGACACCAATACGGGCCTAATAACTGAGAGGCAAACAGCCATACTGATGCAAATGAACCCTAAACTGGCTTATATGGCCACTAGGGATGACATGGGAGACATGGGAGATCCTAGGGGGCTTCTCTTTTGGGAAATATTTGTAAAATCATTGGCAAAATATGTTGCTACATTCACTGCTTTCAGTAAAGCTCAGACCAATATGCAAAGGGAATTCGGCTCAAGGGCTGTTTTTAGATGGGTTGATAGGAGGGGACTGGCTGTCAGCCGCGGTGCCTTCAGTTGCCAGTCTTACATACAGGAGCCAAGAAATGATGGCAGCTATGGCAAAGGATATCACCAGTATTCAAACTTCTACCCCCAGAGACGGCAGAACTCAAAAAACCTTGGAGGAAGAGCAAGATCTTCAGGCTCCGAATCGCAAGGTGAGAAGTGTTGGTTCTTTCCAACTAAAGGTCGGAGGAAGGTGGAGATTCTTCATCCACAATTTGGAGAAGAACACAGGAGTCACTTGGATTTTAGAAACCTTACGAGGTTTCAAAATAGAGTTTTGGGATTACCCAGTACAGATCAAACAACCCAGGGAGTTATCTTTAGACGCAGCGAACTGATAGGTTTAGAGGCAACCCAGAT
This sequence comes from Triturus cristatus, assembly GCF_964204655.1. Taxonomy (NCBI): domain Eukaryota; kingdom Metazoa; phylum Chordata; class Amphibia; order Caudata; family Salamandridae; genus Triturus; species Triturus cristatus. The sequence goes on from NC_140589.1 coordinate 396,365,301, forward strand.
GTTAGAGTAAGGGGCATTGATTTGGGTGCCAGATCAGGAGGTTTTGCGAGTACAGTGTTCCTTGTAAAGAAAAAGGACAAGGGATGGCATTCTGTCATAAATTTAAGGGATATGAACAAATTCCTGGTCTACAGGCATTTCATCCGTTGACAGACATTTTACAAACAGAAGATTGGTTAGTGAAGTTAGACCTCAAGGATGCATACTTCACGATACCTATGGATGGGGACAGTCAGAAGCACATGCGTTTCAGCTGAAGAAGTGTCCTTTACCAGTTCCTTTGCCTCCCCTTTGAGCGGTCCTTTGCTCCTTTGTGTTTCACCAAGAAGCTGTGTTCTGTAGTGACATTTTGCAGACAGAGAGGAGTGTAGCTAATTATTTATTTGGACGACATTCTGATAATGTTCCAAGACAGACTAGAACTTCGAGAATATTTGGCTAGGAGGAGCAAATTACTGGAGAGCCTAGGCTTCATAGTGAATACAGAAAAGTCAGTCATGGTTCTTATTCAGAATCTGGAATTTGGGGTTTTCAGATATATACCGTTTTATCTCAGTTGATTCAAACTCAGAAGACGGTGACAAAAATAAAAAAGGAGGTGAGGGCAGTGCTACTGAAAGAGATGGTGTTCTTAAAAGTTCTTGGGACTTCTCTCATCCTCCATTGAGGCAATTTCCCCAGCCCCTTAACACTACAGGGGTCTCCAGAGGCTAAATGGTTTGAGGATTAAGAAAAGGCTTTTGGTATGGGGACTCCATTCTCATTTCAGTGGATGCACAAGAGGACCTAGACTGGTGGTTGAGGAATCTAAAGGCTTGGAACAGCAAGGGTATTTTAGGGGCTATGACTGAAATAACATTAGAATCGGATGCCAGCAAGTTGGGCAGGAGGGCACGTTTGAACGAGTTAGAAACAGTTGCAAGAGCTTCAGAGAGTCATTGGCAAGCTCTGTCACTTTGATTGGGTTAGACAATTTCACAGCAGTCTCTTATATAAACTATTTGGGCGGTGCGAGTTCAAAAGCTCTGATGGAAAAGGTGAGACGAATTTGGTACTTTTGTTGGGATCATAAGATTGTGTTGAGAGCGGAGTTTTTTCCAGGTCTACAGTTTGTAAAAGCAGATTGGAATTCTAGATATTTCTAGGACTCCAGAGACTGGAAGTTAAATGCAGTGTTAGAGAGACATTACGTTGTTTAGTCTCATGCAGAAGGGTTTCTGATGTGAAAGCTCTGGAAATATCGAACAGATTTTAATCCCCTAGGAAATGCATTTCGATATTTAGAAAAGAACGAAGACTAAGTATGAGTTCAGCGTAGTAATTCTTTCTAGAGGAAGGGATGAGAGCCCGGGACCTTGGTGTAGAAAAGAAGCAAAGGTCCTGGTCAGACTGTGGCACACAGCTTTTAGGCTTCGGACTACATACGTCCAAAAACCCCACAACTACCACTGCTGGGAACGGGAACTCCAAAAGGCATAACCCGAGACAAAAGGAAGGCGTCCGGAGAAGAACAACAAAATGAGAGAAAGCCTAAGAGAGAGGGACAGGACGGCAGAGCCGATGGGTGCATGATCCTGTTTCTCTGACTGACTTGGAGAATGTACATTCTGAAATCCGGAGTTCCTGGGACCGTTAGCCGTTCTGAGCACCAGAATGCAGATCCTGTTGGAGCTCTGCCAATGAAGATACCATCATTTCCAACTGAAAAGCGCTGTTTTAAGATAATCATAGCCCGCAAGTTTTGCCGATCGGAGAACTGCGACTGAACAAAATGGCGACGAGTAATACCCATTTCGACAGTACGAGCGTTCGGAGTCAGACCTGATTGCACAACCAAGCACACATCTCCATGGTGAACTGGGGTCCTCGACCTCCGTTAAGGTAAAATCACCTTTGCGGCAGTGAAAACGGTGCTTAATGTTGTGAGGAAAATTAACAATGCGGCCTGACTCTAAGATGGCGGCCGTTTGACGGCGATACGGCGAGCGCCTCATCCTTCGCCTAGGGAGCCTCGCTGCAAGATTAACACAACTGGGCACTCACTTCTAGAGTAGCGGCCGCTGGGGGCATGGAGCATCCTCATGTACAACTGTTTCTATCACCACGGCGTCCTCTCACTGCGTGTGGCCTGACCCTAATATGGCACCCAAGTTCACTCATAGTCTCCAACCTTTGTAAACAGTATCTATCCATCAGATATTAGCATTACCTGAGGGTCTTTATTGCCAACCTTTTTGGTGGCACAGCACTGCTTGTCATATAGTTACTTCTGCATATCAAATCAGTAACTTCCTGGATTACCTGTCCTTGATGCCAGATCCAAAAATGGAATGACCCCTTTGCTCTTGAGACTCTGTACATGCTGTAGGGTGGGTGCTTCCCATTGCAGGGTAGGCTGTACAGTCATTCACACCATTGTTCTGCTACCCGGATCGGGGGGGGGGGCGCTGGGGCCCCCGCAGCCTGCTACGAGCGGAATGCGATGTGGAGAAAGACCTCTGGTGCCCAAGGTGAGAGCGGTACCGGCGGAGGTTGCGGCCCGCTTGTGAAGAGACCGGGGAGCTGTAGTGCAGTTGGTGGAGATCGGAGGACCGTAGACGGCACAGACGAGTTGCGGAGTACGGCGGTGAGACTTGGCCGTCGTCCGTGTGGGGAGCTTTCTGGCTGGTCCTGGGGGGTGCGACTCTGAGCCCCAGGGCGAGGACACTGGCTGCGTCGTGGAAAGTGCATCCGCGAGCCTACTAGGACCCGCATTGGTGAATGGGCCTACACTGGGGGCACACAGACGTTACCCTGAGGTACGTGGGGTGATTCTGTGATCTACAGATCGGCGTTGGAACAGACCTGGGCAGCGGCTTCCTCCGGCTGGTGTTCAACCAGCACGGCACCTTTGGCTGTGGTGGACTGCAACAGGGGACCTATACGGGACTGCTCTGCGACTACACAGAGGTATCTGGGTGCAATACTGGTTCAGCGGGTGGCGATTCACGGCTTGGGGCCCTGAATTTGAAGACTGCAGATATGCCGAGGAGGCCTGAAGCGTGAGCCCCCGCGGGAGGGCTGTGGAGAGAACTTTGTGTGCCTGTAGTGGCTCCTGGCGACGGGGGTGCCATAGAGGGGCACAACTGGTGGGTTCACAGAAGTGGAAGTAGCAGAGACCCCCCCAGAGCAGAATGCATAGAAGTACCCCCATCTACGACCTTGCCCCCTGCTGGGTGCTCTACGTGCAGGGCGGGGCAAGCTAGCTGGGAACTGCACTGCCGCTGTGGACTGGACTTGGGGACAAGTGGGTGAAGTACCCGGATGGTCGGTGAGGTACTAACGGGTGACCCCTGTGCTCTTTGACCCTCTGGACTGGCAGCCCCACGAGGGGGAGCCCACATCTTCTTGTTTTGCTGTATGCTGAGGATTTGGTGTGTACATAATAAGTTACAGTGTTAACGTTGGGTCAAAGTGGGAGTGCTTTGCTGTATAATCAATAGTCTGTAATAACATCAGATCGATCCTACCGACTACATTTTTATGTAGTGCTTACTATCCCTGATGGGACATCAAAGCTCTTGTGTCTCTGTGATTTGAACAATTCCAGCACCCTTTGACGATTAAAGATGTTGCGGTGAGGGATAGCTGCGGCCCCAGGCGCTCTCAGCAGTGTCTTCGGAGGCAAGCCGGCAGTGCCCTTCACGACCTTGGAGTGCACGTGGAGACCTTACAGCTTGGCACAGGTGAGACATCTTGGTGTCAAAGGTTAGGGGTAGTGACAGGAGTCCTGAGGCAAGTAATGCTATGAGGTTGGGAAAGTAAATGGCATCCACCATGGCCGCCGGACGGTGAGGAGCTCCAGGAGGGAGCTCCAAGGCTGAGCATTGCTCAAGCGAGCTGTAATCCTTGTTTGGCCTCGCATCCTGTACATCGGACCCCCGATCCGATATCGGAACATTCGACCCATGCTGGGGAACTTATCTGAATGAGGACTCACTGCCAGTGGCCGGGACGCTTCAAGAAGGGACAGGAGAGGTGCCCCGGCAGGTCGTTGGTTTTCGCCGCATCCCTGGATCGATGGTGGTGACTGCGGCTCAAGGTGAGGCTGGGCCTTTGTTTTCGAGTGTGGCCCAGGTGGCACTGCCGATGGGTGAGGGCTCGGCTGGCTGGAGTGCCCGATGAGACTTGGTCCAGGTGCGGACCTTGAGGTCGCTTGAGGTTCTCGCCCAGGCTTGAGAGGCTGGGGCCTGCACTGCACCCTCACCCCCCTGAAGGCACAGCAGATACTGTAAAATCATGGTTTGTGGGGCCCTGACCTCGTGTTTTAGGAGATACACTGCTATAAATGTTTTACACTGCAGTTAATATGGCACTTTAAAATTTAGTGTATATACTGCATATAATTGTATGATAACTACCATCCTGCCTTATGCTTGTTTCCGGACTGTGCCTCGGCATTTCTTCTTCGCCCTGAGTCCTGATTGTATCTCGGAATTTCTACCGTTCAACCATGCGCCCACCTTACCCCACCCGGAAACCGAATCTTGTGTGCTACGGACCCAACTCCTGGTCCATTAACTACCCAGACAAAATGACCAGTAATGCAAAAAAGAACTTCAAGCACAGTACTCTAAAACAACACCCGGAAACACTCATTGTAGATAACTACCACACAGCGACCAACGGCAACACGAAAACTAACTTCATTTTCTACACAAATCGCCCGGCTAAATGGAAAACCACCTTCTCTCTTCACCTTCAAGTCGCCAAGTCAGTAATCATTCCCTATGGCGAAAAAATCTCCACTACCATCTCCCCGACCTTCAAAGGGGAACTCACCATCTCCATCTACAGAACTGGAACCATTCTCATACAGGCCACCGACCCGCACTGCACCACTTTTGACCCCCACTTCCCCACACTTCTTTCCTCGTTAACTCAACTGAGCCATCTAACCATATCTCCCCAACCCACCATGACCCTTACTAATAACGTGGAACTGATCCAATCTCCCTGCCCTGAAGAACCTCTCTTCAACTCATGGACATCCACCATCACTCACTATAATCGCACTACCCTTATCATTACTCTCCGCCGCCAAACACCCACAACTATTACATCTACTGAGCACACCAGGAACAACAAACTCACAATTAACAAACACCACAAGACCGATCTAGATCTTGACAGCTCGGACTCTAACCTCTGCCCTACCGTGACCAAAATCCCCACAGGCACTCTCCGCTCGACCCCTGATAATCTGAACCCTCCCTCACAAACTACCTCTTCCTCCAACACAGACCCTTTACCCCCGACCCTTACTTCCCCCATGTCCAACGTCATCTCCAATCCAGTGGTCACTCTCCCCCCTACTACCACTGCACACTCCCCCTCTGATCTCCCACATCCACAGACACAACGGGTCTCCACAGATTACCTCACTGACAACCCCCGTGACATCCCCATGGCCAACGTCGTCACCAATCCTATAAACTCGTTCTCCCCTATTATCACTACACGCTCCCCCTCCGCTGTCGCACACCCACATACACAACCTGCCTCCACCGCTAATCTCATTGACATTCCCTGGAACTCTGACTTCCTACCTAGAATTTCTCCCCCTCCTCACTTGGAAAGTAGACCCTCTACTCCTCCTTTGAACTCCTTGAATGAGAGCATTACTAATCCGGCTCCCCGCGTCCAACCTCTCCCGTCTCCTAACCCCACTGATTCCGTCCAATCCCCGACCCCTGTTCACTCTCCCTCCAAAGACCCAAGTCATTCTCGGCCCCTGCCTAAAACCTTAAACTTTTTCAGCTCAACAGCACAGCAACTGAACAGAATGGAGCTGAAAATTAACTCCCTTGCTGCTGATTTCCTATACTTACACCAAGATCTTCTCAACAGGACCAAGCCGCCGTGCTCCCTCTCCCCGGGTAGATTCCCTCCCACCCCACTCAATACCGCTCCCTTGGCTCCACAGTGCACCCCTCGTCCCTCCAGTCCGTCGGCGAGTCAGGCACTTCGACCCAACCGGGATCGCCAACCCTTTTCGATACCGAAACCTGATGAGATCAACGACTCATAACTTGCTTTGAGCCAGAAGTCAGCCCCTTTCCCCATCCCTGTTATTATCGGCACTAACAGAATCCCTAAAAATGTCCACTCGCCTAAACCTCCTGCTCAATACTCCTCTATCCACCTTACTCCCCCCATCATCGAAGCTCCCCGTCCTCTCTCTTGCATGCTCCTCAACTGCAGATCAGCAGTACAACACGCCACAGACATTGCTGAAGCTCTACTCGCTGAAGAAATTGACATCGCTTTCCTCACTGAATCCTGGCTCAATGTCCACTCCACTCCCATTCTTGACATTCTCACCCCTCCAGGGTACACCATCATCAGACTAGACAGACCGATCAAAACGGGGGGAGGGCTAGCCATCATCCACAAGGCAGGAATACAGATTACCAAACTTAAACCTGCAGAATACCTATCGTTTGACTACCTGTGTGTAGAACTCACTGCCAAGGGTACCTCACCCATCAAATTCCACACCATCTACCATCCTCCTGGAGAGCGTACCCTTTTCCCCGAAGAACTAACAGACCTAATATCACGGTTCTCCATGACAGACACTAAAGACGTGTTCCTGGGTGACCTCAATATCCACTGGAACGACCCAGAAGACTCCACTACCCAGAACCTATCCAACCTACTTGAAATATATAACCTCAAACAACTCTGCAATAAACCAACTCACATCAAAGGTGCAACACTGGATGTGATCATTACCAACAATGATCTGGTCTCTCTGAGAGCGATTTCTCCCATCGACTGGTCCGACCACCACCTCATTCTGTTCAAGATTGATGCACTTGTCTTCCACTAACCTATTCGTGATGACAAACTTAAACACTGGACCAGAAATATCAAAGCAATCCCTTTATCCGAACTTGAATCCAGGATTCATGCCCATCTTCAACTCCAACCCTCATCATCGACGGCCTCACTACACACTTTAACTCAAAAATGACAGAGGTTCTAGACCAAGTAGCTCCTCTCAAACTCAAACAATTGAGGTGAACCAAATCTAAACCCTGGTTTAACGTGGATCTGAATGAGGAAAGGCGTCAACTCAGACAAACGGAAAGGTCTTGGAGACTAAACCCCTCGACCTTACACCTAGCGCAACTTAGATCTGCTCGGCAAGCATACAAAAAACATATTTTCAGTGAAAAGGCGTCTTTCTTCCGCAGGCAACTAGATCTGGCGAAAAACAGACCGAGAGAACTCTTCAACATTGTCAAAAGCCAAACTAACTGCACTCCCTCACAAGAAATCAAAGCCACTAATGAGCGTTGTGAAGAAATTGCCACCTTCTTCACTAATAAAGTCTTGAAAATTGATCAGTCATTCATCCAAACCTCTAACCCTCCTTCCCTTTTAACCTGCCCCACTCTAACCACCCCTGATCATTCAGAAAGAGTTCTTACCAAGGACAATCAGGTCTGCCTCCAGCTAAAAAACAATGCGCATTGGTCCTACTTTGAGCTAATGTCGGCAAATGAGTTTTTCAGTATAATTTCTAACCTAAAACCTTCCTCCCACACTATGGACCCCATCCCATCCAAAATCATAAAAGAACTTAACCACACCATTTCCCCTTTCTGGACAAAAATCATCAACGCCTCTCTCACTGTGTCCCAGACTCCCTTCAACTTGGACAAATCACACCCATTCTCATAAAACCAGGGGCCGACCCTAATGATCTCAATAACCTCAGACCTATCTCCAACCTCCCATTCCTTGCAAAAACATTGGAGAAATGCGTTCTCCACCAACTCAACAAACACATTGATGAGTTCAACCTCCTCAACACCTTTCAATCAGGATTCAGGAAAGGCTGTATCACGGAAACAGCTATGCTCAACGTCTCTTATGATATTCACAAGGCTTTAGATGAAGGTGATGCATGCCTACTCATCCTTATTGAACTATCTGCGGCATTCGACACAGTAAATCATCCAGCGCTTCTGGAGACCTTGTCGAAGCGCTCCGGCATCAATGGCACAGTACTAAAATGGTTCACCTCCTTCCTTCAACGCCGCTCGCAACAAATTAAGATCAACTCCTGTCTCTCGAAGCCAAAAAAAGCCACACTTGGGGTCCTGCAAGGCTCGATCCTCTATCCGGCCCTCTTCAATCTTTTTATGGAGCCCCTTACAATCATCTTGAAAAAAGCTGGAGTGAATTACCACCTTTACGCTGATGACACCCAAATCTATTTCAAAACCAAGTCTCCCAGCGACATCCAAGACCTCAGTGCCACTCTAACCGAGATCCAAACTTGGTTCAACGCTAACCACTTAAAGCTCAACCCAGATAAAACAGAACTAATCCTATTCTCTCCAAAAAGCAACCATCGCCCAATCCAAGAGTGGCTCAAGAATCTGGTCACCCTAAACTGCCCCATCGTCCTATCCGACTCAGTTAAGTCTCTAGGCATCACCCTTGACCAGCACTTATCTTTGGAGGCCCACATCAAAAACTCTGCAAAAAGTGCTCTTTTCTCTTTAAAACACCTCAAGTAATTGAAACCTTTTCTTCCCCATGAAGACAGTAGTCCAATCCCTAGTTCTCTCTAAAATCGACCACGGGAACGCCATCCTAACCAGGCCTGGGCTAAAATTTCGTTCCGTTCGCGGAAATTGCGATAATTTGACATTTTCGCGTTCTGCGGAAAGCGCGAAAATGTCAAAATTTCCGCATTCTGCAGCTTAGCGATAATTTGGTTCTTGCTCGCGCTGTAAAATAATACATTCTCGCGCGCGATCGCCTTACCTGAATCCCGGCGTTCGCCGACAAGTTTTCTTGATCCGGTCGCGTTCTCCATGAGATGTTGTATTGTTTTTAGCCATTTGCGCTGTCTCGCGACAGTTCGCGCCCGCAGTGACATCATGCATCGCGCGATCACGTCTTTCTTCTCGCGATCATGCACCGCGAGACAACTGAAAACAAGATGGCCGCGCCCGCGAGCAACAACATGGGTAAGTTGGCGAGCCGCAACCATGCAGAAAACCTTGCGAACATGCGGGAAAAAAACTTCCACATCTTCGCGATATTTCCGCGTGTTTGCGATAATTTTTAACATTTTCGCGATAATTTGCGAAAGTGGATTTCGCAAATTCCGCCCACCCCTAATCCTAACAGGGACTCCAAAAGCTCACCTAGCCCCTCTAAGGGCAGTGTTGAACATGGCCGCTCGACTCGTATCTGGAGTAAAAAGATTTGATCACATCACTCCAGCTCTCAACTCCCTCAACTGGCTTCCCATGGAAGGGAGGTGTATTTATAAACTGGCCTGCATCACACATAAAACCGTTCACTCTCCGGCCCCTAACTACCTGAACAACAAACTAGTACGAGCAGGTCAATCTAGAATGCCGAGAAGCTCCAACTCACTCCTTCTTATTCCTCCGAAACTGAAAAAGAAAACAACACAATACCGATCATTCTCTGGCAACGCTCCCAGGATGTGGTATACTCTCCCTAGAGTCCTCAGATGCAACTCCTCCTTCTCCTGTTTCAAAAGGGACCTGAAACTCCATCTCCTTAACAAATACTTTCCTGACCAACGTCAACTAACCTAGACTTCAATATCCGAGTTTACTCCTCTCTCTTGACATTCAAGGATAGTTGGTGACAGGACTGTGTTAACCACCTTATCTTCCATGCTGTATTTTTTGATCCCTGGTTTTGCCTGCCTACTATGTAATGCAATTTCTGTCTGTTTTTCTTTACAGTATGTATGTAAAGCGCTCTGATACCTACGGGTCAAGCTAGCGCTATATAAAACTTTTAAAATAAATAAATAAAATAAAACGAGTTCGTTTTTTATCCCTTTTTTCAGGATTGTGAAATGTTGTGTGTGGCGAGTTGTATAAGAGCAAGATTCTGGAGTTTACAGCGCATGGCGTAGACCAGTTGCTGCTGTATGTCAAACCATACAAAACAGTATACACTGCTACTTTAGTGAGATGGGTATGTCTGGTTATGAATGAAGCAGGTGTGACCTTTCCAGTTTGCTGCCCATTTTTCGAGGGGTGCAATGGCCAGTAAGGTTTTTTGGGCTGGTGGATCTTTACCTGAGATCTTAAATTCAGCAGATTGGTTGAATGAAAGTAATTTTGCAAAATTCTATCTAAGACCTGTGGAGCACGTAAGTTGTGTGACATTGGATGGCTTTAAACATGCATAATGGTAGCCTCCGGTCTTGTAGTGAAATGGCGATTCTCAAATTACCATGCATAGAGAATCTTGATTTCATTAAAGGCAACGGAGGCTAACATTATCCCACCGTCCTCACCCTTGAGGAGTGGATACTAGTGTTAAGTATGATAGATTTGAAGAAATGTTATTAAAAATGTGAAGAGATGTTATGTAATAATTAAGTTTATATAGAATATTTTGAGGTTTATACATTGACCCCTTATTATATGGTCGTATAAAAAGAGGAGGGTATCTGGGTGCTCTGGATATTTATATATTCTGAACATTCTTTTTGCTTTGTGATGCATTGATATTCTTTAAAGGGCCTGCATGTTGAGGCAGCAATGATGGATTATTGCATAATGTTGGCCTCCCTTGTCTTTAATGAGATCAAGATTCTCTATGCATGTTAATTTGAGAATTGCCTTTCTCAAACAATAAAGTTTAGCAAAAACCATGACAAAAAACCAAGATTCGCCAGAATGCTGGTGGGCAACTCCAGGCCTACTGGCTTTGCAAATGCTTGTTTTCAATTGGAAAGGCTTAGAGGATTGTTAATCCATACAAACTGGCCTCCTCGGGGGAGGGGGCATGTTTTGATGAAAGTTGAACTCGTAGGAACGAAATTCATTGGACCCCCCTTGGTCTATAAATTTCAAGGTTATTATCTTAGAAATTCAGTCAGGTTATCTTGTTTTGGTGAAAGTTGAACTCGTAGGAACCGAAATTCACTGAACTACCCGTTATTTTAGATATTCATTCAGGCTACCTTGTGCTTTCCTGTAGAGTGAACGAAATCATGATCGTGTAATCAGTGCTCATTTATTTAGAATTGTATCTGTAGGAGAAAGTTGCGTTCTTGAGTAATCATTTCCATTCTGCGATGTACACGTTTCGTCTGTTTTTTCGTTTTTGCATCCGCAGTCAGGCTCAAGGTGATTTACTTGTTAGGCCAGATAACCTCCTGGTTACCAATGAAACGGCCATTTAATTATACCAACATCTAATGCCTTTCTAAAAGATATGAACAAGAAAGTTTGGCGAGTTAAAATCCCTTGTCCTTTATTGCCACCTAGCGATGTTATATAGTAAGGCATCTAAAATCATTATTATAAATTTAATAAACATACAACTAGATAAATAAAGCTCTCGGTGTGTAAGCGGCCGCACAAACATCTCCTCCGAAGCAGTTACCGATAGCATGTGGATATCGCATCCCTTCTTCACGAACCCTGAAAGTACTTATGATGGAGTAAAGCAGACAATTACTTATTCTTGTGGGTTAGTAGGAAGATCTCATCACAGGTACTGTTTTTCATTCAGGAGTTCCAAGGAGAGGCACAACTAGAACCAGACTTCGGGGGAGCTAACGCGTCGAGCCATTGTCAGAGCCTAGTCACAACTACTTATGGGGGCTCCTTTTACTGTTCTAGCATAATGCCTAGTATGGAATATCAATTTTATGGAAATGATGTGGGTATAGTTTACTTTAAAAAAAATACTGGGTCATTGGTCTCAGTATAACAAGTCGTCACAACATGCACTTTAAGCACATTTCTTTAGTTAATGCTTTATTCATTCTGCATTTATCATCACATAATGCAATTATGTTGGGTGAAAAATTAAATGTTAGTGCAGGAGAAAAATATTTTCCAGCATGGTTGGGGTAACTAGTTTAGGCTCTCTAACACAGAGAGGGTTGACTCTGATCTCCTTGGTTGTATATCTATTAAGGGGCAGAATTATCATTATTTCATGCAGCGCAGTGCAGCAAGCTTCCTTGCTGCACTGCGCGAAAGGGAAAGGGCAGTAATGCACTGTATTTAACATCAAATGGCACCATCCTGTCCTTTCCTTGCGCTGGCGTACAATGTGCTGCCTAGCGCCAATGCAGGCACCTTTCCGGCATAGTGCAAGGGTACCTGCATTGCAGACAGTACTGGTTTTCTGCAGGGACACCTTCATTCACAAAACAACCCACTGAGGCATCTTGAGGCATCTTCCTCTTTCAATGTGTGCTACAAACTGCTGCACACATAGAAAGTGGAAACAAATGAGGGGAAATACAGATATTTCTACTTGTTATGTCTCCCCTGGGGAGGTGTAGCATTTTGATGCATTCCCATGTCTACCACTAATGGTAAATCTGGGAATGCACCAAAATCCATGGCTGGATGCGTGGGAACACCCACGCCCCACCCATGGGATGCCTCCCTAGGGTAGAGTAGCGCAATACAGCATTTTGCGCTGTGTGGCAGTACTCTAGATTTATCAAGCCATGCACGGCCATGCAAGGTAGCCCTGCATGGCTTGATAAATCTGACTTATTCGTTGCATCAATCTTGTGTGGCTCCAGGATAACGCAACACAATGATAAATCTGTCCCTAAATCATTCTCTCAGTTCACCTTACCTCAGTTCACCTCCGCATGCATCATCAGGTCCACAGCATGGACCACATCCATGGTGTGTAAGATATATCTTATGTATTACAGAGGGAGTGGTACACCCTGTACCTTTCAGTCAAGTCGTTTTTGCAGTCTCGCAACAGACAGCTCCACCTGTCGGTGGCAGACAGCATTGTATTCAGTACTACAGAGTGTCAGCATTTACTCATGATGTGATGGCTTTCTTATCAGTCCCAGATGCTTGTTCTTTATTGGTGGCTTTTCTCCCTATTCTGTGTTTCTAACATCCCTGAAGCATAGCTTGTTTACCCATTCTGTTGATTGTATAGGAGCATATCCTTCCACTGCTGGAACTCTTTTTTGTGAGCACAATGAGTGTTTGCGTTTATTCACTCTCCTCCACTGGCATCCTTCTGACTGTCATCATTAGACATATTTATCTCACTGCTGACTTCTTTTATGCTTATACTGCCCTGGATTACTCCCTTCTTTCCCTATTCACTCCTGTTTCTCTTTTCACTGCGCCCTTTCTCCATGATCGCTTCTCCCGCCTACCACCATTCTCCTGAATATCCCTCAATGTGCACTCAGCAGGCTCTTCTTGCCTCATCTCTTGGTGCACCCTCTAGTCGCCTTCCACTTACTTGATTGCTGTGGGCAACTTAGGTAACGGTGCACAAAATAACCCTCCTGATCCATCATGACAATCTTGGTCCTGGAACTCATCTTTGGCTCTGCTGCTCCCTGTTTGGTTAGTGGTTGCGGCCAAGCAGATACTCTTTCAGTGGGATTTCATTTTTTGCTGGGACTTTTTGGTGGGGTGCTAAATGAGTGGAAACATGTTGACATATCTGAGGTATAAATGTTAACATGTCATTATGCCTCATTGTAATGCCAAATGTTTACTGTTAGGGAATAGGTCATTTGTGTAACAAACTGCAGGTGTGGCCATGTTATATTGTTTACTCCTAGGTTAAGGAAGCCAGCTAAGTAGCATTACATATACCCTGTAACATAGACAACAGTTCAGTCAAGTAATCTCATAGCTCAGCTGAAGGAGTGCCCGCTTCTGACATCTGTTGGTCAGGGTTAAATTCAAGCTGATGGTAGTTCTAAAGCTTGAATCCTGTATTCAAATGTTTTAGTTGCGGTTCCATTTATTTATCGGGCCATAAAGGCCTTTTACCGGGTTCATTCGTGTTCACCGATAAATTAAATATTTTGTTTGTTATATTCAAATGGTCATGCTTTTTCCAGCAGATACTTTTCATCTATTTTAAAAGCATTTTCGTTGTTGACTAATACGGAGTAACAACTGTCCTTTTTTTAAAAAAATACTAATTTATTTTTTCTATTCTATTGAACAAAAAACAAAAAGGAAAGTCACAGTTTTTCCATACAAAACATATGACTTACAAATAAACAGTGTTTGTCTAGTGTCAAAAAGTCAAAAATTACTTTAATCGAATTAAGCACAGTAAATCATAATGGTAAATAAAACATAAAATATTAATCATAAAAATCATCGTAAAATATCACCAAACTTGTCACCGCTAAGAATGAAAAGCCCCACTAAAAACCTTGATACATAAAAGCAATCCTTGACATTAGATAAAAATTGAAAATGTAGCGAAGCTGGCGGAATTTGTTTAAAATCCTTATTTATAAAAAAGAAGGCAGATATACTTGTAGCGTAGAGATGCATACTTATGGCATATAAAAACTACATGTAAAGTGTCAATTGCACTGGACCTATCACAAGTACAGAATGGTAGTTCTGAGGGTCTATGCCATCCTACTATCAATTGGGGAAACAATTCCAAGCGAAAGTAAGATAAAATATGTCTGTTTTAATCCGAAACGCCTCCCTAACCCGCCCCACATCTAGGTTATAGATTTGCTCAGGGTTAGAGAACAATTGTGGAATACCCAGTTCTTCTAGGGTATGTTTGACATAATGGACTCACGGAATATGAAGGCTATATTCTAATGTCAAACAACCTTTCAAGATCAATCTGAATAGGTCCAGTTCTTTTTTTAGCCAAACATTCATCCCTAATAGTATGGGGCAAACTTTAATAAAATCCTAAATAAAATCTTGCCCTAATTCTGCATGAGCTATCTCCATTGGTACACTCTGCGGCAGCCTCAGGAGCCTTCTCAAAAATGTTATTTATTTGTTTATAGGTTTTATATAGTGCTAGCTGAACCCGAAGGTATCAGAACGCTTTACATAAAACTAGGCTTTACGTATCTTGCAAGACCCTAGGTTTAAGAATGTGTATAAATAGACACAAAGGGAATCGTTTGGCAGTAAGGGTGGTTACAGTGCGCGGACAATTAGAACAGCATGAGTTAAAGGAAAAATGACATATAAGGCAGCTGAAACAATCATCCAACCAACTGCAGCAAAGTCATAGGGAAAGTGAGGTATTGACACAGTTCAATTAGCCTGCGTGTTAAAGTATTTTTTGAGGAGAAGGAATTTCAGGTTCCTTTTGAAGAAGGAGCGGTTGCATTGGAGATCTCTCTGAAGTAAGTTCCATATCCTGAGTGCATTTCCAGAGAAAGCGTGAGTCTGGGTGGATTTCCTTTTCAGCTTGGGAGGTATGAGTAGAAGTGAATTGGAGCTTCTCAGAGTTCTGGTTCTTCCTGCTTTCGTAAGTTTGTTGTCGGTAGTTGGGTGTATGTGTGTGAAGGGCTTTGAGGATGATGCAAGCCGTCTTGTAAATATATCTTCCTTCGATGGGAAGCCATTGAGGATCTTGAAGACCTGAGTGATGTGTTCAAACTGTTTAAAACCTGTGAGGAGCCTGGGCCACCATGTTGAGAACTGTTTTTAGGGTGACAAGGTGACTTTTTGGTGTTCCTGTGAAGATGGCATTCCCATATTCCAGTTTAGAGAGACCTAGTGATTTTACAACCGTTTTAAGATCATGTTGGGAAATGAATGGTTTGATCTTCTTGAGTTGTTTTTTGTGTGTAAAGCGCTCCTTTGGCAGAGTTTTTGAGGTGAACAGTAGAAGTTCAGTTTTGTTGGGGTTTAAATTTAGGTGGTTTGAATTGACCCAAGTTTGTATCTTTATTAGGGTGGCGTTGAGATGTAGGATGTCATTGGATTATTTGATTTAGTAGTAAAGTTGAGTGTCATCAGCATATAGGTGATATTTGACCCATGCTCGCTTCAGGGTGATTGTAAGGGGTTCCATGAAGAGTTTGAAAAGGGAAGGGGAGAGAATTTAGCCTTAGGGAACACCAAGAGTAGCTAGTGTGAGTTTAGAGAGACAGGTGTTAATTTTAATTTGTTGTGAGAGGTGTTGCAGGTAAGATGTGAACCATTTTAGGACTGTGCCATTGAAACCTGAGTGAATTTTCAGTGTCTCAAGTAATGCTGGGAGATTTACGGTATCAAAAGCCGCTGATAAGTCAAGTAAGATTGGTACGCACATGTTACCTTCATCTAAGTATCCGTGGATGTCAACTGAGATATTGAGCATAGCAGTTTCTGTGCTACAGCCTTGCCTGAATCCTGATTGGAAGGTGTTATGGAGGTTCAATTCATCTATATGTTGGTTAAGTTGTTGTAGGACGCACTTCTCCAATGTTTTGGCTAGGAAAGGGAGGATGGAGATAGGTCTGAGGTTGTTGAAATTATTAGGGTCAGCCCTTGGTTTTCAGCTACCTGGATAGAGTGACAGAATTTATATCTCCTTACTTCTGACCCATAAGAAATTAAAGGTACACATTTTGCTCCATAAAGATCTAAAATAGGTTTTATATGGACTTGACCCTAATGTCTTGCAAAGGCCTCAATGCTATGAGCAACCCTATTAATGGACTGCACATGGGTTCTCAATAAAGGGTCCCAGTTCAATTTGCAATCCAAGCAAAAACCCAGATAACATAATTGATTAGTTTTCTAAAAAATGTCTATCAATCTTTAAAGTCTTCATTTAAGCATGTTTAGGACCTCTCAACATAACATATGATTTCAAGAAATTTCATTTTAGGCATAAATTATCCATGAAATCATGAAAACAATTTATTAAGAGCTGCAGGTCATTTGCTGTACGTGCCATTAATACAGTATCATCCACATACAGCAAGGCCGGAATCAGCCTGTTGTTTACCCGTGGGACATCTTTACATTTCTCCACCAAAAATCACTCTAACTGATTAATATACAGTATAAAAAGCATGGAGGCTGCAATGCACCCTTGGTGTACTCCCCAAGCTAAAGTGCTCTGTGCATTCTCTCAAGGGACCATATCAGACTAATACCCTCAGCTCAGCGTGCAAGTTATGCAGGAAAGCCAAAAGAGGCATCTCCACTCCTATGTTCCCCAGCACAGCCCACAGTTTCAATCTATCCACTGTGTCAAAGGCTGTGCTGAGGTCCATGAAGGCCAAATTAATTGACTCCTTGTTGGCCACAGTATATTTAGAGATCAGTAAATGAAGATTCAGATTTTTGCTCAATTGTCCCCTGCCCAGACCTAAAACCCTGATAAGACCTTCCTTTCCTCAGCCCAGTCTTGCTTCAACACTATTTGGCCTATATTCCTAACCTCAGCATTCACTAAAGAAATGTCCCAGTAACAGGCTGGATCCACCTGACTGCATTTCTTAAATATTGGCACAATAACTTTTTTTTGCCAGGGCAGGGGGATATCTCTTCTCATGGCTTCAATGCAATATTGTGCTACTACAGGGGCCCATCTCTCAGCACAACTCTTGAAAAGTTTTTCCGGGACTTCATCTGGATCCAACGCTTTACCAGATGCCAGAGCCTCAATAACCTCTTCAACTTCCTGAATTTAAAAAATAATTCATACCCTCTCTGTAGGTCAGTGTAGGCAATCAAAGGGGAATCTCTCCTAATCACAAAAATAGATTCAAAATGTGTGACCCATGCCTGTGCTGGAATGACCGAGCCAAATTGGGACTTGCTACCTCATTTAGTATAGATCGATTTGCCACTTTCCAGAAAGCAGAACTATTTCTTAACTCACAGGCAGACACTAGCTGTTCCCAGGCTTCCTTTTTCAAATCATTGAGTTCACCTAGTGACAACTAAACTTCGGTATCTGAGCTCATTACTGCTGTTTTGTTAGATTATTGTAAAATCATTCCCTTACTATTTTGTGATTGCATTTTCTGTTGTAGTTGAAGAGCTACTAAAGTTTTTTTGCTTAGCACCCTAATACCTTGATCATGAATGGAAAGTGCTTCAACATAGTTTACTGTTCATTAGGTGCTAACTGCTTAGTGCAAGTGTCATTGTCATAATAAAGTGTATAGCATCACCATACATCATTTTCAAAGCGAGCTTGATTGTCTTTGACACTGCTTGCTTGTCTATGACAGAGCACCGTTCCATTATGCATCACTAAAATGTGCTGTAAGGTCATGTTCTGACTTAGATCCGACTCGAAGTAGGATGACTGGGCGCATTCCATAGATTGCTCGATAAAAAGAGAAACAAGCATTTGCAATGCAAACGTCTCGCATTTGCGAGACTTAGAGCTGCAGGTCCCATGCTGAAACAAAGTGCAGCGCCCATCTATATAAAAGTTATGCACATAGTGGCCCACATGAAAGCAGTTGCCATGCTAGAACATGAAGCGCGGCGTCTGTGTACAAAACAATTATGCGTGCGGCAGCCCGTGAAGCGTGTGCCTTGGTGGATGACGAGCAGGAAATAAAACAAGTAGTCCCAAAAGGAACACACAACCACGTACAGCGTAAGTAAACTGTAGTTGAACGGTGCTCCTCGGCATAAAACGGAAATTATGTATCAGGCGCACTTGCCGAAAGGGAGCCAGGAAAAAAGAGCAACACAGAAGTGAACCGATGGCAAGCAGCAAGCGGGATTACACTCCGTACAGTGATTACAGCAGGTCTTCCAGAGAACGCATACGCGCTGCCTTGGCTCGACCTAAAAAAGATAACCACACTTCACCAGTCCATCAATTTCAACATATATCCCAGTTTTCAGGCGAACAGCCATGAGAATTCTCTAAGGATATTCAAGTGGCCGTAACCATTCTGGGATAGGACACAAACGGTAGTGGATACTGTGGTTTCATATATTCAAATGTACTAAGCTCGACATCATGTAGATCCCCGGGGAGTAAACAGCCTCACTCGAGTTTACAAGCTCATACAGCTAACTGGAATAGGACACTGTTGGACTTGGCCTTCTATGCAGGGTCACCCTGATGGAGCAAGGACTCGTATAAAAGGAGACATGCTCAGAAGCAATTCCCTCAAATAACTCATAAATCTGTAATATTTGTGTTTGTAAGTACTACTCTGCACCAGATTCATACATTTGAATCTAGGGGAAGCTTGCCAATGTGTATAACTAACAAGTAACCCATGTGTCTCTAAAATGGCTGCTAAACACGGGATTCTGCCTTGCGCATGCGTCTACTGCATCAACGTAGTATGACGTACTATCGCTTGGAGGGAAATCTTTGCAGCTGCGCAGTTGCTCTTAAAATGGCCACTTGAAACCCACATGATAGCGCATGCTTTGCTGAAACTAAACCATGTAAGTTTACTAAAATGCTAATGTGAAAGATTATTATAGGTAAATGGGAGTAGAGTAGAGATAGGTGGTACACAGTGAAACCATTTATTTTGATTGTAATATTTTTTTCTTTGACCTCTCTATTAGTTCGTATTTGGGCCTCCAAGAGGGACTGAAGCTCGTGTATCATGTGACTAGTTCACATGCGCAGTAATGACATACCAGAAATCGCGATGCAAAGCCTTGAAAGCCATCCAAAAGAAAACAGCAACATGTCCTGGGAACCAGTATGATGTCCTGTTAACAGGAACCAAATTATATACAATATATTGATTAAGATGTGAATACGGGTGGGAAATAAAGCTTGAGAAAGTAAATTAAGTTGTGGGAACGTTAAACAATAAGCTTTAGAAAAAATTAAAACTTAGCATGGTTTGATGATCATCCCCCCTTGCTTGTCCAATCAGAATTAAGCGTTTCATGAACTTGAAACTTTTAGGTGTGGTGGTCACCATTAGAAGAGTATAATTGAGTTAGTTAGTTAGACGCCGGCTCATGATTCAGAGATGCTGAGAGACCGAGATGCTGTCCGAGAATTGAGCCGATCCTAAAGAAGAACAGAACTACAGAACTTAGAACCAAAGCTAAATTAGAAGAACATCGTGAAATAATCGAGGAGGAAGAGAGTATCAGAGAGGGGTGCGACGCAGGCGTCGCATCTAGAAGAGGTCACCTATCCTGTCCTGAATCGTGTCCTGAATCCTTTGGTCTCCTGACCTGTTCCAGGGAACCCAGTCCTGCTCCTAGGCCAAGGGGTTGGTTTCCACACCATTCTAGGTAAATATAATTCTGTGTAGTATGTAATTGTACTGCTCTCTCTGTTTTTCTCCTCTTCAGGTACTGTCATTACTATAACTTAGTCTGAAATCTCTGACTTAAATTGATTTTCCTTCCTTAAGAAAACGGTGTTCAAACTGTACTTTGCATTCTTTGGTTCACATGAAACTTACTATATAAACATTTTAAACCCTCTTGAGTCAGTGGTCATTTAAAGTATATATTTAGATGGTATTACACCTATACTGCTAACAACTAGATCCATTGATCAGAGGAAATTATATACGGACGAAGAGTTGGTAAGAATTGGTAAGGTAAATTTACCTCGCAAGTATCATCACACTAAATTGATCCGAGCGGAGCTTACTAGCATTTGTATGAATGTTTATAGGCCCAGGTGAGTATGTGGATTGTGTGTATCTCTAGCTGGTAACCGCTCCGCTCTATCAGTCACCCCCAATTTCTTTACCTTTATCCTCCACCTTTTTGTGAAATTTGTTTTTGTTGGCTCTAGGACTCTGTGCACTTTGCAATTGCTAAAGTGCTTGTGCTTTCTCTATTAAACATGGTACAATTGGCTTACACAGGATTGGGATATTACATTTACTTATGTCCCTTTTGAGTGGTATATCATATATACAGTGCCTGTAAATTAAAAACTACTATTGGGCCTGCAGCACTTATTATGCTACCCACTTAAGTAGCCCTTTAAACCATGTCCCAGGTCTGCTATTGCACAGTGGCATAACAAAAGCTCCTGCAGCCCCCACGGTGTGAGGGCCCCCGAGCTCCAGGGGCCCCCTCCGGCACTGGCAGGTTCCTGGCCTCAGAGATCCAAACTTGGTCTGGAACATGGGGGGGGGGCATATGTACTTTGCAGGGTGAGCACTCAAGTTGTATTATGCCACTGCTATTGCAGCTTAAATGTAGATTTAAACTGCCAATTTGACTTGGCAATATGATCCCCACACCAAGCCTCAAACTACGCTTTTATTGCATATAGGCAAACCCTAAGGTAGGCTCTAGGAAGCCCAAGGGGCAGGGTGCATTGCAATTAAAAGGTTGGCCATGTACTTCAGTTTTACATGTCCTGGTAGTGAAAAACACCTACATTCGTTTTTTACTAGTGTGAGGCCTACCTAACCCATACTATAACATTGGGTTGCCTGAAGGCATTTAATAGGTGCTAACTTTTGGTTGGAAAAAGGTCAACATTTCATGTTCAATGTCTGAGAAATTGTAATTAAAAATCCTCTTTAATGGTAAAGAATGATTTTATTTTTAGATTTTTTTAAAAAAACATTTATTTATGTATTTTCAACAGATAGAGACAGCAATAGTACAAATCAGGCTAAAGAGAGGAGGGTTACCTGAAACCCTTTTTTTCTGTTTTTTAAATGTTTTTATTGATTTTTGAAACAAAAGAAAATACAGTTAAACAAAATAAAACAGATCACATATATCAGAGTCATCAGTATTGAAATGCTCATAAAGTCACATTGGCACACAACGCAGAGAATTGGCCCAATATGCAGTGATTCTACATCTTCCAAGCATTGACGGATAAATATACAGACAGGCAAATCTCTACAAATGAAAGGCACGATCGGCATATCTACAGTTCATCAGATAGGTCTACTCAGTGAACCACAATCGCTGCACAGGCAGCATTAGTCCTGCTCCTCATTGTTGTATTGTCGTGACAGTGGATATTGCGTAAATAGACCCCAGAAGCCCTCCGGCCGGTTGCAGGGGGGAAGCAGTTCGCGATAAACATCTGATTGGGTATTACAATACATAATATCTTGTTCCCACTCTGCAACTGTAGGTACAGGAGCCCTCATCCATCGCATAGCGAGTCTACTCTTTGCCAGGAAAAGACCTATAGCAATCAGCTTGCGAACGTTCTTTCGAAGGGGTTTCGTATACCCCAGCAACGCTAATAGGGGGTCCGGATTAAGAGAAAGGCCCACAATGTCATTTATCATCCTAAAAATATTTTTCCAGAAATCCTCCACTGGGGGGCATTGCCAAGCTAAGTGGAAAAAACGGCACCTGGCGTGTCACATCTTTCACAGCTATCTCTGTCCCGTAGCCCATACCTATAGTGGCGCTGTGGAGTGTAATGAACCCTGTTTAAGAATTTAAAGTGGGCTAACATATGGCGGCCATTGAGGGAGACCTTATGTGTAACTTCACAGCAGTAAAACCAAATATCATCCGTGAGTGGAACCCCAATGTCAGCCAGCCAAGCCAGCCGCGCTTTCGTGGAAGGAGTCGTCTTAGCGAGTAGTGCCGAAGCAAATAGATGTGAAACTAGCTTAACAGGCGACTGTGAGCGCAATAGTATGGACAGGGGAGGGATCTCCATTGGCTCTAGGAGCTCATCCCCCAGTATAGCACGCATAGCGTGGCGGGTCCGAAAGAAATGGAATTGTGTTAGTGCTGAGGGCTCCGCCATGGCAGTGACCATCTCCTCCCACGTTCCCAACTGCCCGTTTTTAAATAGACCACCCATCTCATGTATGTTCAAGCTGTTCAACGAGTGAAGAATTCCTCGCTCGGAGCTGAGAGCAAATCACTGACACCACTCCACCCGCAAACAGGACGAATATAATGGTGCACCAGAAAACATTTTAAGGAGTACATGCCAGGCATGTACTGTGGAGTTCACCGAATTTAGAACCCCACATCGCCTGATTGGCGCTTTACTCAAGAAGCTTGGTAGAGGGTCCGGGGCAGCAGCAACGATTTCAATCTGGAGGTGAGGTAGGCCATGTGGACCATGAACCCAACTATGGGCGTGTGATGCCTGTGCTATTCTGTAATAAAGCTCTAAATATGGCGCGCCCAGGCCACCCGTTGTATATGGAAACGTGAGAGTGACTAGTGCGACGCGCAGAGTCTTGCCCGCCCACGCCAGCTTATTCATTAGAGAGTGCAGCTCTCTAACATATGTTGGGGCACCACTATGGGAATAATGACGAAGAGAAAGAGAAAGCGAGGGAGCACCTCTATTTTCATTAAGGAGACCCTCCCCACCAGTGAAAGCGGGAGCCAAATCCATCTGTCTATGTCATCACCCAGCCTGACGATAGCCTTGCCATAATTTGCCTTAATCACTTGGTCAGCATCGGAATGAACTTGGATAACCAGATTGCGAACTGGGTCGGACGTCCATTGGAGCGGGAAGTCCAGAGGAGTCGGCACCGTAACTGGAGCCAACTGAAAAATTATGGACTTATCCCAATGAAACGTTAGGCCCGAAAGACCACCAAAGCGCAACACTTCGCGAATCACAGGGGCCAGATGAATCTCCGGGTCCCGAATATACAAGAGCATGTCATCAGCATAGGCGGAAACAATTAAGTTGTATTTGGGGAAGCGTAGTCCCCTGTGTCCGTGATATTCCCGTAGCGGCCACTGCATATAATAGTGGAGATAGGGGACACCCCTGGAGAGTGCCCCGCGATATTTAAATTGGGGCCGAGACCGTGTCACAGGGGAGTTGTAAAGCACCGATACTAATTGTAGGAAAACCTCACCAACTCCCATGCGACGCAGTACAGCAAGCATAAACAACCATTCAATTGAATCGAAGGCCTTCTCTGCGTCTAAGAAGACCGCCGCCACCTTAACCTCTTGTCGGACATGCTGAAGGGCACCAAACATGGTTCGGAGATTGTACGACAGAATGCGGTCCTGAATAAGTCCGGCCTGCTCAGGGCCAACCAGCTGAGGCTGAGATAGACGGTTAGCCAGTATTTTAGAGAATATTTTTGTGTCCACATTAAGTAGAGTGAGTGGACGATAAGAGGAACATTGACAAGGGTCTTTATCAGGTTTCAACAATGTTATAATCAGGGCCTCACGCATAGAAGGAGGCATTATCCCAGCCGCACCCATCCTGGGGCACTACCCTCCAGCATAGAGTTCAAAGCAAGTCGTATCTCCGCAACTTCAATAGGATGCAGTAAGAATTCATGGTGCCAGTTTTGCAGCCAAGGGAGCTCAATATATTCAAGATACTGCAATATGTCAGCATCACCAGGGGAGACCTTAGAGCTGTATAGCGCTTGATAATATCTGCGAAACCGGTTGTTAACATCCGCCTGCTCTGTTAGAATAGAGCCTTCCTCATCAACCAGCTCATTAAAGCTTCCAGGCTCCGACCTGCGACGGGCCAGTGCCACCAGCACCGAACCCGGCCTATCGGCCTCTCCATAGAATCTTGCCGTAGCATATTTGCCCATATGTTTAACCTCACTATCTGCCTCTTTATGGTAGTCACCAATCGTGGCCTTAGTTGCTCCCGCACCTCAGGATCATTCCTGACGACCAACTGAGCTTCAAGTTTAGCCATACGGGTCTCAAAGAGAGCTAGCCTGCGCCTAATAGAGCGGAGAACCCCCACGTGCTTACTAAGGGCGACGCCACGTATGTAAAGCTTAAACTACTCCCACACCATGGCAAAGGAGTCTACGGAGCCGACATTAATGGCTAAAAACTCAGCAATCGCATCTTGTAGCTCTGATTTAAACACTGTGTCCAGTAGCGAATATGGTGGAAATCTCCACAAGAAATGAGGAGGACCACGCGAAGGAACAGAAATGGCCAGCAAAATGGGTGAGTGGTCCGAAAAGGAACGAACCAGCACCAAGCACTCCTGGACCTTGGGCAGCAGCATTTGGGAAATGAGCCAGTAGTCTATACATGTGTGAGTATCATGGTACGCTGAATAGTGAGTGAATCCGCCCCTTTCGCTGGACCTAGCTCTCCAGACATCCACCAGGTGCAACTGTAAAGCTATGTCAGTAATGGCCTTACCCGAAGCACACAGGGGTCTGGGTGGGCCCCTCGATCGGTCAAGCACTGGATCTAATACGCAATTAAAATCACCTCCCCAAAACAGCGGTAAGAAATAACTGTCCTTGAGTGTTAAAGATGCACCTGTAAAACTGAGGGTCGTCATAGTTCGGGCCATAGGAGTTAACAATAAGAAAATTTAGCCCTTTGCCACAACATCTGGATATGATAAACCTGCCAGCCAAGTCGGTTCCAGTGTTCTAATTGGAGCCCCGATTTAGGATAAACCCATGTCAAAACACCTCGGGAGTGGGAGGTAAAACACGCAGCATGAAAGGGACCTTTTAATCTGCTGCCTGCAAGTAACGCAGATCCAGGGTGAAGGTGAGTCTCCTGCAGTAGAGCGATGTCGACCTCCTTCCGTTTTAAATACGCTAGGATTTTACGCACCTTTCTGTAATCATTTAGGCCTCTGACATTCCATGTCATGAGGCTCAGGCGCTTAATATGTCCCTGTTTGGAGTGTTGGCCTGTCATGTAGTGAGTACTTGCAATCAGTGTTGCTAACCTGTAATACCTTGTAGACTACCCTGCTCATCATAGCCAAATTAAAAAATGTGATCTGCAAAAAAAGAGAAAAGACAAAAGAAACCCCGATCCCACCCCACACCCACGCCTTGCATTCCCCAACTAAGCAAAGGCGAGTATCTACCCTCCATGCCTCGAAAGAAACATACACAAATTGCAAATATATTACATAAATACAACAACAAACCCCCATAAATGCAGAGGAAAACAGCGTATAACGCATAGGGGCAGATGTTACCCAGCAATGTCACACTAGTCCACCCCCCGCCCCGTCACCAAACATCAGTTATTAAGCTTCAGTCATAACAAACAGTTACAATTAGGAGATACCTATAGGTCCCAAACAGCTTAGCCTTCCATTGCCAGAGCGCCAGTCGGGAGGCCCTACTCCTAGCATCCCCTAAAACAGAGATGACAAACATTCCCAAGTAAATAACGGGAGGCTGAAATACACTTATTGACAGCAACTCTCTCAGCTAAGTATCTAAGCTCTCATAACACAACAATGGCAGTTAAAAGAAAGAAATAGGGGAGACCTGGACTCGTCCGGCCTCCCCGTCTGCTGTTCAGACATTATCATCCAAGCCACCATTCAGGCCCTCAGCTACAGAAATTTCAGCCTGACCCTTCCCACGTTTTCCAGCTCTGTTCCCCTCCATATAAGTCTTCTGCAAGGGATTGCGGGTCTGAAAAAAATCTTGTTCATCCCACCAGTATCAGAGCGCCAATCAGGTTAGCCCTGATCAGTGCAACCTCCCGCAGCTAAAACACTCCATCCCCAATGAAAGCACTGCGACCAAGAGTACACTCATTCTGCAGCCCCGAAGAGCCTCAAGTAACACAACAAAATGGCGGAATCCCCATACAACAACACCCAGAAGTGAGAACTAGGATAAACTTGAACATCCACAGCTCCAAAACCCGCCCATCAGTCATTTTTATCAGCGCTGGGACTGCCACCCTGTCCCATCCCACGCTTGCCAGCCTTGTTCCGTTCTTTAAGAGCTTTCTGAAGGGACTGTGGGTCCGAGAATATCTTGGCTCTCCCATCAAACAACACCTTGAGTCGTGCAGGGTACAGCATAGCATACTCAATCTTCTGATAACGCTGCTTACGTTTCAGGGGAGTAAAGTCAGGGAATAAGGAGAGAGAAGACCCTTCATACTGCAAGCTGCCCAGTTCTCTCGCCCTCCGCAGCGCGGCGTCTCTGTTGCGGTAATTCAAAAGCTTGGCAATGATGGGCCACAGAGGGGCACCAGGTTGGGGCCTAGGGCCCAACGAGCGGTGCGCTCTCTCCACGACAAACATAGGAGAAAAAATATCAGCGCCCAGCAGCGTCGTGAGCAGTATCTCAACAAAGGTCTTCATATTGCACGTCGCAGTGGATTCAGCCAGGCCCGTAATGCGAAGATTACTACGCCGTAATCTTGCTTCCAAGTCTTCAGCCCTGTCCTGCAAGGCAACCAGGGCCTTCTCCACTCGCTTCTGGGCAGTATTGGAGTCAGATTAGAGTCTTCTGTTTCTGTTATGCGACGCTCCGCCATGTCTAAACGTTCTGAATGCTTGTCAACCATCTCCGACATTCTGTCCATTCTATAGGCCAAAGTATCGATTTTAGCATCAATAGCCGACAGGCCTTGCTGCATGGACGCAATAATCTGTTTGATATCGCCAATAGGATTCTCTCCTGGGTTATCAGGCTCAGACATCGCGGATTCCGCCGTGTACTCACATCGCCTAGATTTTCGCTGCTCAAAATTGATTTTCGGCTGCATCTTGTCTGGTTTGCCCACCTCGGCGCCTCAAGCATGCAGGCTCCCCAGGCGCCCGTGCTCCAACCCCCGACGACGGGAAGTTTCAGGCCTAGTGTTTGTGGCCGGTATCCACCATTTATGCCAGGTCAGGGCTGCAGCGTGCCAGGACAAGCGACCGTGGCAGTGGCTTGTTGAGATATGAGGCTGCCCACGACCCCCTCCATGTGTCCAGAAATGCCCCCGCACCTCTCCACTGTAGTATGAGGTGCCACCAAGCACAACGGATGACGCAAAGTGGGCCAAGGCAAGGAAACCGCGCCCAGGCAGCACCGCTAAGCCAGTCCTGCAAATCCGGGGGTGTCAGCCCAGCAATGCAAGGCTAGAGTCACAAGGCGCCAAGGGCCAATGCAGAGCAGCACAATCCAACCTCTCACGCACTCACCCGCAAGGCCGGCCCGCGTTGTGTGATCCAGCAGGTCGCGGGGCTCACCTTGCGTAATCCAGTCACCGGTACATCCCCCGCAGCAATATATAGGACTGCGGGCCTCCCGCCAGGAGTCCCGCCGATAACGGGCACCTCGCTCCCAGGCTGCACACACCAGCCGGAATGAGTCAACGCCGCAGGCGTTGCCAAATACGTCAGCCACGCACTCAGGCCTCGCGCCGGTGTATCTGCAGCAGTCTGGATCTCCGGATGTGTCGGGGCAAATCGTCCTGTGGGCACATCAGCGAAATCAGCAAATAGAGGGCTTCATCCACACAGTATCTCCGGAGTAAAAAGGAAGTGTTTGAAGCAGCAAATTCCAGCCGGATAGGGCCGGTGGCTGGCGGAGCACGATCACGGAGCAGCCATCTTTGGGACAGGCAAGCTCCGCCCCCACCTGAAAACATTTGTAGATGCATGTGTACATTCGCAAATATATTAGAGGAAACGGTAGTCTGATCGACCTGTACAAGCTTCAGAAAACTCTCACAAGTTGTTGCCCGTGAAGCACTGTTGCTTGCCAACAATGGGGAGAAAGAGAAAAGGGAAGGGAAGAGAAAAAAAGGAAGACGTGGGAGGGGGTCAGCAAGAAAGGCTGACCGGAAAGGAGGAAGGGGGGGAGGGAAGTGTTCAACTCCAGCCACTCTTAGGGAAACAGTGAATCAGTTCGCAAGAAGTCCCCTCCTACATGTCTCGCATCACCCTCACCGCCTACACCACTGTTGCAGGAGCCTGCCCGTGGTCAACTGGGTACGCCCTGCGAAAAGTTAAGCAGAGGTTCCCATAAATTGTGGGGGCGCGCCCGTGCGGACATTAGTTCCCAAAACTCAGACAGCTGACCATGACAGAAAGCCACATCCCTGAGCCAGTCATCTCTGCGCGGCTTGCGCTTGCGGCCCCAGCAAATCGCCACTCGTCTCTTGGCCAACAGCAACATCATGGCTGCTAGCTTCCTCACTTCAGCCGGGGTGTTCCTAACATAACCCAACAGGGCAGTCAGCGGAGTGCTCTCCATCCGGAACCCCAGCATTTCATCCAGCACGTCAAACACACATCTCCAGTATTCCGCAACAGCTCCACACTCCCAAGCCAGGTGCATGAACGTGGCCTCTGGTGCACTACATCACACACATTGAGCATCCACACTCAGCCCCACCGTGCGTGACCACACAGGGATCCTATACGGTCTATGAAGATATTTAAGATGAACAAGCCAAAGCCTATAGTTGGGTGACATATCCATGGATTGCGCACAACAGTAGGCTCACACACCCTCCACAAACGGAGCTCCAGACAATCCTCCCATTCACGCTGGGCTAGGGGCATGCTAACGGGGGACTCTCACTGCATGCCAGAGTAGAGGCGCGTTATGAGCTTACAAGGTGAGGGGTTAGTTAGAAATGCTTCCAGAACTTGGAACGTGGGGGGTACGATCGGAAATGATTCATATTGTGCGTGCAATGCTGCCCTCAGCTGAAAGTATGTCATCCTGTCTAAGAGCCACGTATGTTCATCTCCGAGTGCGGCATTCATATCAATGAAAACGCCGTCCGGGAATGCTAGTCCAAGTGTGTGCAGCTGCAGTTTGCCTAATCGTCGGCAGACCCCTGCCTTGGGGGCAGTTTGTCTCTGAGTGCGGCATCCATATGAATGAAAACGCCGTCCGGTAATGCTAGTCCAAGTGTGTGCAGCTGCAGGTTGCCTAATTGTCGGCAGACCCCTGTCTTGGGGGCAAAGGGCAACACAGGGTGTCTAGTAAGCGGCATCGAGGGTGCAAACAGTGTGTCTAGGTGTGCTCTCCATCTGAGTTGCTGCCACGCCCAGACTGTGCATCCCACAGTGTCGATCTCTGTCTGCGGATTACTCTGGGGCAGGAACATTACCATGTGCAACAGAATGGGGTCCGCCAGGTCGCTCTCAGGAGCGTGTGTGCCACAAAGGGAGTCGGAAATATCCAATGGAACGCAAACTGGGCCTGTGCGCAGCTATGATACAGCTCTATGTCCGGTGCGCCGAGGCAACTCTTTTCGAGCAGGAGTGTGAGGGTCTCACACGCCACACGGGGCTGTCGGCCCACCCAAGCCGGAGCGCAACCTCTTTTTAAATTCAGAGGTGAGAGGAAGTGGGAGATTCACAAAGATATAAAAACTTAGGCAGTATCACCATTTTGGCATTGGCAATGGCAATCCGGCTAGCCAAGGAAAGGGGAAGCCCCTTCCAACAGGCAGATCGACTCTCCAGCCAGTCAATGAGCCTCCCATAGTTATAACGCCACAGCTCCCGAAGTCTCTACTGATCCAGATGCCCAGGTATTTCACTGGGGAATCCACCCACTTGGGAGGAAATTCTAACTGAAATATTTCAGTGGCAGCCATAAGCGGGAAAATCGTAGATTTCCCCCAATTTATGGTGATGCCTGAGAGACCCCCAAACCTAATGATTTCACGTATCAGAGAGTCCAAGTTTGTCGCTAGGTGCTGGACATATAAAGTCACATCATCAGCATACATGGACTCCAGCACTACCCGGGGTGTAAAATCGAGACCTCTGCGTGCATGGTGCTACAAGTCTAGCCGCCAATGGTTCCATGGCAATGGCGAAGAGAAGGCAAAAACAGGCACCCCTGTCTCGTTCCCCGAGCCACTGTAACCGGGGAAAAGTTCACTCCATTGAACCGATATCTAGCCGTCGGGGTGGTGTATAGCAGTGTTATCTTTTTAATGAAGGCAAGGCTCATGCCCACAAGGGCAAGAAGTGAGAATACATAGGGCCACTCCAGCATATCAAACGCTTTAGTCGCATCCAGAAAAACTGTGGCGGCGGGGAGGGAGGAATCTACTTCCTGCATCACCGCAAAGAGAGTGCAGAGTTTGTGGGCCGTGCTTCTACCAGAAACAAATCCACATTGATCAGGTCGAAGGATCAAGGGAAGCAGCGGGAGCAGCCGAGTGGCCAGCAATTTGGCAAGGATTTTATTATCAATATTAATCATTTATAGAGGCCGGTAGGAGTCGCATGGTCCTGGGTTCTTGATGGTTTTGAAATGGTCACTATAAGTGCCTTGCGAAGAGAGGGGGGAGAGAACCACATTCAAGCGAGTCCTCATACATGTTGAAGAGGTGGGGTGCAAGGAGTAGCGCAAATTCCTTATGAAAGGCAGCTGTGAGTCCACCCAACCCCAGCACTTTGTTTCCCGGCATAGCTCTTATTACCCCAAACAACTTTTCTTCCGAAAACGGCTTGTCCAGATATTTGCGATGTGCATCACTGAGCCATACCAACTCAATCGAGTCAAAGAAGGGCTGCAGGTCGGAGGACACCTCCGATTGGCGTGCGGTGTAAAGTAAAGAATAATACGCGAACATTTCGGCCTGAACCACCTACTGCCCAGCCACAACTTTGTCTGCTCCCGTATGCACATCACAAATATATTCATTCGCACAGGGCTTTTTTAACAGCCCTGCAAGAGTTTTCCCAGCTCTATCCCCCTCACCATATATACGAGCCCGCGCTTCCTTCCCTAGGTTGTGTCTCCCTGTGCGCTGCTTCCTCAAATTCTGCTATCTTCACCTTAATCAGACCTAAAGTCGAAAGCTGGTTTGTCGTATAGTAATCTGACTCAAGGGTGCGTATCTCACTCTCTAGGCGTCGCAGGTCCTTTCGAAGCGAGCGTAAGATACCAGATTGCTTGGTAATACATTTGCTCCGATAATGGTTTTCAATGCCTCCCATAGCGTGTACGGGGAGTCCACTGAGCCCATGTTTGTCTCAAAGTACTCCCGGAAAACCTGGTCGCGTAGGGCCCCAGCAGGAAGTCTTCAGCTGAAGGCCCTGTTCAGGGCATCCCGCATTGTGAATTCAAGCAGCACCGGGCGTGATCTGAAAGGGTGCGGGCGAGATGGGCACTGCGTTTCACCCAGGTGTCCACATCTTGCAATATGAGCCAATAATCAAGTCTGGACCACGAAGGGCCCTCAGTGGAGATGCAGGTCCCTTCCCGATCCTGTGGATGCAGGCGACACCAGACATCAATCAGATCGTGGTCCTCCATCAGTGTCTGAAGTTGTGCCGCTACTCGGGGGTGAGGCCTGCGAGAGTCGCCTGACCTGTCACAATTGGGGTGCAGAATCACATTAAAATCCCCTCCCCACATCACCGCCCTGGGGCCCAGGGAGTTCGCAAGTCGCCACACTTCGCTTTAGAATTGGGGGTCATCCGAGTTGGGGCCATAAACTGTCGGGCGCCCACCAAGAACTCTGGCAACCATTACGTAGCATCCCTGGGGGTCACATATTACAGTGCGTGTATGCCACAGAAGGCCCGTTCTAAGAATAAAGGCTGTGCCCTGGCATAGTTAGAGTAACCTGCTATGAATTTGTCGCTCATCCATCCCACACACACACGCGAGTAGGTAGCCCCCGTCAGATGCAGTTCCTGCAGAAAGCAGATGCTGGCACCGTGACAGTTGAGAAGCGCTGCCACTAGCCGCATCTTTCTAGCATCATTTAGAGCCTGTACGTTCCAGGTTACTGCCTTTAGTGTGCGTACACTGTTGGTACCGTCAGCCATCCCTGCGCTTCCATTTATCAATGTGCACCAGGAGGGAACAAAGAATCAGCCTTGCACTATTTGAGGCTGGAGGGGGGGGGGGGGGAGAGGGAGGGAAAGGGAGCAGCAAAAGGGAGAAAAAAGCAACACAACACCTGTAACGTACCCACCACCCGACCAACCCTCCCCCCACCCACTACAGCCGCCAAACATGGCTGGAGAGCATGTCCTTCACCCCAACAAGGCCAACAAAAAGATGCAGTATAGGACTCATCCGAGGGGAAGGCACTAGGGGATTCGGTGTTTCCCAGCACTGAAGTGCTTGGTGGCTGAACAGAGTGTACCCGTAGAGGGCACACAATCGGTCACTCAGTCGAGCAAGTTCGATGATTCTCTATAGCTGCGTGTGCAGTGGAAAACAGTTGCAAGTAGGCACATGAGAAGGTCCAATCCTGTCGGGCGCTGAGTGCCCCCCAGGTCAGTGAGTCCATAGAGCAACATTAGGTAATCAATCGTTTTTGTTCAGAGGGTTTTCCTCCTGCTAATTTCTGTCCACCGGAGCTGCCGGCCGTGAGCGCTTAAGACCACGCGCAAATTTGGCAGCGAGTTTGGGATCCGTGAAAAAGGACGTTTTGCCAGCGTGAAAGATGCAAAGTTTTGTGGGGTATAACAAGGAGTACATGATGTCTTGTTGCTGCAGCAATATTTTAACTGCCACAAATTCTCTGCGGGCAACCTGAACAGTCATGGTGAAATCAGGTAGGTCACTGGCCCTGCGGAGCACGATGTCTCGGTCCCTATAATTTAAAAGTCTAGCAATAATTGGCCGAGCCTGAGCGCCCGGGGAGGTTTTGAGCCAAGAGCTCTGTTGGCACGTTCCACGATGCACATTGCCGATAGAGCCTCACCAAAAAGGGATCCCAGCATTTCTCTGATATAGTCCTCCACGTGGGCCATCGCCGTAGTTTCATGGACCCCAAGAATGCGTCAGCTGTTGCGCCCGGACCTGGCTTGAAGGTCTTCATGCTTATTGCGGATGACATCCAACACCTTCTCCATGCGAACCAATTTTTGACGTCATCTTCCAGCGTGGAGGTCCGCTGTTCAACCTCCGTGATGCACTCATCATGGCTGAATACTTTATCCTAGAGCCGGTCCAGTCGGTCAGACATTGAGTCTATCTTCAAGTCAATTGCTGACAGGGAGTGCTTCAAATCTGTGAACATTTCCTGGATGTTTGGATCAGGGGCTGATGTAGACAGCATGCTTGCTTCAGCTTGCTCCTCCACTGGGGGAGTGCTTCTCTTCAGGTTCCTGCGCGAGTCGAACAATATTTTGGGCTGCCTAGTGTCTGTCTTGCCCATGGTGTTCTGCTAGTTCATGCTGCCAGAGGTACTCACCTCCGGAGCAGTACTGGCCAGTCGAAGCCAGTCTGGGTCCAATTTAGGTGTACTTGGGGGGCTGCACGATGGTGGGGTAACTCCAACACAGGGGCCGGCAAGGTCCAGTCGGGGTCGCTCCTGGCTCCGCTACAAGACCGCACCGGGGGGGGGGGGGGGGGGGAGCATGAGGTGCACTGATGTTTCAGCCCGCCCGGGAGAACCCACTGACGCATAGTGGACAGCAGGGCACGTTGTTTAGCTGATTGGGGGCAGCTCCACCCCGATGCATGGGTGGATCGTTGAGGTCTCAGTATCTCTGCCCCCACCTCACTGGTGCTGGCTGCCATGGGCCACTCAGCACAAGGACCAGCATTGCCCGGCCACTCTCCGTATTCGCCGGAGGGGAGGCCCCGCAGAGTGAGAGGTCCCACCGGGTGCAGGGGTCGTTGCTCCCTCGCAGCCAGGCACACCCCAGAGGCAGCGGCCCTGTAAGCCAGCCTCAATCTCCCAACGTGGAGAGGACCGCTCAGGCCCAGTCGCAGTCCCGCTGCTGTCCTTGTCACTGATGTTGAGCAGGCCAGCACACCACTGCCTCAGCGATTTGCCGCCGATGGTTCCCCACCTAGGCGCGCCTCCGCTCACCTCAGTGTCAGCAGGTCTAGGCAGCGTCCGGTGTTATCTTCATCGTGCTCTCCCGCAGGGCTCGCCGGCGGGGGGCTCCTCTCGGTTTCCAGCACACTTGAGTCTCCAGCTGCCCCGTCGGTGATACCGATCGGCGCAGCAGCGCCTCTGCACCTCAGTCGAGCCTCGTATGGCCCAGGCAATGATCGCGCCGGGCACAGCAACGTCTTCTGCAGATCAGCTCGGGCCGGGGCCGCCATCTTTTCTCCGCTGGCCGCCCCCGGGCCTCCGCTCCAATTAGGCTCTAAATGCAGACCGAGCCTGGCGATTTCTCAGCCTGTGGGGGCAGCGGCTATTTGGGAGCACCTCCTCCCGTTTTCCAGCCACGATGGGCATTCTGACTGCCAGATAAATAATGGATTAGCAGTCCAACCTACGTGGTGGCCATTTTGCAGCCGGCACACTAGCGCCCCCATGGTAAAGAATGATTTAGTTACAATCTTGAAAATTACACTTTTAGAATTTGGCCTTTTCCTACCCTAAATATTTAGGGCCTGCAGCATGTTCCTTGTTGACATGACTAGGTCTAGTTGGCAGCTTGACTTTGTTGATTCCTCGCAGAGAGCCACACAATAGAGGAATTAGGTGTGCCTGAACAGGCCATGAACTGGCAGGATGGGGGAGCTGAGCTGGGCACAGTCCCACTTACAACTGAATAGGCTGTGTCCTATCTTCGCACAATGGACTTGTCACCTTTGTTCCCTATAGGCTGAGCGTGTGTGCATGTGCACAGCTTGCTTCTTCCAGCGTCCAGACTCTCTCAGGGAGCGTACTTACCGTTCCCTGGCTTAAAAGACCTAAGATCGAGGTATGAAAACTCCCCTTGTCTCTTTTAGTGGCAGGCAGTGTACCATAAGGCCCGGCAAATCCATCTATGACAAAAGGGGCTGTTACTTTGACTTTAGGTTCAGAGTGTTTCATGAGGATAGCAGCAGGCATATTGAAATAAACACACCTGCGATTGTGTTTCACACTGCAAGAGATATAAAACTTCAAATACTTTTTAACTGTCCTCCTTTTTGTTCTTCTTCACATATATGGGCACCTTTAAATACATGAGTTCAGGCTGTGCACTGTACAATACATCTCTTGTATTTGATTTAATAGCCTATAAAGTTGCTCCATTTGTAATTAGAATCTAGGCTACATATAGCGTCCCTGACTTGAATTTTAGTTCACGAATAGCTTTGTCATATGGAGGTCAGGAACGTTTCACAGTTCAGTTTAAAAAGTCTCACTTTTAATAAATACTTAGCACATAATCTAATGAACTAAGGTCAGGGCCACTAGAATTGTGCTGCACATAATTACAGTGGCCCTGACTAAGGTGAAACAACTGCATGTTTTAATTTTTTGAACTATGAAGACACCTTACCATAGTCTCACATGATCTGTGCTGCATGATTGACATGGCACATATTTTGAAGGCTCAGCGTGTGCATGGGCTTTTAAGAGTTAGATCTGAACTTTGACTCAGCTGTCCTTGTTAATTTGCTGACTCGCCCACCTGTACCTTGCACCATAGTCAGGGTCACTGGAATTATGCGACAGGAGAGTACCAAATAATGCGTCAGGGTTGATTTATGTGACAAGAAAAGGTCAATTATTCTGCATATTGGGCCACATTTTGTGATAGTATTATTTATTATTTTGTCATTTTTACACATGATAACACTGTAAGGGAAAATGTTGCACCTCTTTAGTACCAATTTAACACCCAAATACAACATAAAGGTGACCAGTCAATCTTTGCGAAGGGTTTTCCACTTCGCAGCAATACAGGTAGTTGCAGTTTTAGTAACTTTTGATCCATTCAGCTAGAAACAATGTTTTGGGTTAAAATCTGCAGATTATATAGCAGATGATGGAGTGCACATAGTTATGCGGGAAAAGGCTGGCCTTGCATAATTCTAGTGGCCCTGACCTTAGAAGAAGTGTGTGAGGGTTCTTTCAAGCATAGGTTCTGTACCGGAAGGGGATCCTTTCAGTACAAAAAATATCCTTTAAGACTTTTTCCACTAATTGTGTGCTGTATAGTGCAATGCACATACAAAGTTTGACTAACATACAAACTTTTAAAAGTTACTCCACTGTTACACCTTTCTCAAGGCAACATATATTTGTTGGCTTAAATCCTATCTATAAATGTTAGAAGATAGGGATTTACTTTAAAACCTTGGGTTGGTGCATGGGAATGCCCATATACCACCCAATGTACGCCCCTTTGATGCAAAGAGGCGCAAGTTAGGGCATACTGCTACTTTGCATTACTGTGGGCAACTTTCCCACACAAATCATGATTTGCGTTGGAAGATAAATCCCAACACAACCCTGTGTGTTGGGCTTGCTGCACTTTTGTGATGCAAACTCAGCACAAAGTATTAGTAAATCTGGACCAGAATATCTAAAAAGGTCCTTGTCAATATTATTAGGGCACTATGT
Organism: Triturus cristatus; assembly: GCF_964204655.1. Classification (NCBI taxonomy): domain Eukaryota; kingdom Metazoa; phylum Chordata; class Amphibia; order Caudata; family Salamandridae; genus Triturus; species Triturus cristatus. Next base: position 396,402,020 of record NC_140589.1, read on the forward strand.
GTTCTTACTGCAAGTTAATGCAAGGTTACTAAATGACCAATGCAGAGCAAATGTTGCCATACTGTCTAAAATCAGAAGGCAATTAAGAAACCAAAGAGAAGGGCCCCTGAAGCATATGAGAAAAATGGTTTGTGTCTGGAATAGAGCATATCAAATTTCTGTGTTCCGGATTGTAAAGAAGGCCTAAACATTTTCGAACAGCTATTTTTTAGTTATGGGTCTTGCAGAGTGCTAAATCAGAAAATATATAAAGACCTACATTTTCAAGCGTGACTACAAATGTAGTTGTCCCTGTTCACTTAACTGCACATTAGGGTTTTTATTGAAAAGGTAGGTCAATTTTCACTCTCTCTGCGGAACATCATGTTTATCTGAAGCATGTTTTGAACTTCATGTATCTCATCCAACACCTACCATAGAGGTTACTCTACAACCAACATCCTTAGTCACCATGCAGTCCACACAGGTGCCGATAATCACAATTTAAATCAGAAAACATAACAGATTTGTCCAGAGTATTATGCACTGTATAAATACAAGAGGACCAAACAACCACATCCCTGTTTCTACTCTATAGCCATCACAAGTGGTGAGGTGTAGATACAGGCTTCTTAGTGGTGGCAAGAGTGGTGGCATCTGATCTGACCAAGGCCGCCTGCCCCATTAGCTTGTGAGGATTCTAGAGGAGGTTAGACAAGTGGGGCAGAAGAGATAGCAAGGGACACCCTATACTGTGAGATTAACATGTGATTTTAGATAGGGGCATGGCTATTTTTGCTGCAGCCAGTGCAAAGGCATCATGGCCCAGCCGTGAGAGAGGCCCAGTCTTCTCTTCACTGTCTGCAGTGTATTTAATATCAGACACACAAAATGTATTGGACAAAATGCTTGCAGTAGGTCTAACCACTGGCAATCACTCAGGGTAGAATTTCAAACCATCATTCTTTTGCCCACCATGCCAACTCTGCTTGGACCCAGCCCCATGCAAAACACTCTTGATTCTGCTCAAATAGGAACAATCCAACTAAACTGCCAGATCAGATCCTTCCTGTACCAGAACACAGCAACCCAAGTCTGGTTTTGCCCTGATTTTGCTAAGAATGTTTTTAAGTGTCTCCCTGGGTTTAGCTCTGTGCTGTCGCTTCATCTGGGAGGGGTTGGGGGGGAGAGTCACTGAAACAGAGAGTGAAACCGGCCCTAGGCAGGCACTGGTAAAATTCAGAACAGGGGATACAGTGGAGCACAGGCCAAACAGTCATTCAAAGGGTCGCGCAGGAGCTTGTCATAAAGTAGAGAAGACAACAAGGAGACAGACTGGAACAAGAGACAGAATGGATTGAGATGGATGAGGTGAAAAGACAGCAGAAATAAAGAAAAACAGAAGAGTGAAATGAAATAGAGGTAGATAAAATGAGGTTGGGAGGAGGAGGACAACTGTGGAGGTGTGATATTAAGGAGTGAAAGAATAGAGGGGTGTGATTGGGATATGAAATAGAGAGGATAAGGGAAAAGGAGAGACTGTTAGAAAACGGACAAAGATAGTAAAGACAGAATGGAAAGAAAGATAGAAGAGTAGAAAAAAGATAAGAAAGGGGATTGGAAAGAAAGAACAGGAACTGGACAGGAAAGGAGACAAATAATAGAAAGATAGAGAGGAAAGAAGATTTGGGAGGGAGAGGGGAGATTTTAGTATAGAGAGAAAAGGAGGCATGTATGGAGAGGATGAGCTATGAAAGTAAGGTAGAATAAGTGACTAAGCAAGAGGTTGATGATTAAGTGCCGGTGCTGAGCACCAGACACCACCGGCTCAAATTAAGCACTACTCTTATGGCAATTTGTATCAAGGTGCAGGACAATATTTTGATGGACAGACTGAGCAGACATTTCCCCTCAGGATGTGGCCCTCTCTCCAGGAAAAAATCTTCTGGTTAATCTGTCAAAGATTCAGAACTCCTCCTAAGTCTGTTTGCCTCCCCAGAGAATGAACATCTTCCTAGATTCTTCTCTCACTTCACATTTACGGGATCTTGAGGAAAGGATGTCTGTCCATTACTTTGTCCTCATCATCTTCTGTATACCTTTTATTTCATTCCTCTTATCCCTCAACTTCTGCTACAAAACCAGGAGGAGAGCGCGGAAATAATAGCAGCTCTTCATCTCTAGCTTTGCAGATCCTGGTTTCCTCTTCTTCTGTCTATGTCACTAGCTGGATAATTCCTTTGGCTCCTTCTCCTCTTTGGGTTGCAGTGTACCTCTTTCTTTTGCAGCTATCTCTATCTGTCTGGAAATTGAGAGGATTGGACTGCAGAACAGAGGTTTCCATAAACACCAACCTGGACCCATCCAGAGATCTAGACATCCTTCCACCCTGAAAGTATATTCTAAACATTAGGGAAAATTCCAATCATGGTGTGTGTTTAAATTTCTCTCTAGCGTTCAAAGTGATTTATCTGCTGCTCTTCAGTTTCTCTATGAAGAAATTCAGAGCAACTTAGTTGTGTCAATATTAAAAGCTCAACAGGCAGTGATTAGAGTTTTATTTATCTACCGGGTGGGGGATGAGAGGCCCTTGGTTAACAAAAAAAGCCTACTTCTAGCCTTTTAAAGAGTTTTTCTAATTTTAGACTTTTCTCCATCTTAGCACTAGTTTTGAAGTCTCTCTAGGAAATTCCTTTTAAACTTCTCGATTCTCTGGATTTGAACATTTTAACAATGAAGATGGTTATATCTGCCAATATAACTTCTACTCGTAAACCTGGGGAAATTGAAAGTCATGTGTGTAGATAGCTCTTCCTCAGTATTCTGGAGAATGCTGCCATTTTGGAGACTGAGCTTCAATTTTTAGGTTTCGCCTGCACAGTGCTTGCGATGTGCTTGTGACATTTATTGTTTTTAATATAAATCGTAAAAGGGGCTTACATCCTGGCCTAACTTTTCATTTGTCCGTGTGCTTGCCACTTACTTTTCCTCTATTTCTATTGGTTGTGACATACCATTTCCTGTAGTTTTTTGTGTGTCCCATGGCCGAAGTACTCCTTTTCATCTGCTTCAAATTTCTTTGTTATTTTAATTACGAACGAGCATGCTATCTGCCCTCCCACCTTCCTCCCACTCTCTGCTCTGTGAGATTTCCTTCTTTCCCAGAGTGGTTCCTCTAATTGCGATGATCAATTTTTAAAATGTGCTTTGAAGCATTCCATACGAGTGCAAGTGTTTTCTCTCCTCACCCGCTTGTTAATCCATCACCTGCGGTTATTTTTAACGAACCCCCCTCGCCCCACTTTTAACCCACCAATTCCTCTTACCAGCTCTCTCCATGAAGCGTATATAGATAAAGAGACATATGCAGACTAAAGATGGCTGTGAAAGGGAACAAGTGACGGGAAAGAAATGCTAGTTCTCCTCATCCAGTCATACCATTTTCAGGCAGAGAAGTGCTTTGTAATTGGAATCCAACTGTGGGGGAAGATGACATTTCTCACTTGAACAAGGGCTCACCACTTAATTGAGGAAGACTACCACCTTCTCCTTCGCCTCCCCCATCAGTCCTCCTCCCACTGCGTGCCTTCTCCCATTGAACTCACAGGCCGCAATCACATGCACAGGCAGAGCAGCTGTATTTCTGCACTTCACCCCATGGCACTTTGGTCACAGCTTTGGAGGAAGACTGAGAGAGAACGGGTTCAGAACACCTTCTTACAGGCCTGTGCTTTAAAAAGGCAGGTAAGGTTGGGACCAGATCAATCACGGGTCTTCCAACACCTATTGCTACAGGAGGACTTGCATGGCTTGAGAAAGTGTTGGTCATTGTGGGAACTAAAGATAAAGAGGGCTGCAGTTATTTTCCTATGAGCCAGCAAAGCTGGAGAAAATGCACTCACACGTGCTAACCTTCCTACCAGAGTCAAAAGAACCAGAACAGAGCTAGGTGTCCCACTTCAGTGACTCTTCTAGCGAATTATAAAGACGTGCTGCTTGAGTTTTGTGTCACTTTGAGCTACATCGTGCTGGTGCACTTCAGCCACTTATTTCAATACTTTAAAATGTTTTTTTATACCTGTTACACAGCATGTTTTGAGGCCCAAGATGGCCGCCGAGTAGGAGCTCTCCCCTGAAGCTCCCGGGTTAGGGACTGCCAAATCGGTGGATATCCCTTGTTTCACCCGGCCATCCGCCTCGAACTTCCAAACAATCCAACTCATCTTTCATTTAACTGTGATTGCAACAGTGTCTTACCTTCCGGAGATGACATCTGACGACCCGACGATCATCCACATCACCTGCCTAGCCGCTCCACGCCAGAACCGGGCCCGCTGAACCGGATTGGAAATGAGTCCTCCACCCCCAGTTGTACTGATACGGGACCGAGATTCCCCTGGTTTGAGCGTGCCCCCTCTCGTCTCCCTCTCTGCAGCACCGCTGGAGCGGAGGGACCTCGGCGTTATGATCTGCCTGGGTCGGATGTCCGGTCGAGGGTCCGATGGAGCTTAACCTAGGAATTACGTTTTGCCTTGGGTCGGATAGCCGTTTGAGAGTTGAGGGAGCGCCGTGAACTGATCTGAGCACAGGCACAGCGCAGCACCATGACTCACTCGATCTCGGAGATCTCGGAGGTACGTTCTACCTGGATCTGATGTCCTGTTGAGGGTCCGATGGACCTCCGCTAACGAATCTACACCCTACTGCCTCACAACAGCTTGACATCGCTGGATTTGTGCCCTTCCACCACTTTGATCGATGCTACAACATCCCCGATGGTTGGGATGCCTCATCGTCGAGGGACTTGAGGGATTGCCGTGACCTGATCCGCTCATGGCCGTCGCTGGATCTGTGCCCTGCGTTCACTCCGACCTTGGAGGGGCTCGATGAGGCTTCCGTACCCTGCCTCCTGTCTGGACTTTTAAGGGGTTTGACGAGGCACAGTGACTGTGTTTGCGCTTGGAGGGGCTCGATGAGGCTTTCGTATCCTGCATCCTCTCTGAACTTTTAAGGGGTTTGACTAGGCACAGTGACCGTGTCTGCGCTTTGCTGCCGCACAACACCCGACATCGCTGGTCCCGGGCCCTTCTACCTCTCGGACCATTACAGCGTCCTCTCTGATTGTCTCAGTATTGACAGTCCTCTTGTTGTACCGGTGGTGCCGGCCTGGCCCAACCGCTGCTCTGACCTGGATCACGTCCTCACTGTTGTTTGGCTGCCTCATCCCTGGTGGAATCGGCGTGCCTCCTCCAATTCCGGTGTTGCCGGCTGTGACCGGACTGGCGCCCAGCCGCCGTGCATTCCCCAAGGCCGATAGTGTGTGGACAACATCTTTGTTGTCTTGGTCCTCGATTACATTGAAGGCCACTCTTTAACATGGTGATGTTCCGCCAGTTTAAAATGGCGACGATCCTCCAGCCCTCACTCCCCAAGATGTCTAACGTCGTGGTTATGCAGTGAGGCCAGGGTGAACGATTTCTCACTGCCGCCCCTGACCTCTCTGCTATCTAGCCTGATCACGTCCTCCCTGTTTTTTTTTGGCTGCCTCGTCCCAGGCGGGGTCAGCAGGCCTCCTCCAGTTCCGATGTTGCCGACTAGGACCTGACTGGCGCCGTGCAGCCGAACGGCCCCCTGTCGCCGATTGTACATGGATGACCTTGTTTTGTTTTGACCGTCCGTCCTACCAGAGGGCCACTCTTTGAGATGGTGATGTTCCGCTGGTCTTGCATGGGGACAATCCACCAGCCTTCAATCCCCCAAGTTGGTGAACATCTGGGTTATTCAGAGGCCAGGGTGTGTGATTTCTCTCTCCACCCTCGAAGCATCACCCTGTGCATGAATCGAATCCTTCTATGACTGTTTTGTTCTTCTGGCATTGAGCTGCCCAAACACCGATGGTATGCCAGCCACCACAGATGTTTTAATCATTAATCCTACTACTGACTGCACTGATTTATTGCGAAAATCCCCAATTTATCCCTTGGGGGCCTCCTACTATGACTGTTTTGTACTTCTGTCGCTGAGCTGCCCCAAACACCGATGGTATGCAGGCCACTGCATCTGTTCGGATCGTTAACCCCACCATTGAATGCACTGATATTTTGCGACTATCCACCAGTTTATCACTCCTCAAGATGGAGGATGTCGGTGCTTCTCCTATGAGGCTAGGGTGAGTGATTCCTCTCTACCGCCCTTAGACCTCTCTACCAAACTAGCCTGGTCCTCCCTTGAAGCTCTACGTCGACCACGGCATAGGCAAGTGGTTTCTTGCCCTTCCAAAATTGAGCACTGTGCTGGTGGCCCTTCCCTAACAGCCTCAGGTGATCCAGGGCCTATATTCCACCCTGCCACAGCGCAGGCCTCATCCTCACTGGCCTCGATTGGCTGCATGAGCTTCTTGATCTGAAACAACGCCCTGCTGCCGCACGATCTTGTTCTTGCTGGCCGCAGTGAGTGACAATTTTTAACCTCTCCCTTGATGGCATTTCAACCAAGCAGCCTAACCTACGCCGCCCCCTCTAAGTTTGCTTGAGTCTACTGACCCCCTAACTGAGCCCTCAAATGGTCATAATCTAACGCTCTATGCTACCTCTAATCCATTTTGTGACCTGCCAGTGATGCTGCCTGAATGATGCCCCCCCCATATCCCCCTTATCCGGATCATACCTACGGACGTCTAAATCCTGGTTTCGCTGACTTCTTAATCCTTATTCATCACCGTGAGACCGAGACGTCCATAGCCTTCAATCTCCACCTGTGGTGGCCACCGGTTGAACTTGTTGTAGTCCCGCTATTAACTTTTGACCTCGCCCCCATCAAGGAAGCACTCTCAAGTTTCACTTATCTTGCTACTGTGTTTTGTTCTCCCATTGACCATTGCTAGCTCTTTTGTTGTCGCTCCCCCTTGTTCTCCTCGCCGTTTTCCTATCTCTCATCTCTTACTTTCCACCTCCCCGCTCTCAATTTCCTCATTTCCTCTCCCCCTTTTTTCTTTCTTGTCCTCCCTAGTCCTTCTTATAACGACATAACATGTCCACCCCCAATCCCTTCCACACAAATCCAGACCCTGCCCTCTCCAGACATGGCTCCAACTCCTGGATTATCTCATACCCTTCCAATCTCTCCCAAAACGCCAAGAAAGATTTGAAACACAAAATACTGATTCGGCACCCTAAAACTCTAATAATTGATACCTACCATAGCCTTACCTCTCCTATAAAAACAAACCTTTTTTCTACACCAAATACCCCTCCAAATAGAAAAGCATTTTCCTCCTCCATCTTACAGTCACTAAGTCAAACAAAATTCCATATGGATTCAAATTATCTACCTCCCCGTCACCAGCCTTTACCGGTGAAATTGACATCTCCATATTCAAAACTGGTAATATCCTCATTCAATCATCCAAATTTCACCTCAACATCTTTAACCACCATTTCAGTACCCTGGCAGACCACATTTCCAAACCTGTCCTCAACCCCTCTTCTTCCCAATTGTCTGACACCCCTATGGTATCTCTTCCTGCACTGGTTCTGTGTACCCCCCCCAGACATCCTAATTGCACACACCATTACCCAAACTCACTCTCTTTCTGGTGATTGACTCCCTCTAACCCCCCTCACCTCCTCTTTCCTTTCCCCTACGTCTAGACCCCATCACCCTGATCCTCTGACCTTACCAGCCCCTGTGCCTATATCTCCCCCTCACCCTGATCTTCTGACCGTACCAGCCTCTGTGCCTATATCTCCCCCGCTCAACCTGATTTAATTACATCCCGGCCCCCCCACCCAAAACCTCCTTCTCTTACCCTCCCTGTGCCAATATCTCCCTCTCCAAATCTCTCTCTCCCCCCAAACTGATATCTCTACCCCCTTCAGTCCTTACTACTCTACCACGGCCAACAATCCGAACTCCCCCCTGACTCCCCCCCCTGGCACCCCACCGCCACCACACATCAGACCTTCCTCCTCTACCACGTCCAACAACCAGAACTCCCCTCTGACTCCCACTCCTTGCACCCCACCACCACCACACATCAGACCGTCCTACCCTCCACGGAATCATCTCTTTCCCCCCCACTCATCTGACTTTTCTTCCTCCACGGTATCCTCTCTTCTCCCCCACCTTGGTCTCCTCACTCACCTCCTTTTCTACTGAACTCCCCCTTATTTTATTGCTCTGACACTATCTAACATTGAACGTAATCTCTCATCCGTGAAAACTGAACTAAGGCAACTCAGAGAGGATTTCAATGGCCTTAGCACCAGGGCCTTCCTCAATCTTTCGCATACTGCTGGTGCTAGCCTCCCATACATCCCCCAACTTAATCGCTGGAAAACAATACCTCTTGGCAGTAGATCTCCCCGTCCTCTCCGTGCTACAAACTACCTCTCCTGTGCTGACCTTACCGACCTATGCAATTCCTACCTTCCTAAACCATTGATTCCTGATGATTCTGGGAACCAGCAGAATCCCCATTGCCCCCATTTCCCCTAGACCACCGGCTCAACTTACCACCATACACTCTGGCTCTCTCACCAAGGTCAGTCCTAAGCCGCTCTCCTGCATGCTTATTAACTGCCGCTCTGCCGTACGACATGCAATCGAAATTTCAGACACCATCCTCAGCTAAACTATCGACTTTGCCTTCCTCACTGAAACCTGGCTGAATGACCACTCGACAGCCTTCCTTGACCTACTCACCCCCCCCCCCCCGACTACTCTATCATCAGGAAAGACAGATCGGACAGAAAAGGGTGTGGTTTAGCTATAATCCATAAAAACAATCTTCAACTCACCCTTATTAAGAACACTGACTACCTAACCTTCGAATACCTGGGCGCCGAACTCACTGTTCATGGCTCTTCCCCAATAGGTCTACATAACATCTACCACCCTCCGGGGGATCCGTTACCCTTTGCTGAGGAACTATCCGACCTCCTCACACAATCCTCACTTTCCAACTCGAAAAATCTCTTCTAAGGAGATTTTAACATTCACTGGAACAATGTTGCTGATCCTACAGTCAGTCACCTCATTAATCTTCTTGAGATCAATGACCTTACGCAATTATGTCACACTCCCACCCATTCCAAAAGGACCACTCTCGACGCCATCATTTCCAACAAGGACCTGTCCTCCCTTTCCAACCTCTCCCTATTGACTGGTCTGACCATCACCTCATCTTGTTCAAGGTCGAAACCACTCCCCTCTTCCCCACCGCTAAAAATTGCAAACCCCTGAAATGGACCAGAGACCTGAATCAAATACCCCCTGGTGAACTGGAGTCTAAACTCCAAGCACAACGTCTTCTCACCCCTCTTTCCCAAGATGACAATGAGCTCACTGAGCTTTTTAATAAGACCGTCAATGATGTAGTTGATATATTAGCCCCTTCCAAACAAAAAAACCAAAGAAACATTCCATCCAAATCCTGGTTTAACGCGGAACTCAATAAAGAAAGACGCTTACTTAGATTGACGGAAAGAACTTGGAGATAACACCCCTCCGCCTCCGATCTTGCTCACCTTCGAGTCGCTAGATCTACTTACAAGAAACACATTTTCAATGAAAAGGCTACCTTCTTCTGAACACTACTTGACCGTGCCAAAAATAGACCCAGAGACCTGTTTAACATAGTTCGAAATCAAACATCTTCAACCCCCCTTATGCTGACTGCCTCTACTGACAAAGAGTGGGAATCGCCAACTTATCTCTGACAAAATCTCCAAAATTGATCAATATTTTCATTGAACTCAGGTACCACCCAACCCCACCCTTGTTACTGCCACCTCCTTTGAAGTTCCTCCCTCGCTGACTCCACCTCTGACACCACCTCCTGACCCTTGCTCCCACCTTCTCGTTCCAACCTCACTCATTCTCCCTCCTGTCCCTTCCTCCCACCTACATGTTACTTCCTCTCCTGTATCCAACCTCCCCTGCGCACAACTGAAAAGCATTGCATCCTGGCTTAACTTCCACCCTGTGACTGAGAGTGAAGCCTTTAACATCATTGCCAAACTTAAAGCAACCTCACACAGTAAAGACCCTCTACCCTTGTCCAAGACCTAAACCATATTATCGCCCCTTACTGGACTCCTATCATCAACACCTCCATGTCCACAGGATGTGTCCCTAACTCCCTTCAACTTGGACAAATCATTCCTATTCCCAAAAACCTCACTGCTGACCCTAATGACCTGAACAATCTCCACCCTATCTCTAACCTCCCACTTCTTTCCAAAGCCCTTGAGAAATGTGCTTTAATCCAACTGGACAAACACATTAACAATTTCAATGTACTTGACTCCTTCTAATACGGGTTCAGAAAAGGCTGCAGCACTGAAACTGCCATAGTTAATATAGTCAATGACATCCATTATTCCCTTGACAAGAGTGAGTCATGCCTACTTATTCTCCTTGACCTCTCTGCTGCCTTTGATACAGTCAACCACAATTCCCAACTTAACTCGCTTAAGACTCGCTTTGGTCTTAGTGGTTTGGTCTTCAAATGGTTTGCCTCGTATCTCCAACACAGAACTCAACAAGTCAAAATCAAAGACTGCCTCTCAAAGCCTGCTCCTATGTGTCCCTCAAGGCTCTGTTCTCTCCACGTCCCTCTTTAATATCTTTATGGAACCCCTTACCCTTATTCTGAAACAGAACGGAATCAATTATCACCTCTATGCTGATGACACCCAACTTTATTATAAGATGAGGTCCCACTCTGATGTACTTCATTTGAATAATACCCTGAGCAAGATCCAATCCTGGTTCTTCTCCAATCATCTCAAACTAAACCCTAACAAAACTGAAATCATCCTCTTCTCTCCAAAAAACACCAAGCTTCCAATCCAATCCTGGATCTCTGACCTTAATGCCCTTAACTGTCCGCTCTCCCTATTCAATTCAGTGAAATCTCTTGGGATCACCATTGACAAAAACTTAACTCTCAATGACCACATAAAAAACTAAGCCAAAGGTGCACTCTTCACTCTACGTCATTTGAAGAAAATCAAATCCTTCATTCCACCTGAGGATTTCAAAGGGACCGTCCAATCTCTAGTACTCTCAGGAATTGACTATGGTAACGCTATCCTTACAGGAATCCCTAAAGTACACCTAGCCCCCCTCAGATCAGTGCTCCACTTAGCTGCCAGGCTAATCACTGACTATAAGCATTTCGGCCACATCTCCCCAGCCCTTAAGGCCCTTAATTGGCTGCCCATAGAAGGTAGATCCTCATACAAGACAGAATGAATTACGCATAAAACTCTCCACCAAGATACCCAGTCTTACCTCTCACACAAACTAAAAAAACAGGAGAGTCTTGACCAATGAGAAGTACTAACGCTCTCCTCCTCGTCCCCCCTTGTCTAAAAAGAGAACCACACAATCACACTCCTTCTCGGGAAATCGGCGGTCATCTGGAATGCTCTCGCCAAGGACCTGAGATGTAACCCCTCCTACCTCAGCTTTAAAAACGACCTCAAACTGCACCTACTCAAACAATATTGGGGTCCATAACAGCACCATCGACTCTACACCCAGCCTCCACCACCCTGCTTATCCTTTACCTCATCTCTTTTCCCTAGATTCACCCTTTCCCATCCCTATCTCTCTCTGGAAGGCCTATTCTTATCCATTTATTTCTCAACCTTAGCCCAATCTACAATCTTTTTTCTCACTCCTTTCACTTTTACGTAACCTTACCTTGCTTCTTGTTACTGCTCAAAATATCCCTCCATGAGAGCTTTCGCTTATACTTTGCTCCCTGCCCATTCTGTCTGAACTTATCTCTTTCATTTTACCTCTCCAATGCGTTGCTATAGCTTGTGCCTCTGATTACTGTTTAAATTAGCCATCCATGTATATTGGCCTTTGCCCTTCTTGTTTTATTTTCCTGGTGTTTTACATGAATACTATGCTTTTGATACCTCCGGGTCGAGCCAGCGCTATATAAAACTTTTCAAATAAATGAAATAAATGTTTTAAGGTTTAAAAAAATAACTATGACGTGGTCAACGCTGTCAGCATCATAGCTCTTTCTTTAAAAAAACGTTTTAAATTATAGTCCCAGAGAGTATGGACTAGATCTGCACGAACGGAAGAAATATGAATGTCAATGATATTAAATCTCGGTAGTGGTAGTATTTTTCTCCTTCATTGCTCCTGAACTGCTTCTCCAGATGACTGATTTGTTTGACTTATAAATTAATTACTTGGATTTCCGTTCAGGGGTTTGAGTGGTATAGTTACCTCCCACTATCAAATTGTACTTGTTTATATTATAAGCTGCGATCGTAGCTGTAGAATTCTAGTTCTGTGAAGTGTCTCGTTAAACAAGCTTCACTGACCAGGATTGTACAAGCACTCCGGTAACCCAAGAGAATGCACTTAAGTTTGAGCACTTCAAGAATCAGCTATTTATTAATGCCACTTATTCACTCTGGTGCAGTTAAATTAATAGCTATTAATAACTCAGCGTAAGTAAACATTTCAAAGTTTAAACTAAATAAAGGCCTGCAAATTATTTCTTACTTTCCTCAGCTAATGCTTAGCAATAGTAGTACTGGAACACGGTTATCAAAGACCCTTCTAACCGATCGATTTTAGGCCCTCACCAAGTCATTTTCAGAGCATTTCGACAACAGATTTACTCCACTCTGAGTAATCTTTACGAAAAGGTAGTTTAGGTGATCTCAGCCCGGGTGCACAGAATTCCTGCCTTATTGGGTAAAAACATCTGAAGAACCTCGTGGCATTACAAGGTGCTCATGCGTCCAAGATATGCATGTCTAAAAAGGCACAGCTGGCTGTACTATGGCTGTGTCCTCCCCAGGCTTCCGATCCTGACTGAGACTGGCAAAGCCTGCTATTAAGGTGAACACCAAATACAACTGCTCCCAGGGAAGAAATATTTTTGTGGAAAAAAAGCAATCCCTAGCAGGGCATAATTGCTGAGATTCAAAAATAAAATCTGGACTTCACAATATCTTGCTGCTCTGCAATGATTAGTGAAGCTGCTAAATTCAAGACCTCTTTACAGCCTTCTCACTATATAAATACTATGTAAAATGAAGTGCTTTATCCTGTTGATTTGAAAGTTTATTTTAACAGGCGCATAAAAAAAAGAAAAACTAAATAATGGAATATAGAAAATGAACAAGCCACATAAGCCATAATGAACTGTAGCAAGGCGGTTGTCCACAAAGTTGAGTAGACGCTTGATGTGATCCAAAAGAGTTTTATTGGCCATACATCCAATAAATAATTAATAAGGAAACCAAACTGACAAGGAAGCGACTTAACAAGTTGAAGGTCAGCCAATAACTATCTTGGCAGAACCCCACCATACATGACATCCCCCGGGTTCTAACCTAGAACCATGGCAATTAAAGAAACAGCACAGAATACTAAACATGAAGAATACTACATGAACATGATGTGAGAAAGTCGGTCACTTGGATGAATTCTATTGTTAACCTTTAAGTGGATCTGTCAGACTCTAATTACGGTACTCAACTTACACAGGAACAGAGATGCTAGTTCCCAAATCCACCCTGACAGCAATCCAGAGCTTAGTGTGACAAGTCTCTAGAGTGGCTATCTAGGGGGAAGGGGGAAAGTGGATAAAATAACAAAAGAGAGAAGAGACTGTTCTGCGGCTTCCTTCAGGAGTCCGTCCAGCAGACTTCTTTTGCTGAAGAGATAACCTGTAGACAAGAGTTATTGTTATCATACACTTTTAGTCCTTAACCTCTCTTATCTCTTAACCCCTATTGCCTTATTTCCTTACCATGCCAATTTCAGAACTCAGCTTCTCTTCTATTTCTTTTCTGTGTGTGCTTTTATTTCCTTAACTATATTCTTCGTCTGCAATTAAAAAGGAAATAGCTAGAACCCAAGGTTTATCTGCCTCATGTAAATCTTTCTCTCTGTGCTTCTCACTTACTTTCCTATTTTTCTTTTCACTCTCCTATGTTTTATCTTCCTTGGTATCTGCCTTAATTCACAGTTCCTTTTTCTTTTTGCACACCTGCAAGATATTTACATTTATCTGTTAAGAACTTCTGCTTTCTTTTTAACTAGGTGTTATCTATTTTAATTTGGTATTCTACTTACTGAGTTTGAGGTCTTTTCCTATTGGTAATTATTCATCTGTGTATTTAATGCTTTCTCTTCTTTTCGTGGTGGTATCTTACTGTCTGTACTTAGCTACTGTTCGACGACTTATATCTGTGGTAAGTATGGTTTTATCTTATTCTAATTATTTGTAGTTGCTCAAGCGTTCTAACCTGTATTGCAATTCTCTCTTCGATTTTTCAGGACTTGCCGTTACTACTCGTTACCTCTGTGAAGAATTACAGTAAAGCCACTTTCCTCACAGTAAGTTCTATGACTCTATTGATATCAGTAATTTACCTCAGTTCTCTGACGTGACAAATATACACTTGTTAACTTAGCTTCGTTTTTCTTTTTCTTCCTTCAGATGCTCCTGTTGACACTGCTTCCTCTCCCTGACGACTCGGTGCGAAATCTTCACAATCTAAGATTTGCTGTTCTCCTCAAAAGTCACTTTACTTCATTGAACTCGGATTTCGAACTTGTATCTACTGACTTCCGAAAGCCCTTCAGTTTAGATTCTGAAAAGCCTTCGAACGAAACCTGAAACACTTTTTTTCAGCGTGCACTGAAATGCGCACCTGACTCTCTAGAATTCTTGGTGAAGTGCGCAGTTCCTAAGCAGCGCGAGCCTCACCTAGGATTCCAGCGCGTTCTCTGCCAAACACTAGAACGCTAACAGCTACTCGGTTCTGGTGGCCTTTTCTGGCACCATTTCCGAGTCAGCTCCACCCATGTACCTTCCATTGCTCGGGGTGTACAAACGTTGAATCTTCGATGCGCAATTAAACCTATCTGTAATCTTGGGGTCCTGACAGTACCCTCCAACAAGGTAGGTTCTCTCCTCTGGGGTTTAGTTGGTGATCGTAGGTGAAAGGCCTTAACTAATCTTGGAGCATGGACATCTTCCTCTCGTTCCCAAGACCTTTCCTCGGGCCCATAACCCTTCCAGTCCACCAAATAGTATAACTTCCCTTTTTGTATTTTGGAGTCTAGAATTTCCTTGACTTCAAATTCAGTACCAGTCTCTAGCTGAAGAGGCCTTGGAGGCAGGTTTTTTCGTAGATTTTCTGGAGCCTTCTTCAACAGGGATATGTGGAAAACTGGATGTATTTTCAACTTTGGTGGCAATTGAACTCGGTAAGTCACCGGATTTATTTTCTCCTCTACCAGATATGGACCAATAAATCTTGGTTGAAACTTCCGATTACCTTTCAATCTCAAATTCTTAGTACTTAACCAAACCCTGTCTCCTATTTCCAATGAGGGGCCTACTCGTCTCTTTCTGTCTGCATAACTCTTATATTTTTCTTTAGCTAGTTCAAGATTTTCAATTGCCCTCTTATGTACCTGATCTAACTGTGTTACGATCTCCTCCACCGCCGGAACTGAGATCTCGGTTTGCCTGAGGGTCGAGTTGGGATGTCTTCCATAATTCATAAAGAAAGGGGAATACCCAGTGGAAACATTCTTTGCATTATTATGGGCGAACTCTGCTGCCCACAAATAGTCCGACCAATTTCCTTCTTGTTTCAAAAGAAACAATCTCAGATACTGTTCTAGTTCCTGGTTCACCCTCTCGGTTTGACCGTCAGTTTCTGGGTGGTAACTGGTGGAAAAACTGACTTCTGTACCCAACCCTTCCATGAAAGATTTCCAAAAGTGGGAAATAAACTGTGGACCCCTATCTGTGATTACTATTTTAGGGATTTCATGTATTTTCACTATTTGAGCACTAAAATGAGTCGCCAACTGCTTAGCTGTTGGCACTCCTTTTAAAGCTGTAAAATGAGCCATTTTAGAAAGGGAATCTACTACTACTAAGATGGTATTGTAGCCCTGACTAAGGGGTAAGTCAGTTATAAGGTCTAATGTAACAGTGTGCCAAGGATAAGGTGGAGTGGGTAAGGGCATAAGTAAACCTTTTGGGGCCTGCCTTTCGGATTTTCCCTGAGCACAAATCTCACAAGTCTTAACATATTGCTCAATACTCTTCGACATTTCAGGCCACCAGTAGTGTCGCTGGATCAGTTCTCTGGTATTTGCCTCTTCCTTATGTCCTGCCAACTTTGCATCATGGCATTCCTTGATAATCTGTTGCTGCAACTCTTTAGTGGGAATATACAGAGCTCCTTGGAAGTAGGGCAACTGATTACGAACCTCTCTTCCTTCCTTCTTCGCCCACTCTTTCAAGGTCTTTTCATCCATTGCGTCAGAGATACCCTGTTCAAGATCAACCGAAGTGATTGCTCCAATAATCTTCTCACTTGGGATAATGGATTGATTTCCTAGAGGTGTCTTTTGATTTTCTGTGTCTATCCTAGACAAGGCATCTGCTTTTCCGTTCTGGGCCCCTGGTCAATAAGTAATGACGAAAATCGTAATCAGCAAAGTACAGCGACCATCGCAATTGTCTTGGTGTTAAGGTTCTGGCTGTTTTTAGAAATTTTAAATTTATGGTCTGTATATACTGTGATTGATGCTGTGCCCCCATTAAATGATGTCTCCAATCTTTGAATGCGTCTTTTATGGCCAATAGCTCCTTCTCTGTGATGGTATAGTTTATTTCTGCCGGAGTTAATTTCCTGACCTATAGGCGACTGGATGCAGCTGCCCCGTTTGCTTGCTTCGTTGGGACAAAATTCCTCCCACCGCCTGATCAGAGGCATCGGTCTCCACATAAAATGGTTCAGTCGGATCTGCATGTTATAGGATTGGGGCTGACGTAAAACTTCCCTTTAGGGATCGGAAGGCTTCTTCAGCTTCAGTTGTCCATTCAAATTTAACCCCTTTTTTCAATAGACGGGTGAGTGGTAAAATCTTATGCGAAAATTCTCCAATGATTCTCCGGTAAAAATTGGCAAAACCAATAAAGCTTTGTACTTCTTTGACGCTCTCGGGGGACTTCCAATTTAACACCGCTTCGATCTTCTTGCGGTCCATAAGAATGCCCGTTGGTGAAATTACAAAGCCCAAAAATTCAACCTGAGAGACACTGAAAGCACACTTCTCTAGCTTTACAAACAGTCTTTTTTCTCTCAGCTTCTGTAAGACCCTTCTAACCTGATCCTGATGTTCTTCCTTGTTCTCCGAGTAGATAAGGATGTCATCGATGTACACCAGTGCACACTGGTCGATGAATTCCTTCAATACATCGTTAATGAAGTGTTGAAAGGCTGCGGGAGCGTTACATAGCCCATAGGGCATAACCTGATATTCAAATAGGCCGAACCTCGTTCTGAAAGCTGTCTTCCACTCATCGCCCTCCTTCATTCTCACCAGATGATACGCTCCCCTCAGATCCAACTTCGTGTAAATTGTTGCTCCTTTCACTTGATCTAGCAAAACAGATATTAGCGGCAATGGATAACGGTTCTTTTTTGTAATCTTATTGATGGCTCTGTAGTCGATGCAAGTCCTCAAATCTCCTTCTTTCTTTGGCACAAAAAATAGGGGCGAGGAGACTGGGGACTGCGAGGGACGAATGAAGCCGTTTGCTAGATACTTATCCAAATACTCTTTTAGGTGATGGTGTTCTTTTTCCGTAAGGGCATACACACGGCTGCAAGGTAGATTTGAACCGGGTTCTATCTCAATTTTACAATCATAAGGTCTGTGGGGTGGTAATTGTTCTGACTCCACTTCATTGAATACGTCTTCAAAATCTCGATATTCCTCTGGTATGTCTTGTACATGGATTACACAAATTGATCCTCCCGTCTGACACAACGAATGTGCAGGATTCACCTCTTGCTCCTGCAGCTGGCCTCTGAAACAATTTCCCAAACAATAATTTGATTCCATCTTAATGGATCAACTGGAATTGGGGGGCATCGATCAAGTTAAACTGGATCTTCTCCTCATGTCCGTCATTCGAGATCAGATGAATTAATTCTGTGTAACTGATTATTGGACCTGAGGACAGATTGGTTCCATCCACAGCCCTAACGGGCTCAGCTTTTAACTTTTTGATGGCTTTGATTCCCACTTTGCTCGCAAACTTGAGATCGCAAAAGTTTCCGGTGGCTCCTGAGTCGATCATCACTGAGACTTCCCTCAGCGTCACGTGTCGAAACCTGATTTCCATTGATAAAGTTAGATGTGGTATGCAGACTGTAGAGTATTGGCCACCCTATGTTCTTTTGGAGTCTGATCGAAAATCGCATCCACCTGTTCAACTCCTCCAACAGATGGTGCCTTTAGTTTTCCTTCGGCTTGAAACTTCCCTTGGGTTTCTTTGGACACGCACGTACAAAATGACCTCCTGATCCACAGTACATGCATAGGTTGGTGGTTCTCCTCTTTTCCCTCTCTTCTTTGGAAAGTGGACCCCGTATTGTACCAATCTGCATTGGTTCGATGCCCTGCTGACCTTCATTGCTTCGTCCTCCTTCCGACCTTACTCGATCAAATCGTGGAATCACTGACTTGAAATCTTTCCTTTTTTCACCTTTTCTTTCCCCATGACGGAAATCGATTTCCAGCACTAAATCCACCAACGCTGAGATTTCTGTGGGTCTATTGGGTATTCCGGCCAATGCATCCTTTAGCTCATCTCTTAAACCGCGATAAAACACCGCTGCTCTTTTACTCTCAGGCCAGTTGGTTTCCACCACTAGTTTATTGAATTGAGCCAAATAAGAGACCACATCGCGGTTCCCCTGTTTCAGGTCGAGTAGCTCGTTGTCTACGGCTTGGGATATCCGCCTTCTGTCAAATATTCGAAGGAACTCTTCTTTGAAGTTCTCATAATTCCGCAATATGGGATCGTCCTTTGAAATCAGAGGCAAAGACCAGGATGCTGCATCCCCACTTAAGTATGACAACACAAAGGCCACTCGAGACTGAGCATCTGGAAAAATGGAAGGGCGGCACATGAAGTGTAATGAGCACTGCGTAATGAATATTTGAGCCTTCTGCGGATCCCCACTAAAACGCTCGGGTGCCGCTAATGGAATGACAGGTGAGAGGGAGTGAATCACCTGAGTTGTCATCCTATTAGTCCCTTCTGTCAATGAAGCTTGAGCGTCCGACCCAGAACCAAAAGGTTGTCTAAGCCTTTGCGCCAATTCTGCGGTTTCTTTTCTAGAATTTACTACTTCTAATCTGAGGCTCTGGTTTTCCTCTCGGACTGCACTTAACTCTTTTTGTATGGTATCTAATATTGTTCCTAAACCTTGTACGTCTATTCCCTCAGCCATCTCTGTTCGGGTGTAAAATGCAACGTGGGCACTTCACTCTGTCAGACTCTAATTACGGTACTCAACTTACACAGGAACAGAGATGCTAGTTCCCAAATCCACCCCGACAGCAATCCAGAGCTTAGTGTGACAAGTCTCTAGAGTGGCTATCTAGGGGGAAGGGGGAAAGTGGATAAAATAACAAAAGAGAGAAGAGACTGTTCTGCGGCTTCCTTCAGGAGTCCGTCCAGCAGACTTCTTTTGCTGAAGAGATAACCTGTAGACAAGAGTTATTGTTATCATACACTTTTAGTCCTTAACCTCTCTTATCTCTTATCTCTTCTCTTCTATTTCTTTTCTGTGTGTGCTTTTATTTCCTTAACTATATTCTTCGTCTGCAATTAAAAAGGAAATAGCTAGAACCCAAGGTTTATCTGCCTCATGTAAACCTTTCTCTCTGTGCTTCTCACTTACTTTCCTATTTTTCTTTTCACTCTCCTATGTTTTATCTTCCTTGGTATCTGCCTTAATTCACAGTTCCTTTTTCTTTTTGCACACCTGCAAGATATTTACATTTATCGGTTAAGAACTTCTGCTTTCTTTTTAACTAGGTGTTATCTATTTTAATTTGGTATTCTACTTACTGAGTTTGAGGTCTTTTCCTATTGGTAATTATTAATCTGTGTATTTAATGCTTTCTCTTCTTTTCGTGGTGGTATTTTACTGTCTGTACTTAGCTACTGTTCGACGACTTATTTCTGTGGTAAGTATGGTTTTATCTTATTCTAATTATTTGTAGTTGCTCAAGCGTTCTAACCTGTATTGCAATTCTCTCTTCGATTTTTCAGGACTTGCCGTTACTACTCGTTACCTCTGTGAAGAATTACAGTAAAGCCACTTTCCTCAAAGTAAGTTCTATGACTCTATTGATATCAGTAATTTACTTCAGTTCTCTGACGTGACAAATATACACTTGTTAACTTAGCTTCGTTTTTCTTTTTCTTCCTTCAGATGCTCCTGTTGACGCTGCTTCCTCTCCCTGACGACTCGGTGCGAAATCTTCACAAACTAAGATTTGCTGTTCTCCTCAAAAGTCACTTTACTTCATTGAACTCGGATTTCGAACTTGTATCTACTGACTTCCGAAAGCCCTTCAGTTTAGATTCTGAAAAGCCTTCGAACGAAACCTGAAACACTTTTTTTCAGCGCGCACTGAAATGCGCACCTGACTCTCTAGAATTCTTGGTGAAGTGCGCAGTTCCTAAGCAGCGCGAGCCTCACCTAGGATTCCAGCGCATTCTCTGCCAAACACTAGAACGCTAACAGCTACTCTGTTCTGGTGGCCTTTTCTGGCACCATTTCAGAGTCAGCTCCACCCATGTACCTTCCATTGCTCGGGTGTTAAACTTTGAATCTTCGATGCGCAATTAAACCTATCTGTAATCTTGGGGTCCTGACAGTACCCTCCAACAAGGTAGGTTCTCTCCTCTGGGGTTTAGTTGGTGATCGTAGGTGAAAGGCCTTAGTTAATCTTGGAGCATGGACATCTATTTTAATTTGGTATTCTATTTACTGAGTTTGAGGTCTTTTCCTATTGGTAATTATTCATCTGTGTATTTAATGCTTTCTCTTCTTTTCGTGGTGGTATTTTACTGTCTGTACTTAGCTACTGTTCGACGACTTATTTCTGTGGTAAGTATGGTTTTATCTTATTCTAATTATTTGTAGTTGCTCAAGCGTTCTAACCTGTATTGCAATTCTCTCTTCGATTTTTCAGGACTTGCCGTTACTACTCGTTACCTCTGTGAAGAATTACAGTAAAGCCACTTTCCTCACAGTAAGTTCTATGACTCTATTGATATCAGTAATTTACTTCAGTTCTCTGACGTGACAAATATACACTCGTTAACTTAGCTTCGTTTTTCTTTTTCTTCCTTCAGATGCTCCTGTTGACGCTGCTTCCTCTCCCTGACGACTCGGTGCGAAATCTTCACAAACTAAGATTTGCTGTTCTCCTCAAAAGTCACTTTACTTCATTGAACTCGGATTTCGAACTTGTATCTACTGACTTCCGAAAGCCCTTCAGTTTAGATTCTGAAAAGCCTTCGAACGAAACCTGAAACACTTTTTGTCAGCGTGCACTGAAATGCGCACCTGACTCTCTAGAATTCTTGGTGAAGTGCGCAGTTCCTAAGCAGCGCGAGCCTCACCTAGGATTCCAGCGCGTTCTCTGCCAAACACTAGAACGCTAACAGCTACTCGGTTCTGGTGGCCTTTTCTGGCGCCATTTCCGAGTCAGCTCCACCCATGTACCTTCCATTGCTCGGGGTGTACAAACTTTGAATCTTCGATGCGCAATTAAACCTATCTGTAATCTTGGGGTCCTGACAGGATCCAGCAGGACATATTCAGAGCTGCTCTCTTCATATCACACATAGAACTACTTGCACTTGTGTTGTCATCGATTGGCACAGATGTTAAAATGGTGCCCTTTCTTTTGCTCCTGTATCAGTGTCTTCAAAATCTCATTAAGTCTAAGCCTACCTCCATGCCACTTCACTCCATACCCACACCACAATGCTTCACTCCACCCTCCCGCCGCTTCACTCCACCCCCCTCTGCTTCACTTCACCCCCCACCCGCTTCACTCCACCCCCACCCCGCTTCACCCCACACCGCTTCACTCCACCCCACCCCATCCCTGGCACTCCACTCCACCCCAAAACACAAAGAGAGAGGAGCAGGTGAGAAGATGTACACCCTCCTAAAGTCAACTGTTAACACAAAAAGTACGGCTGCTATAGGCCTAAAACACAATTAGTGTCAGTGCCTCCGGACCAACGTCCAATACGTCACACTTGGATGGTCACAGAAAAACATGTATGGGTGCTGAAGAAGTGGATACCAGGGAAAAAGCCACAAGGAGAAGGTCATCCTTCTGGAAGAGGAAGCATCACACACAATATTGTGGCATGCTTCATCATCAGCAACCTCTCCCAACCCTGGAAGAATAATGCCTCCAGGGCAGACTCAACCTTCTGTTGGACTCGGCGCAGGAGGAAGTTCTTAAATAAAAGCTACTGGACAGTGAAGGGGTTCCAGGTTAGTGAAGTAAAAATACCTTAATGTATCCCAGCTATTTGCCTTAATTTGTGGGTACATTCAGGTAAGGTTATGAAAATAGTGAGGCGGTGTTAAGAGAACAGTGACTCACCCCGCCATCAAATTTAGGCCAACATATGTTTCTGCTAATCATCAAAGCCCTTAATGGTCAAGGGCATTCCTCAGGGCCGGGGATCCTTTCTTACTCAATTTAGGCCTATTCCCCTATTATGTAAGGTGCAAAAGATAAAATGTGATCAAATGAAAACTAATTAATTGTGCTCAGGTGATTCCTACCTGGATGAAGCATGGAAAAATTCACCTAATGACTATCCTGGTTTTAGTATACATTCATAAATAACGAAGGGTGTTTAAGGACAACAAAAATAATAAACCAGGAAAGAGTGTGGCATGCATGTGACAATACACTGCAAAACCACAGCATTCTCAACACATTTAATAAAAAGAGCTAAAAAAAAGCCCTTAATAATAACAGGGACCAGTTGCTGACATCATAAGAAGAAGAAGACAACAAAAGACTGAATTGTTTAACCACTTACAGCCCTCTTTCCAGCTCATTCCAAAACGCTATTACTAAGCATTGGAAAATATTACACTCAGGAGGCCTTCCGCTTGAGAAACCAATGCATGCTTTTAAAAGGGCCAGGAGCATAAATGATATGCTAGTACACAAACATCCAAAGATAATCACAACACAAGGAGATCAAATGACCCTATGGAACCTTCCACTACCAGTGGTTCACTCTCAGTGCAAAAGAAAAAAAAGTTAAAAAATGATAACTAATTAATGGTGCTCAGGTGAGCCCTACCTGGATGAAGCAAGGGAAAATTCATCTAATGATCACAAATCACAATGCTGGTTTCAGTATACATTCATAACTCTACCAAGGGTGTTTTTTAAGGAAAATAAAAATAATAAACCAGGCTAGAGCATGGCATACATGTGACAATACACTGCAAAACCCGTGATAAAAAAGAGCTAAAGGTAAGGCTGCTATAGGCACAAATAGTGTCTGTGCCTATGGGCCAACATCGAATACGTCACATTTGGACGGTCACAAAAAACATGTACGGGCGCTGAAGAAGCAGATACCAACGCCGCAAGGGGAAGGTCATTCTTATGGAAGAGGAAGCCTCACACACAATATTGTGTCATGCGTCATCATCGGCAACCTCTCCCCACCCTGGAAGGATAATGCCTCGAGGGTGGACTCAACCTCCTGTTGGACTCAGCGCAGGAGGAAGTTCTTAAATAAAAGCTACTGGAAAGTGAGGCAATCCAGGTCAGTGAATTAGAAAAATACCTTAATTTATCCCGGCTATGTGCCTTTATCAATAGGCACATTTAGGTGAGGTTAAAAAAATAGTGAGGCGGTGCTGAGAGAACAATGACTCACCCTACCATAGAATTTAGGCCAACATGTTTCTGCCCCTCATCAAAGCCCATACAGGTCAGGGGCATTCCTCAGGGCCAGGGATCTCCAACTTACTCAATTTAGGCCTATTAAAGGACCCTATCAAAGGACCCTATGGAACATTCCACCACCAGTGGGTCACTCTCAGTGTAGTGTTTGCCCCCTCACAAGGAGGACGAAGGAATTAGACTTGGGTTAGTGAACACCATGGAAGTTAAAATCCCTGACTAACTAACTCTCGGGATGTCATTTACATGATAAAATGCCCATATGATCTGATGTACATTGGGATGACTACCAGGAACGTTCGAAAACGCATTACTGAACTCTGGAGCACCATCAGGTGTAAACGTAGTGCAACAAAACTGACAAAACACTATTTCGAAAAAGGACATACTGAAAACGAAATGGAATGGTCTGTCATTGAAAAACTGAAAAAAACACACACGTACATGACTGAACCTTTGTTCCTTTTAGAACAAAGATGGATTTATCGGCTCCACACAGACCGCCTGAGACTGAATGATGATATGCCCTGGGGGAGTATTAAAGTATGAGCGGCACCCAGCACCATTTTTTTTAAAGAATGATAAATAATATTCTTATCCATTCAACAATATCTTAATATCACAACCTTGTGTTTCATCTTCATCCTTAAGTCTTATGAAAAAATGTATATTATGAACTAAGAATAGATCCCAATAATTTGTGACCACTCAGAGTGATAACACTGCTCGTCACATGGGTGATGGGGTGGGGGGGTCCTACTCGAACGACAACATTCGCTATATACTGCCCACTGGTAGTGAAATAATGATAAAATAAGAAATAATAAAAAAGAAAGAAAGAAAAAATCCTAGTGATTCAAAGTAGGGGACTGTGTAAAGTCCCCAAGGTAATTCTCTGACCCCTATGATTAATTTTAATTTGAAATCAATGATACACCTTTCCATCAAGTATTCTTCCGTTGGTCCCTGTAAAAATACACCATCTTCTGCAAGAGAGACTACAATCCCCAAGTTATTTGGGCAACCGGCCAATGCAGGTCTACTGTTACCCGAATCCTAGGGAACTCGCTTCCGCTTCAGGCACCACGCTTTACTCCCGGCAGGACGGACACTGACAAAAACACCAGTAAAACGCACAGGACTCCTCTTTCTAAGGGGCCCGCCTCCGTCAGAATGTGTACTAGCAGCGGAGAACGGGCATCGATTAGGTTGTCGGGTATGGTGGGCCTTTTGATGAAGTAAGTTTAAAAACAGCTTAGTTTGCATGACCGGACTGCCCCAGCTCCACTCTAGAGGCAGCCTGGTGTTTCAAATGTTGGCCTCCGTTCAATGCAGCCCGTAAAATAGTCTGCTCCAATAATTAATTTTAAAAAAGGGGGGGGTTCTTTCCTCCTCGTGGAGCCAATGGATGTTTAGTGATGATCCAACACCTGTTCATGGAGAACAATGTATATGTGTGCACCAGCGTACTAACCAATACGTATTGCATTAGTCGTGTGTGTGTGTGTGACTCTGTAGACAATATTTGAAACATCAGACAAATGAAAAATGCTTCACCTTTCATCCTCAAGAATTCAACATTTGTATCCTGCTACAATGGATGTTTTTCTGTACTGAGCACTACGAATGCCATAAAGAAATAGAATAGGGTCCCATAGCTATTTTTGAATGAAGATTATTATCTGCTGGTTTGTGTTACCAGAAGTATGTATGTATGATTAATAAAAGGGATTTGATGTAGTAATTCTAATTACTCAGAATGATTGCTCTTGGATTCTTATAAACTTATTTTTTATTTTTATTTATGTATTTATTTGTATTTATTTTAAAGGTTTTATGTAGCGCTGGCTAGACCCGGAGGTATCAGAGCGCTTTACATGAGTATCAGATCATAGTTGCAGGTTACATCGTTACAAAGGTTACATAGTTTTAGAGCATGGCAACATAGTTACTTGAAAAGGTCGCGATAAACAATAAGCACATACACGTAAGGGAAAAAGCAGGCAAGGGGAGAGATTCAGGGGAGGGGATAGGAGCAGGGGAAGTAGACAGAGAATGAAGGAGGGGAGGGTGAGAGACACAGCATGGAAAGAGGAGGGGGAAGGCGACAGGGACACAAACCGGTAGACGAGTCAAAAATGGGTCCAAATTCCAGTAAGCTGTGATCCTAGGGGAAGTGGTATCATTTCCCCATCTATGTTGCGAGAGGCTCCCTTTACGCAGTGGACTCTCTCAGAGGGGTCTCTGAGACTCCAAGGCTAACGCTTGGTGCAAGACAGCGCGGACGCTGGGCAACTCTCACCCTCACTTGGGGTGTCTGCGAGCGGCTTCTGCCTTGTGTGGGACGCCGTGTGGACGCTGATTCCCCTGCCGCCTCGCGCCACCTGAGGCTGCAGCAGGACCACAAGACCCAGCATCCCCCTTTTGCCCCGCCCACTTCCGCCGGACTACGCGCCTGGAGGCGCTACTAATTCAGAAGCTCACTCCGCGTCGCGGGATCGCGCGCGGGTCAGCGCCGGGACAAGGGCGGGACCGTCTGTGGCCGTCAGGGGCCGGAGGAGGCCGGGCCGGGCTACCCCCCTTAGTTGACTATTTTGTGGATGTTTTATCCTTTTTATCACTGGTGGTACATTACATTTCATAGTAAGTGCTATTTTAAACGGTTGCTACTGTTTTTAGGAAGTTTATTAAATTTGACTTTTCCATTTTGTGCAGCATGTCTAAAACGACTGGGACTCCTCGTTCAACTGTATCTACACTTGATAATTATTTAGTCAAAGTTGTAGACAAAATCAACAAGGAACGTAGACTATCCTTAGGTTTGACCACCATTTGTAGCCCTGAGAATATAAGCCAGCTAGTCTCAGCTGAGATCCATCCATTTGATGACAGCCAAGTACTGGCACCTACAACTTCCCCACCGAGGGTGAGCATTTGTATAACAGACCCTACCCCGGCTCCTTTACCCGATTCAGATTTGCCCTTGGATCTCGATATCAGCAAGTCTCCTAATGTCACTGCAGTTTCAACCCCTGTACCTCTTAAAACACACAGAGTGCTAAGATCAGGTTCACACGCTAACAGATATGTTCAGCCTAAGAAGGGGGTCCGTAAAAGCAAAAAGAATACGGTTATTAATGTTTCCCCTGAGCATACCTGTTTAGATAAGGGTGATAATTTTACTAAAAAGACATTAGCACCAGCTCAGTTCGACATGTTAATCGGTATGATCGATAGCAAATTAGATAAAATTATCATACCGCTTTTAGACAAACTTGAGGCTGTATCCAGGGAAGTGAACAGATTGGGTGAATTGGTGCAACAAGGTTTTAAATCTCGTAATAGCTCCCCATCGATTGTTATGGAGGGGGAGACCAGGGATCAAACGGGCAACACCGTGCAACAACCCAAAACTTTAAAAAGTACTGGCCAACTCTGTATGGGTTCTAGCTCTCAGAACCAGTTAATTAATGGGATTACTTCAAGCAATGATCAGCGGGGGTCTGCAGGAAATGCTATACAATGTGCCTCTGGGGATATTCCTAGTGCCACTTCAGCTATTGGTGCCCCGATTAATATAATTACTGATGATATAGCGAACATAAATAGGTCCCTAGGAAGAGGGAGGTTTAATAATCTTCGGCTCCCCCAACCTAACCTGCCACCTGACTGCGCACCTTATGTGGCAGTTTTGACCAATGTGCCAGTTATCAGTCAGGACGGGTCTAACTGTCCTGTGGAATCCCACGATTCTCTTAAGAATAAAACTGTGGCCTGGCTCAATCGTGAATGTGGTTTTCCGGTGGCTAAGGCGGATCAGATTCTGACTACCACCAGAACAAATTGGATTGGTTTGACCCCCAAAAACATCCCTGGTGACTGTGTTATCATTAATTTCAGTAACCCTCATTTAGCAACGACAGCACTGATCCGTGCCACGTCCCGCCCCAGTACTAACCAGGGAATCGTACTTCGTCCCCTTGGCTTTTTTTATAGGCAACATATTGAGCACTTCCCAATGCAGCGAAGGGGAAGGGCAACGAGGGGAGATGAGGGTTTTGGTCTGATCAACACTGAGGTAGCAACTGCCAACCGCTATCAATGCCTGAGCGGACTGGACCAAAATGATTGACAAGAAAAGGGCACCGCACCAGGTTCTACAGATGAAACCCCAGGAAATCCAGGCCAGTTGATAACGGACCCGATAATTGGTTCACCAGGGCTGTTGGTAGAAACTACGGTAATCCGTCTGCCCCTAGCTGTAATGGGAAACATACCGGATAATACTATGTTAAAAGATGAGATTCTACTGGTTGTCCCTTCTCAACATGATAATTCCAGTATAAATTTGGAGACAGGTGCCTACTCCTCATTTGATTGTCATATTGCTAGCTGGAATATTGCTGGGATCCGATCTAAAACAGATAGTTTGGGGTGGATGGAATTCTTAAATCTTTTTGATATTATCTGTCTGCAGGAAACCTGGTGTACCGATTTTAAAGGTTATAATGGTTTTAACTTTTACCAGCTCCCTGCTATTGGCTCGGTCTCAGGTAGAGCCAAGGGTGGTTTACTTGTTTTGATTTCAGTTAAAGCCCCTTTATCAGTTATTAAATATGTACAAGTTGGGGTTTATTCCCAGATCTTATGGCTGCAAATTAACGGAGGTAGGAATATTCTTTTAATTAATTTTTATAACAATTGTTTTAACGATTCAAGGGATCAGCCAGTCAACGATCTCTCCAAAGCATTAGAAGAGTTGTATAAGGACTCTAACGAAGTCTTTGATTTACTTCTGGTTGGGGATTTTAATATTACCACCTGCCCTTTCTATGAGGATAATGTCTGCGGCTTAGTGGACACTTACGAGGATGGGATTCTCCATTTCAAACACAACTATTATGGAGATGCCCTAAATAATTTCCTCGCCTCTTTTAATATGCTCATTATGGATAACGAGAAAAATGCACAAGGGGAAATTTGTCCCACCTTTATAGGCCGTGGTATGAACTCTGTAATAGACTTTATTTGTATTTCCTCGGGCCTGGAGGTCCTGTTCAGGGCCCCAAAGGTAATAGATATTCAGTTAAGTGACCATAACTGTTTGGAAGTAAAGGCTAGGTTGTGGGAGAAGGATGCTGTCATTGTCCCTGGCCGTATTATTAATAGCATTGAGGTAGAGCGCCCCAATGGTACAAGACTTAGGTGGAAGGGGGACAAGGCAGTTATTACGTCCGATTCTATCATAACCAGTTCCCTGCCACATATTACCGCGATTCTCGAGGATAATTTATCTACTTCATCCTCAATTGAACATTTTATTAGCATTAATGCGGCCATTGACTTAAAACTCACAGGTACCTGCAAACATAATGGGGATAAACCGTGGGGCTGGTTTAATTCAGCTTGTACCTCGGCCTTGAGGGAGCTGAAATCTGCCCTATCTGTTAAACCCAGAGATAAGGGACTGGTCACAGACTTAAGGGCCAGATACAATGAAACCCTTAATACTAGGAAAGCGGAACTTCGGCAAGAAGCCTGGGAAAACCTATCCATGGCAGCCGATATGAATAACTGTACCTTATTTTGGAAAACGGTTAATTCACCATTCCTTAAAGAAGAAAAAATTCCAGATCTAACCTCCCATGTTATGCAGGCAGACTGGATTACACACTTCTCTAAAATTTTCCAGCCAGATGGCGGCGGGCAAACTTCAGGGAAACAATGGCCGCATATCCCACTAAATTTTAAGGTTCAAGAGGTTTTAGATAGTATACGGGACAGTAAGGGGGGGAAAGCACAAGGCCCAGATGGGGTTCCAATTGATTTATATAAATTGGTCCCAGAAATTTGGGGGCCTCTGCTTACTAATATTTTTAACGCAGCTGTCAGAAATAAGATGCCCCCGACTTGGGAAGAATCTATTTTAATCCCTATATTTAAGAAAGGTAATCGGGGCGAAGCAAAGAATTACCGACCAATCTCCCTGTTGGACTCTTCTGTTAAGGTTATGAGTCGAGTGCTAATGGTGAGATTGGAGGAATGGGCTGAAGAAAATGGCATCTTAGCCGAGAGCCAATTTGGCTTCAGGAAGGGCCGCGGAACAATAGAGCAATGCCTTAATTTAGATCTACTGGTTGGTAAATATACCCTGGCAAAGACTGGCACTATCTATCTCTGCTTTGCAGATCTTAGTAGTGCATTTGATCTGGTGGACCATGGTATCCTTTGGGAAACGTTATTAGAAATGGGTGCCCCAGAGGGTATTATCTTCTTCCTTGCACGCCTATACTCTAAACTAAGAGCCTGTGTCCGTTATGGGTCACAAGGCGAGTGTACACCTATGTTTGAGATTGGGCGTGGAATTCGTCAGGGTTGCGTGCTAGCCCCATTGCTTTTCATTCTCTTTATTAATGAAGTCGAATCCTTCCTTAAATCTCTGGCAGTGGACGCCCCCAAAATCAATAACGAATATGTTCCCGTGTTACTCTATGCGGATGACGCGGTTTTAATTTCTCGTACACCATACGGTCTTCAACTGTTGTTGGATGGTTTTATGCAATTTATCAAGGGTAGAAAGCTAGTCTTAAATAAATCCAAAACCTTTGTTATGGAATGCGGCCATAGGATTGGAAAGAAACAACCCTCCTTTTTTATTGAGGGTCAGAAGGTCCAGGTTGTTGATAATTTTTCATATCTGGGGGTTACTTTTTCAAATAAAAATACCTGGGCAACTGAACTTAAGAATGTACGGTCTAAAATGGCCAGGAGTGCCTTTGGTATTTTCACTATGGCCACCAAACTAGGAGATAGGCGGATTAAGGACATGCTGAAAATTTACAAGTCACGGTGTGTCTCTATTGCTCTGTACGGAGCTGGCATTTGGGGCTATGCCCCGGCAGGTTCTCTTCAGGTTGAACAGAACACTTTTTTTAAAAAACTTCTGTGTTTGCCAAGCTCTGTTTCGAATACACTTGTGCATGACGAATTGGGCATCTGCCATCTCTCAGATTTGACCCCCCTTAGACCTTTGCTCCTATGGCGCTCCATTTGGATTAAAGAGGAGACTTCCATGTGTAGAGCTATCATCTCTGATTGTCTTAACCTGGACCATTTCATAAGGATCCCGTGGTTGAAGAATGTTATCAATAACCTTCGGGCGGTCTTTAACATCGACATCCTAGCGGACCACCATGCGGCAGATATGTTGTCTAAAACTGATCTCAAGCAGCGATTTTTACAACAGGCTGCTATTAAAAGACATCAGAATAGCTCCAACCTCTCATCATATACCTTTTATCATGATTTGAACGAAATTGGGGGCTTTCAACCTTATCTGTCACAAATTACCTGGAAGGCACATTGGTTTGTGTTGACTAGATTTAGAATGGGAGTCGTCCACAACCTTGTTGCCTTCCCGACCGTGAATTTACATCCTGTTGGTCCATGTTTATGTGATAGCTCCACTCCCCAAAGCACTGTGCACTTTCTTTTACTTTGTCAATCGTATAAACACTTCCGGATTGCTTATCTGAAACCTTTGTTTTTAAAATTCAAAGTCAGAACAATACGTGACTGTATGTGTCTACTTTTTAATTTACATCACCCGGTAATATGCTTTTATACGGCTACTTTTCTTCTCAAATCCATTAATGCAAGGAAAAGTATGCTTTTTTAAAAAATGTTTTTATCATGATGAATTTTCTGCCTCTGTATTTATTACTTATTTTATGTTGTATTGTGTGCTTTTATGAACTTATCTTATGTTCGAATAAAGCCTTATGAAATGAAATGACTCCAAGGCCTACATAATGGATCCTTCCCCAAAAAGGGGAGAGGGAGTGCCTTGGCAAGGGGTGCCATACCATACCTCAGCTGTGAGTGGCTCCCTTGGCGCTGTGGACTATCTCTACGGGTTCGCTGAGACTCCAGACTATAAATATTGGATCTTTCCCCAACAAGGGGAGAAGGAGTGCTTAGTCAAAGGGCACAAAAGACAGGGGGCTAGGCGGTGTAGCAGGCAAGGGGAGAGGGGATAGGAGCTAGCGTATTACATGAGGAACAATAATGTTACAATTTTACATCAGTTACAAGTTACATAAACATCAAGAAAAGCATTAAAAGAACATAGGGGACAGGTGAATGGAGCAAGGAAGGGTAAGGGGAAAGGGTTAAGGGGTAGGAGGAAGAAACAATCTACCCAGTTATTCAAGAGAAGAGCAGGGGGTAGCCATTTTAGAGAGAGGGAGGAATCCTTAGTAGAGGAGGGGGGTCTTGCACTTGACCCAGATGTTCCAGGGAGGAGAGGCGGCCATTTTAGAGATATCAGTAATTCCGGAAACCTGAAGTCATTTAAGTGGCATCCACCCCAACATCAGCGTGTGGAGCGAGATTCCAGAATGAGGCCACCAAATCAAAACAGTCCTCGGAGCGAGAGCAGACAGCTCCCGGCGTCGGAAGTGCAAGAGTCAAGATCCCCCAGGCAGCTAGGGGACGAGAGTGACTGTGGGCACCAGAGACTCACCGCAGATGCTCAGAGCCCCACAGCACCTCTCAGTAGTGGCTGGAAGCACGCCTGGGGCCCAAGGAAGTGAAGATACATCGGCGTGGTGGCAGCAGGGGGCGGGGACATCGGCGGGCACAACATTGTCCCCCTGCGTCCCAGGGGACAAACACAGCTGCGCCACGCCTGGCACGGCAGGGTGGGCCGCCAACTGAGCTGATCGCCTTGACTCGTTGGTCATCCTGGCCCCTTGTGGATCCACCGGCTCCTGTGTGACACAGCACCCTGCCACTTTCGGCAGACCTGGAGCAGTCGCTACTGCCTTCTCCCTCGACCATCTGCGTGGCCCGAGGCACGAGATTGATCCGGATTTCCTACTTCCCCCTGCTTTCTGGCCCTTGGTCTCTGCATCTGAGCTGAGCCGAGGATCACCTATGATGTTACTGTAATGTCTCTTAACCCTAATCTCAATAGTGTGTAACTACAAAGGACACCGTCCCTCTCTTTGTCTAAGGAACCGGTATCCCCTTTAATCTAGGGTAAGACAGAGAGCTAGTTCTCTTACTCTAGTGATTCCATGCATGATTTTGCGTGTTTTTTCCTGCAGCACCTGCAGCATTGCTATTCTTTTGCATGGTCTATTCACATATCACGTGTTGAGAATGCTGTGGTTTTGCAGTGTATTGTCACATGTATGTCACGCTCTATCCTGGTTTATTATTTTTGTTTTCCTTAAAAGCCCTTGGTAAAGTTATGAATCTATACTGAAACCAGGATTGTGATTTGTCATCATTAGGTGAATTTTCTTCTGCTTCATCCAGGAAGGACTCACCTAAACACAATTAATTAATTATCATTTGTTCAATATTTTTCTTTTGCACTTTACATAATAGGCCCAAATTGAATATGCTATGGATATCTGGCCCTGAGGAATGACCCTGACCCGTATGGGCTTTGATGAGGGGCAGAAACATGATGGCCTAAATTCTATAGCAGGGTAAGTCATTGTTCTCACAACACCGCCTCACTATTTTTTTAACCTTACATAAATGTACTCACGAATAAAAGCAAATAGCCGGGATACGTTAAGGTATTTTTAATTCACTGACTTGGATCCCCTCTCTGTCCAGCAGCTTTTATTTAATAACTCCCTCTTGCGCCAAGTTCAACAAGAGGTTGAGTCTGGCCTGGAGGTGTTATCCTTCCAGGGTGGGGAGAGGTTGCCGATGATGAAGCATGGCACAATATTGTGTGAGAGGCTTTCTCTTCCATAAGGATGACCTTCCCCTTGCGGCCTTTTCCCTGGTATCAGCTTCTTGAGCACCCGTACATGTTTTCTGTGATCGTCCAAGTGTGATGTATTGGACGTTGGTCTATAGGCAAAGACACTAATTGGATATTAGGCCTATGGCAGCTGTACTTTTTGTGTTAACACTCCACTTCACCCCACCATGAAACTCCAGGCCACTCTACGCCACATCACTAACTTTTGCCCATGCTGAACAGTAGACACACTGGTGTACAACATAGCTAAAACACATTGGCAAAGCCATTAGGGCTCGCACAGGCAATATCCATTGGCTTTGCCAATGCTTGTTACTGATGGTTGCTTCTGTGGGCCATATGAACCCATGAAATTATGTTACTTTCATTTTCTCTCCTCCTTCTTCCCTTGACAACTTGCTTCTCTGTTGCTTGGACGTTAAAAGGATAGTTGTAATCTACCTGGAGAGATCTCAATCTTTTTGCAGTTCAAATCAGCTTTTTGCTACTTTTGGGAGTCGAAACAAACATTGTAAAGTTTCCTCTATTTTCATTAGCCACTGAATCAGATATTTTATCTCTTTGAAATGCTCCTTCTGGAATGCTGCTTTGTGATTTGTTATCACTTGTAAGAGGAAACGTTTAGTTGTTGCCACCCATATGAATAAAAATAATAAGACTTTGTCTTTTCTTCCCCCCTTTCTCTCTCTCATTTGTTTCAGCTCTCGTTCTAGGTCCTGATGAGAACCCACAAATTACCTTTCAGGTTCGAAACGCGTTGACCATTTAATGACTTCACAAGTGTAAAAACAGACTGTCAGGCCAAGCTTTTTGTTTACAATTTCTGAATGAACTGTTTCAAAAGATGTTTTGACTAAAGTATTAGGTTGTCCTAGACTGCACACTGTTTGGTCTTTTGCCCAACTATTAGAGTTGCAAAAAACTGACCGACATTTAAAAAATGTGTCCTGGGCTTTTCTGTTGTTTTTTTCTTTTTTCCTCCTTTTCGTTAATTTTTTGGAACCTGAGTTTGTCTACTTATTGAAACACGTATTAATTGTCGTCTAAATGCTGTCTTTTGTTGTAAAGTAAGTGAGTTGTTTAAATATGTTTAATTGATTTGATTAGATTTAGTGTAGTGTGGTTTATGTAAATATTTAAATAACTGTATTTTGTGTTGACCAAAGAAAAATTGCGAAAAAGTAATGAATTGATAGTTTTTCCAAATGAATTGAAAAAATAGGAAAGTTAACGATCTGATCACAATGAGTTTCACATGTGATCCAATAAAAACATCTTTTTGAAAAAACATCAGCATTGGCACCTTTCTTGTTTTGGTTCATGAAAATTGGCCTAGCCTTACTGATTAAGGGCCAATACCCTCTCTTTGTGAGCGCTTTATGATTCTATGCAGGTATCTCACTCAGCTGAGATTCAGAAAGAACCTATTGATATAATGTGTAGGACAGCAACTGTTGACAATGTGTTTTGAAGTCCAGTTCTTTATCTTCAATCCTCAATGCATTTCTTTATAATTATTAGTCTTTCTATTTTTTCTGTTTTCATTAGTCATTACCATTCACCCATTCACCCCTTACTGTTGGACTTCAATTAGGCTTCTTAACGGTTAGGAAGAGTGCTGGGAAGTAAGCCTTTAATACCACCCGCACGGAGCCCAGAATTAACATTTTGATGCACATATCGTTGTGGCTGACATCTAGGTGTGAACTCTGGTAACTCCCCAGAACTGTGTATCAACTTTGGGAGTCTTTCCTGCTGTGATAGACAGCCTTTCATGAAACAATGTACACTTCAAAAGAAATAGCACCCCAACATAAACCTGCAAAGACTCAGACCCTAAATCACTATTGTTGTCTGGAAGAGGATTATAAGAAGGGGAGGTTGAGACATTAATATTTGTTATCTGCCAAGCAGCCAGAAGAACTGTGTGAGAAGGAGAAGCTCTGAAAGACTTCACCTGTGACCCGGACTGGTGCCACAGGCCTGCTTGTCTCCCTTCTGGGAGAGAGTACATCACCCTTGAAAACCAAGATCACCTGCCATGGAACCTAGAGCATCAGCGCCTGCCTGCTTGCCAAATCCAGTGTGCCCTGTGAAGAAGAAGAGAGCGTTGCAGGAAGTGGGGACCAGTGGGGAGCCCTACTGAGAGGACTACCTGAGAGAGGAATGAGGGAACGGCTGTAAACTGATCGGGTCGTTGCCCAAGTGCAGAAGGGATCCGGCAACCTCATATGCCAGGAGAGGGCTGCTGTGACCTGAGCTATGTTGTTAGCGCTGAGCGGCAAGTGCGAACGCCGCCTTGCTGTGGTGACCATGCATGCCAGAGGGGGTCACTGTTGTACTATTTGTTGCCAGAGCATCAAGACTTGTAACTGCCTTAATCGGCGACCCCTTAAGTCGTGATGAGGGCGCTTGTACTAGTGAAGTCTGCACCTCAGCTGGGAGTATTGCAGCAAACCTGTAAACCAGAAAGGGGCTGCCGGTACCCACATTGCCAGAGGTTCGGGTCTTTACCTGGACGGAAGATTGTGGCTGTGACCGGCCTGTCAAGTCCACATCCCAAGGCCTGCACATGAAATATTCCCCGATGGCCATGAAGGACACTGCCTGAGACATTGCACCCTCGCTGGCTTCCAGTCGGGAACCATAGCATTGAATTCTCCCACCTTTAGGGGAAGATTGACAAACCTCATCTTTGAGGAGTGGGAGCAGCTCCAATTGCTGGGACAAGAAGGTGCAGGCATAGTGGCTCGAAGGAGAGGTGCTGCCGGGTGCTGCAACGTGCACCGCGGGCAGCTTGACTTTGCTGAACAGGATATTGAACTTTGAGTGCCCGTAGAGAGACCACTTGCTGCATCGCTGAACGTTTCCATACCGCCGGAGCAGTTAAGACTAGAACTCTTGAGTACTGCCCTGTTGTGAGCATTCCGTGGATGCAGCCACCACTGATTGGGGAATAACCCCAAGCACATTATAAAGAAGAGGGTGGGACAGGGATTTGCCAGACAACTACTAGAGCCCCGACCTCAAGAGGATTGTGTTGTTGCTCATGAATGTCATTATGCCTTTGAATGTGTAGAGTTAGAAATAAAATACTTATTTTTCTTATAAAATTAAGTATTGGCTTGGACATTGATTCATTGCTCGTTTTGCATGCACTTTGAGTTTTGAGTCATGTTCACTTTTCTTAACTACACTCCCTTCCCCCACCTCCCCCAAGGGAACCTTTGACTGCTCGTCTTCATCTAAAACTGAGAGTCAAGTGCAGAAGGGGTACTCAGGATCCATAGTAGGTAGGGCCCAAGGACATCAGGAGTAAAAGGCCTAACCCACCACGGTTGGGCCCTATAGCCCCTGCGTGCCCTCTGACCCTCTCAAAGGGGTTCTGATGCCAGAGCTCAAAATTCCTCCACTGTTTAGGAATGGAAGATAGAGTTGCAGAGCAACAGGATTGTTGGATCTCACTGCTCTGAAGCCCTACTCTCTCAAATTCCAAACCAAGAGACAGAGTCAAGAGAGATGAAAGCACCCTGATTCCGAAGATGTGAGGGAGACAGTGAGATACTCCAACAAGTTTCTGCTGCCATCTCCTTTAACGATGGAAACCAAGTTCTGCATGGCCAGAATAGAACTATCATCACCGCCCTCTCCTGCTTGATCTTTAACAATAATCAGAGATTTAGAGGAATTGGTGGGATTGCATAAAGGACATGGAGATGAGTTTAAGGTGTAAAGGGGGCATCCACTCCCAAAGTACCTGCAGCTGGCCATTGACAAAAGACTCAGCCCACTTTTTTTTACAAGAGGAAGTCTGGAAACGAAGTTCCAAATCTGTTACAAAACCTGACACTGTCAATACAAGATCTTGGGACACTCACCTGCTCAACTTATCCATCTCTTTATTGTTCTTCCGTCTTATGTGGATCGCTTTCAAGGACAGAAGATGCTTTTGCACCCACAAACCATTCCTCATTGCCACCAGTTTTCTGGACGAATATTTTGAACTGCCCTGTCTATTCAAATTGGACATAGAAGTCTTTTCGACTGTCTTTACCAAAACATTTTGTTTACAAACAAGTGCTTGAAATCCCAACAGAGCATTGAAATTTGCAGTTCGCGCTGTACAATTAGATCCGTTGCTCTCGCTGAAAGCCCACCTCCTCTGAAATGAACGAGACTTGCATGCTGCTCCCCAGCCCTCTTGATTGGCATCCAAAGTTATGATCACTGCTGGATGCTGATGCAGATGCAGAGAGAATCCTCTCTCCAGAGAAGCTGGAATTAGCCATCAAAGAAGGGCTGACCTGATCTAAAAAGTGAATGGAAGTTTCTTTACCAGATGCATAAATGCTGGTTTCTAGTATTTGAAGAGACGCATCACTACTGGTCTCAAATATAGCCGGGCCCACAGGACTAGAAAGACATACG
This sequence comes from Triturus cristatus, assembly GCF_964204655.1. Lineage (NCBI taxonomy): Eukaryota > Metazoa > Chordata > Amphibia > Caudata > Salamandridae > Triturus > Triturus cristatus. The sequence continues at coordinate 396,440,064 of NC_140589.1, forward strand.
ACGCCATATGACCCTGAACTGAGTTAAAACCTTACTGATGCAGATTTTCTTATAAGTAGTTGAACGTGTTTCCTCAACTTGTTGCTCTCTTGCCTCTTAGAAACACCAGCCCCCAAGCTCGGTTCTGAACTAGAATGGAGTAATCTGGCATTTTTAACGATTTATCAGCAAATCATGTTCCTGGAGACTGTGACGAATAGCTGCCCAACTACTTGGAGCTTTCTCCATCGAATCTGCTTGGAGCAGCCCATCCTGGATGGGTTTTCCAGCCTTACAGATGAAGCGAAGCAACCAATGGCGCCGTCATTTTTTAGAACACTCCTGGGGCTGATCGTATTCCAAAAGGAAGCACCCATAACTGAATATTATCGCCCCACAGACAGAACTGAAGGAATTTTTGAAGTCTAAGGAAGATAAAGATAGGCATCTTCTAAATCCACTATGACTTAAGTAATCTCCCTTCAGTATATATTTTATATGGGAATATTTCCATTTTGCAAGGTATTTTTTGATAGCGTTGATGAGTCCTCTCAGATCAATAATCATCCTGAATTTCCCGGATGGCTTTGTGACCAAAAAGACAACAGAATAGCACCCTTCTCTTTCCTCTTCCTTGGGAAACAGTCCTATTGCGTCCTTTAACAGTAGAATTAGGACAGCATCCCACATAGCTTCCTTTTTTACTTTGTCTGTAGAACAAGGCGTAATTATGGTCCCCATCTCCTGAGGAGGAGAGAAAAACTATCATGCAGCCCATCTTATTACCTCCAAAATTCAGGTGTCAAAAGTGGATCTTTCACAGGCTGGAACAAACTTGCACTGTGAAAAACCCTCCCTCAGCATTGTCCGGATCGCTGTTGCTTGTTTGGAGACATGGACTTGTATTTTTGGTCTGAGGAGCTTGTTTCTCTGTCTCCTAGAGAATTTTGAATATTGCTATTGTGATTTCTTTGAGGTCTGACAAAAGGGCGACTTCCATAAAGACTGGGAAATTTTAGAGGGTGTCAAAGGGTGCCTGAAAGACGAGGAATGCCTCTTCTCCTTAAAAAGGCGATGAAGCTTCTCTTCAAGCTCTGCTCCAAACAAACGTGCCCCTCAAAAGTCATATACAGGGCAGTCGACTTCTGAGAAGTATCTGTGCACCCCTCCCTAAGGTGCAAATTCCTCCTGGCAGCCACATTAGCACCTTCAGCAAGGACAGAGGCACGGACCACATCAAAAGTCATGTCTGAGAGAAACGATCTGTTTCTTGATTGCTTTCAACTATTCTGAGCACTCAGACTGGTACTGAACTGCCTTGAATAGTTTTTAACGTCGGAAATCAAGGATTGACTGGCATATGCCACATAGATGCTTGCTCTCATTGATGAATGTGCCCTGGCATTACTCTTTTTTAGGGCCAAGTCAATCTTTTTTCTGGTTGGACGTTCAAGATCGAGACTTCAGTAACAGAATTATGCACAACAAGACTGGGGACCATAGAATCCACTATCAATGTCTCTGGTTACTTCTTTTCCACATCCTCCAAATTATAAAGTTTGGATATAAATCTAGGGGCCGAGGTCTGATCCGGGTACTTCAATTTACACATGAGGACATCCAAAACATGCTGCCTGATGGGCAAACCCAAGGAGGGTGTTTTAACAAACTGTCTGAGAACCATATCTGTAGATGTTGAGGGCAGTTCTTCCTCAGGGAATTCCATTTTACTACGGATTCTGGTCAAAATATCTGGCAAAATCTCCTTAGTAACATATATTTGCTCATCATCTCCTGGGAGGCTTGTCTCACTCGTCCTCTGAATCAGAGTCAGCAGTAGAAAAGGGTGAAGGATCCTTAAGCTTAGAAAGAGACATAGCCTCCAATACTTTATGCCTAATTTTGTCCTTCAATCAGTAGCGGCTGCTATTGAACGGGGGTGGTGGGCGGGGGAGGGAATGAAAACCAAAGAAAAAAAAAAAAAGGACATCTCTAGAAAGGCCGGGCGCCGCCACGCCTCCATCCTCTTCATCTTCCTTTTTCTTTCTCTAGTCCAAGCCAGCAGCAAGAAGCACCTGGGCACAGAGGCTCCCCTGAGCAAATCACAATGCTGCAATGCAGCGTTGTGATTGGTCTGAGCAACGTGGATCGGTACTCAGATGGGGACAGGAAGCCTGTGCATGTTCCTCACCAGGCTGTGTAATGCAGCCTGAGGAGGAACATGCAAAGTGCACATGACTGTTTGGCTGGCCCAATAGGACTGGCCAAACAGGCATGTGCACTCTGGCCAGCCCCGCCACTAACTGCAAAAGGAAAATTAAAATTATAATAACTATATGTTATTATCATTTTATTTTTCCTTTTGAGCAGTGGGGTGATGCTCCTCCACCTTAGCAGAGGAGCTGCTACTGGCCTGCAATCCCTGCTCTTTGCCTCTATGATGTTTTTTAGGAAGAGGAGAGCAGAAACCAGAAGAGAAATCCTCATCAGTATTATGTTTTTTAGCTGAATGTTTCCCCATAAAGCTGTCAAGAGGAAAAACAACCAACAGTCAACAGCAACCAGAAAGCAGCACCCAGCAAACATGCCCTGACTGCAAAGTTACAAAATAACATGGGTGAAATGCTAAAGCCCTGTTTAAATAAACGTATCAATTACCAAATGCTGAGTATATGCATCTCTTCCATGTTTGATAAACCAATTCCAAAGTGCATGCGCGAAGACTACTCCAACACATTTGACCATAAAACTGAGGAACCAGGGGCTGCGCAATTACAGAAACATGAGGGCACCAGAGCTGTGCAATCCCGGAAAGAAGCAGCCCCTCAGAAAGCACAAAGCATCCGTTTAAAGTGCTCAATTAAATTGCCCATAGCAAGTGACAGCATAGAAGAGGCTGCGCACACGAAGCATCAAGAGGACTCCAGCACAAACAGGTAGGCAGACCGCGGGCAACTAATCACTGTGGCACCTCTCTCTCCAATAGCAGAGACATAAAATCTAAATTTCACAGTTGACAGTACACTTACCTCAGCTGCGCAGACCAACCTGTGTCAACTGCAAAAGTCCTGTGTCCTGACTACCACACCTCCGGGCACAGGTCTCCTGCCACCAGAATCAATCCATCAATCAGGGGGTTTATAAAGTGTGCTACTCACCTGTGAGGGTCTTAAGGCGCTGGGGGTGGTGGGTGGGGTTGCAGCTCCGGATCAGTCGAAGAGCCAGGTCTTGAGCTCCTTCCTGAACGTATGCAGGGTCAGGGAGCGTATGATGTTCACAGGGAGCTTGTTCCAGGTCTTGGCTGCGATGTGGGAGAAGGCTCTCCTGCCTGTTCTGTTTATGCGGATGCGGGGGACCTCTGCCAGGGCGAGGTCGGCAGAGCAGAGGTTCCTCTTGGGTACGTGGAGGGATACTCTCTCGTTGAGATATTTGGGTCCGATGTTGTGGAGGGATAAGTAGGCGTGGATGAGGAGTTTGAAAGTGACCCTCTTCTCAATGGGGAGCCAGTGGAGGTCTCGTAGGTGTTGGGTAATGTGTTTGTGATGTGGTGTTCCAAGGACGAGTCTGGCTGCAGCGTTCTGGATGGTTTGGAGTCTGTGCAGAAGATTTCTGTTGATTCCGGCATTTAGGGCGTTGCCGTAGTCCAGTCTGCTGGGTATGAGCATGTGGGTGACGGTCTTTCTGCAGTCCTGGGGGATCCATTTGAAGGTCTTACAGAGGATGCGCAGGCAGTTGAAACTAGTGGAGGCGACGGTGTTGACCTGGCAGTTCATGGAGGGGGAGGAGTCGAGGATGATGCCGAGGTTTCATGCGTGGTCTGTGGGGGTGGGTGGATTCGCGGGGGGGGCACCAGGTGTTGTCCCAGGCGGAGGTGAAGGTCTGAGGATGAGGACCTCGGTCTTCTCTGAGTTGAGCTTCAGGCAGGTGTCCTTTATCCAGGCTGCCACGTTCTTCATTCCTTCCAGGAAGCCGAGTCTGGTGTCCTCTGGATTCTTCGTGAGTGAGAGGATGAGCTGGGTGTCGTCGGCGTAGGATACAATGCTTAGCCCATGCTGCCTCGATGGCGGTGAGAGGGGCCATGTAGCTGTTGAACATCAGAGCCGTGATCCTTGGGGTACTCCACAGATGATATTGGTGGGTTCTGAGAGGAAGGGGGGAGTCTGACCCTCTGGGTTCTGCCGGAGAGGAAGGATTGGATTCAGTCGAGGGCAGCTCCTTGTATCCCTGCGTCGTGAAGTCTGGCTGCGAGCGTGCGATGTGAGACGGTGTCGAAGGCTGCGGAGAGGTCTAGGAGGATGAGGGCCGCAGTGTGTCCCTGGTCGAGTAGCATACCGATGTCGTCAGTGGCGGCGAGGAGGGCGGTCTCGGTGCTATGGTTGCTGCTGAATCCAGATTGGGAGGCGTCTTGGATGGAGTTCTCTTCAATGAAGGCGGTCAGCTGGACGTTTACGAGTCTCTCAGTGACTTTGGCTGCGAAGGGGAGGAGAGAGATGGGCCGGTAGTTTTTCAGGTCCATTGGGTCGGCTCTGGGTTTCTTGACGAGGGGTTTGATCCCCACCCGCTTTCAGTCCTCTGGGAAAATGCCGGATCTGAAGGAGGGGGTTGATGGACCGCCTTAGTTCGGGTGCGATGGCAGCGGTCGCCCTGTGGAATATGTGCAGTGGGCAGGCGCCCGTTGGGGCTGCTGAGTGGGTTATCTTCATGGTCGCGGTGATGTGTTCGACGGTGGCGGGATCCCAGGTCATGATGTTGGGCTTATCGGCGGTGGTAGGGAGGGGGGTGGTGGTGTCCGACATCTGTTCGCTGAAGTTGTCGTAGAGGGCCTTGATCTTCAGATGCGCAGCTTGTCGCAGAGTTCCTGGGAAGGGGTGACATCTGTGGCTTTGTTGGGGGATTTTGTGAACTTCTGTATGACATTGAACAGTTCCTTGGCAGTGGTCGCGCTGGTCTTGATTTTGTCTCTTATGAAGGTCCGTTTGGTTTCTCTTATGCGCTGGTGGTATTCTTTCAGGGCGCTCCTGTGGTTGTTCCGTGGTTTTCTGGTTTCGCCAGGTTTTCCCAAGGCGTCTGCTGGACTGTCTGGCTTCTTGTAGTTCTGTGGTGAACCAGGCGGCCTTCGGAGGGCGTTGTTTGGCGGGGTTGCGGAGGGGTGTGAGCTTGTCGGCGCAGCAGGAGATACAGCGGTGAAGTTCTATGGCTGTGGTGTTGGTGTCGGACGTGGCGCTGGGGGGGTTTTGGAGGAGGGTGGTGTTGAGGTGTTCCTCTGTGACCTTGCTCCAGTTCCGTAGTGGAGGGCGGGCTTGGGTGCGGCGGTGGTGTTGAAGGTAAAATGGACGCAGTGGTGGTCCGTCCAGGGGGGTGGGTGGTGTTGCTGAAGCGGATGTTTGTGCCTCCCGCGAAGATGGGGTCGACGTGTGACCAGCTCTGTGGGTGGGCGTGTTGACCAGCTGCTTCAGTCCGAGATTGGCGAGGGGAGTGGTGGTGTTGGGGTCATTGCAGTTGTCGAGGAGGAAGTTCAGGTCCCCGTGTGGAATGTAGTCCGTGGATGTGATGACGTGGGGAGCGGCGAGCTTGGCGATTGTAGTAGCAGGCTGGGTGCGAGGTCCTGGCGGTCTGTAGATGAGGGTGCCGCGTAGCGTGGTCCTGGGGATAGTCTGGATCTGGAAGTGGAGGTGTTCTGCGTTGGAGTGGGGGTCGCTCTTGCTGATTGTAGAGAGTCGGAGGAGGATCCTGTGTACGATGGCGAGACCTCCTCCTGGGCGGTGGGGGCAGTCCTTCCTCTGGTTCTTGTAGCCGTCGGGGATGGCTGAGGCGATGTCGGGGCTGGAGGAGGCGTTGCTCCAGGTTTCCGTGAAGAAGGCGACTTCGGGCGTGACGGTGTGGATCAAGTCCCAGATTTCTACGGCATGTCAGTGCAGGGAGCGCACATTGAGGAGGATGCATGTTAGGGTTTCGGTGGTGCGTGCTTCGGGCGGGTTTTCGACGGTAGTGGGAGCTATGTCGGTGGTGAAGGATATGCGGCAGGGTCTGCATGAGAACTGTCCGTGGGTGGTGTTTAGCAAGGATCTTGCGCAGTCGGCGTGTCTTCTGGGATTGAGAGCATGGGAGGTGGGTGAGTCTTAGCGATGGGGCCTCGGAGGACCAGGGTTCCTGGCGCTGGTCGCTGTCAGGCGCAGACGGGCTTGCCTTAGGCGTGTCAAAGTGGCGCGACCGCACAGCGGTCGCCATTAAGTAGAGGAGGGGGGGCGGGACCAGGTAGAGAGACAGGAGCGGGGACTGTGTCGGGGTGGGAGGGGCTGCAGGGGCAGGGGCAGCAGCGGCAGTACAACGGGCTTTGACGAGTGAAAAAGAACGAAACTGAAAATAAACTCAGTAACCACAAATGAAATAAAACTAAGTAAACACGATGTCAATACAAACAGCACTAATGCAACTCAGCTGACAAAATCACCAGGAGGCAGTGCGGGAAGATGGCGAGAACCCTGACTGCAGGGGACTCAAGACTGCAGAGGTGAGGCGATGCTGCAGGGGAGAGTGCTGGCCTGGACCCACGGTCTAGGTTTCACACGCGCTCCCTGCAGCGGTCGCCATTAAGTAGGGGAGGGGGGCGGGACCAGGTAGGGAGGCGGGAGAGGGGACTGTGTTGGGGTGGGAGGCACCGCAGGAGCAGCAGCAGCGGTACAACGGGCTTTGGCGAGTGAAAAAGAATGAAACTGAAAATAAACTCAGTAACCACAAATAAAATAAAACTAAGTAAACACGATGTCAATACAAAGGGCACAAATGCAACTCAGCTGACAAAATCAGCAGGAGGCAGGGCGGGCAGATGGCGCGATCCCTGACTGTGGGGGACTCAAGGCTGCGGCAGTGAGGCGATGCTGCAGGGGAGAGTGCTGGCCTGGACCCACGGTTTGGTCTCTATTCGGCTGTCCAGTAGATTCCGATTCATGGCAGTAATATACTGACCCAACACTCCATACAGAAGGTAAACGGAGCAGTGTAGGAGGCACCTGCCCAGCAGAGACCCCAACCTAGGGCAGAACCAGGAACACAAAGCAGCCCTCGCATTTTTGTTGGACAGCCTCCTACCCCCCCTGCCCTATCCCCTCCACCGCTGCCCGGGTTGTGGGGGGGCAAGTGTGAATAATTGATGCTTTTGTTACTGGGGTTCAACACCCTCCGCATGCTCCGCAGGATCTACAAGTGGATCCCCACCGAAACGAGAAGAACGGTCATCGAGGCCGTCATCAGCAGCAGGTTGGACTACGGAAACGCCCTCTACGCAGGAGCCTCGGCCAAACTCCTGAGACGGCTGCAACGCATCCAGAACGCCTCGGCACGCCTGATCCTCGACATCCCTCGCCGCAGTCACATCACACCCCACCTGAGAGAACTGCACTGGCTCCCTGTCGACAAGAGGATAATCTTCAAACTCCACACCCACGCACACAAGGCACTCCACAACACCGGACCAGCGTACCTCAACAGACGACTCAGCTTCTACACACCCACCTGCCTGCTCCACTCCGCCGGCCTCGCCCTCACCACAGTCCCCCGCATCCGAAGAGCGACCTCCGGCGGCAGATCTTTCTCCCACCTCGCTGCCAAGACATGGAACACCCTCCCCACCCACCTACGGCAGACCCAAGACCTGCTGACTTTCAGAAGACTCCTCAAGACCTGGCTTTTCGAGCAGTAGTAGCATTCCCCACCCCCAGCGCCTTGAGACCCTCACGGGTAAGTAGTGCGCTTTACAAATGAAATTATATCATTGATTGATTGACGATATTGCAGCACTACTGCAAAACCGGCCCCCAGTAACAAAATCACCCCCTACCTTTCCAACCTGGTCGCCACTGCTGCCAGCCCTGCCCCAACCTCCGACATATGTCCCGATCAGAACATGAGCATAACAAGGAAGTACTAGAGTGCCTCCTAGCCTTATATGGCGATGAGTGTGGAGCGCTGTCTTTTGGACTTCCTTTTCTCTCATGTCGGAGGAGGGAATCAACTCATGTTTAATGAATGGGTGTGAAAGTATAATTATTGATGTCTGAAGTTGGGGAACACCTGATACGTAGTAACTGTGATGAGGTAAATAAAGACCAGTGCTTTAAATGGGCTGGCACTGTCCGCTATTGAGTACCTGCACTTTTTAATTCGACCTGTACCTATCAGCACTGCTGCAATACTTTTAATAGTAGAGTACCAGTACTTCTCAGGAGCAGACAGGTATTCCAAATAGTGACTACCTGAACGTTTATGTTTCCAGTTATAGCACTGAGACCAAGTATAACATTGTATAATTGTTTTAATTTTCTAAACTGCTGGTTACAGTTTAGGGTGCGGGTTTTAATTGATTCCACGTGGGTGATCCTGCATAGATGCCAACATTTGGGAAGAGAAAAGGAGAGAGAGGTCAAAAATAAGATCAGGGGAATTCTGTAGGCCGTTAACAGCATACCTGTCAACATCTGAGGGCGATGTAGAAAACAATACCGTAAGAAACTAATTTCTTCAAGAAGGCTCATTGAGCAGAGAAAGTTTTAAAAGGACGAACCTAAAATAACACATTTTTTTTAATTAACAAAATTGGAAGTCTCGACATGTAGGATAGTGACGTACCCATAAGGTGTCAAAAAGAAACAGCTGCTCAGCATCCCGTAAATCTATGGATACACTTCAGAGAGACACTAGATTAACGTTTTCGTTAGCATAAAGGGGATTGTGCCCCCTAACCTCACCCCGCATCTCTCGCCTTAAACAGTACATAGTGCGCGTGCCTTCTAATTCCACATGGAGGCTGCAGTACCTAACAACACAGGAGGAGCTTGGAGGCTGCGCTTGCCCTACGGCTGAACGGGGACGTGCCTGGTGCCTTCCGGATGACGTAGCAGCTGTTCTGTGTTGCCTGCGCTGAGCGGTTGGTTCCTAATCGAGCTGCTTCCTGGAGTGGCGAGGTAAGTTACCAGCTCGCGTCTTCGTGAATCATTGATGTTTCACCGGGCGCGTTCATGTTTTTGATGGCGTTCTTCCGGTAAAAAAGGTTACGGCGGCTCTGAAGTGGGCCAGCGTACGACATACGCAGCTTCCCAGCCGTAGAAAACCAACACTGGTTACTCTGTACTTGGCTCAGACTAACAAGCAGTTGGTACGGTCCGCCCGTAGCGGCTCTGCCGCCCCCTGTTGTTCAGCTTTAACAGCAGAATTTTTCTTCTGCGTTCCTGCGATGTTAGGATTCGGAAGACATAGCCACGGAAATTCCTATTTAGAATAATGTGCTCCGTTTATAAATTAGGGAAATTGAAGGGGCAGCCTGTTTCTTAAAGGCAACTATTTTAAATGTTAAACGCGTTTTACCGCTTTAAAAGCTATACGCTGTCCAAATGCATTGCGTATGGTTGGGTAATAGAACTGTATTTTCTAAGGTATGCTGTATGTCACTTGCGAACCCATAGTACTAAATAATACATTATTTCATGTAATGTGTATCTTAGACATAGATTTAAATTCGGGGTAAACGTTGAAAAGGGCGGAGTGTATTACATTTGTATTTCTGACGAGTAACACGCTACTCGTGAGCCCAAAGTTAGTAGTCAGTCCAATGGTTATTGTGGTTAGCCTTGGATGCTAAGGAAACCATTCAATGCATTTAGTCCAGTTTCTTTATAGTTATTGGTGACTTAAGTGTGCTCATTAGAGGGGGTCTATGTGAGAAGCAACTGGTTATGGTTTCAAAACGAGCATTGGTAAAGCCAAGAGCAATTGGCTTTGCAAATGAGTTTGAGCCATGCTGTACACAAGCGTGTCTGTTCAACATGGCTAAAAGTATAATGATGTGGCATAGAGTGAAGTAACATGTCATCGAGTGGAGTGGCATAGGGTGGAGTAAAATGTGGAGTGGCATAGAGTGTGGTGGAGTGACATAGAATAGCATAGCCTAGAGTGGAGTAAAGTGTTGTGGAGTGATGTAGCGTGAAGTAAAATGGCGTACAGTGTCATAGAGTGGAGTGATTTAGAGTATTGTACAGTGGAATGTCATAGATTAGGGTGGAGTGGTTTAGAGTGAAATGACATGGAGCATCGTAGATTGGAGTAGTGGAGTGGAGTGGCAAAGCATAGCGGGACTAGCGCACAGTAGAGTGCCATAGAATGAAGTATGGGATGGTAGCGCACTGCCATTACAGACAACATATTTTCAATTGAAATAACTATTAACTTTTCACAGACCCAGTTATTTCATAAAGTGTACAGCGCACAAACAATAATGTGTTGAAATGAATTACCAAGTGCATTGATTTGTTTTGATCATATTAAAATATTTGCTTCCACCACACTTAAGAATTACAAAAAAGTGCTTAATTTGTGCTTTCCTAATTCTGAAATATGTGCACAGTTCGTTTACAGACATCTACATTTTGTTGTATGCTAGCAAAAAATAACATCTTACAGCCTTTCATCTCACATGGGTACCCAGCACGATTGTCAAATAAATCCTCTCACTTTGAAGTCCGAGAAATAAAAGTGAACACTAAGCTCCCTAGACCGAGTCGGACATTTGACCTCTGTCTTTGAAGGCACAGCAAATGTGAAAAGATAAAAATAAAAATAAAATTTAAATACCTGCTTACAGAAAGCGAGCACTTGTAGAAAAACTACAAGGAGCGTTGGTAAACAGGTGATGCTTCACTTGAGGGATATTGGCATGCTGGACAGCCTAAAACAAATAAAGCAAGCATATGTGAGTTACACACCACAAAGCCAATGGTCAGCAATGAGCGAAATTCAGTCCCATGGAAGCTTTCAGATTGTTACCAAGATGTCTTTTCGCATTAGACAGCTGTGCTGTCTTGTAGGCTTCAACCTAAAAAAGGAGCTTAAGACAGAAAGGCATGATATTTAAAGTAGTGCATATACAGAAGAGGCATGCAGAAGGGAAGCGGAGGTGCATTCAAAATAAACAAGGGAGAGAAAAAGTACGCAAAAGTTTCATTAAAGGTCCAATTTTTCATTGAGGATTTTCAGGAATATAGCAGGTGGATACTCTTTTACATGCAATCTGTGGATGTAAACTTGTTGAAAGAACCGTAATAAAGGCTGCTCTAAATGAATTTCTAGAGGCAAAGAGGTGTCGCAGATATTTCCTGCAATGCAAAAAGGAAGCCTAGTGCTTGTTGAGATCCCTTTACGAATGACTGTCAAGCACTACGACATTTAAGCACGTCCCATTACCAGTCATTAGAATTATTTGATAATGCTACCATTGCTCCAATGGTATCTTCATGCCTCTGTGAGCTTTCTGTTTGGCCATTTAGTCATATCACATAACAGCCAATGTATATATTTTTGGCGAATCTGTATCATGAACATGAGATTTTTGGCGAATCTGTATCATGAACACAAAAGGGTAAGGGCTTTAGCTACCCAGACAGAGGGGTCCCTTTCTTCTAAATTCCTGCAAAATAAGGATCTCTATGCACTTGAAAAGGCTTTTGATCCCATATATCCCGTACTCACTAGAAAGTTATTTCTTCAGTGGAGATACGGTACATTGCATTTGCGCTCCTTTTCTAGCACCTGGTCGCAAGTCCCTTCCACTAAGTATTGCCCCCTCTGCGCTGACAAAGAGGAAAATGACTTACATGTGATCTTTTTCTGCCCAGCATATAAGGCAGCCAGAAAGTACTGGCTGCTGCCTCTGATTAAGAACTTGGGTGGCAGGGAATATATACCTATGTACAGGATTTTAAAATGTGATGTTTCCGGCCCAATCGTTTTTGCGCTTGCCAAATTTTTTACAAATGTATGGCATACGCGTAATCGTCTTTTAAAAAATGCTGGGTAGTCTGTAGATTGCTCTATTTTTAACATTTTTAATAATGTTTGAAGTGGATTTTTAAATCACGCACTGATGTTTTATCAAATGTGACAGAATTTTTGTGACTTTAATGTATGTGTATCTTTTATGACCAAATGGTCGAAATAAAGATTGGAAAAATGAAAATGAAAAATATATTTCCAACAACCCAGACTTATTGGCTTTGCCAGTGCTTGTTAGCTGTGTCAGACAAATTAATAACAATGAATTATGTATGTAAGTATTCCAATTCTGTAACTATGAGACTTTGAATTAGATATTACTGTAGTCTGGAAGGAGTTGTGATCTTCAGAGTTCTCAGACAATCCTGTTTGCTGGTTCACACAACATTCTTCTGCAGTCTCTCAGTCTGTTAGCCACTTGCACCCTTTTTCGCCCCATATCTTTGTGAAATCCTCCATCTACATAGTTCGCACTTTGCCATAGTTACAGTTGCCACATATACCACCCTCACTCTGCAGGGGGACAAGCATTGGCTGTGCATGTAGTATGCACACTTTTATGACACACTGACCGGCATTGCGAGAAACATCCACTTCTGCCTCCACTTCACATCTTTTAATTGTGTCCCGTCCGACATCCCACCCACAATCTGAACTCACTCAGACATCTGGAGGCAACTCAGTTCCAAGTACACACTGCAAGAGTCATATGGTGCGCGAAAAAAACTATAGAAACACATCTTGAAAGAAGCAAATAGTCTTCAGAAACGTTAGATGAGGTAAAACACGTGAAATGTAAACAGGGTTTCCACTGCTGATATGGATTACCTCAATGGATTTACCATCATTGAGAAATTGTTCAGTGTTTTTGTTAATTAAGGACGTTAATATTCAGACCATTAGGGACCCTTTTGAAAGTTGAACCCACCTCACTTAAGCCCTAGACCTAGGTAAAAAACATACAAAAAACAATCCCATCTTTGTTCCCTGTCTGATCTATCTTCATGTCTCGTCTCTCACAAGGAGTGATGCTCTGCCTGGTTTGTTGGGACTGTTTGTTTTTAGCCGTTCATCTGGGCGTCGTAAGAGACTGTCAGTACAAATTATTGTTCCGGTTTTACCTGGAGGCAATGTCTGTATCCTCGCAGGGATAAGTGGCCAATGTTTAGCAAAGGAGGTTTGAGCGTGGTGAGCCCAGTCCACCCCAAAGGCACCCAGGAGCCTCGATTAGGTCTTGGCTGGATGTGGCTTAGAAAAGGTGTTCCTATGCCCATCTACAGGATTCTGTTGGGGCGCCTGCAGGCCCCCCTGGTGCAAGATCTGTCTCTGGTAGTGTGGTGATGCATATGCCCTCAAAACGTTTATGCTGGTATCATTGTTTCTCTACATTTAACAAAGATAACCTCAGGTGAGGCTCCCCCTATTCAGTGAAGGCAGTTACAAAATTAACAAAACAGTTTGGCCTGTGAATGGGTCTTTACACATGCTAAACTGAAGCGCAGAGCTTGGCTGCAGCTAGACTTCAACAAAGATCTCCCACTTAGCCTTTGTTTTCTAATTTGGAGGAGTATGGTGAGCGGGTTTGGTCATCGGCTCTGTGCATATGGGCGGATTGTGAAGGCACTGTTAGGTGCTTTGCGAGGCATGTAATGTTGATTGAGAATCACTTGCATAGCATCCCTTGCTGAGCACTTTCACACTGCTGACTGTAAGATCCGCCTGTCTTAACCTTCCTCCTCATCCTTTCCAGTGACAGTGCCGGGCAAGCCCCACATTAACACTCTTCTCGTATCAGCTTAAGGATCCTAAAGTAACCTGAGTTGAGCCAGAGCCAAGCATCTGTCTCAAGCCTTCACCCTATCCCAAATAGTACTGAATACCTTTATTGTATTATATATGTTTTTGTATTTGTGCATTTTAACAATAACACAACTGAGATCCATTCTCATGCCAAGCCCTAGCACAGATTACCCTGAAGCCTTGAGAGAGTTTAAGTGTGACTCCAAAGAAACAGAAGTCTTTTTAGGGACATTGATATAAATTCACCCCCTAATCTATAAATTACCCCCCTAATCTAAGTATTTTCTCGTTGTCTTTAAGTTCTTGTGGTGGTGCAAGGACAGGTGGATGGCATAGGAAAATGCGCCTTTTTACATTGTCCCCTCCATTTAAAAAAAAATATATTTTGTTGGTGTTTCTTTTTTCGTACTCTGTACACTGAAACTCTACTGTCAGGATATGTAAAACATAAAATATATATGTTCTACTTTTTAAATACCATGCACTGTTCCTTATGGGAATTTAGGGCCTATATTGGGGTGTAACTTATAAGTATTAACAAGCATTTCTCAAAGCCAATGGGTCTCGGCTATGAGTGCTATTGACTTTGGCAATGTTTTATAGCCATGCTGTACATCAGAGTGAGTGCTTACCAATGTGGCTCAAACTAATTAGCGAAAGAGCTATGATGCAGCCAGGGCTAATTAATTTTAAACAAAAATTAAAAAGTGCATTTGCGTTTGCATCATAGTCGTCTTCTTCTTTTTACATTTTTAAAATTATTTTTAGCCATGCGGCACAGCAACCACACTGCTCTACAGCATGCTTACAAGTCATTGCCAAAGTCAGCAAAGCCCAGGCTGTACATGATTAACAAAAGGCAATGGCAGAGCTGATAGTTTTAAATGTGAGACCTGTTGGATTTGACAATGCCTGTTAGATCTCGGTACTGCACCCCTGTGATTCTGAGCAAATCAGTTAGTCCCCCCCCCATTCGTAAAAGAGGAAAAAAATATGACGTTTGGCAAAAAATTCTGTCACAAAGAAAGTTTTTGCGCCCATGTCTTAGTGAAAATACACTTGGAAGCAAATAGCATCTGTTGTTGCAATAAAAGCTGGTGGCATCTGTTGTCACAACACATTCATTTCAAAGGAGAAAAGAGCTTCTTTGAAGTGTGTTTGGCATAGTAAAACATAGCTGCAAATGGCAATGATTCAACAACGATGACGGTGAAGAAGAAAAAATAAAATTAGTACCTCAATCACAGCGCGGAACAGCAATCAAGGTGAAGCAATCAGTACTTGGTCCATGCTCAAGCCGAAAGACAAGGAAGTGAAGCCAGCACGCGCTGGCCAATTAGAAGGTAGCAAATCAGAAAGACATAAAGGCAATGAATGTTAAGCAATGGGCCGGCTGCAAGCCCCTTGTATTCTATATCTCTCGCAAGCGAGAGCACATGCAGTGCATGTGCTATTACAGGCGAGACCTAAAAAGGAAGGCTTAGGCCTCCCAAAAGGTTTATTTAACCAGGTCGAATTGGCAGTTTTAAAACTGCACACCCATTGTACATGCAATACAAAGAAAAAACATTTGAAGGATAAATAGCACACCCAGTTACCCTACAAAACAGGTACATAAAATCTGATTAAACTCCTGCATGTTGTTTTTATGACCAGCTGCCTCCTTTAAGCGAGCCACTGTCAGCACAAGAGCTGGGTTGTGAGTAGTCATTTCTTCCTGTCATTTTTTCCAGCATCACAGAATAAAATCACTGCTATCTCTGCTGCAAAGAGTGTTTGAACCTGCAGGCCCTTGGTATCAAATCACTCCCTCTGAGTACTATCAACAGTCACAGTACTTGTAAAGACTTTACACCATTGCATAGCATGTGGATTTCCTCACTTTCATGGGGTGTGTGTTGTGTATCTCTATAGCATACTTGCATGCATGCCACAATAAATCTCTGAAATCCAACGATAACAATAAAAGAGAGTAGCCCGTCCTTGCCCCTAGTTTAGAGGAGAAAGCCATACATTAGGTTGCAGTAGTCCTCTAGGCCTGGTGCTACTGCCCTGCTCAACCATTGGTTGCTGCTCCCATGTGGGCCACAGTAGTTACCCATCGAGTGGTGGGGGAGACCCTAGTATCAAACTAAACTAGCACTCTTACTGTCACTAGAATGGTAGAATGGCACTCACCCTCCCGACTGGAATTCCTTCAGAAAGTCGCCACCATCTCCAGCCTAGTACCCAGTAACCGCTCAACCATCAGGCTGACACTCCACTCAAACTAACTCTTCTACTATATTGCCAAATGCTCCACCAGAAAGTCACTCCAGACTGAAACCTACTGACCTAGATTTGTAGCCTTCCCACAGTATAGCTCTCACTCTCCCGAACAGTAATTCCCCACCATGCCCACCTCCCCATAGTTGTACTCCCTAATGGGCTCCCTGGGCTGCCCCCAACAAAGAAGGCATGCAAGGTTGCTTGGGTGGGACAGAGCACCCCCTTCCCACAAATATAAAAGGAAGCGCACAGCGTGCGGCACGAGGCTGCGCGGTTTAACCAAGAGCAGTGGCAAAGCCATTAATTCGATATTCATTTGCTTCGGGAGAAGTGCCCCTTAATGCCCTGTGGGGCTTTTGTATTTGCATATTATTTCCACTCGTGGTGGCTTCAGAATGATATGGCCAACACCAACCAACCTGTGGCGGGGCTGCACGAGTGCAGCATTCGCCCCACCCCCCACCCCCATTAAATAGTTTTCACAAGGACTGACCCTATGCCTGCGGGGGTCAAGAATCTTTGATCCCTTCAGGGTTTTCTCAATGTTTCCAAGCACCCGCAAAGCTGTATAACTTTTGCTGTTTAGCTGTGAGTGCTGCACCCTCTAGGGGCTTAATCTACGTTGCAGTTATTGTGGCTTGAAGGTGTTTAAAGGAAATACATGTATTGAAGCTCCGTTTAGGGGTTAAGTCTGTGGTTGCATGTAAGTAGTGAAAATGTGATGCCCCCTAGGCGCTGCTTTTATGATTGCATTTTCATGGTTGGAAAGTTTGTAAAAAGTACCCAGAAACATGTTTTACTCATTTTAACCCCTCGCATGCGCGCGTCAGCAAACTGCCGTCGCGAGCACTACCTTGGTAGTGCTGCGCACATCCGTTGCCCTGCGCGGCCCCGTCCGCGCAATAAATCACCTGCACTGCGGTGGAATTTACGCCGCGGTTAACGGGTTAAATGCTTTATTTACATTATAATGTTGACAATTATTGATCACAGTGAATATGCTTTAACCCCTTCGCTGCTAGGCCTTTTCCCCTCCTGTGCTAAGCCCTTTTTGGGCTATTTGAGGTAGTGCGCGCTTAGGCCCCTGTAACTTTTTGACCACATTAGGTATCCACGCCAAATTTGCGTCCTTTTCTTCCAACATCTTGGGGATTCTAAAGGTACCCAGGGTTTGTGGATTCTCCTAGAGGGTTCCCAGAAATTAGTCAAAATACAGCAATTTTTTTTTTTTTTTGTGAAAAATGTGAAAAACGGGCTGCAAATGAAAGCTTCTGGGTTTTTCTCTGCAAATGGTATCAAAAAAGGGTTTGTGGGGCTGAAATCACAATTTCTCCAGCTTTTAGGGAATGACAGAATTTTGTTAGAAAACCAACATTTTTTACACAGTTTTGGCATTTTTCTGGGACATACCCTATTTTTGCTATTTTTTGTGCTTTCAACCTCCTTCCAGTTAACGGTAGAAATGGGTACAAAAACAATAATGGATCCTGGAAAGCTATACATTTTTGAAAAGTAGACAAAATTCTGAATTCAGCAAGGGGTCATTTGTGTAGATCCATCAAGGTTTCTTTATAGAAATTTACAGGCAAATATAGGAAAAATTAAAAATTTGTTGAAAAAAGCAGCCTTTTGAGTCAACGTTTTTACCTGTAACTTCTTCGAATTATGACATCTCTTTGAAAGCAATGTACCGTTACATCCGGTAGACCTTCCTGGTTGTGGGGACATATAGGACTTGTAGGTTCACCAAGAGCCCAACGAACCCAGAGTAGAAAAATGAGCAGCATTTTGTAATGTTTTTTTTTTTTGGTCCGGGTATATAGCAATTATTGTGGGAAAATGTATACATGGAAAAATCGGTATGAAAGTCACCTATGTATTTCTGAAATGGGAACAAATTACAGAGTTCAGAAACAGTGCATATTTGCACATTTTCGAAATTGGGAATACTCATATTTGCATGACAATTATTGGTCATTTTTCAAAATGACTTTTTTTTTACACAATGTCTTTCATTTGGAAGGGAGAAATGCATCAAAAATCAATAGGTAATAACAGTTGCTTTACAAATTTGAACTACCCTAAGTCTCCCGATAAAAATGGTACCTCACTTGTGTGGGTAGGCATAGTGCCCACGACAGGAAGTGGCTCAAAACCTAAGGTGAACACACCACATTTTCACACTGAAAATTTACACTTTTTTTGCAAAGAGTCTAGCTGTAGTTTTTGAACCCTAGCCCTGCCGGCACCTAGGGAAACCTAGCAAACCTATACATTTTTGAAAACTAGACACCCAGGGGAATCCAGGATGGGGTGACTTGACTGCCTCCCACCATGGTCTGTTACCCAGAATCCCTTGCAAACGTAAAAAATTGACAAAAAAAACACATTTTCCCCACATTTCTGTGATGGAAAGTTCTGGAATCTGCGTGGATCCACAAATTTCCACCCACCCCGCGTTCCCCAAAGTCCTACGAGAAAAATGGTACCTCACTTGTGCGGGTCGGCCTAGTGCCCGCGACAGGAAACGGCGCAAAACGCAACGTGGTTTTGCAGTGAAAAATGACCCTTTTTTTGGCAAAGTGACTAGCTGTAGATTTTGTACCCTAGCCCTGCCGGCACCTAGGGAAACCTAGCAAACCTATACATTTTTGAAAACTAGACACCCAGGGGAATCCAGGATGGGGTGACTTGACTGCCTCCCACCATGGTCTGTTACCCAGAATCCCTTGCAAACGTAAAAAATTGACAAAAGAAACACATTTTCCCCACATTTCTGTGATGGAAAGTTCTGGAATCTGCGTGGATCCACAAATTTCCACCCACCCCGCGTTCCCCAAAGTCCTACGAGAAAAATGGTACCTCACTTGTGCGGGTCGGCCTAGTGCCCGCGACAGGAAACGGCGCAAAACGCAACGTGGTTTTGCAGTGAAAAATGACCCTTTTTTTGGCAAAGTGACTAGCTGTAGATTTTGTACCCTAGCCCTGCCGGCACCTAGGGAAACCTAGCAAACCTATACATTTTTGAAAACTAGACACCCAGGGGAATCCAGGATGGGGTGACTTGACTGCCTCCCACCATGGTCTGTTACCCAGAATCCCTTGCAAACGTAAAAAATTGACAAAAAAAACACATTTTCCCCACATTTCTGTGATGGAAAGTTCTGGAATCTGCGTGGATCCACAAATTTCCACCCACCCCGCGTTCCCCAAAGTCCTACGAGAAAAATGGTACCTCACTTGTGCGGGTCGGCCTAGTGCCCGCGACAGGAAACGGCGCAAAACGCAACGTGGTTTTGCACTGAAAAATGACCCTTTTTTTGGCAAAGTGACTAGCTGTAGATTTTGTACCCTAGCCCTGCCGGCACCTAGGGAAACCTAGCAAACCTATACATTTTTGAAAACTAGACACCCAGGGGAATCCAGGATGGGGTGACTTGACTGCCTCCCACCATGGTCTGTTACCCAGAATCCCTTGCAAACATAAAAAATTGACAAAAAAAACACATTTTCCCCACATTTCTGTGATGGAAAGTTCTGGAATCTGCGTGGATCCACAAATTTCCACCCACCCCGCGTTCCCCAAAGTCCTACGAGAAAAATGGTACCTCACTTGTGCGGGTCGGCCTAGTGCCCGCGACAGGAAACAGCGCAAAACGCAACGTGGTTTTGCAGTGAAAAATGACCCTTTTTTTGGCAAAGTGACTAGCTGTAGATTTTGTACCCTAGCCCTGCCGGCACCTAGGGAAACCTAGCAAACCTATACATTTTTGAAAACTAGACACCCAGGGGAATCCAGGATGGGGTGACTTGACTGCCTCCCACCATGGTCTGTTACCCAGAATCCCTTGCAAACGTAAAAAATTGACAAAAAAAACACATTTTCCCCACATTTCTGTGATGGAAAGTTCTGGAATCTGCGTGGATCCACAAATTTCCACCCACCCCGCGTTCCCCAAAGTCCTACGAGAAAAATGGTACCTCACTTGTGCGGGTCGGCCTAGTGCCCGCGACAGGAAACGGCGCAAAACGCAACGTGGTTTTGCAGTGAAAAATGACCCTTTTTTTGGCAAAGTGACTAGCTGTAGATTTTGTACCCTAGCCCTGCCGGCACCTAGGGAAACCTAGCAAACCTATACATTTTTGAAAACTAGACACCCAGGGGAATCCAGGAGGGGGTGACTTGACTGCCTCCCACCATGGTCTGTTACCCAGAATCCCTTGCAAACGTAAAAAATTGACAAAAAAAACACATTTTCCCCACATTTCTGTGATGGAAAGTTCTGGAATCTGCGTGGATCCACAAATTTCCACCCACCCCGCGTTCCCCAAAGTCCTACGAGAAAAATGGTACCTCACTTGTGCGGGTCGGCCTAGTGCCCGCGACAGGAAACGGCGCAAAACGCAACGTGGTTTTGCAGCGAAAAATGACCCTTTTTTTGGCAAAGTGACTAGCTGTAGATTTTGTACCCTAGCCCTGCCGGCACCTAGGGAAAACTAACAAACCTATACATTTTTGAAAACTAGACACCCAGGGGAATCCAGGATGGGGTGACTTGACTGCCTCCCACCATGGTCTGTTACCCAGAATCCCTTGCAAACGTAAAAAATTGACAAAAAAAACACATTTTCCCCACATTTCTGTGATGGAAAGTTCTGGAATCTGCGTGGATCCACAAATTTCCACCCACCCCGCGTTCCCCAAAGTCCTACGAGAAAAATGGTACCTCACTTGTGCGGGTCGGCCTAGTGCCCGCGACAGGAAACAGCGCAAAACGCAACGTGGTTTTGCAGTGAAAAATGACCCTTTTTTTGGCAAAGTGACTAGCTGTAGATTTTGTACCCTAGCCCTGCTGGCACCTAGGGAAACCTAGCAAACCTATACATTTTTGAAAACTAGACACCCAGGGGAATCCAGGATGGGGTGACTTGACTGCCTCCCACCATGGTCTGTTACCCAGAATCCCTTGCAAACGTAAAAAATTGACAAAAAAAACACATTTTCCCCACATTTCTGTGATGGAAAGTTCTGGAATCTGCGTGGATCCACAAATTTCCACCCACCCCGCGTTCCCCAAAGTCCTACGAGAAAAATGGTACCTCACTTGTGCGGGTCGGCCTAGTGCCCGCGACAGGAAACGGCGCAAAACGCAACGTGGTTTTGCAGTGAAAAATGACCCTTTTTTTGGCAAAGTGACTAGCTGTAGATTTTGTACCCTAGCCCTGCCGGCACCTAGGGAAACCTAGCAAACCTATACATTTTTGAAAACTAGACACCCAGGGGAATCCAGGATGGGGTGACTTGACTGCCTCCCACCATGGTCTGTTACCCAGAATCCCTTGCAAACGTAAAACATCGACAAAAAAAACACATTTTCCCCACATTTCTGTGATGGAAAGTTCTGGAATCTGCGTGGATCCACAAATTTCCACCCACCCCGCGTTCCCCAAAGTCCTACGAGAAAAATGGTACCTCACTTGTGCGGGTCGGCCTAGTGCCCGCGACAGGAAACGGCGCAAAACGCAACGTGGTTTCGCAGCGAAAAATGACCCTTTTTTTGGCAAAGTGACTAGCTGTAGATTTTGTACCCTAGCCCTGCCGGCACCTAGGGAAACCTAGCAAACCTATACATTTTTGAAAACTAGACACCCAGGGGAATCCAGGATGGGGTGACTTGACTGCCTCCCACCATGGTCTGTTACCCAGAATCCCTTGCAAACGTAAAAAATTGACAAAAAAAACACATTTTCCCCACATTTCTGTGATGGAAAGTTCTGGAATCTGCGTGGATCCACAAATTTCCACCCACCCCGCGTTCCCCAAAGTCCTACGAGAAAAATGGTACCTCACTTGTGCGGGTCGGCCTAGTGCCCGCGACAGGAAACGGCGCAAAACGCAACGTGGTTTTGCAGCGAAAAATGACCCTTTTTTTGGCAAAGTGACTAGCTGTAGATTTTGTACCCTAGCCCTGCCGGCACCTAGGGAAACCTAGCAAACCCACGCATTTCTGAAAACTAGACACCCGGCGGCTTCCAGGGAGGTATGGCTTGCGTGGATCCCCCAACGTTTCCTTACCCAGAATCCCCTGCAAACCTCATTTTTTTGCTCAAAAAATCACTATTTTCACACATTTTGGGGTGGGAAAGTAGTGGCATCACCGGGCTCACACAAATTTACCACCACCCAGCGTTCCCCCAGGTCTCCCGGTAAAAATGGTGCCTCACTTGTGTGGGAGGCCCAAGTACCCGCGGCAGGCAAGGGCCCCAAACGTAGTGAGGCGACATCAAAATGGCCTATCGCCAAACCACCTGGTTTTGCAAGGGGGGTCACTTTGGTTTTTGGCCCGGTGCGCGGCGGCCATCTAGGGAAACCTACCAAACCCAGGCATTTTTTAAAACTAGACACCCGGCGGCTTCCAGGGAGGTATAGCTTGCGTGGATCCCCCAACGTTTCCTTACCCAGAATCCCCTGCAAACCTCTTTTTTTGCTCAAAAAATCACTTTTTTCACACATTTTGGGGTGGGAAAGTAGTGGCATCACCGGGCTCACACAAATTTACCACCACCCAGCGTTCCCCCAGGTCTCCCGGTAAAAATGGTGCCTCACTTGTGTGGGAGGGCCAAGTACCCGCGGCAGGCAAGGGCCCCAAACGTAGTGAGGCGACATCAAAATGGCCTATCGCCAAACCACCTGGTTTTGCAAGGGGGGTCACTTTGGTTTTTGGCCCGGTGCGCGGCGGCCATCTAGGGAAACCTACCAAACCCAGGCATTTTTGAAAACTAGACACCCGGCGGCTTCCAGGGAGGTATGGCTTGCGTGGATCCCCCAACGTTTCCTTACCCAGAATCCCCTGCAAACCTCATTTTTTGCTCAAAAAATCACTTTTTTCACACATTTTGGGGTGGGAAAGTAGTGGCATCACCGGGCTCACACAAATTTACCACCACCCAGCGTTCCCCCAGGTCTCCCGGTAAAAATAGTGCCTCACTTGTGTGGGAGGGCCAAGTACCCGCGGCAGGCAAGGGCCCCAAACGTAGTGAGGCGACATCAAAATGGCCTATCGCCAAACCACCTGGTTTTGCAAGGGGGGTCACTTTGGTTTTTGGCCCGGTGCGCGGCGGCCATCTAGGGAAACCTACCAAACCCAGGCATTTTTGAAAACTAGACACCCGGCGGCTTCCAGGGAGGTATGGCTTGCGTGGATCCCCCAACGTTTCCTTACCCAGAATCCCCTGCAAACCTCATTATTTTGCTCAAAAAATCACTTTTTTCACACATTTTGGGGTGGGAAAGTAGTGGCATCACCGGGCTCACACAAATTTACCACCACCCAGCGTTCCCCCAGGTCTCCCGGTAAAAATGGTGCCTCACTTGTGTGGGAGGCCCAAGTACCCGCGGCAGGCAAGGACAACAAACGTAGTGAGGTGACATCAAGATGGCCTATCCCAAATGTCGCCTCACTACGTTTGGGGCCCTTGCCTGCCGCGGGTACTTGGGCCTCCCACACAAGTGAGGCACCATTTTTACCGGGAGACCTGGGGGAACGCTGGGTGGTGGTAAATTTGTGTGAGCCCGGTGATGCCACTACTTTCCCACCCCAAAATGTGTGAAAAAAGTGATTTTTTGAGCAAAAAATGAGGTTTGCAGGGGATTCTGGGTAAGGAAACGTTGGGGGATCCACGCAAGCCATACCTCCCTGGAAGCCGCCGGGTGTCTAGTTTTCAAAAATGCCTGGGTTTGGTAGGTTTCCCTAGATGGCCACCGGGCCAAAAACCAAAGTGACCCCCCTTGAAAAACCAGGTGGTTTGGCGATAGGCCATCTTGATGTCGCCTCACTACGTTTGGGGCCCTTGCCTGCCGCGGGTACTTGGGCCTCCCACACAAGTGAGGCACCATTTTTACCGGGAGACCTGGGGGAACGCTGGGTGGTGGTAAATTTGTGTGAGCCCGGTGATGCCACTACTTTCCCACCCCAAAATGTGTGAAAAAAGTGATTTTTTGAGCAAAAAATGAGGTTTGCAGGGGATTCTGGGTAAGGAAACGTTGGGGGATCCACGCAAGCCATACCTCCCTGGAAGCCGCCGGGTGTCTAGTTTTCAAAAATGCCTGGGTTTGGTAGGTTTCCCTAGATGGCCGCCGCGCACCGGGCCAAAAACCAAAGTGACCCCCCTTGAAAAACCAGGTGGTTTGGCGATAGGCCATCTTGATGTCGCCTCACTACGTTTGTTGTCCTTGCCTGCCGCGGGTACTTGGGCCTCCCACACAAGTGAGGCACCATTTTTACCGGGAGACCTGGGGGAACGCTGGGTGGTGGTAAATTTGTGTGAGCCCGGTGATGCCACTACTTTCCCACCCCAAAATGTGTGAAAAAAGAGATTTTTTGGGCAAAAATGTAGGTTTGCAGGGGATTCTGGGTAAGGAAACGTTGGGGGATCCACGCAAGCCATACCTCCCTGGAAGCCGCCGGGTGTCTAGTTTTCAGAAATGCGTGGGTTTGAAAGGTTTCCCTAGATGGCCGCCGAGCCCTGGGCAAAAAACCAAAGTAACCCCCCTTGCAAAACCAGATTAACTATTGTTACTACAGCGTGAGAATTTAGGAATAATACTGCAAAGAAAATGTGGCAGACAGTTTGAGGTTTACAGGACAATGGGGATAAAAAATATTTTTCAAATCACTAGAGAGACATCACCATGAACTCCCAAGGGTTTTCGACAATATCTACAGTTGGTGGGTTATTCTTACATGGAAAGTGTACCTTGGCAGAGAAACTAAAGACAAAGATTCCTGCACAACCATCTATTCCTCAAACACACACACATACTGGTTGGATTTGGCACGAGGGCGAGTCATGGTTCAGTGTATTAAATTTTATTAACAAGAGATTTCACAAAAATGAAATGCACTGTCAATAATTAAATCCACAAAAAACCAAACCAATGACTTGCAGCTCGTGAGCTGTAAAGCCACGTCAAGGCACCAACCACTTTACAGGCCATTCACACACCTTTCATACGTGATACAAACAAGACCATTCGCACCACCAGGTACAAAAGCAACACAGTACAAAAATCACCAAAAAGGGACAAGGTACACCCTGCTTCAGAAAGACAAATATTACTGCACAGTCATCTAACCCGCAAGCACACACACATACTGGTTGGATTTGGCACGAGGGTGAGTGATGGTTCAGTAGATAAAATTGTATTACCAAGTGATTTCACAAAACATGAAATGCACTGGTAATAATTGAAAGGGCAAGAAACTGAACCATTGACTCACAGCTCGTGAGCTGTAAAGCCACGACAAGGCACCAACCTCTTTACAGGCCATTCATACACCTTTCATACGTGTGAGACATACAAAACCATTCACACCGCCAGCCGCGGGCCCATCACATAACAAAACTCACACCAGCACACAGCGCCATTCAAGGGCCCATCACTTTCACACGCCCACAATCCAGACACAGCAACTACACAGGCTGAAGGATTGCGTGGAGTGGCACTCAGCTAGCAGTGTGTGTAGTGACCAGCAGAAAGTCACTACTCACACACAGCCAGCCAAGCACCAGTCGACACACACCGCTAGCCAAACGCCAGTCCACGCACACCGCTAGCCAAGCGCCAGTCCAGGCACACCGCCATCCAATCGCCAGTCCAGGCACACCGGCAGCCAATCGCCAATCCACCTACACCGCCAGCCAAGCTCCAGTCCACGGACACCACCAGACAAGCACCAGTCCGCACACACCACCAGTCCACGCACACCGCCAGCCAAGTACCAGTCCACGCACACCGCCAGCCAAGCACCATTCCACGCACACCGCCAGCCAAGCACCATTCCACGCACACCGCCAGCCAAGCTCCAGTCCACACACACCACCAGACAAGCTCCAGTCCACGGACACCACCAGCCAAGCTCCAGTCCACGGACACCACCAGCCAAACACCAGTCCGCACACACCACCAGTCCACACACACAGCCAGCCAAGTACCAGTCCACGCACACCGCCAGCCAAGCACCATTCCACGCACACCACCAGCCAAGCACCATTCCACGCACACCGCCAGCCAAGCACCATTCCACGCACACCACCAGCCACGCACCAGTCCACGCACACCGCCAGTCCATGCACACCGCCAGTCCACGCACACCGTCAGCCAAGCACCATTCCACGCACACCACCAACCAAGTGCCAGTCCACACACACCAACAGCCAAGCGCAAGCCTACACACACCGCCTTCACATTTTGGATTTTTTTAGAAAAAAATAAAAACACAAACAAATTGCAAATAGATACAAATCTTCTAACAGAAAATCAGCAACTAAATACATTGCACTAACACCAACCTTGAAACAGAATCATATTTTCCAAAGAATACAGACCAGGCAGTTCACTTTACCACTCATGAATCTTCCCAGAAATGTTTACGCGTGTGGTACGCTCGGAAACAAGCAGAGAGACACAGTGCAGGATGAGAGGGACAATCGGGGCAGTACATACGACTCTCCTTCCGCAAACCTCTTCGCCAACAGACTCTACATCTCCTACTGGGAAAATCTTTTGCGGGTGTGGGAGGAATGTGATCTGGAAAGTGGCGTTCTTTCAATCTAGCAACATCCTCCACCAGTCCAACTCTAGGAACACTTGCCTGTTCCACTACAACAAGGCTGCCTATTACAGACTCCTGAAACTTAGCAAAAGTCATCTTTGACTCAGGGCAAGAATCCTGGAACACAACAAAAGCATTAAACATTGCCAAGTGGAAAAGATGGATAGCCAACTTCTTGTACCAAATGTAAGCCTTACGAAGAGCAGTGTAAGGTTCCAACCTCTGATCTACTCTGTCAACACCACCCATGTGCCTATTATAGTCTAAAACGCATACAGGTTTGCGCGCTTCAGCGACCTGACCCCAAACAGTCACAGGTGCAGTGCTTTCATCATGGATGGAAGTCAGCATGTAGACATCTCTCCTGTCTGTAAACTTCACAGCAAGAAGCTCCTGGCAACGCAACGCACTGCACTGTCCCCGCACAAGCTTTTGACAAACAAGTTCTTTCGGAAAACCTTTACGGTTACAGCGGACTGTGCCACAAGCAAAAGTGTCCACTTTGGCCAATTCCCTGAACAACCGCACACCAGTGTAGAAGTTATCTACATATAAATGGTGGCCTTTGTTAAAAAATCCTCTACCAAGTTCCCAAACAATTTTCTCAGTCACTCCAAAAGTGGACGGACAACTAGGGAGGTTAAACCTAGATTCCTTACCGGTGTACACCCTGAAATTAGAGACATATCCAGTCCTACTGTCACACAGCATATACAGCTTTATTCCATAGCGTGCCCTCTTACTAGGAATGTATTGCCTAAAAACCAAGCGGCCCTTGAACAACACCAAAGACTCATCCACTGCAATTTCTCTACCAGGGGCATAAATCTCAGAAAATCGATCAACAAAGTGATCAAGGACAGGCCTAATCTTAAAAAGACGGTCACAATCAGGGTGATCTCGTGGCAACGCTAAACCATTATCAACAAAGTGCATCATCCGAAGCAGAAGCAAATACCTGTCACGACTCATGACTGCCGGAAAAATAGACGTTGCCATCAAGGGACTGCTAGACCAATATGAAGCCAATGATGGCTTCCTTAGCAAGCCCATCAAAAAAGTTAAACCCAAGAACTTCTTCATCTCTTCAACATTTGTGGGAGTCCACCGGGTAGCTCTAGAGTGTGGCTTAAGACTGGCACTGTTGTCCCTCAAAAACTGTTCGGCATACAAATTAGTCTGCTCAACAATCTCTGCCAAAAACACATCGTCCATAAACAACTGAAAAAAATTTACAGGCAAAAAGTTCTCAGTATTCACTCTAGACCCTGGAACACCAGTAAACTCTGGAAATTCCGGCTGCACCATGCCAGGGGCAACCCAGAGGTCATCACTTTCAACGGGAAGACTTGCAGCCCCAGCCTGCAGCCCAGATGTCTCTTGCCGCACTACACCAACGGAAAGGCTTGCAGCCCCAGCCTGCAGCCCAGATGCCTCTTGCCGCACTACACCAACGGGAAGCCTTGCAGTCCCAGCCTGCAGCCCAGATGTCTCTTGCCGCACTACACCAACGGGAAGCCTTGCAGCCGCAGGCTGCAGCCCAGATGCCTCTTGCCGCACTATCGGCACATCAGTCTCCTCCTCTAACACAGGCACTTCATCCGCACTAAGAGTATCTTCATCATCCGATGACCCCATACGGAGAGAAAACTCACTGCCAGAATCGTCCCCTGCCCCCTCTCCCTCAGAAGCAGAGTCAGTCTCTGACCCAATATCAGAGGAAGACTCAAACAGCAAACCAACAACCTGCTGAGCAGTCATCCTGCGGCTAGCCATTATACCTACTAAGATAGAAGACTGCACAAACAAGTCAACAACAACCAACAATGTGCAAACCAAGTAAGTAAAGAAATGTGTACCTTATATCAATAAGATCAATGTACTCAAAAACTATACAATCCAAAATCAAAAGAGACAGCTGCACTCACCAGAAACAAACTCTGCAGTGACACAGCAAAGACCAACGATATCAAACTAGAAAGAAGAAAAAAAACCAAATTACTCACAAGACAACAAAATACACATCGAGCACCAATGCAAAAAGTTTTTGACACTCAAAAACCAAACATACTGCTATTATTACACCATTTGCAAAAAAAAACAGGCAGAGAAATCAAACACATTTGCATTGTACAAAAAAACAGTCTCTTACCAAACTACACAAACAGCAAAACCACCAGAACCAAAACGTCAACGTGAACAGAAGAAAAGCCTTCACCTAGAACAAAAAAGTAAACAAAAAAAACATTACAATTGGAAATCACAAAAAATATAACAATAAACATTATAACATGCCATGTCACTACCCAAATGGTCAATCGGTTTGTGTGCCAGGTCAGGCAGAAAACAGCAGAAAAAAAAAGGCTATTCAGTCCCGGGGCGGGTGAGCCAAATACATATAACAAATTGCACCCTGGAAGCGAGGGGTCACTTCTATTTCTAATTGAACTAATTCCCTGGTGTCTAGTGGGCTTTTCTGCCCCCAATGGGAGCAGAAACGGCAAAAAAATAAAACCGATCTGCCCCCAGAGGGGGCAGAAAAGTCTTCAAAAAATTTAGGGGCCCAAGGAAGCGACCCTTGCCCAAGGGGTCGCTTCCTACAATAATATTTAAATCCCTGGTGTCTAGTGGGCTTTTCTGCCCCCCCCCCTAGGAGCAGAAACGGACAGAAAGACGACCAATCTGCCCCCAGGGGGGGCAGAAAAGTATTCTAAAAAATTAGGCCGCAAAGGAAGCGACCCTTGCCCAAGGGGTCGCTTCCTACATAAAGAAAAAGACATCCCTGGTGTCTAGTGGGCTTTTCTGCCCCCCCTGGGGGCAGAAACGGGCAGAAAGACGACCGATCTGCCCCCAGGGGGGGCAGAAAAGTCTTCTAATTACTTTACCACCCTAGGAAGTGACCCTTGCCCAAGGGGTCGCTTCCTACATAACGAAATAGACATCCCTGGTGTCTAGTGGGCTTTTCTGCCCCCCCCTGGGGGCAGAAACGGGCAGAAAGAAGACCGATCTGCCCCCAGGGGGGGCAGAAAAGTCTTCAAATTATTGGGCCCCCCAAGGAAGCGACCCTTGCCTAAGGGGTCGCTTCCTACATAGCATAAACGACATCCCTGGTGTCTAGTGGGCTTTTCTGCCCCCCCTGGGGGCAGAAACACGCAGAAAGCGGACCGATCTGCCCCCAGGGGGGGCAGAAAAGACTTCCAAAAATTTTGCCCCCAAGGAAGCGACCCTTGCCTAAGGGGTCGCTTCCTACATAGAATAAACGACATCCCTGGTGTCTAGTGGGCTTTTCTGCCCCCCCTGGGGGCAGAAACGCGCAGAAAGCGGACCGATCTGCCCCCAGGGGGGGCAGAAAAGACTTTGACAAATTTTTCCCTCAAGGAAGCGACCCTTGCCTAAGGGGTCGCTTCCCAAATTCGAAACAACAAATCCCTGGTGTCTAGTGGGGCATCCCTACTCCACGATCGCGACGCTGTGCGCGATCGTGGAGCAGGAATGCCCTGTATTGAGACATCGGGTGAGAGGAAATACTCTTTCCTCTCCCCCGATGCCTCAATACTACAAATTTCACCGCCGCGGCCCCCACCGGACAACAAAAC
The DNA here is from genome assembly GCF_964204655.1 of Triturus cristatus. Lineage (NCBI taxonomy): Eukaryota > Metazoa > Chordata > Amphibia > Caudata > Salamandridae > Triturus > Triturus cristatus. Next base: position 396,470,143 of record NC_140589.1, read on the forward strand.
CTACCTCTGCTCCCTTGGACGCGCTGGAAGAAATGGATTCCAGCGCGTCCAACGCTTCCTGATGACGCCGGCGCGCGCTGTGCGCGCTGATGTCATCAGAAAGCGTGGGGGGGCTCGGGGGGGCTCGGGGGTGGCAGCGGAAGCTCTTCCGCTGCCACCCCCGTAAAGGGGGGCAAGATCGCTGCAGAAGGGGGGGAGCGCCAGCGCTTCCCCCGGGGGCTGTCCTCATGACGGAACGGTTCCGTCATGAGCACAGCCCAACCGATGCTCATGACGGAACCGTTCCGTCATGAGCATCGAAGGGGTTAATAACCGTAATATGTGCATTTCTGACTGATTATTATTGAGGATTGCATTTACATACAAAATGATGTTTTTAACAGACTTTCCTTATGTGTTGGTGTGACCCCGGGGGTGATAGGTGATTATGCAATGTCATCTATGCAATTCTCCATCTGCCTTTGTACATGTTTGTAAATTACTCTGTTGTATTAGTAGTGGTGTGTGTAATAAATGTACTTTCTAAAGAAAAAATACTGACTGGACAATCATTTTTTGAGTGTTATTAATGTGTACCAGTGAATGGTGATTACTAGCCCATACCACCTCCAGTGACAATACATTGGACTGCTCTGGTTCACTACCTTGAGGAATTTGAGTTCTACCATGGGGTGCTTGGTTCCTAATAAGGCGAATTGTGGACCTATTACTTGTGCAGGCCACACAAGTAACAACTCAATTTCCAACAGCAAGGATATTGATACACAGCTGGCGATCATATAGCACAAAGTCAGGTTCCTCTCTGTGTTCATATTCGATTCCCTGTCCTCAGCTGCAACTTTGGCTGATTCTTCCATCGCAGCCAAATGTCCTATTTGGATGAAGTTGTGGAAGGTAAACCATGCCCAAAATCGCTTTTGAGCTACTTGCCATTCTCAGGATCCAAATCCTCCGTTGGAAGAGCTTGTGAAAAAATTAGCTGAGGACCATAAGTTGTTGGCTCTATCCTCTCATCCCTTTAGAGGTAGAGGCTTTGGGTTCTGCCGAGCCTTTGGACAGTCCTCTTTGACAAGAGGGGGTCATCAGCCTTTCGAAATGAGGGTCATTGCCTGGGTGGTCCTTTCTCAGAGAAATCTCAACAACAAGAAGCAAGCCTCCCAGTCACTCCCTTGACATTAAAGTCCTGACTCTCCATGTCAAATTGGGGGAATTAGTCAAGCATTTGCTTCAGCCTGGACTACGGGACATTTCAGATGCTTGGGTCGTGAATCTGGTGCAACATGGCTACAATATAGAATTTTCTACTCCTCCAGTGGACTATTTTGCTCTCATTCCCACTCTTTGTAATCATCTAAGGCGCCAGACCTTGCAGGACGAAATTCAGGGTCTGTTGGCAAAGGGGGCGAGAATTCTTATTCCCTGACACAAAGGAAGCAAAGGTTGTTATTCCTTCATGGTTTTTAGTACAGAAATCTGGAGGTGTATTTTGCCCAGTTCTGGCCTTGAAAGATGTCAATCGTTTTGTACCTTATCGGAAGTTCAAGATGGTGAGTCTTAAAGATATCCTCCCTTTGGTGTTCCTGGGAATGTTCCTTGCCTCTTCTGACCTAAGGAATGCATATCCCTATTCACACTTCTTCTCAGAGGTTTTTAGGATTCTTTGCTCTGGGTCATCATTATCAGTTTTGTGTTCTCCCTTTTGGTCTGGCTTCAGCTCCAAGGGTTTTCACTTAAGCCATTGCTAGGGGGGCTGGGGATTTTCCCATACTTCAACGATTGGTTAATTTGTTCCTTTTCTTTTTCCAAGGCTCTGGAAGCGTTCCAGATTGTTTGCGACACTCTCATAGAGCATGGTTGGCTTCTCAATTTGGCAAAGTCTCATCTCGTGCCATCCCAAGGGCTTCAATTTATAGGAGCCCACTTAAAGACAAACCCAGGGAAAGTTTTCCTTCTGCCCTCCCGTCAGGAGAATCTGCAAACTCGATTGAGGAATCTATTGAGTTTTCAGCAGGCTCCAGCAAGGGACTGGTTAACAGTGCAGGGAACATGGCAGCTGCTTTACTTTGATACCTTTTTTAGGCACATCTCCATCTATATCATCTTGTGTGTCACCTTCATCAGTTTTGGGATCCAAAATCTCAGGACTACGAATGACTGGTTCCAGTCCTGCCAGAGTTAGCCCTCAAACTCCAGTGTAGGTTGAACTCACAATTTTGAGGAAAGGGGTTCTTCTTTCTCTCACCCCTACTCACCCCCCACCAGTGTCCGTTACCACGGATGCCACCTTTCTGGGGTTGGGGCCACTTTGGAAGATCTGCCAGTCTAATGGTAGTGAACAGCAGAAGAAGCCAGCAAGTCATTGCATTGGAGGGAGTTTGCAGCGATTTTTAGAGCTTACTTACTATGGTCCCTCTGGGCCCTTGGATTATGGGGAAGCTGTAGAGGTACACATTGCAGTTTTCAGATATTACTTACTCTGGTCTCTCTTCTCCCTCAGATTATGGGGAAGCTGTAGAGGTGCACACAGACAATCAGTCAGCCCGAGCATATCTGAACCATTTAGGGAGGTACCCGTGTTCCTTACTTTGCTTTCTTGCTGAAAAGATTGAGATTTGGGAGGAGGCCAATCTGATCTGTCCTGATTTCCTGTCCTGTCTGTCCATCCATCCCAGGGAGGGAGAATGGGAATGTGTATATTCTACAGTTGTGCTTGCTGCTCCCACCTCAGAATACTTGGAGGACGGACACAATAAGTTTTCTCTGGCCCCGGGGTCTACTGTATGCTTTCCCTCTGATAAGCAAAGTTGTTTCCAAGATCAAGAAGGAGAAGGCAGAAGTTCTTTTGGAGTTGCCAGCCTGGCCCCGTCGTCCCTGATTTCCCCTTCTTGAACAGTTCGCATGCCGTCCTCCTGGTATGTTTCCTCTGTCTCCATCCCCTCTCACGTTCCCATCTCTTCCAGAGAAGAGTCTACCTATTCCTGGGGGGTTGGAGCTTGAAAGGTTAAGGTTGAAGGGTTTTAGTATTACACCTAATAATACTCTGGAGATTCAGAACACCAGAAAAGAGATCACAATTAAGATTTATGAGAGGCACTGTGATGGTGTGACAGTAATGCCATGTATTCTCTCTATTGTGAAAGGGGAAGATCTTAGAAGTTTTTGAGATATGGTTTCCTTTTGGGCTTGGCAGTATCTATGCTTCACAATCAATGGGCTGCAATCAGAGCCGTTGGAGGAGAGTCCTTGCCCACTTTTGACCCTTTGGTTTCCCTTCTGCTAAAGAGATTTTCTTACCAGAGACCAGTCGTCCATCCATTGATGACTTCAGAAGATATAAATCTGGTGTTCCATATGTTGCAAGAGTCCCATTTTGAACCTCTAGACTCATTCCAGTTCGTGTATTGACTTTGAAGGTTTTCTTTTTAGTTGCTTTGACTTCTGGCAGAAGGTTGGGTGAGATTAGGACCCTCGTGTCCTGAAGCTTTCATTTGTTTCGTTAAGAGCTTTTCCATTCTCTTGACCTTCACAAGGCTCTGTCTGTCTGTCTGGAGCAGACAGCTCACTTTCCAGTAGGTTGGCTTTCTGTTTGTGACATTTGGTCTGGCTAATAAGGGCCACCCCCCCCCCCCACTACTTCGAGCTGGTAAATTCATACCCTTATTACCTTGGCTTACCAGAAAGCTGGCGTTCCTATTCCTCAAGGAGCGCAAGGTCTCTCCACCCGAGGTATAGCCTATTCTTGGGAATCTTTCAAGGGGTGTTCCCTAAAAGATGTTTGTGCTACATGGGCTACTCCCCACACTTTCATTCCTTAATATATGTTGAGGACCGGGGATGTTTTTTCTGCTTCTTTTGGTGCATTAGTGCTACTGTCTTTTTGATTTTTGTAAATGTATTTTCTGAAATAAATGTACAGGGTGGCGTATTTTTAGGTCCCGCCTAGTCAGCGCTTTTTCTTCGAGTCATGCTGTATTTAGGATATGGGCATAAAGCTCCTGCCACTTTCCGCCCATCTTTTTAAGTGGTCTTTTGCCAATGGTGGCTTTTCATTGGTCATTAGGCTTAGTGGTCCCTCCTTAGTACTGCCTTGTCTCTTGTTGTAACCTACCATAACTCCACTGCAAATAAAAAAGTAAAACATATTATTTTCAACACCAACAGCACTAACTTTAGCAAATACGAGACCTATTGTATTGCAAATGTTTGTTCATTTTGGTTTTTTTCCTTTATTATAAAGTTCTATGTAACATTTTTTTTCTCTCTGTTTTGCATGACTGGGGTATACACTCCATGCGCGTGGACTGGGACGAGGAAGATGGACAAGGCAGCTAATGACCCGGTTACTTACCGTTAATCTTCATTACCCTGAGTCAGTCCATCTCCCAGTCCTGAATTACCTTCCACCCCCTGTGGTTGGGGCCCATAAAGCAGTAAAACATTATGTTTTTGTCTTTTAACAACTAATTTTAATGCTGGTGTCGTTTTGGCATGTTTCAGGAAGTTCCTGTTTAGGTCCCTCCTATTTGTTGCATTTCCGATTGGAACAATGTTGGGAGGGGCACTATACAGGAGTATTTTTTTTTTTTTGCTGGGTGAACTCTGTGTAGTGGGGAGACAGATCTTCATATGTAAGGACTGGGACGAGGAATACAATGACTAGGCACAATGAAGATTACCCTAGGTAACAGAATCCTAACTGTGGCTCACTCGTACACACAAAACAAGTACAACAAAGGCCACAAACATGCACAACATACATGTGAGATGTTAGCACTAGGATGTGGATCAGCAATTAGAAGAGGAACTTTACACGAGTGGCCATTAGGCCTCCAATCCAGTGACACAATTAAAAAGGTCTGGGTACAAAAAAAAATGTACAAGCCTGATACACTGCCCTGTTCTATTTACCAAACCCACAACAGTGACAGTAGTCTACTGTCAGTAAAATGAGGGCACTATTGGTGCCCCCCACCAGATTACAGGAGGGGTCCATGACACGGATACCTGATATTCGCAGTTGGGCACATAGGGCAGAGGATCACAACTGTACACCAAGCAGGGGGCATTCCCATCCCAACAGGAGTGTTTTCTTATCTGCTGTTGGTGGCTTCCCATAGCCATACTGTGGGTGTTGTATCTCCTTTTAGAGGGCCATGGGGCAAGCAGTGGTTACTTAATAGCAGCCACCTCCCCAGGGACTGACAGGCCTGAAATCGGTCTTACCCGGTTCAGCAGGCATGAAATATTGGAGTTCCTCAGTGTGCCCCATCCATGAGTGTTCGGAGTGGTTGTAGCGGAGTTCAGAAGAGTCTGCCACACTGAGTGGGTGAGTGCAGAGTCCCTCATTCGCGGTCGCACTCCCGAAGTAATAGGAGGTTCTCTGTGGGTCCTCCTGCAGGGTAAGTGGTAGTTGATGGCGATGATCCTGTTGCAGGTTCCTTCCATGGGTGTTGGTCCGCAGGTGCTCCCACGGCGTCCTTACTTCTCCGGTAGTTGCAGATCAGTTCACAGTTCTCGATTCTCCCGGTGACCCCCTATGAAATGCAAGGTCACCTTATCTCGTAGTACATAGGCTACCACCATATTGGCATGGTGAAGTCTTTGGCGGAGGCTCCTCCAAATGTACTGGGTCACAGCCTGCTCCCGCTCAAAGCTACTGCCCTTATCTCACAGCAGTCTTTTTCACAGAGGTCCCTCCAGGCATACAGGATTGCCGACTTGGCACTACGCACAGGCTCTGGCTCGATTGAACGGTACACAGCTCACTTTGACACCCTCTACTGGCATATGGGGATCGCAGACTATGTCATGCAGGGCATGGAACCTTAACTCTCCCAGTTATCCAATGATAGAGACAGATTTGTGGTGTCAACAACTCGATTGGTGGAGCAGCCATTTACTCAAACCACACTCAAGCAGTCCACTTGACAGGGTTTCCCACTGGACCTTGCTCCCTCCTTCTCTCCTCTTCCTCACAGGGCACACTGGTCTGGGCAAGAAGGCAGGTGCTGGTGCTCTATGCAGCTGATCTTGGATCCCCTGGTTGATGTCCCCTCACCCAACAGGGAGACTAGCAGGCCCTCAGGATACTGGCAGATGACAGTTTTTAGGGTCTTAGACTCCCCTTCTAATCCATTTTCAGACATTAAATTGATTCAGGGTCTGAGTCTTTGACGTTTTATGTTGGGGGTCTTCTTCCTTTGAATTGTCCATTCCTCTGCTTCCTCATGAAAAGCAGTCTGTCAGAGCAGGAGGGACTCCAAGGCTGATAGTCCCTCAACACAGGCCGTGGGAGTGGCTAGAGTTCACACCTGGAATGTTAACTACAGTGATATGTGCATCAAAAGGTGAACGATGGATTTAACTCCGATCTCTTGTCTGGGGGTAAATGATTTGTTCCACATTCCGTCCATCATTTCTGTTTTTTGCCTTCTCGCCCTAAGTGCGATGGGTAAGCCCAAACGTGGGTCCCGGGCTCACTGTGGCACTGGATTCAAGCTAGCCTGGCTGATTTGGGGGGATACTTCGAAACCCGTCCCAGGATGCTTGTTTCCAGTCCAGGGACGTCCTGGCTTGGCAGTTCGGGCCAGACTGTTCCCATGACGAGCACGGTCAAGACTGATTTGCATATGGCTGGGTCTAAACTGGGGTGGTATGGTGAGCAAAAGGACGATGGATTTAACCCAGATCTCTTCACTGGGGTTGGATGTTTGATTTGTTCCACATTCTGTCCATCATTTGTGTGTCTTTTGCCATCAAAAGGTTAGCTGTGCTCTTTATGATTCTCTTAGCCCCATCTCCTTGGTCAGATGTGCCCAGCCCCCCGTGACCTCTCTCTAAATCAAAGAGCGCCCTTTGAAGTGTACAGGTGAAGCCTGGCTCTCCTCTCTCCAGTATGTGACCCAACCAGCTTACAGGAATGCAGCAATACAGACATTTGTCGGGGGGGGGGGATTCTTTATCTCCTTTCCATGTTCCACCATGCAGGCCTGGGTCACCTGAAACGGAACCCAGATCCTTCCATGCACCGTACCATTCACTGACACACATACACCCAGATCATGTATGCAACCTGCACAGCACTATATCCTTTGTGCTGTACAACTCATAGGCACACATACATGCATTTACTATAAAGTATAAAGAAATTTCTAAAGCGCTCTAATACCGAAGGTGTCTTGGCGCTGTGGTGTGTGTAGTGAGGCAGGAAAGCAAATCAGATTATGGTTGGGTGTTAAATAGGTGATATTTTAGCATTTTCCTAAAGAGGGCATGATCAGGTTGAAGTCGTAGCTCCAAGGGCTGGAGGTTCCACAATCTTGCTGCACGCCTGCCAAAAGAGCGACCACCCCATCTCGCCAACTATGCACACACCACATTCTCAGTGATGCATGTGCACATTAGACATGCATTTGAACTGCACACACTGCACAGCACTGCAGCCTTCGTGTATTGTCCCACTCATAGGCACACTTACATCCAGCACCTGCATTGCCCATGGACACACTGCACAGCACTGCATTATTCCTGTATTGTGCCCTTCCCAGGCATACATACAAGAGCAGCAAATACACCACTTCTGTGCTGCGCAGCACTTCACAACAAACCAATGTAGGCCAAGGGTGAGTTAAGCACACATAGTTTCCAAGTTGTTCTCGTGCTCCTGAAGCGACTGCAGGTTCTTTGCAGCTTGTCCTGCTGGGTAAGTGTCCGGTTCATCTCCAGGGGGGTGAAGGGGGTGGTGGCAATGATTCTGCCACCACCCCCATGATATGAGATTTGGCTCTTTAAAATCCAACTTTGTCTGGCATCTGGGTGATCAAAAGATCATGATGACACATACTTATCAATATCTTGGAATCTGGATTGGCTCATAAGCACAACTGCAGCAGCACCAACTGAGGTCAATTGGCAACAGGCCGGAGCAAGTGTGCAACAGATCTTTAGAGCTAAGTTGGAACCAGCCATTATTTACGGCGCCACCTACTTGGAGCATAAAACTCCACTCCGATCTGGTACAAATACAATCGGTGGCAATGTGGAAGGTTTTTGAACTAACCAAGAGCACGCCTGTTAGTCAACTACAGTTGGAATTTGGACTGGTCAACATTTCCATGTCAACTGATGCCCAATCCATCAAGTACTGCTACCATTTGACAAAGGCCACAGATGGATCTCTGAAAAACGCTATCTGAAAAGAGCATCACACCTTTTTTTTAAAATCCATATAGATAATGGTACCCTAAAATTAAAAATATTGTTGAGTGACCTGCAGCTGGATGAATACTGGAATAGACTGTGGGCAGTTTAAACTCCAGGGGACAGCAAATGTCCAGAGATTAGTCCTATATGGAACACATGTAATCATTTAAACACCTGACCATAGCTGTCCTCCTTTCGCCTTCATTTCAGAGACTCAGTCCACACACTTACCTCGATCTGCACATGCAACAATCATTAGGTGCTAATTACATTCAATTTCGTTTTTTACTTACACCTCCTAAAAGAACGACACCATGGAGGTGTTCACATTCATGTATATGCTCTAGAGGATGAGGGCAGTAATCCGGAGTCCCTTTCACATATCATTGGTATATGCTCGTTCATAATATCCCTTAGAAGACCGTTTTTGTGTCCTTGCTTCATTCGGCTCAGAATAAGTGCTTTGGAGGCAGCAATGTAAGCTTGCTTGCAGGGCACTGACATACAGTTACTGACCAGGTTAATAGATTTTTGGAGAGGGTAGTCACAACACTCCAAAACCTAACTTTAGGCAGCTTATCAACGTGTCGTGATTCTGCCTTTCTCGTGCCTTCTCACTGTTTTCCTCATTTAGGGATAAGTCTATTGTGCCCTGGGCGAATTGTACCTTATTATTACCACCCTAAGGCCTATGAAGGCACACTCAGTTACCACTATTCGCTTAGGTCCATGAGTGTATCGGGAGTTGTCAATTTAGCTGCCTCTACTCTAGTTTACTGAGCATAGGTAGCCGGGGTATAGACACATATGCTCTAAAACTGATATAGTGCTGTACTAGCCCACCTAGGCAATATCAGTCTTTTAAATTGGGATTCTTCTCCAATGCATTGTTTTGATCATGTGGGGTTATTGATCCTTAACTTGTTTTGGTGGACGTTGATCTAGCTCTGTCCGATAGAAGCTCTTGGCATTAAAATCAACGCATGTATGTGTCACTCTACTTTGCCACACATTTTATTGGTCCAGCAAAAGTTAGATGCGTCCTTAATCTGGGCTGCGATGGGCCCCAAAACAGAGGCTCTTTTCTATAGCACTTCACCGGGCATGTGGGGTACAGTTCTCCTTCTAGCCTAGGTATATATCTAATTTGCTCTGTCAGATGTGTAGCTTTTCGGATCTAAAGCTAATGCACCTTACTGTATATATGCTCTATTACACTAGCCCTGTATTTTACTGATTCAGTGAGGTCCAGTTGTTTATCCAGTTAAAACCGATGCACTTCCTTGTTGAGAATGACGGCAGCTTTCTCACAAATGCACGTTATTGTTTTTAATTTTGACCTTCATGTCTGCTGTCTCCTGGAGTGAAAGCTAATGCACTGTACTCTACTTGACACTGCTAGAAACCGGTTGTGCCTGTAGCTAAAATTAATGCACTTAATTGCTCAGAACGATGGCAGACTTTTTATAATGCACTTCACTGTTTGTAATGTCTTCTATTATGTCGGTAGCCCGTTGGAGCTAATGCTACTGCACTTTACTCTACATGACGCCGCTGCAAGAACATCCCTGCACTTTATCGATTCAGTGAGGGTACGTCGTACATTTAGCTCAGGCAATGCCTGCTGCCAAAATTAACACACTTTATCGCTCAGAATGACGGAAAGATGTTGCTCTTAATGTTGTTGGGCCTCCTTTACGAATTTGTATTATGTTACTTTAAATGTTCAGTCAATTTGGCTGATTAGTTATTTAAGGATCGGTGAAGGCTAATGTGTGTGATCTAACGTGTGCTTATGTTTATTTTAGGAAAACGTGTATGTATCTGTGTCTGAAGCACTCAACGAATGCATGATTGTAATATTTTTTTTATTAACCAACAAATAAACTTTGATGATCCTGTGGCGGGTTCCTCACCTGGGTTATGGTGTGCTGGTGCTCCCATGACATCCTTACTTCTCAGACAGATGATTGCAGATCAGGTTTCAATTTGTGATGCTCCCTGTGCCCCCATCTCCCCCCACACTGGCATATGGAGTCACCGTATCGCACAGCACAGGGTCCTCGCCCGATCTGCACGGTGGAGTCTTTGGCAGCACCCCTCCTGACATACGGGGTTATGTTCGCTATTACACACCGTTAGAACCCTTCCTGGCATATGAGGTCGCTGATTCAGCACCACGCATGGGCTCCGGCCCGATTGGAGCAGAGGAGCGGCTGCCCTCCCCTTTCATATGGGGGTAACCGACTCTGTCCTGCATGCAGGTAACTGTCTAATCGATGCAGCAGCCATTTCCTCGCACCTCGCAGTAGGAGTCCACTCTACAAGGTTCCCCACTGGACCTTGCTCCCTCCAACACTTGCCTCTTCCTCACAGGGCACACTGATCTTGGCAAGCATGCTGGTGCTCCAGGGCAGATGATCTTGGATTTCCTTGGTGATATCCACACATCCAGCAGGGAGACTAGCAGGCCTTGGCCCTCAGTCCTGGTCACAGGTATAAGTCTTGCAGAGGTTCCCCTCCTCACACAGCTCATCTGGCTGCTTGACAGATGACCGCTTTAGGGGTCTCAAACTCCCCTTCTTAAAGTCCATATCCAGACACCAAGTGTGATTTAAGGTCTGAGACTTTGAGGTTTTATGTTTGGGAACTGCTTTTTTTGAGGTGTCACTCCTCTGCTCTCTCTTCTTCTTGAAAAGCAGTCTGTCACAGCAGGAGCAACTCCAAAGCTGATAGTCCTACAATGTCATGCACTCACCTGGTCCCAACTGCGGAGGTGACACTGGAACCGATGCTGAACCTCGTATCCCTCCTGAGAACAGCACATATCAAGAAATCGAAACACTTCATTGCACACTGTCCCCGGGGGAGGGAAGGGATGGGATAGAAAAAGAAAAGAGAGACTTGTGGTACTGGATCTGCACAGCCGCTGGATGACACTCCGTAACAGGATTTGGCACTCCTGAGACCATCGGTGTTTGTGAGGTAGATATGCACTGGACTAGGACCTCTGGTTTTGTGGAGATGCAATACACTAGAAATAACAAGAAGAGGTAATTACCATCAGTGAACTAACAACCCTCATTATACAATAACCATATTTTGACTTCAGTAACATACACTTACAGGCTTCATTAAGAAAAACTGCAGGAGAGCAGAATAACCAGATTCACAGATTGGAGTTTCTGGCACTCCCAAGGATCAACTCGAAATACAGATCTCTGTAATAAAATGTATACATGTATCAAGCGCTTTTATGTGCTTATTCTTGTTACAACTGTTCATCAGAGAAACACCGGTGTAGTGTCAGTAGTTCTTGCACTATTACAGTTCAAGTGCCAAGTTCACAAGAAGTGTCCGGAGCCTGAAAACACCTGAAGTGCTTGAGGAAATCATGGGGATTGCCTGGAAATAACGTCTAAAGTCTTGAAGCCGCTGATTATTCAGTTTTGCATAACACTTTTAGAAGGATTAGTGCGCACTAACCTGATATCAATTACTAAGCCTTGTCTTCCAGTTTGTCAGAAGTTCAAAGAAAATCTCGAGACCTTGCACAGGTAGCCTCAGGGAAACAGGAGTCACAGTGCAGAAAGCGGAGATGACTGAGAGGTCAACAGAGCTGGGACCACGGCAACCACCAGTTCAGCTTGGGATGAAGAAGACTGGAGCGCTGCTCGGTCCTGGCTGATTCTGCAGGTGAGTGGGACAGGTGAAGCGTGTTCAAGCAGGGAGCAGGTCCACCTACGATCTGGGTTTGGGCGCGACTTAAAACCCATGTTGGAACACCAGTGTATGTACGCGGCTCACATGTGGAGCGTGTGGTAAATCAGAAGGTTCTCGACGACCCCTGAAGGAAACCCCTGTTACTACAATGGTTTGACCTTCAAGGAAGGGCAGGTGAAACTTGACGGATGGAACCAATTAACCAGGAAACAAACATATCTCTTTTGCTCACTTGTGTACAATGGAAAACCACACCAAGGCCCTAGTAACAATGGGTGTGAGGTACTCTATAGGTTCACATGTACAGGAGGAATGCTTGCCAGAAACTCAATTGCAATGGAACTGAGGGCTCTAGGGAATATCAGTCATGGTATCACAGCAAGCCATTAAACGCCACAGGGGTAATACAACATGGGCCCAGCGTGCTAGACCCACTACACTGAAGGCGTAGGAGGGGGTCGTGACACACAACATAGGCCATAGGAGTGACTAGAGTTCACACCTGGATATCTGCCACAGTGAAATGTGCATCAAAAAGTTAGCCCAGGGCATATTAGTTTTTATGATTCACTTATGAGCCCCATCTCCTCCGTGAGATGTGCCCAGCCCCTTCCTTGTGACAGCTCAATGAATCAAAGAGCACCCTTTGAAGTGTCCAGGGGAAGCCTGTGTCTCCCCTTTCCAGTGTGTCTCACCCAGCTTACAGGAATGCAGCAGTGGACAAAACTGTTAGGGGTGGGCACTGTATCCTTTATGTACTGTACCAATCATAGGCACACATACATCCAGCACATACAGATAATATGTACACATTGCACTCTTCATGTATTGTACCGTTCACAGGTACACATGCATTCAGCATTAGAGATCCAGGCATCAATACAGTTGGGCACTTGTGACAGGGGTGCATGTCCATTACCTTGCATAGGATTTTTCCGTCCCAACAGTGGGGGTGGGAATGCATGCAGCGTCTCCAACCCCAACTGGACAAAGGCATGTTCAGTAAGGCTTCTCTTCTGTTAATCACATTGCGCTACTGCAGTTAGTGAAGAGGGACGTAGAAGGAAAAAGCCACTGCGTTACTCTGTGTCATGGGGGTTGGAGAGTAAAGTGTATTTCTTATGCTGTGGGTATGACATGCACCAGTCGTCAATAAAGCTGTGATGTTAGGCATCGGAGAAGACAGCTCTATCATTATTGTTAGCACGGTCTAAAGGGCAAGTCTTATCTAGTATAGGATAATTTTTAGGTCTCGCGAGCCAAAGGCTCGAAGAGACATTTTATTAGGTCTCGCGAGCCAAAGGCTCGAAGAGACATTTTATATGTGGGATTTTCAAAGTGCTACCCACAGTCTTTTGGCTGGCCTAAACCTTGAGTGCACGATCACATGCACGTGCACAGCTGCTCCTCTGCTCATTGCATTCCCCCCTCCCTTCTCACCCAGCCCTTTGATGCTCTGCTCGATTACTTTCACTTTCACTGCTTTGACCCTTGCATTCCCCCCTCCCTTCTCACCCAGCCCTTTGATGCTCTGCTCGCATCTCCCTCCTCCCTGGGCGTGAAGGGAGACAGAGCCATCCTGCTTGATTAATGGCTTTGCATTCCCATGTGTTCCCGTAGTAAACATGCCCGAGGCGCCAGCCGAGCACAAGGCTCACGGAGACATTCTCTTGCAAAATCGCATCAAACTGAAAAAGGCTGTGAAGAACCAGAACAAAATGTTGCAGGACAGAAAGGCTTCACGCTTCCTAGGGTCCCAGAGTCGTTTCTAATCTCAAGAGGAAGGGTGTTCATTAGCACACACATTTTCCAAGACCAATGCTCATCTTCTGACACCCAGAATAATGAAATGCAACATCTCCAAAAGCAGAAGGTTGCCATTACTCTACATGCATACTATACTGTAATGATGAGACCTAGTAGCCGAGGTATTACGAAAAGCACAGGAGTGAACCAGATTACTATTCCCGAAACAGGAAATATTGGTGTCATTTGGGTCAAGTGCTGAAAAACTCAGTGTCACAATGTGAATCACTTCAAACCAGCATAAAAGGAGGGTTTTCAAGCAATAGTAACCGACGCGGCAAGACCTGCTTCACTGACAGCCGCTGCTGCCCTGCCTTACAGAAGCCACACAAGTGTGAACATTTGCATGCTGATATGTCTGAGAGAGACTAAAACTCGGGGTGCCATGTTAAACTTCCAGCTCAAATGAGTCCTACAAGGCACCCTGGATAAGAATCCATCCACGCAGAAGGTCAGAAAATGTTAGAAGAAAAACATACACATCGCAACTTTTCTGTGTTCATTACAAGTGGCTCCAAAAATGCCAAAAGACTGGACTGGTTTTTAAAACACATCGTACGGTATCACTCTTCTCCACACTACCCCTAACCCCCATCACACTGCTCCCAGAAAAGGCAAGTACAGTGCTCACAGCGCTATTTTGGCACAGTGAGGAGTATTGTTAATCTGATACCGTCAACACTAGAAATTGTTGTTTTTTGTAAGAGGCAATAGAAAGTGTTCTTCGTACTGGTGCACTCTGGGCCATTTCGTAAAGAGTGTACATTTAGGAGTGTGTGATAAGGAGGCGCCGGGCTAGAGCGCTTCCTATGAAGAGCACCGGCCCGGAACATTACTGGGTCCGGGTCGCGGAACCTCCAATCCCAGCCTCAGACAGAAGAGCGAGGGCCACCCAGAGTGTACCGGCATGGTACGGAATGTATCGACCTCGGGACGGTTAATGTCTAAGTAGGCCTTACAGGGGTTTGAAGTAGCCGACACACCCAAACCGGTATCAGCAGTAAGTTCTGAAGCCGCACAGTCAGTCTGCTGGCTGAAAAATAAAGCCCAATAAAGTTTACACCATAAACTCTTGCATCTTCAATGGAATCTAATCATATGGGCATTCTCCATAATTTAGAAACATGTACATACAATAATTAGGTTTAAATTTGCACACATCAAATGAGGTTACACAGAGAGTGCACACAACAATGCACTGCACAAACATTATAAAAAAACCCGAGCTATAATTCCTTTTGTTAATAGTACATTGACACCTCCATAATTTGAGCATGGGATATTGAGGTTTACAAATAATATTTTGCCAGTAAATTACAACAATTAAATATAAAGTTCTCTCGAATTTACACACAAAAGTACAAGTGACAGTGCAAATAATCACGTCTTCCTGAAATCTCGAGGTCTACACTTAATTGAACAACACATAACAAAGCTTACCATTCAAGTGGTATACACGAAATAAGGAGCTGTTGATCACCTCATTCACGTAGTTTCGAGGTGTAAAGACCCCATTTAATCCACCTTTACCTATCTTGCCTAGTTAATTCGTATGCAAAGTTAGGCAGAATAAGTTAAGTTACAGTTGCCCAAATTGATGTTGTCAAGAGTGGCCAGCACAATAGTCTGTTCCCAAATAATTCAACCAATGGCAACGTCAGTTAATGTACTTATTAATGATTGGTTAATAATCCCACAGAAAACTGAGGTCTGTTGGCAAGTATGATGCTCTGACCTTTGCTTTTAGTGCGCTGAGCTGAGTTTTATTACACGTTTAAGGCAAATGTGTTTCACTGAAAAAGCGTGAAACAAATACCAGCTCTAGTACTCTTGAATGTAATAGTTCATAAGCAGTCGTGGGGTATCCATGATGTACAAATGATGGTCTTAATTTAGGTTCAAGGCGCTTTCCAGAGATTCTTATTTGATTGGCGGCAAATGTAAATATTTAGCTTCCAAAAAAAGTATTGCAGAGTGCTTGTCCAACGCTGTTGCAGCAAAACTGATTGTTATCTACGAGGTTTAATTAATGTTATGCAGCTAGAACACATTTCCTGTGTTTATGCAGTAAAGGCCGTATAAACTGTTTATGGACGTCAGCACCACAGACGACACAGAATAAAGGAGTATCATATCATCAATCAAAATATATCTTGCGTGCCACAACTATATGACAAAATTACTGAATTTCTGCAAAATTTAAGAAAAAATTGCCCCAGTTATAGGGACCCTGAAATGATTATGGCACTTTGAGTGTGCTGTCTGTATAAACAGACCATTAAGTATTTTCAGTTGAGGCCCATTGAAAATGAACAGCCAGATCTTTATTTTATTTCTTTAATTCTCAGTGATTGCATATTATCTTTTTTCGGTAGATTGATCCATAGCTTCCAATTCTGTGTAACATACCTCAATGTTTAGTGTGACACACACCACTACAAAATTCTACACCATACAATTCACTGCCACACAATACAACACCACCCAACATAATTACACTCCACGTAATACCATTCTACGCAACATGATTTAGATCCACATCATTTCACTCTATTCAATACCACAAAATACATGCCACATAAAACCACACTATGCCACATAGCAACAATCCA
Source organism: Triturus cristatus (assembly GCF_964204655.1). Lineage (NCBI taxonomy): Eukaryota > Metazoa > Chordata > Amphibia > Caudata > Salamandridae > Triturus > Triturus cristatus. The sequence goes on from NC_140589.1 coordinate 396,486,486, forward strand.
CATAAATATACTCCACACCATCCTACATAATTATAATAACCATAATTTCACTCAATCCTGCACAGTTCCATGCCACACAATTCTGCTCCACACACTTCCATTTCACACCACATAATTAGACATGAAACCACATTATTCAGCTCAACACAATTATACAACACACCACATACATCCAATCCATATCACACAATTTCACATCATGTGACAAAGTTCAACAGCACAGCACATAATTAAACTCCACTACATACCACTCCGCAGCACAAAATACCATTTCACATAATTCCTCTCCATGACAAATAATCCCACTCCACATAATTCCAATACACTCAATACCACATAATTAAGATACACATAATTCCACTGCATACCATGCCACATAATTCCACTACAAAAATCCACTCCACACCGACACAATTCCACACCACACAGTTAAACAACTAACAAATCCAATCCAACCCACATACATTCACTACACTCCATAACACATGGGTAAAAGATATTATCATTTAAACAACTCTCACAAAAGCAAGGCCTATTGGCTTTGCCAATGCTTTTTCTGGGAAGATGTTAAAGCCTGTTTCAATTGTACATATTCCTCAACACAAGCCAATATAACCCAAAGCTGCTTTACTGGACAGTTGCTGTAAAAACTTGTAATATGGTGTAGCATGCACTTTTTTTCTACATGATCACTCCACTGCAAACCCCCCCAAAAAGTAAAAAATATTGTAATTTACAACGCCAATAGCTCTTACTTTCACAAATGCGAGACCGATTACATTGCAAATGCTTGTTCAAGATTCCAGTTGGGCAGAGTCCAATTCAGCCAAAGCTTTGGACAGGAGGTTGTGCCTGTTAATACAGGGAGTGTATATACAACTGTCTAAATTTTCAATTTTGCAAATTCATTTTGTCAGGGTCTCTCCTAGGTTGTAGGTTTCTGTGGAGTAGGGCCTTTCTGAAGAGCATGACTACTCCACTTATTTTAGTGGCTCTTGTATTGGTGTTTGTAGTGCCTGTCAGAATATGCAGTCAGCAGCCACTAATCACCAAGCCCATCCATTCACATTTTAAGTGCAGGGTTTCAGGGTCGGGCAGGTGTATCTTCTGAAGGAGGACAACATCCATTCCTTTGAAAGGTAGATAGTGTAGCATATTTCCTCTCTTTACAAAGATACCTAAAGTTTTGATGTTGACTGACAAGATCATGAGTGGTTTAGGTCTGTGGTACAGTGTTGCTGTGGTCAAAAGAATAAAGATTGAAAGAGGTGACCAGTAGAGACGGGTAGAAGAGTCAATTGGGGACTTGCCTGGGCCATGAGAAATGTCTGTGAAGTGACAGGAAGGACCAATAGGATGTCTGAGGAGGCACGGGGATAATTGATGGAATTGGGGGTCATATGTCCTGGGGCCCTCAATTAGGACCGCTAGCTAATGGGTTGTAATCTGCGGCCATAACCCAGCTTAACAGGCCAAACCCATCCATGGACAAACAAAAATATATGGTCATAAGAGGACTTAGTCATCATTTATGTAAGAGTAACTGAGTTGTATAACCAATAAAATGTGAAATTCTCCCCATGGGTGCATGTACTGTAACACAGGAACCGTTTTTAATAAACATTCAATGGTAGCAATGTAGAGGCAATATTCAGGGCAACAGCACAATATTTCAAATGCGATATAGTACCAGCAGATGCAAGAAAGCACCTATAGGATAGTGTCACACAACCCCACCAGGAGGGAGGTCCTATTCCCACTTGCGCTCATATTGCAGAGAAGAGTGGAGTTGCATGATCAGGAGATCTGCTTCTCTGAAAGAGCCTACGTTTTAAGGCAGGCTACTAGATTTGTCTCTGTGCATCTCCTTCAAAATATTATCTGAACCCCCTTTATTAAAATGTCTCCAGCACTGCCTGACAGAGGATTGGCATTCTGAAGGAGTGCAGTCTTGTAGGTGTGGAGGCTGAGTAGACGGAGAGTGTGGGGATGGAGGTTGTTGGGCACCAGTTGAGAGAGTCCAAGAGGTTCTCTAGTTTGTACAGGTCGTATTCTTCTTTTCTTCTTGAAACGTCATCCTTGTAAGTTGGTGACGTAAATGAGTGGTTATGGGACACGTTTTTTTTTTTTTGACGCATTCGAAATCCTGTGCGCTCCTTGGAATTCCAGGGTATTCTTGAATTAGATGTTTAAAACCCGTGGGAGCAGCTCAGTCAAAAAGGCAATCATATCGTCCTTTTTAGGTCTTGCCTATCTATTGCGTTTACGCTATCGCTATGCGAGACTCTAGTAAGAGGGGCATTTCAAAGTGCTCCCAAAAGTGGATTGCATGGCGAGCACGCGCACTATCACGTGCATCGTGCCGCCATGCAATCCGTTTGGGGGAAGCGCTTCAGCCCACTGGCACGTGTAGCCACAGCCTCGGCATCATACTTCAAAGGGTCCGCCCCCCCGCCTGGAATGCGATCCCCCGCCCCCGTTTGAACAAATAAAAGAAATAGAGATATTTACGTTATCTACGTTTTTTGCTTTTGTTTATAGAGCGTGTTGTTAGGAGGTGGGTTATTATTTCCTTTGTTGCTTAGTTTCCTCCTGTTCCGCTCCTATATCAGGTTTCTTTGGGGAACCCCTTTATTTTACGAGTCACAGGTCTGCACTAGTGCACACGGCTGACTTCTGGGGACTAAAAGTGGCTCTGTTGTCCATTCACCAGAATTCACTTCCACCTTTCAAACTCACAGTTGCATTTGGATTTTCTCAGCTCCAGGGGTTTCCAGAGATCTGGGTACATGGGTTCTGGAAGCGAAGACAAAACTGCAGATGAGAAAGGGGATTCACAGAATAATTTATGGGGTGACTAGTTGTCGGATTTCTCTGCAGTCAGCGGTTCCTGATTCAGTGCAGCTCCTGACTTCCTGCTGCCCATTTAGCACGTCTGTAGTAGAAACCTGCTGCATGCAGTTCCTGATGTGACAGTGAGGGAAGCCTGTTTTGCTGTGAGTACTGTGTGAAGCAGTGGCTTTCACTACTGCTGCCCACTATGCTCGTCCAACATCGAGTTCAGTTTCCCATGCATCTATGGTTCTCGTGGGTAGTTCAGTCGAAGATCAGTCACACACCCTCTCTCATTTACAAACATTGCGGATGCACCGCTACAAAATGGATGAAGCCCCGAAATTATGTTTTATGCACACAATTTGTTCCTCTCGTTTAAATATTCCCTGAGCCTCTACAGATCAAGTCGCCCAGTCTAGCTGGAGTCCCTCGCTGCTGGGCAGCTTTCAGATCTGGGCAACTGGCCCACGCCGGGCATTGGTTCCAGCCTTAAATTGAATAAATGACTATTAGTTATAGACTGACGACACTTACTACAGTCTCCTGGGCTCTTAATTTGTAAAATAATAGGTGACTGCACCTAAAGGTTTGCCCAGAAGGTCAGGGAGGCGCTATCGAAAGTCGCACCGCCAGGCACTCCCTGTCTAGTTATATCTCACTTCTTACAAGTTCTTTTTTTACCCTTTATGTCTTCCTCTGGTAATGTTTTTCGGTCTTTCCTTCTTCTTTCGTGTTTCCCTAGCTCTTCCTCTGGATAGGAGTCTGAGGAAAAATAAGTGCTGCTCCCCAAAAATGTACTACAGGGCGATGAGGGGCACCTGTAAACACCGGCTCAGATTAAGCTTTGAGTCTCGCTGCTGACCGCAAACTCGCAAAGCAGGCAGTACCTAAAATGAAAGGTGAACATTAAAGAAACTTAGCAGCCTCTCTCTCTCTCTCCAAACACGCACAGGCACACACACGCACGCCCACACGCACACACAACTCGCCATAACCCACGTTCATTGGTTGTCCTTTCTTGGAGAGGTTATTTGCCCTCATTCTGCTCGGGTTTTACTGTCCCTGGCTGCAGATCAGCAGAGCCCACTGTTCTAATAATACTCCCCGCTGCAGCCCCTCTGCCACTGGGATGAGATTATCTGTTAGGCCGATCGATCCCCTGGGAGTCCGGTCTGCTGATCTTTAGTGGACTGCCAGAAATGCCCCTCCAAGACACATATCCCCCACCCTAAGCCTCGCTGAAATAGACCTGTGTGGATCAGGAACCCGTAGCAGACTTTTACCAAGGGTGCAACCCGAACTTCCGTGGAGTGGGCGTGGGGGTGTGGGGTGGGGGATACACTCCCAGCCATGCTGGCCCTAGCACTGATCACGCACGGTGCAAGTCTTTTTGGCACCCTCCCCATTTCCTCCTTCTCCATATATTCCCTCACTCCCACTCACGAACAACTCATCTCTTCTCTCTAGAGCCCCTATCTGACAAACATTTCATTTTTAGGTGTCGCCTAGCTATTGCGTTTACGCAATCGCTATGCGAGACTCTAGTAAGAGGGGCTTTTCAATGTGCTCCCAAAAGTGGATTGCATGGCGAGCACGCGCACAATCACGTGCATCGTGCCGCCATGCAATCCGTTTGGGGAAGCGCTTCAGCCCACTGGCGCGTGCACGTGTAGCCACAGCCTCGGCATCATACTTCAAAGGGTCCGCTCCCCCGCCTGGAATGCGCTCCCCCGCCACAGCATGCCGAGAGATTGTTTCCTCATGGCGCCTCTCACAACTGTCCCTCCCCCACCACAGGGCTAGTCTCACTGACGCATTGCCATCCATCGATTTCACTTTCATGCCCGTGTTCTCTTTGCCTTTCAGCACACAGCCCGCCCTCCCCCTCCGTGTTTTCTTGCAGCTTTGCCCAGATCTGAGTCTCAAACAACCAAAATAATAAGTTTGCCCTGCACGCTTTCTGCGCTTACAAAGTTAACATGTGCCGCGCTCATTCCCTTTTCATCCTTCTAAGGTCGATAACATTAGCTCTATTAATTCTGCGTCTAAGGATTTAAATAACCATATGTTTTCTTGCAACTTTAGGCACGTCACACACACAGCCCCACTGCTCACACACACAGGCATCAAGGCAGCAACAGAATGCTCTGAGCCCCACCAGTGTTTGCCACTCACACATGCCTCTCGCATCTCGTGTTTTCTTCCAGCTTTGGCCCGTGTTCTCTTTGCCTTTCAGCACTCAGCATCCCCGTAACCACCATTTAACTAACATCCTGCCACACTCATTCCATTTTCATCCTCGCTTTCACTTTCATGCCCGTGTTCTCTTTGCCTTTCAGCACACAGCTTCTCCGTAGCCACCATTTAACGACTATCCTGCCACATTCATTCCATTTTCATCCTCGCTTTCACTTTCATGCCCGTGTTCTCTTTGCCTTTCAGCACACAGCTTCTCCGTAGCCACCATTTAACGACCATCCTGCCACATTCATTCCATTTTCATCCTCGCTTTCACTTTCATGCCCGTGTTCTCTTTGCCTTTCAGCACACAGCTTCTCCGTAGCCACCATTTAACTACCATCCTTTTAGTTAAAATTAAAGAATTGCCTCTAAGGGTTTAAGGAACCATAGAAATACAAGGCAAGGCAACATACTCTCCGAATGCCACTCAGAGCCACATAATTACATGCCACATAACTACAATGCACTCAATACAACAGACACTCCAAAAACCAATCAGTGCCACATAGTTACACACCACATAATTACACAGCGCTCAATGCCACATACACTTCAAATACCACTCAGCGCCACACCACATAATTACACTAAACTCAATGCCACATGCACTCCAAATAACACTCCGTGCCAATTAATTACAATGCAAACAATGCAAGATACACTCAAAATAACACTCAATGCCACATAATTACACGCCACTAAAATCAACATTCACTCCACACAAAACCACTCAGTGCCACATAATTATATTCTACATAATTACACTCTATCTATCTATCGCCCTCACTATCTATCTATCTAATCTATCTAATCTATCTAATCTATCTATCGGACTATTGCACTCTTATCTATCGCATCACTTAGCACCACCACCACAGCATCACTCAAGGGCACCACTACATCACTATGCGCTACCACAGCATCAATTAACGCCACAGCATCACTTGACACTACCACAACATCACTCCCCGCCACCACAGTATCAATCTGTACAACCATTCAACAACAACTGGCTCTAATATGTTCTCTCAATATTTAGGCTTTATTACAAATGGCACAAAAAAATGATAATATTTAACTTCTGTTCTTCGATTTTAGGCGCAATTAAATACACTAAACATAATCTTCACAAGAGTTATTAACAAAAGTTTAAACGATTGCCACTATAATTTACATTAACTTTTATTTAAGTATTAATTATTTGCAAAAATTAAAAGCCATTGTTATTTGTAATATCAATACATCTAAGTCACGTAAATACAACACATATTGCATTACAAATGCTATAGGTGTCACATTTGCAACAGTTAAAACTGACATTGTACATGAGAAAGCTAGTAATTTCAATATTTTCAATACCAACACAAAAATCTTTCCTAATGAGAGACCTATTGCATTGCAAATGCTTGTTTTTTTCTTTTGCAGTTTTTTTGTGTGCTGTTTTATATAGCGCAAACTCGACTTAAAGTAATCAGAGCGCTTTACATGAAAACCAGTTGCATTACAGAGGGACACATTCATTTTAGGCATGTGGAGATTAAGTGATTTGCCCCGAATCACAGCATGCTTGAGCCTCCTGCAGACTCGAGGTTTTCCAGCTTCAAAGTCGGCTTCTCCATAAATCCTGACAGAGCCTTTTGAGTCCTATGCGCGCCTGAATCCTGATATTGTCACAACCAGAGTGGATAATGAGTTTGCGTTTTCAGACACTAGATATCCTAAACCCGAGCCAGGTTCCCTATCGGGGTCTAGGAAAAGGGTAGCCCCGCAGGTTACTTATTTAATCGGTCCTCAGCCTTGTGTTGAAAGTAGAAATCTCCACTTTTGTTGACTTCATGTTAGCCAACATCTCTGTGACTTTGTTCTCCAGGTTGGTAAATGCTTTTATTTCGAGTCTAACACCGCTATTGATTATGTTTTATATGATTTCCGAAACTCTGAAGCTAAGGTACATTGAGGTTAACGTGACTTTCCCTGCTTCACAGATGTAGCAAGAGTCAGTTCAAATATCGAAGTCCGAACGAATAACTTTTTTACAACGTAATGTCTCGGATTACTTGGAGGCAGGGCACTAGCCGCACGGAAGGAAGGGTTAGGCGCATGCAATGGCAAATCAGGGAATTATATAAGGAATCTAGCCGCGGCTACTGGTGATCTAAAGAGGCGGTTTTACATGCTGTCAAACAGGAGCCTTGGCAGACAGTCGAGTAACAATAGTACGCTGGTAAATGAGAAACTGTGCCGCATCTAAGGGGGGCTGCGCCAGAGCTGCATCAGGTACATATTTGATAGAACAAACAACCAGGGCAGAGTTACTATATGCTGAAGTCAATCAACGAGAACTCTGCATAGCGATTACAAAGTGAGATCCGTTGTCACCTACATTAGGGATGGGAATAGCAATCAGAAGAGACCTGGGCAGGCAGGTAAGTGGGGGTGGTGCAAACACTGAAGGAGAAGCTGTGCCTGCAGTAATCAAAAGGAGAGCAGTTGTTGCAGGGTAAGAGGATGTCACAGAAAAGCAAGGCAGAACGGGAGAGAGAGAGAGAGAGAGTGCAACCAAAGGATATTTACTGTAAAGGTACATGTACCTGTGTGCAGGTATATGGCATGGTGGAGACCATCAATGATGGATGGCTGTACAGGGCACCAAGGTAGCACCTGGTGCTGGTAAACTGAGGCCGGTGTACAATGACACAAATATATCCACATCTGGAATGACCATGATATTGTATGCTTTCTGTGTTTTTACTTTGGCAATACTTGCTTTAGGGCGCGAAGGTTCTACCCACTTAGGTAGGCCTAGAGTGCATCGGCTCTGCGTGGGACCTTCAGTGTCCAGTGCACCATTCACTGCAGATGCCCTGGATCTGAGGTTTCCGATAATTTTGTATTCTTTAGTGCCCTGAAATGGTTGCGTGCTATATAAAATAATAAACTACACATCGAAGAGGAGACTTTCCAAGCAATGGCGACTTGCATAGCTTTCCTCCACAATGCCATTTGCCTGTGGCGCATGTGTTTGCTTTTGCAGTGGAGAAAATACAGATATTTAGAAAACTTGTCGTATTTTTGTTGAACGATATACCTTTCTCTGATTTAATGGTTGCAGGAGAAAAAGGGAGGCAAAACTGACTTGGGTAGGTGTCCATCTTGAAAAAGCATTTAAGACTAAATTGGGCCTATTTGATAAAAGTCATGATTCTTATGGGCTTTGGTCCAGTCTTTTGTAGCTTGGGTCAGATTGCCCTACACAAATCCTAGAGCCAGGGTCCAAAGCGGCGGGACGATATCGGATAGCTGGAGCATAGCACGTGGCACCAGACAGGGGGCCCTCGTCCTCTATGTTGTTCACTTTGACGCTTGAACCACTGGCAGTCATACACTGGAAGGGAGAATCACAGTTGGAAACAGTACTCGTATAGTCTTTTTGTATGCCGTTGATGCTTTATTGTTCTTTAGGCTTCCAAGGGACTCTGTACATAGGCTTATGGCGGATATGTGAGGTTTGACGATGTAGCCAGTTTGAGGATTAACAGACCTTAGATCATATTTTTCCTGTTTGGAACACTGTCATGTCCAAATGAGCGATTGCATGAGTTTGGATTACGATGGGAAGTGGATATATTCAGGTACCTTGGCATTATGTTAGCACAGACTACTGAGAAAACAGTACACCTATAGTATGGAGAGGATCCTGGATGGTTTTAAGTCGTCGATAAAATTTCAGAAAATGTGACCTTTTCTTTTATGGAAAGAGTGGCGGTTGCCAAAAATTGTGTGTTTACCAAGATTTCTCTCACTTTGTCCTCTGTTACCTGACACCTTTAGGAAGATTAATAGGCTGTTGGTCTCCCTGTTGTGAGCTGGAAAAGAAGCAGGGTAGAACTTGATCTGTTAAAGTTGGATCACAAAGAGGGAGGGCTGGGCTTCCCACACATGGAACTACGTTATGCGGCACATATTCAACATGCATCCAGGTGGGCTGCTGAAGAGGAAAATTAGGAGAGGTGTTTGTTGGGACTAACGCATGGGAAACCGTTCTTCTAGAATTACTAATGAGGGGAGCATAGTGTCTAGGGTGCATCTCTACACCAGATACCAAACTAGTCGGATCTGTGAAAGATTTATCACAAGAGCTTTGAGGCACCTGCCTTTTGCAAGGGACTTGAATATATGGACCATGCAACTGTTTCAACTTATAAGTTCAGATATTACGTCGGCACAATGGAGGAATCATGGCTGTAATTTACTGTGAGATTCATAACCTGGTGAGGCCTTCTTCCGTTTAGGAAGCATAGGGCGCGTTTGGAGTGGGGCCAGGTCAGTTACTGTAATATAATATGACAAGCTGGTGGGGACAGCCAGAGAGATCTGGACTAACTTTCCCATAACCCCTCTTCCCTTCCCGTTGGCCGGGCACTCTGGGGGCTATTTGGCACTTGGGGTAGTGCTATCATTTGATGACCTTGATGTATAAATATGTGAAGGCAGACAGTCAGGCCTACATCAAGGTCTTAACTAGTGTGGGAAGCTGATCTTGGAGAGCAACTTAGTGAATAAGAGGTAGCATGCGCTCTAGTGAAAGGGGTGTCGTGCAATGCTAGATTAAATTTTATTCATTTCCTTTTTTTAATTTACCTACCCAACACTTTGTCAACCTGAGTAACATATACCTGGGTAGACCAGCTGGGATGGATGGGGCTTCTTTTATACATTTAACAATGTCTTTTGATAGAGGTTCATATTTTTGGGCCGAAGTGGTTGTGAGGATAGGTGGGGTTACGGGGATTCCCCCTGGACTTCATTACAGTATAATGTCCGTTCTACATTATTGCAAAACCCAAGAAAATGCAATATGTTTTTGTTTTTAGCGTTGATGTTGGCAAAGACATGCATAGCGATTGGTTGGATCGGCACACAGGGCCCTCCGATGCTAAAATGGATCCAGGATACGAAGGAATGGGTATTAGCTGAAGAGGCTTGTATAGAGTCATCTAGAAAGGATGAGAAGGGGGTAGATGACTTGGGTGTCTGGACAGAGATGGTGAGGAAATTTGTGGAGGCCAGCAACCCTGATGTTCAAAGTGTAACTTACGCCTATTCAGATGTGGAAACCTAGATATAGAATGAAGGTAGGGATGGACCTCCACGGAACACTACTACCTCTGAAGGGACTTCAAATATTTATGATTTATGAAGATTATTGTAGAAGAGTAAATGATTTGATATCAGAGTGCATGCCCCAGTCATTTTTGGTGGATACCGTTGATGTTGTTTTATCAGTGTCAGTTGCAGGGGAGATAATATGACTCTTTGGTTTTGTTATCTTTTTGTATTTACTTGCAAAGCTTAAATAATTTGCAAACCATAGTTGCAGGGAATAGAATATGTTTGGGGCAGTGTTAGAAACAGGGTAGCGTGATGCGGAGCAGGTAGGCTAAACTCCGGAGCATTGTGTAAAGCATCTGAGTCCACACTCACAGGCGACACCCTGGGCACACTACAAACGAAACTCCACACCAGGTTGTGTAAAAGTAGCTTTTTGTATTAAGAAAACACATTAGACTCGTAATCACAGTCACATATAACACTGTGCCAACTGGCACCAGGTAGCACTTTTACAAGGGAATTATTTACAGGGCAGGGCCAATCAGGCTGCTGCCAGAACTATCATAGAGCACAGGGGGTAAATGTAAAAGCATCAATAAATGTGTAACAGCCAGTAGCTACTGGCAAGTCAATGCACCTAGTAACATCCTATTAGCACAAGGCAGGAACATAAAGCATCATAACTTTAAAATCCGGCATAAATCACCTTTGCTGTAGGCCTGGGATGAAAACATCAGGTTAGGCATAGAAGTGCAAAATGCACAATCATATTAGCATTGGCATAGAATGCAACATTAGGCATACCATCACACAATGCATAAAAATAGGCATAGGTCACGTTGGGCATAAACATAAGGCCTTATCACATTAGCATCGGTCATAATCACATGGGCATGTAGGCATCATCAAATACATTATGCCAGACATAAGCCTAGATCACCACAGCACAATCTTAGGCATAACCTCCGACATAAGAACTGCATTGGCATGTATCCCTTCTGTAGTAGGCATCCACCTGTGGGCATAACCTTATTAGCACAAACAACACATTATGTATTTTCATGGGGCCTGGAACACATTAGAATGCGGCATAAATAGGTGAGCGTAGAGGCTTCATTATGGGTGTAAAGCATTAGACATAAGCCTCATCAGCCGTGGCATAGCCCTAAAACATCATGGCATGAATACATTTGGCATTGGAATACGTTGGGCATGACCCTCTGACATTAGGCATAACACCACTCCTTAGGCATATAGGCACATTCTGCATCATAACCACATCAACATAAGTACATTGTGCATCTCATTAGAGATAGAAACCTTATGTATTCTCATATTCGGATGGGGCAGAGACCATGAGCATAAATCACATCCGTATAAGCATAAAAAGGACATTGGGCATAACCACATTCAGGTGGGGCCCAAACCAAGAGCATCAAGCACATTATGCATTGGGCATCCTCATGGCATAAACATCACTGGCACCAAATAGTAGTTCTCGGCATAACATGCTTGTCATCCCCAGTAATGCAGTGCACCACAGAAGATTATCTGGCAGAGTAGCCTTGGGCGCCACTGCGCCTGGGGAGCCCCCTCTGGGACTCTAATCATCGAAATTGCATAATCGCTGCAGCTGCCCACTGTCCGGCGTGGTGCAGCTGTAAAAATCAGTACCGCGGGGGCCGCTCAGGCATCCACTCACCGGGACTCTTCGCGCCGCTCCGGGCTCTTCTCTCGGCATGCAGGGCTCTGGACGGCTTCCTGTCTCTCGGGATCCTCTCCTGGCAGCAGGCTCAGCATGCGGGGCTCTCCTCTGCTCATGGGAGTCCGCCAATGCCAGTACCTCACCTGACTTAACCCGGGTCCCCTCCTGGGACCCGGAACTTCGGTGTGGAGCCCGCCAGCTCCGGACTTCCCGCTCCCTCCTTGCGGCTGGGGCTTCAAGCCCTTTCTCTGGCCCTGCCCCCAACCAGACTTGGGCTTCCGGGTCGCGGCGCGGGGTGGGCACCCACTTTCTTTTAGGAGTTGCAGAGAACGCGGGGTGGGCACCCACCAATAAAATATGCACAAAGCGCGGGTAGGCACCGCCGTATTTTTAAGGAATGCAAAGAACGCGGGGTGGACTCCCGCTCATAAAATAGGCATAAAACGGGGTAGGCATCCGCTAGGGAGCACAAAATGCGGGGGAATGGAAATATAGCGCTCACCCGGCGCTAGGAAGCACCAAAAGCTTAAGGGATGAAAGGATAGCGCTCCCCTTCTGGCAATCAAGAAGATAGGGCCCACGAGGCGCTAGAGTGCAGGCAGGGAAGCACAGTCACTCCAAATATAGCATTACCAAGGCGCTATACAGTAGGCAAACTAGAATTGCAGCGCTCACGCGGCACTTGGGGCCTGGAGAGCCCAGTCTATGCAGGGCGAGATCTGCAGGCAGTAGGGCGGCTCACCAAAAATGAAGCAGCAGTTCCTGGGAAGAGTCATCCTCCATTAGGATGGCAACCCTCCCAGCGCAGCAGTCTCCACTCCAGCAGAGTCTCTCCTGGTCTTGTAGAAAAGCAGAGAGGCACAGGGGCCAGCACACAGGGTCCAGTGGCGGTTCCTCCTGGCAAAGTGTCCCCTCTACGTCAGCACACACAGCCCAGCACTCCCCACATGGAGTCACAGCTCCTCTATTTAAACACCCCTCACCCCACCTACTGGAAAAGGCCAGAGGCTTCTAGAAGGCTCTCTGGGGAAACCGGTCCCAACTGGTTTTGGGGGAGGTGTAGAGCACCCTGTCACTTCGAGAACTAGACCGCCAACCCACCTCGGGCAGGCAGGCACAAAGCACACCAAAATGGCGACTGTGGAAAGTGACACTTCTAAAACAGTGTAAATCAACCTGCGTACACCATTGCGCAGCATTTATTATTTTCCCTTCAACCACACCAAACGTACATATTTATTGTATTTTATTGTAAACCACCAATTTCATGTTAGGAAAAAACTAGGGGGAAGGCAAAAAAGTTCCGGGATGACTCTGCAAGCAGGACCAAGTCCAACAGGCAGGAATAATCACATCTGCCGATGTGCAAGGAACAACCATGTCTTCTGTGGCAGCTTGTTATTCAAACATTTGAAGGAAGTGACCCGATTAGGGTCAACCAGGTCACTCATGATCACCTCTCACCTTCCACACAAATGAAGAGTCGGTTAAACAGTAGAGAACACGAAACAAGTCTATTTTATTCAGGTACATTGAAGTGGCGTCGAGTCTGACCAGCCTCCTTGGATTGCTGCAGAGGGACTGACCTTAGCAAGCATGGTGATACATTGTGTACGACTCAGGACCAATGAAGACACGCCTTGACTGGAAATTTCCAGTTGGTAGCTGGTGAACAAAGGAGATACAGAAGGATGGGTTCCAATCCTGAGACCGGGTACATGCTATCTCGGCGCCAAGGTCACTACGCCTGTGCCCGCCGCTCTAAGGGTGGGAGCAGGCCTATCTAATTGGAAAGGTATGTTCTCACAAGAACAGTGTATTCATTAGCACAGCGAAGCTCAACCTTGGAGAAATAAAAACGATCACAGCTGCTTTCAGCTAGGGCAGAGTGAAAGTGAGACAGAAGTTAGTTTCGATCATGGCTCAAAATGGCGGCTGAATATAAAATGGTGCCGCAAATGCTAACTTAAGACATACAATGCATGGAGAACTCAGCTAAAACATTTTTATTCCAACAGACCCTTCTTTTAGCAGTAGCTAAATCATTTTATTACTACATAGAAACATATAACATCCTGCAGAAAATAAGAGTTACCACTACAAGCTGATATGTGCATTGTCAATATTAAAAAATGCCTTCATCAATCAACAAAATGTCGTTAATATCTTTCATCATCCTGATCGTGGCATTAGTGTCAAGGACTGATATCTTTTGCTTAGGCATCAGAGTATTTACTCAATAAGCACAACAAGCAGGGAGGCAGTGTTTGCAAAGACAACATGTAAAGATAATACCAGCAACTGCAACCAGAAAGATAATAATCTTCCAACCCCAGGGCATGAACATACCCCAGAACCATCCAGAGAGAGTCCAAGTACCATTTTCTTGGTATCTATCTTGGTATATATCTGACATTAATTGGTGTTTGTCAGATGAAAGCCTATGCAACTTCTGTATGGCATCATGCACATTGGGGGCGTGGTTAGGAATGTACACACAGCAGCACTGCCAATAACGCGACAGGCCCCTCCCCCATCAGCAAGGATGACGTCTAGCACCATCCGGTTTTGTAAGGTGACGAGCCGCGTAGCCTGGAGCTCAGCAGTAATATTGATCAATATACCAGCTTTTGTATTAATAACCCCTTCAACAACCCTTGTTAACCTACGAATTTTAAGGCTATTAGACATGGGGCCCCAAAAGGGTACGATACCCTTCATGGCGTTTTCAAACTGTTTCAAAGTGGTATCTGTCTGATCTATAACTTCCGTGTCAATAACTCTTCTTACTCTGGGCAAGTGTTCATTCCTACGCTGCAGCCTATTGTCTTTGTGGTAATTAGATGGAGCTATATACACCCAGGGGAAGGAGAAAAGAGAGATAACACTTACCCGACCATCCCTCTGGGAGCCAGACATAAGCTTGGGATCCACAGACTAAATATGTGGAATTGCACCTACTCTCCCCTACTTTTATCCTTCCGGCCCCCTGAACCCAGAAACTAGCTGTTGTGTTAACCACGGACACTGGTATTGGCTTGTCCTCAGTAACATTACGAGCATGGAAAGACCACGAAATCAGCGATTTCCATCCGAGACCATGTCCTGTTCTTTACACTCCTGAATGCACTCATACAGGACCTTAAAAGCAATCTACCAAACGGCTCTTGGCTTGTCGAACCAGTGGGGGAAGCCCTGTGATGGAAATGTACATTCTGTACAATAGTGCGAGAATCAGCAGGTGTCCTGTCCAAAGTATCGAATTTGGAATGGGGGCGTACCATACTGAGCAATGCAAACCAACCCTCGCGACTACTGATGTATGACCGTGGCATGGACAGCAAGTTATCACTTTTATGAGTCACTGAGGGAAGTAATCCACACACCCAACAATTGGTTGTGTTAGACACCTCGTTGGCCTGACGCAAATACATTATCCTTATAAAACGTTTGCTGCTCTCCCTTGTGATGCACCAAAGTAACAAAAGTGTGTTTAGGAGGAATCGGTGTTGTACCAACCAAAGAATGCACAGGATACTTCTTTTCTACAAAATAAGATATCCCTAATACAATGATTAGTGCAATGGCAACTATTGATGCAAGAACTATTTTACTTTTTGTGGACCAACCCCGCTCTTGACGCGGAGGTGCAAATGGCTGTTCTTCCTCAGTAATGGACCGACCAAACGGATACATTGTGAAGCAAAGAGAAGGGAATACAATGAAACTGATGACAGAAAGGGGGAGGGGGGGGGCAAGTGTTCCCAGTGTCAGTCAGGGCTTCACTGGTAGACTTCTATTGTTCATCAACGTTGACGCTCTTGAGCACCGGCAGTGGAGCTGCTCAGTCCTAGCTCGCGATGAATCCCACATCGTCCAGGATAATGTACCCCCACCTCCAAGGGAGAACATTCAATCTATCCTGTCCAATGTCCGAACAATGCACCAATCTCACCTCGCCCTAAACTAACACTGTTGGTACTATAGGGAAAGTACACCCTGACTTGCGCAGTCCATCCCTACTAATCTGACTTCTCCTTTGGTGCAGTGTTCTTCACTCGGGCGCAAATTGTACCTGGGGACTCCAGGCACAGAGGTGTCGGTAAAAAGGAGCTCAAGTACAGAGGGGTCAGTGGAAAGGGGCTCCTGAATGGCCCTGATCTCCGGGGGTTACTGCTGCCTTCAGAACCTCATTATTTTCGGCATCCGTTTGAGTCCACGTTTAAACCGCATCGCTTAATGGGATGAACTGGGGCACTTTCTCATGTTCTGAGTCCCCAATGCCCTCTCTCATCCACTGGTCGGTGCAGAGGTACTCTGCAGCAATGGTGCAAATGGATCCAGTTCTTTCAGCCAGCAACCTTTATGGCTGTGCGGGTGGCAAGGAGAACCTGGACAGGTCCTTTCCAGTAGGGCTCCAAATTCTTTTTCCGCGGAAATTCTTCACCAAGATGAAGTCACCAGGCAGAATATCATGTCTGGGCCTCTCGAGTACAGGTGGTAAACACTCATGTATCTGTTGGTGAATAGAATGCAGACTTTCAGCTAACTCACACAGGTAATCCGTCAGTAAAGGATACTCAATTTCTGAAAACGTATGCGGTCGCGGGATGCCCTAGACATTCGCCGGGCGTCCGAACTCGACCTAGTCAGGTGGCAATCCTGTCCTAGAATGCCCTGTAGTTCTTGTGGACAAAAGAGCTAATGGTAAAGCATCTGACCCCAGCAACCATGTAGTCTCCTGAAACTTTGCCAATTAGAGTTTTAGAGTACCATTATACTTCTCAACCAAACCAGTCTGATGAGTAGTCCATCGCAAACTAGCTAAATAATCTTGGCATTGTAATGACTTCCGTTATCACTCCAGATCAAATGGGGCAAGCCGAAGCGAGGAAAGAACTCCTTCAGGAGTATCTTTGCAGTCACAATGGCTGTATTCTCTTTAGTAGGGTAAGCCTCAACCCATTTACTGAACGCACAAACAACCACCAACACATGCTTCAAATTATTGACCCTGTCTATTTCAATTCGGTCCATTTGAAGGACCTCAAAAGGGAAAGTGGGAGGTGCAAAATTACCAGGTGGTGTAGGGGTACCCTTGCCAGGAATGTGCATCACGCACACCATGCAGTATTTTACCGAATGGGCAGCTGTTTTGAAGATATTGCTATTTTGACATATGGGGTCTAACAACTTGCAAATACCCTTAGCACTCATATGAGCTGGGCCATGGGCCATTGTCACTACAGGAAGAACATATGCATCTGGCAAAATCCATCTCTGCTTCCCTGACTTGTCAATCCAACATCTCTCATCATTCAAATTTGCTGTACTCTCTTGCCACGCTGCTAATTCCTCCACCGTGGCCTCACTCTGGATCTCCTTCACATTCTCTAGTGTATCCTCAAACATGAAGAACTCTGGCACCCATCTGGCTGGTCCTGCTACAAACATTCTTTTCATCTTAGTGCGGGCTGTCTCCTTAGCTGTCTGATCCGCAAAAGTGTTCCCCCTCACCCACCTTGTCAGTAATCTTCTTATGGGTGCTGCACTTCACTATGGCCACTTTTTCAGGGAGTGTCAAAGCGGAGAGAAGCCTATGTCTAAGAGGACCATGCTGAATGCGTGCCCCGTGGGAAGTAAGGAACCCTCTCTCTGCCCAGAGCCGCCCAAAATTATGGGCGACCCCGAAGGCATACTGGCTGTCAGTATAAATATTAACAACCAGTACCTCACTCAATTCACAGGCTCTAATAAGGGCAAATAGCTCTGCAGCTTGGGCGACTGATGGGGAACTTGTGATGTCTCAACTACAATGCTTAGTGTTGTAATTGCATTTGCAGCAGTTGTAGTGCCACCTGGTAACTTTAAGCAAGATCCATCGACATATAGTTCCCCTGGGGGTCAGATAAGGGAACATCAGTCAGGTCTACCCGTCCCTTTGTCTCCTTCTCTGTCCGGAAGATACAATCATGTATGTCAATCGCCTCATTCTCAGAAGGGAGGGATAGTAACGTGGCTGGATTCAAAGTGGTACAGCGCTTGATCATAATGTGCTTTTGAAAGAGCGCTAGCTCGTAACCTGTCAGACGTGCACTGGTCAGGTGCTGTGTCCTTGTCTTATTCAAAAGTGTATCCACAGCATGGGGTAGCATAACTGTGAGCTCAGTATCGAGTACAAGTCCAGCCGATTGTCTTATTGAGACGGCCTCAGCCGCGACCACTCTTAGACAGCTCGGTAGGGCTCGGGTGACATGGTCAAGTACAGCAGAGAAATAAGCACACAGACGTTGCTTATCTCCAAATTTTTGTGTTAAAACAGAAAGTGCACAACCACCTAGCTCCTGGACGTACAACACAAAGCATTTGGCATAATTCGGGGTACTAAGCACTGGAGTCGAGCAAAGCGCAGTTTTAATTGCTCAAAAGACTGCTGACACTGTGGCGTCCACGGCAGGGCTCATGCACATCCTTTAACGCCGAAGGCGCGCTAAAGGCAAGCCCGTCTGCGCCAAGTCCAGGCCTAGGGCCACCCCCCCCTGATCCACTCCCAACTATTGCTAGAGGATATTCCAGGGAGGAACTGCTTAGCTGGGATTCGAAAGGGGGCAATGCTAACTGCCCCCGGATCAATCCTGACCGTATTAGTGGTCTGCAGACAGACCTATGCTATAAATGCGACTACTTGTGGATTGGGGAGAATGTTGACACTATGGATTACATTACTTTTAGTGGCAGAACTGTTTTACCTGAGCTTGAGCCTTTGAAGTGCCTGCTTCTTAATGCAAGGTCATTAATTAAGCACAGTATGGAATGTGCTTTATTCATGGAAAATTACAATATTAAATTAGCTCTCATAACGGAGTCGTGGACAAATGAAATGTCGGGCCCTGACCTGGTTAATGCCACTCCCCCTGGTTTTATATGTTATACACTTGACAGACCGACCAAAAAAGGAGGAGGTCTGGCAGTGTTATATCATGGAACCATAAAGGCTACCTTTACTAAGGCCTCTAATACGGCCTGTGAGGCAGTGTCTATTAATATGGAAATCTCGGATCACGACACATTTAGTGCCATTCTTTTATATCGACCCCCTGGGCCCAAGGGCAGGTTTTTAGATTCTATCGGCACACTATTAGAGGAAGGGCTTTGTAATAAGTCTCTTACGGTGCTGGGAGACTTTAATTTTCATCTCGAAGACATGACCGACCACAATAATATTAGTTTACAGCAGATTTTTAGTGGTGGGGATCTCAAACAATTAGTGACAGATCCCACCCACCTGGCAGGCCATACTCTTGATGGGATTTTCTCAAACAATCCCTCCCTTACTTATTCCAATACAGTCCCTCTCACGTGGACGGATCATGGGGCGGTTCTTTTTGATCTTGAAGTGACTAATCGTCACTTTTCTAGATCCTCCACTAAGGTGTCCATGACCATTAGGGACTGGAAAAACATTGATAAAGGGGAATTGGGGAATCTATTGCAATCATCGCGGCCTGCTTCATTATTTAATGTTGAGTTAGACACAAATGCATACACGAAATGGATAGATTCTGCTTGTCAGAAACTTGCGCCAGGCAAACAATGTATCCTCAAACGGATAGTGCCATCTGCCCCTTGGTATTCGGAAAATCTCAAAAAACATAAACTTGAATGTAAAAAACTTGAGCGTAAGTGGAGGGAAAGATACGATATTTATGACAAAGAGATTTATAAACTATGCCTCTCCAAATATAAAAAACTAGTTTTTGAAACAAAGAAATTATACTTTGGAGATCAAATTAGGAAGGCGGGACCTTCATCCAAGGCTTTATTTAACACAATTACTAAACTCACCACTCCTGTTGGCCCTAAAATTGAGAGTAGCCCAGAACTCTGTGAGACTCTGGCAACTTTTTTCCTACAAAAGGTTGGAAAGATCTTTTCCTCCTTTTCTCTGATGTCTTCTGGTGCCTCGGAGGCTGTTTTAGTTCAATCATTTGACGGTAACATAAATAACCCAACACTAGATCATTTTATTCCTCCAAACCGATCTGAGGTTTTTAAATTACTTCTTGATACTCGATCCGGCTCTCCTTTGGACCCGTGTCCCGTGTCTATTTTGCATCAGGTCCCGGAAGGGAGCACGGAAGTTCTTACCCCTCTGTTTGCAGCTATCTGTGACAATGGTCATTTTCCGAGCGCCTGGAAAATAGCCTCTATCCTCCCCCTTTTAAAAAAAAACCAATCTAGATCCATCTGACCCATGTAACTATAGGCCTATCTCTGGGCTTCCTTTTCCTGGGAAATTGCTTGAGAAGGCCATGAATGGGCAACTCAGCTCCTTCCTCCAAACCAACTCTCTGCTGGATAAGACACAATTCGGCTTTCGTGTTGAACACAGCACCGAGTCGGCATTAATCAAATCTACGGAGGAGGTCAGGAAAGCCTTAGATCAAAGATGTGCCGCCATACTTGTTCTATTGGACCTCTCGGCCGCTTATGATACGGTCCATCATGTGGTTCTGATGGACAGTCTATCTGCGGCCGGGGTTACAGGTAAGGCTTGGGATCTTCTTAGGTCATTTTTGACCAATAGAATTCAAACAGTAGATCTAGGCAGAAACAAATCAAGACCTTTCGCTCTTCCCTGTGGGGTCCTACAAGGGTCCTCGCTCAGCCCTACTCTGTTTAACGTGTATGTAGCGCCGCTGGCCGCCTTGATTAGATCGTTTGGGTTTCAGCTGACCTCATACGCGGACGATACACAAATTGTGTTATCCATTAAAAAGGGGGCCGAAGCTGAGATCGGATCTAGTTGTCATAAGTGTATGCAGGAGATTTCAGCCTGGATGTCATCTAACTGTTTGAAGCTTAATGCTGATAAAACGGAGGTGATTGTTTTTGGGAACAGCATTAACCTCTGGACTCCAGATTGGTGGCCAACAGAAATGGGCCTACCTCCACTACCTGTGGTTCGAGCTAAGAGTCTGGGAGTGATCATCGACTCTAAACTCTTCTTTGATGATCAAGTTAGCAGGGTTACCTCCTCCTGTTTTTTTGTTCTAAGAACTCTCAGGAAAATCAAACTCCTCCTTCCTGAAGACAGCTTAAAGACAGTAGTCACGGCATTTATTCTATCCCGTTTGGACTATTGTAATAGTCTCTATATAAACATTCAGGAGATACACTTGGCTAGACTGCAGATTGTACAGAATGTGGCAGCCAGGTTGATTACAGGGACACCTAGATTTATCTCTGTGAGAATGGGCATTAGGACACTACATTGGCTGCCCGTCAGACAACGAATTCAGTTTAAAGCACTGTGTGTTGTTTTTAAGGCACTCAGTGGAGTTAGTCCGGATTTTTTGAAACATGCCTTTCAGTGGTATGTGCCTGGAAGAGCTCTACGCTCGGCTCAAGCTAATTTAGTTACCCTTCCCCGTTTTAATGAAGCTAACTGGGGAGGCAGGAGTTTCTGCCACTGTGCCGCTAAGGCATGTAATGATCTACCTCCTAAACTCAGGAAGATTACAGAGCTTCTTTCCTTTAGGAAAGAATTAAAAACCTGGTTATTTACATAAATCTTCCTTACCAGCATTTTTCATAGACTAATCTCAGGTGGTTAGCTTTCAGCGCCAGGACACCTCTGGGTAACAGAGCGCTATAGAAGTCTTTTTAACAAAACATAACATTTAACGTTAGGGCCAGCAAGGGCTTATTAAGCAGTGAATAGCCAGGTATCCACTGCCTGCAATAGGGAGTGATGCCTATGGAAGCTCGCACGTCTTTCTGAGTTTGCGGGACAGACATTTTAACAATGGTACTAATGCGCTCAGGGGGTCAGTCTCCTACCCTCCTTCGACTGTAGGTGACCTAAGTAGGTGACCTCCTATCGACAATCCTGAAATTTGGAAAGGGATACCATATGACCATGGTCAGCTAGATGAAGCAACAATTTAACTGTGCTGTCTCTGCAACCTTGTTCTGTGTCTGAGGCGATGAGCAGGTCGTCAACATATTGAAGTAATACATTACCTGTTGGGAGTGGCAAAGAATCTAGCTGGCTTTTAAATGCCTGACTATGAATACTCTGACTCTCTGTGTAGCCTTGAGGAGCGTGACAGAATCTAAAGCTTCTACCAGCTAGGATGAACCCGAACAGATATCTGCTATCGGAATGAATGGTGTTAGATTTGGGGGTCTCTAGTTGGCATAGGTAGGTACCTGTGACAAATAGGGACCCTTGCGTCTAGTCAGGGTAAGAGGCTACACTCCTAAAATAACCCCTGCTCACCCCCTTGGTAGCTTGGCACGAGCTTATCTCAGAGGCAGTGTGTAAAGCATTTGTGAACACATAGAGTAATACAGTGACAACACTACAAATGGACACCACACAGGTTGTATTATAAAAATAAGTATTTTTATATAGACTTAACACAAGACCAAATGACAAAAATCCACAATTCTGTACTCAAAAATAGTCTCACAAATGTTATAAAATAGCTCAGTTCTCTCAAGTTGTAAATGCAACACTTTACTCTCAATGTACCTTAAATGCGTAACGCAAAGAAAACAAAAGGGTCGCAGGGAAGGTGATGCGTCGGTTCCTTACACGCAGGGGAGTGGATGCGTCGGTTCCTTA
The DNA here is from genome assembly GCF_964204655.1 of Triturus cristatus. NCBI lineage: Eukaryota > Metazoa > Chordata > Amphibia > Caudata > Salamandridae > Triturus > Triturus cristatus. The sequence goes on from NC_140589.1 coordinate 396,509,012, forward strand.
CTGCTGCACAGGGGAGTTGATGCTCGCTTCGTTACTGTGTGGGGAGTTGAAGCATCTGTTTCTTACTGCTCTCCGGTGCGATGCGACACGCTGACACCTCGATACGGTGCGATGTGACAAAATGGCGTCTTGGTTGCGATGCGACAATGTTGGTGTGATGTGTGCATGGCCGTGCGGCGACTCGATGATCTTTGGAGCGTCATAATGTCAGGGACTACCGGAAACTGAGGAACCACTATTTTGTTAACTTCACGCAAATCAATCACAAAACGGTAATCATCTTCGTGATACTCAGAGGGACCCAAAAGTGTCCTTTCTCAATCAAGTCTTGCACAATTTGAATCAAAGCTCGTTCACCTGCCTGCGATATCTTACACTGAGGAATGCGGGGTAAAATAGCACTGTCCTTGACACAAATCAAAACGGGTGATATCTGCAACAAACCCACACCTGTGTCACCGGTTGCCCACAGTGTGAGTGGCACATCTTTAAATTCAGCAGGGAGAGGCGCATCTTTAGACACACACTGCGTAGCACACAACATTCGGATCCATCGTCATGTAGACACCCACCGGTGAGCAATAAATTGTAGCGTGCAATTTATTCAATAGATCCAGACCTATTACATTTTCTCCACAATTGGACGTTAATAAGAACTGTGAATCCACAGTGAAAGGACCAATAGTCAATGCAAGAGGTTTGGAAATGGGGCTCACAGCTGGTACACCAGAAAATCCTACTGAAACATTATTATGGCCAGACAGAGCCTTCCCAGGGACCAAAAAACGAGAAATAGAGCTGTTTGTTGCACCTGTATCCACCAAAAACTCCTTAGTCGAACCATGCACATCTGCACTAACATATGGACCACTTTGATCCACAGGTATCAGAAATGGTCCCTCACTCTGTCCTTGGCTGCCCTAGCTGTAAGACATCCCTGTCCCCTCATCCATATCATAGTCATCATGATAATACGGTTTGCCCCGACGGTCATCAAAGTAAGTTTTGATCAGTTCAGCCCTCCGATGTCTCAGCTGTCTGAGCTCTGTTCTGGCCACCATCTCCAAAACCCCGTCAAAGAGACCATCATCCTCCTTGGGACCACCACCTTCTGCAAAAGCACAGGACACTCGCTGTGCCAGTGTCCCTCCTCCTTACAGTACGTACACTGGTTCGGTCCTACAGGCGTAGTATTCCTGCCAGTACGAGAATGCTGTTGGGCCATACCACCACGTCCTCTACCATTCCCTCGAGAAACCTGATGAGACAACACCTTCGTCTTCAATTCTTTATGCATTTTCTCCACCTTCTCCTTCTCCTCATTTTCCCTGTGCTCATAATACTGCGCCATATTCAAGATAACAGAAGGAGAAGATGTGGACCAGGCACTCTCGGAAGCCTGTAATCAAGTCGCGATCTCAGGGAGCTAGTTGGAAACAAGTCTACTAACAAACAAACGCACACCACCTTCAATCGACAAGTCCTGTCCACTGTAATCCAGAAACGCACTTTCAAACTGGGTGAAAAAATCAGACACAATCATCTTTCTTCTGGCGGCAAGACGATAGCTTGTCCCAATCAATCTTTCGGGGTGAAATAAGGGAATGCATATACGTGATAATTCGGCCAGGCGAAGCAAGTATCTCTGCCTTAGGCTTCTCACCGGACTTCCTCTCCTGGTCCCACGCTGTAATCTAATCCCAGGTACCACCCAATTCCACGACGTGGTCCTGTGTGTGTACCTGTCTCCAAATATCAACTGGCACCAATAAACCAAAGAACATTTCAATATCCGCAAGCGCCATCACTGGCGAAGAAGCCGCCTCAGTCAATTCTTTGTAATATGCAGTAGGATTTTTCCTAGGGTCTGGTAACTGAGTCTTAAGGGACAAAACCTCACTCCTTTTCCATGGGGTATTAACCCACTGTTCTTGGAAACGGGCCCCTACCCCAGGTCTAGTAACATCATGTTGATCCCGTAGCTATAGTATTTCAGGGTGATATATGGGGTGGACCCCCCTCATTGGAAACTTAGAAGTCATCTTCCGGCTCTTCTCAAGCAGCCTACTCCGATGAGCAACCAACGCCGCAACATTACCAAAAACCTGACCAGGCGCCATATCGGCTACGTAGATATGATCCTTAATATCATAGATAACCTGTGGTGCTGCCTCATTGAAACACTGCTCCCAAAGCCCAATCAAAGTAGCCGACGTGTGTTTAAGGGTATGCTGATGCACAAAAGGCTCATGGTCTTTCATCACATTTCACACATCCTCCACACCATAAATTTGATTCCGGGCCCACTGCGTAGCCTGATTAGCTACAACCTGTTTTTAAGCCTCCCCAAGTCAGATCGTATCAACGTACACCCTAATTCGTCCTTGAATTTCATCCAGTCTCTATCCTCAGGGCCACGTAATGGTGTCCCAATATTCTGCAATGTGGGGGGAATGGAGGAAAATCATGGGAGTGATAACAGAGGTAGTGGGCATTAACGTCACTGTTGGCTGGGTCGTGGGTGTAGGAGCTGGTGAAAGGGATGCCGAAGCAATAGGTGTTGCTGGAATGCTGACAGTCGTAGTTGCCACAGATGGCGAAGACAAAGAAAGGACAAGGCAGACTGAGCAACAGTAGCAGAGACAGCAGAGGCAGAAGAACCAGGCAGCTGGGCCTGTGGGGGGAGAATGGGATATACCCTCTGCGGGGCATGCAGAGGTGGGGGTTGAGCATCTAGCAATTCTTCGCCAAAAGTATTGTTTTCCTCTCAGGCTACATAAGATTTATCAATATGCCGTCGAAACCTCCTATCCTCACGCTCTAATCCTATCTCCTGTTTCTCTCTATCATGTGCTACAGCTTTCTGAGTCAATGTCTGCATTCTCCCCTTCTGAGCCTCTTTCTCTGCTTTCATACTCCTTTGTTTAGCCTCCTTTTACCATGTTCTGAGGGAATCCAACATCGGCCACTGCAACTCGGCATTGTCCCTCCTATATACGTACTAAACCTAATAGGGCTATTGCCATGTTTTACATACATGTCAAAATTCGGAGCACCTTCCGGAGGCGCTGGCTGACTCTCTTCCAGTCGAGCATCAGCAGAACAAAAAATAAATGACTAAGGCAAGGCATTTTAAAAAATAAGCCAAATTTGTTATGTTGCCTAGCGACTTGTTCAGAAAACTATTAGCCAAAGCGATCCTCCGACCGTACCAAAGACAATTCAAAATGGTACCATATCCACAAAGAACCAAAACAAACTCAGTGGTGCACACAGGTCAGACAAATGTATTCTCCACAGCCGACTCTTCGGACCAAACGGTCAGATCCAAGGGTTTCGCCATTCAGGACCACAGTCAGGATGATCGCTGGGCGAGGCACCGCCGGGTCAGGTCAGACAGACTGGGCAGCTGCAAGTTCAAGACACTCTTGTGCAGGGATCCCTGGTCCGCCCGTCCGACCTGACGATGGCCCCTACCTCCCCACCTGTCCGTGGGCAAGGATGGGTCACCCGATAGAGTCCCTGTTTGGGCGCAGACTGAAGGAAGTGACCAGATTAGGGTCACTCGCGACCACCTCTCAGCCTTCCACACAAATGAAGAGTCGGTCAGACAGTAGAGAACACAAACCAAGTATATTTTATTCAGGTACACTCATGTGAAGTTCGGTCTGACCAGCCACCTTGGATTGCTGCAGAGGGACTAACCTTAGCAAGCATGGTCATCCATTATGTACGATTCAGAACCAATGAAGACATGCCTTGACTGGAAATTTCCAGATGGTAGCTGGTGAACAAAGGAGATACAGAAGGATGGGTTCCGATCCTGAGACCGGGTACATGCTATCTCGGCGCCAAGGTCACTACGCCTGTGCCTGCCGCTCCAAGTGTGGGAGCAGGCCTATCTAATGGGAAAGGTATGTACTCACAAGAATAGTGTATTCATTAGCACAGCGAAGCTCAACCGTGGAGAAATAAAACCTATTACAGCTGCTTTTAGCTGGGGCAAAGAGAGAGAGTGAGACAGATGTTGGATTCGATCATGGCTCAAAATGGCAGCTCAATATAAAATGGTGCCGCGAATGCTAACTTAAGACATACAATGCATGGAGAACTCAGCTAAAACATTTTTATTCCAACACATTCTGGCAGAGTTCAGACATTAGCAACAATTTTGGGAGGCTCTCTTTACTTAGGCTCTGACAGGCATTGACTGTGCCATGAATCCTTTGCACAAGCTCATCCAGAAACTGCAACCCTATCTTTTGTCGTAATAACCCTTTGGTGACCACAATGGCATGGCATGCCTCGAAGGTTAATTCAACCAACTGTTTCTCAATGCCTTAGAAAATAGCTAAAGGAGCACCTCCGAGAAATAGACCCTTCCTGTGAGATACTTGTTCATGTTGAAATTCTTTCACTATTTAGTTATAGCCTTCTCTAGGTCTATACACAGCTGAGAGTCAATGACTTAGGATACTAAGAACAGTGGGTTATTCATGTGATGTCTGCAAGGTTGTATGTTGGAACAACGAGTTCCCAACCACGACTTCCCTAACAACGAGGTCATAACCACGACCCCATCGAAACCACGATTTTTGTTTCCACGCATTCCTTTACCACGATTTTTTGTGGTAAAGGAATGTGTGTTAAAAAAAATTCTTTCCAACTAGTACCCCGATCCTCCCACCGCTTAAATACTAATTCCCCCACCCTAAAAATAAACACGATCACCCACACAGGCGCATGCTTGCACGTACTGTAATCGTGACACATGATGCTACATTGCCGGTGTGTGCTAGTGCATCGCCTGTCACTAGGCCGACCTCCCACAGCATCACCTCCCCTACTTCCGAGTTCTTATCTGGAGCTTCAACAGTTTGAAGCGCGCGGTATATAGTTCATGTTATGATGTTAAAGATCGATCAAGCAGAATGCAAGCCTGCCATCTAGTGGTCATTTTTCTTTTTCATGTATCTTGATCACAGAATGAGCGCTTATATATTTATCAGGATGAGGGCAGAGCCATCTATTGTGTTTAAGAACTTGGTGTTGGGGTTGAACTGGGAATTACAAATAATGGAGTGGAAGTGCAGTGAGCTCACACTATTGCAGCTCCTGAAGTTGTACTACACTGGAAACAAATGTGGCAGTGTTGTTTGTAGTTTAAGATCAGGGCATATAACGTCTGTAATGGAAATAGTGGTATGAGAATGACAAATGCACAGATAGATAGTTGACACTCAGAGGCGCAACTAGAGTGAAATTTCGGGGGGGGGGGCTAATTCTTCCGGCAATCTGCAGAGTGAAGATGCAGGGGCTCTAAGAAGGGGTGAAAGAACAACAAAGCCTCGTTGACAAGTAAATGGTCTTTTGAAGACCTGTGAAGTACTCTGGTGCAGCTGTGTGTGACACACACGATGGGGGGGGGGAGGAGGGGGGGGCTGAAGCCCTTTGAGCCCAAAGGGCGTTGCGCGCCTGTTGGCACTTGTACAACGCACGTGTATCGGAGATTGAAAAAATTAGATGGTTCACTTTGGAAGATAGCACGTAGGGCTTGTTGAGGGAACGACTCACCTAGATGTAACCGAAACAGACATAAGTAAGCACAGCACCTCATGAGAGTTGCTGCTTGAGAAGGCTCCCTCCTGCCTGGGGTTTAGCTGCTGTCTCTTCCTCTTTAAACTGTGCTTGTGTAATAGGTGATAATTGGCACGCTGACCCATGGAGCTGAATGCGAACGTCTGATTGGTTGAATGTCAGCCTGGCAGTAGGGTTTAGGCCAGAAGCACAGAATGACATTGATGAAGAATGCACCGGAGGAACATATCGGACCTGGATTCGCTTCTACGGCAGAGTCAGGAAGGACATGCTAGTCCTACAAAGGAGCACACTCGACCCTCAAAAACACTAGACCGAATCAGCCTTAACCACGCACATGCGTGGTTAAGGCTGAGTCGTCGTTAGGGCAAGTCGTCGTTCGGCCTGCGTGACTCCAGAACTCGTTGTTCAGGATGTTTCCCGGTCTGCAATATACCAGATTTGTGCAGTACAAAAGGTCGACCCTCCTTTATGATGTATCTTATGTAATCTTGAGAGATGGAAGGTCTAGGGACAGTTTGTTGCTAAAAAGGGAAAAGTACAGTAGTTGTTGGGGGCTTTTTAGTTGTGTTTTTTAAAAAATTGTATTAACCCCTTCAGTGCCACGCCTTTTCCCCCTCCTGTGCCGGGCGTTGTATTAGTGGGTGGGGTTCATGACGAGATAGTCTCGTCATGGGCACAGCGCAACCGTGCTCCATGACGAGACTATCTCGTCATGGGCACAGAAGAGGTTAATCCTTGCCGGGCCTATGAACATTTGTGATGTGTTAGCCTTGCAAGGCTGTTAGACCCCATCTTTTGATGCTTGGGGTTTCTAAAGATAGATGCAAGTCCTTGATGATCAGTGACAGCGATGAATTTGATGCTGAATATGAACTTTCATTTTATATTTGAAAGTGGGCCCTTTTTGAACCATTTAGGCTTTTGCTAACCTAGGCGACGAAGATATCTTGTAATAATTGTGGGTTACACTCATGCTAAGTGTTAGAATCCGGGTTCTCTAGTTGGCACAGGTAGATACTTGTGACAAGCAGGGAACCTTTCCTCCAGTCAGGGTAAGGGGTCACACTCCTAAAATAACCCCTGCTCACCCTTTAGGTAGCTTGGTGCGAGCAGACAAGGCTTATCTCAGAGCGTTATAGGTTAAGCATTTGTGAACACATACAGTAACCAAGTGACAACACTACAGATGGACACCACATAGGTTTTTATATTAAAAATAAGGATTCTTTATATAGAGTTACCACAAGACCATTAAATGACAAAAATACACAATACTGTTACTTAAGATGGTAGAAGTTTGCTTAGTTCTCTTAAGTTCTTAAATGCGACACTTTAAGTCAATGTACCTTAGATGCGACACGCAGGGCAACGAAAGTGTTGCAACGATGCTGATGCAGTTTTTGGTGCAAAGAAATAAAGACGTGAAGATCTTCCAGATGCGTTGCGCTTCTCCGATGTTGCGAGAAGACTCGTCTCGATGCGTCGGCTGCAGCGGCGTCACCCCTTTACGCGATGCGACGACAGCAGCTCCGACGGCGGCACGCTTCTCCGTGGATGCGAGGCGCTTTTCTTGATGCGGTGCAATGCGACAACTACGATGGCTGTGATGGCGACACGCTTCTTCCTCGATGCGAGACTCTTCTCTTGATGCGGTGCAATGCGTCAGCTACGATGGCTGCGATGGCGACACGCTTCTTCGGCGTTGCTAGACACTTCCGGAATGATGCGAGACGCTTCCGCTCGATGCGATGCTGCAGCGGCGACACCCTTTGCGATATGCGACGACAGCAGTTCCGACGGCGGCACGCTTCTCCTTCTTGAGTCGCGCTTCCAGCTCCTTGCGACACGCAGTCCCTCAGAAGGCCCAACAACAGCAGCAGGCACTTCCAAAAGACTCTGGGGAGCTGGGGGGTGAAGTCCACTGGTCCTGGGACTTCGTTCAGGGGGCAAGCTCAGCACAAGCCCTTGGAGATCTTTTAAGCACAAGTTGAAATAAAGTCTTGGTAGTCTTTCTCCTCTCCTTTCAGCAGCAAGGCAACCACTGCAGGCCAATCCCCCAGGTCAGGGACAGTACTCCTCCTTACAGCTTTCCCAGTTCCTTCTCCTCAGGCAGAGGTTCTTCTTGTCAAGCAGGATCTAATTTCTTGGGAGCAGGGTCCCAATACTTATACCCCTAATTCCTTTGTTCCTGTGGAGTAGAGGGGCCTTTGCCCAGTCCAAACCAGTTCCTGAGCACTTTTTTGACATGACTCTGCCTTTCTATTCAGGGTGCAGGGCAGAGACATCAGCCGCTCCACAGGAGGTGGAGCCAGCATTGTGGTGGCAGAGCACATCCCTATTCAGAGTCCAGGTGCACTCCTCCCACCCATCTGGATGTCAATCTCTCTATTCACCACCAGGCTACCTAGCCCTGCCCCTCTGGGTTTCCCCAGCCCTGTCACTCACACAAACCAGACAGGCAGATACACATCATAGCAGAGGCGGGCTGAAATGGTTAGGCAAGCAAATACCAACTTTCTAAAAGTGGTATTTGCAGACACAGAATATTAAAATAAACTTTACTAAAAGATGTATTTCATTATTCTGAGTTCAGGCATACTAAACTCTAATTTCTACCATGTTCCCTGGGTCTGTTAGGATCATAGGATGTGACAATTCTAACAGCCCATTCTGGCCTATGGAGAACAGGTAGCCTTACAATAGTGAAAAACGAAAATGGCTGTCATTCATTATTAGGACATGCCACACACATCAGGGCTTGTCCTACCTTATGCTTACAATGCACCCTGCCCTTGGGCCTACCATAGGGGTGACTAATATGAAGTTAAGGGAAGGTTTAGGGACTGGGAAGTGGGTGCACTTGCCCAGTCAGCATGACAGTACCAGACTGCACGCAGGTTCTGCAATGGCAGACCTTAGACACATTTTACTAGGCCGCTTCTGTGGGTGGCACAACCAGTGCTGCAATCCCACCAGCAGCATTTGTATGTACAAGCCCTGGGCACTCCTGGTGCACTTTACTGGGGTCTGACAGTAAACCAAATAAGCCAATCATGGAATCCAACCAACATATTCATTTTAAATAGGGAGCACTTGCACTGTGGCACTGCTTGGCAGTGGCACAGTGCTCTGAGCAGCTAACACCAGCAAAACACATGAGGCACAGCGACAAAAAGTGGAAGGGAGACTCATGCCAAGGTGCCAGGCCTAACACTAAGCCATTATGGCACAATGCCAGCAGGACTTGCACCCACAACCACTTCAGTGTACAGAGCTGCGTCAAAGTATGCCATGTTGCTTGCTTCAATGAAGATCATCTTATTGCTTCAAAAGAAGGATGAACTTGATACAAGCAATGATTGGCCTTTCCGGATGAGGTCTGTCGGGGAGCACTAATGGAGACATTGAATACGTCTCGCACAGCACCAAGTCATTCCTAAGAATCAAGAGATGATACATTATCATGAGCAGAAGTCCATGGTGCGGCTTCTGTTTTATTAGAACCAGGACATAATCTTCTTGTCAGTAGATGTAACTAGAAATTAAAGGATGATTTGAAGATGTTTGTTCTAATTTAGTGTGAAATAATCTTGTTTAGGCCACTTCAGACTTTGACAAGGATGTTGCATTCTTGCTTTGTTTTCCCAAATACTGTAATGTTCTCACTGTGTCAGGCAATTCGGAATGCCTCTAATTATTTTTCTTGTTTTCTCTGAGGAAACCTCTGTAGGGGATGATAACCCCAAAACAGAGACATTTTTACATGAATAGACTTACGTGGGTGACAAAAGTGGTGATGTAGTGAGATGATTTTTCCATCATTAGATGGTAATAGCCCTTATTGAGGTCACACTTAGAATGAAACTGCTTCATTCCGCTGCTGAGTCATGGCACAAGGACCAGGATATACTGAACTGATCACCTCTTGGACAAAATAACAATCCAGGAACTTGTATAGCTGGCCTTTCAACCAGTTTTATTATGTCTTGTTAAAAGAGACTATCTTTTTTTGGGGTGTTGAAGGGGATTCCTTAGAAATGTTGTGTCTCTGTTTTCTCTGACATCAATATGCAAACCTATCTGTCAGTATTTTAGTTTTCTTAGGCCTTGAAAGGCATTTGAAAAGAGTTTCCCTTCATCTAGTTACCCTTACTGTGTAATCCTGACAATGAGACAGTGTATCTGAGAAGCTCAAATGTCCTGCTCCTCATTCCACCTAAAACTCACACACAAAGAACATTGGCACGCTTCTTCTCGAGAAATGTCCTTAAAATCTGGAGCTCCATACAAGTACACATCAGGACGACCACCTCCTTCTTGAGCTTCAAGAAACAGCGAAAGGATCTCCTCCTCAACCGGCATTTCTGGCTCCAGGCCAACAATCGCCCAACAAGGTAGAATCTCTATTCCCTGTTCTCTTTGTACCACTTCTATGTTGTTTTTTTTCTCCCTCTAGGTCAACATTTGATTTGATGTGATTCTCAACACAGCTGTCCTGATCTATTAGCTATCTGCTATGAACATGTTATTGCTGTAAAGGGCCCTGAGACCCTTGGGTCTTGCCAGCGCTATATGAAACTCTTAAATAAAAAGTAAATCATATTTTGATGGCAGACCTGAAAGTTATAATTTGGGTTAGGAGCAGCTTCAATGTTGTATAAATCAAACTCACTAAGATGGCCTTCACAAGATAGTGTTAGCTCGAAAATATCTACTGCAAAGAAGAATCTTCTTGGAATCACTGGAATCCATTCATCCGTTGTTTAAGGGATGTGGAATTCCTATAGCCCGACGCCCAGGACATATTGTTTGGGGTCAAGGACAATAAGTTTTCATGTGTATTTTGTCCTTGCGACAAGTAGGCCCAACCCCCCTACAGCAAAAACCCGTTGGCTGCCAGTTTGTAGTACCGCATTATGGATCAGGGAAGGGCACTGTCTGCAGTTGAGGTGATATTTTTGTCCATATGTTAATGCTGTTCAAACTTGTATTTATGGTTCATTACTCGAAAGCCTTAATTATTAGGGTGAGCACTCTAAGTAAATGTTGTACGCTCTGACTGCACTATTGACACTGGTTCCAGTATAAAATGTGTACACACATTTTCAAAGATTAGCAATATGAGGCTATATATAATGCTCCCAGAATGTTCTCTGATTTGATGCAAATATTTGCAGAAGCTTGAAAGCAATATTGATGATTCTTTGCTTTCAAAATAGAATGTTCATAAAAAAATGAAAGTAGGAACATTTCAGGTACCATTTCTTTGCAGCATCATTTAGTAACTTGTGTTGATGCACGCTAGTATTTCACAAAAATATTCATATTGGAAAATCAGTGTAACCAGTTTCAACAAGAATATGGTAAACAAAAATAAACCAGCATTGGCAAAGCCAGTAGGTCTGAAATCTGTGGTCCCATTTTTAGTTTTGTCAAGGCGTGAATTGTTTTGGCATCACAAACATTTGCAAAAGCAAAAATAGTTTTTGGTCTGAAAAAACACACACTGCCACAGTAGTTACTGGCAGTGAACAAAACTTTGTGTGCTGATATGCTCCCTGTGAAAGAGCAGAATGCTGTCACTTACAGTGAAGCAAGCCGATACAGAGAGAGAGAGAGAGAGAGAGAGACAGAATTTTAATAAACGCAAAAGGCCATGGTCAATGCCAGACCAAATTAAGGGCCCAGTTATTAAAGCAAGTCTCAAAAGTATACCCATGGTGTATGTCCTAGCATTAAGTGCAGCTATACAGCTTTTGTGAATTCGTATGAATTTACAGAAGTAGGACCAGAAATAGTACTCCTAGAAAATATTTGTGAAATGCATTTTAGCATGAGCAAATCTGCATGTGTAGTGAGTGTTTACAAGTTCACTTTCCCTCCAACCACTTTTTTCCCAACTGGAAGAAGCTTTACGTCTGCCATTGTCAGGAGTAAATTTCCAACATTGCTCAGTATGGGAAAAGATTAGAGAAGAGTTGTTGAAAATGCTTTAAATATGCAATTTAGCAGGTTTACACAGACTCAAAATGGCATTCTAAACCTGAAACATTTGCTTACCACTACCTTCTACCCCAGTATGTAGCTCTGCGGAAACGCGGCAACATAAGGGGATTGCAAGTATTCAAACACTACTTTAGTATGAGCCCTGGCATAATTAGAGAGGCAATATTAGAGCTCTTATATAATGAGATTGCAGCCATAATTTGTTGCCACACTACATGGCCTCAAAGGGACAAGTGGATTTTGTTACAGGACAAGTAGATTTATGAAGCAACCTGCCCCATGGACAAGTAGATGTTTGATTAAATTCCACACCTCTGGTTGTATGTAGTAGGAATTTCTCCATGTATTTCAGTAAATTATTCAAATGTCATCACATTGATAGTGGTGTCGATCTACCAGAAAAGGGGATTTTCACCCCATAACGTCCGTTTAAAAAACAGTTTAGTAAGACCATCTTTTTCAGTCTGAACACTGCTTCTCATTGATCTTGATTTCATGAACTGCTGTGTGTTGTTACTTCTCTGGTTCTGAATCTTGATAGACCAAAAGGTCTTCTTCAGCTTGTCTGATGCATGTCATCGATATTGCGGAGACGAAAGATGTCATTTATTGGGTAGACTTGCAATGAGATGCATATCTTCTAAGAGTGTACACCTCTCCTAGTGCTGTTCTACTTGTCAGTCTCTGGGTATGCACTGACTTGAGGAATACATAACCAAAGAAGCTGTGTGAGTTTTGAGAATTTTGTGTGTGAAATGAGCAATATAAGAAATATAAATGAGATGTGATTTGGTGTTTTATGTGAGTAATTTGAGTCTTTCAAGTTGTATTCTTCTAAATCAGTTGCACAAAGTGTGTGCATAAAAACACATCTTAAACATGTAGCAGTTGTTAATGGTGCACTTTAGAGAATGTGTGAGGTGTAGAATTTGTTCTGTGCCCTGACCACAAACTGGCTGTGACACCTCGTTTGGCAAGGAAATCAACTGGACTGTAAGGTCGCACAGGCAAAATGGAGTTTGCTATAGGATAAGGGATAAGCTATGGCATCCCTATCAAGAAGGGAGAGAAGAATGGGCAAAAGATCTGCAGGTGAAAATAGTACACTTTTTTGTGAAGGAAGTAGCCTCCTGTAAAGTCTAGTCCCCATTTACTGTCAGGGTGCAAGATGAGCGAACGCAGCTGAGTTTTGCTCTTTCTGCATGGTCACCCTAGAAGTTTTTCCCTTTTGCTGAATCCTATTTTTTCCAGCTATTGAACACTGTGCTTTTTACCCCTGCTAACCAATTCTCTTCATGTTGAGAGGAGAGGCACAAGCCCTTCAGTTTGTTATACACCTGATTGGAATTGTTTATGTATGTATAAGTTCTTAGTATCTGGCACACAGGTGTACCCATGTCATAAGTGAACTCCAGTGCCATCCACTACTGTGACAATGTAACAATTATTTCAGGCCTTCTACCAGTACCAGTAGCCTGGCTGTGCAGTTTTTAACTTTAAGTTTGACCTGTCATAATAACCCCTTTTAGACAAGCTTAAACCTTCCTTTAAAATATTAATAAATCACCTCTAAGTAGGCCTTATTGCCCACGAGGGCGGATGCATGGTTTTTAAAAGTCACACATGTAGAAGTTTAATGTTAAACATGTCCTTACAATAAAGAAGCCCTACAAGCTATTTTCAATGTAGCAGGGTCAGCTGTTCCATAGGAAAGCACTGGGATAAAATTTTAATTTTGAATAAATGTTATCTGTGCCTAGGAAACTGCTACAAATGTATTTGTTGATCTTCTGAAATATTTATTACTGGCGAAGTTGGATTTGTATACATATTTTGGAAAGGTGGCTTTTTAAAAGTTACCTGAAGCCCTGGAAGCTAAATCTGTATTTTGTTCTCCAACTCCTGCCAGCTAGTACTTAGCATTTCAATAGGCATGAATGAGGTGTGAACTTGCTCCCAGAAAAGGGACAAAAGGCCTTGGGTGTGGCGAGGTTTTGTGACCTTGACAGGATGACCTTTGGGCTGGACTCAAACACTTCATTAACTTAAGAGGCCTTCCCTGACGCAAGTGGACATAGCTAACACTCAGGCCTGACCCCTTCTTTTGCCTATCCAGCCAGACTGTCTTTATCTGGTTTATTTGGTTAATTTAGTGTTTTGCCCTATCCAGGATTGTGATTATTACTTGAGATTAGTACTTAACCCCTCAACTTATAACTCAATTTCTTACAAAACGTTTTCTGCAAGTCATGTAAAGTTGTGCCCTGGATTTTGAAATTGGAAGAGCATAAGTGAAGCTCAGAAAGGGCATCTTGTGATGTCACTGATCAAATGTAAGATGAGAGAACAACATTGGTGACAAGGTAATGATCGATTGGTAGATATGTTTTTTTTTTTAATAGGGATAGTGACAAAGTTTTTAATCTATTCCTCTTTGTCAGGTGTTGTGGATTAAGCCACCTTGTAGATGTTTACGTGATTGTTCTTGTTTATAATTGGTCCTACTGCACGTGAGGGTCCAGTTCTTGGTGGTGGATTCCAGGTCTTGCGAGAGACCGGAGCGAGCTGCGAGTCCGCGACCGGAGCGAGCTGCATGTGTGTGCGTGCAGGAAGACAGCGAGCCCGCGACTGTACTGTACCGGGAGCCGGAGCCGGCAGCTGGTCGGGGGTCCGTGATCTGTGATCCTGCGAGCCCGCTGTGAACCCCCCGAACCGCAGCATTCGAAGTCGCGGACCGCGAGCCAGATCAGGTGCGGCTACATTGGAAGTAGCGAGCCCCCGGCGGTCAGGCACACCAGGTGGCGTGGTGCAGCCACGACCGCAAAATCTGCGCAAATCTAGCGCTGTGTTCTACGTACAGGAGCAATCCGTAGCAGGCGGGGGGAGGAGAGTCATTGCCGAGTCACTGCTGCAAGTTAAAGTAGCTGAGGCAGCTGAGGCCATCTCTCACAGCCTCTGGCGGGTGGCAGACCCCTCCTTTTTGTGCTTTGCTCCTAGTCCTCCTAGTCCTTGCCTGCCTTGCCCTGCCTGCAGGTGTTTGGAGGGGTGTTTGGTCATCGCTGGGACTGCTGGAACTGCTGGCTCGGCATATCATTCTGGCTGGGGGGGGGGGGACCAGAGGACATAACATGCGAGGCAAGGAAAACCAGTTTCTGAGCACTTGAGCACTTGAGCAGAGCGGAGTCTGGATTCACCAACGACCCCTGCCCAGTCCTGCCCAGCTCAGCTTAGCTCAGCTCAACTTAGCATAACTCAATTCAACTCAGCTCAGCCCAGCTCGAAAACAGCATTAGAACCAGGAACTGGGAGTTACCGCGCAAACAATAAAGATAAGGGGTGTGAGAAAACTGCAAAGTCACCTCGAAGTCACTGTAAGTCAAAAAACAGTAAAGCAATAAAACGGTAAAACCAAATATCCCAGTCGCAGCATAGTACTGCAAAGTATGAGGTCAGGATGTGAGCGTGGAGGACCTACATCTACAAATAACACCAGCAAGCGGAAAAGGAAGCTGAAAACATCTGCTGGCACCGTGGGCGAACCGCAGGCAAAAACCAGACCTGCTACACAGAAACCTGACGCCATATTTGAATTAACCCCAGACACTAAAAGGCCAAACAATATAAACAACATAACAAACAAAACTCCAGGAAATAAAATTTTAAAGCATGCGCTTTTTCAGCCTAAAATAGATACGAATTTCTGCTTCCTAAAAAACGCTGGTGACACTCTTCTCTCAGGCCCTACACCCACAATGGGCCTTCTGACTCCCCTACAGCCCCTACACCTACTGGAAAGCGGAGAGGGTGAAGGAAACCTAAATCAAACCAGCAGGGCGGAGACTTCTGGTCTAATCAGTCCAGTCATTTTACCAATAAACCAACCAACAATCTTACAGTGTCAAGCTGTCTCAGCCCCCAGGATGCCTCAGACCCCGGGAAACAAACCCGAGGAAGAAGTTATGGAATTAACACGGGAGATGAATACAAAGATAAACATCAGGGATGAACGGGAAGCCACTACTGAAGAAAAAGGGATTTACAACTTCAAAGCAACAATCATTTCAAACGCTCCTTCTCCTAAGAGCAAATTACGATACAAAGCTGAAGGAGGTAATTGTGTTACAATAGAGGCATTAAGCATTTATGAGCTAGCCAAAGGAAAGAACATGCATACCTGCCAATGAAATAGAGAAAACAAAAACAGCGGGTGCACCCGAAATCCAAAACGAAATCCCGGTCTTTGAGCACAAAAAACTGTTTGTTACATCACCAACTCAACATAATCTCGCAATATCCCACCTCAGTAAACTGGATGATAGTGAAAATCTGGACAACCTTTCATGCCTAGACAAGGAATAATGGGAGGGGCTCCTTGAAACCTACTCCCAGGATAATGGCAGGAACAACACCCCAGCAGACTTAAAAGCAGAGGGGCAAGTGGGACATATGGCCCAGAATGGAGAGGAGGGGCCGCAAGCAAAAACAAATGTACCTGGATGTCTAAAGAGCGCGTCCACACATCAATCAGATAATGGGAAAGCCTGGGCAAGTCTGCTAAAAACAGTGCAACTCATGGTAGAGTCCCTGCAATATCAATCTGACAAAATGGACACCCAACTAACCTTAATGAACACTTTTGCAGTGTTTGTGGTTGCAATTGACAGTGAGCTAGGCACGCTGAACACCTCTCTGCAAAACATCCAGGACTATGCCTTAGCCAATAGTCAAAACTGTGGATGTAGCCCGATTGTAGACAAACTAGCCACTCTCCCGACAATGGTGAGTGACCTATGCATACAAATTAAAAAATGCTCAAACAGCCGTTCTGAGTTGACAGTGGAACAGTCCTTAAACGGAAATTATAAAGACATGACAGCCCACCCACACGAAATCACCAAGGGTGAGAACCGACCCACCATGACCAAACAAATACAAAACAATGGAAAAAATATGAACAGTCAAAAAACTTCCACAGTAAATAAAGCGCTGGATACTTCGGGACAGGAGAAAGGGGAAAACAAAATGAATGCAAAACAAAGACTGCACAAAAACGAAAAGGTCGGAACCAAAAACAAATCTGTGACAAGACTGGATTTATGCGCCTCTTTGGGGCAACAACAACCGAAAAAGAGATTTAACCAACAAAATCCATCAATACCATAAATAACCAAAACAAAAGGCATTAAAATAAAGGCGGGATTAAGTCAAAAGTCTCCAATCAGGATCCTAGAAGCTATAACGACGGAACAACTAGGAGAGGCAGAGGATACAGACTCCACACAGCCATCTTCGGAAAGGAACAGCAGTTTAAATTGTTTCAAAAATTCTAAAGCAGAAACTATGACGAGAACTCAGTTACCAGACTATAACCAGGATGACATGCCATCTGGAATTCCGCAAAATCCAAATACAAATGGTCAAGTCTCTGGGGGAAGCAAGGTGAATTTGGACAATCAGGATATTAAACGTATGGCATTAGAGATCACAAAGAGGAGCCATCACTTCAATAAGGTCATGATCCACAGGGAAATGGAGAATACTAGCACCAGCCAATTTCGTAATGACGTTACGACAGACACACAAACTTCTACCTCTACAAATACAGAGCACCGTCAGGGACAGCATCTTGTGGTACTCACCGAGCCTAACTGCATCAGTGTGGAATTAAATCAGAGAGATCTTGCAGGCCAATTGACGGAAACTGAACAAAAGGTGCAATTGACAACAATTGAAGGGAACCTGAGGGAGACAGGAGAATGTCAGAATAATGCTGCCGTTCAAATTACTAAGCAAGAAACTGTCCCCAAAGGAATAAATTGGGAGGAAACAAGCGCCCTTTGGTTTATACCAGAATACACTTCTAAGGGTAGGTATGACATCATGAACCGAGGCAACATACTGCGTCTGCTATCCCACATTCCATCCTTGACTGAGATCAAGACAACTGACCTAGACTCGATTGAAGTCATCAAATGCAAGGACTCCATGGCAGGAGAAAAAACGAGAGCAACATGGAGTTCATCTACTATTGCACAAAGAATACATCAAGAAAGTGACATTTTCAAGAGCTGGGGGATAACTATTACCCCATATATTAAGCCAGGATATCCCGACCTGTTAAGGCCAAAGCACACAGGAGAAAACGAGGTGTCCGAAAACAGGACCACTGTATCGGTATTGAAAGGAGCCATGGGGCGAAGCAAAACAAATGGGGAAGTGATTTCAGCAGAATCTGAAACCTATCGTGACTCCACTAGATTGCCGAATTGGGATTCTGATATAAGATGGATCTCAAGAATAAAAAAGATTGACGATTTTCTGGAATACTCAAAAAGCCAGACACAAAAGGGTCTGGCAAATAAACTGTTGGATCTGGACTTCATCAACTATATCAGGGCTTTTAATTTTGTGGCTCTACAAGAGACCTGGCTGACTGATCCCCTCCATATGCAAGGATTCCTTCGTTTCTACACAAATGCACTAGCAGGGGCAAAATATGGTCACCTTCAGGGGGGCCTGGTCGTATACGTTGCATGTACAATCAATCTTAGCGCTCGTGAATTTGGTCCTACATCACCAGCAGCTCTATCTGTAAATGTATTCTCTTCGGAATCAACACAAGCAATGGACACCAACATCATAATAATAAAAGTTTATATTCAACCAAAACGAAAAAAGCAAATTAATAAAAAATTTGTAATTTTGTAGAAACATGTATTGGAGTAGGACCTACAACTGAATTTATTGTTACAGTGGACCTAAACTTAAACCTAATGGGCTCCTCAGTGGGCGACAAAGTGTCCTTCTAAAATACAATTTGGAATATCCCAAAGCAAGGGAAACTATATTCATGCCAGCAAACTAAAGCGGGACAGTCTGCCCTAGCGGAATTGGAACATCTAAGCTTAAGAGCACTAAACGGCAGATCAAGAGGAGACAATCCCCCCCCCCCCCTCCCCCATAGCAACACACAGCTCATTTAGAACGAACACCGTACTGGACTACACTTTTGTCTCCCTTGAGTTGTTCCATCAAATTACCCTATTTCAACTGGGTGATAAAGGAGATAGCAATCACCGGCCACAAGAAATCGAGGTCAGAACAATCGTCTATATGTTCAAGCAGTGCCGGGCTCCTTGTGGATCAGACTTCACTATTAACCTCAAGAGAATCAACTTTGGTACAGCCACAGTTTGTAGAATTCTGGGAACTGCAAAAGAACACTTTGACTTGAGGGCCGGACAAGACTAGGTCAGGAAGTGGGAAAACTTTACGGATACCGTGGCAGTCTACTACTAACATCAAACCCAAAACCCAACAGAGATTCGGAGGAGCGAAGTCTATATCACAATCTGCTATGAAAGAAATTAAGCAGACCAAGAATTCTATCTATCGCTCATTGAGACAGCTACGGTGTAACCCTCAAGATATAACACAATTAAACTTACTGCGAAAGAAAAAGGCTCTATTGAAAAGACAAAAATTGGATGCTAACAGAGAAATAGAGAACGATTTCTGGGCAAAACTACTGACATCAAACAAAATAACAGTGCAAGTTTTTGAGAACCATAAATCAATTTGTTCATCCTAACCACGATCGGATTTCCTCAAATATTTTGGAGGAAGTATGGACAAAATATCTTTGGTCTCATTTCCATCAAGACATAGAGTTCAGCGCAAAGGGGGAATTTACTTTGGTTATATCAGAAGGTCTTAACACCAGTACGGCTTATGCAAGAAGCAACCAGATGGCACTACGGGAAGCAGATGGAGACGTCTTAAATGACGACCTGCCAACAAATCGAATCAAGATCATTAAAAGGCAAATAGGCAAGGGCAGGATGGAAGGGGCACCCGGCCCAAATGGAATACCACCGGTACTCTACAAGCAAGAGCCAACTTTTTGGGCTGAAGCGCTAGAACCACTGTTGAGGAAAATAAGGACGACAAACATCCTGCCACAGTCCTGGAGAGGATCTATCATTGCACCAATCCACAAGTCAGGGGATAGGTCAATCCCACAGAACTATCGGCTAGTGGCATTAATGGACAATGAGGCAAAATTATTTGCTGGAATGCTTCTAGAAGAGCTCCAGGCATGGGCAGCAGAAAAATCCGCTATCCCAATAAATCAGACTGGATTTGCGAAAGAAGTGGGGACAACCACAAATATAATAACGATGGCAATGCTTTTTGACAAGGCCTAAACGTCAAGGAGTTCCCTGCATTTATGTTTTATCGACTATAAAGCAGACTTTGACCACTTCAATCGAAACAGACTATGGTCCAAACTGCATAGTTGGGGGCTCCCCCAATCCCTTCTAAATCTGCTGATAAACCTGCATACCAACACCTGGGTTCAGATTAAGTTGGGTGATGGATCATTCCTGTCGAGACGGATACCAACGGGCAAAGGGCTTAAACAAGGATGCGTTTTAGCCCCGACACTTTTTAATCTTTTCATAGCTGATCTAGTACCGATATTAAATGCCTGTAATTCGCACGCTCCAAAACTGGGAGACGTCTTACTGCCATGTCTCCTATATGCGGACGACATAGTCCTGATCAGCCAAACAAAAGTAGGCCTTCAACATCTTATAAACGCTACACAGGACTATTCAAAAGAAAATGGTTTAACTATAAATCTTGACAAAACAAGAACTATTACAGTCAGTAAAAAAGGGAAAAACCAGCAGCATGGTTCTGGGGGAAGACCCGACTAGAGAACACCTTGGAATATAAATACCTGGGCGTAAAGATAGACAAATGCGGTCAATTCCTTGCGCAGAGAAACAGCATCAGGCATAAAGGCATTGCCCTGGCAACCTCTTTAAAAACTCTGAACTCTAAACTAAGCGGTCCATCGATTCAGTCTATAGCGCAGGTGATTCGTGCAAAGCTACTGCCAACAATTACTTATGGTAGAGAGGCGCAGAAAGGAAGAGATGCCAAACTACTTGACTCTACAGTAACAACTACGTATAGAATCATATATGGGCTTCCTAAATATACTTCACTCCCGCAAATCAGACAGTTTGGCATACAGAAGCAATCTATTGCGAGACAAGGGGCATACATCATAGCGTGGGACAAAATACGGAAAGCCGCTCAGGGAGCATTAAATGCACAGCTATGGAAAGAGATAGAATGTTACACCACCTCACCTGCAGCGAGATATCTTAAAAACGGCTTATACATATTGGGATTGAACCAACTCTGGGAAACACCTACTAGTACCGGCGTGCTTAAGAAACTAGTTTGGAAAACAGTCAAACACCTGTCGTGGCTGGATGATAAAGCCTCACTCTCAGAGAGGTCTCACGGATGAATGACTCTGAACACTTACTGCGAGCCAGCTGCTCAGAAGTACTTCAATTTGGGTTATGCCAAGCATATAAAAATCAGTTTTATGAAGCATAGACTTGGTCTGCTACCCTGCATTCAGCATCTTCCACCCTGGCTAAATGAGAAGGCAGACCCTAGGTACCGCTTATGCGGATCAGCACTGGAAGATCTGCTGCACCTACTATGCTCCTGCAAAGAACTTTCACAAGAACGGAAACAACTGCTGTAAGTTAAATTCAACCAGCGAGGAGTTTAAACCAGGAGGCAGGCTGTCCTGGCATGTTTTGCACCGAGTGACCCTAAAGTGAACAGTTCCTTGGTAAAATTCTTGAGGATATGCGAAAAAGAAAATGTCGGAAACCGAGTTATTGACAGATAACCAACTCAGTGACATGGAAAAAAAACAGGAGCAGGAGTAGCTCGATGTCTAGATCTAACAAACTTTATTCTTGAGCTACAAACTCCTCATTTTGTATGTATTAATGTTTAACACACTAAGGAATATACAGACTTAAACCAAATATCCAGAATAATAAACCAGATGTGCACTGCTGGATATAAGGTGCCTAAAAACTAGTCACTAGATTTGTAACTTTTGCACAATAATAGCACAGTCTTTTAAAAGAATTTTAATGTTTTTAGAAGAATGGAGTTTTTATACGTAAAAGATTGTCTTGAAATGAAATATTCTTGTATTGCAATCATTTTAATGAACTATGCAAATAAAATAAACTTGAAACTTGGTCCTACTGCATATGGGACAGGCTACCTCTCTAGTAAAGTGGAAAAGATAAAATCTATGTATAGTGCTGAATACCAGCGATGGGTGTGAATATTTTGAGGAAGTGTTTACCAATGAAAAATATACCTGCATCAAGTTAAAAGATAATGGTGAATATGCTGCATCACATCAAATAAAGATCAGTGGACAGACAAACTGACCAAGCAAACACTCAAAAATTTAGAGCATCACAGGGGTGCTTGGTTGGTAGAGACAAGGTATTAATTTCGTAATGTATGTTCATACAGATGTTATCAATATAAGATGATCTAGCAGGAATATTCCCAATTCTTTGTTGGGACCGGATTTGAAGATTATGCTGTATCTTCCCTCACATTATTCTCCAGCAGGGCTAATCTAGAACACCAAACGGACAAAGCGATGATGGACTTTGATAGCCGCAACTTTGCCATCTCCGCCTTTGGGCGGAATGCAATTTGTTACGGCCTCTTTAATCGTGTGGGTCGGTGTAGGGTCGGTCTTCAGAGTTTTAAAATCATCTTCTGTGTTGTTGCTCGCGACCTTAAATATGGCCGTTTGGCCCCAGGCCAGTCAATTACTAACCGGCCGGAGACTGGGCGTACCGCCACGCTGCTATGGTGAGGGGCACCTGCTTAATGGCGCATGATTATGAGGATACAATACAGGCAGGGATTTAAGTGGGCCGGGTCTCACCGGGTCTGAGCACCGGCAGTTGTTTTTAAGGGGGCCTCGAAACCGGTCTCTATCGGCTCTGTTTTGTGCCCTGGCGGTCCGTTTTTTAGGTCTTGCCTAGCGTTGCAGCACGAATGCACTGCCACCGCTTTGCGAGGCATGCAGTATATACTGTAGTGTGGAAGCTTCGTGGAAGCTCCACCCACTCTCTGATCATTGGCTTTTGTCCTAAATGCTGCCTTCCGATTGGTTTGAGGCTTGTTAGTCCCTCCTCATTCATCATTTGTATCCTTCCACGGGTATTGGCCATTTTACTCCTAGCACTATTTTCTTTTAGGCCTCGTGTAGCGTTGCAACGCGCATGCGCTGCCATAGCTTTGCAAAGCATGCAGTATATACTGTGGTGTGGAAGCTTCGTGGAAGCTCCTCCCACTCTCTGCCCATTGGCTTTTGTCTTAAATGCTGCCTTCCGATTGATTTGAGGCTTGTTAATCCCTCCTCATTCTTCATTTGTATCCTTTCATGGCTATTGGCCCCTTCACGCCTAACACTATTTTCTTCCCTGTTTCCCCACCCCATCGCCTCCTCCCTCAGTCTGTGACTTTTCAACCTCCCCTGCCCCTCCCCCCACCACTCTCGTTCGTGTTTTCTTGCCTGCCGGCACTTCTGTTTTCATCTTTATTATTGCCACCTTGAAATATGCGCGTTGAAGATGCGTGCTGTACAAAAACTTCTCTTGTTTAATGAACTAGATTTTAATGTTACCCTAAATATAATAAGACTCTAGGCAACATTCGGGGTATGCATGGCAACTGACGCCTCTTATTTCACAAATGGCATTGTTGTCGGGCAGGAGAAGCGGCTGTGTTTTAACTCATGCTTAAAACAAGCACTTTTAATAACTTCCTCTCAATTCAGTGCTATAATCTTGTGTACTGAGGTGACGCGCTAAAGAAATGCACTTTTTTTAATTCTGAAGAGACATTATCGCACATTTACATCATGTTTACTGTATGATTAACATGCCGATCATTTTCAAGTCTTGCCCACTGGCTCGTATACGCTTGGCTCTTCACCGGCTGGCTCTACCTGCTAATTAATATATTGGCTTGCGCACCTTTTAACAAAGAGAGATGAATGGATACATGACAGTGAGCCCGGTAGATGGTAGAAAAATAGACTGGTGAAGACAAACATACAAAGTCAGTCTCCATTGCCTCACGTCAGAAACATCACTTTCAATAACATGGAAATCTGCCGGCAACTCCTGCATGCCCCAACCTTATCCCCCTCACCTATTCTTAGCAGAAGTGGCAGATTCTGAGCTGTGCCCTGCTGGTACAGAGGAGCATGGCAGAGTCTTTAGAAGCGCTAGGATCCCTAGCCTCTCCGGGCGGGCACCTAAGCCTTCCGGGTGCCTTCACACTCAGGATAAATGAATACATTTTGTTCTGTGCTTTAGTCTCCCCTCTGTGAGCACTGTCTGGTAGATGAACCTCTGTGTTAATAAACACATTCAAAGAGGTGGTTGGGTACAAACAAACAGCCACAATACTGTACGTTTTGAACGTGTAGTTAAATAACTGCTCATCGAGTACCTCATTGGCTGATCATTCCATGGCGCTACCAAAACTACATTTGGACACATTTGCTCAACTGTAAAAGACTCCCTTCTATGGGTCATTTAACAACTCGGGGCTTTGGGGTTAGATAACCTACTTTGGATGCTGTGTAAAAGAGTAAATACAAAAATGAATGCAATGAAACTAAGCAACCAGTACTGTCTAAAAACTGACACACATTCTGGCATTTTGTTTGGTTCATGTCGATTTCCTCATAGATGCGAGTAAAGTACTCTTAATATCTTAATTAAATCTGCACTCTTTTAACTAATAGCACCGGGCGACCTTTGACAACTAGACAATACATTTTCATGTACCCCAGAAGCCCCCCTGCCCCGTTGGCAAACTTCATTGCCTCCCAGTGTTTTGGCGATAACCAAGACGCAGGATAGTGAGTCAAATAGTCCAGAAAATGAAAGAGAATCCGGGATTCAGATTCACATGCTCCCCCCGATCGCGTTGGTTAGTCTGTAAGTACTACCTTTATTAATGAGTTTCGCATTATTAAAGCACCACGGTGTGCATGTGTGGCGACACTTCACCCATGAGGTACGTGCCAAGCAATTGTTGACACAATCCACACTGCGTCTTTTTCAATATATTTATTATGAAGTGCAGGACCTTTCCAAGGAGTTTTGCACACTACATACATTCACTCCAAAATAAAACATGTAGGTCAAAAAGAAATTGCCATTTACAACGTCAATAGCTCTAACTTATAAATGCGAGACCTATTTGCATTGCAAATGCTTGTTTTCCGGACTGCAGTGACAGCAGTCATGCGAGGTGAGCGTTGTAAGGGGAAGGGAACTCCTTTAAAGAGTCCTTTTCTCTGTGGATTTCCCTTCTGTTTAAACTCGGGAGCAGCAACATTGTCGTGGTGTCATCAGGGCTTTAAGTGGAAGCTTTTTCAATATTATATACAGCCATAGTTGCTGCTTATTTATTGTATGCAACTAGCAACCATTGACAAAGCCAATAGTCCTGACTTGAAGGTATGATGTGACTTGTTGTATCATATATCTGGACACAATGACAGGAACAGCAAAATACAAGTCGGACTGCAGACTGTGCTAAACACATATTTTTCAACTTACTGTTATTAAACAACGCCCTTAATTACATTGACCACGCCCCTTTGAGAGACCCCACCCCCAATTTTTTCATCCCACTTAAAGCCCTGAATACAAGTTCTCACGGTTTGCACAGTTGATTTTTTCCCCGTTTGCATTCCTTTTCCGTGTGTCCGTGACATTTTGTTTTTGGTAGCACGGTCAGCACGCCTACAGCGGGGTCTGGTCCTCGTTAGGTGACTTCCTTTGATATCAGGGAAATTGTCTTTCACTTTAATCGTACCCGTATTGTGGCGCATTAATGTCTGTTACGTTCTCGGCAGCGCGCTACTTTGTATCGAGGGCGCTTAGGTCAGAAATGTGGGCAATGCAGAGGAGCTTTCGTTTTAATTTTCGGGTTATAAGCAAACCATGGACTGGTCTATTAACTGTTTAAGTGTTTTTTCAATTTTTTCTGTCATACGGTTTGGCCGCATAATCATAACAAGCATTGGCATAGCCAATAGGTCTCGCTTTTGGGACCTTATAAGTGTTTAGCCATGCAACAGTTAATGTTACTGCACCAAGGATATTGTGCTGGATAACTACACACTTAAACGGTCCCAAAGGCGAGACCTATTGGCTATGCCAATGCTTGTTAGCATTTGAGTGTGATTATAGAGGTATGGGCGAAACCGTTTAGGGCCGTTCCGTCCAGAATTTGATGGCCTGTGGTGTTGAAAGCACTGCTAGATAACAAGGGTATAAGAAGTCGGGAATGGGCACAAGTGAAGGGTATGACATGAAATTCCAAATGTCAAAATCATAAAATGTGTGATTTAAGATATGGATGTCGTTTAAGAACAAATGTGTTATTTTCTTGAAAGTTAAAAACAGCCAATAACTGCATTGTAAATAGAGACACAGGTTTTCCATTTTTACTATAAATGCTTCCCTCTCTTTATTTTAAAAATCACAAAGAAGTAGAGGTTAAGGGTCTGATTTGCAAAGGGACTTACGTGTAGTAAAGGTACAAGTGTGGAGTCTCTGCACTCTGGGCAGTCTCTCTGTCCAGCGCACTGCAGTGAGTGCAGTGCGGAGATTCTGCCATGAGTGAAGAGACATGTAACTTTATTGCATATTAGTCCCTTTGTGATTTGAGCCCTAAGCCTTCATTTAAGGGTCTCACCATATGTTCAATCATGCCTGCTAGATCAAACGTTATGCATATAATCAGAAGCCCTAGTATTAAAACATGCCATCTTGTAATGTGCCATACATTGTCATTACCTTTTCTGTTTGCGAAAGGCACCAGTTATCGAAAGTAGTAAAATAAACTTTTACTAAACTCACCTTGGTGAAACTGCAACGATTGCTGCTGCTTATTGAGGAGCATAAGGGCTGGTACCCAGCTAATGCCCCGTGCGCTCATTGAGAAAAGTGTGGGGTGACCAGCAATATCAAAGGAGAGGCAGAACGATCTAAGAGTAGGAGCATAGACAAGAACAGAGGAGAGGATAGGATAGTGGAATGAAGGGTCCCGAACACAGGAGAGGGTTGAGTAGTCGATTACAGGACAGGCAGTCAGTGCGAAGGAAAACGCAGGGGAAACTGTTGGTGAAAGAGGCAAAGATTTGATGAAGGGAGGACGAAATGGTTACAGGGGGGGGCACAGGGTGGATTAGCTACTTTCATAAGAGGAAACGTTTGTTAGGAGGATGTTGTGTTAAATCGTAATAATGTAACTGCGCAGGGTTGAGGCGAGTGAGGACTTGAGCACTGTGGACTAATTATAGTGTTAATCTTGGAGCAGATGTAGCAGGGTGAAGTCATGAGCAGGTAAGGATGAACAATAGAATACTGATTATTGAAGATGATGGAGAGAGTAAAGAGCTGAAGGTTTGCACAGAGCGCTTGTGGATGGTGAGGTAATGAGGTCCGGGAAATAGATAGATTTGACACCTCCTAGATCATTATGCAGTGTATGAAGGGCTTGCTTATTAACCAAGAAGTTAGCAGTGAATATGTGCTTTCGCCATTGAGGAGTGATCAGACAGAAGTGGAGACACTGCCGAAAGCATCAGTAAAATATTTTGGCAAGTTATGGTCACACCAGTGAAAGCAGAATCGTTTGGTGAAGGCAAGAAATAGGTGTGTAGCATAATTTCCGCCAGCTGTAACTGAAAGCCATTACTATATAGTTACAGAGACAAATGCGTTTCCAGATGTTTGGAATGAAAGAGGCTTATGGTGCGAGTCCTAATGAGAAAACATCTTGTCATCCATAATAAAACACTGACCAAGGAGAGTAAGATCACATAGGTATGCTTTACTAAGGTAATCCCTAAAACAAAACAAATGTTAGATTGGTTTTGAAATAACAGTAAAATCATGAGTCTGAGTCTTAGGACCTGGAAGGCCAGTGCAATCAGGAGTGAAATACGGACAGTATTGGAGCATGCTAGTATAAACTATGTTCAGGATCCTTTGAGACACCTTTAAAAATACATTTTAATACAAGTAAAAGGGATAGCTCCTTTCCGCTCCTAAAGGGTCTTTTTTTTTAACGCAGAACAAAATGCTGTATGGTGCTCTGTAAAACACGCTAGCGCCACCTGGTGTATTTCATGCAATACGGCCCCAGAAATGTTCTGCCAAATGCAATGGATCTCCGTCACATAAACAAAGGCAATAAAAATCAAACATCAAAGCGGCGAAAGTGAAAGTAATCGAGCAGAGCATCAAAGGGCTGGGTGAGAAGGGAGGGGGGAATGCAAGGGTCAAAGTGGCTAAAGTGAAAGAAAGCTATAGAGAAGGGAGGGGGGAGTGGGAGCAGCTGTGCACGTGCATGTGATCGTGCACTCAAGGTTTAGGCCAGCCAAAAGACTGTGGGTAGCACTTTGAAAATCCCACATACAAAATGTCTCTTCGAGCCTTTGGCTCAGCGAGACCTAAAAACACTGCACCTTTGCAGCTAAGCAAACCGGACATGCTTTTCTGTTTTGCTTTAGTAACGGCTATGACACTTGGTACACGTGTCGCATTAAAATTAGTCCTCCATGGTATCTTGCTTGTTTTTTTACTTTATGATTTAACATTGGGGAGAGTTCATGCTTGTGGTCCCCTTTTTCTTTCATTGGATATTGCAACCTACTTAGCAGAGGGTCACCCATTTCCTACTTTATGATATTGCAATCATATTTCAGCTGCGCGGAATACTTATTCACTGTGCATTTTCATCTTGGTGTTTAGGTATTGATGACGGGATACCTGGTGTCCTAATGTGGAGCTGTTCCGTATTGAAATTCACCATCTCTGGTCTTGACATACGAAAGTATGGAGATATAAACCAAGTTACACGTGCCTTGTTACCATCGCTACTCAACTTGGATATCTGACCTGTTTATTATTTTAAAAGGTGGGCTCTTCTCAACTATCTAATTATATTGCACAATATTATTATTATTATGATTGGAACTCCTTTGCCCACCATTGCATCACTTGGGTTGACTTTTGGGTATTTTCTACTGAATGTCGCCACATTGGCCTTTCATTTCATTCACTTCCATGAGATGAAATGTTTTCACCCCAGCTTTATTGGCTTAAACGTCACTATTTTAATTGTATTTAAGTGGTATACATAGTCATGTGATATTTTGATATGTGCTTTTTGAATGTCCTATGGACCAATTAAACTCGCATTCTCCACTCATGCTGAGTTTCAAATGATTGTGCCCACCGGAAAATAATAGTATGTGATTTTTATAAAGATCCTCCCCTATAACCCAGTTTGGAGTTTTCAGGTGGTAGACTAGAACAATAAAT
Organism: Triturus cristatus; assembly: GCF_964204655.1. Taxonomy (NCBI): domain Eukaryota; kingdom Metazoa; phylum Chordata; class Amphibia; order Caudata; family Salamandridae; genus Triturus; species Triturus cristatus. The sequence goes on from NC_140589.1 coordinate 396,537,898, forward strand.
TTATGTTTTCTGTTCCATAACCTGTGAGGTTGAAAGAGGCTGAAAAAGGAACAAAAAAACATTTTTGTGGACAATATCCCTAATGCAGCAAGTCCAGTGTTACAATGCTGCGACAGGTGTAATGGGACAGGGGATCATTTGCTTTAAGGCTCCCACTAATGGGTGTAGCTATAAATCATGCATCATGCTCTGGGGCTCAAGATTCTGAGGGGCTCTGCACCTCAATTATGAACGTTTTTGTACCAAACCAGAAGTGAAGGTGCATTGCAGCAGATGGCACTCCTGCTCGTAGCTTTCTGAGACGCATCAGCAATAAGGGAAGAGTTGCTTAGAGTGTGTTAGTCTGAATCTGGGAGAACCTGACAGGATGGGAAGCAGTAGTGCATCAATGAAAAAGTTGGGAAATTATTTACTGACAAACTGCCAGTGATAAACTGAGAACGCACCTCCGTTGTCCAGCATGAGACAATGGGACAAACGTTCTCATCTATATGGTAATGCTATTACATATTCTGTGGCAATAGCAATGTTACCCTATGTGTTTGGCAGAAATCTGATGGAGACATCTAGCCGCAGATTCCTTATCTTTTGAATTCTTCCCAGGCGCCAGTCTGGATCCATAATTTTTTCAGCAGTACCTCTGCGCACCGATGTCGGCGTCGTACGGCTTCCGGATGACGTCGACTCCGATTATGACGTCACTGGAGCCATACTAGGCCCTTCTGGCATGCAGACACCAATTTCTTCTTTTCTGCGCCGTATTGCGGACACAGAGAAGCGGTTCCTCGGGTGGATTTTTCTTTTGCCTACTTTGATACTTTGTTGTCAGTGGAATAGTGTGCCTTTGTCTATGTCTACAGGTTTCAAACCTTGTGGGTCTTGTAACAGATCTATGTCGGTGACGGACCCGCATACAATTTGTATGTAGTGTTTGGGCAAGCATCACAACGCAGAGGATTGCGGCTTCTTCCAGAAACTGAAGCCTAAGTCGCTCAAGGAGCGTCATTTGGAGTTGATGGCGGTGTGTGTGTCACAGTCCTTGGAGGCTTCCCAGCCTTGGTCTTCGTCATTCCGGGAAGAGCGGGGTCGATCTAGGAGTTAAAGCCTGTCTGGAGGAAGTCGTTCTCCGAGGAAGTGAGAAGGTAATGGACGGTTGAAGTCGCGGCGTTCTCGGAATTCACCGCATGAAGGCTCCATCTCTCATGGCTCCTCCCACTCGACGGTTGAGGAGGCCGTATGCAGCTTCCCACCGTGTCTCCCCGTGTTTCCAGGAGCCAAGGCATCGATGCCTTAGATGAGGGAATATTATAATTCCTTGCATCTCGTCTTTGGGACCCCATCTCCCTCTTGAGCTCCTTTATGCCCCAAGGAGGTGAGTGGGATGCCGTCGCAGGGTGTGTCTTCAGTGACGGTTGAGCCATTGGAGTAGATGCGTCGGCGCCCGTCGACGTTGGCTGGCGCTGCTTCGGCACAGGTCCACAGTCCTTCGAGATCTCGGCCTATGATGCTGGACTTCGATCAGCCGATTTCGGCACTGACGTCGGCAGTGTCGGTCGAAGTTGCTTCTCTTCCTCTGTGTAGGCATCGTACGATGTCCGATATAGAGTCGACTAGTTAAACTGAGGGAATATGTAGGTTTTGGTTCCTTCTCAGGAGGAGGTGTGGAAATGCAGCCTTTGTCAATTGAAAGGCTCTTTCAGACCATTCCCGACATGAATGTGCCTCAGATGGAGGAGAGCTGGTTGTCTGCTATGGGAGAGGCTAGTGGCCTGTATTCTTCACCAGCTTCAGGGTTTCTTTCTTCCCCTGGCCTTGATACAGAGGCGAGTTCCTCCTTTGGAAACATGCTTAGGAAAGTGGCTACGGGTTTAAGCTTGTCACTTCCTACAGTGCATGGTCCACAGACCCTTTGATTGAAGTTCTTTTTCAGGGACAGATGGGGGAAGAACCTGTTCTTCCATTTCGGGAGGCTCTGTTTGATATTTTATTAGGTACTTGGGCCAAGCCTGAGTCGGGGTCCTCAGCCTGGGATATTGCACGTAGGCACCTGCATGCACCTGGGGACCCTGTTTGTCTTCATAGACATCCTTCCACTTGTAGCTTGGAGACTCAGGTTGTGACTTCTTCACAAGATGTAGATTCAATACTTAAGACTCCAGTGGGTAAGGAGTCTAGAAGTCTCGATTTATGTCGTAAACTCATCTTTGCTACTACAAGCTGAGCCTTGAGATCAACAAACACGTCTTGTGTGCTAGGTCGATATTCCAATGGTTTATGGGATTCGTTACAGAATATGTTGTCATCTCTTCCGGATAACCTCTGCTCGGAGATTGGTGATTTGATTAGAGATGGTCATCAGGCTGCTAGACTTACTATAAGGTGTGGTATGGACACTATGGACTCTGTAGGTCGCGCCATGGCATCTGCAGTGGCATTAAGGCATTATGCTTGATTGGCAACTTCGGGTCTTGGAGGCTGTCCAGTCGTCTTTGGTCAACATACCATTTGATGGTGCCCATCTTTTTGGGAGTCAAGCTGATGCGGCGTTAAGACGCATCTGTGATAGACAAAGGTCTTCAGAGTCATAGTTTTTCATTTTCTGTTACTGGTGTAACTTGTCTTTATGCTTGAGATGCAGACTATTTCTTTATAAAAGAGTAAGCTTTATTAGGTCAGTCTTCATGTCCATTGTTGGTTTGACCACTTGGTGTTCCTGCGAGGCCAGATGTTTTATTTGCTGTACATTTTCCCTTCTTTAGGTCTCACGCCTGCGTGCACTGCACAGCAGTGCTCGCGCAGGCGCGAGGCATTTTGTAGGTGAAAAACGGGGAATCTGAGCTGACATAGGAATCGCACACGCTTGTGCGTTTCCTTTTCAGCTACCCCGTTGGTCCTAGCGTGCGTCTTTTAATGAAAGACTGCACGCTATTGGCCAGAGGTGGGCGCATTGCTCCGCCCATGGCCTATTGGTGTCTATTTTGCGCTTGGTGTGCGTAATAGACACCAATAGGCCATGGCTCGCAGTGGCGCGCGTGAGCGCACCACTCGCGGGCTTGTTGATTTCAGCAACCGAACCTCATTTCTATTTCTATCGCTATGCCACAGAGGCCAGGCTTGCGCCAGCAAGGGCACACAGGCTGATGGCGCAATTCTCCTCAGCGAGGATGAAAACGGCAGCAATCTCCACGAAGGACACAAGTTTCAGTGCTCGTGTAAGCTGGAACAGACGGCAGACAATAAACCTGCTCCGCAGCCTCAAACATCTGAATCACGGTCTCCATGAAGGTAATTCATGGCTTGTTGGAAACAGTCAAACAGGTTACGGATTTTCCACCTTCCTTCAGCCGGAGCCGCGCAACACCTTATTTCCTCATGATCATTAATCCCCTTTTCCCGCTCAGGTTTCAAGTGACTTTGACTGTCTGATGCGGCACACACTTCCAAGATGGGGGCGGCTCAGGGTGGTGATGTGCTTGAACCTTTTATTGTTGTTTGTACTGAGCTAGACAGGCGGCACCTCCCAGTGTGGAGTCCGGCAGCCCTCGCTGGCTCCACACCAGAGAGAGACAGTGGCAAGGCACTGACTGTTCACAACAATTAGTCACGTGACAGAGACGAGTGCCAAAGCTGCTAGAAAGGCACAGAGTTAACCTAACCCTAAATTAGTCCGTTCACAAAATCCTCATTATTCATTTGTAAACCGTCCAGTATATACCTGACCTCCCAATTGCCGCCAGTCATCAGTGTCAAGGCTCATACCACTTGCATTAAATCTCCCAGTTGCATGCTGGTATGTGATCCAGAGCAATGTAGTCCCTGCCGGACTTTGGTGCTCCCTGCTGGACCCTCCTATTGCATTAAACTACGTAAGGAACATACCAAAGACATGAATAAAGCATTTCTGGTAAATAACGATAGACAAGAATCTCTATTTTAAGATTTTCCCAACTAATTAAAGTACAGAACTACAATGGCGGATCCATCCAAGTTTAATCAGTAGGCATTCAATTAAATATAGCAAAGTCAGTAGAGTTAAAATATCAAGCATAGATTTGCCTTCACAAAAAGGAGAAAGAGTCTGTCATTTACATTTAGAAATCACACCCTTTTCAGGGCTTTAGACACAAGTTTCATACATTTTCTACATTAATATATAGTTCACATGGTCATAACCAATACAATTTAAGCAAACAGCAACATTTGCAATAAATTACATTAGAAGATGTTCTCGTCTTTTCTAATACATGGAGCTCTAATGTCACAACAGCTGTTTTTAGCACATGAAATGTTACATAGTATGTTATTCAGTCTAGGACATTCGCTCTGTCCTTGGGAAAGTACAGTCTGCTCACGTAGGTATCGGAAATAATTTTTTCAGCTATTGAGATCTACAAGTCTTTATTATGACACAGAATATACAGAAGCTCAAGTCACATGTTGACAGCAATATCATGAAAGATAGATGACGTGACTTAAGTTGTCCTAAATTAGAAAATACATGAATTCTTATGCTCTGAGCATTACATTTTTGAAATTTAAGCAACCCATGTTCACACCAGTAATCTCCCTAACATCTTTAATCCAGAGCATATTTTTCTCATCCTCCTCTTCCATCGAGAAGGCTCAGCCATTCCTGTACAAATGCCAACTATCCGGTCATACCTTACTTTTCCAACTCTGTCCGTGAAAGCAAACGAAAGCAAAACAAATTGAAACTTACCATCATCTTACTGAAAAAAACATATGTAGCAAGATTTTAGGAAAGGAGGGTTGCTGTAACCACAACAGAATAGGAAGCTTTCCATTGTGCACTAGCACAAATCTTAACTGGCCATGGCTAGCCACAAATGGCTGGAGCCCTCATTGCCCGACACAGTCAATCACAAAAGACTACCTCATTAGCGTTTATTCACAAAAACTGCAATATTGGTATCTCGTCTCGTGGATTAAACTCGCAGACTCACTAAATACAGAAAGAAAACGTTCACCCTCCCTTACAATCACATTAATTTCCTGATACATAAAATAGGCTAGCCACATAACCAACCTTAAACTTCAGTCCACAACTCGGTTCCTATCTGTCCTGATATTACCTCCCTATCATCCATTGTCTACCTAAATACCTGTCGTCAAGAAATATCATATCATCCTCCTCCAACCCCTCTCCAACCCTTTTGACCTGGGTTGTGTGTCCAGGAACCAAGCAAACAAGCAACTCTTCCATAGCATCTTAAACTAACAACAACTCTGAACCCAGCAACCCCTTTCTCTGAGTGTCCTGACCCACCACAAAACCATACCAACTTACACTTTGCTAACCCCTCAGTAACATTACTTAGCAGAAGATCATGATTGCTGTTGAATCTGTCCCCCAACTACACAACCCATATCTTTCAACTTTATAATGTCGTATTCATTATTGCCCCAAATTAGTTCATACTCTTCATTTTCGCTGTGCCCAACTTTAATAATGTGAGACCTATTGCATTGCAAATGCTTGTTTAAGTTGGTATTGATTTAGATGACCGAGGGAGGTTTCCCTTTGTCCCTTGGCCTCTGAGGAGGAGCTTTGTGCACAAGAGGTTATTGTCAAGAGATGTGTCTTCTTGTATGGAAGATTTTCTGTTACAAGGTTCTTGGAAGCAGTTCAGTATGCTAAAATATGCATGGTTTCAGTCTTTCATTGTCTCTCATAGGGACATGTTGGTATGCCAGTTGTAAGTCTGGTATAGGGACGCTTTGGTCTTTACTCGTTAGAGTTGTCACCGTAGTATGTCCTCACTACTCTGGTGGTGTGCATATTTGATATGGCGCTGGTGAATTCAGAGCCTATGCTTTGTATTATTTTGAATACATGCTGTTGTTGTTCATCCTTCATTAAAGTCCTTTTGGCTATGCGTTTTATGGTGCAGGTCGTTTTCTCTTTCTGAGCGGACTGCATGTTTACTATAAGTGCTTCAATGTTTAAAGAGTTGTGCGAGTAAATTCAGAGTTTAAGGTGTATTCTTTGGAAGACACAAGTTAATGGCCTTCTCCTCTGTGGGCAGGGATAGGTTTTTCATTTGTTCAATCTTGGAGCATGACGAGGTTAACTCTGTATCTTATGCTGTGTAATAGGCATTGTCGGAAACAATCTGAGAGACTTCTAGCTGCAGATTCCTTACCTGTTGTCGGTCATACACTTCATGGTAGGAGTTTTTAGGCTTTATAAGAAGCTTTTTGTTGTTCTCCTACAATTCTTTTTGCATTTTGATGTTATATATTACCTGTCCTCTTGGAATATGTGTCTATTTTCACTGTGCTTCAAAAGTCCTTGGAAAATTATGGCTGTTGCTTCTTGAGACGGACTTGCTATCAAATTGTATTTCGTATCTCAAGTGTTGTTGCATGCGCTTGTTGCTCACAAGGATTCATTTTATGTATGATTTCCTTTTAATGTATCAACTTTCCTTATGTTTTGGTACTGCACTAATAGGTGTGTTCACATTTGCAATATACATGTTTGGTCTTCATAAAAAAAAAAACCAGAGGTTTTAATGTGAGTTGTGGCTGCTTCTCTTTTCTTGCTTGCCTTGGTACTTTGAATGTGCCCACGGCTTGGAGTCCTGTTTAGACTATCGGACCATGACACTGAAGGTCATGCAGGAACAAGCTTTGTAGATACTTGCAGTCCGGCAGTAAATGTTGGCCGGCGAAATTCTATGAGTTGTCGGGCCACTCTGCGTCTATTGTGACACAATTTTATATATATTATGTATATGTCAATATAATAGATCTTTGTGGCAAGTTTTATACAACTGGCATAGTTGATGAATATCTATATTAGATTCAAATCTATTTGGTGTCATTTTCGTTTCTTTACAGTGCATTATGTAACCTTTTAGTGGTCATTTTGTTCAAACAAAATACTTTATACCATGGAGGTATTATTGTTCATCTTGCTTTTGGTGTTTATTCATCTTGGTACAATGGAATGAGTTCTGAGAGTCTCTCTTTGGATTTTATCAGGACTGTTTTTTCTCTGATATCTCTTTATAGTTTATTTATTTATTTATTTATTTAAGCAAATTATTGAGCGCACAAATACCCTAAGGTGTCTCGGCGCTGTGGACAGCTTAGTTGAGAAAAGAGGGAGAGGAGGGATTATTTACTGAATAGCCACGTTTTTAATTGTTTGCGGAAGGACAACAAGGAAGGGGTGGTTTTGATGTGTAAAGGGAGTGTGTTCCAGAGCTTAGCCGTGGCTACAGTGAATCTTCTGTCTCCCCAAGTGACTTTCTTAGTTCTGGGGACAGTTAACAGATAATCTGATGAGAAACGTAAGGTTCTGATTGGTCTGTAAAGGCATATGTTTTTTTTGAGAAATTCAGGACCTGAGTTGTGCATTGCTTTATAAGCGGTGCACAAGGCCTTGAATTTTGTTCTGCTTTTGATGGGTAGCCAGTGTAGCTGTCGAATCACTCCTGAAATGGGTTTAAACCTAGGCATGCCCGAGAGAATCCTAGCTGCTGCATTTTGTACCATCTGCAGTTTATGTAGGACTCTTTCTTGTGCATTAATAAGTAGGCCATGCCAGTAATCTATTTTTGACATAACGAGAGTGCTGATGAGAGTTTTGCCTGCGTTGGAAGGAAGAATGGGTAGGAGTTTTTTTATCATCCTAATCGTGAAGAAAGATGATGAGACGACCGAGTTGACATGATGGATGAAAGATAGTTTGTTATCAAACAAGATTCCCACGTTTCTGACCTTGGTCACAGGGACCGGGGGGGGACCTAGTTCTTCTGGCCACCAGGAGGGAGACCAGCTAGGGGATAGGTTTCCGAAAACCATCACTTCCGTTTTATCGGAATTCAGCTTTAAACAATTATTTGCCATCCAGGTACTGATGGTAGACATTCCCTTCTTAAAATTTTCCGCGATTAACTTGCCATTATCATGGATTTCCAACACAATCTGGGTATCGTCAGCATAGGACGTAAGTCGCAGATCGTGTGCCTTGATAATTTTAGCAAGGTCTGAAACATATAGGTTGAACAGGGTAGGACTTAATGAGGATCCCTAGGGACTCCACATGGCAGGGAAAAAGAAGGGGAGTTGTAGCTACCGTGTTTTACATGTTGGGTACGGTTGGACAGGAAGGATGTTAGTAGGGCCTTAGCTTTGTCTTTGATACCTATGGCTGAGACACGATCGATTAACATTGAGTGGTCGACCGTGTCAAATGCTGCTGAGAGATCCAGCAGCACCAAGACCGCGGCACCTCCCTTGTCCTTAGTCGTCCTTATTTCGTCAGCTGTTTTGATGAGAGCTGCTTCTGTTCCATGGCCTTTCCTAAAACCAAATTGGGTGTCGTCCAGGAAATTGTTGTTCTCTATATAGTCGGCTAGCTGAGTGTTCATCACTTTTTCGACAATCTTTGCAGGGAGAGGAAGACCTGCAATTGGTCTATAGTTCTTGGTATCTGTGGGATTGAGGTTGTGTTTTTTGAGCAAAGGTTTGAGAACGGTTTCTTTCCAGATGGACGGATATATTCCTGTTGAGAACATTGAGTTGCAGATGTTAGCTAATTCGGGACTTATGATTTCCAGTATAAGTTTTATTATGCTAGGTGGGCAGGGGTCATTCGGGGATCCAGATTTGGAAGTGGATATGAGGTCAATAATGTATTGTGTTGTGATCTTATTAAATTCTGAGAAGGAGGGGGAGGGGTCGTGGTTAGTGGTGTGTGATATTAAAAGGTCGCTTGAAGAAGAATCTATGTTGGTTGTGATAAATTGTTTATTTGTTGAGGTGAGGGCTGAGAAGTTGGAGTAAATGTGGATGACTTTATCTTGAAAGAATCTAGCGAGATCATCACAGAAAGTTTGTGTAGGGGTTATCGAGGGGCTGGTATTGGGTCCTGAGAGTTTAGTGACGACTTTAAATAGTTGTTTCATAGAGTCCTGAGATGTTTCAATTTGATTCAGGTAGAATTTACTTTTTTCTGTGATTAGGAGGTTTTTATCTTTGGATAATGCTTCTTTATAACGTGTTTTCATAGTGTTGTCTTAATTTTGGCGCCAATGACATTCTGAGTTTCTGCATTTCTGCTTTTCTAGTCTTAGTTCCTCTGAGAACCAAGGGGCGGATGGTGTCTTTCTGTTTTTTGAGCCATTTTTTATCGGTAGCAAGATGTCAAATGCTGAGTGGAGCCATTGTGTGTAGTGCATGGCTGCCCGGTCAGGATTATCTGGAAGGTTTCGATGGGTGGCTTTTAGGTGTGATTTTATATCTTCAGGGGAGAGGCTGTTCCAGGCTTTAAAATGGGAGGGGGGTTGACGTGGTTGTGTGTATTGTGTTCAGTATTGATGTTGAAGAGGACCGCGGAATGGTCTGTCCATGTTAAAGGGAGAACATTTTTTAGTGAGATATGTTTGTTGTTGGTGAATAATCCGTCAAGTGTGTGGCCAGCTAGGTGGGTGGGTTTGGTTACCAGTTGGGAGAGTCCTATGGAATCGAATTCTGAGAGTAAAGCTGAGGCATTATCATCGATCGTTGTTAGCTTCAAGGTGAAAATTAAAATCGCCCAAGATGGTAAAGTTGGCTTCTCCTGCTGATGGTTCTGCTAGGAGATCTAATGAAGAAAGAAATTATGTTCGAGTGCCAGGAGGGCGATATAGTAAGATACGTTTAAAGGTGTATGATTTGGTGAGTGATATAGAAAAGGTGAAGGCTTCGCAATTTTTGGTGGGGATTATTTCTATTCTAACTGTGTATTTGTTACGGTGAATAAGTGCTAGACCACTGCCTTTTTTATTGGTTCTATCTAATCTCTTAACACAAAAATCATCAGGGGTTCGCTGTGGCAAAGTCAGGCCCTGAGGAGGGGTCACCCCAAGTCTCAGTTAAAAATAGGAGGTCAAGTTTGTTATTTTCAAGAAAGGAGAGTATTTCATACTTATGTTTGGGAAGAGAGCGGGCATTAATGAGCGCAGCAAGGATGGTATTGTTTTTGAGGATTGGTGGATGAGCGTTAGTAGAAGCTGGGTGTTTACTAGGGGTGGACATGCGTCGACATATTGTACATGGCAATAGAACGTGGGTTAGTGCAATGTTTGAAGTAAAACAGGGACATATATGTGAATCCCTGGAGGTAATAGCTATAATTTGTAGTTGTTTGCTGGTGTAGGTGCATAAGTTTAGTTGCATAGCTGGTTTACATGAGCCAGGGGGTGAGGCCCTGGGCGCGGTCCAGGCGCGAACGGTCGCAGACGGGCTTGCCTTTGGCATGCCAGCGGCGCGCCCGCTGCGCGAAGCGAGTGCCATCTGGCTTTATGTGAGTTACGAGCAGCTGCTGATCAGCTGATTGGAGGGCTTGCCGGAAGTACCGGTTCCTTCCTGTAGCACGTAAATCCCTCCACTCAACCCGAATAATCGGTGGTGGACCGGGGATAATGTGCTGCTATCGGCGGTGAGTGCAATTATCACAAGCGCAAATATTTAAAAGCAGTAAAATGAGCAATGTGATTTCTTAAAAAGCAAGTGGATTTACAAGTTAAAACAGCGAGTTGGGAGCCCTTCTCCAGACGATCCTAATAAACAATTCAGTTATGTAAAAAAGCGTGGCAGGAGCCCTTATCCAGGCGCTCCTGTTTGAGATAAGGTGAGTCTCAGTCTCACCTTAAGCGCGGATTACATGACTTTTGTTTTGCGCTCTGGCCTTTTGGCCAACAAGTTCTCTTTCCCCTTGGGGATAGAGGATAATGTCTGATAACTGACAGATGGTTCTTTAGGGTTTTCTTTCCCCTTTTCCTTTAAGGGACAATTCTCTAGGGTCTGTAGGGTTGTTTTTTATTTATATGTTCTGTGGTAGGGATAATGGATTCTATTAAGAGCCAAGCTCTTGTTCTTCTATTCCTACGTACATTTGGTCAGTTGTTAGTTATGACCGGCTGGTTCTCTTTGAGAACTTTTTTAGGATTAGTTTGCAGACCCTCCTCCAAGGGGTTATAGCTATGGTATTTAATTTAAAAGTTAAGGAATCTGCGGCTAGACGTCTCTATCAGATGTGAAAGTTACTTGCCTTCGGTAACGTAATATCTGGTAGAGATACAGTCTAGTCACAGATCATTAACTCCTTGCCCATCTTCCCCACTCTGTGAATGACCTATGAGGCAAGGGTTATTCCATTTTTCAGTACTGGTTTTATATACCGGTGATCACTATCTCATCTTATGGTGCGACTAAACAGACCACTTGGCCTGGCCACAAAGGTTTTGTTAAGAAGTTGCCATACCATCCATTTCAAAATGTGTGTGCTCATTAGGGTGGGGGGTGTTTTCTCTTTCACACTGGATTAGACACCAGTGGGCAGTATTGATTTATTTGTTCTTTCTTTGAAAGTCTTTTTTGGTATCCTCTTACCTTGTATTGGCACTATCAATATGTCACGTAATTGTGTGATTCAACAAACAGCTTGGGGTGTTGTTGGTATAGGTTTGGTTTTGCTATTATCATGCCATTTATTACCATTGATGAATGGACTTTAGAGTGTAAAGTTTTCTCCCCTTAAATGAGTTATTCACCAAGGAGAAGGTTTTCTCATAGCCCTGTGTTTTGTTGATTCTTTTGGGGTTTACTTTAAAAACCATGTCTGAAATTAACATACCATTTGATGTTTCTTCTTTATTAATGTTTCAAAGATGTTTGATCTTTTTGGCACACTGCTTTCATAACCAGTTTCTGTAGTGGCTCCGCATTCTGGTGTGGAAGGTTTCACTGAAGAAACTGACCTCCGCGCACCCGAGGGGACTTATATGGCTCCACTGACGGCCTGACCGGAGTCAATGTCATCACGCAGCCATACGATGGCGTCCCCCGGTGCGCAGAGGTACTGCTGAAAAATTTCTGGATCCAGACTGCCGCCTGGGGAGAATTCAAAAGTTCATGAATCTGCGTCTAGACTGTGTCTCTACCAGATATTAAGTTACCACAGGCAAGTAACTTTTACGTCTAGTAGAAATGTGCAATTACCCTGAGAACAGTACATAATATGCCTTTGTAAAGTCCTAAGGGTTCTGTTGGCTCTATCAGACGATATTTGTTGTTGCCTAACTGAATAGTACTAATTGTATCGAACTCCAAAGGATAAAGAGTAGACATGCAGAAATTTAAACTTGTGACCATTGGATCAAAACAAATCCCTGTATTGAAGGTATTAGTCCACTCACTCAGCCACTGTGCACATAGATGTGTATTATCCAATAACATTAAAGGATCACTGCTGACATTCTCCAACAATGATATGAACATTGGGCAGTATTAGTGCTGTTCACGTAAATTGGACAGTACTAATACTGAGAAGTGTGATATGGTCTATAAAAGGTGTAGCAGCTATACTGAAAATTGTTGATTCTGCCCCATGAAGAGTATAGCAGCCCTGCTGAGAAGTGTTGGTATTGTCTAATATTGCATCACAGTTCTTGTAAGAAATTGGGTTCCTGATTAGGGGGTGAACCCCTACTCATGCAGGAACCACAATCATTGTCAAGGTGAAGTCACAAGCAAACCCTAAATTAACTTTTGGTCAACCCTTTGGTAGCTTGGCACATAGTAGTTAGTCTTAACTCGGAGGCAATGTGTAAAGAATTTGTACATCATTTCAAACTGTAACACAGTGAAAACCCCCACTAAAGGATCCCACGCCAGTTCAGAAAAAATATAGTACTTTTTAATGAATAAAACAAGACAAAAATCCAGTCAGTAGAACCAGAGATATGCAGGTTTAAAGATTTTAGTGAAAATAGCCTCAAAAAGCACAAGGTGCTAACTGAGGATATCTGGTCGTGCCGGACTGGGACAAAGTCACAAATTCAGGTCTACCGCGATGGAGCGTGGGCTGGCTAAAAGGACCCAGTTAGGCCCGCTGAACAAGAGTACCTTAAAACCTGGTTTGCAGAGTGTTGTGAGGTTCCATGTCAAGGATGCGTTGTACATCCGAGGCGATGCGTCGCTTCTAAGGGGATGTGGGGCTGCGATGCGAGGTCTTGCGTCTGTTGACGAGGGCTTGCGTTTCGACGTCCGGCATTGAGGATTCATCGCACAGTTGAGATGCATTGTGTCCGAGGAGCTCTGAGGCTACAGTGCGAGAACCTGCATTGTCAGTTAGAGATGTGAAGGCCTGTGCTGGGAAAGCCAAAAGGCGATGCACGGGTTCTACTGGAGATGCGTCAGTTCTGCTGGATCCACCGGTTGGCTGGCAGAGCACATCAAAGCCCACTTCTATGGGTTAAGGACTGGGGTTGCAGCATTTGGCAGGGTAAGACTCGCACATGGCAGAGTCCACGTGCTGGGTTTAAGGCCTTCTGTCCCTAAGTCTCTGGTTAAGCCAGCCAACTAGTTTTACCAGATGCAGGTCCAGTCCTTCTTACACAGGCAGGAGAGCAGCAGCAGGTCAGTACAGCCTGGCAGCAGTTGCTTCAGAGCATCAGTTGCTTCAGAGCAGCAGTTCAGCGGAGTGGCAGTCCCTTCAGCAGCACATCGGCCTTCTTCCTGGCTCAAAAGTGTACTGAAGAATTGGTGTCTATTGTCCAATATTTGTACCGATTTCCCTTACTCTGCAAGGTGGGAGAAGATTCTAGAGCATGGGTACTCGCAAACATTTTCCCAGGGGCCAAAATGTTTGGTCAGTGGTGTGACCAAGGGCTACACTGATGCCAGCAGGATGGTGAGAGCTCTAAGGGGGGTGTAGGGAAAGCGAAGCATGTACATTTAGTAGTTGAAATAAAATGCACAATGAGGAATCAGAAAACCTGACATCAATTCCGTCTTCCCTACTTGACCAAATTGTGTAATCATAGGCAAATATTTTATTTCACTTTTCCATCCTTTTTCTTCATTACCACATATAAGAGAACCTCTAAATACATGACTTAAAGATGCCCGCTGTCGGGCGTGGCTTGGAGTGTCAAGAGGGCAGTCACACTCCAGGAGTGCTCTGGACCCCTCCGTCATCCGCTCTATCGCTACAAACTTATCGGAGAAAGTTAGCAGCCCCGGCGGCAGGCCCTGACCCACTGACACCGGGTGCAGCCAGCCATGTCATGTGAGGCTGCCGAGGCAATCACCTGGGCTCGGATCAGCGCAGAGGTAAAAGCGGCGGCTTCGCCTAAGATGGCGCACTCTGCTTCTGGGCCGGCTTGAAAGAGACTGCAGCTGCGCAGACTACTCAACGCTGCAGCGGGAAAACGCCCATTGTCCCAACCGAGAGCCCGGCTCTACATTACCAAAATCACACACCTGCTGCCACCTCAGACGATGGCGACCGCTTGAGAGCAGACCAGCGCTGCAGTGAGCGTAGCGGCTTCGCCCAAGATGGCGGACTCGGCTCATTGCTCGGTGCGGTTGGGGATCTCATTTCGTTGACTGACCAGCACTGCAGCAGTGAGGCACCCGGTCCCCCAACCGAGAACCGGATGCACCAGAATACACACACCCACCTTCTGCGACCACCGATGGTGCAGGCGGGGCTCTGGGATTAAACGGGCAATAGAACCTGGGTAGAGTGAGACAGAACTACTCCAGAGCACCAGGCGAGGAGCACAAACAGGCACAGCACGTCTGTGACAGCCCAAGGCTTCCGGCTGCCTGGCGATCAGCATCGATGGAGCCTCCACTACCGCCTGAAACCACAGAGTGGAGCAGCCCCTCAGATCCGCCGGGAGCACGAGGTCTGTGTCATGGCACCCACCCAAGCACACAGCACTGAAGGCCGGAACCTCTGGCGACGGGCCCCTTGTCGGAGCCCGCTGGTGGAGCCCAGAGCCCAGTGGGCCACCCGCAGCATCAACTTAAAGAAGTAAGCAAGCGGCATGGGGCCTAACCCCTGACCCTACGTGCAGACTGTATGTTGAGGGCCTGCAACAACAACTACCAGAAGGAGGAACACGAGACCAAGGCCTGGCTCTCCCATGATGCGGAGGTGGCCGGGGGAAGGCCCTTTACGATGAGATAACCTGTGGCGGAAGGCAATGCAACCTTGAAACTTTGCCGGTCCACGGTGACCTACGGGAGCTGGGGCGCCTGCAGTCCGTTGCTCGGTGCCCCCCAAGCATGAAGCATTGGAGATTGAAATCCCTGGCGTCAGATCTGCATCAGAGCATGCCAGATGAACCCAGAGCCCTGCAGGCTGTTTCGCAACTCCTAGTAAAGGTGGTAAGTGTGGGTCTGGGGTCTGGGGAGAGACTACCGTGGGTCGGCCCCACGCTCTAAACCCAGATACTACCAGATGGGCCAAGCATTCAGACTGCATCACACCAGGCTTTGGGCTCCTCCCAGAGACCGGCGGAGGACCTAACAACCGCACCCGCCAGCAAAGAGCCCGCTACCCCTTGCGACAGCACTCGCCTACGGGGTGGCAACGACCGGAGAGAGAGGGCCGGGAAGTCCCCGAAACCCGCCTGGCGCTCAACCACCTACCTGTAATGGGGAGGCGGTGTTATTGACGAATGGCTCATGCCTCCACAACAACCGTACAAGCGTCCAAATTTGCAAGCCTGCACCGGCCCTAGTGGGATAAGTGACCCCCCTGTCAATTGAAGGGGCTTGAATCCCGTCCACGCGCCTTTCAAGACGTACACCTGAGGCCGGGCACTAGCCCTGGATCAACGGCCTACCAAGCGCCCCAGAGACATTCCGTGGGCAGGTTCCCACACCTCGTTCCCACTCAGCCATGGGGAATGGTTGAGACCCGAAACCCACTGCGACGCGAACCAAAATGGACCAATTCACATCGAATGGACCGGACCTGCAGAGAGCGACATGGAGAAGTCCGCTCTCTCCGAGGGGGACCTTACCACAATCCTCAAGGCTATCAGCTCATTGCAGGCCTCAGTCGAAAATAAAATTGGTGAAGCCCTTATAAGGCAAGATCTCCATAATGCCACGGCCCACATCACAGAAGCGGAATCCCGTCCCTCCACGGTCAAAGACGACGTCCAACACTTAAAATAGCAGGTATCCCAACTGCGAACCCACACAAAAGAACTACATAGAAGGGCGAAAACGCCAAAAATCGATCAAGGTGCAACAACGTCCGACTGGTGGGTTTCCCCAAAGGGATTGAGCAGGGTCAAGCAGCAACCCTTGTGGAGAGATGAGCCAAATCCTGGATGCTGCATGGGTTGCCGTGGAACGGGCACATCAATCCCTGGCACCGAAACCACCGCCATGCAGCCCGCACTGGCCCATCATCACCAGGATCCTAAACTTTAAGGATAGAGATGTAATCTTAAGGGAAGCCTGCTCCCGAAGCACCCTGACCTACCAAGGACACAATATAATGATTTCCCCAAACTATACGAGAAAGGTCCAGGCCCAATGTTGCTCATACACAAATGTCAAACAAAAGCTACGTGAACTCAACCTCCAATATAGGCTGCTCTTCCCTGCCCACCTCCGGGTTATTTACCAGGACAAACCCCAGTTCTTTGAATCTCTGGTTTCGGCCTGCACCTGGCTGACCGAGGAACATCCCCTCAGGCGTCAGCCTTCACTTCGAGGCACCGGACTAGAACTGTTCCACCAGCATCCCCTCAAGCCCACGCGCTCATGCAGAGGCCGTGGCAACCGCAGAGAGCCCATCGCAGACACCCAAGGCCCAGGGTCCCAGCAGTAAGTATCAGACTCCCAAGCACAACAACAGAGCCGATCCTTGGATAGACCGATTGCCGGGGGTAGCCCCCCATGACTCTGAATACTGCTTCCATAGACACAGACCTCTCCCGAAGCCCAGTGATCTGAACACTGGTGATCTGTCCTTAGCCACGCATGGAGTCGAAGCCTGCTCGGGAGGTCGAGACGAGAGGTCACTATGATTAGACCCATTCTTCTGATGCAACGGACATTTACAGATTTAAAGAGGGGTCCACCACGCAACTTCTACGCTAAGCGCAACAGTTTAG
Source organism: Triturus cristatus (assembly GCF_964204655.1). Classification (NCBI taxonomy): domain Eukaryota; kingdom Metazoa; phylum Chordata; class Amphibia; order Caudata; family Salamandridae; genus Triturus; species Triturus cristatus. Next base: position 396,554,841 of record NC_140589.1, read on the forward strand.
CTTGTTAACCTTGTTGTTGTTTGCGTGGCAGATGCTTCAATTCCAGAAGTATAGGGTGGGGGTGGGAGTGTTGGGGAAAAGTTGTGGAACCGTGGTCCTAAGTTTTGGTTCACCTTTCTTAGGTTCTTAGAGCACACATTCCATTCACCAGTGCGAATACACACGAAGCCCGCAAAGCATAAGCCAAGAGACCAGTACACACCTGCCTATGGCCCGACGCATCCCTTTGGGGTGGCGGAGCCACCTTTTTCCCTGGTCCCCATGCAATTCACATGACGCACACAACACATAACAAGGAACCCTTCCGGGTCCTTTCATGGAACGTCAGTGGCCTGTTAGATCAATTCAAACGCATAGCAATCCTGAGGCATGCCCACAGACATGCGCCCGACATACTATTCCTCCAAGAGACTCACCTGATGGGGAGCCACTGTCCCTTCCTATCGAGATATGGGTTTGACAAATCTTGGCACTCTGGATTCGAACGGGGCTCACGCGGGTTGGCAATCCTCAGGAGGACCCTTCCCTTCATGCTTACCCATGCCGCGAGGGACCCTCAGGGCCGATACGTGGCTCTGTCCAGAACACTAGGAGGAAACCCCATCAATCTAGTAACAATATATGTCCCACCAGCCACCCTCACAACCACTTTGATCAACATTAGCGACATTGTCACCTCCCTGCCCTTGGGCGAGACAGTGATCGGGGGCAACTTCAATGCGGTAATGCACACAGACCTCAACACTACAGGTACGCCCTTTACTAATAAGAAACTGTCCGCAAAGTGAATAGTAGATTGGGCATCGACCCTGGGAATATGTGACGTCTGGAGAACATGGAACCCTAGAAGCACTTGCTATACCCACACATCTGCTGCACACCACACCCACGCTCGCATTGACCTGATATTCATGCCTGCCTCGAGTGCCAGAGAGTAACCAAAGTTACCATCCTCCCCCGGGGGATCTCGGACCACTCACCACTGCTCCTTCAACTTGGGTGCCCCGCAGGCATAGTGAGACCCATCTGGAGCCTGAACGAATGGTTCCTCCAAGATCAAAAGATCCGGGAGACAATTAGGGAGGAACTCCAACAGTACTAATCAGTGCTCGGGTCTCTTCCCGGGCACTCTCTGGGAAGCAGGCAAAGCCACCATTCGTGGGTTTGCCAAGGCACAACTCAAAGCTAAATGGCAGTTGACTGGCCCTCCTCGAAGCCCAAGTGACTCACCTAGAGAGAACCTCGTGGAGCGGTGGATGAAGGTAGCGAGAGGCAACTCTCACAGCTGAGAGACAAAATCAATCAGATCTCGTTAAACTGTTGTGGAGGTCCTCCATTGCCCGGACCTAGGGATGGGGATTCAAAAATGTGAAAATACCACATAGATTAGCATCGTATCTTCTGGCGGACCGCATAGTCCCCGATGTCCAAGACACCTCCAGAGTCACTCATCGTACGCCAACCGCAATAGCCCAGGCCTTTGCTGACTATTACTCTCTGCTACACTCTGCCCAAAGACCCTTGGCCACATTCTCCAAACTAACTAGCCTGGGAGGGATTAATCTTCCCCAGCTCTGCGCAAGGCGGATAGCCTGGATCTCCCCATTACACAGGTGACACCATCTCTCTAGTTTCAGCCAGGAAAACGCCGGGCCAGGATGGGTTCCCGCAAGAGTACTATGCTGTATACCGAGAAACGCTTATCCCTCACCTCCACAACCTATTTGCAGAAATAGCAGAGACCGGGACATTCCCTCCCGAAACAGACTCCGCGACCGTGGTCGTCCTTCCTAAAACGCAACCTCCCACGCCTTCATGTGCGGACTACCGTCCAATCTCACTGATAAATACAGAGGTCAAGATATACGACACGATCCTGGCCCAGTAGCTGCGACCACTCCACTGTAAACTCGTCCACCCAGACCAATGTGGTGTCATGCCGGAACGTAGCACAAGACACTGCCTTCATCGCCTCCACTCTGGCCATTGCATATCATCACTCACTCACCCCCTACCTAGCACTCCTATTAGTTGACTTCGAAAAGGCCTTTGATACGGTCAACTGGCAATACCTGGACAGTGTGCTGACTACAGCTGGTCTGGGCCACCATTTCCATCGCCTTGTCTGAGATCTATACTCCAAACCTTAAGCAAGAGTCCTTATAAACGGGGCCCTTTCGGAGACCTTTCCGATCGGCAGAGGGACGAGGCAGGGATGTCCCCTCCCCCACCCTCCTCTTTGCCTTAACGATGGAGCCACTGGCATGCCTCATCCATGCAGATGAACAAGTGCGAGGCTAGAACTGGAAGGGCTCCCACTAGGACAAGATTGCCCTGTATGCAGACAACGTCCTGCTCTTTCTAGCACACCCGGAGCAGTCTGGGCCCCACTGCCTCTAAATCCTCCGCACATTTGAGCAGGGGTGGGGACTGCACCTAAACCCTGCCAAATCAACCTTAGTGTCCCTTCACATATCAAGGGAATGCTTTGACTGGAAATCAACCATCCCCATACAGTGCCAGTCATTCAAGTCTCTGGGATTTGGGTCGCGTTACTCCCAGACTTGGCATGGTCACTTAACATTAACCCACTGGTCAAAAGCGCTAAGGAGGATCTCAGAGGATGGCAAAACTTGCCACTCAATCTCCTAGGGAGAATAGCCCTTTTTAAATTGACGATTCTCCCCCGCTTCCTGTACATCATCCAGAACACCCCGTTCCAACTACCATGCAGCTGGTTCAGGGAACTGGACAGTATCGCCACAAGATTCCTTTAAATCTGAGATCAAAACTGGCCCTCGCCCACTGCCAGATCCCGCCCTTTGACGGGGGCATGAGAATGACCAATCGTTATCTATACTACCTATCAACACGGTTGCTCATTCTGCACGATTGGTTCAATGGTGGCTGGTCCGACGCAGCATACAGAGTTGAACTGGAGGACCTAGGACTGACACAGATCCAGACAGTGATGCACGTAGGCCCAATACCCACGGCCCTGCCGACGGTGACTTGAGCGTTCCTACTTGCCTGGTGCTCAGCCTTATGCTATACGCAATGGGGCAAAAAACGGACACAGCAAACACCCCTCTGGCAGGGCACCCGGTTGGGAGATGTAGGGGCCCTGGAAGGATTCAAAAAGTGGGACCTAATTGGTATCTCACAACTGGTAGACGTGTGGGTAGGAGACCACTTGCGTTCATTCCAAGATTTACAGACTCGCTACACCCTTCACCCATCACAATTCTATAAATACTTGCAGTTGCGCCATGCCCTTAACACGCACATATGTTATGCTACGTTAAAATAGATGTATAGAGCGCACAGCTACTCAGTAGAGTATCCCGGCGCTAAGACAGAAAAAAACAGATGCGGGGGGGGGGGGGGAGGGGAGAGAAAAAGAAACCCAAAGAACAAGAGACGGTTATATTGTTTGTTGGAACTACCAGGTTTTCAGTTGTTTCCTGAAGGCGAGCAAGTTAGTGATTTGCCTAAGTGGAAGAGGCAGCTTATTCCAAAGTCCAGCCACTTGGACTTGAAAAGAGCGACTGCCTTTGCGGGCCCTGAGATACTTAGGGGTGACCATAAGATGTTGATGAGCAGATCTAAGAGATCTGCCAGGTACGTAAAAAGAAACTCTTCTGCAGATGTACTTTGCTCCCATACGATGCAGAGCCTTGAAAGCCAGGACCAGAGCTTTGAAGCAAATTCTGCTGCTGACAGGTAACCAGTGCAGATTCTTAAGATGGTGGGAGGTCCGATCTCTGGGCCCAAGACTCAGAACAGCCCTGACTGCCGCGTTCTGCACCACCTGCAGTCTGCTGAGTGAGAACTCCGGGAGGCCCAGATAAAGGACGTTGGCATAGTCCAATCTGGAGATGATAAGGGCCTGAATGACTGGTTTCCTATGCAAGGTCTGTAATAAAAATGGAAACCTCCGGAGCGTCTTCAGGAGACCGAAACATGTCCCAGCTGCCGACTGAACCTGAGATACCATAGAGAGGGCGTCATCCATTTTTACTCCCAGGTTCTTTACAGTCCTGACTGCAGCCTGTGGAGGAGAGAATGTCTTGGGGCCACCATTGTTTCCAAGCATCCAACGGGGGGGGGGGGGGGAGCCGAAGAAAATGATTTCAGACTTGTCTGTGTTACATTTCAGATGGTTATGTTTTAACCAGGCAAAAGTTTCTTTCAGGCACTTGTTGATCTTCTCCCCGTTGAACTCCTCTCCCTTCCTACAGGTGAACAGCAGTTGAGTGTCATCGGCATACAATATTATTGTGACCTTGTTCTCTACAGCCAGGGTAGCCAGGTTGGCCATGTACAGATTGAAAAGTACCGGGCTCAGGATAGAGCCCTGTGGCACACCCACATTCAAGGGGGGGCATACTTGCCGAGAAAGGAGGTGACCAGACCTCCTGAATTCTACCCTCTAAAAATGAGGCAAACCACTTCAACACCGTGCCCTCGAACCCACACTCCCTCAGCCTCTGCAGGAGGTGGCCGTGGGGCACGGTATCAAAAGCCGCAGAGAGGTCTAAGAGGACCAGGACCACTTTGCCGCCTGCATCCAAGGTCTGTTTGATGGATTCAGATACCTCCAGCAGTGCCGTCTCTGTACTAAGATTCTGCCTGAAGCCAGACTGACTGGAATGAACAGGTTGTTAGCCTCTGCAAAATTGCTGATCACGGTGTGAACGTATTTCTCAACTGTTTTTGCAAAGAAAGGCAAAAAAGAAATAGGTCTATAGTTAGTAAAGACCATGGGATCAGCCGTAGGTTTTTTTAATAAAGGAATTATTTTCGCACTCTTCCAGCATACTGGGACCTTGCCGTTTCGGAGGGACGTGTTCAAAACACAGTTTACAATAGGATTCAAAATCTCTGCCATAGATGCCAAAAATGTGTCCGGGCATGGGTCGACTGGCGAGCCAGATTTCAAACCCCTCATTATTGCCAGAGATGTCACTAAGGGCATAGGCGGGAAGATGGAAAGGGAAGCCCTATCTTCCTGAAACTGGGGGGCAGTCCGTAGGGTGGCCAGCACATCTTTCACGCCTGGGCCGTCAAACGAGGATTGTATAGTCACGATCTTCGTATAGAAAAAGTTAGCTAGATTACCAATCCACTCATCATAGGGGGGAGAGAGCCTGGTCGCAGCCCTAGGTGAAGAGAAGCTTTTGACGATGTCAAAAATTTCTCTGCTTTTGTTTCCCGCAGATTCAATTTTAGAAGCGAAGAAGCTCTTCTTAGCTACCTGTATCTTTTTGTGGTAGTCTCTTAAGGCCTCTTTATAGTTCCTTTTATTTTCCGCCTTAAAATCCTTCCACCAGGCTCTTTCCTGGCATTTGAAGTCCTTTCTGCACTGACGTAAGGTATCATTAAACCAGGGGGCTGAACGTCTAATTATTCTTGTGGGGCACAGGGTGAGAGGAGCGAGGGTCAAAGTGCCCTGTGCAATCCACTTTACAAGAGCCTCTGCTTCCAGCTCTATGTCACCAGTGAGCGTAGGAGGATGTAGATCTAGTTCGTATTTAAGAGCATCCGAGGTGATCTTATGAAAAGGTCTGGAGGTGGAAGATGGCTGCTTAACCCGAGTCAATAAGTGCTTTATCAGTTTAGGTAGCCTAAAACTGACCAGATAGTGGTCTGACCAGAGTAGGGGTAAAGGAGGCTCTGTCTGAATTAAGCAATTCGCAAATACCCGATCAAGGGTATGACCTTTCTCATACGTGGGGGCAGATACGCATGGAACTATATTGAGCGCACCCTAGCAAAGAAATCGTCTCCGAGGTGTCCTATTGATCCATGTGTATGTTAAAATCCCCTATAGACATACCAATGGGTACAACGCTGCCAGAGTTCAGTCCAATGGAAGCACAGATAACGATGGGAGACCTACGGAAAGGTGGGGTATCCAGAATATATCGCTCCCTGACCAACAATGGTCTGACAACACTCGACCCGCTCAGACACCGATGGGAGGCATGGTTGGGCCTGCTGGATGTTGAGGACTGGCGGGATTCCTAGATGGCTCCCAAAAGCATTACCACCTCTGCCAAGCTACGCCTGGTCCAGCTGTACTACGTTTGCTGTGCATACCTCCCCACCAGTTGCCTCTACAGGGTGGGCCTAAGAGCCACCTGTTCTTGTACACGATGCAGGCTTGAGCCCGCAGATTTTTACCACATGGTGTGGACATGTCCATGTCTCACCCCATACTGGGAGGCACTGGTATCTGAGCTGATGGGCGTCCTGGGCTGGGTGGTGCCACTTAAACCCTTGAACCTACTCCTGGGTATCACAGATGGACAAGAACAGAGCTGATCAGGTCTTCCTGGGCGCCGCCATTGTGGTGGCCAAGCGGAACATTGCCGCCGCATGGAAGAATCCTACTCCACCTAGCGTAACCAAATGGTGCAGAGGCATAGACTGGTGCACAGCGCAACAGAAACCACTGTATGAGGCAAGGGGTTGTCCGACCAAGCCCAGGAGGGTCTGGGGAACGTGGCGGGGACAAATTGAGTAGAATAATTCCCCCTTTCACTTCTGGGTGGTGTCTGTGTACGACCCTAGAGACTGGTACGGGCCACCATGTGGGCTGGCGCTTATCTGGTGATGACAGTAATTTAATGTACCATGCTTGAATTGAAGGTTCTGTGCTATTTTTTACTGTTCTAAAAATCAATAAAATTGATTATCTAAAAAAAAAATGTGCACTTTCTCCTGTGTGTGCTTTAATAAACTATAATGTTGTTCATGTATAATAGCAACACAGGCCACTCAAAGGGTGCGCATAACGACTGACTTGCCCCTTAGTTCACTATTATTGTCCGGGTTTGGGAGGAGGGGGCATGAATGTTCCTAAATTCATGTTTCAAAACTATCACTTAAAAAATACTTCTCAATACACTGATATAATTTAATTTACTTAGGTGAAATGGTTCTGCATGTTAATGAATTGCACTTTTTGAATCTTTTACACGTTTGCTGCAAAAAGGTTTTAGAATTGAAGGTGTTCGTAAAGTGATAGAAAGGAAGTAACTGGAGTGGCCTGGATTACTTAACTGTAATCAACATTTAAATAAATGTTTGCCCATTTATTTAGCATATTTTTAATGGTAGCGCTGAGTCAGTAAACAACAGCCCTGTTGACCAGGGAGCCGCACTTAAGTCTGGAGGGCTGCATGCAACCCCCCGGACCGTACTTTGAGTATCACTGTTCTAGAGGCTTCCCTTTAAATTCCCCAGACTTCCTGTTACCTGTCCTGGCTCCATACTAACTACCGGGGTATGCAGCCCTTTGTGTGGAGGCAGGACACAGCCCATTCAAATGTTACGAGGGCTGTGCCCAGCCCAGCCCTCCCATCCTCCCACTGATAGCCCATCAAGGCACATCTAAGCTCTGTATTGTGTGTGACTATATAGGAGGAATACGCAAAGCCCAACTGCCAGCTACACAGTCATGTGACCCAGAGACGTGCTACAGGCACTACATGTCTAAGGCAGGATGAGGCCAGCTTTCTAAAAGTGGCATTTTCTAAATTGTACTTTAAAAGTTTACCATAAAAGAGGATTTTTCACTATAATTCCAAAGACACCAAACATAAATTGGTTACCTGTTCCCATTGGGAAATTACAGCTTATTAAATGTAATAAGGTATGTCCTATGGGAGACGTAGGCCTTGCAGTAGCAAAAAAACATATTTCTGAGTTTTTCACTACCAGGACATGTAAAACTCAAGTGTACTTACTTTTTAGATACATTGCCCTCTGGGCTGACCAGGGCCTTCCCTAGGGAAACTTATATGTATTCAAAAGAAAGGATTGGACCTGGCAAAAGGTTTATTTTTTCTGGTCGAAAAGACAGTTTAAAATTGCACACTGAGGCTGCAATGGCAGGCCTCGGACGTGTTTGCAAGGCTACTTAAGTGGGTGGCTGAAAAAGTGCTGCAGGCTCATTAGTAGCATTTTAATTTACAGGCCCTGGGTACCTGTAGTACCAATTTACTAGGGGCGTACTAGTAAATTAAATATGCCATTTAGTTGCAAGTCAATTCTACTGTGTTTGGAGGATAGAGCACTAGCATGTTACACTGATTAGCAGTGGTAAAGTGCCTAGTGTTTTAAGGGCAACAAAATGACTTCAGCAAAACAGTGGAGGGAAAAGGCAAAATGTTTGGTGGTGACCCTCACCCTGCACAGAGGGTCAGGTCCAACAGTCCTGCTGAAATTCTTTAATTAAGATCATACTATAAATAGTAGCCATGCAGTGTAGTGTTGGAAATGATCAATTAATGTATGGCAGAACTTCTGCGTAATGACTGTTGTGGCAAATAATAAAACATAGCGACCTCCCGAGAAGTGCTGGTTCTGCGTTTTTAAAGTATAGCAGACCTGCAAGACTTATTCATATTCTCCAAAAAAGGCATGGCAGCACTTCTAAGGAGTGGTGGTATTTTTCGTGAAATGTAAAGAGCATAACAGTACTAATAAAAAGCATCCGTCCTTCCAGTTAAAAATTTGGCAGCATTGTTAAAAGTGCTTACTAATATGGTTGTGACATGATGGGTTCCTGGACTCCATTTCCCAAGAGCAGTTAGACAGCTACTTGGTACCAGAAATTCTTGCCCCACAATGCAGAGTTATCAAATTTGTTATTTTAATTTCCAGAACTAATGGAAATGTAATGCAATTATATGTACAATTTGGCCTTAATTTACATTTCATTGGGGAGTGAACCCCCAAATTACTATAAAGATCTACAGTTCTGTCATGTTTAGACCATTGTTTCTACCGCAAAATCACCATGCCCTGTTCATCCTCTCAAGGGTTTTTTGTGGTAGACCCTGTGTTCTTCCTTAAAAAACTATATTTAATTTCTTCCAGCCTTCACCAATGGTACTGAACTAGACTGCTATATAACATATACTATGCAACAAAACATTGCTGGTTCTATCCTTTTTGGAGACCTCACTCCAACCATCCCCCAAAACACCTTTTGCATTTTTTCATTCCCAGCGGCCATGCATCCCACCCGTCAAAGTTTTTTTTATAAACCCTGATAACCAAATGCAGAACCCAAGTCACCCTCCCAAGATCACAAGGGCAAATTAGTGGACACCACTCTTCGGGTATGTAAGACCAGGAAAGTATTTTTACCACCCGCACTCAGTAGATTAGGTCCCTATGAGCAAGGAAACCGGCAATGTGGCTTTCTACATTAGAAAGCCCCTGTAGAAGAACGTTTGCAACCGCCTAAGTGTCGAGTTTGCCTGCTCTGTGTTAGATAATAAAGTAGCGATAACCCCTGTGGTCGATAAGAGAATAGCCACTTTCTTAGAAAAGTATGCAAAAGACCCCAAAACGTACATTGATAGATCGCAGCCCTCAAGCAAGGATAACTTGCCCAACATATCTGGCCCTCTCACTAAGATTTTAGACATGGGAGAAGAAGACAAATTTCCAAGATCATACATTTCTCCTGATATTTTGTCTATCTGGGCCCAAAGGGTGATAGTCTTCCTTGAGAATGCTAACTGCACAACTTCTACCAACCTATGTGGATTACTTTTGAGATGGACTGTACACTAGGGGATTAGCCATTACAGAAGTAGGGCAGTGGCTCGGGGGCATTTTCAAGGATCCCTTTGTTAGAGGTGGAGTAATCTATCAATTTTCACTTCCCTGGACAAGGCCAAGGCTTCCGGTAAGAGTTTTGCCCCTAAGGTTTTTTTGGGCTGGATGATACACAGGGCTCTCAGCTGCCTGCTTTTCCTAATCAAAGCCCTGTCAGAGGCCAAGGGTCTAGAGGAGGACAGTGGCAGGACCAGCTTTGAGTTGAGGGATTTTGTTCCCTCTAGTGGGCATGCAAGAGTGTGAGGAACAATGGGCACATTCAGAAGCAGTAACAACCATGGACGTTTTCCCAGCAAGTATTTCCCCTTCTTGTCTTGTAACAAAAGGTGGGGGTTAACCCAGTTTGTTCCCAGTTGACACATTCTCACTTCAGAAGCTTTGGTGCTGCAGACTTCTTAGGTGTTACATATAGAATTTCATGGTTCTCCAAGACTGTTCAAACATCCCCAACCACTAACTTTTTCTATGAAAAAATATCTGTTGTATACCAAGAAGTAGTGAGCCTTCAAGCAAAAGCATCAGTTTCCATAACGTCCCTACACCCAAGAAGGTTTGTAAGCAACTATTCCAGGAGGAGACAATCAAAATCATAAAGTGTCAGTATTCAGCAACAAATTTGTGTGAACTCGACAGATGGATAGTGGTCCGCCATTTCAAGATGGGAAGAATACATAGTTGTCCTTACAGGTGAACTACAACTATTAATTATTAAGGAAACTGTTCGGAGCAGTTTCGTCGCCCACAATATCTTTTTGGGTCCACTATGTTATTTTAGCAGGAAGAATTGATACAAACCTGCTTTGTGTGAAACACCTTTCTTTTGGGGTCTTGACTGGAAGGTAGTATGAATACAGCAGATTGGTCCTTCGATTATACTATTAAGAGGTTGTACTTTAAACCAGTCGTGAATGTGGCCTCCCTGGTAATCAGTAATATTTCAACCAGCATAGTCCTCACCATCAGTCCTGACACAGAATTATAAATGTCCTAGCTAATGTAAAGGAAACGTATCAGTCTTATTAAGGATTCGAAGGTGAGGATTATCCCACCCGTGATTATCTGTTTGGACCTGTAACACGTCCATGAAATAAGTTAAATTGTGTTGAGAGAAGAAACGAGGTGGAAGGTTATCAAATTCTTTATAGTTGCCATTTTCATAGAGATAATGAAAAATGGTGAATACTTGAAGTTGTGAGATCACCTTGTTATATGAATTGATTGTTTTCAAGATGGTAATGATTTTACTTCTCCTTAGGGAAAGTCCAGAAGCATGATTGAGATGGAGATGATGTTTCGGCTGATGATGTGCGGAGAAATAGGAGGCATATAAAGTTTCAGGGTCTATTCAAGGGACAGCTGAGAGTGAATTGGAAGGTAGACTGAACTGAGTTCTCATGCGAAGTGTTGTTTATGTAATTAGTTTGGTGTTTATTGACACTGTTGGGGAATTAAAGCATGATCCTCACCCCCATGTCCTTTATAGTATTGGAGCTTTCCTTTACGTTGGCTAGAAAATTAATACCTCCAAAGATCAGGCACCATGTTTTTGTTTTTTTTTGTAAATGAGCAGAACTTCAGTTGTGTGTCCTGACTAGATACAGAAAAAGATAAGTGGCTACAGAAATGTAAGCCGGAACTGTATAAAAAATAAAGTATGAATTATCAAACATTACAGCTGCTGACATGGTTAAGGGGAATTTACTTACCAGTTTTTCACGAATATATTCAAAGTTTCAGATCCTGTTTGAGTGAAAAAGATGGGTTATTATGGAGTAGTGACAGCAAGTATTGAGGATGCCATAGCTATTTATAATAAAAAAAGGGGAGAGGAGTTGGCTTAATGGCTAGGGCGGTCGACCTCGAATCTGGGGAACCAGGTTCAAGTCTCGGCAATGACGCTGAACATCCTGTGATTCTGGGCTAATCACTTAATCTCCCCGTGCCTGAAAAAATGAATATGTCCTTATGTAATGCAACTGGTGCTATGTAAAGCGCTCTGATACCTGATTCGGGTCATGTTCGCGCTATACAAAACTCTGTATAAAAAAACAAAACAAAAAAAAACAATTCAGCCAATCCTATTTAAAATGCGATTCACCAACAAATAGGAATTTTGACTTTTATACATGCATAGGAACTGTTTTTGTCTCCCTCATTCACTAAATTTGTGTGTGAAATCAGATTGTGCACTCAAGAGAAAAACGTATCTGTACAGATTTCTCTTCTTACTTAATGTACTTCTGTTCCTCTACACCCAGCATGATTTCAATCTTGCCTTAAGTTTTATGCTTGCTGTGAAACTGAGAGCCCACTATTTTTCCCCTCTTTTCATTAACTCCCCTTCCAGTGCCGGGGGTGTGACCTCCACATCCATATTGCTCACAACCAGGCTCAATGGATGTGGAGGTCATGTCCAAGTGCCTGGCACTGAAGCAGCTGCTGTTGCATGCCACTCCAGTACCTCCCCCTTGCCAAATCACCCTGGGTCAGAGAGGACAACTATCTTACTCCTACCCAGGAGAATGAGACGGTCCTGCAACGGACACAATCACGTCAGTGATGCGATTACTTCAATTGTAGAACTGGCACCCAGGAAATTGCTGCCTTCCCCGCGCGGGGGCTGAACACTGACCTGTTCTCCACACTCACAGGGATTTGAGCCAAAAGGGTGGTATCGCTGAAAAGATGAGAAACTTCACTTACGATGAATACCTCTCTTAGCCTGGAAAGCAAGTACATCCTAGACCTAGTGGTATGTGTTTGCCTTAGACAGCCGGTTTCGTTTGATAGAGATGGTGATCCTTGGACAAGGGCCTGTGCCTCCCCCAGACCGCTAAAGCAAAGGTGGGAGTTGCCCACCATGGTATAGGGCCATGATCCCACATCAGAAGGAGGCACAGCAGCCTGCTTACCCCTCAGGGAAGCAGATTTTGGGTTTTGCCCCCAATCTGCTCCCCCTAGGAGAGGGATGAAAGCTCATTACCCCATTAAAAACAAAGGGTTTGGGGGCACCCTGGTGTAGTTTTAGGGTGGTATGCCCCCAATCTGCTCCTCTGGGCCAGAGGGGGCAGCGTGCCTGCTAGACACTTGGGATATTACAAAAAACAGATGTGGGTGCAGTTCAGCCTAGGGTCATGCCTTCTCTGCAAAATGGGGCAATGCAGTGTTTCTGTCATCCAGGGAGGAAGATTGAAAGGGGCATGGGGGGTGGGGGTTACGGATTAGGCCCAGCCACACAGGTGGCGGCCTGTTGTTCTCTCGATAAGTGGGGGTAGGAAACAATGGGTGGTAGGAAGTTTCCGTCGCAGAAACAAAAGTTAAGCACATGATTTTAGGCAAAGTTTGAGGTTTGCAGTTCATTGTGGGTAAGAGAACTGCATGGGATCCATGCAAGGCACAACTCCCAGGACTCCACCAGTAGTCTAGTTTTCAAAAATGTCTCTGTACATAGGTTTCCGAGGATAGCGGCTCAGCCGACGCTCAAATGCCACAACTACACCCATTGCCAAATCAGGTCATTGTATTTTTGACAGGAAATGTTGATTTCTCCGCATTGGGTTAGGGGCCCCTGTGTGTTTTGGTGCTAAGCCCACCCACACACATGGGGTATTGATTTTACTGGAATACGTGTGGAATGTACGCTGGGTGGTCGGAAATCTGTGGAGCCCTGCAGAACAGAACTTTCTCTGATAGAAATATGAGGAAAATGTATGTTTGAGTCAAAGTTTTAAGTTGCAAGGGCATTTGATGAAAAAATGTCACAGTATCCATGCACATCACACAGTCGTGAACTTCCCTGGGTATCTAGTTTTCAGAAGTTTCTGGGTTTGCTAAGTTTCCCTGGGTGTTTGTAGAGTTATGACCCTAATTCTCCAGCTACAGCTACTCACATAAAAGCGTTCATTAAGTTTCCCTGGGTGTTTGTTGAGTTATGGCCCTAATTCTCCAGCTACAGCTACTCACATAAAAGCGTTCATTTTGCTGGATGAAATGCCATGTGTTGAGTTTTTTCGGGTGTGTATTCTTGCAGCCACACAAGTGGGGTACCGTTTTTATCTGGAGAAATGTGGGAATACATAATAGTAGAACATTTGTTATTACCATTTAGGGTACTATGCATTTTTGGCTTCAAATTTAAGACAGGGTGCAAGAAAGAAGACGTTTTGCAAAATGTACTCTAAATCACATGATGGTAGGGGTATCCCAAAATGCAGAAGTATACAAATAACTACTTTTCCTGAACTCATTAAGTTGGGCACATTTAAAAAATGCACAAGTTTCCTTAATACCCATTTCCCATTCCTCATATATATTTTTTTAATTACATTTTATTGTAAGCAACAAAGAGCTGCATGTACAATTTTCGATCTGCAAAACACTTCATTACAGTTATTTCATTGCATTTAGCGACGTTCAATTTCACAACTACTTTCTCTATTATTACATATCATCCTCTGGAGTCACTTTCTTCCTCGGGGGGGGTACATATATCTCCTCTATACATATTCCATTTTCCCCATATTCCACTTTATTTTTTGGGACATTTCCTATTAACAAATGTGGCCTTCTCCGCCACCATAGCAACATCCATATCATTACTCCATTGCACCGCAGAGGGTATATTTTCGGCCCCCTACTTTTGCACAATGTTCCTCTTGGCTATCATCATGCCAGTCATTGCCCATTGTCGTTCGGCGTGTGTAAGGTCTGTAGGTCCCCATACATTTAAAAGACAACATTTGGGCTCCAGCTGGACTTGTTTCCCTGTTACCTCTGCAATGGTCCTCAGCACTGTCTCCCAGTACGGTCCCAGTTTCGTACAGCCCCACAATGTGAGGTAGAAGGTGCCCATGTCCCCACACTGCCGTAGACAACTCGGGTCAGGAGACCTTCCCAACTTATGTAGAACTACCTTGGTACAGTAGGACCTATGTAGTATTTTGAACTGTACCAGCCGTAATTTGGAGGAGATTGCCACCTCCTTAGGCAACGCTACAGCGTCTCGCCAGTCAGGGTCATCCATTTCTCCCACTTCTAACTGCCAGGATTCCCTGAGTTGGTCAAATGGGTCTACTCGGTTATTGATGAATTTTTTTATATGTTAGTGAAGTTGCTCGTTTGTATAAGTGGTCTGTGAGCAATCGGTCTTCTAGGGGTGACGACTCCGGGAGAGTCTCGGCCGGAGGGAGGACCGCCTCTATGGCATGTTTGATTTGCATATATCTTAACTGTTCCCTCTGGGCCATTTTGTACTGATCTTGTAGATAAGCGAAACTGACCACCTTTCCATTGCGCCAAAGCTCCCCCAGCCGGGAGATTCCGATCAGGTCCCAGTTTCGAAACCCTTTTCTGTTGCCCAATGTTCCTAATCGGCCTGTGTCCCATAAGGGCGTGTGCTGTGTAAATCTACCCGTCCACCCCAGGTGTCTGTTAACCGATTGCCATATACGAACAGTATGCATCGCTGGGCCCATTAGGCCATTGGTTCTGCATTGGGCGTAAAGCGCTCCATTAACCCCTCCAACCCCCAGGGTCATCCTGTCTAGATGATATGTGGGATCTGTGTCTGGAACGTGCAACCATTAGTTAATTACCGTGAGTTGCGAGGCCCAGTAGTACGCCTTTATGTCTGGCAGGGCTTTCCCGCCATTGTACCTACTCCGCGTCAATTTGTGTGCAGCTATTCTGTCCGGTTTGCCGTCCCATAAAAGGGCTGTCACTTCTGAGTTCACTGCTTTAAAGTATGTGTTGGGGACTGGGTATGGCGTGTTGTCCAGGACGTAAAGGAATCTGGGCAGTGCCATCATCTTAAAGAGTGCCGCTCTGCCCAGCAATGTAAGCGGTATTGCCCTCCAATGTTTGGTGTCCCGTTTCAGTCTTTGCAAGGGGGCTGTAGGTTCAAGGTAAAAAAGGAATCTTGGTCTGAGGTAATATGAATGCAAAAGTACTTAAAACTGTTCATGACTATCTGGACTTTACAGTCTCTCTGCAACCGTGGGGGAGCTCCATGCAGGACGTATAGTACAGATTTATCCCAGTTAATGGGATATCCTGATACCAAACCAAACACAGCACAAATATTAAGAATTGCGTGTAGAGATCGTGTAGGCGAGGTGATATATAGTAATACATCATCGTCATAGAGGGATATACGGTCCTCCCATTCCTCCCTCCACTTTAGTCCTCTTATCATAGGGTCCCACCTTATCCAGGTCGCCAATGGCTCTAGGGCTAATGCAAATAGTAGGGGTGATAGTAGACAGCCTTGTCTTGTCCCTCTACCCAGAGTGATTTCCTTTGATGTATGACCATTCACTACTACATGCGCTATGGGGTCGGTGTAAAGTAAGTGCACCCATGAGCAAAACTTTGGCCCAAATCCTAAGTGTTGGAGTACCGCAAATAGGAAGGCCCACTCCACGGAATCAAAGGCCATCTTTGCATCCAGCAATAGGCCTGCGGCGTCTTCCAGTATAGTGTGTTTTCTGCCCAAGACGCCGTGCAGGCGTCTTAGATTTAATGCGGTGTTTCTACCGGGCATGAAACCGGACTGGTCCGGATGAATCAGTTTGGAGAGGTATGGTGTAAGACGAAGCGCCAGTGTTTTTGCTAATGTTTTCCCTTCCACATTGATTAATGAGATCGGGCGATACAATGAACATTCCTCCACTGGTTTGCCTGGTTTATGTATGGCTACAATAGTGGCTAGCCATTGGTCTTTAGGGAGTGTCCCCATTTCTTGACTTGTCTCATACATACGCAACAGGTATGGGGCTATCTTATCTGTTGTGCACTTATATAATTCTATTGGAATACCATTTGGACCTGTGGCCTTCCTAGATTGTATTTTAGTGATAGCTACGTTGAGTTCATCTACCGTCATGTCAGCTTCTAGTCTGTCAGCTTCTTGGGGTGTGAGTCGAGGCATATGAATATCTTAAAGAAAAGCGAGTGCTTCCTGTATGGTGGTGGTATTTGTGGATGTGTAAACTCGCTCATAGTGCCGTACTAGCATGTCCACTATGAGTTGTGGGTCAGTTGTAATTTCGCCCCTATCTGTGCTATCCATTTATGTGATTTTTCCCTTTTGTCAAGCCATGAGAGGAGCTTGCCCGCTTTATCTCCAGATTCGTAGATCCGGTGTTGGGTGGCTGTCATGCGAGACACGGCAGCGTTTCGAAGACTTTCACGATATTCCTGTCTTTTTATGCGCAAAGTGTGATTGATCCCATCTGTAGGGTTTGTCATCTGTCGGGATTCCAATCGCACTATCACATGCTTCATTTTTTCTATATCCTGTTTCTCCCCTTTCTTATGCCCCTCAATTTGCGATATAGCATGACCTCTTATTACTGGCTTGTATGCTTCCCACAACGTAACTGGGGAAGGGACTGAAGTTTCATTATCTTGAAAGTGGTGCATGGTTGCCCTTATTAAGGCTTTCTTAATCTTAGAGTTCAGGAGGTACCCCGGGTATATAGGATACATACGACTTTGAGTAGTGCGATGTGTTAGTAGTTCCGCCGTGATCGGTGAGTGATCCGAGATTCCCCTGGGTTAGTGTGCGGCTCTACCTAGTTTATTCAGACTGTCTATTGCTACCAGTATGTAGTCTATACGGGAAAGGCTGTTATGTGCGCCGGAATGGA
The DNA here is from genome assembly GCF_964204655.1 of Triturus cristatus. Taxonomy (NCBI): domain Eukaryota; kingdom Metazoa; phylum Chordata; class Amphibia; order Caudata; family Salamandridae; genus Triturus; species Triturus cristatus. The sequence continues at coordinate 396,572,129 of NC_140589.1, forward strand.
ATGTGTAGTGCTTCTCATTTTGATTTTGGAACCTCCATATGTCTAACAGGCCATGGGCATCTAAGAAGTCGTCCAGAGGTGAGCTAACCCGATGTTGTGGGCGAGTCGGTGTGCGATCTAGTGTGTCGTTTGCGGTCATATTAAAATCTCCTCCTATCATTAAGTCTCCTTCCGGTAATGTTAAGAGAAATTTGCCCAGATCTTGTAGGGCGGTAGTTTGCAGTGCAGGTGATATGTAGACAGATACAAAATTAATTGTGCGTCCTTCCCACTGCATCGAGACTGCAGCAAATTGACCCTAGTCATCTTTAAAGGTACGATGGATAATGAGGGAGAACTGTTTTCGTATCAGTATCCCCGTCCCCCAGGATCCGGTCGTGAACTCTGAGTGCGACACTAATTGAAACCCCCATCTATCCAGGGCCCGACATGTGGAGCCCGTCAGGTGCGCCTCTTGTAGCAGTGTAGCTGCCAGAGATATACGTTTCAGGTATTGTAGTACCAAACCTCGTTTTATCTTATCCCGCAGGCCATTTACGTTCCATGAGAGAAAGGACACCCTTGGCCATATGGTACGCTGTATTGCTAGGTCATGTGACGCCATTGGGTATGTTAGTCTTCGTGATATGTTGAGGTGTGAGAATCGTCATGTGCACATTTTCAAAGTGAATATACAGTGACAATTGCAGATCTAGAACCATTAGAACTTCAACATTATAAGCATTCCTACCAAGGAGATACACTGATCACGTCTTCCCCATCCCTTCCCCCACACATCCCCCCCCTCCCTGCATCCCTGCCTAGTAGGTTCAAAACTACCCACCTCCCCAATAGCAGAGTGCCTATGATCCCCAACAAAGAAGAAATCATGAACATAGGGTTACGCGGTGTGGCGCCTGTGAGTCCCTCCCTCCTGGGCCCGCAGCAATCCCAATTACATTGTATTTCCCTAATGGTGTATATGAGTGTCTCTAGTCCTCAACTGAAACTGTGCGCCACCCAGTTGGTTCATGAGCGCCGCTGAGGCATTAATTCAGAGCTTTTCTACCCCCCATTATAGACTGAACAATAAGTGAAATATCTACCGACTATTGTCGTCGTTGCAGTCTTTTCATTTCCCGGAGCGTGCAATTTCGCTGCCAGGACTCCCAGATCTGGACGTTCTGGATCTTGACGGTGAGCGTCGCCTGTTTTCGAGTCTGTGAACTGTGTCTTTGGAGTAGGAATTGGCACTTCTGTTGGCGGTGTCTTCTCTGCGGCGTTGGGACGTGGCCGGTCCCTCATCAAGCCATCGTTGGGCGTTGTCTGATGTCGTGAAGAACCATGATTTTTCTCCATCCAGTACCTTCAATTTAGCTGGGAAGAACATCATTTATTTTAGACCTCTGTCTCTGAGTGCCCGTTTGATGCCCTCAAAAGAGCTACGGTCTCTCTGCACTTTCAAGGTGAAATCTGGGAAGAATCTGATTGTTGCGTTATCATAGGGAAGATCTCCTTTCACTCTAGCTGCTTGCAGGATTGCATCTCTGTCTCGGAAGTTCAAGATACGGGCAATAATAGTGCGGGGCGGAGCACCAGGCCGTGGCTTCGGGATTGGAGCCCTGTGTGCCCTCTCGATGGAAAATAGCAGGGAGAGTCTCTTGGGTTTGAGTTGATTAAGGATAAGGTCTTCGAGGAAGAGGTCCACGCTGGGCTCTTCTGCCTCTTCAGGCACCCCCACTACTCGTATGTTGCGACGGGCTTGTCCTTCCTGATCATCCAGGTGTAGTGCCATTTCCTTATGTTGGTGTACCAGTTTTTGCACCTTTTCTCCAATTCATGTGTGACGTCTTGCAGTTCGCTTACATTTTCTTCCGTGGCCGTAACTTTCAGACATCTTCCGCTTATCGGCCTGCATAAGGTTCATTTCGATCGTGACCTTGTCTATTTTGGTCTCCAGGTTAGTTCCAACTGCCTGTATTGCCGCCATTATTGAGCCTAGCGAAGGCTCTTCTGCTGGTGTGGCCTCTTCATTTACTCCAGAATCAGTCGTGAGCTGTCATGGTACTGCGTATTTATCCATTTTGTTAACCTGGATGGTGGTAGTCCCGTTCTTCGGTTTTGTCATGTTGAGATGGAGGAGTCGCCTGGATCGCTGCAGCATCTCAGCTATACAATTGTCTTATGTTGGGTTGGTCACGCGATGAAGGGCAGCGACGTGGCAGTTATGATGTCCCGGTAATTCTGGGAGGAGGGAGGGGGGAGCTTTCAGTGTAGAACGTGAGCGGTCCGCTCTTATTAGTGGCTCCCCAGAATGCGGACTTATCCCCGCTACTGCGTCGTTATCTGCCGGTGGTATGCCGCGTCTATCTCTACTTGTTGGGTGTTTCCTCACAGCCCCCTTCGGAGGTGCGCTCCAATGTCACCACCCGCCAATTCTTCTGCTCCACCCCTGCCCGGATTGCTCTGTCTAAGGGTGACAGTGGAGCACGCAGTGGCTGGCGTTTAGTTTTGCGCCCTTTTCAACGTGGCTTATCCCGCATAGGACACACCTGGTCTTCCTCTCTTCTGTGTCACGCTTGTCTGTGCCTCACTGTAGGGTGTAGTATGAGTGATGATCTCCCGTCTAGCCGCTGCTTTCTCATGCACTGTGCAGATCTCTGCTTTCCCCGGCGCCATGCGCGCTTCAAACGCGGGGGAGAGGGGAAAGGAGTGCTCGCCAATGATCCCCCCTCCCCAATCTCACCTCGGTGCTTGATTGCCGATTATTTCGATGCGAGGCTTTTCCGAGGCTGGGATGAGTGCAGCTGTGGTAGGCCTGAAGCCGCGATCCTCGCGTGCCGCGGCCTTCAGCCTCAGTGTTCTGCCGTCTGCTACGAGGCTCCGCACCCCGCCGTCTATGCCAGGTCCGCGTTACGCTGATTTCCAGCGGCTCAGATTTTGGTGCAGTGCTTGCGTCTGGAGAGGCGGGATTTCACCCACCACCGGTCCTCGGCTAAGGGGGCCAAACTGCACTGGTACCTTGTCAGGGATTTGCGGATTAGATCCGGATTTCAGGTTTATCACTGCGGGCCCTGCTGGAGCTCTGGAGCTACGCCGCCATTACGCTCTGCCCCTAGCCACCCCATTCCTCATATTTTACTGTATACATTTCTGCACGACTGGTACACAATCAAAATATTCAAACATTCAGGACAGTTGTTGGCTGTGACTACTGTGTGTTTTTGGAGAAACAACAAACCATATATATCTTCACAACCAGAAGTGTTTACCGCACGTAACAATATATTGGTTTTTTTAAATTGGCCTGTGATGTATTACAAGGACAAACCTTTATACCCACGAAGACCAGGGTAACGTTTTAGATATATATACGAAGTGCTGTGGACATCATTTAGTGGGAAAGCCTCATTTAGGTAAATAGTGAGTGCTACAATTAATGTAATTGCTTTAACAATCTAAAGTATTAGTCTCAGTTCAAGACACACAATAAACTACTCTGACAGGTGTTTTAATAAATAGTAAGTATTATCCAAATGCTTTACAATCATTAATGTAGCATTATATAGAAGTGCAAATGACGCAGTGCTCTCGTGAATGTGTGACTATATACCACATAAATGTAAGACACTGTATGCCCCAGGTTCAATAAACAACTCCCAATAAGAAAAGATATCCGAGTGTTGCATATACATCATATTCACATTGGATATATTGAACCAAGGGGAATATGTCGACGTTTCGATCCAGGATTGTTCATAAGGTCTCCTCAGGACTAAGTTGTTTGGCCTAGGACCTGCAGGACATGGAACTGAACCCCAAATAATCGTGTGTCAGTACACACCTCCATATAATACACTACTCACCAATAGAGGTGTAACCACTCTAGCGTATTTGAAAGTGGAACGATCGCAAACTCGGCCACGTAAAGAAATGGTCCGGTCATGGCCTATGTGAGTCAGCCCGGCGACTGGATCGTCCGACATAATACGAAAATGCATGTTAATCAACAGTAATAATAAGAAAAGGCATGTGGCCTCCGGGAGTAACACCAGTCCTTTTCCAGTGTCCAAATCCTGTGACCCAAAAGGTGTCACAACCTAATACAAAAGGAAAACAAAAGCATATTAAGGGTCTTCATTTAGTTGTGTGACCCACCCACTTGCATTGTCATGGTGGTGCTCAGTGGGCTAGGGGAGTGTTCCAAAAGTTATGAGGTTTCTTCAAAATGCTGACCATGCACATGAATATGCAAAGTGAACCAGGAATACCTAAGTAAGTGATTGCGCTACCTCCATTGGAGGCCTGCTACCATCCCCATCAACAATTATAAGTTCAGTGCTCGTCTCCAGTCAGTCGAGCTACGGACTACAAAATATGCGAAAGTTGTATCTATAATCCAGTATGTGCTGCCTGTGTATTCGTGTGGTTATGGGTTACGAAACAAGCACCCTGTGGAATAGCCCTCCAGTACCAATCATTGCATCCAGTACGTCTTTCACCATTACACACCACTATGCGTGCTGTAAAATAACCATGTGTGTATGCAATTACTCACAATTCTATGTGGACACGGTCTCCCAGTCACTGCTAGTGCTAGGTTATGCCTGACCGGCCGCCAGACCCATCAAGTGTTGCCTGGAAACTAATTGAAGGCAAGTGCTCGCTGGGCCGAGCCCAAGTGGATCTGGCTGCGCCTTACTATGAGATTAAAAGTGTTAGATCATATCTGTGGGACTTTTTAAAGTTTTTATTCTAGGGCGCCGCAGGGGAAACAGTTTATACCAATAAGACTCGCCAAACAGCTGTGGTGAGCGCAGACTTGGGAACGACCAGTAGCTGCACAAAAAGTACCCAACGCGCTTTTATTGTTTATCAATCTAGCGCCTCCTTGGTCATTCATTGTCGTAGGAGCTGCAAATGCGTTACTAATGCATTTTAGTGCAGTGATGTGGACCACCACATCAAAATGCGTTAGTCTAGCGCCTGATGCGTGGTACTTGGCAGGTCTGTGGTATGAAGCTGTGCAAATTTGGCAGTTTTTATTCGAAACAGTGTTGGTATTGCGGGGATGCACCTAGGCGTGGGGTCTAATGCATGGACCTACATTGATGTGAAGCCAGAAAAACGAATGAACTACTTCTAGAGCATATCTGGGGCACTACATAGATCTACCAATCACGAGCCTTCCCACTACATTTCTGGCTCCACTTCCCATGACACTTCTTCTTTTCTTCCTGCTCTTTTGGCCATTTAAGATGAGGGTTTCTTTTCTGTTTGTGGGCCTTTGTTTGGAGTATTCTTCACACACTACCAGTATGGTTGCCTATTGCTTGGGTTATTAAAATGGGGTTGGCTAAAGTCTTGCTTGCAACTCTGGCACTGTCTCTTATGTGCCGCAGGGAATCGTCTTTGTAGGTGGGATGTTAAGATTAGGTGGGGCCATGGTGCTGCTAGGCTATATTTTTCTCTAGGTTGTTGACATCTGGCTGACGCGGGCCACAGAGCAGGAATAATGAGCAGAGCTGCCTGGGAGACATGGAGGGGCAGCAGAGAAGTCGCCATTTCTTCCCCCCGGGCAGGCCTTCTCTCACTGCTCATTTGTTTTGTAGTACCTAAAGCACACAACCCCATTATCTACTAGGTCCTCCCTGCTCGGTCTGTCTCCATTGCTCTAGAATTCTACAGGAAACTGTGGTCCCTGAAAGCAAAAAGAGTTTAGTGGTACAATGAATATAGCCTCAATCGGTTCTATATTACAGCCAGTGTCCAGCCGGACAAAGGCAACTTTAATATACAAAATTTAGTAATAATAAGCAAACAGATGTAAGTTACATCTCAGTGGGATACAAGCCTGTATCCTACAACTTGCATATCGCATGGAAAATAAAGTGCGAAAAAATCTTTAGGCAATTTACAAGGATGTTTCAAGCAGTAAATACTTCAAGTAGTGAAACATCTGATACATATAAGGTCACCTTCACAGTAAATTACATACAGTATATATAATGTGTAAGGTGGACAACTGTGTCGACGGCGTTTCGATCCTTATCAGGGGGATATCGGATCATCATCAGGACTAATTAAATAAAATTGCCCGTATAAAAATGCCTCAAGGGTTCATAGAGTGTGAATAGAAGCATCAGGGGCACGAGGCGATCTGTAGAATCCCAGGTGTCGAATGACAATCTCAGGGGGATTTAAGCGGCGACGAGATTGGGTGGTGAACACGGCATCAGGGACACGGAAGGAAATAAGATGGGTCCCAGATGTTGCGTTTCAGGCTCGAGGGAATATAATGGGCGGCGACTTAGAAAATCCGGAGAGGAGTTTGGACCACAGTGGGGAATCCTCCTCGTGGGTTCGGGAGAGTAAAGTTCCGTGGCCGCATCTGCTGTAGAATGTCATGAACCTTAAATTAGGCCAGAAGGAGTCCTCACTAATGTCAGCCAAGGGCCCAGGACCTGGAGATGCACCTCTTGAGGACCATGAACACACTCCAATAGAAGTCAGCAAGGTTCAAGCAGGTCCAGTTGCAGGTGCTGGCAGGTCAAGTGCAGTAGATCAACAGGGAAGTGGCAGGGAGGCCTCTGGAGCTTATTGTATCCCTATATTTCAGAACAAGAGCTCAGCCAGCTGACCCTTGGAGAGCAGGTCAGGTCCTCTTTCTGTAATGTCCACAGGTCCTGGAGTGCACTGAAGAGTTGGTCTGAGGATCCAGTATTTATCCCTGGTGCCAGCTTTGAGGTGGGAGAAACTTATAGACCCCACCCCTGCACATCCAGTTCTTCAGCTGTATTCCCTCCCCCACTCCAAGAGATTTGGGGTGTCAATAGGCTGGTGTCTAGTACTTGTGATCCTGCCAACATCTAGTCCCCCTTTGTCTCATAGTCTTGGAGGAATATACAGAGGCCAACTACATCTCGTCATGTGACCCAGAACATTGGCTGCAGGCACCAAATGGTTAGGATAAGAAAATGACAAGTTTCTAAAAGTGGCAATTGTTACAATTGTGCCTTAAAATTAGTCTTTACCATTAAAGAAGGGTTTACATTACAACTGATTTGAGTGTAAACATGACAATCCTACCTGCTCCCAATCAAAAGTTCTCACTTATTAAATGTAATAAGGTAACCAAATGGGAGAGATGGACATTACAATAGAAAAAAGCAAATTTAGGATTTTTTCACTACTAGGACATGTAAAACGTATATTTAAATACAATGCACCGTAATCTACGGGCTGTTTGGAGCCCACCGTAGGGACAAAATATGTTTTAAATTAGTACATGATGCAGAGGCAGGCCTGAGACATGCTTAAAAAATGCTACTTTGGTGGGTGGCACAATGAGTGCTGCAGGCCCACGAGTAGCATTCAATTTACAGGCCCTGGGTGCATATACTACTACTTTACTGGGGAATTACAAGTACATTAAATGTGTCAATTGGGTGTAATCAGTGCTCCGTTCATCATCTCCTTGTGTTTGCTTTGTTTGCCCTACGTTGGCAGGGTATGCCTAGACGTGGGTCCTTTGCTCACTTTGCCACTGGATTCAAGCTCGCCTGGCTGATGATGGGTGTTACCCCGAAACCGGTCCCAGGATGCTTGTTTCCGGTTCAGGGAAGACCTGGCTTGGTAGTTCGGGCTGGACTGTTGCCATGAGGCACAGGGTCAAGACTGATTTGCATATATCTGGGTCTGAACTGAGGTGGCAAAGTGAGCTAAAGAACAATGATGGATCTGTGACTGGGAGGTGAGTGTCTGAAATATTTCAGTGCTCCATCCATCATCTCCTTGTGTTTGCAGGCCCACGAGTAGCATTCAATTTACAGGCCCTGGGTACATGTACTACTACTTTACTGGGGATTTACAAGTAATTTACATGTGTTATTTGGGTGTAATCCAGTTTTACCATATTTAAAAGAGGGAGCACAAGCACTTTAGCATTGGTTAGCAATTGTAAAGTGCAGAGTCCTAACAGCCAACAAAAACTGGTTCGAAAAACAGGAGGGCAGAAGGCAATACATTTGGGGGAAGACCACATCAAAGGCTAACAGGATTAGACAGATGCAGGAGCACAGAAAAGGTGGTAAATGCCAGAAGGGGGTTGTCCTAAGAAATTCACACAGGTTGATGGAATGCGAGCCACGGTCTGGGGGTTATGGATCCTGGTGATCCTGGTGCGGTGATGGAATTGCTCTCTATAAGACTATTCCCGCAACCGCCGAGTGGGCCAAATGGTATGGAAGGTTGAACTTCGGGACGGATAAAAGTGGTCCGGAAGGTTGAACTTTGGGACGGATTACGCTTTATGCTGCTTTGGTGCATTAAAGACCCTGAGAGCCCCTGTGATACGGGCGTCCAAACCCTGGATATGGGGTATCTAGTGAAGTGCTATGTGCTCATTGTTTGAGATGTTTGTGTTATATTTTATAAAAATATACATATTTTCTAAGTGTAGCCTTCATAATGTAAGATAAAATCTTTGTAATTTCCTGACCGCAACATTTGCTTAGAAATGAAGAAATTGTAAAAGAATACCTGCCCAAATGATAATGTGCCTATTCTTTACACATACTTAAAATCTCATAAACGTGTAAAATACATTGCTCACTAAATAAAATCTTCCAGACAAATGTTATCCTCCTACATTTACTTTAGTCCTTCACACATTGGGGATGGACACGCAGAATATAGTGTATATTTACTCCTCTTGATTTATATCCAGGTTTGGGGTAACTTGTGAATTTCTATTCGGCAGTGTGGTGTTGGTCACAACGTTCCTGGTGTACTTTCATATGGAAGCATTAAACACGCGTAAAGGTAGCAGCTGTGCTTTCGTTTGAATAACTGCTCAACAGTTCATTTGCACTTAAAAATTGATTTTTTTTCTCTCCAGGAATAAAAATATTGTCACTGTGTTAAAACTCAATTCATCTATACCCCACCAAATTTCGAGGCTCTTACATTACATTTTCCACTTTGGATAGGGAGTTACTCCTGCCTTGGGTAGGAGTTGATCTACCATATCCAGGACGTTAATATTCTCTACAAAAATTTGTGAATGTCCACAGACTCGCAGGGTTGTGGGTCTTAACCTACTTTCCAATACATCCCCCTCCTGGCAATGCCCACTACTTGGCTCTGCAAATTGATTATGTCACATGTAAAATTACAGCATAATGGTGTAATTTTAAGTGAACAAATCACTTTGAGAATGCAAGTTCTGTGTGCCTAAAAGATTTATATTTACACCCATTACAAGAGCCGTTTGTGTACAGAAGTTTGAATGCACCCTTGCGCACGCAAGTCTGACAGTCCTTTTTAAACATGTTTAAATGTAAACAGTAGTTGAGCTGCTATTAATAATAAATCAGTGTGTTATGTTGAATTGAATTGTAAATAGTTCTTTTGGGGGTGGGATGTTATGTAAAAATACAAAAGTAGACTGACAATCTTTAGTATGTTAATACCAATGCATGTAAACACAATGGGCTATAAGCTGTCAGTTGCACAGTTTGCTCTAACAGTGTTTAAACCAGCCATAGGAATAATTGCTTGTATTCTTCATTTTTTTAATGTATAGTTGATTGCATATTGCCTTTTTGCCTGTTGGAAATCATGCCATTCTTGGGCCAGGATTGGCGATCACCTGGTTGGAGCTGGGTGAAGACAGAAGATGGTTGGAAACGATCTGAGTTTTACAGTGAAAACTTTGAGAACGAGATTAGCCAGCACAACAACAACTTCAGTCAGCCCATGTAAGCTACATTATTATTATTATTTTGTAGTGAAGAGTTTTCTAACTGTTGCCTTATGCTTGCTCTTTAAAAATACAGTGTGCCTTATTATAGTTATGTCTTAGTTTTGGTTTTATAGCGTAACCATAGCTGGGAGTTTCTTGAAAATTCACACTGTTTACACTCATCAAGTGTTGATAATTGAAATTCATTGTTTTATTAAAGATGCAGAGGTGAGTATTATGAACTTCTTCCTTCTGTTAATGTTCACAGCAGCCAGAAATAAATAGACTGCAATAAATGAAAATAGAAAAACTATTATAAGAACTGCAAATCCCCCTGAAACACTGGGAGTAAAACTACATAGTGACTTGAAAACTTTCCAACCATTATCTATGTACAAGAAGGTAGTACTATAGCCTTTCTTCTTTTGTAAAGGGAAAAAGTAAATTCAAAGGGAAAGTGCAAACCATGAGAAATAGAAAAAGTCCAGTTATGAAAAGGAACACTTAAACTTGGACCCTCCTGAGGCTCAGCCGGGAGTAGGATAACTGTCTCTTTGCTCTGATTTTAACCTGTTGTGTATTACTTTTTAAAAAGCACCTACCCTGCTCTCTGACGCTGTTCATCGCATGCAGGCATCCCCTCTCAGCGGAGTTCAGCGCTGGAGAGGGTGAACCCTTGAAGTCTCGTCGGCCGCCATTCCCCGCGACGAGCAGAGGGACACGCCCCCTTTTAGGCCACGCCCCTTTTTACTCGTACAAAGCGCGCTGATCTGACAAGCGCCCCAGTTAAACTTGGACCCTCCTGAGGCTCAGCCGGGAGTAGGATAACTGTCTCTTTGCTCTGATTTTAACCTGTTGTGTATTACTTTTTAAAAAGCACCTACCCTGCTCTCTGATGCTGTTCATCGCATGCAGGCATCCCCTCTCAGCGGAGTTCAGCGCTGGAGAGGGTGAACCCTTGGAGTCTCGTCGGCCGCCATTCCCCGTGACGAGCAGAGGGACACGCCCCCTTTTAGGCCACGCCCCCTTGCCCTTTAAACATGTGTATGTGCCGGAAGCGCAGCGGACGAGCGCAGCGGGCGCGCCGATTGCGCGCCGAAGGCGCGCTTAAGGCAAGCTCGTCCGCGATCACGACGCGGCCGGGGCCGGTCCCCCTGCCCGATCCACCAGTGATATCACCATAACATACACTCGGACTGAGTTGATGTCCCTGAGACCTCCCCCTTGTCTGACCTGCCGCTGGTCCATCCCTGACGCTCGGAGCCCTGCCTTTGTTTGTAAAGTCTGCCACTTTTCCCTTCCTCCCCTCGATGAGACATACAGTACAGCTCGTGCTCTGATTTCCACCCCTACTCGTGGAGCCTGCCCTTCTTTCACTCTCAGAGCTGCGCTGATTAATTGCAGATCAGTGAGTAAACATGCCATCGACATCTGGCAGTCCCTTCGAGACAACAATTGGGATCTGCTTTTTTTAACAGAAACTTGGCTGAATGACACTACGAATCCCACCATCACCCTCGCCCTTCCGGAGGGTTACTGCATTGTCTGTGCCAATAGACCTAATGGTAAACAGGGAGGTGGCGTCGCATTAATCCATAAATCCAAATGGACGGCTACCTTCCCTCTATATGACCCTCTCGATTGTATAGAAGGCCTTCCTTTCAGTGTCCAAATCTCTCCGTCCACTTCCAGCTCGGGAATACTTGTCTACCGCCCTCCCCATTCTAATACCTCCCATCTGCCGGCCTTGGCAGACTATATCATCCAGCTTAGCACTCGCTATGCCGATTTCACTGCTCTAGGGGACTTCAATCTCCACGCAAATGAGGATTCCTGCTTGCACAGCCAAAATTTTATCTCTACGCTGGCGGCCTGTAATCTAGTGCAAATAATAGCCTTACCTACGCACAAAGCGGGACATACACTAGACATGATCTGTTCCAACCTTCCAAGTATTCGGGCAGCCTCCCCCATCCCGGTCGTTTGGTCGGATCATTTCCTCATCCCTTTTGAGATAGATATTTTTTGTTCCACTAGACCCACTATCCCCCCTAAAGCATCAGGTAGAAACTGGAGTCGTATCACCTCTGAAACGCTCCAGGAATACTTAAAAAATTCCCAACCTATCCCGTCGTCTGATCCAGACTCTGGTATTGACCATCTAGATGCCTGGATTAGTCCAGCCCTAGAGGCTCTGGCTCCACTTAAATCTATTAAAACCTACAGGGCTACACCTTCTGCACCATGGTACTCCAACGAGCTTCGTCAGAAAAAGGCCGCGTGCAAATCTTTCGAACGCTTATGGAGGCAGAACTATTCCCTGGATAGTAAAACCATCTATAAGACAGCCCTCAAAGAATACCGCAGAATGATCGTGGAGCACAAAAGGGACTACCTGGCTTCCAGAATTAAACACGCTAATAACGGTGCCAGGGAGATCTTCAGCATAGTTAGGTCCTTTACGGACCCCAACGCGCTGACTCGGATTCAGCCTGCCTCCCAGTCTTTGTGCGATAAACTTTCACAATTCTTTGAGGAAAAAATAGAGACCATCTATTCCACTTTCCCAATTTCCACCAGTGAAGACCCGAAAGAGGAATCCACTTCTCACATGCCCCAGTCCCCCTCGCTGATTGACTTTTCAGTCATCTCCGAAGCCGACTCTATGGCAGAACTACTCAAATGTAAGTCTGGCTCGCCCAATGACCCTTGGCCAGCCAAACAATACAAGAAATTGGCCCCCCTGCTCAATCCCTACTTGAACCATATCTGGAACGAATCCCTAAGAATGGGCTGCTTTCCCGCCAAATGGAAACATGCCTCCCTGATTCCCATTTTGAAAAAACCAAATTTGGACCCTGACAACCCCAGTAACTACAGGCCGATCTCTCTTCTGCCTGCCCCAGCTAAGATCCTAGAAAAACTGGTACATTCCCAGCTGGCGAATTACATCGAAACCAATGGGCTCCTACATGACTCTCAGCACGGCTTTCGGTCGGGCCACAGCACGGAGTCAGCCCTTGTTGAAATGGCTGACTCGGTGAGATGGTCGCTGGACCGGGGGTCGAGGGCGGTGTTAGTGCTGCTAGATCTTTCAGCGGCATTTGACACCGTCTCTCATAAGATCCTGCTGAGAAGACTGGGAGACCTAGGCATTGGCGGAACGGTTCTTAAGTGGCTCGCTTCTTACCTATGTGACCGCACACAGCAGGTATATACCTCTCCTTACACCTCCTCAGCTAGACCACTCAAATGGGGAGTCCCCCAGGGCTCATCCCTGAGCCCGCTTTTGTTTAATGTCTATTTTACCCCCCTAGCTAAATTGATTGCGCGAACTGGGATTAAATCCACCTCCTATGCTGATGATATTCAGTTACTTTATACCTTTGAGACTCCCTCCGCTTTTGCCTTTGATCCGCTGAAATCCTGTCTCAGAGACATCTCTAGTTGGATGGACTCTAATTCCCTCCGACTCAATGCTGGAAAGACAGAGATCCTGTTTTTTAACTCACCATCCCCTTTGGATTCCAATCTGTGGTGGCCAGCTGACCTGAGCCAAGCCCCCACGCCCAAAGACTCGGTGAGAAACTTGGGAGTGCGCTGGGACAATCAGCTTAGTTTTAACGCTCAGGTCCAAACAGTAGCAGCATCCTGTTTCGCAAAGATCAAGACGATTAACCGGCTTATCAACTATCTGCCGGCAGGCTGCCGTAAGACTGTGGTACATGCACTTATAACATCTCACCTTGATTACGCCAACGCACTATATCTTGGTATCACAGCAGGCCTTTGCCACAAATTACAGACTGTCCAAAATGCTGCCGCCCGGCTGGTCGAGAGAATCCCAGCCAGACAACACATCTCTCCCCTCCTCCGAAAACTACATTGGCTACCGATAGCCAAGAGATGTGTATTCAAGGCCATGACGCTGGCCTTTCGTGCTTCCAAGGGTAATGGCTCAGCCCACTTGAAAAGCACTCTGAAGCCGTACGTCAAGGCCAGGACATTACGTTCTAACTCCCTTCTTCTCCTGGAAACCCCAAGATTCAAACGTTCTCGTACTGGAGGGAAAACCTTCGAGGTCTGTGCCACTCAGTGCTGGAACAAGCTTCCGATTACTCTACGCGCATGTCAAACTGAAGTGGCATTCCGAAGGTCACTAAAGACCCACCTTTTTTCCTCATAAGGTTATCCTCTTTTTCCTACCCTCACTGTCTGCAAGTTTTACCAGCGCCAGGACGCCCCGTTGGGGCAGCTGTGCGCTTTACAAAACACACAAATAAATAAATAAACACCATCCAATCATTGACCTCTGAGATGTTATGATCCATACTGGGGAACTTTTGATTGAGTGGTGATTAGTTAAAAAATAGAAAAATCTATTAACTCAATGAATAGATCAAGGATGAAAGAATATTTAAATATGGTACACATCAGGAAACATGTTAGAAGTTTGTGTTCAATAAAAAAAAATCTATGGGGTGCGATAACACCTGTGCATCTTTAATAAAATTAGGACACATTTTATGTCCAGACTTTAGGCTTCGTATTATGCTGTTTTGAAGCAAATTCTCAACAGGTAAGGAAACATGAGCAATAGGCTTATGATAAACATTTTTTAAATGTTGATGGTGAAGCTCAAACAGCTGCTTTCAAAATTTCCACCAATCTTGCAACAGTTGAAAAAGCTTTAGCAGCCAAAGTTCTCCCAAAGAATTGGCTTTGAAATAAGAGATGTCGATACCTGTTTGGCTCATAATCTACTTGACCCATCTTGCCAAAGTAGCAGAGGAAACAGTAGTGTGTGGTTTGACAAAGGAAATTAGTAACTAAGAGGGGAAACAAGATCTCAAAGTGGCAGTTGAATTCTCATATTCCTTCAGACAGTGTGAAACACAAAACTGAGGATGTAAAATTTGGTTCTCCTGGAAGTAGAGAATAGGCACCCAAAGAGTATACTGCCTGACTGACCGATCCAGATCTTTGACGTCTGGCACATTAACATCGTAACTATCTGAACTGTAAATATTTCCTGTGAGAAGGATCAATAGGAATTGTTAGATAAGCATCCTTCAGGTGTAATCAAATCAACCAATGTCCTGATTTTAGACAGTATCTGGTGTGTTGGATATTTTCCATTTTCCAAATGTTTTAAACTGACGGGTTGTGGTTTCTTGCTTTTCTTTTTGACTTAAAAAAATATTGTTCATGACTCCCTAAAGATTACGGCGACTGTGCATTTACTCTCATGTGCCTATGGTTTCTTGGTATGCTTTTTTGATTGATGTGTTGATCACAGAAAGTTCTAATAAAATATTTTTTTTTTAAAGAATCCCTAAAGATGTAATATTGTTTGTTACATGTCTCCCTTGGAGAGTATATCTTGTATTTTATGATTTACAGCATGCAAACTGAGCTAGATTAAAACTTTGGGGGAAATTGTGTTATATAGGATTGGCAAAAAGTTACATCTTATCTGGCATGCTCATTTACCGTCCCCCAGGTAACCCCAAGAAATGGCTGTCCGCCTTTCCCGACTTAGTAGCCCCTTTTGTAATGAAGGCTGCCAACTTCACTCTTTTGGGGGACTTGAATTTTCATCTAGAGGACCCCCAGAACAATGGGAGCATTACCCTTCTATCCGACCTTAAAGCTCTCAATTTGTTATTACGAAACCAGGGGCCCACTCATCAGGTGGGTCACCTGCTAGATCCCATCTTGTCCAACCTTTCGTTCGACTGCAGTTTACCCGCCCTTCCTCTAGGGTGTTCTGATCATTATGCTATTCAACTTCAATTAGCTACCTCTGGGGATATTGCGCCTGTCCTCACGGGTGATCTAGGCAGTCGGAGGCCATGGAACAAGCTAGATTTAGATTCACTCAATAGTCTTCTAATGGCGAATCTTCCGGACGCCAATCTTCCTCTTCGATCCTTAAACTCTGCGGTGTCAAACTGGTTAGCTATGTCCATTAACTCCTGCCCGCCTTTGGTACCGAAACACAGTTTCACTCACCACCCTCCCGCCCCTTGGTTCACCAATGATCTTAAGACCATGAAATCCAAGTGCAAGCACTTGGAAAGAAGATTGCGTAAATTCTATGCCCCCAGTTGTAAGTCTTATTACAAAGCCGCCCTCAACATCTACCATTTGGCCTGCAAGGCCGCGAAAGCCACCTTTGTCACTAATACCATCAACAATTCACTGAATCGTCCTCGGGCATTATTTTCTATGGTTAAGAAGCTGGCAGGATCTAACACCTTACCTGTGCCTCCTGCCCTTGATGCGACTCAAGGTAACAATATTGCTAATTTCTTCATCACTAAGGTTGAGACCATATATAGCACATTAACTATCTCCACTCCCGCTAACACCGAGAGGCTTCTGTCTGGCACTACCTGTAAGAGCCACCTTCCCTTAACAGCCAAGATCTCAATATGGCCTCCTCTTGATGACGGATCTTTTTCTGACTGCCTAGCCAGGCTAAAAGCTGGCTCTCCCCTAGACCCCTTACCTGTTAACATCCTGCAACAGCTTTCACCAGATGTCCTTGGAGTTCTTAAAGAACTTCTAAACTCTTCTTTACGAGAGTCCTTCGTTCCCCTGGATTGGAAGCGTGCTATGGTGGTCCCCCTTTTAAAAAAGTCTGGTGCCGACCCTACGATTCTGTCAAACTTCCGCCCAATTTCACTGCTGCCTGCGCTTTCCAAAATTTTGGAAAAACATGTGAACTTTTAGCTTACAGCCCACGTGGAAAATTCAGGCTTTTTACATCCCTCCAAATCAGGATTTAGAACCCATTTTTCTATGGAGACCACCTTGTTGGGGGTAACTGAGAAATTGCGCTCCTGTCTTGACCGGGGGGAGACTACGGCACTCATTCTACTTGATCTGAACGCCGCATTCGACACAGTGTCACATACCATCCTCTTAAAGTCTCTCCAGTCGGCAGGAGTTGAAGGCCCCGCTCTATCTTGGCTGGCCTCTTTTCTCAGCAACCGCACGTTTCAGGTCTTCTCTTCTAACTCCTCATCTACTATCCGGTCATCTGCGTACGGAGTCCCCCAGGGGTCCACTTTGATCCCTTTGCTCTTTCTATGTGAGACCCCTGGCGACCATTGTGGAGGATGCGGGTCTATCCCTATACTCATACGCCGATGACACCCAAATTATCTTCTCTTTATCTTCCACTAAGGAAGCTCCTATATCTTCTCTTCAACTTGGCTTGCGTCGGGTGTTGGAGTGGATGTGTTCCAATCCTTTGAAATTAAACAGAGATAAGACCGAGGTCGTCATCTTAGGTAAACACGAGCATCTCTGGGGCCCCCAACATTGGCCCCAGGAAATGGGTCCCCTTCCCCAACCAGTTACCCAAGTTCGTAATCTTGGGTTTATCATTGATAACCATCTTTCAATGCGGCAACAGGTGGTTAGCGTTGCCACCACCTGTTTTACCATCTTAAGGTGGTTGCGGAAGATCATCTGGATGCTCCCTGACTCGACTAAAAAAACGGTAGCCCAGGCACTTGTTACCTCTCGCCTGGACTACGGTAATGTACTTTACTTGGGCGGAAGTCAGGAGTTACTGAAAAAGCTCCAGGTGGTCCAGAATTCCGCAGCTCGCCTCCTATGTCACGTCCCAAGAAAAACATCCATCTCTCCCTTTCTTCAGGACCTGCATTGGCTCCGCATTGATAGCCGTATCAAATTTAAGACCCTGTGTTATGTTTTTAAACTCAAACAAGGGACCGATCCTGCTTACCTTCAGGAACTTATCCATCCATATGTCCCTCTCCGGTCCTTACGTTCCTCCACTCAAGGCAATTTGGCAACACCCAGATTTAAATTAACCAGAATGGGTGGCCGCTCCTTTGCATGTCTTGGGCCAAAACTCTGGAATTCCCTCTCAAGTTCTTTGAAACACGAATCTTCCTACCTCAGGTTTTGCCGAGATCTTAAGACCTGGCTTTTCTCTCAGTGACTAGCTCACTGTTTACTCAGTCTGCATTAGTGGACATGCCTGCGCCGGGAAACCCTGTCAAGGGTAGCTGTGCACAATATGAATTCAATTTAATAATAATATCTGATGTCCACCATCATACTGGATTGACCAGTAGAACGACCACCTTTTGGTCAAATTCTTAATGGAATAACAACTGTGCCTTGTCAATAGAGGTGAAGGTGTTGACAATATTTGGATACTTCCTTTATAATATATTATTCGAAGAGAAGCCCCTGTGTTGAATCAGGTTCTGATTTTGCCAACTCTGTAAGACTAGGATCTATTTTGAGGAGTAGACCCTCTCGGTGTTCTTGGGAAATAGCTGCTTTGGCATTGCCTAATAGATATACGGTCCTTTGTGCCCAGCAAGTTCTGTAGTTTTGAATATATTTTGTTAATGGTCCCATTGTATCAAGACGTTTGTCTTGATAGGACAACTAGGCCCAATTAATGCATTTTCTGGGGTATTTCCTGTATTTCTTTAAGAATGCAAGTAATGTTGGATCTATTGAAGGAGTTAATAGTACTTGATCTGGAATATGAGGTCTGGGTCATCACAATTTAGTTTATTTCTTACTAGTTTGTCCATAGGTAGACAAATGTGTGCCTGGATGTAATCCAAAATGTGTGACAAAGTGAACAGTTCTGTAGAATTGGGGTAATATAAAAGATTTGATTCAAAAAGTGAATTACCAGCCAAATCTAGAATGTCAGAAACTGATTCAGAGCTTGGCTTCTCAGTAGAAAATTTTAAATGTATCCCATTTTTTTGCATTTTTTAGTCCAAACCAATTAAGGTTGTATTGTCAAAACTGTCAGAATTAGAATTCTGTGAACACAAATAACAAGAATCATCTGTATAATTTGTTTCATGTGTAGTGTGATATATTTTCCTTGTTTCTGAATTGACCTCCAATTAGGAGCGTCTATTATTAGATGTT
Source organism: Triturus cristatus (assembly GCF_964204655.1). Lineage (NCBI taxonomy): Eukaryota > Metazoa > Chordata > Amphibia > Caudata > Salamandridae > Triturus > Triturus cristatus. The sequence continues at coordinate 396,590,796 of NC_140589.1, forward strand.
AAATCTATTTCACGTGTAATTGGAGAACCTCCAGATTTAGTGCTGATGTTATCCATTGTCATAATTTAAATGTTTTTATTTACATGTTTCCTTGATTTGTACTTTGCCAATAGTTTTGTAGGAAAATGTTTTTCATATTGATCAATGTCCCCTTTTTCATGGCAGTAGTCCAAGGAAGAACTGCTTCCACCAGCAGCCAGGGTTTTTGCCTCTACTGAGACTTTGACATTTCTTTCCAACCTTTAAAAAAATGTCCCAATGGAGGAATTTACTGGCTCTTCCACAGAACTTCTGATAAAAAGTTCAAGGTTGATTTTTAAAGGCTTTCTCTGAATTAGTCATGTCAGACTCCATTGTAAAAGCATTGTAAAATGTTTTTTTTAATATGGTAATGTCTTTAAAAAAAAGAGAAACCAAGCTTGAATAACCAAATCATAACAAGAACTCGTACTTTCCTGGACTGACATGTAAAGGGAAGCAACATCGTCTTTTAATTAATTTGGGAGATGGGAGCAGAATTCTGAAGAAAAGCAGCCGGTAAGTAACTGAATCAATTCGTAAGAAAGGAAAATGTCAGTCAAGCATTTTTGTAGGAACGCTTATAGCCTAAATGACATCCTCCAGGGATACTTGAATGGGGATAGCATGATACTAACCTAGACCTGTCCTGCCCTTTTTGCTCTCAGATCAAGGAAGGTATTAATCACATATTTTTGACTGCAAAACTGAATCGATTTCAAAAGGTCTTTTTCCTATGCAGTGCAGCGCATGCGCGCTGTGTAGGCGAGACCTACAAATGATTGGTACTTTATCTGACTGCTAGGAGCTGCAAGAAAGAGTAAGTTTTATTTTGCTGCCTTCTTACATATGGATATTTGTTCAAATGTTTTGACGTCACTATGTAGTCTTACAGTGTCATGAGATTTGTAGTTCATTTAATAATTGATTTATTTTAATTTATAACAGCTGAATTCGTTTTTGGCTGTTATGAGCATTAAAGTAAGGAAGTAATGCACATTTTGAAGCCTCTGTCATTGACATAAAATAAGTGTCCACTATGCTACCCCTGGCTTGCCCTGTGCCCTCTCCTCGCAACATCTTCACTCTGGATACATGAAGGCAATGACTGGATCAGAAATTAGACTGTCCTCTAAGAGCAGTTTGGATACCACAGCCTTACTTGTCATGTAACTCCTCAGTCGCAGTCGGAGGCTTTTGAGTGTGTAAGGGCGATAGAAGGGTTATGCTTTTGTCTCAATGTGAGGCCAAAGTGTATTTGATGATTCTTCTGCTTGCATGTTGATGAACTGACTTCTAGCATGATAAGTATAGCTCCTATGACCCCCACCCCCTTCCCCAGGGCCACATCATTGCTTGTTTCCTCAATTACGGCAATCATGACCTACTGCTACAACGTTTCCGCAACAAAGGCCCCCGGGGCTATGAAAATGCCACTATCACGGCATACCCCAGTTTCACCATAGAGGTGCAGTGACGTTGTGGCTCCTACTACAGAGTCAAGTAACGCCTCTGGGAGTTGAACTTCAAATATGCTCTTCTTTTTCCTTCTAAACTCTGTGTAACTGACAGCGATAAGACTCATATATTCAACTCACCAGAGGATGTGGGGACCGGGCTCCACTCTAAAAATATGGTACACAATCCATCCGAGGAACAGACAGCCAGAGACTGGATAGTGCCCAAGTTAAGACAACGCAAATGCTGCACCCTCCTGACGAGACCAACAAGAGATCAGTTGATGGCGGAGCAGGCCTGTGCTGTGTCGGAGGCCTCTTTCTACAGTATGAACTCTTTCACTCTTCTCAATGCTGAGCACCCATTGTAGTTGGGATCAGACTCTGGGTGGCTCGCTCTTTTCGATTGCTGGGATTCACCAGGGTCTGAAAGTCACCCCCTGATCGGCCAATGTTTTGTAAGTGTAGAGCTCCAACCTATGAGGCAGCCGCCGACCAGGTGTAGGTAGACTTGTCATGGGCTTTCTGCCCCCTGAGAGGTAAGCGGCACTGTTCGAGAGGCTGGATGGCACAACTCCTGCTTTGGGCCTACACCTCGGACATGCTCAACACTGTTGCCGCCAAACCAGTGCCAAGATTGGCAATCCCGCCAGCATTGCCATGTGGACTTATTTGTTGATTGATTTTTTTTTTTTCCCTCTCATTTTGTTTTTGCTATATAATTGGGGGTTTATGGATGGGCTCTGTTAGGGCATCTGTCCTGGGGGGAATCATGTTGCTGTTTGTTATTGTTTATTAAGATGCTCTGAATATGCTCACTGCTGGCCCGGATGTTTTCCTGCTCTGTCCTACAAGGTCACCTGACCACACAGTGGAGGGTCTTCCTGGATTCCAAGTGCTGTCAGCAGGATACACACGGGGGCCTTGCATTCTTTACTTTTGGCCTACACACTACACTCCATGGCGGGTGCGACAGTGGACACTTGCATCCCCCAGTATCATTACCTGGAATGTGCGTGGCATGGCTACCCCGATTAAACGTTACCGTATTTGTGCATATCTCAAGCGTCTCCACGTGTACATGGCGATGCTCCAGGAAACACACCGCACTTCTCGTGAGCTGCATAAGGTTTGTGCAAAGTGGAGAGGGCAGGTGTATAGCTCATATACATCGTCCTTTGCTTGCAGGGTTCTTATATGGATTGCCCCTGGGGTCCCATTGTAGACACACACAGGTTAGCTGGAGAGGGTAGCTGCGTGCTCCTGGAGCCCACCTAGCCAGTGCACCTCTCACACTAACCGTGATCTATGCTCCCAATATACATTGGCTGTGATTTTTAGACACTCTTACACTGGTGCTGTTCATGGACCCGTCTTCTCCTGAACCATGGGGAGGTGATTTTAACTGTGTCCCAGACGTGGGCCTTGATCGGTGCAAACCCCCCTTCCCCTCTCCCGAGCAGATTCCGCTCATCGTGCTGCTCAGCACCCTAGTCAATGGCTCGTGTCTGCGTCTTCGTGATGCATGGCGGCTGATACATCCACTGGATCGTGAATAATTCTTTTGCTCACTGGTGCAGGATGTGCATACCAGGATAGACCTCTTTCTATGTGCTGACCAACTCAGTGCTCAACTGACCGGGGTGGAATTCCTGGCACGCCTTCTGTCAGATAATTGTCCACTGATGCTCACCCTATGCTGAGGCCGAGAATGCCCAGTTATACCCACTTGACGGTTGCAGGTGGATGCCCTGTCTGATCCTCCCTTCCGCTCAGACCTAGCACAGTGTATTGAACGCTATTTTGAGTTCAGTGATGGCACCGCTACATCACGAGCTATTGAAAGGGATGCTCACAAGGTGGTGGTGCGAGGCCACTGCTTATCAGCTTCCTGGGGGATACGACAACATTTAATGGAGGAATTATCGGTCATTGAGGGCGATCTTCGTTCTTTAGAAATATGAGTGGCCAACCATGTGGCCCCAGCTAATCAACTTCAGCAGTTATGCAAGCAATGCAACGAGGCCGAATCACTTTTGTGCCGACATGATCACAGGCGGCGGACAGCCCTGCAGCAAGCTGAAGGGGACTGCTCAGGAAGGTTACTGGCATGGCTGGTTCGTGAGGACCAACAGCGTGCTCCCATAGGTGCAATCCGCTCATCAAGTGGTGGACTGCTTACCGACCAACTAGCCATCAGTTCGGCCTTTCGAATCTAAATTTGGTCAGCAAGAATCGATGATAAGACAGTGTGACTATGGTCAAATTATTTCTTTATATGCTGAAGATGCCTTGTCTTTCTGAGGGATGTACGGTCTTCGCTTCCCGGTTTTATGCAACTGCTGGACGACTTTGGTGCGATTTCCGGTTTACATGTAAACTGGCCAAAAGCAAAATTCTGTTTCCCCTTGTGCCCCCAATAGTTATACATTGTGTGGACCCCGCGGAGACCCGTTTGTAATGGTGCCATGACACCTTTAATTATCTTGGAGTACAGGTTTATCATACCGAGAAGGACCTCAGGGAATGTTCAGAAAGCAGCTTGATCCATGCGCCGGTCCCTGCCCTTCTGGCGATCACTGCCCTGTCCCCACTGGGCCAATTAGCAATGTCCAAAATGCTGGTATTTTCCCAGCTACTGTACTTGTTTGCAGCCGTTGCCATTGTACTACCTAGAGGTTTATTTCGCGAACTCCATGGCTTTCTGTTAGAACTGATATGTAGCTCGAGCCATCACTGAGTCACACTATCCATGCCCCAGCATCCACTGTTAGAGGGCGTACTAGGGGCACCTAACTTCAAGTTGTATTATGCTGCAACACAATTACAGTGGTCGACGGCATGATTATGTGAACCACACTGCCCTGAAGCATTGTTCTTATGACCATTGTTGCAGGAGGTGAGCATCTATACTTTGCTTTCCAACGCAACCATCTGCCAACAGAGTGAGATCAGACAGATGTCGGTGGCCCGCTCTTGCTGGCGTTGGTACATTCAGCCCAGAGGCCCCCTCTTCCCATACTCTCCCTCGACCGCCATATGGGAACTACTGTGGCTGCGTCTTGTAGTGCAACGCACTGACTTGGCCCTGTGAATCATGTGGAGGTACCACACAGGTGACCTTTACAACGAGAGTACGATCATGACATTCAGGACATTATAGACACTTATGGGCTGAACGAAGGTCAGTTTTTAACTTTTCAATCCAGTCAGCATGTGCTGCGAGAGACCTGGAACAGCGGAGATGATGAACCACCTACCTCAGTAATCCTGAATATACTTTTGGTAGCTATTGGCACACTTCACTCTATTACGACTCTCTACACTTTCCTCAACATTCCCCCTCCTGACCATGCAACAACACCGCGCGCTAAGTAAAATGGGGTGTTGCAGCAGCCAGCCCGGGCCCATGCTCTTCAATTGGTAAAGGGAATATCCCACAACCCCAGGTTCCTGTTTACGCATTTCAGTTGCATACACCACGCTTACCTCTCCCCACAGCTTATCCAGCGCATGTTGCCGACACTCTCCCCTGAATTCCCCCGCTATAAGCTACAGAGTGCTGACTTTTTCACATGGTGTGTTCCTGCGTGGAATTGAGCCAATCTGGTTGTCGGTTACCACAACAGCGGCTGAGATTCCAAAACATACTGTTACGCCCACTTCTGAGTCCTGCTTGTTGGGACTATGTCTCCTTGCGAAAGGAGATGAGCATGCTCACCGCTTCATTGACCTGGCCTTTATGTTCAAATGCAACATAGCTATGGTGTGGAAGGCTCAATATATGATGTTGATGGTTCTAACTACAGTATAATGTGATGTTGGTAACTCTTCCGTCATATTGCTAACATTCTGTACCATACATGCTAATCTCTTAACATGCTTGGAGTTCCTTACTCAAATATTGTGTTGTAATATGAAAAACTTTAATAAAAGCATTTTTTTAAAGTGGAGCTCCTTATATATTGCTTAAAAACATGAAAGTGTCAAGTGGTATAGCTCTTCCTCAACAAAAATCCTTTTTAAAGCATAGTCCCAACATCCGGAAGCATCGTGTTTTCTGTCTAGGTGTGTTAATATGTTTTATTTGATACTGAGACTTAGTTCTTTGAATTTTTGTCTGAGATGTTGGAAGAACTATTTTTTGCCAATTCATTTTCTTACCTTGGATTAATTTATTAGGAACACACTATCTTTTGTATTTCTTTAAAAATAAATGTTTTTTCTTTTTCTTTTAGATGTAAAATTTCTTTTGTTGTCTCTTCTTTTTAATTTTGTTGCATTATTTGCGCTCTGGGTCAAGTAGCTAAAAGACTGCAGATAAGTTTAGCCATGTGACCAGCCCATCACAACCTTCGTCTTCCTATCTGCCGTTCCTCTCTTAACCCATTCTCTTACAGAACCTGTGAGAGTGGGTCCAAAGCAAACAGCAGAGGAAAACAAAGATGACTGCTGTTCAGGTGAGCTCTCGTCATGTGCCAGTTTTCCTTTATTATATACACACACACACGCACCCCATTTTCGCAAAACACGGAATCCCTTTCAGTCCCATCCACACATACATCTTTCACTCACTCCCTAGCAACCCACCAACAAAAACATGTTCATCAACTGAATTATGACTTGCTGCAGACATTGCTCACACCATTATTGCACCGAATCACAACTCAAACGAAACATCTCACATCCCCAAATACATCTTAGACGTCCTCACCCAAACTTGCTACAACATACAGCATATCAAAGCCCTGACAAGACCGGAGGAAGCCTCTCAGTCATCCACAATACTTCCTAGCTCTGGACCCTATAACATCCAAAGCATAAATTCTTGTAGTCGCTTTCCTGCTTCTCGCACATAAGCAAACTGACAAATCAACAGCTCTGGACCCTTTTCTTTCGGATGCCCTAGTTCACAGATAGGTGGCATATTGGCAAGAGATTGCTAAGAGATGATTTGCAGCACACCCTACCCCTAATAAGTGTGCATCTACAGTATTCCACCTATCTGAAAAACCCAGAACTTAAATGGGTGCAGGGAAAAGCAAATCCTTCACTCAGTCACTTGCCGTCTCTGAGCGACAACCCTGGATCCTATCCCTCCGCATTGCCTCCCAAACCTCTACTGAGGCTCAAAGATAATTATTATTTTCGGTTGTCATTTTAGAACCTGTGCCTTTATGACTCTTTAGCAGTTTCTTGTTGCTTCCTAGTGACATGATGTAGTTACTTTTTACTGTACATTTTTTATTCTTTTCACATATCTTAAAACATGCTTTTATTGTGCAGATGTTTATTTATGCTTTTGCCTTGTTGTTCATGGAAAATAATTTCCTCTGAACCAAAATCTCATATCAAGAAAACACTTGAAAATCACATGTTTAGCAAGTGTTAGACTTGTAGTAAATACCATGAACCACGATTATCCAGAAATGCAGGATTATTTTGAAGCAGAGGACAGTGGCAGAGAACACCCTAACTAAGGTGAACTCGTGCAGCCCTGACACATGGCTGTAGTTTGAGCATTGTCATCTCACCTGTGCTGACGCCCAAACACAATTGTGTGGGGGTCAAGTCGCAGGAGAGGGAGAATCCTGGTATCCTGGATTTAGCCAGTAACATTAAGGAAAAGGTTTGGGACGCTAATCTCAGTTCTGTTATTCAAATGTCAAGATAATAATTACGAAAGGTGAAAGGTTGGTTAATCTATCAAAGGAATTAGCATAATAAAATCGTAAACAAATGCATAGGCAAGTCCTGTCTGAGTCAAGCAGACTGACATATAGCCTGCCTAAAGTCCAAAGCTAAGTCAGACTGCATCTATGCTCCAATCCTCACTGCTCTGAAGCTAAAAGTAAAAATGCATAAAGATCTCTGGGCTGTTGCCCAATAGCACGTCTTTTACAATGTTTTACACAAAGACCACTAGTTTCATAGCATGACCTACATAAATGGGCGGTTCTGAAATGTTACTGGCATAGCAACAAATCAGACTTTTACATTATTTCACACATACTCGCATGTGATTTCCATTGGATAGTAAATACACATGTTTTATGTGCACAGAGGTAATAAGCAAGAATTTGAGACTTTACAATGAGCTGCTTCTGCATGTTTTATAACGGCGGACATAACCCTGCATGTTTAAAAGTTCTTCCTCGACCACGAAAGCAAATAAATATTATATTTCAAAGCAGAGCGAAAGGCACGGTAAACTGCAGTTGAACTTATATGAAAAGGCTCATATATGCCCTAAAGGAGACATGGTGTGTTTTACACAGAGAAAATAGAATAAATACATTTTTCTTTAAGCTTACGTGCTAAAAAATGAAACTTGTCTTGTGAGCTATAAATAATAGACATTAATACATGTATTGTTTTTTAACTTATGATACTTCAAATTTCAGCAACCTGAAAGCAGAAGACTCCGGCCTTTTCAATGAAGAAGACTGTGAATTTGAAGGTAGAAAAAGGAAGAAAGACCATTTGAATGAAAACACAAAATCTCACTGTAAGACATCTAATTATTTAAAAGGTTTTAAAGGTCTATACAGATGTTGAAAGTCATAAACTAATCTGCATCTCCTTCATTCCTTCATCATAGGATACAACCTATGATCTTGTGTGGGAGGGAAGTCCATTGTACAAAATGACTGTCATGTTCATGCTTAGTTTTCTCCTTAATGGCGTTGCACAGCGGTTCCATGAGGTGAATCATTATGTTGAAAAGAAACTGTGGACAGCAAAACAATGTTGCCCGGGTTACCTTTGAGAAACAAATGTTGGTTCCTGGGCAATTTGATTGCTGGGTGAGACCCACTGACTGTGTTTGAGTGTATGTGGTCTTTAAAACAAAAAAAAAAATGTCTGACTCTCTCACCAAGGTGTTATGCATCATCATAAGTTGGTCTCATCACCTTTATTCGAGAGGACTTGGGTGGTTGTAGTGAACTTGCTTTTTAATGAGGTCTGGGATCTAAAGACAGTGTTAAAATATCCCTTAACATAAAATCCATTCACTATAATTTATTTTGGTGTATTTTCCTGTGTGAGATATTAAAAAAATAAATATCCAGTAATGTAGGGGATATGACTGTCCCCTGGTCCCTTTAGCCAACATGTTTCAGCTGTTATAATGGTATCCTGGGGGGGTGGATGGGGAGGCTGGGGTCTCTGACCTTCCGGAAGGTGCAGTCATACTCCAAGCTATTAGATGTGGTCAAACAATCCTCGTCTGTCCACAAAGTACAAAGCAAGAAAAAGTGCATACCTGGGGATCTGTCTATGTGAACCTTGTCCCCACCCCAGCGGTGACATCACTGCCTACTGCCTTATGGGATAGCAAGTGCGCCTAAGCATGAATATCGCAACAGTGCATCATGTCCGCTTTTACAGCATGCCAAGCCACCGCGAAAAGCTGTCCCCACTGGTGCACCAGTACACCCCAGTGCTGACCTCAGAGGCCTCCCACCACTTTGCCACCTAACTCTACAACAGCATCACCACAGCAGCCTGCAAGTCTGCTGTCTCCATCCTGTGCACGTCAGTGGCAGAAAGCTCACTGCCACATGACATGTTGTTCATTTTGAGGACTGCAAGGTCTTGCGAGCACACCTCAGTAGATACTGTTAATCTTTGTGCTTCCTACTGGTGCTCAGCTGCTTGCCATGAATGTCTGTCACTGCTCACCCTCTAGGCCATATGGAACAAGTACTTTGTTGCACCTCTCGGTGCAGCCTCATCAGTGACAAGCTGCCTAACAACACAAAAAGTGGTCGCTGTGTCTCGCACCTAAGCTCCGGCAGCCCGGTGGTGCTACCAAAAATAGCTGCCAGAAATAGAGAAAAAATAGTGTGAGAGACTAGAACAGTGCCTGCTGACCTGGAGGGCGATATCTGAACAAAGGAGTCTAGACCAAAAAAATGCAGTTAACTACAGCTTAAAACCGATTCCTACACTGCAATAGAAATGGCACGAACAAGAATGTGATGTAAAAAATGAAAACTGTCTTCCACCAGTTAGAAGGGTAACTGCCTCTTTCAGCCATCCTGCCCACTGCCCTTATCACATAAGAAGACGGACCCTTTCCCATCCCTACAGTTGGGGCTGGGCGTGGAAGCCATGGTGCAGGGGTAGTGACATATATGTTTGAATGTATGATCTTACATAGCGGTCTTCACACCGCGATCAGATTACAACGCAGTCATTACAATGACTTGCCCTGGAGGGCGCTGGACTTAGGAATAGTATGATTTACTATTCCAACTCCAGCCAATGTAACAGTAGGGATGGTGTTGGACTAGTAAATCATACTATTCCTTAGTGTATAGCACTATCCAGCGCAAGTCGTTGCAATTACTTTCATTGCAATGACCACGTTGTAAACGTATCGCGGTGTGAAGACCGCGATGTAACCAATGTCTCCCATATGTTTTGAGGAGATGAGAGTGCTCAGGCTTAATTTCTGGCCTATTGAGTATTATCTATGCTTGCCCTGGTGTAAGGTTGGTGGTAATTCTTAGCACATTGTAGGCATCCATTGTGCCATGGTGATAAAATTGGAGTAATATTGATCGTGGAACTATGGGGATTCTTGGCTATGCTCTTGCTACCCCTGTTGCACTGTTCTCTATTGTCCCTATAAACTCCACTCTTTCTCTAAATAAATATTATTTTTCCAGTAAAAGTAAAAATCCTTCCTATGTCTAGTCTACGCTGTTAAATAATACTGTGCCTCCTAGTTTCCCTCTTGCCCAAAGTCTGGTGAAATCCATGGCTCTCTATAGAGGATGTATAAAGGCGACTTAACAATGAACAGTAGGGCAGAATAATGGCATTGCATAACCTTGCGTTGCCCTATCTGATAATCTCCGTTGCAGTTATGTCATCAACTAATGATATTGCCTATACCTTAGCAATATATGTATTTTCTTAGTACAAATGAAATTGAGTCCAGATTTAACTTGCTTAGACACATTCTGAAATATACCCTTGAGCCCTTAAAGAAACGTGCTGCAAGAGTAACTAGTATTATATATATTTTTTAATAGATTTCTTTCGAGAGAAGTGGATCTATGTTCATAAGGAAAGTACGAAAGAAGTAAGTAGTGCTGCTTCACGAGCTCTCATTACCATTTACATTTTTATTTTTAGTCTCCTTAAGTTTAAATACTGACTGCAAAAATCATATTTGTTGAATGCCATACTGTAAACACGTGCGTTAACTTGCAATGCTTTTGCAAGCTTATTGTGAAACACTTTGCCAACCCACAACAAGAACAGAACGTATATTATTTAAATATTACGTGTGCACAGCAGTATACCATTTTGCTAAAACTAAGCTTAAAAAATACAACTATAGGCTGCCCTTCGTGACTTGATGCTACATTAATAGGGTTGCTGATATCAGTAAGAAATGAAATGAGAATGTTTTGGTTGATAGAATAAACAATGGGAGAATACCCAATTCATTTAATTATCTCGAAACACGTGGTGGCTGTGCGTATTTAAATATTAAACTAATAAAGAAATCTACGAAAGAAATTAGAATCTGTGGAGTATTGTGTTTCTTGAAGTAAGAAATGAGGAAAATGGAGCAATGAAATAAATAATATTTATGACGTGGAGTATCTCCTTCCTAGAAGAATATAATTATCGACCTAAGTTGGGAGAGGTCTGGAGAGAGCTGCGCTGGGATGTTGATCCCTAAACCTCTTTTTTTTGTTTGAAGTATCTAATGTATTTATTAAGGCAGTGTGTGTGCACAGCAGTATACCATTTTGTTCACACAAAGCAACAACAAAAAACAATTAGTAAAACGTAAAACAGAATCTAATAATCTCACTAATCCTACCACAATAAAAGTTTTTAAAGTGTCAACAATTTAAGAAAATTCCTCTGCTGAAAGAGGCAGTCGCATAACTCTTACTTCACGTGACAGACCTCAATTTTTGCTCCAGCCAAAAACCTTATGAACCCCTATTTCTCCGAGCAGACATTCCCGTGTACAAAAATAGTCTCGAAGTATGGTATAAGTATGGTAAAAGGCTGGACATACACATAAAATGTGGCCTACGGTTGCAGCATCAAACCAGCCAATTTACCTACATCAGTCGCTAACGAGATGGGCAGTTGTTCAAAGTGCTTAGATTTGCCTGTTAGTAAGCAGGGGATACCTTGTTTGCCTGGACTTCGCCGTGGGCTGTTCCCTGCACCTGTGGTGTTTTTCTTCTGCCGCAGCTCCTCGCCGGACCCGCTCCGCGGGTCCCGCTTCGCGGTGTGGAGAGAGGCGCCTTGAGCATAGAGGGGCTCTGATCTTGGACACCGGACTCTGGGCTTTGGCAGGCAAGTACAGGGCTGCGAGCGGACCCGCAGGGACTCCAACTCCCAGGAGCCCCTGCGTGAGGTCAACCCACAACACCTGGGTCGCTCTCCCTGACTGCCACGCCCCCCGCCCCACCTCCTTCTCTTTTATTTTTGCACTGGGATCCCGCTGCGCGGGAGTGCGCAGGAGGGCGCCGGGAGAAGCCCGGGACAAGGGCGGGGCCGTCTGTGGCCGGAGTAGGCCGGGCTGGGCCTACCCTCTTGGTTCTGCCGTTTGCCATCAAGTCCCTAGCACAACAAGTTGATAAATTGCCCCATAGCTATCATCACACTCTAAGATACCATGCCGTCCCCGGTAAAGGAAAGTACCCCCATAAGGCAGGCAGGAACAAAAAATATGACCTTAGAGAATTACTTTCCTCGGGCGGGGGGAGATGGGGACAAGGAGAACACATTAAGCCGGCTCAGAGCTGAGCGGAGACGCTCTATAGATAATTTGAAAGGTAGACCTCTAGGAGACTATCCTCCCACACCTAGCGAAGACTTGACACTAAATGAAGATGTTCCGATCCTGCTTAGGGATGTTACAAAAACGCCCCCAGTGGTACTTATGAGCTCAACCCCAGTGAGTAGCACAAGCCCAAGTAGGGGGACGATTGACTTGATTTCTCAACCGCCCCCAGCATCAAAGTCTAGGAAAGCCAAACCTAAAACAGCTGTAGCACAAGGGGTTTTTGGGCCCCCACCAAACAAACGTAGGAGGAAGTCGAGGGGTGCCCAGGCTAAAAACAAATCAAAGATCCCTCATTCTGATTTTGGGAAGTCATCCAAACCCTCCATATCAACTGTGACAACGGTGGCTGACTTACATTCTAAACCCGCTGCACAGGATGGTGTGGCTCCCGTCCTGACTAAAGAGACGGCTAGCAACATTGTTAATGCCCCCCTTTCTGTTGCTCCGCTGGGTAATTTGGAATTCCTGCTTAGGTCACTTTTGTTACCAATTAGTGAAAGCATCAAAAAAGTGGAAATCAGACTAACCATTCTTGAGGCTACACTAAGCAGTATGAAAAATCCGGCCAATTCTCATGAGAGGGCTCCTAAACCTATTGCCACCCCAACAGCTCCAAAAAGTGTTATGCATCTTGCTCCCTCACAGGTTGCAACTGCGGCCGCCCCACCACAAACCCAGAGGAATAACCCTGCCCCAAATAAGCCACCTAACCCCATAGGACCTATACCCCCTGCAAATGCTGTTCCCCCGGTACAGCCCCCAGATAGTGTTGCACCGACTCCACTAATGAAGCTTCCCCCCAGGCCACGTAGACCCAATTTACCACCAGAGGCGAATGACTTTACAGTAGTCATGGCGGGCGTCCCACCATTAGAGGCAGGTGAAGCTGAGGATTTCTGTGCTTTGAAAAGTAGGGTGATTAAGTGGCTAAATTTGAATAGACCCTTACCCGTACACTTAAGCAATGAGATCATAATGGTCAGAAGGGTGCCTTGGATAGGGAGAACACGCAAATCCATCATAGGGGATTGCATATTGGTGAGCTTCAGGGATGCTGGAACAGTTGCTCACATATGCCAGGCAAAGAATAGATCACAGGTAACAACAATTCAAACACTTCATGTGTCTTTCTTCTTTCCCCCCACCCCAGCCCCTGTACACGTGACCCGTTCATATGACAACTGGGAAAGGGTGGGTCGAAGGGGTGTTCATCACGAGTTCAATCCCAGGCCATTATTTAGCCGCCCAGAGCTACCCTTCCATACATTCAATCGGTTCCACTGCCTGGATGGTCTTGAGGGGGTAGATTGACAAAGAGATAATGGTATATGGGGTATAGGGGGTAGAGGGGTTCCAAATGCTGAGTGGGAGAAGCACAGCCCCGAGGCAAAACAAAAGTCATCAAGTTGCGCCCGGAGTTATGTGCTGGATGAACCTAGGGTTGTAGATATTGCATGTATAGGTGACGCACAGGGACCGGAATTGGGAAAACAAGTGCGAGAATCACCTGGTGGGTCACAGGGAGGAGGGGTCCAGGGGGGTGAGGCACTAAAAATCATCTCATGGAATATAGCTGGCCTGGCTGGGAAATTTAATAACAAAGAGTGGCTTGACTATATCAGAAAATTCCATGTAATTTGTCTGCAGGAGACCTGGGCCCAGGAGAATAATTTCCACCTGCAAGGGTATAAGTGTTTTTTTGTTCCTGCTCAAAAATCAAGATCAGGGAGAGCCATGGGAGGTTTAGCTATTTATATAGATCTGAGCCTTCCGGGAAGTTACACTTGCCTTGATTGGAATTCCCACAGGATTCAGGCAGTCAGGTTCACTGGGAAACGTCTTAGATTTGTTGCAGTAAACCTTTATAACAACGAGATAGCGGGATCTAACATCTCTCTTGTTACTGAATTAGATAATAGGTTGGGCCAGGTCATAACAGGCCAAAAAAATGGGCAGCAACATGGGTTGGTGGTTATGGGAGATTATAATTGCCACTTGTGCCCGGTACTGGTCCAAATAAGCACAGATTGGTCCCGATGCCCTATGGAGAAGGGACCGCATTTCTCTCATACGCCGTTGGGCTCAGCTTTCAGAATGTTACGGTTTAAATATGACCTTGTACACACCATTAATATGGTAGGGATGCAGGAGGATGGCACACTCCCCCCCACATTTAAGGGTAGAGGATGCTCTTCCTTCATAGATTACATTCTGGTCTCAAGGTCCTTAATTAATAAGACAACTAGTGTAGGGATCGAATGGAGTGGCTTTAGTGACCATAACCCTCTTGTTTTGGAGCTGCAGTATATGGTGGGTCTAAGTATTAGAGTTCAACGCACCTTCACTGAGAGAGCAACAGACCAAGGCAGGAGACTAAAATGGGCTAAAATAGACGGGGAAAAGTTCTACAAGGGCCTGGTGGACGCAGGCACACTTGCTATTAATGATTGTTTGGACACAGAAGTCCGCGGACCGAGGATAATGGAAGCTTTCGACCAGATCGCTAATCTGGTCGATGGTTTGCTAAAGACTAGTGTCCCATTTAAGAACCACGGGAATCCCCGATGGTTCGACAAAGACTGCTCTAAAGCTTTGAGGGAGCTGAAAAGCTGCCTTAAAACTAAACCAAGGGTCCCCCACAAAGTTAAGGTGTGCAGAGAAATTTATAAAAAGGAAATTAAGAGGAGGAAACTTGCCTTGCAGGCGGAAGCATGGGCAGATTTACGAGAAGCGGGGGAAAGAAAGGACCTAGCAGGCTTTTGGAAAATAATTAATAACCCAACTTTCCAGGAAAAAGATACCCCGGATATAGGGGCCAATATTCTCCCAGAGCAGTGGGTCAACCACTATAGGGGCCTGTACAATCATGAGCCTGGTTCTACTGTAGACCTACCGGCCATTCCAACTGAGGCTCCACTGGTAGAATTCTCCATTAAGGAGATCATTGCAGGGATTGAGGGCCTGACCAAAAATAAAGCTCCGGGGCCTGATGGAATCCCCCCTGATCTGTTTTTGAGTAACATCGAACTCTGGGCTCCCCTAATGACAAGGGTTATTAATACTGCTATCATCTGTGGCCTGTCCCCGTCTTGGTCCACGGCAGTAATTGTGCCGATTTTCAAAAAGGGCAACAGGGATGACCCAAAGTGCTACCGCCCGATCTCCCTGATTGATGTGTCAGCAAAACTTTTGGGGAGGGCAATTCTTAATAGACTGTCCGAGTGGACCGAGGAAAAAAACATCTTCTCGGACACTCAATACGGATTTAGGGCAGGGAGGTCCACTAGTGACCAGTGCCTGAACCTTTATTTGCTGACTGCCAAGTATACCATGGCTAGTGATGAATCCATTTACATGGGTTTCATGGATCTGGCAGCAGCATTCGATCACGTCAATAGGGAAAAATTGTGGGGCATGATGCTTAGTATGGGGATAGAGAGTGGTCTAATTAATATATTGAGAACTGCACAGTGACACCACCGCCAAAGTCCGCTTTAATAGGGAGGGGGGGGCTGACTAGTTCTTTTCCCTGTAAGAGTGGAGTCCGACAAGGCTGCATTCTTGCTCCCTTTTTGTTTTCCCTTTATATTAATAATTTGGACCAGTTTCTGTTGGGTCTGAAGGCAGATTGCCCAAGGGTTGGGTCGCGTCATATTCCTGTTCTGCTTTATGCAGATGACGCGGTACTGATCGCACGGACACCAAGGAGCCTACAAATCCTGATTGATGGTTTTGTTAGGTTCATGAGTGCCTTGGACCTTTCTGTAAATCTGAGTAAATCCTATGTGCTCCTGGCGGGGAAAAAAACCACCTCTAAATTTACATACAAAATAGGGAGCCACATTGTGGAAGAGGTTAAAACGTTTCCATACCTTGGTGTAACATTCGATGGTGCCCTGCGGTTTGATACCCTGGTGGAGGAACGTTGTGGTAAAATGATTGCATCTAACGGGGCAATTGCTAGCTATGGCAGGAGGCTAGGAAGATGGTCCCCGGAACAGGTGATAAATCTGTACAGCTCAGTATCATGCTCCAAGGTAATTTACGGGGCAGAAGTATGGGGCTTTGTCAATACCACTAGTATCCAACGTGAAGAAAATAAATATCTGAAATCACTCTTGAGGGTACCACAAAGCACTGCTGGTTTGATTGCCCATAGGGAGTTAGGGAGACCATATATAGAAGATTTGATAAAATTGAGGCCTATTATCGCTTGGTTAAAAATCTGGTACAATCCTGATGCGACACTTAGTAGAGAAATCTTATTGGACTGCCTAAAAAGGGACAAGTGTATGCGCATCCCCTGGCTCCTTTATGTGAAGAATACCCTGGAGGAGCTATGTTTTGGGAACCTCTTTACTCATCCTGTAACTATTGTAGCCCAGAATAAACTGCATGTAGGGAGAATTTTTCTAGAGCGGAAAAACCTACGCAGAGATGAGGCTGAAGGGTGTAAAAAGACAGTGAGGGCCCATCACCTAGTGAAGAGCGTGGAAGGTATGGAGCCATACTTGTTCCTCATGTACAATGCACAGGATAGGTTCCTGATGTGCCGTTTCAGATTGAACCTTCTCCCATTTATGTTGGCATCACCAGCGGGGTTTGCTACATCAATAGAACAGAAGGGGCCCTGCGGCTGCGACAACAGGTCTCCGCAGGACTCCCTTCATTTTGTTCTACTCTGCTCATTTTACTCAATGCCCAGACACAGATACCTTGTAAATATTTTGAAAAATGCTAATTTGGTCCACGCTAGGGAGGCACTTGTATTCTTACAGAAAGCTGAGGAACCCCAAACACTGTGTAGTATTATGAACTTTATCAAGGTAGCACTTCGTTTAAGGCTTACTAGAGGAGAAGACTGAAATGTTTTTACTTTAACTTTTAAGTGTTAAATATGGCTATATTGTTTTATTTATGTTTTGTTAATTCACTGTACAAAGAACCCTGAAATGTTTAATGACTTTTTAACATGTAAATATGAGTGTGCTTTTATGGTGTTTTTTAATCACCGAATAAAGATTCTTTGACTTGACTTGACTAGTAAGCAGTCCTTCTCAAAGGATTTTTGCTTCATGGATGTTCATAATTTAATTTTGCTAAACCCCACTTTGTTTTAGAGGGCCAAGAAAGGGAGTGCATAGAGATCGAAATCTTCTAATACCAACCCCACTTACAGTGAGTGCATTTAGAGGCCATGGCTTTGGTCTGAGCATCCACAAAGGGGAAAAGTCGAAAGTGGAGATATAAGGAAAAAGCATTTTACAGGCTAAAACAGTACTATGAGGACTGTGGTCTACAAATTAACCTGGCAGGGGTCTGGTATACACTCCTGTTCCAAGCCATTGTGGGCTAGTAACTTATTTAAAATCCCACCTTGTTTATCAATCTGTGCTTGCATCCATGACTCCTCACACAAGGTCTTGAAGAGGAATAATACATTTGGCCGAGTGTCTAGCTGGGGCAGCTGCCTTCATAATATGAATCTGTTAACTTGTCCAAACCTATTGAGAATTCTGTAGGGCAATGTTACAGTTACTGCTTATTAGCAAGCGTCATGTAAAAAAAGTCATTTTCATGGAAGTATAGTGACTTTAGATCTATAAATTGTAAGCGTCCAGTTTATTTTTGACATTTACGTGCAGATTTTCATCACACGTTTTGGACCAAAAAGTATAGCAATTCTAGGTTTTTCAACATGCGTGTTGTTCTAACAATAATTTAATTGTCTTACTTTTGTCTACAACAATGCCCTTGTTATTCGAAAAATTGGATTTTCTTCATTTGGTTTTCACTTGTCCATTCTGCCAATTATTTCTAGTTACACCAGACAAGGGGAGACCCACTTTTAATTCAGCACTCCATGAGTGATGCTGGTTTGATGAATTTGCTCACATTTCTGGAGACAAAAATTCCCCTATGTTAAGACCATGAATGTGAGTAAAGGGGAGGGTCTCTATGGATAAAGCACATTCCCTGTGGAGGAAAACGCAAAAAAAAGTGGAATTTCACTCATGCCAAGACATTTTCACATACACAGTTGTACACTATCTACTGTAATACACGCTGAAAGCCCTTTACATCCGTATAAGTAGGAATTGACAAATCTTTTCCAGCACTACTACTGGAAACCTGGCGGATAATTTTAAACATTTATGAGTTTAGCAGTTGCCCATTGTTTAATTAGCTATCTATTAGTGAAAGCTCATCAGTACCTGAATATTCTAATTACAGTCAAGGGCCGTTGATAGCGGAATGCTGCTGTAGTACATTTTCTCTGAGAATAGTCTCCACAACAAACAATGTGAAACTGTGTGAAAGAGCCTGCATAGGGATGTGTAAGCTACACTTGTACTCGTACACACACCCCCAACCCCCACCCTACCGCCAGAAAAATTACATGCTTGGCATAAGAATAAGTAAACTTCCTGTTGTAGGATGTGGAGAGTTGAGTTCACTGATGCACTTCCTGTTGCACTGTCCACAGTTCTTGTTATGCTGAACCATAAGAAGTCACTAAATAAACCTGTGCTTAAGACTCTTGTAGCTTGGAACCAAGCAGTCAGGCTTAACTTAGAGGCAATTTATGTAGCACTCAAACAGCTTGAATTTAAAACACAACACAAGAAAAATCCCAAACCAATTTAGAAAAATAGAGTAAATTTTAATAAATAAAATGACACCAAACAACAAAATTCGAATTAGTAGAATCAGGGTTATGAATTTTTTAAAAGTTTTAAGTAAAACTAGCACCAAAAAGTGCAAAGCAACAACCGCAGCTAGACCTGGTCAAAGTCAAAAGTTCAGCCCAACCACGATGGAGCGCTAGTCAGATAAAGGGACTAGGTTTGATCCAGTGGAAAGTTTACCTTCTAAGTTAGTCCAGTTTTCATGGGAGAAGCACTAGTCAACATGGCCTTCGGTGGTCGAACTGCAATCTGGATCCATAGAGGGGGGCTCAATGATGGTGTGTGGCTGAAGTTCTAAGCTTTGGTTGGAACTTTGCGTTGGCTGCGCGATCATTGTTGCCGCGAAGAGCTGGTCGTCAATCAGTACTTTGTAGATAACATCCACTGCGGTGGTGGTAGTCAACATGAAGAGCCCTGGGTGGTGAAGTCCGGGAACTGTGTCCAAGAAGGTCGCATCAGCATTCAGATGCAAGTTCCACGTTAGCCTCTGTGAAGTCCTCTCGCATCTGCGAGGAGACTGGAGACGCTTCTTTTTGTTGGGAAGAACGCAGATGTTTCTCTAGTTTTTTTTCCTGAAGTACAAGTCTTGCAATTTTAGGGTTGGATGGGTATACTTGAATAACAGCCAAGGGTCCAGGATCTGTGGGGACATCTCTTGGGGGGGCTAGGACTCACTCCAGTAGAGGCCAGCATCAGGTCCGGTCGGAACAATATGCTAGACAGTTGCAGGGAAAGGCCTCTGGAAGCTTGTTGTGTCCCTGTAGCTCAAATGAGAGGTCAGCCAAATGATCCTTGGAGTCACTTCTGGTGTCCTGTGTTCAAAACAATCAGGTCCAGTCTTCCTACAAGCTTCAGATAGCAGGGCAGTCCTTCTGAGTCTCCACAGGTCCAGGAGTGTTCTGATGAGAGGTTCTGAGGGTGCCACCTAGTCCCAGCCCATGTGTGGAATTTATCTTGTCTAACTCTAAATTGGTTCTGGTCATTCTTCCCCCTTCTTCTGGGTCCTCATCCAGCCTGGCCAGGGAACCAAAGGGCAGGCTGGCCAGTGACAGGGCAGGTATCTTTAGAAGTCAATAAGGTGCCGAAACCAGCACTCAGACCATCCTTTGAAGCTCAGTAAGGGCTGAGTACAACCCCTCACTAGGCCATAATGCTCAAGAAAGGAACACCCTTCCTCACACCTAAGGTACATTTGTCTTCTGTCTCGAAGGAGTACACATCACATCACAGGAGAGCCATTAAGTCATGTGACCCTGGACTGTGGCAGAAAGGCACTTTTGGTTCAAGCAGAAAAATGCCTTCTCTCTAAAAACGGGAAAACGTGGCATTTTAAGTATAGTTATTTAAAATCCAACTTTGCCATTAAATAGGATTTTACATTACAATTCTAATGAGTGGAAGACGTATTTCTCAATCTGCTCCAAAACTTAAGTTGTCACTTATTAAGTGTGATAAAGTAACCCAGTGTTATTCTACGGGAGAACTAGCCTTGCAGCACTGAAAAATTACCAAGCGGGGGGGTTCACTGCCAGGACATGTAAAATGGAAGTATACATGCCCACCCTTTTAAATAATTGTACCATGCCATACGAGCCTTTAGGGCCTACATTAAGCGTGACTTAAAGTATTAAAGGAGGGTTTAGGCCTGGTAGAAGGTTTATTTTGCCAAGTTTAATAACTAAACTACAGGCTGCAGTGGTAGGCCCGAGACATGTTTTACAGTGCTACTAGTGGGTGGCACAATGAGTGCTACAGCTCAATTGTCACATTTAAACCTGCCCTGGGTAGATGTAGTACCATACACTTGGGGCTTCTGAGTAAACAGGTGCAGCCGGTACAGGTGAGAGTGGTGGGGGTAGCACGCGGCGGATGGGGAAGACGACAGACGACGGTAGGCACCAGTAAAGTGGTTTTCTTTCTTTATTTTATTTCCCCTATTCTGTCTATCGACTCCCCCCCACTCCACCCACCCCAACCCCACCGTCCCAACGCTCCACCGTTCTAAACTGTACCGGTTGCGCCTGTAAGTAAATTAAATGGACCAATCAGGTGTATACCAATTTTACTATGTTTAAAAGAGAGAGCACAAGTGCTTTACCGCTGGTTAATAGGAGTTAAGTACACAGAGTCCTAAAAGCCAACAAAAACAGGTTCAGCAAAGGAAGGCAATAATCTAGGGTGAACCTGCTGAAAGAGCCAGGTCCAACACCTCCCATCGCCTTTCGTGTGTAACATGTCCCTATATTGCCATTTTGGGGGCTTAGCAAAAACCAATGCCACCATGACCACTTGATGGCCTTACAGGGTCATATTACATGTCACCTGTTTTCTTTATGCCACAGCAGTGAAAATATATGTGGCCCAATAACACAACACATTTTTTATAGCAATTGTACGGATACACACATATATTACACCAGTGCAAAGGTCAGATTAGAGTTTATTACCACAGTACAGCAAACGTAATGTCAGAAAAACACCTTTTTCTGCCTCTTAGATTGCATGTATAATTACTTTACACATGCAGACAACTTTCTTAATAGTCACCATATCTCTTCAGTTGGATTTTTACCTTGCTGCACAATTTTTATTATGTTTTTTTTGTGGGACTCTGCTCAAACAGTCCCAAGATGGCTGCCACCACTTTCTGGTTTGTAGTATTTTCATCCAATCAGATCGCAGCACGAGATCGAGAGGGTTCATGGAGCCTTGGCGTCCCTCTATGTACAAATTGTTTTTTCTCTTAATACCACAAAAACGACTGACAAAACATTACCTACTAATTGATGAAAAACAACTATGTCATCACGTAATGAGATTAAATTACTGAGCATGTAACTCTTTAGCTACATAGTATAAGTCTATTTATCGCTTGAGCGGTCATGGTGATTGGGCTATGTTAAAACGATGACCTCCCACACAAGCACTTGTTTAATTCACAGCAACCACTAGCTGCTATAATACCTTATACCAACAAAGGTAGGTCTTAAATGGGCAGATTTCTACTTTGGTGGAGTGGCTCAGGATTCATTCCGAAATCTCTTGTCTAAAGAAAGTAAAATCGGGGAGTATGTCATCCACGTGCCCTATGCTTTTTTTCCATCCACTCAGCAAAAATTGTGGCGATTAACCATCTAAAACTTGATTCCCATTTTAGATATTAAAGATTTGACCGTATGGGTAACTGCTCTCTACGATCCTAAATGCCTTTTTCCAGATATGATGTCTGCAGGTGATGTTCCACAATGTAATAGTTCGCCATCCTAAATCTCTGAAACCTGGGGTCCAGTGTCCTATTCATTAGCGATGCAGTCACTGGTGTGTCAACAATGCACATTGGATTCTAATGTCACACTCACTGAACATTTCCTTAAAGAGTGCTCTACAGGGGAGACAAAAGGAGATTGAGGAGTGATGTACATGCTTCAAAATGAAACATTAATTTATAGCAGAACAAAAAAGGCTTCTTCTCCCTGCTCACTGCTCTTCTCTTCGGCATGCATCTGAACCATCAACAGGGCAGACCACCACCAGGAGCAATACGTTGGTACCAAGATGCCACGGATCGTCTGACTGGTTCGAAAGCCGTGTACCAGCCCCCCACCTCAGACCACATGGGCTTGACTGGCCGCCATCTTCAGAGCCCGGGAGTTGGCTGCAGCCGAGGATGGGTTCGGTGAGCCTCAGACATCTGTAGAGGCAAGGAGTGGTAGCTAGTGAAATTAAAAAGTGGTTGGCGTAAAAGTTAGGAATGATCATTAAGTAGCGAGTGGGCATCGCATTTTCTTTAACTTTCACCTCATCATTATTTTGAAGCCTGTGTACCCTCATGATGGGGGAGGGGGGCATCATACACATATGCACAGAATCACAATTACAGCTTGAATACATGACTACCAGGCTCTGTGTTCTCTCTGCAAAGAGGCCAAGGATTGGATGGCCATATATTCTGAGCATGTGAACATGTTTTTCACCGACTGACAGGCACTGTGAGAAACTCGCACTGCCTTCAGTGCCCGCAGGATCACTGCGCCAAAGCGTGCCATGCGCGGGGCATGCCATAGGACTAACTCAGTGTAGTGTCCCACTCACCTGCAGCCTTGGCAGGTGGTTCTTGTGATCCTGTGTGTTCCAAGCCTGACTGAGAGCAGCAAGTTCCAAAGGGAGGGAAGGTGGAAGACTTTCCTAACGAACACCCAAAGTGAGATAGTGAGCATACTGCCCAGGTACAAATGACTCTTGTATGCTTTCCACCGACACACCGAGCACTGTGCTAGTGTAGTGGTGGGACTTAGTCACAGACTTTGTTTTTCACAGACTTCAAAATCAAATTATTCTTGGTCTCCCGGTTCTATAAAAGGAGGAAACAAAGGCATTCATATCTAAAGTAATTATCCAAGGATCACACAATGTGTAACTTCTATGCTGAACTTTGTAGTATTCTTGCATGATGTTTTATTCGCTATGTCCTAGCTGCTCAGCCTGTGTGTGTGTCTTCTCCATGGAATGTTGGTGAGCGGACCTTGAGTAGAATGCCTGGGTGACTGGATGAGGAGTGACAGTAGGTGGATGGGGCTGAGCAGCTAGCAGGCTGCTCCTGGTGGGGCTGTTGATATCAGCTTTCAGGCTGTCCTACAGGATTTACATACCTGTTAATGATGACCTACCTGTTGATAAGGACTTACTGATACTACCTGTGAATAAACCTACTTGGATTACAAGTTACAGCGTGTCATCATCACTAAAAATTTCTATGTTCTGTAGATGACATTCATGACACCGGAGTGTAGTCCGCAATTAGGGTTTGTCTGTGCCCTACTACTGGTGTCTATCAACATTGAAGCACCACCCACTTCACAGCCACTGACACCTGTGGCTGAAGGCTGTCGTAGGCACATAAAAATAAATGCAGGCAAAGAGTTATTTAAAATAAAAGTTAATTTATGTATGCACATAAAAGGGGGGTCAGCTGGCCAAAATATGAGTGGGGCAATACCTCTGTTCTCAAAGGCAGGAACCACCTCTGGATGTGTGGTGCCACCTGAAGAGCACTAAGTGGCACTAGACACCTCGGGAATCCTCGTGGGATGCAGTTCGGGACTCCAGCTGTGATCCATTGCCGGGGCCTGGAGACAGCAGGGCTCAGAGAAGGGAACAGTACTCTACACCATCAAGCAGCACATTGAGCCTGCGGCAGAGCACAAGTTTATTATGCCACTGGGGGTCCAAAGACCTCATTCCCAGGTACAGAGGTGGGAACTGCACAGGGTGCTGCCACAACGTATTCCCTCCTGTCGTGGCCCTCTAGGTCTTCCAGAGGGACCATTCTGGAAGGGATATCCTAATAGGAACAGATGGGGGAGGCGTGTCTGCTTGTGCTGCACCTCAGCCCCTTAATGCGAGTTTTGGCCTAAATGTTGTAAGCGTGCCAATCTCAACCCACCAGACCTTATTCCTCCTACACGGACGGCACTGCTTACCATGGGGCACATTACACCGGTCAGAACGGGGGCCCAATCGCCACCAGGGTTGGTCCCCCCTGGACTCTGTGGTTGCTGATTCAAATAAACTAGACATTATACTTAACACCATCAAGACATCCTGCATATTCCTAGAAGCAAAGGTGGATGCAGTGGCATTGGATGGCAGTCTCCTGCGGGACAACTATAGGCACCCCATAGATCAGGTTGCCACTTCCAAAAAGACATTAACAGAACTTCACCCACTTATTATCGACCTCCAAGCCCAGGTACAGTACCTCTGGAGCAGGGTCTGCATCCATGAACTTAGAGCGAAGGATGCTGAGGAACGCTCCCGCTGCAGCAACATTCAAATAGTTGGCCTCCTTGAGGGCAGCAAGGGCCGCAACATGGTCGAATTCCTTGAATACTGGCTGAAAGATCTGATCCCCTCCCCGGCCCTCATGCCTTACTTTTCAATTGAAATAGCCCATCGAGTACTGGCCTTCCGCCCGCGGTGTGAGTTCCACCACGTCTGGTCGTAGCTAGGATACTCAATAATAAAGATCGGGACAAGATTCTGGACAAGGTGCGGACTTCTGAACCTATTATAACAGACAATCATCGCCTGGTTTTTCCAGGTTACGCCTTGGTGGTCTAGAAGCAGAGGATCTCCTTTCTCTTTGTTAAACTGAAACTCGTGTGATATGGGCGACAAGTATGCGTAACTCTTTCCTGCGAGGCTCAAGGTGATGGCAGACCAGAACACCCTCTTCTTTGACAAAGCAGCAGCAGCTGCTTTGAACTGGGCCTAAGCACACATGATCCCCACATGCTTAGAAGAACCCCAGGAGTGGTCCCAGCACCTGCCCAGGCGTCACCACCTTCGGACATTTGGGAATGGGAGCCTGGTCTCTTCCACTAGCTTGTCACGGGAACAACCTTATAAGGACAAGAGACCAGCGCTGGAAGTAGCAGCGACATTCTGCCTTTGATCCACCCTGAAATACTTCAGGAGTTTGGCTTTTATGCCGGACAGCAGATGATTTACTTTGACGTGGGAGCGACTTTGGCTCCTTCCTTCCTTGCTTGCTTTGCCTGTTCAGACCCAGCTCCTGGATCCTGCTGAGGGATGATCCTTGGCACTTCCCCTTGCTGTCCTGGCTCCTTGCTATAAACTGCGTCCCCCAGCAGTCATATTTCACCAACTCATTTGTCCTTCCCTGTTAAGAGCTAGATAACATACTACCCTTGTGGTCTCCCACACCCGAGCAGTAGTAGCGATCTAAGCTTTGGGAAGTTTGTCGTCTGCCCTTGGTATTGCCCCTGGGTTCTCTCGATTGGGCCTTCCATTCCTTAGTTCCAACTCTTTCCCTCCCGGCTTGCCAGGTTTCCGGCGACTCCTAATAGCTGCATTACCCTACTCTTCACATGTGATCCCATGGGGCCGCCCCAAGTGTCACTCTGATGCCTTCACATTCATACCACATACGATGTTGGAATACCAGTGGCATGCACACTGACCAAACAATACAGAATCCATACATTACTTTGTAGGAAAGGGGTTCACATCGCACCCAACCCAGACTGGGGGGGGGGGGGGGGTGAGACTCCAGAAGCATTGGAGAGGGCACCTCTACAACACTGGTTACTCTACATATGCTATGGGAGCTCTGGTTTTGGTTAGGGTGGGCACTGCCCTTTCAAGTTCTCTCACTGGACATCGACCTGGAGGGGATATGTGTCCTCCTGGAAACAAACCTCAGTGGCACCCCCCCCTAGTGATTGGTAGTGTCTATGCCCCTAACACTGACCAAGTTCATTTTCTAGAACGCCTTTCAACCAGACTCTTCCTTGGGCACACCTCCTGTGGGTCCTCTGAGGTGACTGTTATCCTTGATACTCAACTAGACTGCCCACACCCTCCCCGTGCCCCAATGATTGTTAGTACCCAGAATCTTACTGCCTGGCTTGTCCTCTGAGCGCTCCTGGACTTGTGGTGCTTTCACAACCCTCAGGTAAAACTCTACTCATTTTAGTCCCCAGTCTACGATCTCTATGTGTGCCTTGATAGGATAGTGTACTTGACCACCCTTTGCTCAGCCATTTCCTCTCCAGATTGCCTGAGCCAAACAGTCTCGTAGGTAATCGACCTTTACAATGAAACTTTTACCCGGCATACCATCACCCCGCAATCAAAGAGAACGCAAGTACCATGTGGCGGGGTTGTATGAACAGCACGGAGACCAGGTCTGCTTAGGTTTAATGTGTCCCAATACACGCTTTTGCCTAATCGTCTGTTTTTCGGGGATGTACTGGTCAGGGTCCGTCTTGGGACTGGAGGTTCGGGGATTCTCCAGGACGTTTTGGTCTTCTTCCCGGGGTCCCGGTCGTCTGCTTGGGGTGTACTCCGTGGTAGCGGCGCGACGTACCCTCTCTGGCAATCGTGGGGAAGGAACAAGAGAAAGAAGAGGGGTATAAGGGTTTCGTTCTATTACGGAAAGAAAGGGGCCAGGGAGTGAGGGAGCACCGCAAAACACCGTGATGCACTACAAACGTAGGAGTGAAAGTGTCGAGGGTAGGGGTGCAAGCAGGAGTGACAGCGATTCTCTATCAACCCTTTAGCTGTTTGAACTATTTTTCCTCCCGATCCATCCTGTGACTCTCTCCCGTACCTGTGTCAGCCACGCCCCTCCTGGAGCGTGGCACAGCGAAGCGTGGTTTCTTTGGCCTCCTGGCTCACGCTGGGCTCCTAATGGTCCGGCCTTACTGCTCGCTCTCGATTCTGCCGCTCCGCAAACTCCTGCCTTCTTTCTTGCTTCTCCTTCCTCTGCTCCGGTGTCGCTGCACACGCTCTTCCGGGAGTCCACGCTCCTTATCGTCATGAGCATGACGACGTCATCAGGGTGTGATCTCTCCTCTGCAAGGAATCCCCAGTTAAAGGAGCCGTTTTGTTTTTCGTCCATTGGCTCTGAGCGAGGGAAAATCGGGGAGCTCAAGTCTTCCTGCTGAGGAGAAACAAAAGGGGGAGAGAGTGGCGTTGCAGTCCACCAGTCAGTACCATTCCCCCGGTCTGCCTCCGCCGATCCCACTTCGTCACATACCATTACCCCGCAATACGTTTATAACGCATGGTATTACATATTATATGCTTTTACCACGCATGCTTTTACAACGAAATTAGTTGTAAATGCATGAATGGTAAGAGCATATGTTTTTTAAATGTAAGTTTAAGGTAAGTATATGGTTTTGTTTTTGGGGTGTAGGGGTATATGTTTTAGTGTGCAGGGGGTAATTTTAGGGTATAGGTTTGGATTCTGGGGTGCTTGGGTATTTTTAGGGTTTATGGGTATTTAGGATTTGGGGTACAGGGGCATTTTTGGGGTTCAGGGTGGGTTTGGGTTTTGGGGAGCAGGAGATATTTTAGGGTTCAGGGTGGGTTTAGGTTTTGGGGTGAAGGGGGTATTTTTAGGGTTAAGGGTGGGTTTGGGTTTAGGGGTGGTGGGGTATTTTTGAGGTTTAAGGGGTATTTAGGTTTTGGGATACAGGGGCATTTTTAGGGTCAGTGATGTCATTTGAGATGTCATCAGTGATGTCACTAACCATGTCATGAGTGATGTAATATGTGACGTCATCAGCAGTGCATTGCGGGGGCGCGAGATATAGTTAGCTGAACTAACTGTAACGGGGGAATATCTATGGTTTTGTATGAGTGAAATGTCCAACTAACTATAACTTTCCCTAAAACCTATGGTTTTTTCAGTGAATTTCTAAGATATTTTAAATGCTAATTTCTAACTAGAACGTGCCTGAAACCCATTGTTTTTTCAGTGAATTTCAAAGGTTTTTTAAATGCTAATTTCTAACTATAATGTGCCTGAAACCTATGTTTTTTTCAGTGAATTTCTAAGGTTTTTTAAATGCTAGTTTCTAACTATGCCTACAAAGGTAGGACATGTGAAGGAAGAAGAAAAAACGCACAGAAAGAAGCAAAAGAAATGCAGAAAGAAGCAACAGAAGTCCTCAAAGACGAACAAAAGTGCAGGAAAAAGCAAGACGTGCAAAAAGAACCAACAGAGGAGCAGAAAGAGGCCTTGTTTCAAAATCGTCCTGTGCCCACAACTTTTTCAGACGGGTACTGGTGTTAACTGACTCTGACTAACCTGGCCTAGAGCCAGTGGTATGCTAAAAGACACTTAGAATACAGTGAAAACACCTACATACACGAGAGAACACTATGCGTTGGGGTACCCCTGTGATTAGCATGACCTCCTCTGTAAGCCCCTAGTACATAATAGGGCAGGGGGATTAAAACTACCTCTTAAAATGCGCCACGGGGTGCGTTTGCACACTGGTGAAGGGAGGGGGGAGCCTGAGGTGACATGTGCAAACACGCCCTGTGGGCGTTTTAAATTGGGGGATAAAGGCCCCTTGAATCCTGAGGGTCCTTGGGGTCCAACTAGCCCACTAGGTACCTCCAGTAAGCACCACAGAGCTGCGTTGCAGAGAGGTGTAAAAAGGGGCACGGCCTAGACCACCTCTCTGCAATGCAGTGCAGTGGCGCTTACTGGAAGCACCTGGTGGGCTAGTTGGCCCACAGGAGCCCTCGGGATTGAAGTGAAATTATTTCCCCATCTGAAAACGCGCCAATGAGCGTGTTTGCACACGTCACCTCAAGCCCCGTCCTCTCCCTTCACCACTGTGTAAACACGCCCTGTGGCCATTTTAAGTTTGTAGATTAAGACCCCTTGAATCCTGAGGGTCCCTAGGGTCCAACTAGCCCACTAGGTACCTCCAGTAAGCGCCACAGAGCTGCATTGCAGAGAGGTGTAAAAAGGGTCGTGGCCTCTGAACACCTCTCTGCAACGCAGCTCCCTGGCGAATACTGGAGGTACCTGGTTTTCGTGTTTGCCACCCAGGGACCCACAGTATTGAAGGGGAATTAATTCCCCAACTTACAACCAGGGGGCACGAGGGCCAGAACCATTTTTTTACCTGGTTGCAATACATCCCTGTACCTCAGGAGGTTGTACCACATCAAGACTGTGGCGCAACAACACTGGCTGCATGCGGTGGCTCTACTATTAAACCTAGAAAAAGCGATTAAATTGCTGAGCTTGACGTACCTGTTTAGGGTTCTGGCCAAATATAGTTTTGGCACCAGTGTCATTCGATTGGTCTGTTTCGTCTACATGGCTCTCATGGCCCAGGTCTAGCTGGTCGACCTCTTGTCGGGACCAATACCGGTAGGCTGAGGCATGCGTCGGAGCTGCCTTTTCTTGCCCCCCCTCTTCGCTCTGGCAATGGAGCCACTGGCCTCCCACATGACCTCTGCAGGCTCCCTATGTGGGAGCATACTGAGTGGGATCTCACTATATGCAGATGACGTCCTTTTCTATCTTCGAGACTTCGCTGATGACTCCGTGGATTTTGTTGGCTCGTTTGTTTCTCTTTGAGTCACCTCTAGGTGAGTTGAGACAAATCACGCCTGTTCCTTTTGACCCCAGTGGTGACGCCTCTGGTTTGGTGCATCAAAGGGACTCCGGTCCACTGGGAGACATCTTCTTTCTGATATTTAGGCATCCAGATCTACCGCTCAGACCACGTCCGACTCGATGGTAACCTTAACCTTATGGTAGCAGTGGCCTCCCTTTGTTCCCAGGTGGCATTTTGGCACACAATTTACTGCTCTCCTCTAAAACGCATAGCTATTTCTAAGGTGGTGATGCTCCAGCGCCGCCTGTATTGCTTTGCCTATCTCCCGTTGTCACAGCCTGGCCGTTTCTTTTGGGATCTCGACAATCTAGTAGGAAAACTCATTTGGCATAAATCATGCAGGAGAGTTGCCCTTCCCAAGCTCCAACGTCCACCAGAATCTGGAGCGATTGGGAGCCCAAAATTTAAACTCTACTACTTAGCAGCACATCTGCAGTGTTTGGCCCGCTGTATCACAGGGCTACACCTAGAGGACACTGGTGCCCAGGGTCTCCCGTTTTCACATGAAAATGCCCTAACATAACTAACTTCCGGGTTGGGCTGCCTAGCTGACACCCGGGCTTTTCTCAGTGGCCCAGCAGTGCCTAATATTAGGCTTCTGGCTTATCAGGAGATTCTATGCTTATAGACCAACATTGCTGATATATTCGGTAGACCGATCACAATTAATGGGACAGGAACTGACGCAATGGGAGCAAGCATGGATCTCCACACTGGGCACCTTTTCTGTGAGGGTCATTTGATACCCTTTCCAAATTTGGTCAACCAGTCGGATCTCCGGAAGGGAAAGTTCCTCGCTTACAGCTAAATCCACAGGGTTCTGAGTGCCTTGGGAATGTGGGGAATACATTGAACCTGGTACTAACCAACTTATAAATGTCTTGTATACGGTGAGACCAGGTAAGAGACTTAAAACCTGGTCATACAGAGCCCTAATAACTCTTACGCAGCTCTCACTACAATACTTCAGGGACGCATGGGAGACTGAATTTGGTAGGGCCTTCCATGATGAGGGATTGTCCAGGGAACTTGAAGATACTAGGAGTACCTCACAAGACACCCAATTTAAACAGATCCAATTTTACATCCGTGGCAGGGCTTACCTCTCCCCTCCCAATACCCATATAATTTCTCCAGATGCCTCAGACACTTGCCACTGCTGTCAGACCTCAACAGCAGACTTTAAACATGTACTTTGAGAGTGTTCCACCCTGCAACTTTATTGGGTCCAGGTGACCCAGAAACTCTTGGCTGTCACCGGTGTGATTAGACTAGACACATGGGAGGTGGAGGCACTGGACTTCTTCAAGTGTTCCAGGAAGCACAAAATCGCTACCCGGTTTGTGGACTTGGCATTATTAGCAGCGAAGCAGATGGTGACTCTGCCTTGGAAATACCCCACGCCCTCACTTGGCGACAATTGGCTGCAGACCCTAACCCCCTGGGCAGAAGCCGAGGATACGGCCCTCCGTATAGAGGAGACAACATCCAATAGTGCCACTTGGAAGATGTTCCTGGAGTCTCTGACGGCACCTCCTGATGGATCACACCCCACCACTTGACGGTCCCTTTGTCCCTGGCCCGAGGCGCCGCCCAAAGTCTCACCCTCATCTCTTAACCTTGAGAATGTGACCTTGCACCCCTTTGGAACCCTGCCCTCACCACTCCCCTCCCCCAATGGCTCCTCCCAATCCAGCTTCCCATTTTGCCATATGATTGTAGCCTACTTTGTTATGGTCTACAAGACACTCTGCCGTATTTCCCGGCTGGGTTGGGACAGCACTGGTAGTTGGCATTGTCATTAACATGACTCTATATCAGTTATGTTCAATACCTCAATAGAAATTGCTTAAAAAACAAACAAAGGAAAAAAGGCTTTAGAGAGATAAAGCTAACATTTGATGCAAGAAACATATTTTAGGTGAGGTTCCTAGAAACATATTTAGATTAAATATGCCTGCAGATTCCCCTTCAGGCACATCACATCTATCTGAACTCTGATAAAAAATGAATACGCTTTGCTATTTTGTTTATGGACAAGAATGATTGAGAATCCAATGATGCTTTCTCATACCCTCTTGTTCCCTTCTTAAAGAGCACCAGTATACACTCAAATTTATCACAGTACCATTATTTTAACTTATTATTTTGCTGGCATCCACTTGGGGTATATTTGCTGCCATCATATCCAATCTTCAGGCCTGCAGCCTCCATCATATTGATTCTTGTCTACATCACTGCACCAGTCATTCATTGGATGTCGTATTTATGTCCCTGGAACAATCCTCAATGACTGACAATGTCCCCAGTCAGCCAGCACCATATCGCTACCTTCAAGATCAACTTAACGATCTATAAAAGTACAGTGGAGACCGCAAAGCCATCAACAACTCCACATGCAAAAAAAAAAAAGAAAACTTCCAAACAGGTAACTTCCACCTTAAAATAACTTCAGTCAGTATGTGACCTCTGTATATATCCACCTTCTACATTTTGATCTTCACTGCATTGAACAACTAAAAATACCAATGAAGACCACTAAAAAGGTAATGAGTGAATGATGGTAGGATCAATAGTCTGGATTCAGACCCGATAGAGGCACAGACTCAACCTTTATTCCATTATGGGACGACCTCGCACTCACAATGAACAAAAACACATTAGCCTCCGATCACATTCCATAAATAAGACTCCTTCACAGCAATATGAAGATTGAAGGATCAGGTTTATTCTCAGCAAAAGGTCTCACCCATCACAGCCAGTAGCAGGAACCAACTGCCACCAGTCCCACAACCCTTTACACATACTTCTATTACATAACCTGGTTCCAATGACATGTACAACATTCCACTTGATTATAGAAGCGATATGACATCACACAGCCACTGCAAACAAGCAGTGGCAAGTGTCCTGCTGGTTTCATGCTAGTGCAGACGCACACAACACCTTGCTTCTGGTCTTATATTCGGCATTTGACACTATCCACCACCAGATGCTAGTCCACATAAACCATCATCTCAGAATATTAAAAAATGCTCCAAAATGGATTGCCCCATAACTTGAAACAAAGCTTGGCATTCCACCTTCCACACAAAGACTTTAGCTCATCTACCTAACCCCTTACTGGACTTTGTTCAGATTGTTCAAAATTACCAATTACAACTATGCAGATGATAAGCAAATCATTTTAAAACTGGATGGCCCTGAGACGCATCTGGTTGGTAATGTTTGTCATGCCATGAACAGGGGGGGATACCGACTCGTGGCCCATTCCGGTTTCACCACTGGCTCTAGAGGGGTGGGCATTCTCATACGATCTTCACTTCCGCTAGAGATTACCAGGGTTGTCCTAGACGATAGAGGGCGCTATGTGGCTCTGACTGGGAGGTGGGAGGGACAGTCCCTTTCCTTGGTTTCGGTTTATGTTCCCTCGGGCCTCCAGAACTCCACTTTCTCAGACTTGGGTCGTATGATGCTTGAGCTTCCTGACAGTCTTTTGCTTATGGGTGGGGATTTTAATTCGGTTGTTTCGGGTGATTTGGATCGCCACCCGCCCAGGGCCCTCCCTGCTGCCCAGGCGTGGCTCGGCGGACTCTTGGATACCTTCGGTCTGGTGGATTGTTGGAGGTTAATGCATCCGACACAGTGTCAGTACACATTTCACTCTGGGGCCCACGGGAGTCTCTCCAGATTGGATTATTTTCTTATGCCCGCGGCCCAGACTGCCCGGATTCGAGAGGTAAAGCACTTGGCCCGGGGTATCTCTGATCATTCCCCACTTTGGTTGCTTTTCGACACCGGGATGCGGTCCGCTGGGCGGATCGCCCCTATTAACCCTTGGTACTTGCGAGACCCCAAGATTCGTGATAGCCTTGTTAAGTCGATTGATCAGTATTTTCTCGAGAAGGAGGGGTCGGTGGTGTCCTCAGTGTCCCTGTGGGAAGCCTTCAAAGCAGTGCTCCGCGGGCATGCCCTATCCCAGATAGTGGAGGCTAAGAGGGTTAAGAATGAGGCGGTGGTGAAGCTGGAGACTGAAATATCGGGGCTGGAGGCAGCCTTGGAGACGGGTGTGACTCAGGATGGGCTTCATGCCCTCAGCTTGAAGCAGTTTGAATATAAGTCTCTTGTCACTGACGCTGCCAAGATTATGTATAGGGAGCAACAGGGTAGGTTGTATGATGCCGGGGACAAGGCAGGTAAACTAATTGCTTGGTTAGATAAGAAGGCGAGAGTGAATCGTGTGGTCCCGGAGCTTCGGGTTTCGGATGGAGTGTGTGTGACTGACCCTGGTGAGATTGTGGAGTGTTTTGCGGACCACCTCCGGGCGGTGTACTCCCCGGTGTCTGATAGAGATGAGGATGACTCTCGTCTCTTGCTGCGGGATATTGCCTTGCCCGGCCTATCCGTAGAGGACCGTGAGCAGATGGATGCCTCTCTGTCTGTCGACGAGATTGCTGCCGCGATTCGTTCCCTCCGCTCGGGCAAGGCTATGGGCCCCAACGGACTGCCGATTGAACTGTATAAACTACGCCCGGATAAAATCGCGCCCTTCCTCCGTCGTATGTTTCTGGAGTCGCTCGAGCGGGGTTCCCTTCCCGACGACCAGCGTCTGGCTACTATAGTTGTTATTCCCAAGGACGGTAAGCCACGAGACCGCTGTGCCTCATATAGGCCTATTTCCCTACTAAATGCCGAACCGAAAATCCTTGCCAAGGTCCTCGCTAATCGCTTGTTGAAAAATTTAAAAAATAAAAATAAAAAAAAATAAAAAAAACTGGATGGCCCAGAAGACCTCTGCAACTCGAGACCTGACGATTGCCTCAATGCCTCAAATATAAGGAGTAAGATTAACAACCAAATGCTCAACACCACAAAGATCGAAACCATGACCTGTGAACAATGGCACAAGCACCAGCCTATCGCCATATGGTCCAAGGAACTTGGGGCCAGATGGAATTAACTGCCTCCTTAGTTTTCTTCAGAAAAGTCGCAAAATGCAACCTAGTCTTATTGGATGCCATCACAGCAGGCCACAATTTGTCGCATTGAAGTATGATCTCATTAAAGTAAAGAAATTCAAGTGAAGAAAACTTTTTTTGTTTAAATGGCCGCCCATTTTTCTTAAAAGAAATGGGGTGGGTTTAAAATAAAATGTAAACCTTTTTTTTCTTTCAGTTTAATCATTGCCAGTGGTCCCATACCTACGCTAAAAAATTTCATAAATGGGAATAGGTCCCTTGGGCACCCCTTACCCTTGCTAATGCCTTTCAGGAGTTAGTAGTTTGTCAGTGGTTTATGACCAAAACTGTGGTTGTAAGCCATTGATACATTGCAGTGGGGATCTCCATTTGGAAGGGCTGCCCTAAACAGGTATCTTCTATATTGCTATTCAGAATGCATTTTGAACCCATTTTGTGATTTTGTAATCATTTACCTAATCGCTAACGAGTTTAGTACATAGCAAAAAGCCACTTAGCAGTCAAAAACCCTATGATTTAGCAAATCTCAGGATTTGCGACTGCTAAATGGTTTAGTACATCTGGCCATTGATGCCTCAACTGCAACACATCTTCCCATACATTGGATACTAACAAAAAAACTACAAGCTGTCTTCATCTGTGATCTTCAGGCTTGACTATGCCAATCACCTGTACTTTGGCACACCTGGTTTGATCATTCACAAAATATAACAAATCCAACCTGCTGCAGGAAAACTTCTCCTTTGGCTCAATAATAATAGCATAGGAGAGTGTGCTCCATTTTCATACCATAGGAGACTCGGTTTTGTCCATACAAGCCGTCAATCTCTGCAGCTCATTGCCAGGCAAGGTTAGAAGGATCCAGGAACAACTGGTGTTCTGAAAAGCAGTGACAACATGGTTGTTCCTAAGATAACCACATCAACTGCTGACACAGCGCCACACCCAGGAAAGATAATCCTTCCATTCAGTTGAAATATGGTCCACAGAAATGGAAACATCTCAACCAGCACTCCATGCCAAGAAAGACACAGTTGCCCTGCCCAAACCTGGGGGCCAGCACCCAACATAGCCTCTCAGTAACCTCAACATACAGATGCCTTAGTGTAACTAAGCCATCACAACCATGCATTATGCTTGTAGCCAAATACTAGAATTAACCGCTGCCAGTCAGCACCTTAAGGTCTGCAACCTACCTAATAAGAAGAAGGAATTCAACCATATCCACACCCCAGTAATCAAAGACATATTAGTACATTACTGAAAGATATAGATGTGGAGCCATCTCCAGACTGAGGGTCACACGCCTACGAGGAGGTGAATAATAGAAAGCACTTGTGCAGGGATTTGGCCGCATAGATTCATCTATTTTGGGCTTAACACGAGACTAACCCACACGACCTGCCATTCAGGTCACGTGGACTGATATTTGGTGAGGAATCTAATAGGAATTTTGAGGGGTAGACACACGTGGAACAGAATGTGAAACAACTAAGGAGGACTGTAATACTGATTGGATATCTGTTTTTAATAATACTGATTTTACCAATTGTGTAGCTTTAGGACCAACATTTGGATCTGCTTATGTGAAAGGATAACAGGATTGCAGCTCAGAAAGTCTTGGGGTACTCCCCTAAGACAAAATGTGTTGGGTACAGAAACAAGAAAAGAGTCTAACAAGTGATGAAAAGAATAAAGAAAAGAAAGGATTCCCGAGCTCGGGCAAACTACTTGGTCCAATGTGCATCACTTAACTGTTAATTCAATTTGTACACCCTAGATAGGGAGTTCTAGAGATTCTTTTGTTTATTTTCCAAATATTCCAATCGGGTCTGGGGGAGTAGGGTGAATTACTTCCTCCTCTTTAAGCACCGCATGCAAGAACTATTAAAAAATCTGGTTTAAATATACCTAGTGGATTAGTCTCTTAGCACCATTGCCTGTTAAATCACTTATTCATGACATATTAAACAATGTCTGCCTACCTTCAACCATAAGATGCAGTGCACAAACGCTAGTCTTTCTGATGGTCCTCCCAGTCTCAATCCGACAGAATCCATGTCACAAAATATTGTATTGTATACCAATTCATTGTTTGATTACTCCTAAATCAAGAAGACAGGTTTACAATATATGAAAGGCCCTGTTGAACCTTTCTGACAACTGGAAGGCACAGATACAGACAATACTAGCCTGCTGAACTAAGCACTTAAAACTAATGAGGCAGTCCTTCGAATACCAAAGAGATATGCCACAAATTGGTGGTCGCTGAAGATCCCCAAAATAGTCCACCATGCAGGTTGCAACTAGCCACATACATACAGCACTGACATCCTATTATGATGACAACGGATGTTTATAACGCAGTGCATGTTGCCCAATCTCTTCACTTTGACATCTCATAATGGCAGTCATACGATGGAGAGCTGGAACACAATCTATCCAAGCAGATTTCAGGTTCCTCCTTACTCTTTCCCTACTCCTATTACCTTGCCCAGAACCATAGGATCTCAGAGCGGATAAACTCCTACCACAACCAGCAATCTGATTGGGAGCATAAAAGAACACCCACAAATACATTAAAGGGAACTGTGAAACTAATCAGAGCTGCCCGCATACCACTAACTATAAAAGTGTGTCTGTCTCGCACACTTCCTTATTCATTTCTCTGCCTTTTGCTGCATCCCATAACAAATTAACTGCATCTCAGTAGCCATCATGAACAACATGGAAACACTTTCCACATAACTTCAAACCTCACATTCACACATTGTAGCTGCTACCGCTTTAGATAAACACGTGTTCGCCCAGTTTAAAGTAGTATGTGCTTACAACTGCTGTAATGCATTCAATCCAAAGGCATTTTGGAGCATGTGAAGTAGTACTGCTGTATTACTTACTCTTCTATGTGTTTGTGAATTGGCTCTAAACTGTCTAAAATGGAAATATTCAATATTGGTATAAATCAGGGCAAATAGAGTGGACTGTGCCTTCTTGCTGCTTTCACTGATAGGGAGTTGGACATTTAAGGGCATTCGTAAAGGTATATAAGAGTACATGTTGTCCTACTTCCTGTACTAATAAATGCTTTTGTGAATCAGCCTCTTAGGGTTTCATTAACTGTTTTGGGATCTCTTTTGTCCTTTTTCCGGTCTCTTCCTCACCAGCATTGAATGTAGCATGTTTTTGATGTACTCCTCTTATTACTGCGAGTAGGCCAGGATCCGGAATACCAGTTGGTGGAGTATCTTAAGTCAACCAAAAGACATATATATTTGGAAAATGATACTTGATCATTACAACAAAATTACTATTGCCAACTGTGTAAAAATATATAGTTCAGTTCAAGTTTATTGACCGTTTTTTTAAATCTTTACAATGACCCATACACCTATAATAGCACAGATGAAATATAACGAATCCTTTAAACGTTTAGCATTAAAAGTATTCTGGCCTCAGGAGCCAGTTCAAAAACTAATCAAAAAGGAGTTTGGATCTTACACTGCCCTACTATTAACAATGATACTTAAAACATTGTGAACCTTTTTTTTAAATGCTAATTAAAAGTGCTTGATGGCAGCATCCCTGAATCCTATGAGGCGCGGTCATCGAGGGATTCTCTCCAATAAGAGCAAACAGAATCACAGGTATCTACCTTTATCAGAATTAGATTATCTCAGCCATTTGCATCTCTTCAATAAAAGAAAATTTCAAATCCATATTACATTTACAAAATTCTCTTTGCTGTTTTACACTGATCAGTGGAGCCCTTCAAGGTAAGCCGTATTGACCAAAATTCAGAAGAAGTGGAGAATGGGACAGTCCTATAAGAAGGCATTGATCCTGCAAAGTACATTCCACCATTATATTTTGCAAATATGTTTTTCTTAAACATGTCACAAGATGTAATGTGGGACTTTGCTATCATCTGAGATATTGCGGCTGATTCAACCAGATATACTACACAGAAGTTTCCAACTACAGCCTTCGTCTCAGTTTATACCCAAATCTCATATTTGGAAGAGGCCGAGTTTATTAAGTGAAGCCATGAACAAACCATGAGGAATTGTTGCATTAGGTTGTACATGTCAGGAACCCAGGTCACAGCTACCTCCCTGTACACATTTCAGCCAGACTGTCCTATGGTCCCTGGCAGAGCGAGGTGTGTCTTCTCAGAAGGTCTGCATTCATGCTACAGAGGAACAGGCATGTCCTGCTGTGCCCTATGGTCTCATCTCCATGCTTGGGGCAGGAAGCGAATCCAGCGCAATCATCAGGGATCTTGCCTATCATCCCACACCGCAGTTTCAATGTACTCTGTTTGCTGTTGCTGGTACTGCGGACTCAGTGTGAGAGTCACACAGGTCAGCTTCTTTATCTAAAACCTTAGTTAATCCTAAAAAAGCAAGAAAATAGCTGATCCAAAATATCCAC
Source organism: Triturus cristatus (assembly GCF_964204655.1). Lineage (NCBI taxonomy): Eukaryota > Metazoa > Chordata > Amphibia > Caudata > Salamandridae > Triturus > Triturus cristatus. The sequence goes on from NC_140589.1 coordinate 396,630,162, forward strand.
TGTGTATGTCTTCTAGTTATTTTTAGGGTGATCTGTTTTCATGAAAAAGCTTACCTCTTCATTTCAGCACTAAGTAAATTGGATTTTTACCAGTCTTGAGGGCCACCCATAACAGTTTCTCTACATTGCTTTAAAAAATAAAAGCTCACAATATGTTGGCTGACCTTCTTGAGATTCGATGTCTTTTGCAGCCGCAGTGCTAGTCTGGCACTTAATTAGAACCAGTAGTTTCCGGTGCTCACCACCATCACTTCATTGGTTTCCAGTGCTCGGCACCGGCACTACATTTTCAACACTGCACTTTAGATAGATTGCCACATGGTGGCACTGCTCATCTAATTTAGAGATGAGCATAACAACGGGTGTTTATGAATACAATACACATAAAAAAATTATAATACCTGCGTCCCCAGCCATTCTTAGAAGACCTGGTATAATCTTAAGTGTCTCCCTTGCAGGCGAGAGAGATGGTTAGTAATTGTTTTGGCAGCGATGACTGGGGCAATGGGTGGTGCAAACTGCAGTGGCCTCCTAGTCAGAGCCCTGGCACTTATTATTTTACAGATTAAGCAGTGCTGGCACTGCCAAACAACTTTTAAAGCCTTATGCGCTTTGGTCAGCACCACTCACTTTTCAGCATACTCTCTGAGGGACCCAACTCTGTGGTGCCAAGATCCAGATAGTGGTTTGCTTACTTAACTTGGGATTTCTCCGTTCATTGGTTTTTGCAACATTGAATTTAATCAACTAACACTGGCTGAAAATATAACCTAAAGTGAACATGGTAAATGTTTGTCAGGAGCTGTAGCTTTGTTCAGTGCTTTCAACACGAGCAGGAGAAGGCCACCACCGTGAAATTTGTTTTTCTTCTTCAGAAATTAAATCTGAGGCAGCAAGTCCTGTAAATCGGGGGTCACATGGGCTCTACCAGGGGTAGCAAAGGGCAAGCCAGGGGTCACAGTTGCAACCCCTAATTGACGTTCATGTTATTAAATGGATTACAGGGCTGAAGGTGGCTGCGAGACACCTGTTGAAAAGTTAGATCACACAATAAAGGACACTTGATTTGTGGAAAAGAGGTTTGATGGTCCCAGGGTTCATAGGATAGGAATTCATTTGGATGGTAATGTTGTAGTGAAGTGTAAGTATGGTCGATGAGGTTAAGATGTAGAAGGGATGTGCAAGGAGGTTGGTAGCGCACTCAGGAGTGTGGTCAGAGTGTTTCTTATGGTGCTCAACTTCAAGTAGAAGTGCATAGCAAAGTCATTTCATTTGCTGATAATGATGCTTCATTTGCGTGATTGTAGAGCAGAGAGTAGGTTGTATAACGTGCGTGAAACATTAGAGATGGAACTAAGTGTGGTGATAAGGTGAAGAAACTATGAAGGTTTAGCATTGTCCAGAACATTGCATAGTTTTCGCAACATGAAAGGTGATTTTCTTTCTTCCATATTTATGAAATCCTTCTTTCATTTTGGATTTTAAGATATAAATACTGGTGAACATCTAGTTTTGTGATGTGATAGTGTAAAAGGTGCCTTAGAAATAATCCATATTGAGTACCTCGACATTTTCAACGACTTCTTACCTATCCTCAAACAGAAGGTTCATAATAATAATAATAAGACAGACCCCTCTCTTCACAACTCTACCAGCAAAGACAGCCCACCCCTTTCTCCACCAAGCACCACCACACCAACCATACCGCACTTTACCAACCCAACCACCCATCCAGACTTTGTTGAGGCAACCCCAGCTCACCACACCAATCCTTGCTCGATCACCACTTCAAGAAGGACCATAGCGCGATGCATTGACAAAAATATATCCACCACCACCTCCCCGTGTCCATGCCCTAATTACAAGCCCAAAAGGCTCATCACACTTACTCCTCCCCCTCCACCACCAATAAACTTACACAACAAAGAAACTCAGATAAACCAGACATCTCAGTTCCCCATGCTCCAAACCCCATCCTCCAACTACCACGCTGAGATTAAATCCAGACTTGGAGAAATTATACAGGTTCTACAGCAACTCAAAACTGACCTACTGAATCTTAACGAACATCACTTCTGAGATCGCATACAACAGAGGACCCTCAAAGATACATGAGAATAATAGAGCGTTACACCTTAATAATAACACACACCACTCTCACCTCCCAAGAAACACTCTCAATGGGTCCACTCCTTTTCACCCACCCCTCGTCACAAAACAGCGTTCCACACCCTACCACAACTCCTCCTCAAGTCCAGCCGGGACCAAGGTCCCTCTCTCAGAAAATGACATCCAAGCCCTTCTCTTCACATACTAGACAAAACATCATGACTTTCCACATAATCTAAGCCCCATCCTAACAATTTCATCAAACCCACACAGAGAACAGAGACCAAACTCCAGAGAAGTATTTAAGGCCAACCTCAAAAAAGTACCCATCGCAGAGAAAACCTCAAGGAACACCAAACTGCACCTGTAGTGCATGCTCCTAAATTGCAGGACAGGCATAAAACACTCAGCTGACATAGCAGACCTCATTCTTACAAATGATCTTGACCTAATCCTCCTAACAGAAACATGGCTAAAGATAGACTCTTCTCCTATTCTTGACATTCTAATCCCTCCAGGCTGTGGCATCATAAGAGCAGACAGACCAAAATGATCAGGGGGTAGCATAGCCCGTATACATTGCACTAACCTTAAGGTTAACCAGTCACAAACCATCGTCCCCCCCCCCCCCTACCTACGAATACCTATGCTTGAACATTGTGAGCAACAACAGTTCCCTCTGTAAATTACACCTGATCTGCCACCCTCCAGGCAACAACCACTCATCAATCATGGAAATCATCTCTTTCAACGCTGAACAACACTGCTCTCATATCTTCCTCGGAGACTTCAACCTTCACTGGAATTACCACAACCACCCCACAGTTATTAGCCTAAAAACCTTCCTTACTGACCTCAACCTGGTTCAAATATGTGACAGCCCGACGCACACCCTAAGTTCTACTCTGGATATTGTCATTTCTAGACCAAATTCCATCAAACTTGAATCGATCGTCCCCTCTGATTGGACAGATCACCATTACATCACCTTTCTTATAACCGAACCAACTAAGACACATATACCCCAACTTAAGAAACCCAAACAATGGAAAAGGAATACCAGTGACATTAACCTCAATGATCTAACATGCCTCAGCAACAACGTACTATTGCTACCAGTAGACTCAACAGAGGTTAATGACTTCACTAACCACTACAAGAACTCGATGACTAGTTTTCTTGATGCAGTTGCACCCTTTCAGCTAAAAAGAACATCCTCTAAAGACTCCAATCTATGGTTCATTGGGGGCCTAAATTACCCAAGACGCAACCTGAGACTAGCTGAACAGGCATGGAGATCCTCACCATCGCTAGAGCACCTTAAGCAACTGAGATCACGGAGAAGCATTTACAACAAACACATCAGGTTCTAAAAAGCAAATTTCTTCAAAGTTCAGCTAAACAAGGCTAGAAATTGCCCAAGGAAACTGTTTGAAATTATCAAGCAACAATCCGCTCAACAAGCCAACGCTTCCACATGAGGTCCAAACTCACAAACAAACTGCAATATATTTGCCTCCCACTTTCTTGAAAAATATAGAAAATGAACTCCAAACAGCAAATGAACACCTAAAAAAAAAGACTTCCACCTACCCCCCACTCGCCCCGTCTGTACAAACCCCTAAACAACTCGAACTTACCCTAAAAAGCAAAGCGTCCTGGAACACTTTAAAAACCTTAGACGAAAATTACATTCTCAAGATCTTAACATCAATTAAACCATCAAATCACTTCTGCAACTATCTTCCAGCCAATATAATCAGTGAGATAAAAACTTCTCTAATTCCCCTCTGGACAAAGATAGTGAATGCCTCCCAACTTCAAGGAACCCATCCGAGCTGCCTAAAAACTGGTCAGGTAACCCCCATTCTAAAAAAAAAAAAAAAAACACAGCTGACTACACAATCCCAGATAACTACCGTCCAATTACCACTATTCATACCCTTGCAAAACTACTGGAGAAATGCGTCCATTTCCAAATATGCAGCCACATAGCTCAATTCCACCTCATTGACCAGTTCCAATCAGTCTTCCGTCAGGACCATAGCACGGAAACAGCCATGACACACATTGTTGACGATGCGCTCAGAATACTAGACCAAAATGAATTCTGCCTTCTAATCGTCCTAGACCTATCCTCAGCCTTCCATACAGTCAAACATGACAGTCTCCTAGACTTACTTGAACACAGAATGGGGTTATCTGGGAATGTCCTAAAATGGTTCCCTCCTTCTTAGACAGTCGAACGCAAAGAATCAAGCTCAACCAATCGCTGTCCACCACCACAGCGGTCACCCTAGGAGTCCCTCAAGGTTCCTGTCTATCACCTATCCCCTTCAATCAATTCATAGAGCCCTTAACTGAAATTCTGAAACTCTTCTATGTTCACTACCACATATATGCGGATGATACCTAAAAGTATCATCACCAGATGATATCTGTTCACTCAACACAACTCTGCAAAAAACCCACAACTGGCTGACCAGAAACCACCTCAAACCCAATACGCTAAAAACTGAATTCCTCCTAATTATCCCTAAGGATACGTCAACATTGAAGACCGGATGAAACCCTTAACAGCCTTCAACTGTTAACCACCCATCATAGATTCCGCAAGATCTGTAGGGATTACAATCGACAAAAATCTCAACATGCAAGAACACATCAGTATAGCCACCAGAGGAGCAAACTTTCATATGAACATTATTATAAAACTAAAACCCTCCCTTCTAGCCGACGACTTCAAATCAGCAGTGCAAGCTCTAGTGATATCCGGATTATACTATGGGAATACAACCTTATGTGGTCTGCCGAGATCCAGACTGGCTCCACTAAAAGCCTCTCTCAACGCGGCCGGAAGACTTGTCACCGGCATCAAAAAGAACAACCACATCACCCCTGATCTAAAGGCACTGAACTGGCACCCTTTTGAGGCAAGCTCATAGCAAAAAATTGCCTGTATGACACACAAATCCTTACACTTCAACACACCAAGGTAACTAGCTGATAAACTGGAACTATCAGGCGGTGGCAGAGCATCAAGAAGCACGGGCACCTGGCTATTGAAACCGCAAAAAATTTGGAAAAAGAAAACATACAACCGTACTTTCTCCGGACTAGCACCTAGAATCTGGAATGCCCTGTCCCCGGAAATCAGAATGAACCCTTTTAGCACTTCCTTCAGAAATGTAGTCCAACTGCTTTTAACTAACAAATTCCTATCCAACCCCAACACTTGACTTGCTCTCCAAACAGAACTTACACCTGATTTTAAAGACCAATGGCTAACACTCTCTTGAGTCCCCCCAGGCCTACTACTAATGTTTGACATCAAGTATGCTCTCCCTACTATGTACTCTCCTTTTTGTACCTATTGTATAAAGCTTTCTATGTGATGTAACTTCTGTAAAGCACTCTGATACCCTTCCAGGTTCTAGTCCGCGCTAAATAAAACTTTTAAAGTAAATAAATACATTAAATGATGATCAGATGGGGATGGGATTAGAGCAGTTTGGAGTGTAATAGTATGGTTGATACAAATATAAGATCTAGAGGTTTTCATTTCCAGTCTGTTGGTAAGAGGAAAGTGGTGGTGGGAGAAACGTTCTGTAAACTGGGTACAATTCATTTGGTCAGTACATATCACGTTAAAGTCCCTGCAACAGATTACTGGGGTAAAGAGTGAAAGTTAGTCAAGGGCTTTGCCAGGTTTGTCTAAGAAGTAATCTATAATGCCGGGAGGCTGATGGAGTGGTAAAATATTTGCTTTCAAAGGCACACCAACAGATGTACAGTTGCAGTTAAGGAAGTTTTAAAAGGGTTGTTTGTGCAGATGTGGAATGAATTTAAGTGACTTTGTAAGGGGGATGCCCACTCGCCACCAACCTTTGTTCTTGCTGAATACATGTTTCCTAGCCTTAGGACTCTGCTCACTTTGTTACTGCTAACCACTTCGAAAGTGCTTACGCTCCCGCCTTAAAACCTGTTTGATTGGCTTATACCTAATTGTCAAATTAAATTTACTTGTAAGTCCCTAGTAAAGTGGCACTTCCAGGGCCTTAAAGTAAATGCTACTAGTGAAGCTGCAGCACTGATTATGCCACCCACTTAAGTAGCTCTTTAAACATGTCTCAGGTCTGCCATTGCAGCCTGTTGTGTGCAGTTTTAAACTGCCATTTTGACCTGGCAAAGTAAACCTTTTGCCAGGCCCAAACCTTCATTTTTAATACATAGGCCACCCCTAGGTTAGGCCCTGGACAGCCCAGAGAGCAGGGTGCAATGTATTTAATAAGTAGGACATTTGCCTTTACTTTGTACATGTCCTTGTAGTAAAAAACCCTTAAATTGTACTGCAAGGCCTACCTCTTTATAGGATAACATAACATGGGAGTTACCTCATTACATTTTGTAAGTGTAATTTCCAGATGGGAACAGGTAGCCAGTCCATATTTGGTATCTCTGATATTGTAATGAAAAATCCTAATTATGGTGAAGTCAGATTTTAAATTATAATTCTGTAAATGCCACTTTTAGAGAGTTGGTATTTTCTTGCCTTAGCCATTTGATACCTGCAGCCTGTCTCTGGGTCACATTACAGGGTGTACTTGAGTGTTCCTCCTTGATAGCCACACACAATGGAGAGCTAAAGTGTAACTGGATGGGTTTTCACTGGCAGGATGGGAGGAGGAGCTGGACCCAGCCCCACTTAAACTTGAATAGGCTGTGTCCTATTCAAAGGCTGCATACCCCTGTAGTTAGTCTGGAGCCATGGCCAGGAAGGCAGAGCACATGTGCCCCTCAAAGACATGCCTCTAGAAGCTTCTCCCCACTTCAAAGTTAAACTAGGTATAAATACTCGACCTCAGACACCAACTCTTCAGTGCACATCTGGACCTGTACATACTCTGCCAGGAAGAAGGACTGTTGTGCTGCTGAAAGGACTGCCTCTCTACTGTACTGCTGCTCTAAAGGACTGCTCCCCTACTGTGCTGACCTTCTGCCCTCTAGCCTGGGTGAGTAGGACTGGACCTGCATCTCTTGAACCCAGAGTGACTCCACTGGCTAGTTGGCTGGCCTCCTGATCTGAAGCCTCAGGTTCACAGCAGGCTTCCTACAACCTTCCATATGCACCTGGATTCTGCCATTTGTGAGTCTACCCCACCAAGTGGGACCACCCCAGTCCTGGACCCTTGGAAGTGGGTTTAGGTGCTATGTCAGCCTTTGTGTATTCAGGGGAACAAACCGATCTCCTCAGCAGCATGGTGCAAAAATGAGCAGAACCAGCACATTGCCATTGCTGCTTGGATTGAGCCTATTGCAAAGATCCTCATCGCTTTTGCAGCCCCATCAGAACTGCTGCTGCACAACGCATCCTTGCCACAGGCCCTCACATCCCTCATCGACGGCCGCCTTGACAACTCCGCCAGACTCCGACTTTCATTCTCACAGGTCCATGGAACCGATGCATCGCCCTGACTGAGCACCGCATCCTCGATGCCGGACTTTGCATCTAAAGTCCCACCGACTGGATCCTTGATAATGACGCAGGCCTTGCATCGCAGCCTCGCAGCATCTCGGAATCAACACAATGCTTCGACTGCGCAATGCATTTTTTACGCTGATCCTCACAATGGTCCTGAAACCAGGATTCAAGTACTCTGTTCAGTGGGCCTAACTGGGTCCCTGTAGCTGGCCCGTGCTCCACTGCGCTCAACCTGAACTTGTGACGTTGTCCCAGTCCAGCACGACCAGATATCCATTGTTGGTGCTTTATATATTTTTTTACACTAATTTCCCCGAAATATTTAAAATTTCATATCTTCAGTTCTACTGATTGAATTTTTATAGCTCTAAATTGCATTTATATAGCGCTTACTACCCCTGATGAGGCGCTGTCGTTTTGGTCTTGTTTTATTTATCAAAAGTTCTATTTTTCTAACTTGGTGTGCGATCCTATTTGTATGGTGTTTGAACTATATTACTGTTTGAAGTGTTGCACAAATACTTTACACATTGCCTGTAAGTTAAGCCTGACTGCTCTGTGCCAAGCTACCACAGGGTTGAGCACAGGTAAATTTAGGTTTGACTTGTGCCTCAACTTGACATGGATTGTGGGTGCTGCTTAATCAGGGCTCACACCCCAAAAAACCTACAGCCCAGTTTCTTACAGCCTAGGAATGAGTAAGCATAGGATAAGACTGGGGGTAGGTGGTGTTGAATAATGTGTGGTGGTGGGCAAAAAGTCTGGGTACATAGCCGCAAGATCTTGGGTTGAGGAAAGCATAGTAGCAAGGATAGAAGTAAGGGCAGTAGCATGGCAAAAGTTGTACAAAATCAGCTTTTAGGTGCCAAATCACAATGAGTTACCAAATCATAATAATGTGCAAAATCATGAATATAAGATTGCTATGAGGTACCAAATTCGCTGGTATTGAGCACTGATTTACAAACGTGTATTTATAGATTCACATGCATTTTTGCAATTGACTCATTTACTATTAGGACGGTTTTGCAGGAGAAGTTCATGCACCTCAGGCCGGGAGGAGGAGAAAGCACACCTTTGAAGAGCAAATATTGGAGGAACTGTATTGCGCAGTTACAAAAAAGTTGAGGGACAAAGCCTCGAGTACCCCACCAGAGCTCTTTCACCCTTGTGCTGCTGCCTCAGCCACCACCTTACACCTCCGGCACCACCTCGTTCTCACACACCACCACCTACTCTTCTGTCACCACATTTGTCTACTCCTTTAGACTATGCTGACTCGGCCAAGTTTGTCCTTATGATATGAACCATGACCCACTGACACACGGGGACAAGGCTGTGGACGTGATCTAGAGCCCTAATGTGTGAAGGTCTCCCCCTAATGACACCATGCTGCCATTCAGAGGGTGACACAGCACCGCCAGGTTAAGCTCCATGTCATGGAGGAAGAAGACTTATTTGTGGCATAGATCATTTTAGGTTTTCAAGCACATTTTAACCCCTGAACCACCAGTCCAGCTAAAAGTGTACAGTTAACAACACAAATTGGCAAGAGGCACATCCGTGTAACAGTTTGCATTTCAAAAAAGGCCATAGACCACTTTCATCCCAACTAACCCTCCCCTCCCACATCCCCAACTTCAGAAGGGAGACAAACCCCCACCCACCCAACTGATTCCACCTTGTCTAGTGCCCTACAAAGCAATGAAAGTCTGCCAGAATAGATCTCTGCAGATACAACGTGACTCATCAATTGAGAGTCAGGTATTCAGTCAAAATATTGAGTTGGAAATGTCGACTTACAATAATATCGAGTTTTAAATATTGTGACCTAGAAATATCGGCAGCAAGAATATTGTGGTGAAGTATATTGACTAAGGTAAGAAATATTGATTTAAAAAATATAGAAGTCATTGATATCGTTTGTAAAATTATTGTTGTTTAAAATATCGTTTTTTTAATTACTGGTATGTTTTTTAGTATATATTTTAAATGTATGTGATGTATTTTTTTAAGTATTGTTTTTTTTAAATATATGTTAATTTTTTAGCAGTTATTAATTTCATTTTTAATGGGGTTTTTAGTTCTGTAGCGGGTTGTGGGTTTATAGGGGAATAGGGTGGGAAGTAATTTAATTATAATAAATTAATGAATATTTTTTATTAATATTTATTTCATTGAGATTTTATAATTGTGTATTTTTTTGTTTGTAAATTTTAGATGTGGGTTGTGGCGTTTATTGGGGTAAAGTGTGGGAAGTAATTCTTCTTTAATTAGTTGTTAATTATTATTGGTTAATTGACAATTAATTATGGTAATTGTGTAATTAATTTTATGTGCGGGTTGTGGGGTATATAAGGGTGAAGTGGAAAGTATTTTTTTTTAAATTAATTACTAATTAGTTGTTCATCTTAATTGACAATGAAATATGGAAATTGTGTAATTCATTTTAGTTGTCGGTTGTGGGGTTTTTAGGGGTAAAGCGTGGGAAGTAATTTATATGCCTTTAATTAAGAATTAGTTGATAATTAATATGAATTAATTAATTCATAATTAATTAGGGTAATTGTTTAATTATATTTTTGTGGGGGTTTGGGGTTTATAAGGGTGAAGGGTGGGGAGCAAATACATTTTACTTACTTTATAATTAGCTGTTAAATACTATTAGTTATTTAATTGATTTTTTTAATCGTGTAATCAATTTTTTTACAGTTTAATTTTTGGTGTGGGTTGTGGGATTGTCGGTGTAAAGGCTGGGAAGTTAATGACATTTTATGTTTTGATTTGTTTTTTAATTAATATATGTTCAATTGAAAATTATTAGTTATGTACATAATTTTTGTTTTTATTTTCGTTGTGAGTTTCCTACTGTTGCATTGACTAGAGTGGGAATAGTAAATTTTATCCCTCATCTATCCAACACTTTCTCTACTGTTGCACTGACTGGATTGGGAAAGTTGAGTTTAAAGATTTTTAAGTAGTTTAATGTTTGAATTTAGAACATAATGTGTTTTGATAGATATAATTTTATTGGTATGTATGTATATAAAACATTTAAATTTAATTTTATACATTGTGGTTCATGCGGTGTAGTGTAGGAGGTTGAATAATGCCATGCATACCATACCTAATAACGAATTTCCCTACCTAGAATCAGTGTGGTTAATGAATGAATGTCCCTTACCAGTCGTTCCCAGTGTTTTGATGCACATTGTTTTCCCAGTGTGCACTCCCATGATTCATTATGTTTCCATGTAGCGGTCGCCTCTTTTATGAGCAACACTCCATTAAAAATAGAGTCTCTAGTGCCCACAAGTCTAGGAAGGATTGTTTCAAATGGTGTTTTGTCCCTGGTGGCTTCTTTTGAGCATCTGAGGGCTGCCTTACTGCTCCTTTCCAGGAAATGTCCATCTCGGCGGGGCTCGGTTGAGTGTCTGGCTTGCAACTAAGATCTGTGAGGCGGTCTCCCCTGCTACTCGTGGCCTCTTTTGCAATGGCCTGGGGACTTACCACTCACTGTCTTGGGTGTCATCTGGGAGGGTGTCATCTGGGAGGGTGACGCCCCTAGACCCTCTCATCAGTCGCCGCTCGGTGCATGATGGCCAGGACTCCAGCTAGTCCGCAGAGACAGAACGAACACTTCTTTCTTGCCCCCAACCTGGCGCCGCAACAGGGGGCAAGAACTGGTTGCAGAAGGGAAGGTAATCTTGAGTAACATTTAGTGTGCCCTTCACTCCACTGACCCAGCCTGCAGGGAACTCAATACAGGCACCCTGCTGAGACTCTGTGTCTTGCTCGGTTTCAGGCTTTAGAGAAAAAGTGTGCTGAAGGAGTATGCTCAAGCAAATCAAGGATGATACAAACTACTAAGGCCATGGGCGGTCTGTAGAAACCCTCAGAAACCCTCAGATTTGGCTTCAGTAAACAGCAAATAAGAGGAGGCAGTAGATAGTTCACGACTCCTGGACCAAAGTCCTTCGGTAGAGGTGAATACTGTGGCAATGGCATGGGAAGAGGTAAAGGTGGCTTCAGCAGAGGTGCCTCAACTTCCAATCAGTTACTCACCCATCATTCAAAACCCAGGGCAAATTGGTGCTCTTGGTGGTGCAACATGGGAGCTGTCTGGATTTTCACACCATGCCACCTAACCAGCTCATCGCCACGTAATTACTGATACAGCAGAAAGCTGGGCAAATTTTCACTTGGATATATAATTCTTCAAACACCTATTTCCTCTCTGGGACCATGACACAACACTAACTGCCATTGGTCCTCCAATGGATTTTTTACGTGAGCTAACCGGGACATGGATATTAGAGAACGTGAGGCAAATCCTTATGAGGACCTGGAATTAGAAAATGCCAAAAATCATGCTAACAACATATAACCTTTACTTTCATTATTTCGATTCAGGAAACGTTCGACAAAAAGTTCACACCAAGAATGTCTCAAATACGATATATATTTGCTCAGGGAAACTATTTATCTAAGCTTCAATTTGAATGGTTGGGAACATAAATCACATTATAATCAGATTTATAGTAAGCCATTTAGTAAAATTAGTCGCACAATGTCATACAGATTCAACAGGATAAACATTTGCTGGTTTCCTAGAACAGAGATATATATGTGAGAGAGAGAGAGAGATAGAGAGAGAGAGACAGACAGACAGACGGACGGAAAAATCAAGTTTCAGCATTCAGGTTATACAAACCAAATATGCAGAGTCAAAGCGCAATGAGTCCATAAACTCTTCAGCCGAAGAATTGTACCTGAACACTTTAACATCCGGCAAAGTACAGGTTTGCCAGTTCGGAAAGTTTAATTCAGATCGGTTTGGCATAAGGAAGGAAATCCGAGTTTTTTCCGACAGCATGCCAGGCAGGGAAATTAAAATAATAATCAGCCTATGACTCTTCCTCCAACGGGGCTATTATACTTCCAAAAGATTCTCAGTTCACAATCACGAAGTATCTTTTCCCTCATACGATATGGTCTCCATTTGTTGTCTACAGTGGGCTTCTCATGGTGTGATCAGTACCTTACTAAGAAATCCTTTTGCAAAATCATCAAATTCAATAACTTTATATTTCCATCCTTTCCTCAGAAGTAAGAAAATTCACTTTGTTCACTGTCTGTTTTTTCCCAGATGCTCTCTCTGGGTTTGCAATTGTATTGATACATTTCCGTTAAAAGTGTTGCTGATTCAAGAGAGAATCTATTGTTTGAAAGGCTAAGAAAGAAACTTCATGAAAAGTTCTCACAGCGTTCAAAAATGATTACTTTAGCTAGATTCTGCTTTTCGGATGAGGAAAAGAAAGCATTTGTGGCCTACATGAAAACTTGCTAAATCACTATCACATTATTATTATCATTATTATTATTATTATTATTATTATTATTATTATAAACACACAGTAATATGAATAATTCATTTTCCTAGGTAATTCACTCATTAATCTTCTGTTAAAAGTTACATATCATTATTTGATACTACTAAAAAAAGATTTCACAGGTTTATATTTTCAAAAAAGATTAATATACATGTTACTTTTAATATGCACGTTTGTACCACACAATACTAAATAAAACTATGAACCTTTATATGGTCAAGCATCCCTAAACTCAGCATTTTATCATTTTCCAGTGTTCGATTACGTAAGCATTAGTTTCATTTATCACATTCAAGGCTTCAGCAGCATATTTTCTAGGTTAACTATGTTTAGCTTCTTAATCACCTGATTACATTGCATAAGCAAATATGTTCTCTCTCTTTATTTACATCTTTCACATGTTCACGTTTCAAAACATTTCTGCATGCTTTTACGATGTAGTAGAAAATCTCACTTTTTTAATCTTTTACCGTTTTACACGTTTTTTTCATCAAAATTGTCGTAAATTTAATTTGAAGGGGAGAATTCATGGAGCGTAAAAGTTTAATGATGATTGCCTCTATCATTACAATGGCCCTGCACTCAGAGGGTTGTGGGGGTACATCTTGCCCACAAGACTGCTCAAGGTACCTGGATGCAAGAGCAGCAGGATTGATACCTCAATTACCTTTAATTCATGGCAAGCAGATTGTCATTAAAAGCATTTTTACAGAATTATCTGGGTCGAAACAGTCTTCATAAAGAATGGCAACATCACAGCCATGTATATCATCCAGACGCAAGGGGGTGTGTACTCTTACCAGCTATCAGCACTAGTCCAAACAGTTTGGCATTGAGCCATTTGGATTCAGATTCTTCTCCAAGCAGAAAACCTATCTGAGGTGGAGACTCATTTTAGAGACCAGTTAGCGAGGAATCATTAACAAGTCCACACATAGGAGATGGATCCTCAAGGTAATTCAGGAGTACTTTCCCAGATAAGGCATATCCACACCATGCAAAATGCAACTTCACCGCCACGTACCCACACCCGCAGTCCATGGGTTTTGCCCTGTGGATGAATTGGTCATGGATATTTGCTTACATAAGTGTCCTTGTTCTTTATTTTGGTGACACTAACATGGGTGAACAAAGCAAACACAAGGAGATGATGGATGGAGCACTTAAACTTTTCAGACACTCACCCCCAGTCACAGATCTGGGTTGAATCCATCATCGTTCTTTAGCTCACTTCGCCACCCCAGTTCAGACTCAGCTATATGCAAATCAGTTTGTCCCTGTGCCTCATGGGAACAGTCCAGCCCGAACTGCCTAGCCATGTATTACCTGGACCAGAAACAAGCATCCTGGGACTGTTTTCACATGGGTGAGGCAGCTGTAGTTTTTGATGCTACTGGAAATGTCTGTGCACCCAAAAAAAAAAATCTTCTTCTAAGACCTGATCTTCTAACTCAACATCCAGATCAGCTCAGACACCCAGACCTCAAGCAGTTTAATTTAGCAATGTGGCGTCTGAGGTCCTAAAGTTTGGTTACCTCAAGCTTCCAGAGGAGTGTATGCAGATTGTGTGTGAGGCACGTAAACCTACCACATGTAACTACAAGGCATCAAAGGGGAAAAGATGTGTCCACTACTGCTTAGGTAAATGAAAGAACTCCCCACCCCCAAAGTATCTGTGCAACTGCTGTCTTTTACATCCGCAAAATCTAGGCTGGCATACACCTACATCTGCTTACATTTAGCTGCAATATGAACATACATGCAAAGCATAGATTATTTGTCGCTTTTAAAGATGCCTGTAGCAAGGCCTTCATGTAGACTTTTAAAAGGTGATTACTTCAAGAACACCTTCCCTATCTCGGAATTTGAACATAGCTCTTATAATAGTGATGAATCTTCCCTTCAAGCCACATACAATTCTTATCCAGGCAGGTAGCTTTCATTGTTGCTGCCACTTTTATCAGGCAAATCAGTGAATTTCAAGGCACTAACAGTGTAGGTAACCTTTATTCAGATGCCTAAAGATAGAGTGATTTGAGAACAACCCCAATGTTTATTCCAAAAGACGTTTCCTTTTAATGTAAATCAGACAATTCAGTTACATATTGTTTGCTCACACTTAGAAATTGTGGCAGCAAGGGCCTTACACATGCTTCATGTCAAGAGAGGACTGGTGAACTATACCAAGAGAGCTAAATCCATACGAAGACAAAACAACTCTGTTGCTTTTGCAAAACCTCACAAAGGCAATTCTATTTCCAAAGGTACTATGCTAAGATTGTGTGAAGCCTAGAGCGCACGACACTCAAAAGAAGGCAGTTACCATGGCCTTCTTATGAAACATTCCCATGGCAGACATATAGTGTTGCTACTTGGTCAACACCACACGTCTATCAAATATTGTGTGTACATCCAAGCCTGTCAGAAGGATTTAATTGGCTAAACAGTTTTCAAACCTGTGGTCCAAACATGTGCATCATCTGCTCATTAGACACTGCTTAAGGGAGTTACTTCCTAAAGGTTTGTATCTACAACAAATGCTGCAAACATAAAATGTTGCTTAACATGTAACTATCTGTAGCTTGTAGTGCTTTAGATTCACATGTGCCCTTCCACGTCCCTGGAAGTGAGCAGTTATCCTAGGTGTTTTCCAATTTTACACAGCACATATATTCTGTCTTAGTTCACTCCTTTCCACTGGCCCTACTTGAAAGCAACCTGAGGTGGAGTCTTTATCCTGGTGCATTGTGAGCTTCAGGGGGGAGTCATAAGGTATCTTGTGACTCTAAACTTCTTTGAAGAAAAACAACTTTCAAATTCCTGTCTCCAATACTAAATGACAGAAGTAAGCAGAGTATGCGTCTTTACAGTACTACAAGCTACGAACAGATGTTTGCTGAGTAATTAACATTTTTATTTCTGAAATTATTCTAGGTATTTCTCTAGCTAAATATATTTGAATTGATCTATGTTAAGTGCACAGCTCAAAATTAACCTGAAATGCAAACTAGGTATTTGTTAATTGTTTTCCAAATTAATTTCATATTTAGAGGCATGGCTATTGCACGCTGGGGGAAGCATTCAATCGCCTGGACTTCTCAAGTGCAATTCAAGATGTCAGAAAGTTTAACTATGTCGTAAAAGTAAGTACACGTTTCTCATTCTCATTGGGTACAAAATAAATGTTCTTTACATGCTATTTTTTCGATCATATCCTAAAGCATTTTCGATTGGAAGAGCATGTTTCGAATATTGCACACTATCCAAAAAGATTTGCAGTGGACCCAATACAGACATTCCACATAGTACTCATCAAAACGTCACCTGTGTAAATAAACTATTGTTAAAGGTATTGTTTACTATATGCAGCATTCAATGTGGTTTTTCAACATTACAAATTCAAATCATCTAAAATCACAGGTAGTAGTGTGTCAGAAATGTTTGACTGATCATTTTCACCTTAGGTTGTTTTATTGTGTGGGAATGTCACAAATTAAGGTGAAATACAAGCTGAATGGAACTAGACTTAAAATTCTTGCAAATCGTATGCTCACCTTCCACCTTTTTAGCTAACAGCCAAGCAGGTGCCCCTGAGCTTTTGCCATGGAAGACTTCAGGATATGGATATCCGTGCAGCCCAATCAAAGGACCTAGATTCAGCTAGTGTGTAAGTCACATGGCCGTCCACCCCATATCCCTTTGCCCAGCAGACAGTTAGGTTCCCCTCTGCTCTCCTGTTACAGAAGCACCCAGCGAGTCCAGGGGACAATTGACAGCAATACCTCATTCACCTACCAGCTTAAAGCAAATAGTATTGTAGAAAACACAATAGGTTCAATATATAATGTTATGCAGATGCACATTCCTGCTAAATATGTTGGATGCTTATACCTTTTTTTGACTGAAGGCTACCTTCAATTTCCAGGCTTGTACTAAAGTCCCTGTCTTCTGTATTCTAGAGAAGCACGCTAAATTATTTAAACTAATCAAGATTTGGATCAGATGCAGAAGTGCATGCTAAACAAGACTTTTCTGCGACCATTGGTTATCAGGAAGGCTCAATAATGATAAGGTTTTGACACACACTTTGGATGTTGATTTTTATTACCCAATGTCATTAGTCACCCTTGTCATCAGGGAAGATCTACAACTATGTATGTTTGTGGTATTTGTATAGCACAAACCTAGCCAAAGGCAGCAGAGCAGCTCTGGACAGGGTCAATGGCAGGAATATAATCAGGAAGTGCGGGTTTGAACAGCAGTTCTGAAGTCTCTTTTTTTAGGAGGAACTGTTTCACATTCTTCAATAGAGAGCTATTGAATTCGTTCTTCAGGTAAAGTTGGTGTCCAGGATGAATCCAAGTGATCTGGCTTTGGGTGAAAGTTTGGGGTCTGAAACAGTCAAGGTTCATGCCATTGATCAAGATTCGATCTATTTCTTGCTTCCTCTTGGCAAATAACAGGAATCTGGCTAAGTGGGGTTGAGCTTCGGGTACATGCTGAACAATCAAGGTCTAGATAAGGTGCAGGCTGTGTTTGAAGAGTTGGATACCAGGAGTGAAGGAACTTTCAAGTAGAGTTCTGTATTGTCGGCACAGCATATTGATGAATTCTGGTAACGTTTTTGGTAAGTAGAGCCCCAAGGGGCTCCATGAAGATGTTGAATATTCCGATCACAAACTGTTCATACACGCGAGGAAATTAAATGACGTAAATCACCCAGTGACCTCAAAGAGATTCCGAAATATCGCAACTTCTAAACAATATGTCTAGGAGCATGAAACACAAGGAGCAGGATGTCACAGGAAATGTTATACATTAATAAGAACCCAATAATTTCTAAGAAAAACCATGTCTCTTCTCTCCCCTCCAAATCCCTCTCACTAAGACTTGTCTGTTCAAGAGGCATGTAAGCTTGACAGGAAGGTTTTGCCCAGCAGGACATTCGACTAGAACAGAACCCTTCTGAACCACAAAGATTCTTCATGTGAAACACTGTTGGTGAGGGGATTGTGTTTTCTTTTTTTAATACATATATAGAAAACGCAAAATAGTCACCAATAATTCGGCCATGCAGTTGAGTCAACATAGATTGCAGTGGCGCATGCCTTAATTTTACTGTAGAAATGTTGGATTGTGGCGTAGACAAAATGTAAATGGTTTGAAGGTGAAATCTACAAGTAGCATATAATGGGAGTGCCACATTTAAAGTACAGTGGTCTTATTGTGACAAAACTCAACTAAGCACAAATATTCTACCAGTGTTCTGTTCGAAGACATAACATCTCACATTCTAATTCATTGTTTATATCCCTGCACCAAAAAGCCGGACATTATTCATTGTTGTTCCCAGAATGGGGAATACCCACTTGGGTCGTTGGTTACCTAGTCTTTTACTAGTTTTCCCTGATTCCACGGACATGAACCTCCTACTCTGAACATTAGAGTCAGTGCAAGCAAGAGGGGTGGATAACAAGAGGAAGTGAGGTTATCTAGGAGAAAGGAAAGCTGTGACCTGGCTGGGGTGAATGTTATCTGCTCCCCCGTGGTGCTTGGGGGAGAGTGGTAACAAACTTTGCTTGCACCCCTTGTTACTGTGGCAGTGCTCTCCCATACTTGTAATGAGGACTCTTGTGCCTGAGGTGTCACATGACATACTGAACTGTGGCAGTATACTCAAAATACTTGAGGCATACTCAGCAACAGAACACTTTAAGTCTACGGATATTGAATGATTCAAATCATACCCAATAGCCCTCAGCCTACTCTACAAAATGTCCGATGCACATGGGCTAAAAACCGTAGCCCCCAAAATTGACCTTTGGTTCCTGGGTTAAGAGTAAATACATTGGTGTTATTCTCTAAATAGAATGCAAGTTGAGCGGTATTGTCAATTAAAAAGAGCCTTGAAGATATGGTGTGGTTGTTAACCCTGTGTTTAGATCTTGTTACCACGAACCCGTTCAACCCCTTTGGCACCCAGTGAGTTACTTAGAAGGGTGTAGGCACAGCTGGGTCCTTGCTATTGCTCCTGGTTACAGTACGATTACTTGTAGAGACATGAGCGGGGAGTGCTAGATATTGAGCAGTTTAAGAAGCATCTAAGCTTTCCACTTTAGGTTTGAACTGGGGATGGGCCCCAAGTGTAATCCTTCCGTAAAAAGATTCCTACTGCCTTGTGCCAGTACTTTCACTAGCTTGGCCAGAATTTTGGTAAAGAAGTGTCCTGACAAAAAATTGTGATTCTGGACATTTTTACATGATTCTTACTTTATAGATTTCTGAGAACACTTTTAAGTGGTATGGCTAACGGAAACCTAGATGACTGAGGGACTGCTTCTGAGAATTTTGGTATTTTTGAACCTGCTGCAAGTGCAGGTCTCGAGAGGTGGTTAACCAAAGCAGAATTAGCAACCCTAACCAAATTATGTTTGTATGCAGTTTACTGCTTCTCTGTACTGTTTGAGTTTTAAATGTTCCCAAAAGAGTTCTGAATAAAATATTTCCCCCTTATAAGGGAACCAAAGATCTCTGCACCTTCCATCAACCCATTTGCTCAGTTCAAAATCACTGTTAATTTGAGTCTCTCACTCTTGCTGATTTTCCATGGAGTCCCAATTACTCTTAAGCCCTTCTTATAACTTTCCATATAAACAAACTAAACATTTTAATGTGGTGGCTACTTTCAGTGTAACAAAAGGTTTGAAAGGCCTCCAATGCATGTAGTCCAAGGATTAGGACACCTGTATAATCAAGAACTGATCTTGAGGACTTAATATAATACATGCAGGCAGCGGAGAAATCTAGATCAGAACGTCTGTTCAGAGAATGCAATTGATGGATTTGAAAACATGTAGTAAAAAAATCCCTCTTGCTGATCTTTTATGGGTCAGAAGCATCACAGAATTGACATTAAATGCATTATTTACTTGCCCTAAGAAACTATTCATTTTCTCTTCTGAAAAAATATAGCCGTCTAAAGTTCTTGTGACGATTACTTGATAATCAGGATAGCTGTGGGTGAAATTTTCTAGATGCTTGTAAAGTGCAACAGCAGCTAGATGCTAACTTTACATCAATGACAGACTGATTACTCGTCAGATATGTTTTCAGCAACTGGAAAAGCATATGTTCATTGTTAATGTCCAATAGCATGCTGAGAGGATCCAGTGATCCCTATTGAATTTACAAAATTGGTCAGCGGTTGACGAGCAGTTTGACAAAGAGGAAAACACCAATAAGAAAAGACTATGAGTGACTTTAAAGAAAGGTTCGTTCTTTTGACAGGCTTAATGAAAAGGCAGTGGAAATTCAAGGCTTGATGTATGGAGCCCAGGATGAAATCCAGGTGGTGGTGCTATATACTGTCTGGTTTGTGATCTAGGCTTGTTGACTGTATGAGGCAGAAGTCCTTGTGCAATCCCCTTTGAATGGGTATTCTGTTATATGACTGATTAGTACATCAGGAAACAAGTTAATTGCCCAGTTAGAACAAAAGAACACAGAGCTAGATGACAATATGGCCAATAGTCTGGGTAAACTGTTAGGTGTTAGACGATCCACCTTACAATCATTAGTTATATTGGAGCTTGGCCTTTCCTCAAGGGCCCATAGATTAGACTAGCCTTTCTCTGATATATTGTTGACATATCCAGGTCTTCTCTTGCAACATATATCTGATGTAAACTTGTTAGGACTTACCTCGACAAAGCAGTGGTCTTTCAAGGAATTCCAAATACCTGCAAGCTAAATATAATATGTGAATAACTACAGACTGACAAGCTGAGGTTTGTGGTTTCAAAGAGAAACTTCAAAATATAGGCATTCTTATTCTCATTCGAGGTACGTTTGGAGGCAGCCAGAAGACGTCAAACAGGTCAGCTTACACTGAACTCCTACAAAGACTTGGTGCCCCAGTGGTATTTAGTTCACTTTGGACCGTGTAGTGTAGAGCCACTTTGTTTCATTCATGCATATGCAATTATCTTACTACACATTATGGTCCAGTTATAAAGTCAGCTTTGCAGCTCCGGTCTTTTCAGGCTGCATCACTGGGTAGAAGAAACCAACTTGCATGTATCCAAGACCTCTCAGGGTCTGCCTTAATTAAGGAGAAAAGTGTTGATTCCCTCTTTCTGAAAAGCCACATCCTTTCTTGTAAATCTTCCTGGGGTATTGCCTTAGGAAGCAAATCAACTGGGTCTGTGCTAGACTAGAAACTTTGTAATGCTGTTAGTTGTAAAACTATCTGTGTCATCTCTTTGAAGGAACATTATGGGTACTTCATTTCTCTCTTATTGGATGTCGATGTTTTTCGAAGTATTAGACTTTACCAAACTATTTGTATATTTATGTATATTTGAATCTTATTCTTTTTAATATGTCCTTATCTCCAGTAGTAATGTACCTTTTTAGTTTCTGTAATTCAGGACTGGTTGCATCCATATTGATGCAATTGATAACTATCTTTTTCTAAATGTGCGCAATAAATAATTTCCTTTGACATGAAAGAATTGTTTCCCATACGTTAACGGTGTTGCACATTTTTGCTATATCCGGTTGTTCAGTGGTGTGGTGACTCTGGACAACTTCAATGCACTGTAGATAACGGAAAAACATTTGAAAAGTGTGATTTCTTTTTTTTTTAAACTGATCAGGTATTTCCTTAAATTCACTTCAGATGCAAAATACCAAAGAACACGGTCTGTGGGGCTGGGCGGAAGCCCACATTGTATTTTTTTTATCAACCAGTATATTTCCGGTAGTGCTGTACACAATTATAAAAAAAAGAGGAGCAGAAAGTGATTTAAACTATAAGATACATATTGTCATGGCCTGCATATCTGCTTTAGCTTTTGCAGTTGATTGCAAAGTCGCAGCTGTCATCACTGAGCGGAGCAGCACAAAAGAACTATTTCAATGTCTTGGAGAAAATAGTTAGAAAGGGTAAGAATATTTTCTTATTACGTTTTTTTAATTTTAATTGGTGAGTTACTACGCAAAATTAATTAATTGAGAATATTTTTCTCTAGCATTGAATCTTCATGATTAACTGCAGCAAACTATAGACCTTTTGTTCCTGGGTTGAGTATATACATTGGTGTCATTCTCCAAATATTTTATTTTTGTTTCATGGTTTTAAGTGTTTTTCGTCTGCGATGGGTATTTTCTTATTGTTGGATGGGAACGTCTCCTGCTTGATGTAGAGGTGTTTTCCCCTGGCCAAATTCCATATATATGGGGTGTCACACTAATCATAATGTGTATGCAGTGCAATGTGTGTAACTCCTATTGTGATCAACTGAGTGAGTCTGAGTAATGGGGGCCAGTGCGATCCATTTTGTATGCCCCTGCACTGGTATAGCCCAAGATGGAGGGTGAGGGCTGTGCTCCCAGCCACTGAAAGCATATAGCCTACATATCTGTAGATAGAAGGTGGAGACCCAGACAATGTTCTGGTAGACCTACTGGACATTAAATCCTGACTAGTGCAGGAGACTTTTGGCTGACATCTTGGCAACCGCTTTCACATCACCACCCAGAATTGAAACAGGAAATGTCGATGCACTGTGATCTCAGTTTGCTCTTCTTGTGAATAAGGACTATAGTGGCACATCTTAGGTCTCTCTAGAAAGCACCTCCTTTGAATTTGCTGCCTTGAACATAGCCAACATGTGGGGGCCAGTCAAGTTCGATATCTTTTATTTTTTTAAAACATCTGTGCGGAAGCTGTTTGGTCAGTGTCTTCAGACTGCAGTAGTGACAGTGCACCTTTAACTTCTTCTATAGGGAGGTCCACACCTCTATGCCATTCTATTTGGCCTGAGATATAGGCATGAAGCAAGAGTAGGGTGAACGAGATTCTATCACAATTCTTTGCCCCATGGCTGTCCATTCTCTTCAATATTATATTTGTTTGCATGCTGGGTTAGAGAAGAGCTTCTTGTCGGTTTTCAAGTGTTGTAAGGTATTTGAAAACAGAGTCTCATGGTGAGCGGGGTTGACGCAGCCAGCACCCACTCAAGAAGACCACCTAACACAGCATTCCTATCCCACCCAAGCCTAAATGATTTTTTTTTTAAATATATCCCCGGTCTTTTATACATCTGATGTCACCAGGTTCCTTTAGCTGAGGAAATAGGCTAGTCAGGGAGGTACTGGGAGCAGACACCACACTGCAGATAGACCGTGTGAGAGGCTTGCAGGAGAATGTCATGCTGCAGAACATTACCGTGAAGGTCCGACCACAATAGGGGCCATTGGCAAGCCTGAGCCAGGTGTACCATTTTTTTGGGGCTTTGCAGAAGAAGGCGCAGCCAGTGGATTGCAGACGATGAAGACATAGACGGCAGCCCTGAAATATCGTAAATGATTCTGCGTAAAGGCGCTGCAAATGCAAATTGGCCCTTGTAGCAGGCTGTACCCATTTTGTCAGCCAATTCCCGAAGCAGTGGGCATGAGATGCAGGTAGCATCTGCTTCCTTACGCTAGCAGAGAACCACAAGGACTCATCTTCTATTCTGAAGGTGGGGTTTGGAAAATTACTATATGGGTCAACAGGCCTCCCTCTAACATTTTGGTGCTGTGGGGTCTGCCTGTGGCCCCTTTTATGGTGTGGTCTGCTTTGTTGATTGTTGATGTGTGTCCTAGAGATATCCGGATGACAGGGCCTGCTCTGTTAACTTGGTTCACTGCACTCGCCGATTGCCAACTGGCTTACACCTGGATGCACACTTGGTTGCACATTCTGATGAAGAAGTTAACCCCCACTATCCGTATAGACTGGGGCTCATGTAACACGTTGGCAGAGAGTGGTAATGCAGTCAATGATTGTTTTGGGCCCAAGCCTAGGACTGTTGTGCTTTTGTACATGTTATGTATTTCCTGCAATTGGGCCATGTCGGAAGATATTAACCAATACAGTCATGGGGGAGGAGAAGATAGTTTTAAAAAAAACACAAAACAAGCTGTAAACCAAATAAAGCTGTTGCAGGAGGTGATGGCAACAGCTAGATCACTTGCCCCCCTGACGGAGGGAAGTGGAGCTTGGAAACTGTTATGTTATGTTATAATAACTAAATATAGCACAACGACTCGTCCTCTAAAGGGTATCTGCGCTTGGATAGCAGAGGGGTTAGCCATGAGCCATTAAAAGAGCCAGGTCTTCAAATTTCTTTTAAAACTTGAAAATTCTGTACATTCGCTAATGTGGAAGGGAAGCTGGTTCCAATGGTGGGGTGCAAGGTATGAGAATTAGCGACCACCGTATTTAAGGAGCTGGTTACTTGATCTAAGGTTTCTTTAAGGAAGATAGGGGAATAGTTTATCCTGTAGATATCTTAATCCTGTACCTGACCTCGCTTTGAAGGTCAGACAAAGTAGTTTAAAGATTGCTCTTTTCCTTACAGTTAACCAATGAAGGGTCCTGAGCAGAGGAACAGACTGGGTGCCCTGTGGCAATTAACTTACCAATCTGGCAGCTGTATTTTGCACCACCTGTAGTTTTGATAGAAGGGATTCATTGTATGCTGTAGTCAATGCGGCTGATTATAAGTGCCTCAACTAGGGTCTTCTGGTAGGATACCGGTAGCCATTGGAATACCTTCCTAAGGAGGCTCATTGCCCCAAAACACGAGCCATAAGTGGCTATAATTTGCTCTTTCATCAATAGTTCATTATCTATCAAAATTCCTAAATTTCTTGCGGTGTTTTTTGGGAGGGGAGCTGTTCCAAGATCCGAAGGCCACCAGTCTGTTGTCCAGAGGGACTGTGCCTTTCCAAACAGTATAATCTCAGTCTTCACCCCGTTCAATTGAAGGCAATTTTGGGACATCCAGGTGGCAATGTTTCTCATGCAAGTAGTGAAATGAGTTTTAACATTCACTAACTTTGGTCCGAGGCCGATGACCAGTTGAATATCATCAGCATACAAACATGTTTCAAAGCCGAAGAGCTTGATTAACTGAGCCAGGAGAGAGACATGGATATTAAAACGTGTGGGGCTCAGAGCCGATACATGAGGCACTTCTCTTCCTAATGCCTGAGTCTTGGATTGAAAAGGCCTAAGCGTAATTTTTTGGGTCCAGTCCTTAAGAAAGTCTATTAGCCAGTTAGGTACTGTAATATATATACCCATCTCAAACAGGCGTTAGATCAAGATAAAATGAGATACAGTGTCAAATACTGCCGACAGGTCAAGGAGAACCAGCATAGCTGGTGTGCCTGCATCCAAATAAAGGCTAAGCGAGTCGACTTCTGCTACAAGAGTGGTTTCTGTGCTAGGAGCCAGATGGAAAATGGATTGGGAGGAATCAAGTCATTTATGTTTTTCTAGATATGAAGAACATTGACTGTTGACATGAGATTCCAAAAGCTTGCTAATCGCGAGCAACAGGGAGATGGGATGGTAACTTGATATGAATACGAAAAAAGGCCTGTTCCCTACTATTGGAGTTGAAAGGTATCTCACAATCATTAGCCTGGAATAATGAGTCACTGACAATGCAACTTGACTAGATGTTGGAGTGGTGAATCTCTGATGTTGAGCATAGGAAGCAGACAGCTAGTGAAACCCTTCTAAAGATAGAAAAAATGTTGGAGACTATCCAATCCTTAAATGAAGACCTAGAAGCACTCTAGATATGTTTCAAGTGTTCTCAATCCTTATTGAAAACACTTGAAACTTATCTAGACTGCTTATGTATGACCTGGGTGGAAGAGATAACTTCTCTACCATGTTTGGCATAGAAAGAACACATTAAACCTTAGGCCCCAGATTGCCACCAGGAGCATTTAAAAGGCCCATCATAGCAAGGCTTATTAATTCCGAGGAGTGACACTGTATTACACCTTGCCAGAGATGAGGATAAGATACAACACCAGGGCAAAAACCGGTCTCTCTACACGGATTTCGCCAATGCTGTGCACAAGGCCAAGAGTGCATTGGCTAATGCCAAGAAGAAACCAAACTCATGAGGTGTAATTCTCATCTCTTTAACAAAAAAGGAAGGTGCACCAGAGAAAAGTCCAAACTTGAGTAAGTCCTTAGAGTTCCTTTTAATTTTCATATATGTTTTTTCATAGAGTAAGAGATCAGCCAACGCGTTTCGTTCTTTAAGATAAGAACTTCTTCAGGGCAGTATCTACACGTAGTAGAATAAGTAAAAATGGTCATCCAGCAGTCTGTAATTCATACATCGCCGTGCAATCGATAATAGCAAAGTTCCTTAATATAGATTCGGATGGATAGTTCGTAGAGATTCCAATATACTAAAGTGGGAAGGTGCTAATCAATACAAATCACTTCACGGCGAAAGATACAGGTAAGTCCATATCCTCAAGATCCCATAATACGGATTCAAGTGTACGTAATGTGTAGATTCCACACACCAATTTAAATGCGAGAAGGCGTTGGACCGATACCGTAGTCAGATCGGCAAACGCAGTTTCCCACCTTCCCACTTTAGTATATTGGAATCTCTACGAACTATCCATCCGAATCTATATTAAGGAACTTTCCTATTATCGATTGCACGGCGATGTATGAATTACAGACTGCTGGATGACCATTTTTACTTATTCTACTACGTGTAGATACTGCCCTGAAGAAGTTCTTATCTTAAAGAACGAAACGCGTTGGCTGATCTCTTACTCTATGAAAAAACATATATGAAAATTAAAAGGAACTCTAAGGACTTACTCAAGTTTGGACTTTTCTCTGGTGCACCTTCCTTTTTTGTTAAAAAGTTCTTTCTCATTAGATTTTCAGTGGAGTCCTTCTGCGGCGGACTTTGGAAGAATTGTGCACAGGACATCTACTATTGTACATATTGGGTTTGAGTTGCTGAACCAGTGGTCAGCCGTGGTGGTTTCTTTTTGTCAAGTGTAATTCTCATCTCGACTGCATGTACCCTGAAATGATACATTATTTCTTTGTATCCCCCCCCACACCGAGAGACGTATAAGTTCTGGGTGCAGCGTATAGGGAAGGGAACGAAAGACATGGCAGACAGTGGACAGGGGTGGCCAAAATCCCATCTTGGAGACCTGTAGACGCTGCTGATTTGAGTGATTGATTTCAAGAATGCCTATTGAAGTACTCTGTTATTTTCATCTGATAACTTTCAGGCCTATATGTGATCATCCATTAAGAGTTCTTGTGGGCTCAGACAATATTTTGGTATTTATAGACCTTTTAAAAATAGGGGATAGTTACTTGCTGTGCTAGCCTAAAGGTAGGCAATGGGGGTGGCTGGGTTCCACTCCTCGCCTAACTATGTGTATTGCAAGCATTGGGAGATCAGTTTTAAGTTTGTTCTGTGGTTTGAGATTATTTATTGTATGCTGGACCAGTGCAGGCAGGGGGCAAAGATAGTGGTTGTTAATTGTTGTTCGCAATGACATATGCTCCGTGCATATGTGGAGTTCCCAGTAATGAAAATGAAGACAGAACTGCTCATTGCACACCAAATAAAGGGTGAAGGGCCTGGATACACTCATGAGTGATTAGTGCTTTATATAAATCGGCATAACATACCATACTGCCTGTAATGGATGACCACTCTAAGGACCCTTATTTAGAGTTTGACAGACTGGATAACTAATCACAAATGTGTCAGATGAGCCAGCCACCGTATTACCAGTGCATTAAAGCTGTTGGTGCTTGTAATGCAGTGCACAGGCTATCCATTGCGCTATGACTCAGTATCCCCTCTTCCAAACTCTAAATTAAGCCCTAAATCTTTTATTTTTTCCTGAAATGTTAGACACCTTAATAACCCAAAGAAGGCTAGATACCTTGATAGACATATGGTAGACATAGCATTACTGTAAGAAACTACTTGCCAGCCTCACTTTGTCTCCAAGTCAGGAAATAGTAAATTCTTTGCCTCATGCAGTACAGGAGGGGGGGATTGCAATACTCAGCTGAAAGGCATACATTTCCCTTGACACTTACCAACCGCAGCGGACTGAATGTCGACATTCTGACACTTATAAACTACATCCTAGACATTTGGAGACTGCATAACTCAGTAACAGGACTTTAACGTAGTTCTAAATCCTTCACTTGACAGATTCCAATATTCACCCTGCCCTATGAGTTTGTCTGTTAATACCTTGCTGCATGGCGTGGAAGATTTAGAGCTGATGGCTATTTTGAGGATACTGAATGGTCTGGCAAGGGCATTCTCATTTTTCTCTACTTTGAACAACACAGTGGCCCTCAGATATTAGAGTAAAATTTAACTCAGACAAGACAGATTTCTTGTTTATAGCTCATCGGAATGCCCCTGCAATACAGCTGTTTTTTTCTCAAGTTCAATTAAGCACTTTTCCCACTCTTGTTGCCACATTCTGTAATCCTGAACTCCCAACTCTCTTAAAACAATGAGGCCAATCATCTGTTCTCCATGTGTGTTCAGTATATGATACTGTTAAGTAAAACTCATCAATCATTTCCTCCCAAAACTCGTCTTTTTGTGGTGGTGGTGACAATTCTCCGCTCGCTTGATCATTGCAACTCCTTGTTCTTGGTTCTTGAATCGGTTGCAACGCATTCAAAGTGCTGCTGCTAGACTTGCCCTATAATGGCCTTGTGATCCTAATGCCCCCTGTGCTCTAAATACCTTCCATTGATTTGTATCTTCAGGAGAATCCCCTTAAGGCCCTTTATATAGTTTTTCATGCTTTTGCATAATTTTGGCATGAAGCTCCTAAAGTATAAGTTTCATCAATATGTCCCTTCGTGCTGGCTAATGTCATTGGATGTCCATCTTTTTGCGGTTTAGAGGTTTTTTCTTCTCAGACTATGCTGGCGTGCCTTTTCGGATCACCTGAATTCTGGTTTTCTTTTCCGCTTCAGTTGCGAACTTTGAACCAATTATTGATTTTTTAGAAAGCTTTGAAAGCCTGGCTTTTTTCACAGGAGTGTCAGACTGATTTCTTTACCTTAAATATGTGCAGTCAACCTTGTTTCCTTCAACGGGGAAGGCCCAGTAGTGTGGGGCCCTTGGCCAAAAACAAAGAGGTTGATGGACTGTGGGTTCACCGCGGACTCCGGCTGGTGCCACAGAGAACACACTTTGCGACGCAGGCACCTGGAAGTGAGTGGTCAGTTGGACACCCGCAGTGAGTGGGAATGAGGTTGAGAGACCTGACAGGCCACAAGGGGAACTTTGCCCCTTTGGTAGGCAGCGGCGAAGACTCCCTCTACCCAGCCTAAGTCGTGCTGCTTGCAGTAAGTCGCATCATAGCAGGGAAGATGACAGCTCCACATGGCGATGAAGAACCGGGCTCAGCCCTCCAGACGAAAATGGAGAAGTATGCCCAGCCCAGGCCGAAGCCCATGCCGCAGCTGTAGAGGATCGTCTGCCCCAAGTTAAAGAGGCGGAAGACTCGATTGCGGCGCTCCAGACGGAAAAAAAGGCACTTCGAGACCAGGTGGGAGATCTGAAAGAGGCAGTGAGGGTGTTGGAAACCAGAGTAAAGGACTCTGAAGGACGATCTAGACATAATATTGTCCAAATTATTGAAGTCCCGGAGAGAGCAGAGGGCCCAGCAGTGGACCTATTTGTTGAAGATCTAATACTCCAGCACTTACAGCCTCGGGCCTGTCACAATATTTCTCTGTGGAGCAGGCCAATCCGGTCCGAGGGGTGTCACCAAGACCGGGTGCCCCTCTGCATTACATGATAGTCCGTATTTTCAATTACAGAGATAGAGATGTTATTTTGAAGTCTGCACGCAGTGCCCCTCCAGTTAAATGGGAGATTGTGTACAGACAAAAAATCTAGGGGAAGAGAAATAAAGAGGGGGCTGGTCTGCAGACCAAGGAGCCTCGCAGAGACACTTTGGTAGAACATAGAGGTGGACAAGACAACTGCAACACCCTGAGCAGGTACCTTAACTAGGCTGGCACAGGAAATTGTCCGGAGCCAATGGTCACGTGGTGCAACTAGCGGTTTCTGGGGAGGTCCCCAGAGAGACTGGGTGTAGATGGCTTCACGAGACTGTACCCAGAAGGGGCACCCCGGAGAGACTGCTGCGGGCACATGTTTGACTACAAGAGCACAGATGTGCCAACGAATCCAACTAATTGGTTCGAGGGGTCGGCGGTAGGCAGGTGGTTTAGGTACAAGCTTCCCACATGTTAAAACACAAGAAAGGTATCAAAGGCGCTCTGAATAGTTGGGGGTGGGGGCGGGCAATTTGAAATCCGTTGTGCTGGTAGACAGGGAGGGAGGTGTGTAACAGGAGTTTTTATGAGTTGTTTGTGTTTGTTACTACTAGACACTACCTAATAGACGTATGGTCCAACATGGCGTTTGCTGAGCAGCCCGTCTCAGATTGCCCGTGGTGCCTCAGGGTCAGTGATAACATTGATGGTGCTTCTGATCTCCTGATTCCCAGGAGTGAGGTGAGAAGTCCCCTTACCTTAAGGCGAATTCCAACACCTAGTGAGAGTGAAATCTTTAGGGCTGAACAGAAAGTTTAAGATACTTTCCTGGAATGTGAATGGCTTTGGTGACAAAAAGAGGGGTGGTCCTGCAACATTTGAAAAGATATTGAAAAGACACTGTCCCAAAGTGGTCCTGTTGCAGGAGAGACAACTTAAAGGTACGAAATATGGGGTGTTGAACAGGTGGGGGTACAAATTGATGGCGCACACAGGATACACTAGAGACTCTAGGGGAGTGAGCATTCTCATTCACTCCTTTTTCCCCTTTATGATCCAGAAGGTCACACATGACATCCAGGGATGCTTTATTGCAGTCACAGGTCATTGGGAAGGTCGGCTCTTCAACATAATTTCGCTTTATATTGTTCTGAGACTACATCTCAGGTACTGCTGGAGGTGGAGGACCTGCTCCTTGGACTCCCTGAGGGTAGTGTGATAGTAGGTTGAGACTGCAACGTGGCCCTCTCACCCATGATTGACCGATGGCCCTCACGCCAGCAGGAACACTTAGTAACTACAGTGAGAGTCTTCGTATCGGCAGTGGATCTAGGAAACACCTGGAGGGCACTCATCCCCACAGCACTTAAATACACCTTTCATTCAGGGGCACACAGCAGTCTATCACGTATCGACTAAATTTTCATTTTGGTCCATCAACTTCCCTGCTTTTGCGATGCTCATCGTGTGTGTGTGTGTGTGTGTGTGTGTTAGTTAGTTAGTTATGAACTCGGCCAGGTGAGCATGGGAGGGATTAACCCCTGGTATCTTAAAGTGCCCCATATCTGAATAAAGCTCCAAGAGGCTACATACCACTATATCCTAGAAAATGAAGGGACGTTGGACTCTGCCTGTACACTCTGGGAGGAATTTCAGCAGTAATTAGAGGACAGTGCATTTCTCTAGTAGCTGGACATAAAAACGATAGAAGGTCAATGTTAGATGCAATAGAACGAGAACTCCAGGATATGGACTCTCTTGGTCTCGGAGGATTGTGAGTCAGTAAGACCACGCCTGGCATTCAAGCGGTGTGAGTTTAAAGAAGTGACCGGAGATGCGGTGAGTGCCAGATACCGTGCAACACAGCATAAACTCTATGAGGTAGGGGGATAGAGCAGGCAAACTTCTCGCATGTTTAGGTGAGCGGACAACAGCATCAAGATGATTGTTTGAGGTTAAAGGGAGGCATGGCTTCAGAGTCAAAGAGGGACAAGGTATATCGGATGCAGTCTCTGACTATTACACGCGTCTCTACATTCTTGCTTCCACTGCCTCAATTGAGGAGGCAAGGGAGCTGCTGGCAACTCTCCAGGTGCCCGGCCTCGGGCCCAATGGCAGAGATCTCCTCGAACAGGAGCTGACATAGGCCAAGATCGATCAGGCCATCCTGGCTCTAAGATCTGGGAAGGCAGAAGGCCTGAATGGTCTTCCCATTGAGCTGTACAAGCTCACTGCAACAAAACTAGCACCCCTCCTCCTGCAGATGTTTCGCAAGAGCTGTGAGGTAGTAGTACATCCAAGAGACCAAAGAATAGCAAATATAGTGGTGATCCACAAGCAGGGCAAACCTCTATACAAGTGCCAATCTCCCTTCTAAATGCAGAAATAAAATTATTGGCAAAACTGCTCGCTACCTGGCTAACCCAAGTTATACAGTCATTGGTTCACCCTGACTAGTCCAGCTTTGTGCCATGGCGAAACACAGTGCTCAATCTTAGGAGACTACATGGGGCCCTGGGCAGAGCGGTCGACATCCGTGAAGATGCAGCAGTGGTGTCCCTGGATGTGCGGTTGGCATTCAACGCGGTTGAATGTACCATTCTTGCATGCAGTGTTTGGAAAAACAGGGTTTCGGACAGTGATTTTTAAGCATGGATTAGACTCCTATATTCTGATCTGCTGGCCCAAGTGTCGGTAAATGGTGGCATGTCGAGGGACTTTCCATTACAGCGAGGGACGAGGCAGGGTTTGCCCCTCTCCCTGCTTCTTTTTGCACTGGTGCTGGAACCATTGACGTTATGGAGATATGGATACAAGGTGACCTTTTGATCTGAGAGTTCCGCTGGTCCACGGAGTGGCAGGATAGGATCTCCCTCTTTGCCGCCGATATCCTACTGTATTTTGCGAGCCCCAGCACAAAACTTCATAGAATACTACATATTTTTGATCTGTTCTGCAAGTATTCAGGGTACACCATCAATTGGGAGAAGCCAGTGATTTTTTTGCTTACTGGCAACCTGCCACAATTCCCCAGGGACTGTGCGATATAGATAGAAACTGAGAGATTCCAATATCTTGAACTCTATATTACCAAGGATCCTAAGATTTTTTTTATGAACCAAATTTAGAAACTCCACTGATGCGTCTGCGGAGTGATGTCCAGCACTGGCGGTCTCTGCCTCTGTCCCCTTTGGGAAGCGCATCACTTTTTAAAATGATGGCCATGCTCGGATTCCTTTATGTGCTCCAAAGTATTCCATATGTGGTGCCTCCAAAGTACTTTCAGTCAGTGGACGCAACAGTGTGTTTTCTGCTATGGGATGGGGGCCTTCTAGGGTCTCACTCCCGAACCTGACCAGGAGCTGGTATGATGGAGGGGTAGCTCTCCCAGTCCTCCGAAGATACTTCTGGGAGGCTCAGTTCATGGTGATCAATCACTGGGTTCATAGACCACATGATGACCCGGCATATAGAATGGACTGACGCTACATGCAATCAGGAGGCTACCTCAGAGCGATCGGTGGGGGAAGGAAGGCTAGCTCATTCCACGGACCAACTTTGACCACGTTGCAGGTCAGGCAAGAGGCGACAACAGCTTTGGGATGGTGAGCCAAAATTACACAGATGACCCCGTTGTGGAGCTCTCCAAAGTTAGGTTTGCTGGCATGACAAAGAAGGTTTGACAAGTGGGATTTAATCAGCCTTTCGAAGATTGGTGATCTGTGGGAGGGAGGTAACATGTGGTTATTTGCGGCCCTACAGATGGACTATCAGCTGGCAGATTCGGAGGCTTTTCGCTACCTCCAGGTCAGCCATGCACTGAGGGCAGTGCTACGGAAAGGAATGGAACTACCTGAGTTTTCTCCGTTGGAAGATGGGTTGCTAGATGATTATCCGGATAATAAAGCAATCTCCCTAGTGTATCGTAAAATTATAAATAACTACCCCGGAAATATTAGGTCTTCGGGTCCACTGGGAGCGGGATGTGGAGCGTCTCAAAGATGAAGAATGGCAAGAGGCAATGGCCTCCCCTAAAGAGCGCGCTCACTTTAGACTGTTACAGCCAAAGATTTTGCACAGAGCCTACTTTGCTTGTACAACGCTGGTAAAGATGGGGAGCTTTGGCTCTGTTATGCCCTAGGAGGTGCGAACAAAGTGACACCTTCTTCCTTATAATATGAGGGTGTTTGGTACTTCAAGATTACTGGGAAGTGGTGCTGACCGGTATGAGAGAGCTGTATAATATAGAGGTGACTAAATCACCAAAGTGGTGTCTCCTGAAAATATGGGAAGAGTCGGATCTAACCAGTAAAGAACGCCTTTGGATGACATTGGGGTTCATGGTTGCCAAGTGCAATATTGCTAAGCTGTGGAGGGATATGTCTGCCCGACGCTGAGCGAATGGAGGGCAGATATGGACTGGTGCATGCTTGCAGAGAGGGCATTTTAACAGAGTAGAGGCTGCCCTCACAAATGGACCAAAATCTGGGGGAAGTGGAAGGAGTAAAGGGGAATGATATGCATGCCAGTTGACCGGAGTGGGCAAGGACAATTGTCTGAAGAGATCTGATGAGTGAGGCGGGAATGCCGGGATGAGGGGAGAGAGAATATGTTTTGTTACATTCTATCAATTGATTTTATCAACCATTGTTGGATGGTACTTCGATGCATAATTTTGTGAACATCAATGTCATTGTGATGCAATGTTTACTTTTGCAATAAAAAAATGTATTTAAAAAAAAAAAAGACCTTGTTTCTTTCAGCACCAGGATGCCTTTTAGACAGCAGCACACTTTACAAATCAAGTTTTACATAACCTCTACATAGGTTTCTGTCTCCTGGCACATAGTCCCCTGAATGACTGACATGGTCTAGAAAGGAAGATGTTAATCGAATCACTTCCCTCATAAAGTTATGTCGGGCATACCTGCCCCCAGGAAATTTTGCAAGTTCTGGAAGCATGGAACAAAACAAACTTCTCTTAGTCTAGTCGTGTTGACTGCAATTAGGACTTTTTAAAAATTAATATGGCTCGGTCTCAAGATATGCCACGGTTTGGAATACATTTAATGTATTTATGAGGGACACAGGCATACAAAAACGTCTAGTGTGCTGCAGCTAGATGTACAAGACCAGAAATTGAAAAACCTTTAGAGATATTATTCTAATGTAGGAAGCTTGCGGGATCTTGGGGCCAAGATTAACTCAGTGTTTTCAGAATTCAGATGCCTGTTTCTGTAAATTTGGGGAGGATGAGATGCCGAATAAAAACCCATGTGTGGCTCCTCAATGTACCTGTTTTGTCAAAATGTTATGTTGCAGGTTACCAAAGCTAGTGCTGCCATAGTTCCTCTGTTGACTGAGAAAGCCCCCAGAGTTGTATGGCATCACAGAAGGATTTTATAAAACATGTAAGGACATGCTGTGCCCACATTTGCCTGCAATGTACACTGAGGCCTTGGAGGCTGAGGTGCTTGTGAGTGTAATAAATAATGCAAGTTTCGTCACACTTCTCAAACTAAGAAGAGATCATGAGATGCATCAGCCATACAGGCACCTGTGTCCTTAAAATTGTTTATAAAATATTGGCAGAAATGATTGCTAACAGTTATATCTTACTTATGAAAGGAATGGTTCTTACAGATGAAACAGGTTTCATACCCGATAGCATGGCATGATCCAGAATTTATTTTTTATTGTTTTTTCCGCAAAGTAATTTTAACTCTGCTTTGATGCGGTTTAATATAATGTGTTGGTTGAATGTAAGTGTTACGCAAACAAATGATGGAAGGAATGCTGAATGAATCATACATTCACCCCCAGCCAAGAGATCTGGGTTAAATCCATTGTTCTTTTGCTTACCATCCCATCCCAGGGAGGGCCTGGCAGTTCGGGCTGGACTGTTCCCATGGGGACCAGGGTCAAGACTGATTTGCATATGGCTGGGTCTGAACTGGAATGACATGGGGATTTAGGCCCAGATCTCGGTACTGGGTGAATGTTTGACATTGTGCAATATCCTGTCCATTAATTGTTCTTTTTGCATTTGTCACCCCGCGTGGGATGGGTATGCCTAGATGTAAGTCCCTTGCTCTCCATGCCAATGGGTTCAAGCTAGCCTGGTTGAGGAGGGGTGATGCCCCGAAACTGGTCCCAGGATGCTTGTTTCCAGTTCATGGAGGACCTAGCCTGGCAGTTCGGATTGGACTGTTCCCATGGGGAACAGGATAGAGAGTGATTTGCATATGACTGGGTCTGAACTGGAATGGTATGGGGAGCAAAGAAACGATGGATTTTGGCCCAGATCTCCGTACTGGGGTGATTGTTTGACATTGTGCTGCATTCTGTCCACCAATTATTCTTTTTGCATTTGTCACCCCGAGTGGGACAGGTAAGCCCAGACGTGGGTCCCATTCTCTCCATGCCACTGGTGGCAAGCTAGCCTGGCTGATATGGGGTGATGCCCTAAAACAAGTCCCAGGATGCTTGTTTTCAGTGCAGGGAGGACCTGGGCTGGAATGTTCGCATGGGGAACAGGGTCAAGACTGATTTGCATATGGCTGGGTCTGAACTGGAATGTCATGGGGAGGAAAAATACAATGGATTTAGGCCCAGATCTCTGTACTGGGGTGAACGTTTGAGATTGTGCTGCATTCTGTCCATCAATTGTTATTTTTGCACTGGTTGACTGTAAAGCACCTTAAATGTTCCTGGGTGCTAGTGCACCATATAAGAAAATTAACTAAATAAATATATGCATGCTCTTTACCATTAGGCATCAAATAAACCTTCCCACCCTACAGTCTTGGTTTTCTAAAAGTTGAGCCATCATGAAATGTATTTTGTATAGACTGAGCATGTGTAACTAAAAGATAAGACTGTTTGATATTTTATACTTCAAACCAACCACTCGGTTCAAAGTAAGTGGCTACAGCTCCCTGCCCATGAGATACTTAGAGGCACTAGGCAGGGGTGCCTGTTATCTCTACTCCTCTTTACCATTGCAATAGAACTACTGGCCTGCCGAATTTGGGAACTCAATTCCCATTAGGGACTAGCCTTTGATGCTAAGCGTCTAACGTTAGCCATGTATGCAGAAAATATCTTTCTATTTGTTAAATGACGAGGCACAAATATTTCACCGATTACAAGATACATTATACAATTTAGTACATTTTTAGGTATTTTCAATAGTTGGGGCAAATTCGAGATCTTTCCACCAACTGAGCCGACCTCTGCAATACACCTTGACTACCCTTCTTTTCTGATGTACCAATTCTATTATATATTTGGGTATCAAGGTACACAGATCTCACGAAGTTGTAATCTCAGAAAACTTTGGGCCTACAATAGTGAAAAACTCTATGCCGGTAGAAAGATGGGTGCAGGTAGAAAGATGGATACAAACTATCAGTACACTCACCTTCATTTCCCAGCTCAACTGCTGCCATTCCAGTGACAACAGAACAGTTACTAGTAGAATCTTTTAGTAGCCTGGGGCTGTTCTGCCTAGGGCATTTATGTAAAGTGCCCTAGGCAGATCAGAATTCTTGACTCTAGATCACCCCTGGGAGGTTGACCCTTTCAATTTTTCTCACATCTTCCTGGAGACATACAGTGCTTTCGACCTGCCTGCTCTTTGCAGATGAGCCACTAAAGTATGCTTCCCTGGCCAAGCTGAAACAGAAGGAAACTAGTAGAGGTTGAGTCTCTAGACTACACCATATGACCAACAAAACAAGGATATGAACCCGCTATTCTGCCAAGAAGGCATTGAGAGACAATAGAAATGCATGAAAGATTAGGGGCAAAGATTGTTGCATCCAAACAACAACTGTTTTAATAAATTACAGAGACCAGCTACAACATTTTAAATTTCTACACCACCTTTATTTTACACTAGCCATCATAAGTAAGCTTGATTCCACTGCTGTCCATTCATGCACTAAATGGCCCCCCCTAATGCAGACTTTGTACATTTATCCTGGTCTTTAACCTGGTCTTTAACCTCAATATGACAATACTGGAACATGGTGCTAAATA
Organism: Triturus cristatus; assembly: GCF_964204655.1. Lineage (NCBI taxonomy): Eukaryota > Metazoa > Chordata > Amphibia > Caudata > Salamandridae > Triturus > Triturus cristatus. Next base: position 396,667,864 of record NC_140589.1, read on the forward strand.
CAATGTCTGAAATTAACTGTTCGAGGCATGTGTGCTATAGATACACATGCTTTTCATAAGTCCACCATATAGCTTTGCGCTCGGATGATTACAAGTTGTTTTTGCTCCAAGAAGTTTTCTTCAAGTTACGAGGCTGTATGACTCCTCCTCTTGGTGATACTGCACATGGTCATCAACGCCATCTTCAGATTTTTTTTTCTGCGACTGCTTTGAATGTAATATCTCGCGCACAGGTTTGAGGCTCCTTCGTGCTCCCTTCTGTTATATAGTATATCTCCACTCAACGGCATTGTCTTGATCGAGTAGTTCCATTGCATTTGAGCGATCACGCTTCTGCGTAGCGGATCCTCAGCTCGCTTCCTTGGCGCATAGGCCAAGCCCGGCCGGTCTCCTTACTCCACTTCCAACGTCCTTCGGAGAATGACCTGCTAATAGAATGAACTCGTTTTGCTTCTGTCTGAATCGTCACTCTTCTTTAGACCCATACCGACCAACACTCAGTTTGCAACTTATGCCTCTCGCCCAATCATCGAGAGGAAAGCTGTGAGGCCTGCCGGTCTATTGGATCAGAAAAGACTCTTCTAGATTGGCGTGCTCAACACCAAGAAATGTGGCGTAGGCAAGCAGACGATGTACTAGACATCTTTGATTGACAACAGGAGGAAGACGAGGAAGCTTTAGCAGCACAAGAGTAATCATTATCTATCCATGATTCTGAGTCCCAATTTAATCAAGACTCGGCCACCATTCAGCAGGTACAAAAGCATCGGACAGTGAGTACTCTAACCCCTGATCCAAAGCATCGTCTCCCACCGAAAAAACTGCTCACAGTCTGCCACTGCAAAACGGCCATGGCATGCACCGAAAAACGGACTCAAAATCCCTGTCCTCCAGCTCAGCTCCGAACGTTTGGCTCTCAAAACGGGCCTCCACCTCCTCAAACTCTAGGTCTAGAGCCCCTCAATCATCAGTCTCAGCCTCGAAACAAAAACAAATCCTTTCAGATCTTACCACAGCTCCAACTAAATCGAAGTTTCCTCTATCGAAATGCTTAGTTTTCGGACCTAAATCTTCGCAAGAGCTGATCCTCGATCTAATGCAGGAACGGCTCGATCCGAAGCAAAAAAATGCTCCAGATTCAGCCTGAAACTAAGAAAATAGTGCTTCAACCAGCAAAAACTCCCACTAAAAAAAATTGAGGCTATGGACGTTCCTCCGCAGCCTCTAAAGAAGAAGGATGCTGCCACTCGCCCATTACACATCCCTTTTCCAACTTCACCAAACCCACAAACACCACCCCAATACCTACCACTCCTTAAGGGTATGATACGTCACACAGAGGACATTTTTAAAGACTCTGTCAAAGCAAGAGTTATAACATCACCCATTGACAAAAAATACAAGTCGGCACCGTCAGATCCTATGTATATCATTTAACCCCAGACTCTCTGGTAGTCTCTAATGCAAGAAAGAGAGCTCACTCACAAACATCAGGAGATGCACCACCAGGAAAGAAAAAGTCTAAACTAATAGATGCTTTTGGGAACCTAATAGCTGCAAAAGCAGCTAACCATTGGCATATAGCCAACATCCAGGCTCCATTAGCTAGATATGACAGAGCCCACTAGGACGAAATGGAGGGGCTCATATTTTCAGACCTCAAGTGGACACAGAACTTGATAAAATGAAAGAAAAGACACTGAGGGTGCAAAATTAGCAGGGGCTCTACAAACAAGAACATACTGTGGTTCCTTGCATAACCCTGAGTTCGAGGCATATGAGCTGCAGATCACACACTGAGGATAAGATCGCCATCTGGTGTTGGGCTCGGATGATTGCAGGTTGTTGTTGTCTTCGGAAGAAGCCTTTGGTCACGAGCTTGGTGACTCCTCCCCTGGACAACAGTGCGCATGGGCATCCACTCCATCGTCAGATTGTTTTTTTCCGCCATTGGGTTCGGATGAACTTTTTTCCGCTCCAGCAGAAAACTTCTAGCAATCAATTTAACTCCTTAATCTTCATTCCATCGACGTCGAAATCAACTCGGACCGGTTCCGGAAGCGGCTGATGGACAGGACACCCTTCAAAAAATGCCCCCAGTGTGGAGCGAAGTTCCCCCACAGTGACCACCACGAGGTTTGTAACCTCTGCCTGTCGCCGGAACACAACGAGTCCACCTGTCCAGCTTGTGCCGCTTTCCGTTCGAAGAAGACCCTCCGGGACCGAAGAGCTCGACGCCATATTATGGCCAAACCAGCTCCAGAACCGGAGGACATCTTTGCTCAAGATGTTCCCGAAGACGACACCGAAGATCTCGAGATCGTGTCCGAGGCCGACGATTCCGATGACCTCATCACTCCAGGGCAGCGTGTGAGTACCACCCCCCCTGCCCCTGCCCCATCCAAAAAAGCATTGGTCAAGACTCCGCCAGCTGGGCCCAGTCGCGACCGGAAATCCTCTTCAGAAGCCCCGCCCTCGGGCCCGGCTCCGAAGACATCTAAGCCTGTAGGTGGCTCGGGCTCGAGCAAACCTCATCTGATTGTGCCTTTAACACCCTCAGCACCCAAAAAACCACTATCGGCGCCGAAACAGGCTTCAAGACCGAAATCTCCATCGGCACCGAAACGTTCCTTGGCACCGAAGTCTCCACCGGCGCCGAAACGTTCTTCGACATCGATGCCTAAAAGTCCCTCGGCACCGAAACATACATCGGCACCGAAACATACATCGGCACCGAAAACTCCATCGGCTCCGAAAAATCCATCGGACCCGAAACATCCTTCGGCACCGAAAACATCATCGGCACCGAAAACTACGTCCACACCGAAAAAAGCTCATAAAGACCCGAAGCGGACGTCGCCGCCACCACCTTCGGAGCCAGATGAACTTTTTCGACCAGATCCTACTCAAAAGCGGATCTACATCAATCCTAACACTGGACATGTGACTGCCATCCCATATAAAAAACGGAAGCTGGACACTACACCTCCCCCAGCTCCCATACGAAAAAAGGACTGTGCCACTTCACCACTTCGTCCTTCCTCTCCTGTTTTACCTTCTAACCCGTCCCCCCCTCCTCCTCCTGTTTCTCCTTTACCTTTACCTTTACCATCTCCCTATCATTCACCTCCTCCACAGGAGGATAATGATGACTTAGGGGGAGGGGCGGACCCTGATTTATTTAATGATCCTGTTGATCCAACCGACCCGTTTACTTTTCCAGACACAGCACCGGTAGATGACTGGTCTTATCCAATGCCTGACATGCCTGACCCCACTACCTACCCCTCCAAGCCCTCCCCTCCTGATGACCACCTAGGGTTTGGCCAACTAATAAATAGGGCAGCAACGTTCCATGGTGTCACTATGCACACGGACCCCCTTGAGGAGGATTTTCTCCTCGATACCTTTGAGCAGTCACAAAAAACTGTTCATATACTTCCCATGATTAAAGGGGTTATAAAGCATGCCACTGACGTCTTTAAAGACCCTGTTCGAGCGAGGGTTCTCAACCCCCGCATCGAAAAAAAGTACCGACCAGCCCCGCAGGACCCTGCATACATTAAAGCCCAGCTCCCTTTAGACTCCTTGGTCGTATCAAATGCCAGGAAGCGCGTTAACTCACAGACAACTGGAGAAACGCCCCCCCCAGACAAGGAGTCTAAGCTTTTAGAGGCCTCAGGCAAACGAGTCGCCGCACAGGCGGCGAACCACTGGCGTATTGCCAATACCCAGGCCCTGTTAGCTCGGTATGACAGGGCACATTATGACCAACTTGAGGACCTTATGCAACATCTGCCTGAACCCTTTAAGTCCCATGCCACTGACCTCATTCAAGAAGGCAAATTAATATCTAATGCCTCCATTAAATGCGCCTTAGATGCGGCAGACACTGCTTCTAGGGCGGTCAATACTAGCGTCTTACTCAGACGACATGCCTGGCTCCGTATTTCCGGTTTTAAACCGGAGGTTCAAACCGCAATTCTGGCTCAACCTTTCAACCAAGAGCAGTTATTTGGCCCTGCAGTGGATACTGCATTAGAAAAAATGGAGAAGGATAATGAAACTGCCAAGTCTATGGGAGCACTGCAGTCTCCTCAAAACCGGGGTTCCTTTCGTCGCTCCTTTTATAGAGGAGGCTCCAAAAACACATCAACTGAGACCACGTCCACCTTTAAAAATTCTGGACAAACATCCCCTAACAGAGGTTATTTCCGGGGAGGTTATAGGGGAAACCATAACAAAGGTCGAGGGCGGGGCAACAACAACAACACCCGCACCTCCCCAGCCACCAAACAGTGACTTGCCACCACTCCCCCCAGACCATTCCACTCCGGTCGGGGGGCGACTCCAACAATTCCTACCTGTCTGGACTTCCATCACCACAGACAGATGGGTAAGACAAATTATCCAGTCTGGCTACTGCCTCGAACTCATACAATCCCCCCCAAACATACCGCCCAAACAACGTCCAATGTCCTCACATCATCTCTCTCTCCTCAAACAAGAAGTTCAATCCCTGTTACAAAAACATGCGATAGAACCAGTCCCCCTTCAACATCAGGGAAAATGGGTATATTCTCTATACTTCCTTATTCCCAAAAAGGACAAAACACTAAGGCCCATACTGGATCTCAGACTACTAAACCAGTATATACATTCGGATCATTTTCATATGACCACTCTCCAACAAGTCCTCCCACTTTTACAACAGGGAGACTTCCTTGCCACATTAGACCTCAAGGACGCATACTTTCACATCCCTATGCATCCCGCTCACAGAAAATATCTACGATTTGTGGTAGATGGGCAACACTATCCATTTACAGTCCTCCCATTCGGAGTAACGACGGCACCCAGAGTGTTCACCAAATGCCTAGCAGTCGTGGCAGCGCACCTCAGAAGACAACAGATCCATGTCTTCCCCTATCTGGACGATTGGCTCATAAAAGCCAATACATACCAAAAATGCGTTCTCCACACTCATCGCACGATTCAAACTCTCCACGATTTGGGATTCACTATCAACTACCCCAAATCCCACCTACAACCTTCCCACTTACATCAGTATCTAGGAGCAACCATAGATACATCCAAGGCCATTGCTTATCCCAGCACTGCCAGGATAGCCAGTATACAAAATCTCATCTCTCAATTTCAAACTCATCCATCTCTTCCAGCAAGAGTGTTCATGCAGCTCCTAGGCATGATGGCGTCATGCATCTCCATAGTCCCACACGCACGACTTCAAATGCGTCCCTTACAGGAATGTTTAGCACAACAGTGGAACCAAGCTCACGGACAACTTACCGATCTGGTGTTGGTGGACAGTCGCTCACTTCGCTCACTGAAATGGTGGAACACCATCAACCTGTCCAAAGGGCGACCGTTCTTAGAGCCTCTTCCACAAGTTGTGCTAACTACCGACGCATCTCTCACGGGGTGGGGAGCCCACCTCCTTCACCATACCACTCAGGGCAGATGGACCAGTCAACAAAAACTGCTCCACATCAACCACCTGGAACTCTTAGCAGTGTTCCTAGCACTAAAATCCTTTCAAGTTCACCTAAAGAACAAAACTGTCCTCATACGCACAGACAACATGACGACAATGTATTATATACAGAAACAGGGAGGGACACACTCTCTCCAACTGTCCCAACTGGCACAGCAAATCTGGAGATGGGCAATTCCCCAAAACATCTATCTGTTAGCAGAACATCTCCCAGGGATCCACAATCAAGTGGCCGACCTCCTAAGTCGCCACACACAGCAGATCCACGAATGGGAACTACACCCCAAGGTTCTACTCCCCTTCTTCCAAAAGTGGGGACAACCAGACATAGACCTGTTCGCCACTCCCGAAAACACAAAATGCCCAACCTTCGCCGCCAGGTTTCCACACCCACAGTCCAAGGGCAATGCCCTATGGATGAACTGGTCAGGCAGATTTGCGTACGCCTTTCCGCCTCTCCCACTAGTTCCATTTGTGGTACGCAAACTGAAACAACAGTCACTAACACTAATACTAGTGGCTCCCACTTGGGCACGTCAACCGTGGTTCACCACACTTCTAGAACTATCCTTAGTTCCACATCAAAGGCTACGCCTCTCCCCGGATCTATTAACCCAGAACCATGGAGAAATCAGACACCCAGATCCTCAAACACTGAACCTAGCGATCTGGCTCCTGAGGTCTTAGAGTTCGGTTACCTCAATCTCCCTCCAGACTGTATGAATATCATAAAGGAAGCCAGACGCCCTACTACTAGAGCGTGTTATGCCGCTAAATGGAAACGATTTGCCATCTACTGCGCTAATAATAACATACATCCATTGGACGCTTCCATCCAAAACATCATTTGCTATCTACTACACTTGCAAAGATGCAATCTAGCGTATTCCTCTATACGTTTACACCTAGCAGCCTTGGCAGCCTACTTGCAAAATAGGCAACACCTGTCCCTTTTTAAGGTACCAGCCATCAAAGCGTTTATGGAAGGTCTCAAAAGAATCCTTCCCCCAAGATTGCCACCTGCACCAGTGTGGAATCTCAATGTGGTTCTAACAAGACTCATGGGTCCCCCATTTGAACCTATGCACAAATGTGAATTACAATTCCTAACATGGAAGGTAGCTTTCCTTATCGCAATCACTTCCCTACGCAGAGTAAGTGAAATACAAGCCCTTACACTAGAGGAACCTTTCTTACAACTACACCGTAACAAAGTGGTTCTTAGGACAAACCCTAAATTTCTTCCAAAAGTGATTTCCCCTTTCCACCTTAACCAATCAGTGGAGCTACCGGTCTTTTTCCCAAACCCAGACTCCGTAGCTGAAAGGGCCCTACATACCTTAGATGTCAAAAGAGCCTTGCTTTATTACATCGACAGGACAAAACCCTTTCGAAAGACAAAACAACTCTTTGTTGCTTTCGCACCACCACATAAAGGCAACCCAATCTCCAAATCAGGTATAGCCCGGTGGATAGTTAAATGCATCCAAATATGCTACCTCAAGGCTAAACGTACACTTACAGTTCCCCCTAGGGCGCACTCCACGCGTAAAATAGGGGCTTCTATGGCCTTCTTAGGTAACATTCCCTTAGAAGACATTTGCAAGGCAGCCACGTGGTCTACCACGCATACCTTCACTAAACACTATTGTGTTGATGTGCAGGCCAAACAACAGGCCTCCGTGGGCCAGGCTGTCCTTAAAACTTTATTTCAAGCTGCTGCAACGGATACAGGCGACCACCGCTAAGGGGAAGCACTGCTGTATAATCTATCCTCAGTGTGTGATCTGCAGCTCATATGCCTCGAACGGAATATGCTACTTACCAGTATGCATCTGTTCTTGGCATGTAGAGCTGCAGAGTCACACACGCCCGCCCGCCTCCCCGGGACCTGTATCTGTTCCAGCATCCGTCTTACTTAGACATTACACATGGACATCCTTTCTTTCATTTCTATACACTCCATCTTTTCCCATCATGGCGAAAAACAATCTGACGATGGAGTGGATGCCCATGCGCACTGTTGTCCAGGGGAGGAGTCACCAACCTCGTGACCAAAGGCTTCTTCCGAAGACAACAACAACCTGCAATCATCCGAGCCCAACACCAGATGGCGATCTTATCCTCAGTGTGTGACTCTGCAGCTCTACATGCCAAGAACAGATGCATACTGGTAAGTAGCATATTCCTTATAAGCAAGGTGCAAGATCTGCCTCATCAGACCAACACTGGGTCAGCATATAAAAACCAGGGACAAACCTCTACCCCTAAAACATTCTACACAGGAAACCATTTTAAAGGAAGAGGTCGAGGAAACAATACCCGTACCTCAAACAACAATACCAAGCAATGACTTCCTTACTATTCCCCAGACCACTTATAACCTGTCAGGGTTGTCTTCAAAACTTTCTTCCTGTTTGGAAACCAATCACAACTGATCAGTGGGTTCTGTATATTATCTAACCTGGTTAACATCTGGAGCTCATTACAACTCCTCCATATATCCACCTCGCAAACACAAACTGTTCGCTCAACATCTCCTGCAACAAGAAATAACAGCTCTACTCCAAAAAGGAGCAATAGAACCTGTTTAAAAACCATTTTAGGGAACAGGAGTATACTCCTTATACTTCCTTATTCCCAAAAAAGATGGGTTACAATGACCCATACTAGGTATGGTCACGCTTCAGAAGACTGCCTTAGACTTAAAGGACACCTATTTCTGTATACCTGTTCATCTAGCACACAGGAAATATCTCTAGTTTCAATTCCAAGGAAATCATTATCCATTCAAGGTTCTTCCCTGTGGGATTACCGCACTAAGGGTGTTCACAAAATGTCTAGTAGTAGTGCCAGCACATCTATTCAGGCAAAACATACATGTCTTTCAATATTTAGACAACTGTTTAATAAAAGCAAACCGCCTCAGCCTTTGCAAACAAAATACTCAACAAACCCTAACCTTACTACATCAACTAGGGTTCACCATAAACTTGAGGAAGTCATATCTACAACCAACTCCCACACGGTCATACCTAGGAGCCATGCTCAACACACATTCAGCATTGGCGCACAAAAATGAAGATCGAATACACAGCATAATGACATTAATTCAGCAGTTTCAAACAATACGAGCCAAAATATTTCGGAGTCTTCTAGGCATGATGGCGTCTTGTATTTCACATGCCAGACTACACATGAGACCTCTCAAAGAATGTCTTTTGCATCAATTGACACAGTCACTGGGTCAACTTCACAATCTAGTGTTGGTTGACAGCAGCACGCATCACGCTCTGCAATGGTGGAATACACAAAATGTATCCAAGGGGCTGCCGTTTCAAGACCCAGTTCCACAAATAATTCTCACAGCAAATGCTTCCCAAATTGTTTGGGGTGCACATTCCCAAAGTATCACAATTCAGGGGGTATGGGACTCAAAACACAAGAATATCCATATCAATTACCTTGAGCTACAAGCTGTTCACCATGCAGTGAAAGCCTTCCTACCTCACCTACAACACAAAATTTTCCTAATTCGAACAGACAATATGACAACTATATATTATATACAAACACGGGGGGCACACTCTCTCCAATTGTCTTGGTTAGTACAGAAAATATGGAGATTACCAATACATCACAATATTCACCTCCTAGCAGAGGGACAAGAAATCAAATTGCGGACTTTCTAAGCACGACACAGCAACAAGTACACAAATGGGAACTCCACCCCATGGTCCTACTACCATACTTTCAAAAATGTGGGTTCCCACAAATACATCTGTTAGCAACAAAACACAAAATGCCTAAACTTCACAAGCAGGTATCCACACCAACAATCCAAGGGCAATGCTCTCTGGATGAACTGGTCCGGAATATTTGCATACGCTTTTCCTCGCCTCCCACTGCTTCCAGTAGTGGTCAGGAAACTCAGGCAAACATCTCTTACAATGATACCCATAACTCCAACAAGGGCTTGCCAACCATGGTTTTCAACACTATTAAAGCTTCCCTAGTTCGATACAAGAAGCTTCAGCTCAACCTAGACCTTTTCACACAGAATCACGGAACACTAAGCCATCCCAATCAAATTAATCTTGCAATCTGGCTCCTGAAGTCTTAAAATTTGGATGCTTAAACTTACCACAAGACTGATGGACATTCTTAAAGAGGCTCGCAAACCTACCATAAGGCAATGTTATGCGGCTAAGTTGAAAACATTTGTTATATTCTGTCAGAAACAGAACACTAACCCTCTCGATGCAAAAGTACCAACAATCATTATTTACTTTTTGCATTTACAGACTACGGGGTAGGCATACACCTTTTGGCACTTGCACCTTGTGGCTATTGCAGCTTATTTGCACAATACACAGCACTTGTCATTATTTAAAATCCCTGTTATTAAAGCCTTTATAGAAGGACTTAAAAGAATAATTCCTCCCAGACTTCCTCCTGCACCAGCATGGAATTTGTACATTGTATTAACCCTACTCATGGGTCCTCCTTTTGAACGAATTTGCTCTTGTCCATTCCAATACTTATCATGGAAACTTGCCTTTTTAATCACTTCACTTAACAGGGCCAGTGAAACTTGGGCATTAACCCTTGAGGAACCTTTTTTCCAACTACATAGTGAGTAATACTTCAAATCAATTTTAAACTCCTTCCAGAGGTAGATTCCAATTTTCATATTAATCAATCCAATCCGGTTACCAGTTTTTCCCCACAATCACATTTTGTTACTGAAAGGGTATTACACACTTGAGATATCAAAAGGGCCCTAATGTATTATATCAACGGAACTAGCACTTTCAGAAAAGCAAAGCAATTGTTTATTGCCTTCGCACCTCCTCATATGGGAAAGGCAATTTCTAAATCGGCATTTTAAGATGTATAGTTAAATGTATCCAAACTTGCTATGCAAAAGCTAAAAGGCTTTTACCTGTTCCTCCTAAAGCTCACTCCACTAGGAAAATAGGAACTTCCTTTGCTTTTTTTAGGGAACATTCCTATTGCTGATATTTGCAAACCATCAACATGGTCCACCCTACACACCTTCACAAAACATTGTGTGGCTGTCTTTGCACGCCAACAAGCCAGTAAGAACTTTTTCAAACAATTGCAACCCCCACAGGTTAACCACTGCCTAGGGAGAGGGTTTGCTTTACAGTCAATGCAACGCATGTGTATCTACAGCACACATGCCTCAAACGGATTATGTTACGTACGATGTAAGCATCTGTTCTTGGCATGTAGTGCCTTCGATTCAAATGCGCCAACCCTACTTCCCAATAAGCCTGTGTAGATTGTAGTTCATATACTTTATATACTTACATGATACTACTGCACGTACATCATTTTGCATATATATATCATCCTTACATTCTTCCCCACATATGGCAAAACAGTCTGAAGATGACGTTGATGACCATGCGCAATATTACCAAGAGGAAGAGTCACAGCCTTGTGACTCGAAGAAAACTCTTGCAGACATACTTTCAGGGAGAGAGATGAAACTATTGCTCCCGCATCGCAGAATGATGTGAGATCCGATGCTCAATAGCTGGTTTCCAGCTATTGAGCATCGGATCTCACATCATTCTGTGCATCGCCACATGCTAATTTATTGAATATACTATCGCGTATTGCTGAAAAACGCCCAAATATCTTCACCACCTTATCCACAGAACCATCGTTACTGCGGCTCCGGCCCCTCCTGAGTCCGCGTACAGCTATCCTTTTCCTGCAAGAACTATCCAGGCTATTTTAATTGATTCAGGCTTGCACCTTAACTTTCCTTATGATGATCCTATTATTGTTGTTAAAGGATCGAAACATCATCGACTAATGTAAACAGTTTGCACGTTAATCGCACATGATAAAAAAAGTGCAGTTACTGTTTCTCTAAGCTTGTTAGAAATTGTGCTCAATATTCCATTAGCTACCCTGTCTTGCCTGATATGTTTTTGTTCTAAATGTATTTGTCATGTGTTTATGTAGGATGCAGGATTGTGTCCCACGTAATTGCTATGTTTGTATTTTTGTTCCTTGACATTTTTGATTTATTAAATTGATTGTCCGGCTGGACACTCTCCTTATAGTACTGATTTAAGTCTATAATTATCCTATTTACTTAACTTTTGCTTTTAAGGACCACTGTTCTAATACTAAACTGTTACCCAAGGTCCTTATCTACCTTCTGGGTTCCCTTGTTTTTGTAAAAGTAACTCGTAAAGAGTATCGCCCGACTAAGTCGCCTGTACAAGCAGGTGACCGCCTTAAATGTCCCTGCCGCTGACACCACATATTGGCACCCTTCAGCTAGAGGCAGCTCAGCCATCCCACTTCTTCAATGTTGCCGAATTGCTTCTGTTAATGCCGTATGCAATAGAAAGTCTCCTCTTGGTATTTTATATCTCTCACTGAATGTGTCAAAGGGCAGTAGATTTCTATTCTCGTACAACGACCCTACTGTGGTTGCCCCCGCTGTCACCCATGCCTCCAATCATCTCCAGTCTGCTCTGTGCATCAATGCCATACATAATGTCAATGGAATTTCCGGTGCATACAGGCGCTTGACCGTAGCCCTCTATTGGCTCCTATCCCAGCATTTGCAAACCACTTGTATTTCTGTAGTTATTTCCCTTTCCTGAATGGGCAATCGTAGTACTATTCTTGAGAGGAGGTCCAGACTTGGATTTTTGCCCCCCTGCCATGCCGTTTCTCGTGTCTCTCACAACCCATTTTGTGAGCTATTGCATCTGGGCCCGCCATGTAATAGTTCCCAAAGTCTGGTGCTGCTAAGCCTTCCTCAGTTTTTGGCCTCATTAGCATCTTCAGGGCCTCTCTGCACCTCCCAGTGCCTCACAGGAATTCCTTCACCATTGTCCGGGGCTGCCTAAACCGCTCCGCCGGGATCCACACCAGTAGCACCCCGAATACACATAAGAGTCTCGGGAATGTCACCATTTTTAGGCGTGATATCCTACCCGTCAGTGATGAGGGAAGAGACCCCCAGAACTCAAAGCTGGCTTTCGTCCCCCTAATAACTTTGCCCATATTGCCCTTTAGCAGATCCGCTCGATCGTGATAAATTTGGACCTCAATGTATGGGAGGCATCTACCTTCCCACTCAATCATCACTACCGTCTGTGGTTTGTCTAGCCCCTGCCTGGTGGGAAAGAAACATGACTTTCTCCAATTTACCTTGAGGCCTGCTACTTTCTCCAAAGCCATCAACAGTCCAGGGATCCGTCGAGGTCTTCTCCCGTGTTTCTGAGGAACAGTAGTAAATTCTCTGCATATAATGCTACATGATGAGTCCGCCTCTCCACCTCTTACCCTTGATACGAGATTCCTGCCCTGGCTTTAGTGGCCAAAGGCTCCATAGGCAGAGCGAAGAGCAGGGGCGATAGGGGCGATAGGGGGGCATCCCTGCTGTGTTCCCCTCTCCAGATATAGCTATCCGATATAATCTTACCCGTCCTGACTTAGGCCTTTGAATCTGTATACAACAAGGCCATCCATGCCGCAGACTCTGACCCCAGGCCGAATGCCGCATCACCCAGAACAAATATGGCTATTCCAGGCTATCAAAAGCTTTTCTATGTCAACTGCAAATATAGCTGCTTCTTCTCTGCAGTATGTCTGCTTCCAATAGTCTCATCAGCCTCCTCACATTTATTGCCTTGTTCTGGGCTGGTATGAACCCCGCCTGGTCCTGGTGTATAAGGACCGTCATATGTAGCAAAAGGTGTGTGGTAAGTACTTTGCTTAAGATTTTATAATGGAGATTGAGCATAGATTGTGGACTATATGCTGTCTTGTTGGATGCTTGTTTCCCTGGCTTTAGCAATGGGACGATCCAGACCTCCCTAGTCTCCCCCCTTGTTTTGCCTGATTATACAGCTCTACCAATCGTGGTCCCAGCTGGTCAATAAATGCGGTGTAAAATTCGACGAGAAACCCATCTGTCCCTGGTGTTTTGTTCCTAGCCATGGCATTAATGGTGCTTTTCTCCTCCCACAGCTCTATCTCCCTCTCCAGTGCTTCTGCCTCTTACTCGTGGAGCGTTGGCAATTCAGCACTACTCACATAAGCATCTAGTTCCTCAGTGGTGGGGTAAACCCTACTTTTATACAAGCCAGTGTACTACTCACAGAATAGCCTATTAATATCTTTCTGTCGGTAGCGGACCTCACCCTGTTCGTCTTTTATTTCTAGTATTACAGATCTTCTTTTGGCCGGGTTGGCCAGCCAAGCTAGCAGTGCCTTATGGCTTATCCCATTCAGCATGTGCCAGTGTCATATATTCCTTGTAGTCAAAGCATCGTAACCTCTCCACGTGCTCTGCCACCTCTTCCCTGGCTGCCCGCAACTCTTCCTGTTTATCTACATTCTCTGGTCTTTCCCTTTCAATGCCTCGCAGACGCTGCTCTGCTACCGAAGTGTCCCACAGCAGAGTTCACCTCACTCCCACCCTCTTAGAGATGCACCTGCCCCTCAGCACCACCTTGAAGGCCTCCCACTCCATGCTGGGGCTCAAAGCAGTACCTGCATTTGCTGCAGAGTATTGCTCAATAGTCTTCAGTATCGTAGCTTGAAACACCTGATCTTCCAGTGTCTTCGGTCTGAGGCTACACGTGGGAATGCATGTTCTAACCCTGAACCAGCCGAGTCCAATCAATAGTGGATTATGGTCTGAGACCGTTCGTGTCAGATATTCGCTAGTCTGTACGCACTCATAAATATCTGGAGTACACTATATGGAGTCCAACCTAACGTGTAATTCGTGTATATGCGAAAAGAATGAGTAGGCTCTGTCCCCCGGGTGCTGTGCCCTCCAGGAGTCTGTTAGTCCCAACTGTAGCTGCCAGTTCCTTCTTGCAACTGCTGTTCTACAAATCGGTGAGTCTGATAGTGGAGGGTGGAAGCGATCTAGGTTTACATCCTCTACACAATTATAGTCTCCCCCTAAAAGCACTGATCCAGTCAGGGCATGCGTGAGTGTTCTAGAAAGAGTTGCTAGGGAAGCAGCTTGCTGTACATTTGGGCCATAAATACTTCCTATTATTATGTCTCTCCCGCCTAATTTACCCATAAAAACCACAGAGTCTATGAACGGCTTAGTGCATTGGAAAGGAACTGCTGCCCTCACCCAAACCAGTGCCCCCCTGGCGAATGCAGAGTAGTTTGTGTAGTATGAAAAAGGCGGTGGGAGCACACTGACTTCACATCGCAGCGTCATTACCTCTAAGCATCTTGGTCGATGTAGTTCAATGTTTTTGGCACAGGACAAAGTTAGAAAAATTACTTGGCTCAATTCCATAATTTTCAAAGCGTATCCCTAGACACGTGTTTCTGGATTTCTCCGTCATCAGTAGGGAAAAAAATCGTAGGTTGCTGGACATGCTGCCGCTTAATTTTCTCAGGCACAATTCCACTCCGGGCATGCAGGCGCTCCCAAGCTCGTCAGCTCAAGCGGCTCGAGGGAGCCTTTAAAGTTATGAAAAAGGGGGTGGGAGCACACTGACTTCACATCGCAGCGTCATTACCTCTAAGCATCTTGGTCGATGTAGTTCAATGTTTTTGGCACAGGACAAAGTTCGAAAAATTACTTGGCTCAATTCCATAATTTTCAAAGCTTATCCCTAGACACGTGTTTCTGGATTTCTCTGTCATCAGTAGGGAAAAAAATCGTAGGCTGCTGGACATGCTGCCGCTTAATTTTCTCAGGCATAATTCCACTCCGGGCATGCAGGCGCTCCCAAGCTCGTCAGCTCAAGCGGCTCGAGGGAGCCTTTAAAGTTGTGAAAAAGGGGGTGGGAGCACACTGACTTCACATCGCAGCGTCATTACCTCTAAGCATTTTGGTCGATGTAGTTCAATGTTTTTGGCACAGGGCAAAGTTCGAAAAATTACTTGGCTCAATTCCATAATTTTCAAAGCGTATCCCTAGACACGTGTTTCTGGATTTCTCCGTCATCAGTAGGGAAAAAAATCGTAGGTTGCTGGACATGCTGCCGCTTAATTTTCTCAGGCACAATTCCACTCCGGGCATGCAGGCGCTCCCAAGCTCGTCAGCTCAAGTGGCTCGAGGGAGCCTTTAAAGTTATGAAAAAGGAGGTGGGAGCACACTGACTTCACATCGCAGCGTCATTACCTCTAAGCATCTTGGTCGATGTAGTTCAATGTTTTTGGCACAGGACAAAGTTCGAAAAATTACTTGGCTCAATTCCATAATTTTCAAAGCGTATCCCTAGACACGTGTTTCTGGATTTCTCCGTCATCAGTAGGGAAAAAAATCGTAGGTTGCTGGACATGCTGCCGCTTAATTTTCTCAGGCACAATTCCACTCCGGGCATGCAGGCGCTCCCAAGCTCGTCAGCTCAAGCGGCTCGAGGGAGCCTTTAAAGTTATGAAAAAGGGGGTGGGAGCACACTGACTTCACATCGCAGCGTCATTACCTCTAAGCATCTTGGTCGATGTAGTTCAATGTTTTTGGCACAGGACAAAGTTCGAAAAATTACTTGGCTCAATTCCATAATTTTCAAAGCGTATCCCTAGACACGTGTTTCTGGATTTTTCCGTCATCAGTAGGGAAAAAAAATCGTAGGTTGCTGATGACGGAGAAATCCAGAAACACGTGTCTAGGGATACGCTTTGGAAATTATGGAATTGAGCCAAATAGTTTTTCGAACTTTGTCCTGTGCCAAAAACAATGAACTACATCGACCAAGATGCTTAGAGGTAATGACGCTGCGATGTGAAGTCAGTGTGCTCCCACCCCCTTTTGCATAATTTAAAAGGCTCCCTCGAGCCGCTTGAGCTGACGAGCTTGGGAGCGCCTGCATGCCCAGAGTGGAATTGTGCCTGAGAAAATTAAGCAGCAGCATGTCCAGCAACCTACGATTTTTTTTCCCTACTGATGACGGAGAAATCCAGAAACACGTGTCTAGGGATACGCTTTGAAAGTTATGGAATTGAGCCAAGTAATTTTTCGAACTTTGTCCTGTGCCAAAAACAATGAACTACATCGACCAAGATGCTTAGAGGTAATGACGCTGCGATGTGAAGTCAGTGTGCTCCCGCCCCCTTTTTCATAATTTAAAAGGCTCCCTCGAGCCGCTTGAGCTGACGAGCTTGGGAGCGCCTGCATGCCCAGAGTGGAATTGTGCCAGAGAAAATTAAGCGGCAGCATGTCCAGCAACCTACGATTTTTTTTCCCTACTGATGACGGAGAAATCCAGAAACACGTGTCTAGGGAAACGCTTTAAAATTATGGAATTGAGCCAAGTAATCTTTCGAACTTTGTCCTGTGCCAAAAACAATGAACTACATCGACCAAGATGCTTAGATGTAATGACGCTGCGATGTGAAGTCAGTGTGCTCCCACCCCCTTTTTCATAGTTTGTGTAGTATACCTGGCCTCGCCAGCAGCACTGCAATGCATCCCCGTCTTTCGCATTTATATGCGTCTCCTGTATCATTGCGATTTGCACCCCTCAGCGCACCAAGAATGCATGTACTTTGTGGCGCTTCGTCATGGAGTGCATCCCCATACATTCCAGGAGATATACCTGAAGTCTGTAGTGGGTCCCATTGCATGAACACTATGCTTTCATGTCCTAGATTCTTGCCCCAGGCATGCCTGACCCCTGCTGAACTCCCCTGAAACAAATGAACATCCCAACTCCCCTTCCCCCAGACAGGTAGAAGTAGCCCCCCTCCCATCCAAACACTAAAACTACAACTGTTCTTCTGGTTGTGTGGTTGTGGTGGCTGTCGCCTCACCCTAAGAGTCCCTCTACCCCAAATCCCCCCTCCTGTTGCCACAGGAGATCCCCCCCTCAGCCCCCTTCCCCAGTATTCTCATCATTTCCTCCTAAAGTCCCCTTGCCCTGCCCCATCCTGTGATAACTACCAAGTGATATAGTTTGCCAATGTCTGTATTTCGTTTGTCTTACCAGTTCACTGTCAACCTTGCTCACCACAGATTGGGCCGTTACTTTCGGCTGCTCCGTCTCAGAGTCCTCTTCTGCAGTCGTTGCTGGGGAGCTCTCCGATCGTCCGTCTTTCCGATCATTCCTTGTTGATCTAGGGCTGGATCCTGATTGGCTGAGCTCTGCCACTGCTTTAAGGGCCTTGCACCTTTCCTCCTGAGCTTCTGTCGTGGTCGGTGCCATCGTCATACCACAACCTCACCTTTCCTCACCATCGAAGACCCTGGTGAGCTTCCTCTCGAGCTTCGTCCTGGGCCATTGCCAAGCTTCCTGCGGCATCTGGGAAAATTGCACTCCCTTCAGCCCAACCACTCGCAGCCTAGCGGGGAATAGCATTGCATATGGGAGCTGCAGCTGCCTCAACTTCCTTTTCACCGCCACTAACGTGGTTCTTTGCCTCTGGACTTCCCTGGTAAAATCCGGAAACACCATTATTTTACTATACTCAATCTGTAGATCAGTCTTCTGCCGGGCCTGCTTGAGAATATGGTCCCTGTCTCTGAAATTAAGCAGGTGGGCTATTATTGGCCTTGGTGGAGTTCCCAGTCTAGGCGCCCTTGATGGCACTCTATGCGCCCTCTCCAACGCATAAAACGGAGGGAGTCCACTTCACTTTTGATCCACTCTTCTAGGAATTGCACCACATCGTCTCCTTTCTCTTTCTCGGGTACACCAATGATGCATACATTATTTCTGCACGACCTCTCTTCGCTGTCTTCTGCCCGTGCCTTCAGTACCTTTATTTTTGCTTCTACAGCTGTGAGAGATTTCTTCAGGTCTGTTATCTCTGCTGGGACGTCTGTGAGCATTTTTTCAGTGCCAGTTACTTTTTCCGCTGGGCGGCAGTGGTCATCTTTTAAGAGGCTGAGGGTGGTGCCGATGGCATACATTTTCGTTTCAAGAGCTTCTCGAGACGCCGTGATGGCCTCCATAATGTCAGCCAGTGTGGGCTGCGTCCTTCCCTGTTTCTAGAGTGTCGTCCTCTTCATCCGTCTGGATGCTCCCGCCTCCTGTTGCCATGGTGCCTTGTCCCTTCTTCTCTGGTATTTCCCCATGTTGGTCATCCACTTGGCTCTCAGTCCGTGGGCCTCTGGTGCTTATTACTGCATGCTGTTTCTATTAAGCCTCCTCCAGTACCGGGCTCAATACTTCGTTGACCACATCGCGGTTCCCACTCTTCCTGGTCCTGCCTGTCCTGACCCCTTCTGACATCCAGGGTCCAGTCCCCTCCCCTCACTGTGGGCTCGGCAGGTCTCCACCGCTGTCAGCAGTGTTCTCCTGATTCACCAGTCGGTGTCTGCTGCTGCTCTGATAGTTATGGCAACCGCAGGTACTTTTCAGGGGTCCTTATACTCTTTTGCTACTCCTCGCCCTCTCAGTACAAGAAAAACTGCCCGTCTGCGCCCGTCCGCGCCCAGGCCGGGCCTAGGGCCAGTCCCCCTGGCCCCCTTACTCCAGGTAGAAGCCATGTTTATACTGGTGAGGAACTACAGATGTGGAATCATGTAGACAAAGGTTTACAAATTGTCTCTGGGCACTATTCCTGAAGCAATTAATGCTGTAGAAATAGCTTATGGGGCTTTAATGTGTAACAAGTGTTTGAGCTCGCTTCCAACGTTGCTTAACCTTCCTATTAGACATAGGGAAAATGCTCAGGTTGCGGATAAAAACACTGGAAGGGTTAATAACCTGAAATGTGCCCTATTTAATGCCAGATCGCTTGTTAAGCATTCGGTTGAATGTGCCCTCTTTTTGGAAGTCAATAATATGAAATTGGCATTTATCACGGAGACGTGGCTTGACAGTACTTCAGGTCCAGACTTGGTTAAAGCCACTCCAGACGGTTTTTGCTGCTATTCTCTTGATCGTACTCTCAAAAGGGGTGGAGGGCTTGCAGTGATGTATCATGATTCACTGACCCCTCACTTCCTCCCTGTTTACGATCACGGATGCGAGGCTCTGTCTTTTAATATTTTCTCCGCACTCTACAAACCTTTTAAAGGGATTTTAATTTACCGCCCTCCTGGAGGGAAGACCGATTTTTTTTTTAATTCGTTGAATATACTAGTTGAACGCTTGAGTCAACAAACATGTGTTGTGCTAGGAGACTTCAACTTTCATCTAGAAAATCTGGACGATCCAGATACAGCCAGGCTTAACGACACTGTGGCCCTAGGTGGACTTGAACAACTGGTCTCCTCTCCTACTCACAAGAAAGGACACACCCTTGACGGGATTTTTTCAAATAACCATGACCTAGGCAACATTTCCATCCTCCCGATTACCTGGTCTGATCATTTTGTAGTTACTTTTAAACTTAAGTATGCTATGAGGGGACCTACCGGCCCTAAATATAAGAAGGAGATTACGACTAGGGCTTGGGGTAAAATCGATGCTAAACATCTTGAATCTTCCCTCATGGATTCCATGCCTACAGTTTCACATGACCCTGAAGTAGCAACGTGTGTGTATAACAGTTGGCTAAAAGATGCGTGTCTTCACGCAGCACCCCCAAGAAAATGGATGCCGAGAAGGGCCTTACCCACCGCTCCTTGGTATTCAGGAGAGCTTAGGGATAAAAAATTAGTATGTAAACAGGCTGAAAGATCCTGGCGAAAAAACTATGCTACGGTTGATAAAATAGTGTTTAAATCAGCGATTGTGAACTATAAGCAATCTCTCCTGCTAGCTAAGAAAGAATACTTCTCCTCTCAAATTACGAAAGCGAAATCTGATACAAAGGAGCTTTTTAAAACGGTCGTTAAATTATCCAATCCCAGGACACCTAATGTACCTGTTATCCCTGATTTTTGCAACACTGTTGCCGTATTCTTTAAGTCAAAAGTGGAAAGTATCTTTTCCTCCCTGTCAGATTTGGTCAACAAAAATAATAATGATCCTACTACCAATATCCCCCCGCCTCCGGTTAGCATCCTGGATCATTATCATCCTTTGGACACAGAGGACACGATTAAACTTATGAACAATACAAAATCAGGGGCTCCTAGTGATCCCTGTCCTACTTGGATTATTAAGCTGATTGCAGACATTACTTGTAGGGTTTTAACTCCTCTGTTTAATGATGTATTTCTCACCGGAATTTTTCCCAGTTCTTGGATAAAAGCCTCAGTGCTTCCACTATTAAAAAAACAATCTCTTGACCCTAAAGATCCATCCAATTACCGTCCTATCTCCAGACTTCCCTTACCAGCTAAAATGCTCGAGAAAGCCATTAACAGACAACTTAGCGACTTTCTTCTGTCTAACAATTCCCTTGATCACTCTCAATATGGCTTCAGAGCTTATCATAGCACTGAGCTGGCGCTTCTCAAATCTACGGAGGAGATTTGTGAGGTATTGGACAAAGGAAGGAACGCGATGCTGATCCTTTTAGACCTATCCGCGGCCTTTGATACCGTGCATCATAAGGTACTGCTTAATCGGTTGTCAGAGATCGGGATAGGAGGACAAGCATGGAATCTGCTAGCTTCCTTCCTGAAGGATAGATCACAAATTGTCGAATTAAACGGTGACACCTCTGATCCTTTTTCCCTGCCATGCGGGGTGCCACAGGGCTCATTCCTTAGCCCCACACTTTTTAATATCTATGTGGCACCCCTGGCTGGCATTATTAGATCTTTTGGGTTTCAGCTCACCTCCTACGCAGACGACACGCAAATTGTGTTGTCTGTGATGGAGGGAGCTGAAAAGGAAACGGGCATCCGCTACTCTGAATGCATGGTGTCCATCTCCAGGTGGATGTCGGCTAACTGCCTTAAGCTAAACTCAGCTAAGACAGAAGTGATGCGTTTTGGCAATAATCCTCGGATGTGGACACCTGATTGGTGGCCTGACTCGCTTGGTCTCTGCCCCACACCTTGTAGTAAAGCTAAAAACTTGGGAGTGGTGGTGGATGTTAAACTTAACATGGGAGACCAGGTGAGCAGGGTCACATCTGGATGTGCCATGGTTCTCAGAATGATCAGAAAAATTAGGAAATATCTATCTGAGGGGTGTCTCCGCACGGTGGTGACTGCACTTATTTTATCGCGTCTTGACTACTGTAACGGCCTTTATGTCAATATGCAACTTCAACATCAAAATAGGTTGCAGGTCATTCAAAATGCCGCGGTCAGGCTTCTGACCCGGACTCCCAGGACTGTGTCAGTCAAAGGAGATTTGAAGAAACTGCACTGGCTTCCCATCCACCTGAGTGTTCGTTTTAAAGCCGCGTGTATAGGGTTTAGAGCCTTGAATGGGACGGGATCCGAGTTTTTCATAGACAAGTTTTCCTGGTACACCCCAGGCAGAATGCTTAGATCTGCCGGGGCTAAGCTAGTGAAAACACCCTGCATCAAAAAGGTTAACTGGGGAGGAAGGAGTTTTGTTCATGGGGCATCAAAGATCTGGAACGAACTCCCTTTTATGTTGAGAAATGCCTCTGATTTCAGTTTTTTCAGGAAAAATCTTAAAACATCGTTTTTCTCTCAGTTTTAGTTCCTTCAGCGTAGGCTATCGGTGCTCAGCGCCAGGACACCGTAAGGTAATCGTGCGCTTTATAAACTTTAATAACATAACATAACATAACATTAGTGCGCTCCCTCCTCTACAATCAGCTGAGTTCGTATCTGCTCCGGCCTCCCAGATGATCTCACCCGGATGCAGGCCCTCAGCGTGTCTCCTGCCGCCTTTTGCCGTGCCATCCCTTCCGCTCTTCGATGCAGCTGTCTCGATGCCGCTGTAGCGACTGCTTTCCTCTAGTATCTGCCCTCAACCACCACCACGGTGGGTGCTTCTTACGAGCCGCCCCGTATCTCCGTTGTTCGCTCGTCCCTGGTTTCAGTTCCTGATTCACGCTGCTGCCACCATTTTGTTTGCCGTTTTTTGCAGGGTCTTCTTGCAGGCAGCCGCGAGTCTTCGGTTTCCGCTGCCAATTGTTGCTCAGACCCAGCGCGTCCTGCTCCGGGGTCCTTCAGTTGACAATTCCTCTACTTTGTAGAGGTGCTCGGGATAAGGATCTTGTCAGATAGGGGATTCCGAGACCGGAGCTCCGAGGCCCTCTCCCGTCTACATCGGCATCAAGCCACGACCCCGTAACTTGTTTCTTGATAAAGGTTCTGGTAGAGAATTCTAACTGCAGATTCCTC
Source organism: Triturus cristatus (assembly GCF_964204655.1). NCBI lineage: Eukaryota > Metazoa > Chordata > Amphibia > Caudata > Salamandridae > Triturus > Triturus cristatus. Next base: position 396,690,531 of record NC_140589.1, read on the forward strand.
ACCTATTGAATATTCTGCCAGGCATCCAATTGGATTTGGCAAATCTTAGGCAGTACCCTTGTATCTGCACCACCCATGTGTGCTGACATCAGTTCCTTCCTTTCTTCTCCATCAGATGCTGATCCAGAGCTACTCTTTGTTTCTTTGAGATTGTCTTTTTTACTTTTTCAAAAACAATTCTACAAAGTGTAAGACACTATGTCACCCCCCTAAATGTACAGGTTTCAAACCGTGAGGCGAATGTCGCAAACAAATGTCTGTGGCTGACCCACGAGTTGTATGCTTATGGTGCCTGGGGTTGGTCCAGGGTCTGTAGTCACTGCTCCTTGATGCACCCCAAGGCCATCCATGATCAGGAAGTGAAGTTGTGTAAAGCGAAGCACTGCAAAACTCCAAGTTTCGCCTGACCGAGGTTCAGAGCCAGTCTAAATCCTGGGGTAAGTCAAGAAAAGACACAAGGAGGACAAGTGGGATTCTGTCCCGTACCGCCATTCCTCCTCTCCAAAGAAGCTTCCAGTCCTGGTCCTGTGGCAAATCTGTTTTAGGTCTCGCCTAGCGAGGTAGCGCATACGCTGCTCGCCTTGGCGAGATCTATTGTGGGTTTTGCGTCCCGAAGGGCGGACAGGCAATGTGTATGTGTACGGCGCGCTTTCACTTTCCTAGTTTAATGGCGTTCTGCCCGGACAGGTGATGTGCACGTGTACGGCTCGCACAACGCGCGCATGACCGGCGCGCATGACGCGCTTTCACTTTTCTAGTACAGGAGATGTGCACACAATCGGTGCGAGCTTGCTGCAAAGGAGTCTGTGCCTTTTGTACATTTTCACACACTCCCTCTGCCCCCCCACACTCAGTGTAAGCCTTCCACGGCTCACCTCAGTCAAGCTCCGCTACACTGCAGTGGAATTTAGCAGGACACTTGGCATGCAGCAGGCGATGCCACTTTCAATCCGCCAGGGTACGCAAGTAGGGTTTGCTTTGTTCCTATCCGCCGGGAGCTTCACGAACAGTATAAAAAGGTAAGGATTTGCATCGAGCCCCCCGCCCTCACTCTGTTGTCCGTGTTTTTTTGCACCCCCCGCCCGCAATCCGCTGTCCGTAAATTTTCACCACTTAGACAAAAGCACTTCTCATTTAGCACTCGCAGGAACAGCCGTCTCGTCAGACAGAAGCTTGGACCACTTCCTGGCTCGGCCAGAGCACAGGCAGCTGATGTCTCTGTCGGGACTACCCCCGGCGCCCTCAAATTATGGAGTCACACTGGACAGGACGCGCATTGAAGACCGATCCCCTAAGCAAGGCGCTGCACTAACCTGCACATGGAATAGCAGAGGCCTCCCCCTGGAAGATATGCCACATTCAACTCCATTGCAGAGCATTGCAGAGGCCACTGCACACCGGGATATGCACTTCACTTAACTCCTATGCACATGCATGCTGTCTCACTCCCTGTAACATGCAGTGAACTGGGAACCACGCGTATAGCTCAGGCGTGCGCTGCACCACTGGGGGTATATTGCACATGACCCCGGTTAGAGATTGTACCCCAGAAAGTGCACCACAGCCAGGGTGATTACCTAAGGGTTTCTCCACATTAAGCTCATCTTAGCGTAGCGGAGACTTTACCTCTGAGCACCAACACACAACATATGGACCTGGGAACCTTGTTAGCCTACTCTGTGAGCTCTAAGTGCACTAAGAAGGCCCGGTGGACATGCGCACACGGCATTTGCACCCTGTTCGGAAATGTACGGCACTCGAACGCATGGCACGTGGTACAGAGAGTAGAGTCTGGTTCTAAAATCGCAGCTACGTTCGGCTTCACAGGGCACAACTGAGCCTTCCCCTGTGGGACTCAGTGCACTGTCGATGCAGCTTCCTGGCAGACAAACCGCACTGAAGTGCAGCACACCTAGTATAGTGTATGTGCGCCCTGAGAGATACGCTGTGCTCAGTTGGCACACGCACTGCGCGTGAGACGTGGCTCCCTGGCAGACAAACCGCACTGAAGTGCAGCACACCTAGTATAGTGTATGTGCGCCCTGAGAGATACACTGTGCTCAGCTGACGCACGCACTGCGCGTGAGACGCGGCTCCCTTACCAACTCCTCAGTAGCATCCCTACCATAGCGGACCTTGCTCTCGGTGGGACAGTGAACGCCGCTTACTGACACACGATCCACTCAACTCCATTACTGCTAGCTCAGCGGGCGCCGGTCCCCAGCAGTCCTACTACATTTGGCTATGGAACACATTAGGCAGGAGACGCTGCTCTCTGGTAGAGCCATTTTGCCTTACAGCAGCACCCCTACCCCAGCGGGCGCTGCTTGTGACAGATGCAGTGTACTCAGTTTCTGTACCCCTAGAGCAGTGGTCAGTGCTTCCTGACAGACACAGTGCGCCCGCTTCCTCCTACACTTCCGGCACAGTGGGCACTGGCTCTCAGCAGACACACCATACTCGGCTCCTGCACACACTGCATAGGCCAGGCAGCTCCATGACTGGTTCACTGCACTCTTCTCCTGTGCAGTGGCACTGGCTCCCAGCAGACACACCATACTCGGCTCATGCACAAACTGCATAGGCCAAGCTGCTCCATGACGGGTTCACTGCACTCTTCTCCTGTGCGGTGGCACTGACTCCCAGCAGACACACCATACTCGGCTCCTACAGAAACTGCATAGGCCAAGCTGCTCCATGACGGGTTCACTGCACTCTTCTCCTGTGCGGTGGCACTGACTCCCAGCAGACACACCATACTCGGCTCCTGCACACACTGCGCGTCGTGCCTGCAGTAAGCAGCCGGGACAATGGCGGCAGGCATTCCAGTGCCGTAGGTCTCGCATTTCTTTTACAAAGCCCACGCTTTTGTGGTATCTCGACTATATAATTAACAGGCAGTACTACTGTCGAATGTGATGGTATTCAATTTACCGACCTAGATAAGTTGGATGGCCGAGCTGTCTTTACCAGGATTGGATTTTGGATTGCATGTCAGTGGCAGCGTACAACACGCAGAGCCAACTCTGCTTCTCTCCTGCAGTATGTTCATATTGTACCGAGCAATGTTACCTCTGGAAAGCACCGATAAAATACACCTTTCGTGAAATACTCGAAATCTAGAACCGGTAAAACAATGAAAACTAAAAAAAGCGGCACTATAAAGCACTGGTAGCTTTCGCATGACATCACTACAAGTGTGCTTTTGATTTACATCTTACATATTATGAATTGAATAAAAATGTCTGATCACATATTCAATTGTCAGCTAGCTTCAAAAGCTGACTTCAAGCTGTACTATAACCACGGTTATTATTTATGAGCCGCGTGCCTCAAAAAAAATATTTTTGCACAGAAGGAACAGAATTTGTATTTTTAATAATCATTTTATTTCATTGATTTATGATGGATGAAAGGCCTGTGTGCCACAGATGGAAATGTGCTCTTTGTTACCGAGTGAGGCATAGAATATTTTGTTTGAAAGCTGCAAGCACTTGTCCTGTTTCCGCGAGAATTACAGAGGCATCTTCATAGAATCTACAAATTGTGAAAAGGTTTTATTTGTTTAAAGGAGACACGTTTAATTTTCACCGGACCCCTTAACTTTGTTAACACATCCGTCTATTGTAGTTACTTGAAATTCTTTGCACTTTAAGGAAGTGAGCGTGTGCCCTTATCTGTGTGTCATGCAACATGTGGCAAACTGAATCTTTTGAAATATCTGAGGTGTCTAAATTTAAATCTGTATTTTATTGTCATGTCGCCAATGAATGCAATAGGAAACAAGCATTTGCAATGCAGTAGGTCTCGCATTTACGCGAGTTTAAGCTATTGGCATTGGAAATGACAATGCCTTTAAAAACCAAAACATAAATAAAAGGCATTGTCATTTACAATGCCAATAGCTCAAACTCTCATAAATGTGAGACCTATTGCATTGCAAATGCTTGTTTTACTGGTTTTTATTTCAGGTTTTGTGTCACAGCATATACAGTACAATCCCTGGAAGGGACACATGGTGCATAGTGGTTGGCAAATCAAGTTGAGGGGCAAAATAACCCCGCCATAGAATGCAACCACAAAGGAAAACGTAATAGAAGCTGCACATCAAGTGACCATAGTATACAAAATCGAGCAAAAAACATAACTGTTAAGAACTAGGCAGTATTTGACAGAGCAGTGTATTATATATATTCACAGATTATATGGATTCCCATGGCAACCTTAATTTCCGCACACTCGGTGACAATGCAGGCAAATTGCGGCCTTTGGTGAAGCCATGCTAGAGCTTTTTCCCACGTTGCCGGCTCCCTCTGGCACATATGTGGACCCCATGTTCTCATGAGGCTTCCAAACTGGACATTTACTGGTGGGTTTGCCTCTGGTTCCAACTAGATCCTCTGGGTTTTTTCATGGTTCTGTGCTGACCTCTGTACCAGTTTCCTCTCTGGAGCCACAACCCACACAGGAACCCACCAATACAGGCACAATAATGTCCGGACGAAGATGGCCAACCCATAAGTCTGTCTGATTCTTAGACAAAGCCTCTTCGACCAAGGCTGCGAGCTGCCTTAACGGTACCATATCTGCTTAGCCACCCTTCTAACTCAGACACAGTGCCCTTGCCCCCTGAAAGGGCTCATGTTCTACTCAAAGGATTGGATACAGTTTTGGACAATAGCGGCTATGATACTGGGAGGATACTTTGTGTGATGACCTCCAGGATGTCACTGGTCTGAATACCTCCCCAGATACTAGACTGGTGTTGCCTCCTCACGGAAAAAAGTGCTTCCTTCACCAAGGTTGTGAGGAGGGCAGTGAAGTTCTAGGTCTTCAGTTTCTTACCTATGAAGTCATGACCAATGTTTTGACTAAGGTGCTTCAACCTGGCTCAACCACTTGTGAGCCCCTTTTGCCTTTTAATGATACACTTAACTAAACATTTTTGGGAGCCTGGCATAAGACCAGTTCAGGTCACCCTGTTAATCTGCATGTTGTCAGGCACCATCACCCTGCTGTGGGTGACCCAGACTTCCTTACACAACATCCTGCTCCTAAGAGTCTCATGATACAGGCATTGGCCAGCAAAGTTCAGCCAAATTCTTTTCACACTACTCCCCCTGATGGGGAATCCAAAAGACTAGAGCACTTTAGGAAACTGGTCTTCTCCCCGGTGAGTTTAGTTCTCCACTTTGTCAATTGCTGCTGCCTTCTTCGCTGATATTTTCATGTCTTTATCGGACATCATGTCTCAGGTACTCCCGAAGGTTCCAGAGGAGGCCTGAGCTATCCTATCTTATATTAGGGCGCATGGTCGTGATGTGGCCAAATTTACTATCCACTGCAGAGTGCACTGGACACTACGGGTTCACTCAGCAGAGCTATAGGCATCAGTGTGGTCCTTCACATGCATGCCTTGAGACTATCCACCATGTTTTCAGGGAACGTTACAGGTGAGTCTTATGAACATGCAATTCGACAGTTCCCCTCTTTTTGGGGACAAAGGGGATTCAGCCCTGGAGCTCTTTAAAGACAGGAGGGCCACAGCACGTTCCCTAGGCCTTTCGGCTCTGCTGCAAGAGCCGCATCATCAGTTTCGCCCATTCCATGCAGAAATCCCCTCAATCTTTTTCATGGCCTTGGCACCCATCAAATATGTGGACAACAAGAGCAGTGTCAGCCTACTCCCCCGTTCTTCCAGCTGACGCACCCCCCTATCAACTTTAATATGCCCTTGCTGGCACACAGCCTCCCTGTCGAAGGCAGGATCCAGCATTTTCTTCCAGAGTGACAGGCGATGACTTTGGACAATTTGGTCCTGCAAATTGTATTGCGAAGTTACTCCCTGCCATTATCTAAAACCTGCTGCACCTTACACTATCCAAGGAGTGGCTGACAGAGGACCACCTGTCCTTGTTTCAGCAGGAAGTGCAGGATATTTTGGCCAAAGAAACCGGAGAGAGGATGCCGAAACCCAAAGTGGGTTGTGGTTGGTATTCCTGCTACTTCCCGGTGCCAAAAAAAGACAGAGTCCTTTGTCTGATCTTGGATCTCTGCCCTCTCAGTTCCTTTCTACAAAAGGACAAATTCAAGATGCACCCCTAGGCCCAGGTATTTTCTGCCCTTGATACTGGAGGCTCCATGGTGGTGTTGGACTTGCAGGACACTTATTTCCATATCCCCATTCTGCAGGCCCACAGGCACTATATATGGTGGGCTGAGGGCATTTCAGTGCAACATGCTCCTCTTTGTCCTCACCAGGACCCCTCAGGTATTCACAAAAGTGATGGCGATGGTTGCAGCAAATCTTCAGAAATCAAGGTTTGCAGTCTCCTCCTACCTCAATGACCGGTTGTTGCGGGTGGGCTCACCCCAGGCAGTGGTCACCCATCTCCAGACTAAGACAAATATCTTTGGGGTTCACTAACAACATGCTAATGTCACACCTGACTACTTCCCAGATGCACCCCTTTATTGGAGCCATTCTATACACTATGCAATTTTCACCTATCCCCCCCAAATCAGAGTACACATGACATTCGGGCTATGATCCTGATGTTTTAACCTCTGTACTGGGTCTCAGTGAGGGTGCTCTGAGGCTGCGGTGCCTGATGACCTTCTGTATCCTGCTGATCAAGCACGCCCGATGGCATATGCCGGCTCTGCTGTGGGATCTGAAGTCCCAGTAGGCACATTACTAAGGGGATCTTTCTGATCTGGTCCAGATTTCATTGGAGACTGCAAAAGATCTGCTTCATTGGCTAAGCGACCATGATTGAGTCCGTGGCAGATCACTTTCCTAACCCCACTCAGAATGCTAAGTGGTGACAGATGCGTCACTTCTAGGTTGGGGGGGAGGGAGGGATCAGGGACAGATGGAGATCAGAGGCATCTGGTCTCCAGTGGAGGCCGAGCTCCACATCAACCTTCAGGATTTGAGAGCCATCCACTTGGCGTTGAAAGCCTTCCTGCCCTCCATCAAAGGCGAGCTGGCACAAGTGCTTATGGACAACACCACCGCCATGTGGTACTGCAACAAGCAGGGCTAGGTGGGGATCTTGTACCCTGTTCCAGGAGGCTTTGTATCTGTAAAGTGGCTGGACTACCAAGGATTTTTCTGGTGACTCACCACCTGGTGGTTCACTGAACGCCAGAGCAGACAAACTAAACTGTCAGCACTTTGTGGATCATAAATGGCAGATATATCTGGAGGTGGCGCAGGGTCTTTTCCACTATTTGGGGGAACCGCATTTCAATCTTTTTGCCTCCTCCTAGAACATGCAGTGTTAGCACTTTTGTACATTGGAGTTTCCAAGGTGGCCCTAACTCGGAGATGCATTCCGAACTTGGCAATCCTGCACACCGTTCTGCTGATAACTCTCCTGCCCTGACTTCTGAAGAAGATTGGGACCGACCAGGCCAAAATCATCCTAGTGCCTCCAGATTGGGCACGGAGAGTATGGTATCCTGAACTCCTGCATACGAGCATCTAAGCTGTATTTTTAGGAGTATCTTCTATTGCAGAAGCAGGCAGGATACAGAACCCCAACCTGTGCAATCTATGCCTCCATGCTTGGAGATTGAGTAGCGACAGTTGAGTACCTTCGACCTTCCTCCTGAAGTTGTTGATGTAATCTTGGCAGCCAGGCAGCACTCAACAAAATCTGTAAATGCCTGCCTTTGGGGTAGGGTTGGGGCCTGGTTCACTTCTAAACAAATAGACCCACTCCATGACAAACTCCATATTTTTGTTGTTTTTGTTCCTATCCCAGCAAAGCCTTATTTTGGGTACCATTAAAGGGTACCTGTTAGCTCTTTCAGTCTTTTTACAGTTTTCGGACCAGTCCTCATTGTTCAAGTCACCAGCTGTGATGTGCTTTATAAAGGGGTTATACAATATATGTCCCCCCACCCCCCTTCTTATGTTATGGGATTTTAAATGTGGACCTTACTTTCTCGTGTGTCCCCCTTGAGCCTATATAGAGTTGGTTTCTCTTGCTTCTAAACCTCAAGACAATTTTTCTGTTCGTCATAACATTGGTGAGGCGAGTGAACATGTTAAGGCCCTGTCTGTTAACCCGCCCTCTACCACTTTCTACCCGGAATGCTGGTTGTGGAGACTCGAGCCTTCCTTCCAAAGGTAGTGACTTCATTTCATATTGGTCAGAGCATTAGTCTTGCACCATTCTTTGCTCTGCCTCACACCACTAAGGAGGATTAGCGACTTCAAAGGTTGGATCCGAAGAGGGCCCTAAGCTTCTACATTGACTGTACCAGAGAACAACAGGTGGGCGCTCAGCTCTACCGGATATACGGAAGCAAAGAAAGACAAAACTTTACAGAAAAGGACCATCTTGCACTGGATTGTACTCCGCATTAAGATCTTCTGCGTACTTGTCTGAAAGCAGTGCTGATGGTTTGCGGGCACATTCTACCAGAACCAAGGCTTCTACCGCTGCTTTGGGGTACAGGGTTGTCTGTTCTGGATATTTGTCAGGCTGCTATATGAGCGTCACGTATGTTAACAAGGCACTACTGTCTGGACAGCCAGGTCCACCAAGAAGGGCATTTCGGCTGCTCGGTTCTGCAGGAATTTTTGGTTTAAGCCGATTCATAGACCCACACCACCAGTTCCCATGTCCTGAGGAAACTCCATACCCAGGGTCAAATTTTGTCAACACATCTTGGGTAAAGGTCAAACAGGGAAACCTATGACTTTCCTATGGCAGGCTCATTTAGCAAACAACCTATATTGTTTTACCGCAGTATGAAGATTTCCACTGCCATTTCCCTTTTGGTTTTTTGGGCTAAGTTAAGAGTGTACATCACCTAAAAATAAATTCCCATAGAAGCAATGGTAAACTAAGAAGAACTGGTACACTAGCTACGTACATAAAACATCAAACTGTTTTTTTCATGAACAGCTTGCATAATTCTCTCTGAAAATTGCCTGAAATTCTAACTAAAATGTATTTCGGTGATGAATAGACAGGGACTGCACATCATACATATTATGTAATGTCATATTTTAGTGTTTATCCATTTTGAGATATTTACGTTGTCAGTATTTTTAGGTCTCACAGACCTGCGTTGTAGCACATGCACGCTGCTTGTTCTGCGAGACCTCTTGGGATGAAGGACATTTCAGAAGGGGACTTGAAGTCCCGCCCCTCATTTTCATTGGAAGGCGTCATCATTAATGGTAAACGGTGGCCTTCCATTGAAAATTAGGCTTCCTTGTTGCCTCCTTTTGGCCTTTAGGTCCAGCCCATCCGGACTGGATCGCCGGCTTCACGACTGTCGTGAAGCAGTTTCTTATCTCAAGGAGGCCTGTTGAAATCCAGTCCAGATGGGCCGACCCAAAAGGAGAGGGGGCGCGATGCAAAAATAAACAGTGGCTGCCTTCCCGCAAGGGCGAGCGCTTGTTTCCTTTCTGTTTCTAGGTCAGCAGCAAAGATGAGGACTTTCTGGACCTTTCAGTTGATGTGGAGCAAAACACTTCCATAACACATTGCCTAAGTTAAACAAACACTTTCTTTTTTTAAGTAGAGGGAGTTTTCTTATTGCCTTTTAATGGAGGCTGGGAATGTCTTCTTTGCATTTGAAGCTGTGATGTTCTGGGCGTCTGCGAGATGTGTGCCTAGCAACCACCACGGCTGCACTCATGGGGGAAATAAAATAGAAATGAGAACATAAAAGTGGAAAGATGGAGCGTGTGGCTCGGCACGCCGGGATAATGGTCGTAAATTATAGCGTGTCCCCCTGAGTACTGACATATAATTATCTACTTAATTCTGAGCTGCGTGCGGGCTTCGTGTGTTTACTTTTTTCTGGGCTGTAGATTGAAAATTGGCATCTACATTTCACCCTTTTATAGGGAAAGCCAGCGGAATAGCATTGAACAAAAAAGTTATTTTAGGGAGGATTGTCATTTTAACCAGATTGACTCGCCCATACAAATTCAGTGGCAAATTGGCCCATTTTAATAGCGTTTTAGAAATCTCCTTAACGACTAACTGCCAACTGATTTTAGGAATATCAGTCAGTTTCTGGGTAAGATAAATTCCCAGGTATCTGATTTTATTTCTGGCCCCCGGGATGCCTGTTGAATTATTCCACCCCATTATTTCAGTCTTCCCCTTATTAATTTGATACCCAGATAGCCGTCCAAATTCTTCAGCTAATTCAAATAGTCTAGGGATTGCCTCAGTATGATTAGAAGTATATAGCAGAAGATCGTCCGCATACAACGCTGTTTTAAGCTCTAAATCTGCTATTTTAAAAGGTGAAATTTTTTGATCAGCTCTAATAAGAGAGACAAAAGGCTCTATGTAGATATCAAACAATAAAGGGGACAAAGGACATCCCTGTCTGGTTCCGCGGAAGATGTTAAATCAATCTGATAGACCCCCATTTACCAAGACCTTAGCTCGCGGACTCTGATAAAGTGATTTGATCCCTTCTATATAAACTTGTGGAAAACCAAAGCTGGCCATTGTTGCCCAAAGATGCTCCCAATTAACCTGATCAAAGGCTTTGGCCGCATCGATTGCGACTATTGCTAATGGCAACCCCCTCTCTTCCGCAAAATCAATTGCCCCGATCACCTGGAATGTTAATTCATTCAATTGCCTCCCAGGGATGAACCCTCTTTGATCTGGGTGGATAATTGTTTTTATAATTTTAGCAAGTCTCGTGGCCAGTATCCCAGAGTAGATCTTTAAATCAGAATTCAATAAAGATATAGGCCTGTAGTCTGATTTTCTTCGGTTTGCTACCAAATTATAATATTAATAATTATGCCTCACAATTTATATTCTATGTGATAGTGATAGCCAGAAGAGAAATATGTAAAGAATGGAAATCAGAGGCCCCCCCAAGATTTGCTGATTGTTTAAAAAACATCATGATGGTTAGCAAGTCTGATATGGCCTGTGAGGCCGCAAGCGCCGAGGGGGTGTGGTCGGCCCTGGTTGCTTGGTTGAAAAACTAAGGGTGGTCCTATGATTATGCCAGAGGTTTGTGGTTCAGTCCTCCCGAGTTCCCAGGGTGGCCCAGTTTAGTGAATGGGAATGGGAGTCGGACACGATGACAGCCTACCTCTGGGAGATCTCTTTTCTTTTTCCACACACTGTGTTAAGGGCGGTAAGGACATCGGAGAGTGTGGAAGGTATGAGGATCTTCCACCTAGAGTTTAAAATATCTGGTGGCATGTATGAGGACAAAAAAAAAAAAAATCTACATTTCACCCGAAGGTAGTGGAGCGCTTTACGTGAGAACCAGTTACATTACACAAGAACACATTCATTTTTGGTAGGCACAGGGGAGATGAAGTGATTGGCCCAGCCCACGCCGAGACTTGAACTTGCTTCTCCAGTTCCAAAGCCGGCAGTTCTGGCCGTTAGTTTGTTGGCCTGTTTATAAGTGTTTACTTTTTTTATTTGCTGCAGACTGAAAATTGCTGTCTCTATTTCAAGTATTATTTGAAGATACTCGCATTACTCGGTAATATTGTAGTGTGCTTTGCATGTAAGTGTTTTGTATGCATTTGACGTGCAGACTCTACTTTCCAATGAATATATGAGCGAGAAATGCACAGCTGCCCACTGTCTCCCCCCTCCCTTGGAAGCAAACGCGTGCCGCTTGTTTTTTTGCACATTTATATAGCGCAAATTCGACCCGAAGGTAGTGGAGTGCTTTACGTGAGCACTGGTTACATTACACAAGGACACATTCATTTTAAGTAGGCACGGGGGAGATGAAGTATTTGGCCCACCCCACGCCGAGACTCGAACCTGCTTCTCCAGTTCCAAAGCCGACAGTTCTGGTCATTAGTTTGTTGGCCTGTTTATGGCGACCCCTGGCACAGGGCATGCAGCAGCGGCGGTTTACGAATGTGTGCAGACAACACTCAGAAGCCCCTACAGTTGGAGACGGGTCTGAAGACTCAACCCTGATGCCTTGGACTCATTTCCATGGGTGAGAGTTTCCTATGTGAAAAAGTACCCCAAACAGAGGCTCTTGAGGCTAGGTAGATCAGTGCTTAATTTGTAACAAAAATCAATGCATGGGCGCAGATTTTTCGCAGGAAGCCAATGTTCCCTTCCCTTCTCTGGCACCAGCCTGTTCTATGAGTGATAATGGCTCCTTCCTGAATATAGGAAGCCAAAGCTAGGCTCCAGCGAGCAGCCAAAGCAAACAAGCCAGTTTCCAGTTTCCATTTGCGAGAGTTTGAGCTATTGGCATTGTAAATAACAGTTCCTTTTATTTGTTTTGAAAACCTGCAAGCAGTGCCTAAACACACACTTTGTACTTATAGTTGTTGCTTACAAAAAGCAAGGCTGGCAGTAACTGCACCTCTTTTACTGCCAGCCTTCTCATAAGCAACAATTATAAGTACAAAGTGTGTGTTTAGGCACCGCTTGCAGGTTTTCAAAACATAAATAAAAGGCACTGTCATTTACAGTGCCAATAGTCGAAACTCTCGCAAATGCGAGACCTATTGCATTGCAAATGCTTGTTTGTAATTTTGCTGGGTTCTGTATGTGGTGGTAACAAACTCAACTTAAAAATGCTCATAGAAAAGACGTACTGAAACTAATAGATACAATCCAACTTTGATCAAATGATTGTTTATCTTTGATCAGTTTGTTAAGTGTTGTTTTATTTTATTTTATTCGATGAGGTTTGTGCTTGGTGTTGCTTTGATTAGTGGTCCAACCTGATGTATTGAAAGGACTCATCCCTGTTTATGATTTCTTTGATTTGCTGGGTCCTGGGCATTTGGCACTCTGCTACGTGAGCCTACTGCTTGGACAGCCAGGTCTACAGAGAAGGGCATTCTGCCTGCTCTGTTCAGGATTTTTTGGTTTTAGCTGGCACACAGACCCACCCCCTGGAAGGTACTGCTTTGGCATCTCTTCAAAAGAGAAGCAATCTGCTGTTAGAATTCCATATTTGAAGAACAAGTTAGTTACCTTCAAGTAACACTCTTTCTGGTAGAGATTCTATCTAACTGCAGATTTTTCAGCAACCCACCCTCCTCCCCGTACTGTGAACTGGGTTCTTTCATCTAATACGATTCCAGCTTAGAGATCGGCACACTGGTCACAATTAATCTGATATTGGCTCTGCATCAGAGGGCAACGACTGGTCAGAAAGCAACATATGTCAGCAGGCATGGCTAGTGCCAATACAGGCTTGTGCATGTTACATCCGGCGCACAATAACAGCGTCGCGGAGCAACCGTTGCACAGTGGGTCTGCTGAAGATTTTCCAGATCCCATCTGACACATGGGGAAATATTCAAAAGGTGAGGAATCTGCTGTTAGTTTTTACCAGAAAGAACGCTACCAAAGGTAAGTAACTTCTTCACCTGTTATGTACTTACCTGCCTCCTGGGACTTCCCATCAACGTCCATCTTTGAAATACAGCACATCTATTATCATTGTTAGGCTTTTATGTAATGGTAAAGGAAAATAGCACAGTTCTAAAATGGAATAAAAGTTCATAGTTCATGTTCGGGAGAGTTAGCGCCACTATGTTGGGTAATGAATCTTAGGATGAGTTCTATAATGTAGATAATTACCGTGGGACCCCCTGCGTTGTTGCAAGGCGAAACATGGCTTAATGTAAAACCTTTTACGTAGTTATATCGCATTTTCATTGTTTTGATATTAACTCTGGATTGTAAAACATTTGCCTTTAAAGTCTTCCCGCCTGTAAGACACAATGTTTGGAAAGCTTTTCCCAATGATTGGCATTTCTGTATGGGTGGCAGTGCCACGCCCTCTTTCCCCCCCCCAACAATAGCATTGTCTGTCAGGCTGAACAAAGGTCAGCTTGACAGGCACTCTTCTTGTTCAGGTCAGACAGCCAACTAGACATGCGCAAAATGTGAAGGCTCATGGTGTTGGACTGAAAAATGTGTCTAATTGACTCCTTCTAGCATTGTGCGAGTTAAGTTATCATTTGCGGCACCATTTTGTATTCAGCCATCATTTAGTACCATGATCCAAAATGAGCTTCTGCTTCATACTGCCTGCCTCAGCAGAAAACAGCCTTGATTTTTTCTCTTTATTATTCAAGGTTGAGCTTCGCTGCACTAATGTATAGATCGTTATGTCACTGCATGCCTTTCCCAGTAGGTAGACCTGCTCCCACTCTCAGAGAGACAGGCACCGGTAGAGTAACCTTGAAACCAAGATAGCATGTACCCAGTCTCAGGATTGTAGCCCATCCTTCTGTACCTTCTGTGTTCATCAGTGCCCAGACTAGGAAATTCCAGTCTGGGCGGGTCTTTAGGGGTGCTGGAAATGTATATCTTTTATTTCCAGTCCCTCTGCCACAATCCAAGGAGGCTGGTCAGTCTGGACTCCACTCGAGTGTATGACTAATAAATAACTTTGGTTTCGTATTCTCTACTGTCTGACCAACTTTTCATTTGAATGGAAGGCTGAGAGGTGGTCGCGAGTGACCCGGTGACCCTAATGGGTCACTTACTTCACTGGCTGCCTGAGTTTTGCCAGGCTGAGGATTTCATAGCCCTGTGAGCTTGACCTCCTTAGCCTGGCAGAAGTGTCTCGAGGGCCTCCCCTTCACTGAGTGCCTCGGACCTGGGCGCTTCAGTTTTAAGCCCTGAGGTGTCCAGGACCTAGTGCCAATCAGTGACACAATGTCACAGAGTGGGGTAGGGTCATCAGTCTCAATGACCCCATCCTACTCTGTGACGGTTGAGGGTATTCTGCCTTCCCAAGGTCAGCCAGTAAGAGAAGGCCGCAGTCCCAACCCTGCTGAGACCTCCAAGTCTTCCCTCCCTGAGAGCTGAAGCGAAAGTAAATTTAGTTTTTTGATGATTGGTGCGTGTGTTTATGTATGAATGTATGTGTATTTGAGTGAGTGTTGTGAATGCATGGGTGTGAGAGCGTGTGCGTGTGTGGCCCCCTGTTCACCTCCCTGCTAAAATTACCGTCTGCAACTGTCTGAATCTCTTTTTAGAGATCCTTGAAGCTGTGAAAGCCGAGTCTCAATAAAAAGAAGCATTTTTGTTTCTAACAGCAGCATTTTTGACCCCCCCCCCCAGTACTGGAAGATCATCAGAATCCTCGCAAAATAAGGGAACTTCTTAAAGATTTGAGTTCCTCGCTTTGCATCCTGATCAGAGAATTTGGAAAATCTGCGCTGATTGGAAACATAAACACGTGGATTTGCCGTTTAGAAACCATCCTTACGTGGCAACAAGACATGATGAACCTTCAGATGACCCAGGTTAGATTTTCATAGTGATTCTGCACACTCTTCTCTCTGATGGATACTTTAAAACATTTATTTTAATGCCACATCTTATTCAGGATGTAACGTAAGGTTTTTTGTATTAACATTTAATGTTGTCCATTGTATTGATTACTGCATTCATTGAAGCAGCGTTTATTTTAAAATTGATGGTATGTTGATATTTCATGTCGAAAAATTATGAAAACAATATGTACATATTGACACATGGTACCAAATAAGTATAATGCTGAAAAAATAAGAAGTGCAGTAGTCTTAAAATTATATTGAGTGAAAAGTGATGGTGATGAGGTGTACAGAGTTGATTCAAGAGGCCAGCATCTTTACTAGATGGTCAGGCTAGCTATTGATCTTGTCGATAGTTGCCGTTTAGATTTGTTGTACATAAATATATCACGTGTGTATGCCCTGCCAACACCAATGCATTTTATAAGGAGGAATAACCAGAAAACATGTACTTTTATGCTCCTTTTAATTACGACGCTGTGCTTACAAAAATATTTTTTTAGTTGAAGATGTCAAAGTGATAAGTTGGGGATTTTGATTACAATGTATAGCATACAATTTAATTTGAAACAAAAATGTATCAATACTATTAATGTATTGATGGCAGCTCACATTCATATTCTCCTAAACTCCATAATATACACAGTTATAGTATTTAGTCTCCATCAGTCAGGGCAGCAAGGGAACTTGAGTCAAAGGATGGAAAAGTGGCAGCGATGCCAACAAGCACGGTCTGCTTTCACTTTCGTCCGTCGCAAAAGCTTTCTTTTCTTTATGGGGCCATGTGTTTGAAACACATGGCCCCATAAAGATAAGAAAGCTTTCACGGCAGAAGGAAGGCAGATGAGCCTGTCCAAATGGGACGGCCCAGAAAGCCGGATGAAAACGTCACAAACACCTCTTTTCCAATGGCTGGCCACCGTTTAGCATAAACGGTGATGCTGGCCAATGGAAAAGAGGGGCGGGGCTTAATGCCCTTTACAAAAAATATCTCAAATCATTAAACCTCGCCAGCGAGATTGCGCATGTGCGAGACCTAAAAAGGAGAGAGCTGGAAGGATGTGTCCATTGAAGCAAAGGCCCTCTTTCCCAGCAGACAGCAAACGCCTTGCAGCTCCTCAGAGTTGGAGGAGGTGGTGGAGGAAAGGATTGGGGAAAGGAACAGCATATGATTTTTGTAAAGAGTTGTGAAACATGGAATTCCATGCCAGAAGTCCTTATCCTGGGATAATTATCAGTACTTAAACACTTAAGTACTGATAAGAAAATGAGAGCAGAAGTTCTGAAAAAGATGGTAATGGTAGTGGTAGTTGACTGGTGAATTTAGAGATCTGGTCTACAAAAGGACAGGAGTAGTATAACGAGCATTTTTTCCTGCAAGAAACAAATGTGGATCTATTGGTTGCAAGTTTGAAGCAACTTAATATTGCTCTGCCTAGGTTAAACAAACATTCCTGAACCAGCCGGAACAATGAATTCCAGGAACTCATTAAACTAGGCAAGAATGGTTGAGAAAAGGTACGGGTCCTGCGTTGCTGTTGCAGAGGGAACTGGGCTCAAAAACATTCTTCCATGAAACAATATCATGCTTAGGTCTACCAACACGGCTCCTATCCTGAGCCAGAAGCATCTTTCAGCTTCTGGCTGTCTACTGAAACTAGTAAACACTCATATGCAAACCAACACCATGAGAAGAATGAGTGAAACCTCTTTCATCATTACTTTTGTCTTTTACATCCATCCTCGTCAAATACTTTATGGTAGCAAATATATTAGTTAAAATGTAATGTATTTTAATATATTGTTTTTAATGTTGGAACTAGTTTTTAATATATTGGTAAAAATGAAAAACCTTTTGGTTTTTTGTAAATGCTGATACTGCATAATCTACCATAAAGTCAAGATCTCATCCATGCAGTCAATATCGAATGCGGGCAAGATGAGTTTCGTATCTTTTTGTTCCTATTTCTTTTAGCTAATTTGGTCATTCTACTGTACTTATTGATTATTTAATACTTATTTTTAAAAGTAGAGATTCACATAAGCAGTGAGTAAAAATGATTTACATGTTGAAATAATGCCACAAAGGTGATTAGGCTGAGTCGTATTTTTGGAAGACATGGATGCTTTGGGGCATCTATTGCCTTTTACAGACTTGACAGAATGATTTCCCAGTACTCTATGAATACTTAACTCGTGAATATAACCGTTCCAGACAAGTACAACATTGACTCTTAACTCCTCGTAATTTTTTTATAAAACCTCAGGATGAAATTAGGATCCAGCCAAAGCGGGACTTAAAGTTGAACAAGAAAATCTCAGTGCTGAGAATATTTTGGCGGCAGAACTGGGGCTGTCTCGGTACAGAACTTTGGATGTCAGTTTCCTGATGTTGCAGTTCTTAGAGGTGTTTCGAAGCTTGGGTGGTATGCTTTTGTGTAAAGACGCACAATTAAGGAAAAATATGTGAAATGCAAAACCGCATTTGTTGCTTTTTTTTAAAGGCTGAAATGCATCCTCGCGTTTATTTTGGACACAGCACATTTCTTTCACAAAAAATAAATTGTTACCGCAAATGACATAATTACACAACATGGGATAATAGCATAATTTTGGGAATTTCTCATAACAAGTACAATGCGATATTATACAACATTATGTAAGCGTAAAGGAAATTAAAGCTGGGCCTAGTAGTTATTCACTTGACTTTGTCCGGTAACTCTCTAATTGTGTTACCTTGCTGTGCGTACATACTTTGTGACCTATTGTATGTACAGTTTCCTCCCTACTGCTTAATAAAATATTGAAAAATATGAAACATAGAAACAACTACTAATCAGGCTGGTATGGTGCAGGTACCACATTATTTGAAGTCCAGAATGTGACTGTACACAGTAGAAGAAAGAATCCATATAACTTTGTATTGACCACTTATGGTTCAATTTATAAAAATCGAATTTCAGTTCAGTTTAGGCGTGCAGACACTGCGTTTGCGAATTGATACTATTGCTAAATGGTGATTTCCATATTTTTTTTATCACCGTTCTTACCAAACTGGGAAATATCCATTAGTTCCTGCAATATACTAAACATCGACAAAGACCTTAGTTTGTTTGTATTCATAAATATTCGAGGTTTATTTTTGCTTCAAATACATTTTCATTATACCCTAGGCATGCATGTATTCTAACCTGTATAACTGAATATGCTAAATGATAAAAGCCACGTCATGTTTCAATTCTTAGAATAAAATAAAAATATGTTTAAAAATAAATTGTCATTAGCATTCAGTCGGAAAGCTGTGTGTTCTAGTTTTTGCTGCAGTGTCAAGGTCAAATTCTTTAGTTGCCTTTAATGATGGAGAATTTTCATGCTATATGGAAGACTCCGTTACAACAAACAAATGATGGACGGAATGCTGACAATGCATACATTCTCCCCCAGTCAAGAGATCTGGGTTAAATCCATCGTTCTTTTGCCCACTACACCACCCCAGTTCAGACATGGCCATATGCAAATCAGTCTTGACCCTGTGCCTCATGGGAACAGTCCAGCCCGAACTGCCAAGCCATGTCTTCCCTGGACCGGAATCAAGCATCCTAGGACCGGTTTCTGGCTATCAGCCGTCATCAGCCAGGATAGCTTGACTCCAGTGGCGTAGTGAGCATCAATAAGTAAAAAGCTATGGTTCTATTGTGTCATTTGCATGTATATTTTCTTGAGCCCTCTGGGGGTAAATTAAGTACATTCTGTGAGTGTAGTTGAACTAAATTACTTGTGGGTTTAGTATAGCACTCTTAGCCATTTGTTGTCGGTCACTTCTCTTCCAAGGTCTTTGTCCCATTTATGCCTCACATAATGTGTATGACCTTGTATAGCCCTGTTGCCTGTTCTCACTAGGAGCAAGCATTGCGCGTAACCACTCATATGACTGGTCTATTCTCACTAGGGGTATGCATTGTGTGTAATAACAGATCTTCAGTTGGAGGTTCTGCCTACCCATTATTTCATTCTGTTTGCAGGTCTTATTTTAGTGTCCCTGAAATGTTGAAGTCACCTACTGTCTCAGTTCTCTTCCTTCTCCAGGGTTCAACTTGCTTGGTCTTGTAGTGCTCATAAGGTTGTCGATAGGCACGTCAAAGGGATGGTCAACATTATTCTCCTTTTCCACAGTTTTAGTGCTGTTCATAGTAGTATTGTTAGAAATGGTGTTTCTGGTTGGCAGAGGTATGCACCCTGTCCAAGCAGGAACCACCACTCTAGTCAGGGTTAGCTAGATACACACTGGAAGATAATCTGTACTCACCCACTGGTAGCTTGGCACAGAGCAGTCAGGCTGATCTAAAGAGGCAACGTGCAAAGTATTTGTGCAACACACACACAGTAACACAATGAAAACACCACAGAAAACTCCACACAGGTTTAGAAAAATAGGGAATGTTTATCTGAGTAAATCAAGACCATCATTACAAAAATCCATTAAGTAGAACCGGAGTCATGAATTTTTATACAATATACCACAAATAGTGTTTAGAAGTCAATAGCGCTAAGCGGTTACTTGAGGTCGTGCTAGACCAAGGTAAAGCCAAAGTTCAGGCCGACCGCAGTGGAGGGCAGGCCGGCTACAGTACTCAGACAGGTTCGGCTGACAAAGTACCTTGGATGGAGCAAGTGTTGAAAACGTCATTCAAGAAGTCGAGGAGGCGCCGTGTCTTGTATCCCGTGGATGGAAGTGAAGCGTCTGCATCGAACCTCTTTATGATGGAGGTGCTGCGTCGCTGTCAAGCCACGCAGTCTGTCAGTGCCGAGTCGTGTTTTCTGTAGAGGCGATGTAGTCAACCTGCTCCTGCGTCGAAGGGCAATGCGTCAGTTCTGATTGGCGCAAAGGCATCACTACGTTAACTTTGGATCAGAAACAGCTGCAGAACCTCCTTCTGAGGCCCAGGAATGGAAGGGGTACCTTAGGCATGGGTAGGACCCACAGATGGCAGAGTCCAGCCGATTTGAAGGAAGTCTTTTATGACCCTGAGACTTCAGAAACCAAGAGGCAAGCCCTTGGAGTCTCTCTGTGTTCAAGTGAGATGGGTCCAGTCCTTGTCCTCAGCAGGGGCAGCTCCGCACAGCAGTGAAGCAGTTCCTTAGAACAGTCAGTCAAGCAGGGTGGCAATCCTTGTAGCACAGCTGTCCAAACTCTTGGCAGAGTTCTTCACAGGTACAGTAGTGTACTATCTTGGTAGGGTCAGAGACCCAGTACTTATGCCAAAATGTGCCTTTGAAGTGGCGGGTGGACTTCAGAGCAGCTCCTTGAAGTGCATAGGTCCCCTTTCATTCCAGCCCTATCTGCCAGGCTATTTGTGGGTGGTAATAAGCCCTCTGTGTGGGGACAGGACACAGCCTATTCAGATGTGTCAGCTCACTCTCCCTCTACCTGGCCAGGAAGGCTATCAGAATGCAGATAAGTCCTCTGTCTCACCAACCCTTCCTGTGTTTGTGGCTGTCTAGTTGGAGTACACAAAGTGTAGCTGTCATCCACCCCAGACGTATTTTGGAGAAAGGCTGCAGGCACACAGAGGGAAGTTAAGAGCAGAGAAATGTCCAATTTCTAAAAGTGGTATTTCTATAATAGTAATGTTAAAAAGGATTTATTGTTATCATTCCAAAGATATGAAACCTGATTAGCTCCTTTCTAATCCGGAATTACACCTCAAAAGTGTTTTAAGGTATTTCCAATGCTAGCCTATGGGAGGAGTAGGCCTCACAACAGTAAAACATTTTTTTAGCTGTTTGTCACTACAACAACATAACCCGAAACTAGAAAAAATGTCCCTTTCCAACCTTTTATATGTGAGACGACCTGGTCTTAATAAGCAGAACTCCAATTGGACTGCAGCACCTCTTGGACACCACCAACAACTTCTTGTAAGTAAACGCATTATGCATTAATTTAAGTAAAACAAAAACTATGGCAATAAATTATTCCAGAAGAAAAAGTTGAATTGGTATCTGGACGGACATCGCCTAGAACCAGCAACTAAATATATATATCTTGCAGCCTTATTACATAGCAGAGGCTTCTACAAACCTTAGATGGAAGCCCTGCACTGGAAAGGCACCACAACTTCCCTAGCAGTGAAGCCTCTAAAGAATGCCCTTCCAGGCCTAACCTTAGATCCACTATTACAGGTTGTCCAGGCCAAGCTACAACCAATGCTAACTTATTAAAGCGAATCAATGCGAGGGAGGGATGCGATCGCTTTGCACAAAATCATCATCATCAGTGCCTACAGAGCAATTTTCCACCTCCCGACCTATATGTGTCCTGCCCAAATTCATCTAGAATTTGGCCTACAGAAACAGACTGTGACTAGAACGGGGACTTGCATTAAAAAGCTGGCACAAGATTAGGGGAGCCGAGCAACAATCACTAAATTCACACCTGGACTGATTTTACATGCCATGGAAAATCACCCACCAGAGAGTACCTATTAGACTCCTTACCAAAAGTAGGTGTAACGAACCTGTGGGCCACCTCTGCAACCCATAAGAACTTTAATAAGACAGTAAAAAATACAACAAAAACCATATGCATAATCGAAGACATAGAAACCTTAGCAAAAAGGGCACACGCTGGTCTGTGCTTAACGATAATTTAGTCCGCAAACCACAACTATACTTAAGTGTAGGATTCAAAATGAAGACGAAAACAAAATTCTTAAAACTCCTCCTGAGCATCCCACTGATACTCCTGCATATACCTCCCTGAAAAAGGAAACCATGTGAGCATACTTGCCACCTCTGTGGAAACGGAAGTGAGGATTTCGTTCACGTTATCTGCATTTGCCCAAGTCTAATGAAGATTAGAAGCACTCTACTTCGTCCCACCTTCAAACAAAACGGCATCAGGCCTTGCAGGCAGGCAGTGAAGCTATGCTTCAATTCTACTGTCACCCAACTAAACTGCCGCCTCACAGAGTTTTTCAGTATAGTAGAAAGGAGACTGCCTCAAACATTGCCTGAAGGCACAGAGAGCAAATAACAATCGCCCAATGAGGATACTGATCACAACACAGGAAAAGTCAGGATGCTACAACAACGTTCAATGGCTGAGCACTCTACCACTTTTTGCAAAACACATACAGAACCCCCATTCAAGTGTCCTGGGAACAGGAAAAGCTGGAACATAAACAAGATCTCATAAAACAAACCTAAAAAAAAAGCCTACGCACAATGAACAATAAACAGACTCTTTTTAAAATGGTTTTATTCCTCCTTAAAGTTGCACCAGTGTATCAATCTATGTGGACTGTCATGATGACATCATATGCTCAACATGGGGAAAGGAAATGTCCTTTTTACACCGTAAGCTGCCAAATGCAGATTTCTCAGATTACTGACTTTATTGCACAAATGCTGCCACTTTAACATAGGCATACAGGAAAAATGTAAATAAAGTTTTTTGTAACATTTTCTTCTTCTCTCCATAGTTTATCTTTTTACTTATAATGTAACCGAAATTGCAAAGGTTGTAATTAATCATGTAAATACAGACTGCTATAACTACCAGGATATGTCAAACTTAAAATTACATGTCCTACCTTTTACTTCCACAGCACCATGTCCTTGGGGCAACCTAGGGCCTACTTTAGGGGTGACCTATATGTAATAAAAGGGGAGTATAAGACTTGGAAAGTGGTTCTAAATGACAATTTGAAGTGGCAGTAAACTGCATACACAGGTCCTGCAATTGCTGGCCTGAGACAGGTTTGAGAGGTTTGATGTATGGGTGGGTTAACCAGTGCAGCAGGCCCACTAGTAACATTTAGATCACAGCCCCTGGGTATATGGTTTACCACCTTACAAGGGACACATAAGTAATCTAAATATGCCAGTCTGCTATATACCAATGTTACCATATTTAGGGCAGAAGCACATACACTTTAGCACTGGTTAGCAGTGGTAAAGTGCTCAGAGTCCTAAGGCCAACAAAAAGAATCCTCGAAATGTGGAGGTAAGCAGACAAAAAGTTGGGGAAGACCACCCTAAGGATGTCAGGTCTAACACTCATGTCAGGCCCCATTGTGCCCACCCCAATCAGGAGGAGCCATGCAATGTCTCCATTGGCTATAGTGCACTTGTATAGGCCAGTTTCAGATGCATCTATTGGACTTTCACAAAACATAATAGATCATCTGTGTATGCGAAGATGATATGCACTGTGTTGGCCAGCTGCAGACCCTTACTGTGACTAGCTTTCCTCGTAATGCAAGGAAAGGACTCCATCTCTTATGCCAAAAACATTCCTTACAATGGCCATCACAGTCTCCTTCCTTGAGATATTGATGTGGGGGGCAAAATTATCTTGCCGGAGTGTATCAAACGCCTTTTTCCAGGTCCACCAACACCACCTTGGCATTTGTATATTTGCATGTGTGGCGGAGGTTCAGGGAAGTATTATGTGTAGGGATGCAGCTGTTATGGTCTTGATGTGCCAGTCTTGGCAGTAGTGCACGTATGCATCTTACAAGTATCTTGCTAAGTATTTTGTTGTCGGAGTTGAGCTTGAACATTTGTCTACAGGAAGCTCTGTGCAAGGAACACATGGGGGTTTAAGCAGTAAAGCTTTCATAGTTTCTGTAGTGGTGTCTGTGAGGCTACCTATGTGCAGTGCAGCTGGGTACACTGAAGATATGAGTGGCCCCACTATATTGGTGTACACACAGTAGAGTTCTACATGGAGCCCATTGGGTCCTGGGCTCTAACCTTCAGCCATTTTTCCACAGCTTCTTTACTTTTTTTTCCGTTGTGTCGCAATTCAATGATATATTGTCTTGTGCAAATCAGGACAGGGGTGTTCTGGTAAGGTATGAGCTGGTTACATATAGTTATGTATCACTTTACCTAGATCAGAATAATATTCTAAGAAGGCTGTGTTCATTTCAGTTTGTTTGTGAACCTTTATGCTGTGTACATTCATAGTATACATCACTTGCATGCCCTTTGCTTGAGTTGGGTGAGCCAAGCTAGGAGATATCCTGCTCAGTCAACTTCTGTTTGGATAGGCATTAACTATTTATTGTATTTAAGACTTTGTATTCTTTCCAGCAATGTAGCATTAATTTCCCTAGCATTTACCAAGCAATGTCTTCTCACGAGATAAGGAACCATTTCCTGTCCAATGTAATGTCTTGTCCAGTGTATTTAATTCTGTCTTTAAGGTGTCTCTAACTCTCACTTCTGCGTGGATACAGTGTCCTTTCAACACCACTTTGCAGCTGTCCCACTTCACCAGTAAGCTTAAAGTTTTGACTTTATTTTCCCTAAAGTTGTGCTTAATGGCATTGCTTAGTTACTCCCTCTAACCTGCTTTATTGCATGGAAGCCTGAATGTACCCAGTTGGGGTGGGTGTATATTGTCCCTAGCAATTTTCTTTATCAGGGAGTTGTGGTCTGTGATGATTTTACCCAGGTATTCTGAATAGAACACCTGTGCCTGGATCGAAATCAAACAAAAAATCATGTCTAGTCTCTTACATCTGGATATTGATTCTTCCAGACCGCTCCCAGTTTTATAGCTTCCTTGTAAAATTCCCTGTCACCATTTCTGTGGGAGTCCAGAACAACATAAGTGTGTGATCAATTCAATGGCAGTTAGTCGGCACCAGTTTTCATTGTTTTACCCAGCCAATGTGCCAGGCATTCTGAAACAGTTTGAAATAATTTAAGTTAAGGGCATATATACTTCCCAATATTGCCTCAAATCTCTTTAGCCTGCCTCTGAGCAAAATCTATCTGCCCTCCTGTCAATGTAGGAATTCATAGTATCAAAAGACATCCTGTGTCTAATACACCCCTTGTGTAGTCAGAATAATTTGTCGCACTGTAACCTACCTCTCCCTCTGCCATGCAGCTTGTTGGGTTTAATGTGCCCAAGATGTGTTTGTTGAAGGGCTGCTATCTGAATACCCCTGCATCTCAGGTAAGAGTGTATCTTGGCTCTCTTGGACAGAGAGCCCATATTGTAGATGTTTCATATGGCAACATTGAATGTTTGCGGCATGTGTAGCTGTATATAATCTTGCCTCTAGTCTTTGGCTCAGACGTTTGCAATTTGACTTTCGAGTTTCGAGGTACAGTGACTCCACCTATCAATGGTAATGCACATAGGCTTCAACTTCATTGCTAGAGTGTTTTCATTCTGCCTTATAGTTCAGACTTTTATCACTCGGGGTCGATATAGCATGGTGTTTGTCGTCGCACGCTTTTGTTCCATCCACTCCCGTTGGCACAAACAATCTTCAATCGCTTTTGGTTTCCCCCTTGTTGCAACCTTCTTCAGTTCAGTGACTGGGTTTCCATTTGTTGCACTTTTTTGTGGCCTTGTACTAGGTCCCCCTCTCTGAAAATGCAGATTCCGTGATGGAAAAGACTCCTTTTAAGTATTGTACTCCGTGTCACTTAAAATACCCCTAGACTGACCACCACCAGGTTTTGAACCTCTGTCTTTCGCCCGAGCATGTAAAGGCTACTTGCCTGGAACAGCAGCATGTATTCTGTGCCTCCTTTTAGCACGTGTTTCCTTACTGTCACAAAGGATGCACGTTGCTGTTCAGCTGTGGCTCTGCAGTGCAGAAGAACGTCTACTGTTCTCCACTCTAAGCTGTCCCATGGTGCGGGCTTACTGATATAGGGTATCTCTGTCCTTAAAATATAGCAGTCTCGATACCATCAGCGTAGGTGGTGCTTCTAGGAAAGGGTGGTGTGACTGTACTCTATGTGCGCCCTCAAGACTCTTTACAGGCCGTTTTGGTGAAATCGATTATGCCAATCTGTCAGCCAGTCCTCCAGATATCACCATATCGGCCCCCTTAGCCCAACCAGGCAGCCTCACCTCCTCTGAGTCCTCAAACCCTTTATTTAGTAAAGTACACCCTTTCATTCAACTCTAATAGCTGTATTTTCTAGGGTAGCTGTGGTTGGTTGTAGCTCATCTAGGAAGGTCGTTGTGTTTTGTACTGTTTGATAGCTTCCTCTGATCACACCTCAAGAGAGTGACATCTACTTGCACTGCGTTGATCTAAGTTTCAAATATCTCCCTGGTTATTGTTGTGACAGCAAGGATGGTGTCCAAAATGTCTGTTGTACTTTCATTGGGTTGGCCATTCAGGTTCACTGACCATAATTCAAGCCTGCTCTGTGTGCCCCAGCTTGGAGAGTGTTGGGTGTGGGAGGCCCATCCGATCGCTTTTTTCCAGTACCTAGCACAATAGTTGCCCATTTTATGTGTAGTCTCTTAGAGGTGAGCAAACTGTTTTTGGCAGTAGATGGTGTTTCAGGCATTATGATCTGGCTATATTGCTCAAATGAGAAGCACCTCATTTATGGAGTTGCTGTTGTGTGCATGTGAGCTCTCTTATAGCCATCTCCAACATATTAATTAGGAGACAGGAGAGACAGATCTAACATGCACCTCCACACACCCTGTTACACAAACCTTTGTGTTTGTGAGTTAATACTTAGTAGAGGCCAGTTATTTCACTGGAAAGTTCTGTTTTGAGGCTCACCTGAATTGTTCAACCTGTGCCCTGGTGGAGTAGTGCTCAAGATAATGCATTCTCTCTGTGGTGGGTCATTGCTTAACTGAATGGGTGTGTTTATTTCGCAGTCCCTCCTGACTTCTCCAAAATGCTGTGCTGCAGGGCCCCCCTATGAGGTGGGACCCTACAACGCTGGCAATCCAATATTGGGGGAGGAGTTTGAGCTTGTGCAAACCCAAAAATGGTGCGATGTTCTGATGGTGGTCCCCTTGTTCTCTTAAGAGCCCACTCTTGCTGCAGTTCTGCATTGCCAGCTGATAATGCAGTTGTGTGTAGAAGAGGGAGTAGGTGCCCACCTTTGCTCAGCGAGTCCCTCCACTTCTGTGTGCCCTTCTATCCCCACAGCCTTTATGATCTGCCTTACACTGGGAGGTTTTATCTATATCTGCTCTTTGGAGGTGGGCCATACTCAGGTCCTTCAAATATTACTCCAATTCGAGGCCAAAGTAGTTCTCAACCCCTCAGTTTCTGAGAGGACTCCAGGGCGTCTCAGTTTTAATCTGATTGTCGGGTGCACTCGCTTCACAGCCCGCCATCTTAGTCTCACAACGCAAGGTCAATCTGCCACCTCAGACCAACTCTGTCATTCGGCTGTAATCTTTGGAGTTCCACACCAATAATGCGGGGAGCGGGGGTGGTCCTGTGTTATTGAGTGGGTTCCCTGCCACCACGGATTCAGGAGCTATTGTGGCAGGATTTCTGTGGAATTTGAGCAGTCATCAAGAGTTTTGTAGAACGATTGTTACTCGCCAGCCATGCCCTTTGTGAAGATACCTCTTAAGGAAGCACAAACACTTTATAGCAGAGATATTTTTTATTTACGTCTATCTATGTCAAACAGTTGTTGGTATTCATCACATAGACATTTTGGACTTAAAAATCAATGTAAAAGATGTATTAATGTTTCTTTTTGTTTTATTATATGCTACCCTCCACAAAACCTTTTGTGATTTCATTGAAAGCTCAGCAAATATGTAGTAATTAATTCACTACAGAGTGCATAATCTTTTTAAACTACAGTAATTTTGTATGATTTGTTTACAGCAGGTTAACAGCAACCTTTCCCTCTGTGAGCTTCCACTGTATATGCAAAGTAACATATTATACAGGTTTGAAGATGGCTGGGACATCATTAGTCTTGGTCAAGTCACCCCAGCACTGCATGTTCTAAGCGAAGATCGTCAATTGTGGATGAAACTCTGCCAATACCATTTTTCAGAAAAACAGGTACAGTTTTGTTTAGCATCATGAAGTAAACTTAAATTCTGTTGCAGATGTTTGTATGTTGACCCTGTGGTTGATGTCTGTTGTACATAGGCTGCCTAGCGAGATAGCTCTGTACCACAGTGAAAACTAAGAGGTACTTTGTCCTTTACAAATTTTTTATTGTGAAATGTGGGTAATCCCGATTTAGGAGACTGCAACCACACATTTGGCCTGAATGTGCAGGATATAAGGGCCTGTGAGGCCACTCTTGTCACCTCTGTACAACTCCTGTTGTTCCTAAGATTGAAACTACCACAACAATAGGCCCTGCAGGAACCAAATTGGTTTACAGAAAATTACAGCAGACTGCTGTGGTTTACAACCCTTAAGGATATAAGTCAGGTAGACCTGTGCTGTTGGAAATAGAGTATAGCAATGGGTCCAACTTATAGGGGGAGACATAGCTGATGGCAGCTAATGACTGGGGTCTCTTAGAGAGCGCACGCTCTGCCATGGAAAGGCAGGCACACCATCATAGCAAAGACCATTCTACGGCCACCACCCAACCGCTTAAATGTAGCCACCTATGACTGACACTACACACAAATTAAGGCAACCCAGCTTGGCCAGAAATGAAATATAACACCAGCTGGAACACGTACAAGTCTCATCCAAGCACCATATATAAGGTCCATACAAATCCAGCCACTTAAATCTAGCCACCTAAAACTGCTTCTACACATATATAATAGACGGACCAACTTGACTAAAGCATATTTATCACAGCGCCAAATGGAGCACTTACAAATCTCATGGTAGCCCCTTATCAGATATATACAACAGGTGGAGGCTTAGGTCCCAGGTGGGCTGAGCTCTCATGTTAAGCCCTCTGAATGCATCAGGCTAGAAAAAGTGGCAACACAATGTCACCTGAAATAAAAACATACAGTGAGAACATGAAGGTGAAACAAACACACAACATAGGGTGAAATAAAGTTCTACTGTAGAGGACCTCCCTCACCAGTTATTCTTCCTGGAGCTTGTGAATGCAGGGACTGGAAGACCCAGGGAGCGTCTAAGACTGTGTAAGAGAACAACAGAGTATCCGCACGCTTAGCCTCCTCAACCGCCCAATCAACAAACATAAAGGAAGTTAGATGTGGATTAGGTTACACTCATACTTGCATTACTCCAGCTAATGCGAATAAACCACTTACATAAAAGCTACGAGCTGGATGTTTTTTGTTAGACAAACGTGGATGAAAAGGAACCGCTGTGAAACTTAAGTTCATAGAGATAAAGCCTCTCTATTTAAAGTTCCTTCCTGCTTTCCTAGAACTGCGTCACATGCCTGTGATTTGCAAAGGGTTAATAGTTCGTAAGCAAGC
Source organism: Triturus cristatus (assembly GCF_964204655.1). Classification (NCBI taxonomy): domain Eukaryota; kingdom Metazoa; phylum Chordata; class Amphibia; order Caudata; family Salamandridae; genus Triturus; species Triturus cristatus. Next base: position 396,720,017 of record NC_140589.1, read on the forward strand.
TGCGTAACATGCCATTGCAACAATGTTAACAGTTCCTTAACACGTGCTGGCACGGAAGCAACTAAAGATTAACAGCCTTTAAATTATAATGTGAATATCACATCAAGATGCAATTAGTCACGCGCGCGAGGCCTCAGCTGCGCAGATTTAGCTGACTGGAGAATCCTCCCCGTTGTTCAGGACCACATCTTTGGAGCCGGAACAGAACAGATGAAGATATGATGGACGTCCCTGGTCGGCAGAAGCGGAGATCTAATGGGCAGACCTCGACGGCAGAAGTCTGCTCGTGGAAGTCTTCCGGCAGGAGCTGAATCCGAACTGCAGGAGCAGAAGCAGTTCTGTGATGACAGGCGAGATTGCCTAGCAAAGGGTGTGATCGGTGGTTATATACCCTCCACAGGCCAACACCCAAAATGTAACGTGACTCATGGCCTAAACAGTGACTCATAGCCTGATGGGAGATGACTGACTCATGGCCTGATGGGAGATGAAGTGTGTAATCAGAAGTGTCAAGTCACTGTGGCAGAATGTGTGGCGAAGAACAGTGCTACTTTATTCCAATGCCTGACTACGGGGTTTGTTCATTTCAATGTGTTAAATGGTTACTTAATCAAATAATGGCATACTCTTGCCTTGAAGACACATACCAATTCTCGACAATATTGGTAAGAGGTTCTCGGCATTGGCGGCCACCTCCGTTAGAGCCACTAATGCCTTTGCCATTCTTGGGAGATATGACTGGCAGATGTGGTCAGACATCTCTACTCTGTTGGAGTAGCTCACGGAAGATAAAAAGAAAGAGGATAAATATATTCTATTGGAGGGAGAAAGAGCGTCTTCGGAGGTCATTGAAATAGTCATGGACGTTTCATCCACTGTGTTTCACCAGATGGTAGGAGCGGCGGTTTTGATCACCAGGAATGGCTAATGGCAACCACCTTTCACCCAGAGGTCCAAGCCAAGGACTTAGACATGTCTTTTGATGGCGAGTGCTCGTTTGGTAAGCACAGAGACGAGGCACTACAATCTATAAAGGCAGCCACAGAGACGGCCAAAGCCTTAGGCAATCTCCAGCAGTGCCGCTTTATGTCCTTTCGAGGTAGAGTGGGGGGGCAATTCTGTTATCCCGTCCGCAAGTTCAACAGCGGTACCAGGGATATCCACAGAGTACCTACCAGCCATACAACTGGTCTTTTCAATCCAGCATCGCTCAGCCTTATTCAAGACCGGCAGGACGCAAGAGGCAGCAATCTGCTAGAAAGTCCCAAGACTCCAGTAGGAGGCAAGGAAGTTCATCAGGCCCCTGCTACCATAGTCCCACATGACGATCACAGCTTCTGTGCATCCTTTCGGAAATGGAACTCCATTTCTTCAGACAAATAAATTCTAGATATCTTTCAGCACGGCCACACACTGGAATTTCTTCAGCATCCTCCAAATGTTCCACCATGGAAAGTCCTGCTCTGTCACCTTTCAGATCTCAAAAAGGAAGTAAAGTCACTTCCTCTCAAGTAGACCATAGAGGAAGTACCCGTCAACCAGCAAAATTGGGGGTTTTATTCTCAATTCTTCCACATAAAAAAAAAAAAAAAATTGAGGCAACTCATGGACCTCAGAATGCTGAATATGTTCATCAAAAAACAATCTTTCAGGATGCTCTCTCTTCAGGAAATTCTTCTTCTCATGGAAAAAGGGGCTTGCCTGGCTTCTCTTAATCTCCTCAACACTTATTTTCATATTCCCATCCACTTTTAGCATTTAAAATTTCTAAAGTTCAAAGTGGCAGGCCACCATTATCAATTCAAAGTGCTTCCATTTGGTTTGAAATCTACTCCCAGGGTGTTCACTAAGTGCATGGCACCGATAGCGGCCTTTTTAAAACTTTCAGATCATCAGATGTTCCCTTACCTGGACGATTGACTCATAAAGGCTCTGTCTTTTGAAGCGTGAGAGATTTCAACAAGAGCCTGTCGTGTTCTCTTCCACTCTCTATGTCTTTGCATCAATCTGGTAAATTGTTGGTCTTTCTGGGTGCATGTCTCGACACAGATCAGGGCAAGGCTTTTCCCACTCAAGAGAAAATAATGTGGATTCTGGGTACATCGGAGCTTCTCTTACCAAAAAAAATTAATTCTGTGTGGCAGTACAAGTCCATCCTGGGGATGATGTCCTCTTGTATCACGCTCATCCCCAATTACCGGCTCTGCAGGCAACCGCTGCAGAAACAGCTCGATGCGCAGTGCATTCAGTCTCCAGGCTCATTCAACGACAAGGTTCACATTCCAGCAACAGTGAGCGCCGCAATGACTTGGTGGATGGTCAAGGAAAATCTTTCGCAAGGCCTCTCTTTCATTCACTCTGTGCCACAGCTAGTGATGACCTCGGATGCGTCAATGGACGGATAGAGGGCTCACCTTCAAGAATTACAGATTCATGGCAAGTGGCCAAAAACAGGAATCGGAGTGCCACATAAACATTCTGGAGCTCAAGGCAGTGTTTTTGGGTCTTAAAGCCTTCGTGCCTCAGATCAAGGGCGCGACCGTACTCGTCAGAACTGACAATACTACAACAATGTTTTACCTCCAAAAGCAAGGCGTCATGAGATCTCGAGCGCTTTCCCTTCTTGCTTAACAGATATGGGAATAGCTTCTTCTCAACCACATCTCCTTACTAGTGGAGCACATGCCAGGTGTTCGCAACAAGAAGGCCGACTCTCTCAGCAGGGCCTACAAACAGTGTCACGAATGGGAGCTCAACAACCAGCATTTGAAGTTGGTTTTTCAATCCTGCGGTAACCCAACATTAGATCTGTTCACTACGTTCTTCAACAAAACTTCTCCTCTTTTTGCAGTCAGACATCCTCATCCAAATTCGTCAGGCTATTCCTTCCAGTTTCCTTGGATGGGGATGTTCACCTATGCATTCCCCCCCGTTTCTACTCATTCCTCGAGTACTTCAGAAAATGAAGCAAGAGCCTTGTCGGCTCATTCTCATTTCCTCCAGGTTGGGCAAGGCAATTCTGGTACACCGAGCTGCATCGCCCATCAGAGTGTGCTCTGATTCTCTTCAATCCAAGGGAGGATCTTCTCTGCATGAACCAGGGCCAAGTGGTTCATCCACAAATTCCCTCTCTTCATTTGTCGGCTTGGCTCCTCCCCACGCTTAATTTGGGAATATGAGGCTTTCTGTGGAGTGTTCTACGATACTGCAGAAGTCTCAAGCTCCTTCCATGTTGAAATGTTATACAGCTAAATGAAAGAGATTCTGTGCTTGGTGTATCTCGCAAGCATTACATCCGTTCTCATCATCTGCGGAGCAAGTGCTGCCTTATCTCTTGCAAAATCAGGACTTTCTCACTCTTCCAGAAGAGTTCATCTTGCTTTAATTTCTAGGTATAGAAGACGCTCAAATCAAACTTCTCTGTGGTCTATTCGACTTGTCAAAGGATTTATGAAGGGCTTTTTAAAGCATTTCCGCCTGTTAAGCCTCCTTCAGTTCAGGGGCAGTTAAACATCATCCTGTCACAACTAATGTGTCCTCCCTTTGGGCAATACACAAATGTGAATTGAAGTTCCTTTATTAAAAAGTGGCTTTTCTCTTGGCCATTAGGTTAGCCAGACGTATCGGTGAAATCCAAGCTTTCACTATCAAAGAACAGTATCTTAAATTTTTGCCAGACAGGGTTATCCTACACACTAACCCTTCGTTTATACCTAAGGTGCCTTCAACTTACCACCTCAATGAGCTGATTGTCCTCCCAACGTTCTTTCCTAATCCATCCTCAGCAGCAGAAAGGGCGTTGCATACACTGGACATTAAACGTTGTTTATTAATTTTATCTACAAAGAACAAAAATCTTCCGTAAATCCTCTCAGCTACTGATCTCTTTCTCAGCACCTAGGAAAGGACAAGCCTTGGCACGGGCCAGCATTGCTTGTTGGGTCACCTCGATGACTGCCTTCTGTCATTAAAAGGCTGGCTGCCCGCTTGCAGCGAAAAGACAAGCTCACTCAACTAGGAAAGTGGCGACTTCCTCGGCCCTGTTTGCAGGAGCATCCCTTCCTGACATATGCAGGGCAGCAACGTGGGCGAACGCTCACACATTCACAATGCATAGGTTGGAAGAAAGCAGATATCGCTGTTGGACAAGCTACACTTAGACATCTCTTTGCCTAAGGTAGGCAGCTTTTAGCCTTCTATGTTCTTTACATACTGATTGTAAAGTTGTATGCTTATTATTCTGTTCTTCTTAGTTTCTGATGCTACAAGTTTATGTCATGGTGGGATGCCCACCACCTTTCTTTATTGTGTTTATACTGCTTACTAGTCGGATTCAGGCATGGGAATCTATAAGAGATGCAATACTGGTGAAAAACAAGTTACTTTTCTGTACACTGTGGTTCTCCAGTATTGATATCTTTTGTAGATTCACATGCAACCCTCCCTCCTCCCCGATCAGGCTCACCAATTACCTCAGAGTTTTGTATACCTATACACTTGTGCTCGAAATCTGAGGTATGGTAGCTCTGTGGGGAAGGAAACTGAGGTCTCTGCTGTGACTGGCTGAAATGTGGATGTAATAAAATGAGGCTGAAAAGTTACTTAAGTGAGTTTTCTGTTTTATGGAGGTCTATGGTGATGTTTTATTACTGCTATTTCTTCTGTTACCGTGGGGCTCCCACCATGATGACGGGTAAGATTCAATCATGTGAATCTATAAAATATATCAATACTGGAGATCCACAGTGTACAGATAAGTAACTTGTTTTTTTTATGTTAAGGGAACAAAACAATTTGAACAGCAGGAAGTGATAAAAGGAACTGGCCGAAAGATAAAAGGCTTGATCTGTGGCCATCCAATTTGAATCAGAGATTATAAAACCTAAAAGCTATATACTTATATTAGTTGTATACCCCTTTGAACTGACCTCCATGTAGTCAGTGTGGAATTTAATGAAAAAGACACATCCCCACATCGAAGCAATCATAGCCTATATGAGGATGTCCCAATCTGTCACGAGGAACAGCACCAAATCTGAAATCTCCTAGCACTACTACAAAGACACTATGTGGAATTTGAAAGCCTTTTAGTTGAAACAAAGAACCCAACGAGACTTTGCAGCCCGGTTTTCCTTTGATGGCCTGGCCCAATTCAGTGACCCACTTCAGAATGATTCAACATGGAAAAACAACCGTTTTCAATGTGATGTAGAATAGATGGAGACTTGCATCTTGAAGACTCTGAGATGGTTACCTGACAATTACTTGAGGGTGACTGATTAATCACTTGTTGGACATTTAAATATTAGCACCCTTTTACACATAAATTAAACTTCAATTCAGGGTAATTTGAGCCATGGCCTGTCACTGTACTTATTGCCGTACATGTTGCCTTGCTGCTGAACTTATGTATTTTCTCAGTGCAACCCATACGCCTGTTAGGACTGTCGGATTTACTCAGATATATATATATATATATGTATATTATTTATTACACATAGAATCACATCGCCATATAAAATACATACTGAGGAGGTCTACTCGTTTTTAGGTCAAGCCTGGGCAGCGCATGCGCTGGGCTGTGAGGCATGCTGTATTTTGAGTATGAACTTGAAGCCCCTCCCACTCTCCGCGCATATTTTTCATTGGCTTGTGTCATTGTCCTTTGTAAATTCTGTCTTCTGATTCGTTAATACGCTTGTTTGTCCCTCCTTAGTACCGCCTTGTCTTCATTTGTAACCTTCCATGAGGACTGGCCTTTTTACTTCTGTTGTTACATGGTATGTCTTATTTAGTCTGTAAGCAGTATTTTCCTTAATGAGTTTCTCCTACTGCAGGCACAACATGCTTTCCTGTAACATGCAGCATGCCATGCAAGACCTGTTGCATTGCAAATTCTTGTTATATGTATGCAGTCATATAGTATATAAATATTTAACGATTTACACTGCTTTAGCAATTGTCGTGATGGTTGGTTACATGGATTTAAATTGTATTTATCACTGTAATGGTATATCCGAATGTGCTATTTCATTGATTGCTGATCAACATGTATGGCTTGTAAATCAAAGTGTTTTAGCATTTGTCATGACTGTTAATATTGATCAACTCTTCAACTATATCATAATGTGCCATTTCCTGAATTGCTGATCAGCATATATAGCCCATAATTCTTGTGTGATTGGTTGCTAGACACAGGTGCCGATTAGGATCCTGGAGAAACCGGGTACGAACCGTCGGACGGAGGCTTTTCTCCGTCCGACTCGTACCCGGTTGTAAAACTTTACAAACATGCAAGTACGATTCGCACGGAAACACTATTTCCGTACGATTCGTACAAAACACCAACCGAGGAAAATAAACATACAAATGACATCCGGAAAAGCGCCGACGTGACGTCGGGACGTGTGCAGCCTGCGTTCCACGAACCAGGAAGTACGATTCGCACCGACGTCATCCCGCACGGAGAATATTTTCCGGCAGCCAAAAACTGCCGGGAAATCAGGACGACGCGCACAAGGAGCACCTGTACGCGACGGACAGACATGGACCCGAACTTACGTGTCATCCCGGCCCTTATAGCAGTCGACCTCCTCTACAGGTGCAGACGCCGCAGAAGGTCAGAACAACACCCAGGGGCAAAGGGGGGGGGGGCAGGGGCAGGACACAAAACCCCCACCCAAGTCACACAGCACACATGCCCTGGACATACCTGACCTCCAGGCCCTGGTCACTTCGAGGGGGTGGGGGCGTGTCCAGCAACGCCAGCGTCAGCCACAACCGAAGTGGGCGACGACGCGAACCGGCAACACAACAATACAGGTACGTACCGTACCCACGCCTTAAGAGCGTGGGTACGAGTCGTACCACGCCCACACCCACGTCACCCCAACAATGGCGGTACGGCCTGTACCCATGTGCCAAAGGCCTGGGTACGGGCCGCACCATCATTCCACAGCGTGAGCACGGGTACGTATGGACCGTACCCTCACCCGTGTATGTATGGAGTGTACCCCCACCCCAACAGTGTATGTACGGACCGTACCGACACCCGCGTATGTATGGAGCGTACCCCCACCCGCGTATGTATGGAGCGTACCCCCACCCCAACAGTGTATGTATGGACCGTACCCCCACCCGTGTATGTATGGAGCGTACCCCCACCCCAACAGTGTATGTACGGACCGTACCCCCACCCGTGTATGTACACCAGTGTATGTACGGACCGTACCCTCACCCGCGTATGTATGGAGCGTACCCCCACCCCAACAGTGTATGTACGGACCGTACCCCCACCCGTGTATGTACACCAGTGTATGTACGGACCGTACCCTCACCCGCGTATGTATGGAGCGTACCCCCACCCCAACAGTGTATGTACGGACCGTACCCCCACCCGTGTATGTACACCAGTGTATGTACGGACCGTACCCCCACCCGCGTATGTATGGAGCGTACCCCCACCCCAACAGTGTATGTACGGACGTACCCCCACCCGTGTATGTACACCAGTGTATGTACGGACCGTACCCACACCCGCGTATGTATGGAGCGTACCCCCACCCCAACAGTGTATGTACGGACCGTACCCACACCCGCGTATGTATGGAGCGTACCCCCACCCCAACAGTGTATGTACGGACCGTACCCACACCCGCGTATGTATGGAGCGTACCCCCACCCCAACAGTGCATGTACGGACCGTACCCTCACCCGCGTATGTATGGAGCGTACCCCCACCCCAACAGTGTATGTATGGAGCGCACATGCCCAGACGCAGGAGGGGTGGGTGTAGAGTCCTCCCAGCAGTGCCCAGACACAGGAGGGGTGGGTGCCTATCACTCCCAGCAGTGCCCAGACGCAGGAGGGGTGAGTGTAGAGTCCTCCCAGCAGTGCCCAGACACAGGAGGGGTGGGTGTAGAGTCCTCCCAGCAGTGCCCAGACACAGGAGGGGTGGGTGCCTATCACTCCCAGCAGTGCCCAGACACAGGAGGGGTGGGTGCAGAGTCCTCCCAGGAGTGCCCAAACACAGGAGGGGTGGGTGCCTATCACTCCCAGCAGTGCCCAGACACAGGAGGGGTGGGTGCAGAGTCCTCCCAGCAGTGCCCAGACGCAGGAGGGGTGGGTGTAGAGTCCCCCCAGCAGTGCCCAGACACAGGAGGGGTGGGTGCCTATCACTCCCAGCAGTGCCCAGACACAGTAGGGGTGGGTGCAGAGTCCTCCCAGCAGTGCCCAGACACAGGAGAGGTGGGTGCAGAGTCCTCCCAGCAGTGCCCAGACACAGGAGGGGTGGGTGCAGAGTCCTCCCAGCAGTGCCCAGACGCAGGAGGGGTGGGTGCCTATCACTCCCAGCAGTGCCCAGACGCAGGAGGGGTGGGTGCAGAGTCCTCCCAGCAGTGCCCAGACACAGGAGGGGTGGGTGCAGAGTCCTCCCAGCAGTGCCCATGGAACGCAAAGGGTGGAGTAGCCACAGATACAATGCCCACAAATGTCAGTCAGGTGCACAAAGACCCTGCAGTACATGTACCACATGTGTGCGAGGCTGGGAGTACACACATGCATAGCGCCTAAAAGAGAACATGTCCACATGAAGTCATGTCAACAGTCTACATACACAAGTACAGTGACCACCAAGGATGCCACGAATGATGCAGGTGGAGACATCGCTCAGCATGCATGTGCAAAGTTGAAGGAGTCCGTCACAAACCCAGCTGATGTAGACACAGCTCAGCACCACATAGTGGAAATACCCTGCAGGGAAGATGTCAGGTTACACAGAGGAAGGAACACACCTTGGGACGATGTCACCATGCAGTAACTGCTTACATGAACAAAGTAATTTAGCCAACAGCTTGTGATGGCACACAGATTCCAGGGTCCACCCTATGACCAGCACAAGACTACATTTCCCACACACCCAACACATTATCACCACCCAAAATCATGGAGCTGGTCCACCAACAGCAATACCAGATAAACAGTAGTGTTCCAAGGAAAAAACAAATTGCTTTATTCAGCAGGATGTAAGTAATAATCATCATAAATGTCAATATATACAAGGCCCATAGGGCAGTCCATGACTCAAATTCGGATGGGGGACACAGTGGTACGTGTGTCCCCTAGCTTGCCTGCACAGTCAGACTCCTTTGTCTTCCACAGGGGGGGTGGCATCATGTTGGGGGGAAGGACCAGGCACCGCAGGGACAGGAGGGGCAAGGGGAGGTGTTGTGGGTGCAGGGACGGACGACTCCAACACAGGGGGTGGGGCAGCGCCAAAGGTGGATTCGAGCACGGCGCTGCACACTACTGCCAGGTCGCCCAGCGTCTCCCCTGCACCCGAAGGAACCACAGGCCCCAAGGAGGGGGGGGGTTGGAGGGATGGGTCGCAGCGCTACTGGGGGGGGGGTGTGGGCAGGGGGGGGGGGACTCAACTCCCCTGCCGGTGTCCTGCCTCCACCGCTTGCGGGGTGGTGCCACACTGGGGCTGATGGACAGACTGGGCAGGACTGACCCTGTGTCCGCCAGGAGAGCTGAGGGGAGTGGATTTGGAGGGTGGTGGTCGTGAGGAATGTGGACTCCCACTCTGGCTGCGTGTCTTCCGTTTCCCCCCCCGACCCAGTGGGTGTGCCTACTTCACCCTGTGTGTGCGTGCCAGGAGGTGTGCGCTTTGCCTTCCCTGCTGGTGTGGTGCCTGTGTCTGGTGGGGTGTGTGCATGCTGACGTCTGGGTGTACGTGGGACAGGCATGGGAGTGGGAAGTGTGGATGGGGCATGGGTAGGGGGTGGGACGAAGTGCTGCAGGAGATCCATTGCTGCAGTCAGTGTCGAGTCAATAGACCGCAGCAAGTTGCGTTGGTCAGCCTGCGATGCTGAAATGCCCTCCAAGTATGCCTCCATGTTGTTGAGCACTCGGCTGTGGCCATGGAGGACATTAAGCATCGCAGCCTGACCAACCTGCAACTGCCGCAGGATGTCCACAGACTCGGCATTGGCGGCAGCAGTGGAGACAGGGGCAGGGGGTGCGGTGCCTGCCAGGAAGGAGACACGTGGTGACCTAGCACGCCAGGAAGGGACACAAGCAAGTGGGAGGCCGGTGCTGGCAATGAAGGGGGCGGGGAGAGATGTTGTGCTGCTGTCAGCTGTTGGAGCAGCCTCCGCCCCCTCGGAGAGCTCAGCCTCGGACCCGTCAGCTTCATATTCTGTGGTGGCAGTGGACAGGTCCTCCGGCTCACTCCCCTCGGCCTCAGTTCCACTCGATGTGCCAGCTAAGATGTCACTGCTGGCACTGGTGCCCGGTCCCTCCGCACGGTCCTTGCCGGTGTCTCCATCCGTGTCCCCCGACGATGCTGTGGGCAAGGTGAATGAACAGGAATTAATCAGACACCTGTATACATATGTCACATGAGTCAAATCTACATAGGTTACAGTGCATAGCCTGAAATGAAAGATGAGTAACATCTACAATACAAGGTACATATATAGGCCCTGCAACACACAGTTGGTTCACCCACCATGCCACTGAGAAACTATGGAGAGCATGACACATTTGCAAATGACATGATATGGATTTGGACAGAGGAGCCAGGCTCTGGGGCCAATCCAGCCCTGCATCTGCACCACACAGCGTTGCCGTAACTAGGGATGAGCAGGGACCATCTCCATGAACTTGAGGCACATGCTTCAAAGGTAATACTTAAACACATGCCCAACATGAATGGGACACTGCACCTTGAGTGTATGTCCAGACAAACATCACACACTGGCCAGACTGAGCAATGAGATTTCAGGTGTCGACATGTAGGCCTTGCCCGCACCAACCACCCCCTACATGCGACAATTTGATGAGACACAGGAAGCACTTGCATCTCTTAGTCTGGGAGAAATACACATGGGCTGCCAGAAACCCATATTGGACCCAAAATACCCCATGTGCGCCTGTACAACGATCTCATTTACAAATGGCCATCATCAGATAATTGTAACAAGACACACAGGCACTGGCCACCGTGAGTATGAACGAGGAAAATTAGGTCAGGCTGTACAGTGGACACTTGTAGAACACGTTACGGAAATATACATGGTGCCAGGGCACAATGGCACAGAGCACATCCTATGCTGTAGACACTGAGAGTGTCCACATATTGTGATGACACACATGATACCTAGCAAAATATGCCCCAGGGGACAGTAGTGGCCACAATATTCCATGGTCCTGAATGGTAATGACTGCAACACAGGCCACCATCCCTGCACTCTGCGTATCGCACACTCATGCACATCATGTCACAGACCACAACATAGGACATGCTTGCTGTAAGGCATTACACTTCAGAGACATACTCCTATGTCTGGACTCAGCATCAGTGCCAATTGGCATGGACCCCACAAGTACTGAACTGGACAGGGCACAGGCAAGGTCCCAAAACCTGCTACACACCACCCCCACACATGATGCTGCAAGCATTGGTCACTTGGATAAACTGCCAGCCCAGATGACCTTGTGAAAGAGTGACTACACACAGACCAGGGAACACATGGCAAGGAGGGGAAGGGAGGAAGGACAGCACCGCTATACTGTGGCTGACAGGACCTGCACCGCACATTTAAACACTGGCAGTGTATCCATGCAACTGCGCACTTACAAATGCTGGTGACACACAACAAACACACATGTACCTACCCCCTTCCTGCTGCTGCTTCTCCCGTAAGCGCCTGTCCATGTCTGGAAAGACCACCGCCAGCACACGCTTGTGGATCAGACGGCGACGCCCATGGTTCTTAGGGCCCACAGGTGAGTCCCCCAGCAGGACCCGTGCGATCCTCCGCGTCCAGCACCGGATATCCTGCCAGCGTTTTCTCACCTGGGCCAGGCGCCGCTTGCGACCCTCCGTCCTCCTCACGGCACTGACGGCGTCCCTCCAGATCTGCTCCTTCGCAGAGGCGCCTACCTGTGGGGTTGAAAAATTGAGACTACATCAATACACCTGCCACATGTCACAGAGACACACATTAGAACTATTTTTCTGGTTTCAACAAGGCATAGTATGCAGCCAAAGCATTGCACCTTTGTCATAGGGACTTTTTTCTCTGTGTAAGGGCAAATGCACCACGTGCCATTGAAAGTACACAGGTGGCATGAGGGGTACGACACAATAAATGATCCAGACTCACACTGTGCATCAGAAGGTACACCAGGATTATGTGCAGCACCTCAAAGCAGTCACATGCCACAGGCCACTGACGCTACCTCAGCAGAGTACACAGACACACACAGGCACAGGACATTCACCTGCCATTGCCAAATGCAGCTACAAACCTCACTCTGCACATGTGCCACTAGACTGGGGCGGCTCACAGGTGTGGGGCTGGCTCTGCACGTCAGACACACAGCACTGCTCCCTGCTCGCATCAGATGGGCAGGGTATATCCATCCCTCATGCAGCTGGGGTGCTACACTCCACATATGCACCCACCCACATGACAGGGGACTTACACACACACCGATGTCCAGGGTACGCCCACATCATGTGGACACTCTCAGCACAGGTACACTGAACAAACACACATCTGTGGGTACAGTCACCTGTCACACTGGGGTGACCACAGAATCACATGAGGACTGTAGAAGCAACATTCCCAGGAGGATTAGACAGGCAGAATGTGACATGCACCATGCAGTGATTGTCACAGTAAACACAATGCAAGTGAGGACGGCAGACATGCACCACAGCATGCTCTGGCTGGGAGAGATCAGGCATTCCCCCCCCCTGGGACCCACTCTACAGTACAATGCATGTGTGTCACACCTGGACACAATGCCAGAAGTCCCAGTCACAAAAAAGGGACACAGTCTGTGCTAGTGGACTCTGCACTCACCTGAAACCCTGGTCGCCCATACAGCATGGGGTACTGTGGGAGGATCACATCCAGCAATGCCAGATTCTCCTCCAGGGTGAAAGGCTGGGCCCTCTCCACAGACCTTGACATGGTGCCAGGGAATCACGACCAGCAGCAGTGTTGTAGAATCAAGAGATGTGCAGGCAAGTGCTCTCTCATGGGACCTGGCTGCCTTATATCTGCCTTGCTGGCCTGTTTCATGCACAGGAGTACAGAGTGATTGGTCACTCACATTTGCATCCTATGTTTCCTCCAATCCCTTTAAACCTAGCACAGTCAGTGGCTTTGCTTTTTTTTTTCTTGAGCATGATGTCAACTCCACAACCACTTTGCAACAAAGTAGATTCTTTCAAACCGACTTTTGCTGGGCACCTGATGAAAAAAATTCAAACTTTAAACTTGGTCTCCATGACAACCAGCATGCATGTAGGGCTTTATACTTGTCCCTCATGTGTCCCCTATGTAATTTGTAGATTCACATACAGGTACGGTGCGTTCCGGGGCTCTAGGGCACCCCAAATGCATAGCAACGGGCCGTACAGGCGTGTGTACGGTCCGTATCACTATGGGTACGCATACGCGAGCAAACCCATAGTGATACGGACCGTACACACTCGTGTACGCTCACTATCACTATGGGTGTGCTCGCGTATGCGTACCCATAGTGATACGGACCGTACACACGCGTGTACGCTCACTATCACTATGGGTGTGCTCCCGTATGCGTACCCATTGTGATACGGACCGTACACATGCGTGTACGCTCACTATCACTATGGGTGTGCTCGCGTATGCGTACCCATTGTGATACGGAACGTACACACGCGTGTACGCTCACTATCACTATGGGTGTGCTCGCGTATGCGTACCCATAGTGATACGGACCGTACACACGCCTGTACGCTCACTATCACGATGGGTAGGCCTACGGCAGCACTCCCATAGTGATAGGGAACGTACACACGCCCTCAGAGCGAATGTACGGTGCCTTTCACACATAACAGTGGTGACAGGCAGCACACAGAAAGGAATAGAGCTGACATACTTGTCCATGGATGGACATCAAGGCATTGTCTGGGCAGTACTACATGTGTGGGGCACAGGTGTGAAAGGCTGTGATGTGGCACATTACTCCTGAGTTGTGAAGGCAATAGATGTATGATGAGATATGTACAGATGTTATGTGTGATGGTGCACTATGTGCCAGACATGCCCTTCACTCCTTTGACATGTGTGCATGTCGTACAGAACACTTGAGATGAGCGTCACTGGCATGGCACAGTCAACAACACACGCAAGTGTCCCCTGATGCCCGCTACAGGGGTTACCACACCTGACATGTGACTACCCACGTTGCACGATGTGACTATGTCATGTATGTGTGGTGTGTTCCCATTAGCTTGATGTTGGTGTTCCCTCAAATGCATCTGCAGTTGCTGCAACCAACATGTGTCTGTGTGTAGATGGCCATGGCACACTGTTACGCACACCAGGCCACATGTGGTATCGGATGTAAGGTGTGTATGTATGCATGGGACACAGAGTAGCGTAACAAGGACCTGTCTGCATCCTCTCAATGTATGTGTGGTCAGTCATGACATGTACACCTTCATGGCAAGCTGTGTGGGCTGTCCTAGTGTAATGTCATGTGACCTGTGGCTCTAGTGTTCCGCTACCTGTCTCTGCAATCAATATCCTACTTCTGGTGATATGTTGATGTATGTCACTCCTGTATTGCGTCTGGCTGTTCACTTACACTGGGACACAGCTAGTCCCATGCCATGGGATGTGGAGGTTCACAATCCCCGTGTGTAGCTGGGTCTTGGTAGGAGTGTCACCTGGCAGCCATACGTGTCCAGGGCATGTAGCACATACCTGACTCCGTATGTAGCATATGTGTATTGACAGATTAACATGTGCTCAGTACATATAAATTGTTGTTGTAGTGCACTCACTCTTCCTTGTCACTTCCAAATTACTGCAGAGCGCCGCCTCTTCCCCGACCAATTCCGGACTTGGCTGACATGCGGGAGAATGACTGTATACGCTGCTACCGCTTCCCCCAACCGTTGATTGAGTAGTTGACGGCAAGGCTGGCACCACACCTGCAACCGCTGCACAGGTATCCTACGGCACTGACACCCAAGCTGAAGGTAATGGCAGCCCTACATTTTTTTGCCACGGGTACCTTTCAATATACCATAGCTCATGTTGGTGGCATGTCCCAGAGCATGTTCAGCCGTGTGCTGCATGATTTTTTAGAGGCCATGTTGCTTCACCTGGATGAGTTCATCCATTTCCCAACTCCTGAACAGTTGACAGGTGTCAAGCGTGGATTCTATGCCCTGGGAGGGATGCCCCATGTCATTGGGTCCATAGATGGGACACATGTGGCTTTGGTACCACCACAGGCACAGGAGGTAGCGTACAGGAATCACAAGCACTACCACTCCATCAATGCCCTTGTGGTGTCTGTTCAACATGGTGATTTCACATGTCTGTGCTCGTTTTCCAGGATCAGCACACAATGCCTACATCATGAGGCGTAGCAGGGTGCCTGAAATGATGACGCAGCTGCGCAACGAACGAGCATGTGTTGTTGGTGGGTACACTCTGTCTGTCCTGTATTTTGCGTAGACTTCCAGCCCGACTGCTTCTCCTGTCCTACTTATGTCCATGTGGTTTCCATGTAGGGGACGCTGGCTATCCCAACATGCCATGGCTGATCACACCTCTCCGCAACCCCAGCATGCCGGCCCAGCTCCGCTACAACACCGCCCATGGCCGGACAAGGCGAGTGATAGAGAGGACATTTGGCCTCCTGAAGAGCCGATTCAGGTGCCTACACAAGACCGGCGGCGCCCTCCCATATGCCCCGGCGAAGGTCTGCAAAATCTTCATGGTCTGCTGCATGCTGCACAACATGGCAGTTGAGAAAGCTGTGCCACTCATCCTGGATCAAGATGATCAGGACCATCCACCCGTGGAGGACGAAGGGCTTGGCAATGGGGCTAGTGATGTGGAGGATGTGGTTCCGCAAGAGGACATCCGGAGTCGGCTCATACGCGACTTCTTTGCTTAGTGGTGAGTACCAGTGTCTGAGTGTGCACGCATTGGTCCTTGTGTGGCATGTGTTGCAATGTGTGTGTCCATCTGCATGTATGCCACGTGAGTCAGAGGTGTGTGTGGATGTGTCACTCGAGTGATGGTGCCAGTGATGAGTGTATTTCCACAGTCATAATTGTGACCTAGCATGTTGTCATCCTTACATGTGTCGAGTACATGCACATGCAAGTGGATGTGCTTTTTGTGGCTGACTTCTTGTGTGTCTCTCATCCCCAGGTACTTGCGCATGCCGTCTGCTGGTTGCATTGTTGTGGCACTGTTATTCCTCATGGACACGTCATCGTGTGCTGACTCAGCGTTACACGCACGGACAAGTTTGGAAGTCTCCTTAGGGTAAGGGATGCATCAGGGGTGTATTGGGTGTGGCAGTTGTTTACGATGTGTGCACACTGGCCCTGTCGATGTTTGGTTCCTCTGCAGACATGTCGCATCACCATGGGACACATGACATGTAGCTGGATACACCTGAATAGATGGTCAGACTTGTTGACAGTCATCTGTAATGGGATAGTGGATTGTGATGATGGCATCAATGTGTGTAACACTGCCCTCGGACACATATGGTTTGCATTGGCTTGACATGGTGTGGGACTTCCACATCAGAGGATCAATGGTGTATGGCAGCCTCTCCGTGAGCAGCAGGGGGTGTTTAGCTGTTACCCAACACTTGTGTGCCAGTTCCATGGATATCAAGCATTTGTGGTGCAGAAGGGGGGTGCCAGTGTTGGACCCACATTTTACTCCACATGACCTGTGTATGTGTACTCCGAGTTGCCTCTGCATTCCGGAATACATGACTAATAAAGGTGTCCCTATGCCTCCAAGGTGCCTCTTCTCAGTCAATGCTGGTGTGTTGCCACGGTACATACGGCATGTCTGGCATGGTTTTCAGTGATAGTGGCTATGTGTCTATGTGTAGAGTAGCAAGATGCAAGCTGTTTGTCTGGGATTAGACTCTGTATTGTGCATGATGTCCATGACTGTGTGGGTATTGTGACATGTGCCATCCCCATGCATCCAACGTTGGCCAGGCCACCATTCTCTGCATCCACCTGACTCAAGCTTGCAGGACATGGTTCTGCCACCTGTCTACACATACCTGGGTGCCCCCCAGGACACTCCACATGATCCCTGACCTCTGCGCATGACTGTTGCTGTACTCAATATGTCTGTCGGCACGGTTGTGCGGCCACCCCCTCAGCTGGTTGGGCCCATCACGGGTGTGTATGGTGCTCCATGTCTGTCTTGCCTAATACATTGTGACCCATGTGTGTCCTGTGCCAGACTCAGGTCCCAGGGTATGGATGGTTGAAGTCATATGAGAACTCAGGCATGGTTAGACTTTACAAGACACATGTAAGGTAAAATTGCAAAATGTAGGCATCATCTCTTGATCGTGTAAGTTTTTATTTGTGTTGGGGTACGTGTTGGGGGGGGGGGGGGGGGGGTGTATGACCTGAGGGGCTTTCCGGGTGTGTGGAATCCAAAGTTCACTGGTGGAGTTGGTATCCTTGCCATTGGAAATCATCAGAGTCCATGACAGGCATGTTGCTCCGCATGTTGCTGGGCCTGCTGGGTCTTGATCTCCTCGAGGGTCCCCTTCATCTCGTTGAGGGTGGACACAACCTGGCTCATGCCCGTGGTGTCCTGCCGGTATGTGTCCAGGATGTTTCTTACATGGGAATATACCGGTTCCGCAGCCAACTGGTCAGGCTCGCGCCTCCGCCGTCCTCCACTCCCACCACCCCTGCCCACTTGCACCTGGCCTGCCCTTGTGGGCACATCGGGTCTCCGGGACCCCTGAGGGGTGGCATTTGCGTTGTCGCCTGCCTCCTCCCGGGTGCCCGGTACACCGTGTTCCTCCTGGTCAGCCTAGCTGCGTTGTGGTGGTGGGCAGGGATCCTGGGTGTCTCCTGGGAAGTGGCAGGAGTGGGGGTGGTGGTTGGCCCAGTTGTACCTGACACAGGTGCTGCAGGTGGTTGGACACCAGAGGGGCCAGGTTGGTCGGGGTCGTCCACAGAGTGGTGAGAGTCGTCGCTGCCGGTGGGATCGTCATCCCGCAGAGCCAGGTCCTGTGAGTCTTCCCCCCCAGTGTTGGGGGGTGATCCACGACGTTGACCTGTGTGTGAGAGAGACAATGTTATTTTTGTTCCATGCAACATCCATGTTTCATTCGTTTCAAAGTTGGCACATTTCCTCTGGGTATTTGGATATGTCTTGCATTCCACTCACAGTGCACTTGTGCATGGGTATGTCCCTTGGCCACAGCTTTTGAGACTTTACCTATGTGTGACAGTCTTACTTGCTGCGTCAATTGTGACTGCAGTCAGCAGTGGAGTGAGCAGGTGTGGCGAGCCATGCATTGGCGCCTTCCGTGTTGCACTGTACGTGGGCACATGGAGTTGTTCCACACACTTATATAATGCAGGTAGCTGGCGTTGTGCTCGTGCACAGGTTGAGACATGGCCCAGTGTTTTGCCATGGAGAAGAGAGGGGGATTCAGGCACTGGCCACCCTTGTCTACATGCACGCAGTCCACCTGCTGACGAGCAGACATTCCCACACCACCCAAGGCTGAATTGGTCTCCCTGTGTATCCCTTTCTCACTCCCTCTCTGTCCCCCTCTCCCTCCCTCCCTGTGTCAGCCTCCTCCCTGTGTCTCCCTCCCTCTCTCTCCCCCTCTCCCTCCTTCTGTGTGTCACCCTCTGTCACCTCAGCCCAGCTTCCTAGGCACACACTTTTTGCAGATCTTTGAAAGGCCCTTGGCTTGTTCATGTGAGTTTGTTTCTGATCTCCAGGCACCCATTGGGTGTAGTGTCTGTGTCTGCGCTGCTGCTGTGGTGGTGTGTGCTGCCACTCTTTCACAGTGTTGGCTGTTCATTAGCTGCTGTCATGTGCAAAAAGTGCCTTCACCCCCATGTCTTCATGCAAGGCGTCCGCCATTTGCAGGCACGTCTTTCCTGTGTGGGGACACACTGTTTGTCTGGCTGTGACCTAGGCCATATGGGCAGAGGGCATTGTTGTATGCTTCTGAGTTGCACTATGTGATTTTTGAGGCCCACACTCCCGCCATCCGGGTTACCGTGTCTTGTGTTGGTGTTTTCTGTGGCCTGTGACTTGGCATTGTCCAGCTGGGTGCATGGGGCATGGTGGCGCTAGTGGCATGTGCGTGTTTATGGAGTGTGGTTGAGTCATGCGATAGCTTTGGGGTGGTTGCGTGCATGATTGTGAGTTTGGTTGTGGATGACGTTCCCCCCCCATGTGAGGTGAGTTGTTTGTGTACTCACCAGGCTCTCGGAGTCCTTCTACTCCCTCCACTCCCACCAGCGGCAGTATGGCCATCACCTTCTCCTCCCAGGGATGGTATTGTATGCGTCTGCGGGGCGGCCCTCCTCCAGTGATGTTGGCCTGGTTGTGGTCGTCGGTCATTTTGCGGCGGACCGTCCTCCGCAGATCGTACCACCTGGCTTGGCATTCATGCCTGGTCCTTCTGGTGGACGCAACAGCATTCACAGCATCGACAATCGTCTGTCACATGGCTGTTTTTTCGGAAATGCTGGTCTGTCTGACCAATGTTCCAAAGAGGTGTGGCTCGACTCTGATGATTTCGTCGACAAGGACCTCCAACTCTTGGCTAGTGAACTTTGGATTCTTGTTAGTGGGCATGGTGAGGGGTGTGGGTGTGGATGGTTGTGGGGGTGTGGGTGTGGATGGTTGTGGGGGTGTGGGTGTGGATGGTTGTGGGTGTGTGGGTGTGGTTGTGCAGGTGTGTGTGTGAATGTGATGAGGGGGTGTTTGTGAAGGTGGTTGTGTGAAGGTGTGCAGGTGTAAGGTGTAGTGGAGGTTGTAGTATGGTGCAGTTGTTTCTCTGTGTGGTCTGGCAGCAGTGGGTCTGTTGCACAGGATCATGGTTTGTGTGTGTTGGGCCTTTTTATTGGTCCATTGGTGGGTGTGGCTGTGTTTGAACTTTGGGTGGGTGTGTTATAAGGAGTGGTTGTGTTTTGGGCCTCTGTTTGGGAGTTTGGCAGTTGCAGGTCAGTGAATAGGTTGTATTTGTGCTTGTTGGACATGTTTTGTGGCTTTGTGCGATTCGAATGGAGTCTTCTTGTGTTGGTTTGCTTTGTCCTGGTTGTGTACGTATGTTTTTAGCGTCTGTACGGTGCGTACATCGGCCATTTTGTTGTACAGTGCTGTCCTTGTCTCTGGCTTGGTACGACTCGTACATGCGCGATGTTGGGTGAGGGTGCTGGTGTTGGGGCCTGGGGTGCGCTCCGTACTTAGACTGGTGGGGTGTGTGTTCGCTCCGTACATACACGGGTGGGGGTACGGTCCGTACATACACTGTTGGGGTGGGGGTACGCTCCATACATACGCGGGTGAGGGTACGGTCCGTACATACACTGTTGGGGTGGGGGTGCGCTCCATATATACGCGGGTGGGGGTATGGTTCGTACATACACTGGTGTACATACACGGGTGAGGGTACGGTCCGACCATACACTGTTGGGGTGGGGGTACGCTCCATACATACGCGGGTGAGGGTATGGTCTGTACATACACTGTTGGGGTGGGGGTACGCTCCATACATACGCGGGTGGGGGTACGGTCCATACATACACTGTTGGGGTGGGGGTACGCTCCATACATACGCGGGTGTGGGTACGGTCCGTACATTCACTGTTGGGGTGGGGGTACGCTCCATACATACGCGGGTGAGGGTACGGTCCGTACATCCACTGTTGGGGTGGGGGTACGCTCCATACATACACGGGTGGGGGTACGGGCCGTACGTACACGGGTGTATATACACGGGTGGGTGTACGGTGTGTACATGCATGGGTGGGGGTTCGGCGCGTACATACGAGGGCTGGGGGGGTGGTTGGGCGCGTACATACGGGGGCTAGGGGGGTGTTCGGCGCGTATGCGGGCACATGTCTCCATGGTTGCTATGGGAGTTCGGTGCGGACGGTGTTTTTTCCATACGGTTGTAACATCGGACGCACGGGATGGATCGTACTTGCGCGGTCGGACTTCACTTTTCACATTTGTATGGTAAATCGTCCGGGGACGTGTCGGACACATTTTCCGACCCGAGGACGTGTGGGGAATTATTCCCAATGCGATTCGTATGGACTTTTTCCCATGCGAATCGTACTTGGCAGTTTGTACGGCACTTGTACGATTCGTACGGTAAAAAGACCGGATACGAGTCGTACGGGGAAATTTTTTCCAGGATCCTAATCGGCACCTAGGTGTGGGACTAGGGCTAGGACCTCTATTGATATTAGGGTTTAGAGCCTGATTGGGTGCTTGGACTAGGGTTAAGATTGGCTGTAAGTTCTTGGTCTCCTATTGGTTCTATAGATTAAGGCTAGTGTTGTGATTGGATTAGATTACGGCTAGGGTTCCCATTGGCTGAAGGGGTCACCTGACTACTAGGGCTATAAAAGGCCAATGCTTTGGGCGTCTCAACCCGGTTTTCTCGGCTAAGGGCGGAGAGGACAAGGGCAGTTGCCTGTGTGAGCCTGTTCGAGACTGGTGGGACCAGGGCCAGAAATGCTGCCCATTTTCTCATTCAGTAATACCCACCCTACACCATCCACATCCACAGAGTAACACACTCCCACCAAATAAACACCACACACTTACTACAAACAAACCCTATGAACAAATCATTGTACCAAAATACATTGCAAAACCACACAAACCATATCTATATACCCTTCCATTCCAGCTACCACACATTTCCACCATCTCCTACAAACAGTACACAACTCCATTCTATACCACTAACTCCCCATGCTGCTTTTATTCTCGCCTTCACGCTTGTGGCGGCCGTCTCGGAACGGGGGTGGTGTTGGTTTAAAAAAAAAAAAAGTACTTCCCATTTCCTTCACCGTCGTGCTGCAGCACATGTCTCCTCTGTCCTCTTCCTCACGACCTACCGGAAGCACCCAGGCTTCTGGATTCTCCTAGCCAGTCATGACGCTGCTGGAGCAGTATCGTGATTGTTCCTGTTTGGACGCTCGGGCTGTGCCTGGGGAGGCTGGGCATATTCTCCACGGGGCTAGGCAACACAGCCCAGTGGAGAACATGCCAAGTGTGCATGACAGTTTGGCCTGGCCTCTGTCATGTGCACTTAAAGGAGGGCAAACCACTCCTTACTCTGTTTGGCGTCACAGAGCTCAGCCCCGCCCACACCTGGCTTAGAGCTCCATCCTTGCTCAGTCCTTGCACTGTTTTATCCGTCCTTCACAACCATTCACTGCTTTCGCACAACTGATACAACGAAAGTGTCAATTGTTTTAGCTTTTGTTGAGTGCAAAGGTATTAATTCAGAAAACTTTACTATCATCTTATACAGGTACACAACGATTAGCAGCAGTGAAACCTCCATTTAAACGTGATACGTGTTTGTACCCTTTTCTGTGTATAGTCAAAATGTAAACATGCAAAATGATTAGCATTGCCAGTTCCTTTTCTAAGCGTATTAATATCAAAACTGTCATATAACAGGCACTGGGAGCCAGGCTTAAAGCAAGGTATAATTACTAGAGGTGGGCGAGTCAGCAAATTAACAGGGAGACCCGACCGAGAGCAAAGCTAAGGCTATCAAGGAGTTAAAAGGGACCGTACGTGGGCGAGCCGAGCCTTGAAAATATTTGACTTGCAAATCATGCACTAAACATTCTGTTTGAATAGATCAGTGTTTTCAAAATTCTGGAGTGTTCCATCTTATTACACCACATTTTGTTTCTGCACCAGAAAGTACTTATTATTGTGAGGGCTTTTGTATCCAAAGGTAAACTTACACTTTTGATGTAAGTTTACTATTTTTTGCTAGTCACAAACTATAATTGTAATTTTATGTGTAGTATCTTTATGCCTACGGGCAACTGCGCACATAAAAAGGTTGGACTGTCTTTGCAGTCATAAAGATACTACATGTAAAACTACACTCGTAGTTTGTAAATAGTAAAAGAACTGTAAACCTACACCATAAGTAAAAGTTTACCTTTGTGAATAAGGCTCAGAATTCTTAAACCTGTACAGGGAGATAAATATTCCTGCTCCCACCCTGATTTTTTTTTTTAAACATGTTTTTATTGGCATTTGTTAGTAATTTCGTTACATATCATTGTTGGATGACAATATCGCAGAGTACAAGTGTCCCATCAGGGGAGATCAATCATCACGTTTACAATAACCTTCACCACACTCCTGTGCAGTGTAACCGGTGTTTGCCATACTATATAATACCAACCAGGGAAGGGAAACTAGGGGCAGCCATGGACCGTCAGAGAAGGGTCAGCCAGACTACAGCTCAGGTGGTCTGTAGGGCAACTGGTGAAGCAGCGCACTGGGAACCCCTGGGCGGGGTACGACTATGCAGGTGGACATACGGCATGGGTGCAGGCCCCGTAGCAGCGGGGAGAGGAACCTGGCCCCCCCAAGGTGAGTGTGTAGTATTAAGGGGGATCGTCACCTGGGTGGGTTTGTGTCGCGCGTGGCTGTGTGGCAGTATGGGTTGTCGCGGTCGTGTTCTGATCAGCTAGGGGTTGGGATTGTTTAAACTGATGCATTATCAGCGCCCACTCCAGGGATATCGGGGTTTTGCGTATGCCCTTCGCCTCCTCCTCTCGCAGAGTGTCCTCCTCAGCCGCAGACCACTTGAGCACCGCCCCCCTCCATGCCGCCATCGGGGGGCCCGTAGGGGAGCGCCAATTCATAGCTATGCATCGCTTAGCCAGGAGGTGTGCTAATGAGACAAATCGTATAGGCACTTTGTGCCGCTGCTTCCGGCCCATTATCCCCAGTGCGCAGTACTCCCAGGTGTCTAGATGGGGCAACCCCGTGAGCTCACGGAGGTTCTCGTGGATAGTCGACCAGTAGATTTGGATCCCCGGGCATGACCAAAACATATGGAGGAAATCTGCATCCTGCGCCTGACAGCGGGGGCAGAGGAAAATTGTATCGGGATAGAAACGCTGGAGGCGCGCTGGGGTCAAGTAGGCCCTGTGAAGAATGTAATATTGTATATTTTTGAAACGGGCGTTCCGAGACACTTTTTTGGGAAATTCGAGTGCCCTGTCCCATTCGTTGTCATGAAACGCCCGTCCCACCTCCTCCTCACAAAGGGTCCGCAGGGGCGCCAATGATAGGGGCGTCAACTCCCGAATGGACTTGTACAGCCAGGTGGTGAGGTGACGACCCCGTCCCATTCGCAGTATCGTGTGGAGGACTGGATGCGTGGGGGGCTCTCCTAGTGTGAGATCACAGTACGGCAGAAAATGACTAAGGAGCTGGCGGTGCCGCAAGAATTGTCCCGGGGGAGATCGTATTCATCAATGAGTTGCTGGAATGGCCGGAGGTGTCCCTCCGCGAATAGTATTTCTGCCTCGGTGACCTCCCGAGAGGTCCACTCCCGAAGCATGGCAGGGGTGAAGAACCGGGTGTTTTTGGGCCAGCCCACCAGCGGGAGCAACGGTGAATACGAGGGCCTATCTGGTGCGAGTCGGTGTATGCGCCGGATGCACCCCCGGGCCACCTCCACCTGGAGGGGGTAAGTCCCCGCCGGGCGGGATCCCGGCACAAGCAAACGGCATAATTCCGGTGTCGTTATCCGACCCGCGATCGTGTATGTTTCGGACGTGTGCCTGTTCCTGCTCCCACCCTGATGACAGCTATTTGTGGACTAAGAGGTAAATCAGTTATCATGTGTGGCCTAGATTCATATTATAGATGTAACAACATTATAGGCTAATAAATCAAACTCAGTAGAGGTTTTTATGTAGTGCACATACCAAATTCTTGTTGTTTGAAAATGCTCTCACGGAATTATGAGCAAAAATAAGACTCAATAAATTACACATTTACCTTGGATCACACAATTTGATCAAGCAGGTGAACCCGATTTAGCCCAAATGTTCCAGTTTCGTACTGTGCAATTCAAACGTAAACCCACTAACTGAATATCTTTTACTAATGTAGGAGATTAATGCTGGTCCTTCATTCTTGGAGGATGAGATTAGAGCATGATAGAACCCAGTTTGGTAGTTTTATGTAGCTCCAGCTTTTGCCAAAGACACAAGCGTACTTCACAACAGACTGTTTTACACCTTTCTTTCCAGCTCAGGGATATTTGCTGGGATTTGAACCTGGTTCACAAGGTTGCATGTACTGCAGCTATAGCCCCTGGCACATCGCCTCGTGTGAAAACTCAACTCTATTTGACCTTGAGGTTTCAAGTGGACCTTGAGCTAAACCAAAAGCGGGCTTCTGGTTCAAGCCTGGTTCGAACTTTCAGGGACGCTCCCACCTCTAATTATGACTCTGGTATATCACGACCGAATCTGTTCACTTAGAGGTGAAAGAAGAACAGTGACAGGTTGTGGTCATAATAATTAATGTTAATATTGATGTTCTTTTGATGGCCTCTGTAAGAATGTGGGTTATTGGTTAAGGGGGGTGGACGCGACCACAATTTGTGTCAGGGTGAACTCACTCCAGCAGAGGCCAGCAGGTCTCAAGTAGGTCTAGGCTAGTGTAGTGTAGTGCAGCAGGTCAGCTGGGAAAGTCCTGGGAGGCCTCTGGCGCTGGTTATGTCCCTGTAGCTCAGACAGGTTGTCAGACAGGTGGCCAGCCAACTGACCCTTGGAGTCACTCAGGTTCGCATGTGATGAAGGTAAGCAGGTCCAGTCTTCTTTCTCAGAGCAGGACAGGCCTCAAGCAGCAGGTCAGCCCTCTGGAGGTCAAGATAGTCCGCAAGCAACAAGATAGTCTTCTGGTGGTAGCAGGGCACTTCTCTGGAGAACAAGTCAGGCTGCAATGTCCACAATTCAAGGAGCCTACTGTAGAGTGGCTCTGGAGGTCGAATATTTATACCTGGTGAAGTGTGGGGATTCCCAATACTATCTCCACCTCTGATTCTGGAAAGTCCTTCCTTTCCCTGTCAAGTTTTTAAGAAGTCAGGGTGACAAAGGACTAGTGTCAGGTTCTTTTGTGTGTGCTAAAGGCAAGCCCTTTGAATTGCAAGTGGGGCACAGCACAGCTCTGCCCCCAGCCATCCTGGCAGGATAGTCCACCAAAGCCATTTATTTTTTTTTGTTGTCCTCATACATATGCCAGATAGTGATTGCTCTAGATGGGAACTATCCAAGCCATAGCCATTTCTAGTCCACTTTTGTCTCACTGTTTAGAAGGAATACACAAACTCCATCAGCAGAGCCATCAACAGTCATATGACCCAGGATACTGCAGAAGGCACAAATGGTTAGGACAAGATGATGCCTGCTTTCTAAAACTGGAATTTTCAGCATTGCGAGGTAAAACCCGACTTTACGATGACAGAAGATTTTAAATTGCAATTCATTTGAGTGTAAACACCATATCTCCATCTGCTCTCTACCCAAAATTAGCACTTAATAAATGTAATAAGCTAACCTAGTGTTAGTCAATGAGAGAGATAATTCTTACAACAGTGAAAAATTGATCTGGAAGTTTTACCCTGCTAGGACATGTAAAACGTAGACCCTCATGTCCTACTTTTTAAATGCTGTACACCCTGCCTTATGAGCCTTTAGGCCCTACCTAAGGGGTGACTTATAGGTATGAAAAAAGGAAGGTTTAGGCACAAGGAAAATGGTTTATTTTGCCAGGTCAAAATGGCAGTTTAAACATATAGGCTGCAGTGGCAGGCGTGAGGCAAGTTTCTAAAAGCTATTTCAGTGGGCGGCGCAATAAATGCTGCAGGTCCAGATAACAGTTAGTTTACAGGCCATTTACTTGGAATTTATAAACAAATTCAATGTACTAATAAGGTATATGCTAATTGTACTATGTTTTAGGGAGAGAGGGCAAGCACACTAGTGCTGGTTAGCAGTGGTAAAGTCCAAACAGCAACCAAACTTAGTACATCAACAGAAGGCATGCAAACATCTGGGAAAGACCGTGCAAAAAGAGCCATGTGCTGCAGTCTCTGATTCCGTGGAAGAATGTTTGCACTGTGAACAACTCTGATGAAATAGCTACCCACTGTAAATCGGCCCTCTCCTCCCTAACCGACTAGATTGAAGTGCAGTCTCTCACCGACTCCTACAACTCGACCATCTCCAACATCATGGATGACTTTGATTCAATCCAACAAAAAAATGCCTCAACAAAACTATCCAAACCCTGGTTTAATGACCATTTAAACACGGAACAATGCAACCTGAGAGCACTCGAACGTTCCTGGCGATCCAATCCCTCTTTGGACCACCTAAAACTCCTTAGAGCGGCCAGGAGCCTTTACAACAAACAAATTAAGAGCACGAAGACTGACTATTTCAGACACCAACTTGATCAAGCGGCAAACCGCCCTAAGAAACTCTTCGAACTGGTCAAACAGCAATCAGCGGTTGGTCCAAATCACTCTGACCCTGGGGGCAGCTCTCCCTCCGCCGATGAACTTGCTGCTTTCTTCACTGAGAAAGCAAGACTCTTCACCATTGACCTCTCCTCTAAGAAGGATCTTTTGCCCTCCTCCAGTGACGTTTCACTTCCTGACCACCTATAAAAGCGCGGCTATTCTAACCAGAACCTCAAGAACAATGCGGCTCGGAGCACCTTCACTCCTTTTAGTGAAAAAGACATCACCAAGATCCTCAAGAATATAAACCAATCCAACCACTTCAATGATCCGTTGCCCCGGGCCATCTTCAAAGAAATCAAGAATGTACTCATCCCCACTTGGACAAAGATTGTAAACACTTCCCTTTCACAAGGCTTGATCCCCAACTGCTTAAAAGCGGCTCAGGTATCACCTATACTGAAAAAACCTAATGCAGACAAGGCTGATCTCAATACCTTTCGTCCTATCTCCAACATTCCCACCCTAGTAAAACTCTTTGAAAAATGCGTACAATCCCAACTCTGTGCTCACATAGAGAATTACCAACTCCTCGACCAGCATCAATCTGGCTTTCGAAAGGGGCATAGCACTGAATCGGCACTCACCCACGTTATGGATGACATTTTAAAAATGCTGGACCAAAACTAATCCTGCCTCCTGATCCTCCTGGACCTTTCCTCTGCATTCGACACGGTTAATCATGACAACAATCTTGACATTCTGAAAAACAGGATGGGTTTTTCTGGTCAGGTGCTTCAATGGTTTTCGTCTTTCCTCCACCACAGATCTCAAAGGCTCAAGGCAAACCTCTCTCTCTCCCAGCCCTCTCCAGTCCTCATGAGGGTTCCACAAGGGTCCGCCCTATCACCTATCCTCTTCAACCTGTTCTTGGAACCATTAGCTAACTTTTTAAACTCCACGGACACTCTCTTCCATATGTATGTATGTATGCGGACGATACACAGATCTATGTGAAAATCCCTTCCACGGAAAATCTCATCTCTCTCAACACGATCTTATCATCTACTCAAAGATGGTTAACTGGGAACCATCTCCTTCTCAACTCCGCCAAAACAGAATTCATGGTCATCTCCCCTCCGAACCACACCCCCAAACTTGACCTTTGGTTAAATCTCCTCACGACATTCAACTGCACTCCTCTCATCATAAGGTGTGCAAGGGAGCAAATCACCGGTTGAGTACACTCCAGGATATCAAACCTTTTCTTCCTCAAAACGATTTCAAACAGGTGGTCCAAGCGCTTGTCCTGCCGAGGGTTGACTACGGCAGTGCGACCCTCTGTGGCCTTCCTAAATACACCCTGGCTCCCCTAAGTGTATCACTGAACTCCGCGGCCAGGCCGGTGACGGGCTCCAAGCGAAATGAGCACATATCCCCTGTCGAAAAATCTCTCAAATGGTTGCCGTATGATGCACGTATTCAGTTAAAGATTGCTGCTCTGATGCACAAAGCTCTTCACTTAAATACTCCCAGGTACCTTGCACAAGAGCTATCTTGTGGGGCAAGAAACTCAAGGAGTGCCAATACTTTCCTCTTGAAACCACCCATCCTTAGGAAGAATAGAACCTGTCACAGAGCCTTCTCAGGCGTTGCCCCAAAGATATGGAACTCTCTTCAACGGCGTTCAAAGTGGAAGCCAAAAGATTCTTTATGAACAAATTCTTACCCTAATTGGGCTTGGCCCACCTGCTCAAAGTCATTGCTTTTACCTCCTTTGTATCATCTTGTGTTAATTCTCCTCTTTTCCTATACAAAGACCCCTTCAGGGAGTGCTTTTACTTGTTTACTGTATTACCTTCCTTGGACATTGCTCTCACTTCCACTGTACCTTCTTTTGTTTCTACTCCTCTTTTCCTTTTAC
The DNA here is from genome assembly GCF_964204655.1 of Triturus cristatus. Lineage (NCBI taxonomy): Eukaryota > Metazoa > Chordata > Amphibia > Caudata > Salamandridae > Triturus > Triturus cristatus. Next base: position 396,749,313 of record NC_140589.1, read on the forward strand.
AATGGCCCCATCTGTGCTCGCTTTTATTTGCCTAATGTTTTACCTTCCATGGTGCAACTGTCCCTGAATCAGTGATCATTCCTGTTTGTGTGTCATGACTACTTGTTAGCGATTTTGCATGTATGTCCTCCTCCCATCCTAATGTAAAGCGCTCTAATATCCCTTGGGATCTTGTTCGCACTATATAAAACTTTATGAATAAATAAAAATAAATATTGAAATGAGTTTTAGCAATTTATATGCTCAGTCACTTTTCACATTGGACTGTACTGTATTTATTTTAATTACCTTGCTGATGACACTGTGGTGTATACGTTTTGTCTACCTTTTTTTGGGGGGAGGAATGTGGAATTTGTAGAGTGAATTAATAAGTACTATTTCTGTGAGATGTTTTGAATTATTAATCTCTTTCAGCATTTTTTAATGTAAAGTAAAATGTCATTTGTAGGTCTGTAGGCATTTAATGCTTTCTGAAAATGGACACATTGACTGGAAACTGATGTACTTTGCACTTGAGAAGTACTATCCAAAAAAAGAGCAGTATGGAGACACTTTGCATTTCTGCCGGCACTGCAGCATTCTTTTCTGGAAGGTAAAATATTTTACATAATTTGTTCAATCATATTTTTGCCTTACCAAATTCTAGAGAGGGGTTTCTGTCCAGATACCTGCTCATTTCCTAACTGCTTAATGTAACTCTCTGTTGCAATAAAAGGCTTATACTCTGCAAACATGCAGATGTAGATTATTTTGTTTGGTTCATTAGTGTAACCAGTGAACCTTCATTTGTTCTGCATTCCTGGCATCCCACATATAACCCTCTCACAGAATACTTAAAGAAGGCTTAACATATTTACATGCAGACTTAATTTAGGTTTGCTTTGACATAATACATTATTGTTATTATTATTTATAGATTTACAGATCAAGCAGCTACCCAACAGGGTTGCACGTCACTGAGCAGGAGAACACTCAAGCCACAGAATGCAAACGATAGCACAGAAAGGGTTTTACTTGGCTGTAAAGGAAGACCATTAATTTCTTACAAAAGGTTAAATGCGATTGACACATCCTAAGTTCCAGTGGGAGGGAATTCCACTCTTTGGGTCCTAGGTAGGAGAACGAGAGCCCTCTCATACGAGCTAGACGGAATCTGGACACAGAAAACAGAGAAAGGCTAGCTGATCTCAGCTGTTGAGTGGGCACGTAAGGTTTGACCAGGCTTTGTATGTTGGGGGAGGGTGGTCCCAAACCATGTTTGGCCCAGAACATGTAGCACAAGGCTTTAAACTTGATTCGTTTGTTCACCTTGAGCCAATGGAGTTGATGAAGCAAAGGTGAGACTGAGGCATCTTGAGGCAACCGGAAGAGGAGACGTGCAGCTGCATTTTGTATGAGCTGTAAGCGATGGACGGAGGCTATATCAGTGCCCAAGTACAATGCATTGCCGTAGTCAAGTGTGGAAATCACCAATGCCTGCATAACTGTTCTTTGGGTTGCAGGTGGAATTCACCAGAAATTCTTTTTAGCCACTTGAGACCCGCAAAGAGGGTCACAGTTACCCCAGTTACTTGGGCTTTGAGAGAGAGATTGTTATCAATAGTAAAACCTAGGTTTTTAACTATAGGTACCGGAGCAGGTAGAGGTCGCAAGGTGTCAATCCAGTGGTTAGTTCTCCAAAGTTTGGGATTGTTTCCCAGAATAAGAACCTCTGTTTTAAGACCGTTCAGCTTCAAGGCATTTCTGGACATCCACAAAGAGATATTACTCAGTCTGAACTGGACCAGGGAAGGGTCCTGATGCTGAGCGGCAGAAAAAGAAAAGATAATCTGGCTATCATCTGCATAGGAAAAAATAGTCAATCCCGACATCTCGGCAATGTCTGCCAGAGGGCGAACATAGAGGTTAAAAAGCAAAGGTCTCAAAATCGAGCCCTGCGGATCTCCTGAAGATAAAGCTGTTGGATTTGATTTTGTGGTAAGGGAGAAGACTTGGAACAAGCGATCTTTAAAGAAAGAGATCAGCCACCTCAAGGCCACACCCTCAATACCTGAGGCTTCAAGATGATCAGCCAAGATGGAATGTGAGACCTTGTCAAAAGGCCCACTCAAGTCTAGTAAAATGAGAGCTGCCGAGCCACCACCATCAAGTTGCTGCCTGAGATATTCCGTGACCCTAAGCAGAGCTGATTCGGTGCTGTTGCCAGATCGGACTGTGTTGGATGAAATAAATTGTGAATTGCCACGTGAGAGGAGAGTTGCAAGTTGGTATGTCTTTCCAAAACTTTAGAGAAAAGAGAAAGGAGGAATATAGAACGATAATTTGACCAGCAAAAAGGATCAAGATCGGTCTTTTCCAGTAAAGGAAGCACAATAACGTGCTTCCAGTTCTGAGGAACGTGACCTGAGCTTAGAGAGGCATTGAGAAGCTTAAGAATCATGCTAAGGACTGACTCGTCTAGAAGCCTAAGCTTGAATGGGGGAAGAGGGTCTAGTGGGAAGCTGAACTTGATAGTTCCCAGCAATGATTGGAGCATGGCCAAGTCCAGCAGGAGCCAGGCCCTGATATGTCGAGACTCCTCAGAAAAGGAAGCCTGTGAAAGTGTGTCAGTCTTATCAACATAAGAGGTAGCAGGGAACAAAATTAGTCTGAATCAAGTTGGCGGTAAATGGACTCTACCTTATTAAGGAAAAACATCTCTAGTTTGTTACACTGATGTTGCATGAGTGAGGGAGGAGGCGGAAAAGTACTAGCTGCTGAAAGTTCTTTCCCCACTTTAAACAGGGTTTTCTGGAAGTGTTGGGAATTTGTGATCCTTTCCGTAAAGAAGGTGGCACAAGCTGATCTACCCAGAGCATTTTTTTTTCAGTGCTGCCAAGTAAACTAACAGCCTCTGGTGCATAGTGGTTCCTCCCCTGCCTCTTTCGCACTTTGGAGCATTTTGTATCTTGTTTTGAGAGAGTCGGTGAACGAAGGGGCAAGAGGGAGCATTCGGAGTTGAAGTTTGGCTAACAGGAAGTGCCAAATCAATAGTCTGAGAAAGCCAATGATGCACAGACATTTGGTCTGGGTCAGGTGACAATACATCTGGTGTTGAAGGCAAGAACGACACTGGTTGCCAAGCACATAGATCAAGAATAAGGTACAACTTTACTTGGGTATATTCATCAGATCTGCACAGAGCCAAGACCAGGCATCACAGTCTATTACATTGTACTATTTATATAATGCTTCACGGGTCACATATCACTCCGAGTTGCATCCGGGCCCAGAGTGACATTTTAATAAAATGTTTTTGGTTTAAATGGTTATATTTGGATCTATAAGGGAGGAGTTGGGTGAGGTGAGTGAGGTTTCAAGATGTGTTCTAAATATTGTGAGGTGGCGACACTGCATATAAGCATGAAGGTCGGAAGAAAAAGTCTAATAAAATACATTGTTGCACCTGCTAAAAGCTACCCTTACTCAAAAGACAACTTTAACAAATAGTTTCCATCATTGGTTCTTTCATAGATTCACATGCTTGAATCATTCCATCTCTTTAGTGGCACAGTCACCTCATTAGAAAAGACCCAAATTCCAGCCAATGAGGTGAGAGTGCATTAGACACCATGGAGAGTACCTCATCATCTGGAAGTCTTGGGAGACTGAGATCAAGTCCATGCTTCACAAATGGGCCCTGGAACCATCCCTTGACTGTGATGAAAGGGGATTCTAATCCACATTGTTCCTGGTCAGGAAAAAAAACGAGAGGGGAGTCCAATGTGGCCATCCAGCAATTCAACAAGTACCTAAGGAAGCAGTCGTTCAGAGTAGTAAGCCTATTTTAAGTATTTAGATTGCTGAAGAAAGTGAAGATAATGGCTTCCGTGTGGTGGCCATGTAGCTACAAGATACCTGCTTTCACATACCCATTCACACCAAACATCGCAAATTTCTTAGATTCGAGGTAGCTGGGAGCCGTTATTAATGTAAGATTCTTCCCTTTGGTCTCAACTCAGCACCACAGATATGAACAAAATGCATGGCACCAATGGCAGCATTTTTATATCATCAGGAAGATCACCTTTCTGTACTGAGATGACTGACTGATTAAGGGGAGGACTGCAATAAGAAAAACGTTCACCAATGCATGTATCAAACTATTTGGCAACCTCAGTCTAACCATCAATTTGGCCAAATCGAAGCCTCTGCCCACTATATTGATCTCGTTTCTAGATGCCTTTTTCAACACCAGGATTGGCAAAGCCTTTAAATTGGATGAAAGAATTGTGCACTTCAGTGTGTCTACCAGCAGACCCAAAAGCTTGAAACTACCTTGGTCGTTCTATCCAAGTCATTGCTGGGAAAAATATTGTCTTGCATTTGACCAATTTTTTTCTAAAGACTTTGAATGTGGCCTTTGGTAGAGTGCTTGCATTTCCTGTGGCGTCAAGTGGCCGACGAGTCACAACCAAATCAAGGTTGTCTTAATATGATGATTAGACCAATCCAATCTCTCAAAGGGTTTAGGCGTTCAGTCGCAAATAGCCCACTTTGTCATTCACTGGGGTGATAGGGTGCCGACCCTCAAGAAAGGTCATTAGGCGATCCAGGACAAAGACTTTTGTATAGATATCTTGAAATTTAGAGCCGTTCAAAGGGGATAACATTACTTTTTTTTTTTTCCCCAAAAGAAATGCCAGTTTAGGACAGACCAGAAGATACCACTGTGGTGTTTTAGATCAACAAATAAGGCAGCACAAGTTCTCTTACCTTTTAGAGTAAGCACAGACCCTGTGGGACTCGCCAATAACTCAAGGAATAGAGCAGAACAGTTGCCAGGTGCAGTGAATACTTGGATGTATCCCTTCACCAGGACCAAAAGCATCTCCCTCAAAAGGTAATTGAATCTTGTTTGAATGGTCAAAATATTTCTTAAATGGTGTCATCAAGCATGACCGTTTTGTGATGCCATTTGATAGGAAATGCTAGTGTTTCACCAGTACGCAGTGGCATCTGTAAATGAGTGAGGAATTCATTTCCGGTATCTTGGTACAAAATATGCGTATATGCCTTTTCTCCTTTTCCCCTCATTCCAGGATTTCACGGCAAAGTCAAGAGAGAACCATGCTGACCTATCCCGATTGCTCCAGCTCAGGGTCACCAATATTTGTTCACAGATGTGTTCAGAAGTTGCACCCATCCTTCTGGGGGTGAAATCATGAAGTACATTTGAGGGGCAATGTATAGGTTCTACACCACACATCTTCAAGCTTATCCAGTATTGGGGTATCTTTCACAGATTCACATGCCTTAATCATTCCCCGTCACCGCGGCGGGAGTCCCCCAGTAAATACAAAGGTAGTGTCAAAAATAATAGTAGTAGTAGGCCCCAAAGAAAAGGCCTGATGCCTAGATCTTAGCAGCCTATCTACATCATTATGCCAAATGAACCAATAAATTGGTACCAACCAATCAGCTATCAGCACCCTCTAGAACACTCTCAGCAGAGCCAGTTCTCCTCAGATTTTCACCGCACGTCGTGTGGAAGGGAGTCTCCCTGAGTGCCACTCAGTTTTCTACTTTATTCCATGATGTCTGGCAAGAAATCCTTGTTCAAGTCCTGCAGAACCTGCCCCAAGATGGGGGTCCATGTTGATGACCAGCATATGGACTGCATCTACTGCCTCTACCCTAAACATGAGGTAAAAGATTGCAAAATTTGCCGGACCTTCCCTACTAAGACTCTTAGGGATAGGGAGGCGAAAGTGCTGTTATGGCTTAAATAATCTTCGGCTGAAGAGGATGATAGAGCCTTGACTTCCAGCAAGAGAGCTAGGTCGCATGACAGCTCTTCAAGCGAGGGGAAAAAACACCATAAATCTTCCCACTCTACTTCTGGCCCTTCTCAGAGGACTCCTCTCATCTCCTCTGGGTCAGCGCACTCTCCTCAGGACTCTGCTCTCAAGGACTCTAAAAAGACGTCTTCAAAAACTGTGAGTAAAAGCCTTTCAAAATCTCTGGCTTTCCCTCCGTCGACGATTTCTGTCACTTCTTCTGCTCCTTCGTCGACGGAGACTGTCTCGACGACGTCTATCACCTCTCCTATACTGTCGATGAGGATTACTATCCTGTCGAAGAAACCCGTCGTCGAGGAATCGTCAACGAAGACCTCATCGACGAAGTCAACATCGAAATCCATATCAACGACGTTACCGTCGACGAAGCCTCCATCGTCGACGAGAGAAGTATCGTCGACGAATATGCAGCTGGTTACTACCCCGTCGATGAAGGTCCAGTCGACGTCGAGCCAGTCGACGAGGGACCCGTCGACGTTGAGCCAGTCGACGAGGGACCCGTCGACGTTGAGCCAGTCGACAAGGGGCCCGTCGATGATGATCTTGTCGATGATGATCTTGTCGACATCTAGCTCGTCGACGACAACTCCATCGACTGGGGATTTACCTTTTCCGTCTGCGGCACCTATATTGCTTATAGCTCCTACTCATTCAACACCTGTTTCATCTAGGAGTTTTCAGCTCAAAACATTTAAAAGACATGAAGATAGCGATATTTCACCGCTTACTCCCTCACATCTCCTGGAAACATATGTGCAGAAAGAGGATGATGATTACGAGGACGAGGAGGAAGAAGGACCATTTGGGATAGCGCATCATCCTTCTGAGCTACACATCAAATGTCAGGATGACGATGATGAAGAGGAGGAGGATTATCATGAACAATATTATCAAGAGGACATTGTCGTCCCGCATCACAGAGTTTACCATAGTAAACATCGCCAGATTGAGATGTCGCATCTGCCTCCAACTCTAATACAAGACTTGCAAGCCATGTTAGCAGATTACAGACAGCGTTTCCCCCTACAGTAAGTCATTCCACAGGTTCCACCACCACCTGGGCCGGTTCTGGATCCTTTGCCTTCACCTGACGCTCCTGTTCCAACGCCTCAGCTTCCAGACCCTCCTCAAGCCCCGCATCAGGGTCAGGACACGTCCTCCAAAGAGGAATTTGAAGAGAGTGAACTTCCAGCGACCATTCCAGCAGATCCTTGGGATTCTTATGTTATCCCTATGCCTTCACCGCAGACTCCTCTACCATCTGATTTGCCCCCAGAGGATATAGGGAGATTTCATAATCTAATGGAGCGAGCTGCTGCTAGATTTCAGTTGCCTGTAACGGTTGAACAATCTGAATGCTTCCTACATGATTTTAAGGAGGAATCCAGAAAGATTACGAGAGCTGTCCCCATAATTGATTACATCTGGAAAGAAGGGATCAAAATCATGAAAACTCCTGCATCTGTGCCAGCAGTGCTTCCACGGATAGACAACAAATACCGTGCTCCGGCCAATAGTCCATCCTGTCTCATTGGCCATCCTTGACCGGATTCGGTCATTTCCCAGCCTGCCCAACAAAGATCTAAGAACCCGGAAACACCCATTACTACACCGCCGGACAAGGAAGGGCGTCGTTTTGATTCGATCGGCAAGAAGTTTTCGACAATGGCAGCTGCCTCCATCAGAGCAGCTAACTCCCTAGCAATAATAGGGCATTATGACCGCCAAATGTGGTCAGAGATGGCTGGACTTATTGAGCTCATTCCGGAAGACAAGAGACAGGAAGCAAGAAAAATTCTATTAGAGGGAGAGCGCGCGGTATCTGAAACCATAGATTGCGCACTAGACATTGTTGATACAAACTTTCGCCAGGTGGCTGGTGCGGCAGTACTCAGACGCCAGTGTTGGTTAAGGCCACCACTTTCAGACCTGAAGTCCAGACAAAAATATTGGACATGGCCTATGATGGCGAATTGTTGTTTGGAAAATACATCGACGAAGCTCTCCAAGCAATAAAAACTGATACAGATACGGCAAGATCCTTGGGTTCATTGCAGTACAAACGCGGAACCTTCAGAGGTGCAAGAGGGCGTGGGTTTTCCTCTAGAGGAGGATACCAAAACCAGCAGAATAGACAATACCATCCCCAATATAGACAAACTTACCAATCTTCATACAGGCAATCCAACATGTCTGGTTTCTCTCGTCAGGGCGGAAGAAAAAGATCGCAAAATCAAGGACGGGACGCCAACAGAAAGCAGTGATCTCCGCAGGGCGCCTTCCACACCTATTCCCCTTCATGTGGGTGTGAACATTTCAACATTTGTGGACAAGTGGCAAGAAATTACATCAGACCAATGGGTTCTAGACCTGGTGAACAATGGTCATACCCTAGAATTTGTCACCAAGCCACCCACCATTCCGCCCAAGGGACACCCTCCCCCTCGTCTTCACTTATTATTCAAAGAATCTTTAACAATGCTCCTCAAGAGTGCAATAGAGAAGGTTCCATCACATCAGAAATTCCGTTTTTTTTTTTTTCCTCATCAAAAAGAAATCGGGGTAATGGCGCCCGATTCTAGACCTTCGCAACCTGAACAGATTCCTCAAAAAGCAAGGTTTTCGTATGGTCCCACTTGCAGAGATTCTACGTTGTCTCAACGAGGGAGATTTTATGGCTTCTCTGGATATGGAAGACACTTACTTCCACATCCCAATACATCCAAAGCATCGCAAATATCTTCGTTTCACTGTGGCTGTCGCCCATTATCAGTTCAAAGTGCTCCCGTTTGGACTAAAATCGATTGGTTAATCAAGGGTCCTTCGGAAAGAGCAGTCAAGATTGCCGTGACAACGTCTCTTCATCTTTTCAACTCTCTGGGGCTAATTGTGAACAGGAGCAAATCTCAGTTACGCCTGATGCAGGTCCTTCCGTTTCTAGGAGCTCTGCTGGATACCGTCCAGTGCAGGGCATTCTTATCTCATGAACGGCAGGTTCGTCTTCAAAAGCTGGCAATTCTGATTTCCAGAAGAAAGTCAGTTTCTGTCCACAGGTTTGCTTCACTCCTGGGGATGTGCTCTTCCGCAATAAATCTCGTCCCTTTGGCAAGACTCCGAATGAGACATCTACGGGAGGAGCTACACCTTCAGTGGCAACAGGCCGTGGGTTCCTTCGAGGACATCCTCAGAGTCACGCCACGCATGAAAAACGCTCTGCATTGGTGGTCACAGATGCCCAACTTAGCAGAAGGACTCACTTTCATACGGGATATTCCAGAATTTGTTCTCACAACAGATGCCTCCATGGAAGGATGGGGAGATCATCTCCAAGATTTACAGATACACGGAAAGTGATCTCCAGAGTACAAGAAACAACATATCAACAGCCTGGAATTGCAAGCAATTTTCCTGTCCCTGCAAGCTTTCCTTCCAAGGATTGCAGGTTCATCGGTACTGGTTCGGACCGACAATACCACCAGCATGTTTTACGTGAACAAGCAAGGAGGGACAAAATCGGCAACTTTGTCAAGAGAGGCTCAGGAGTTGTGGGAATGGGTCACACTCCACAACATAACCCTCAGAGCAGAACATGTCGGGGGTCTCCACAATACCCTAGCGGACACACTCAGCAGGTCCCAATCGGACTGCCACGAATGGGAGCTAGAGCAGCCTCAAGTGCTGAGGGTGTTCCGAGCTTGGGGCAAGCCGGCACTGGATTTGTTCGCAATGAAGGACAACAAACAATGCCGATATTACGCCAGCAGATACCCTCAACCGGGATCAAGGGGGAATGCCCTGTCCATGCGATGGTCAGGGATTTGTGCTTACGCTTTTCCCCCAATACCTCTAATCCCAAGGGTAATACGCAAGATGAAATTGGAGGGCTGCCGTCTCATCCTGATTGCACCCCGGTGGCCACGCCAGTACTGGTTCCAAGAGCTTCTCTTACTATACCAGGAGCAGCTGATCCGTCTTCTTCCGACACCCACAATGTTGTCGAGGAACAAAGGGCAGGTGCTTCACCCGGACCCTCAGTCTCTACATTTACACGCATGGCTCCTGATTTCTTAGAATTCAAGGACCTTAACATCCCTCAGAACTGTTGTGACATATTGACAAAATCGCGAGCTCACAGCACAATTAAGACTTACCGTCTAAAATGGAAGCGATTTTATTGTTGGTGCGAAGCTAACAAAGTTCACCCGGTGGAAGCTCGTGCGGAACAGATCCTCCCTTATTTGTTACATCTGGCAAGGTCTGGGCTCACCTTCTCATCAGTCAAAGTCCATTTAGCCGCACTTTCCAGATTCAAAAAGGGTGTTCAACTTCCTTCTTTATGTTCATCCTCTTTGATCAAACAATTCATGAAAGGACATTTCCGAGCGTTTCCTCCGATAAGGCTTCCCCCACCGGAGTGGGAACTTAACGCAACTAATGAAACACCCATTTGAGACGATCCACGAGGTTGCACTCAAATTCCTCACCTGGAAGGTTGCCTTACTTCTGGCTCTAACGTCCGCTAGAAGAGTGAGTGAGATTCAGGCCTTCACTATAAAGGAACCATTTCTACACTTCACTCAGGACTACGTGACCCTAAGAACTAATCTTACATTCATACCTAAAGTACCATCACAGTTTCACCTCAATTAACCTGTAAAATTAAGGACTTTCTTTCCAAATCCGCCTACACCAGCGGAAAGAACCTTACATTCTCATGATATTAAAAGATGTTTAAAATTCTACCTTCAAAAAACAAAGAGCATTAGAAAATCTGACCAGTTGTTCGTAGCTTACGGCCAAACTACTCTGGGAACTGCAGTCACAGAAACCACAATTGTCAGATGGATAGCATCTACAATTCATTTCTGCCATGACAAAACTCACAGGCCATTGCTAAGGAAAGCCAAGGCCCATGCCACAAGAACGGTGGCAGCGTCTACAGCGTTGTTTGCTGGGGTGACTCTTGAAAATATCTGTCATGCTGCGACATGGAAGAATGTCCACACATTCACGAGACATTACTGCCTTCAATCTTCGCATCAGGACGATGCAGCAGTCGGACAAGCTGTCCTACGCCATCTTTTTCTTTGAGGTCAGTTTCAGGTACCTTTTCTGTCTTTCAAATGCTATGTATGTCTTGCATTTTTTTCATGACTATGACATTTCTGCAAAGATGACATGTCTGACATAGAATGTTATTGCAGTGCATGTTTCTTTTCCCTGCGTATGTTACATGTTTTTGAATGATAAGGTTTGGTTTATTATACCTTTTGTTAACAAGTTGTGGATGCAATTGGAAGTGTATCAGCACTTGTCTCCCACCATCCGTAAACAACTGTATACTTGGTATACTGCTTGCTACTCTGATTCAGGCATGTGAATCTATGAAAGATACCCCAATACTGGATAAGAAAACAAGTTACTTACCTGTAACTACAGTTATCCAGTATTGGTATCTTTCATAGATTCACATGCACCCACCCTCCTCCCCGTAGAGTCAGTTCTCTATGTTTTGGGACACTTACTTCCCACTTGTGCTAAGGAAAATCTGAGGAAAACTGGCTCTGCTGAGTGTGTTCTAGAGGGTCCTGAGAGCTTATTGGTTGGTACCAATTTTTTGGTTCTTTTGGCATAATGATGTAGATAGGCCGCTAAGATCTAGGCCTTAGGCCTTTTCTTTGGGGCCTACTACTACTTTTTTTTTGGCACTACTTTTGTATCTACCGTGGGACTCCCTCCTCGGCGACGGGGAATGATTCAGGCATGTGAATCTATGAAAGATACCAATACTGGATATGGATATCTGTAGTTACAGGTCAGTAAGTTGTTTTCTTATGGGCATAGCTCCTGAACACCTGGGGTTTTCAGTTATACATACAGCAGGACTGCCAAGACATCCTAGCCTAAGCTAGGGCTTCTTCCACTGTTAAAACCTATCAAGTCAAATGGAACCATTTCTGTTGGTGGTGGCAGGACTCTAGTCTGCATCCAATTTAATACAACCTCATACAATTCTGCCTTACTTCCTGCATTTTGCTTGGTCAGACCTTAAATATGCTTCTTAAAAGGTACATAATTTGGCTGTCTCGAGTCTTGGGAGATCACCCGACACTTCATTTAGTTTACCAACAAGGATAGTTAAAGAATTTCTCCGTCTGATCAGAGCCTTTCTGTCTGTCTGAGTTAAACCTCCTCAGTAGGCTCTAACCAGTGTTCTTACTCTGTTAATGAAAGATCCATTCAACCCTATACATAAGGCAGACGTTTGTGTCATGGAATACAGCTTTACTGTTAGCCCTAACTTTTGTCAGACCAGTCGATGAAATACAAACATTTACTATCAAGCTCCCTTTCTATTGCTTTGGCAGGGATAGTGCTATTTTAGTACTAATCCAAAGTTGATACCCTTGGTGCCTATTGACCCTATTGACTTCCCATCTAAGTGAACTGGGTATATGTAAAGCCTTTTTTCAAAATCTGACCACTAGTATACCAAGAGCTCTGCACTCCTTGGACATTCGAAGGTGTTTAGAATTCTGTATCAATTAAACTAAAACATTCAATCGGACCAGCTCTTCATAACCTTTAGCCATCCATAGAGAGGGTCCTCAATCTTGAAACTTCGGCTAGCTAGATGAATTACGTCGTCACTTGTTTTCTGTCATCTTAAAACTTGTTATTCCTATGATCTAGAGCCAGCCCACTCAACCAAATGCGATGCTGTTACAATACCGTTTTCTGCTGGGGTTTAATAATCCGACATAAGCAGGGCAGCTACATTGAGAAGTTGTCATACCTTCACAAAGAATTACTGTCTGGATACTGATTCTACACATGACTTGGTTGTTAGCCAGGATATGTTGCAGCATCGGTTTTCATTAAGGTGAACCTCTTCATGATAAAGTTTCAGATATTACACAGTATGATATGCATTGCATATGTTTGAACACAGATTTAACTTCTGCTTGCTACTCTGATTCAAGTATGTAAATCAACGAAGTATCCAGTGCTGGAGAAGAAAAAAGTTATCTTTAACTACAGTTTCCCAGCCGTTTTACTGTTCATAGATTCACATGCGATCCTCCCTCCTCCTTTTTCCAGAGGCTCTATTCGATTCTGATCCTTTCACACTGGTGCATTAGAAATCTTAAGTATGGAAGCATCTGGCAGGGATGGGTTTTTGTGTACTCTGACCTCATTGGCTGAAGTTCATGTATTTTTGTAATGAGGTGACCGTGCTACTAAAGTGACTTTATTTCTTCTGTTTTCAATGCAAATTCTTTGACAATGCTATTAAAAGGTGGGACTCCTAGCTAGAGTACAGGGAATGATCCGTGAATATGATTGTATGAAAGATGCCAACGCAAGAGAAGTGTAGTTACACGTAAGTAACCTTTTTCTTTTGTACTTGGAAAGTGCCAGGTTTTTAGTGCTCCTCATAGATCAAGCTGTTGGTACATTTTTCTTATTCTGGCAGGAAGTGAATATCTTATCATAGCAATTTGTATGTGTTGCCACCAGTGCAACCTTTTTCAAATGGCAGAATGGCCAAGAGTGGAGCTATTTTAGTTTGTATAGATGTAGTTTGGTTCTATTTATGGAATATGGAATTTGAGATGAAGGATGAAATGTCCAGCACCATTGGCTAAGTACAGTATTTTAAAACTGATGTTTCTAGCTACAGGCAGCGAGAATAGAGATTCCAACTGCGTTCTATATTGTCTGTAATTTCTGAATCATAAGGACGGATGCTCCGAAGTATACACTCTTGCCATAGTGTAGAGTAGTATGTTGATGGTGCCTTGTACAATACTAAAGAAACTTAAATAAGCAAACACTCTACTCGGGCATTTCATTTGGTAAGAGAATGCACTTGTTCCTTGATTCTCTTGAGTGAGATTTATATGATCTTACTTATCCCATCTAGTCAGATTGTGTACTGGCGATAGGTGATCCATTTACCACAGGTTTGCATCTCAGTTTTTCGTGTGTTTAGCTTGAGTTGATTTGTTAGTATCCAATGTAAGTAGGCAGGAGGGCTTGGCATATAGAGCAGGAATTGAGATCAGATGGGCTCTCAAGCTTTTGCATAACTTGCAAGTCATCATAACATTTGAGACTGAAAGAGGAGAGGAACTTGAGAAGTGGGCTAGGTAGGCATTAAAGAGAGGAGAGAGGCGATATGGATCCTTGATGAACTCCATCCATCGAGGGAACAGGTGTAGAGTAGAAAGAGGGCAGTTATAGTACAAGGGATCTCTTGCAGACAAAGCAGACAGTCCAGTGAAGAATAGTGCCTAATCTTTCCATCATTTCGAGCCTTTGGAGCCAAGTAGGATGATCGACATAATCAGAGGCATCTAAGCAATCCAATAGCAGAGTGATGCTACTTCATTTGAATCCATGGTCATCTTAATTTCATGTGGCATTACGTGTAGGTTCTGTTATGTGACCGGGCAGAATCTTGTTTTGATGTAAGAGAGCAAATCATTTACTGAAGGCTGATCATTTTATGTTGGTAGCTGTTTCTTTCGGTTTGCTTTGAAGTGGATTATTGGAAATTGGGCAGTACTTGGAAGGGACTATTGGGCAGCGCTTATTTTTTGTTTGTTTTAGAATAGGTTTTGAGTTCATCTGAGAATGGACCAGATTCTAGTAATTGGTTGTTAATACCTCTGACCAGGATGGCTCCTGAGCTGTTGATGACTAGGTCTTTGAGGATATGTGTTTGACATTGGTCCGCTGGTCATACTGATGTATCACAGGCATTTGTAACATTGTCGAAATCATCTCTTCAGATAGAGGGTTAAAGGAGATTAGTCTGTGTTGTTGAATGGGTTGGTAATTCAGACTAATTTCTATGTTGATTTTCGTGACTTAATTGATTGTAGAATCAAGATATTTTATTACATCGTTTAGATTCAAGATGAAGCTTTTTGCTAGGCAGTCACATAGGTCTTTGCAGGTGGCAGATTTTGGAGGTTAAACATTCAGACTCAAAAAGTCTGTTACTGTCTTGTTTTTGTTAATAAGACAAGTAGTTTCAGAGTTACTCCTTGAGCAGTGAATCAGTTTTGCCTTTATAACCATGGTTTTATAGATAGATTCTGGTGTGATATTGCAGTAACTGTTTGTCATTTAGGTTTTTCTCGTTTCCAAAGAGCATTTGATAAAAAGTCAAGAGATTTGAACTCTGGTGTCATCCAGCCAGCTTTCCAATGTTGATGGGAGGTTATGGTGGTCTTCATTAAGTTTATTTTGTCTTAGACCGATGTCAATTTATAAGTTCCACTAGCCGACATTGTTGGCTTATTAGGTAAGAAATAGAAATGCTCAGTGTAAAAGATGGGAAGATTCGGATTGCTCATGCTCTAGCAGTAGCTCTTGGGATTGTAGCATAAACATAACTAGAGAAGAAAACGTGAGAAAGTTGAACTAAATTATAACAAGATTACTTAGTCCAATACATGTTTTTTGGTCACGTTGAGGCACGCAAGTTTAATTTTTTCGAGGTTGGATATGAGTTATTTGGATAGTTCACGTTTTAAAGTCACCAAGTATGCAAATGTTTGGATGTTCTAAGATGATCTTAGAGAAAAAGTCGAGAAATAGGTAAGCAAATGCAAGATTGTTTGGTCCAGGTCTTTTGATCAGAATGAATTGTTTTGAAGGAAAAACAGCCACCTCCTCGATTTGGCACACAACTAGGAGCATTAGGAGCATTATAGTCTGTTATGGACTTTATAGATAAAGATTTTTTTGTGGTTGGCATCTACAAAGAGCTGGAAGTGGGTCAGCCGGAGGCAGTGTTATTGTTATGAGCATGTTGTTTATAAATTACAGAATCATGGCTCAGGGCAGCAGGGCCTGTGGGAATAAGGTCGCCAGAGACCTCTACTTCTTGGAAGGGTGCAGCACTTGAGAGGTGTGCACCTTCTAACAGAGAGACTTCATGTCGACAGTAAAAAGCCTAACTCAGGCCTCTACTCTCTGATATGACCAGTATGCTCAGCTCAAGAAGGAAGTGTTGTTGATTTGGTTTTAAGCAACGCAAGAGTGTTGAGGCCTTTTATAGGCCTCAGACCTACTTGGAGTCAAACAAGAGGGAATAGAAAAGGTTAAATGTTCACAGATACAAAATATGTCAGAGGAATTATCTATGTACATTATTTTTTCTTGGCCCACTTTGAGATTTCCGAGAAAAACCCATCAGCCTGGTTGTTTGGTCTAAAGCAGACTCCTGAAAAGGGTTGTTTAGCATTACACATAACAGCCCCTGATTGCCAGAGCTCTTCCTGAAATTTGAAGACCGACCATTTCCTCTAAATTTTGTACTGCTTTGTGTAATTGACCCAATAACTGCACTTACATTTTTGAATACCTGTGCCTGTCAACATTGCATACACTTAAGATGTCCTGCACTAAATGCCCAAATAGCTAAACGCCTTAAAAGTAGTGACCAGTGTTTTGCACACAGGTGATACAGTGTAGAATCCACTCTTGTTAAATGTTAGAAAATATATGCATCAATCAATCAGGATTTGTAAAGCATGGCTAATCACCTGATAGGGTATCCAGGTGCTTGAATGCCCCGGAGGCTTATTCGAACAGCCAGGTCTTGAGGACCATTGGGATTCCAGAAGTGAGGTTATGGGCCAGGGATGTGGGGGTTCCAGGTTTTTGCTGCAGTGAGGGAGAAGGAGCTTCCTCCACTTCTGCTTTGGTACGTGCGGGGAATATAGGCAAGTGATGGTTGGTGGAACTTCAGGTGGTGGATAATATAGGTGGATCTTTGTTTGTGTAGAGCCTTGTGTGTGTGGATCAGCAGCTTCAATTGGCACCTCTTAGGTACGGAGAGGCAGTGGGATTCCCTGAGGTGGTGTGTGATAGGGGTTTGTTGGGGAAGGCCAAGGAAGAGTCTAGCTGTGGAATTCAGTATGGTCTGAAGTCTCTGTAGAAGGTGTGCAGTGATGCGTACATAGAGGGCATTGCCGTAGTCTAGTCGGCTAGTAATGAGGGCTTGTGTCATGGTGCTTCTTGTGTGTAGATGTAGCCACTTGAAGAGCTTACATAACATGCGCAGAGTGACGAAGCAGGTGGATGAGACCGTGTTGATCTGGGATATCATGGTAGGCTTGTTTTCAAAAACGATTCTGAGGTTTCTGGTGGGTTTGGAGGTAGTGGGTGCAGGTCCTAGGTCTGATGATCACCAAGAGTCGTTCCATGTGTTGCTGTTGTTGCTAAAGATCACCACTTTCCGTGTTCATCTGCAGGTAGTTGTTCTTCATCCTGTTGCTGACGTTTGTTATGCATCTGTGGAAGCTGGTTCTGGTGGTGGTGGGGTCATCAGTGAGTGAGAGGATGAGTTGGGTGTCGGCTGCGTAGGAAATTATGTTGCGACCGTGGGATCTGATGATGTTTGGCAGCGGGGTCATGTGTGCGTTTAAGAGCGTGGGGCTGAGGGATGAGCCCGGGGGACACCGCAGGGGATCTCCTTGGGTTCAGAGGTGAAAGGTAGGAGGTGGATCCTATGGCTTCTTTCTGTAAGGGAGGAGGTGATCCATCTGAGCGCGTCCCCTTGGATGCCAGTGTGGTGCAGTCTTTCGATCAGTGTGTAGTGGGATACGGTGTTGAAGGCTGCCAAGAGGTCGAGGGGGATCAAAGCTGCTGTTTCTCCTTGGTCGAGAAGGGTTGGGATGCCATCTGTGGCTGTGATTAGGGTGGTTTTGGTGCTGTGATTCCTGTGGAAAGCCTAATTGGGAGGCATTGAGTAGCTGGTTCTGCTCCTGGTGTGTTGTCAGTTCATTGTTGATGATCTTTTCCTGTACCTATGCTGGGAATGGGAGCAGGGAGATTGGCAGGTAGTTTTTGAGTTCACTGGGGTTGGTGGAGGGTTTTTTGAGTAGTGGTCTGACTTCGGCGTGTTTCCAGACATTGGGAAATGTTGCAGTAGCGATAGAGGTGTTGAGTAGGGTGGTTAGTTCCTGGCCGATCCTTTGGTTTCCGAGGTTGAAGATGTGGTGCGGGCATGGGTCTGTGGGAGATAATGAGTGGATTTATTTCATGGTGGAGGGGGTGTCCTGGGTGGAGAGCATGTTCCAGGTGGTCACTGTGTGGTTTGTGCTGGTCACGGTGGTGGCTTATCTGTCTAGGAAGTCTGCAGGTGTGGGTTTGTTGGTAGGTTACTGCAAGCCAATGCATACTCAACCCATCGTGATTGGATCAAAATTAGGTATATACCAACACAACGTTAGTTGCTAATGGCAGTAATAATGTGCGTTCTCACGTCATACAGCTGTTTGAGTCTTAAGAGGGAGTTTCTCTAGTAAGTGCTGATGAGAAAACAAACTAATGAAGTATGAAAACAAGTAGAGTAGATTTGTCACTTCTGCTGACATTTTCACATCTTTGAAAGTTTGTGTAAATGCAAAAGAATTATTTGGTTAGATGATTAATTTAAATTTTGGGACACTATCATCCATGACGAGAGCTGCACGCGCGGCTGTTTCCCTCATGGCTGAATAATACTGCTCTAAATCAAATGGAGATGTTTGAACTGGATTGCAGCACCTATGCTGGAGGGTGGGGGGGGGGGGGGGGGGGTTTCCTGGGAAGAGGTGGCTGAAATTTTTGCAGTTGTCATTATTGAGGTTGAGTCGTGTTCCATTGCCCTTGTTGTCCTTGTCTGTACAGGAGTAGCTGCTGGGTCCTTTGTGAATTCGCCTTTTTAAGATGTTTTCGAAGTTCTGGTTGACCTTTGATGAGTGATAGTAAAATGCGAGTGATGTGGCTCGCAGATAACATTGAGTTCTTTTTTCCTTTTTTTTGTTTTTTTTGTTTAAGTTTTCACTAAGCAAATCAGACAACTTCCCCAGCGGTTTTGCCCCTTTAATGGAGATCGGTGGTTTAGTTTCTCTAACTTTTTTTCCGGAATTCTGAAGACTGACATTCAACAGATATTTGAGGGTTACGTGCACAGGCCTTTTTTCTTAAAAGATGCGTCCTTCAGCAGTTTGGAGTTTCCAGCTTTTTTCAAAATCGCTATTGGATCTTGCATGAGGAAAATGAGACCCCCCCCCCCCACGCTCAAATTAGGCACTGGTCTCACTACTTTTCTTACACCAAGAATTGCAAAATAGCATATTTAAAAAAAGTGTTGTGTTCCTTAATCTGGAAAATATTGTATCCTTAACCCTTAAAGTGCAAATTTCTCTCTCTTGAAAACAGGATACTGTGTTGGGAAAGGCTCCCTGGTGTCACTATTGGAATTGATTTGAGGTCAGGCGACTTTCCTCTTCTTTCAAGTTTGTAGTTTTGTTATGCGTTTTGTGATTCGGAATGGTGGCTTAATCTGTGCGATTAGTTTTAGAGTTGCTCATGGGTCAGACTAGATTCTTCCACAGTTCATTTATTTCTGTCTTACTTCTGCATTTGTACATGCCATGCTCCTAATTGGAAATGTGTATCCTTACGTGTTGTAGAAAATTTAGCACTGAATACAAAAAAATTAGACCTCACATCACTTAATTCCTAGTTACAGCTTAATTGGTCAGTGCAAATGCGTGTTTCATTCCAAAACAATGCAGGTACTTTGTTGTTATTGTGATATGTGTAGCGTCTTTACCAGTTGATTGGATGTGCTCCAATGTTGCCTTGACAGATAATTTCCAAGACTGAATGAGCATACTAATTCTCATGTTAATTTCAATCCTGCTGATTTTTCTTCCTGCAACCAAGACCTAGTGGCTATGATATGCACTTGGGGCAAAGCCTGTGCAAGAAGGATCTATTCCTTTTTAAGGTCTCGCCTAGGCAGTGTGCATGCGCTGCCTCTCCGAGACAGCTAGTAATCCATATGGGTGTTGAAACTCCGCCCATTGCTTGTTAATTTCTCGTGGCTTGCGATTCGTTAACTTGTGCTTTTTTTTATCAGCCTCATTATGGCGTCTTCATGCCATACGCAACTTCCGTTCATTCCGGAAGCCGCACAGCCTAACTTCAGTCTCCTATTTCTTACACATCGTAATTGTTTTTAAAAAAAATAGGGCGCATTAACGTGCGCACGCAACCTTATATTATACGCATGCGCAAATGCTTGTAAGCTGGCGCCAACCTTTTTATCTATTTAGTTTTCTTTTATAATGACGGCACCCACGCTTAGACTTTGAACATCTTAAGCTAAAGCGCGGGTGTCGCAATAGCTTTAAAAGTAAAGAAATAAAAAAATCTTTACTTATACAGCAATCGCAGCACCCGCGCTTTAGCTTAAGATGTTCAAAGTCTAAGCGCAGGTACCGTCATTATAAAAGAAAAATAAACAAAAAAGCAAGCGTGCTTGTAAGTTGGCGCCAACCATTTTTTATTTTTATTTATTTACTTTTCTTTTATAATGACTGCACCCGCGCTTAGACTTTGAACATCTTAAGCTAAAGCGCGGGTGTCGCAATAGCTTTAAAAGTAAAGAAATAAAAAAATCTTTACTTTTACAGCAATCGTGGCACCCGCGCTTTAGCTTAAGATGTTCAAAGTCTAAGCGCGGGTGCTGTCATTCTAAAAGATGGTGCATTTGCAGGGAATTAGTCTTTTGGTGCCTCTATCTCTCCTGGTCGTCACAGGGACAAGTCCGCTGCGACCATCACAACACAATGCTCCTGGCACTTGGCAATCATGGGAGCGGAGTCAGCAGCACTACAAAGAAAAGTCAACAGATTAGTGGTGAGTTGTGAGTGGCGCAGCACCCCTCGCCCTGTATCCTTGTAGGACAGTGCACCAGGTGCCTCTCTTTCCCATCAACCACAAGGGAAAAGTCCTCTGTACCAGCACCATTAGTCACATCCCAGAAGTCAAACAAGTCTCTCCGTGGTAGAAAAACATGACCAAGGGGGCAGATGTGTATCAGACTGTCTCGCTGCCACCGTAACCTTATGGGCCCTAGCCACACATCAGAGTAAACAAGCATTTGCAATGCAATAGCTCTGCAATGGCACGATATTGAGCTATTGGCATTCTAAATGACAATGCCTTTTATTTATGTATTTAAAAAACCTGCAATAATAGAAAGCATTGTCATTTACAATACCATTAGGTCAAAGTTTCTAAATGCGAGACCTATTGCATTGCAAATGCTTGTCTTTCATTGCTGTAACTGCAGAAAATGTAAAGCTCTCTGACGTGCATGGCCCTCACACTAGAGACTTGCTAATGCCACAGTACTGTCTCACTGCACATCCAGATCTTCCTAATTTTTTCTGTTCCCATTAATCACAAACAGAAGGTTGTGTGTTGAACTTTACTGTGCAAACGTTTTCAAGCCTGCAACCTGAGATTACCCACCCTCAGGTATTCTGCTCTCTTCATATTCAGAAAATAACATTGAAAACTGTTAATAAGGTTTCTTTTGTTGCCAAGACTATTATACCGACAATACCCCTTCTATTAATATTATTGCGTCATTTTGGAATCTTGAAAGTCAAGGATTTCTTTCATTAAAGGCTTAAGAAAGCCAGTATTGAGACTAGGGGTCGAGAATTAGAAGGAACATTAGATTGCTTAGATTTTATTCCTAATATTTGGAAAGCAGGATATACCCTCCAATGACTGTGTAAATTAAGATTCTCCAGCATTGGATCTTTCATAGATTCACATGCTTAAATTGTTCCCCATCTTTGAAGTGGGAGTTCCACTGTGACTTTACAATAGCAGTATGAGTTCATAAAAGCCAGATAGTCCTTAACTAGTGCCACTTTAGGCCAGCCAATGCCTTGAGAGTGCCTTGAAATCCCTCTTCCCAGAGGTCATCTCACTTCATAATCCCAGAGCTTTGCTTTCTCTTCAGAGAGATTAGTCTATACTTTACTTCAGAAATCTTTCTTCTAAGACTCTTCAAAGACTGTTTAAGTGTCCACCACTACTACTGGATTAGGTGAGAAAAATGTATATCTTGGTAATGGAGGGCTCTTTAAACAGAAGCTTCTTCAAGGCATGACACATGTTGCAAAATGAGGGTCTATACTGAATATCCTCACAGCACAGAAAATGCACACATACCCAGATCATAAGCCAAAAGACCATAAGATCTGCATGCAGTGTGCTACCAAAACCCTCGATGACTGCAAGGAAAGACTGCTGAGGTAGCTTGAAAACTCAAAGGCTATACCCACTCTTCTGGGGATGACTCTTTCCAAAGCCCTCCCCATGCACAGGGTAATATGCACCTTTTTAAAAGACAACTAAAAAGCATCATTGAGGAATGACTTTAACTCAACACATGACTTTTGGAGATCTCTAAAACACCACAAAAGCCTCTTTGAGTGATTAATTAACTTCCACCTCTTATGCGCCACAGTAAAAGACTCCTAAAAGGTCTCAAAGTCACAGAAACCAACAACTCTTTCATCAGAGCGAGGTGTGAGTTAAGGAAAATTTTTGTGTACAGTGCCTCCATCCGCTTTTGAAAAATCATCATAGACACTCTTCTCCTGAACAGCCTCCCCATTTGCGAAGATCTCCCTGTTTTCCAGATTTCAACCCAATCATCTACCACCATCGATGCACCTTCATCTATGACAAAGCTATCGAACAAGAAGCTGCCCTTGATAAGTCTGTCAATAAGTTCCCCGCCGACGTCTGTACCAACTGCCCCAAAATGTGCAGTGATGGTCACATTAACAAAGCCCTCCCCTCTATCTGCCACAAGCTTTTGTTGATCGTTCCATCACAATCACCCCACCCCGACGGCTCTTCTAAAAGCAGAAACCATGTCCCAGTGTAAGATCCTGCCTTAGTTATCTGTGAAACTGACGGAGACTGAACCAGAAAAGACTTAGAAACAGTTGACCTGTTTGGGGAAGCGCATAGGGTGCAAGGTGGTTTGCCACACTTTACTTAGACCTGCACCACACAATACCACGCTACTTACCCATGATTTAGGGATAGGGTGAAGATGGGCCCTATATGACTCTTATGAGAGAGACTATGAGAACAATAAAGAGCCGCCAATAGTGCAGATTCCAGTAGATCTACTAAAAAAATCTCTAACACATGATGCCCCATTACCGTACTCAGTTTGTAACTGACCCTTCTACCCAACCTTAACACCAATTGTGGGCAGCCCTTTAAAATATCTCTTTACACTGTCCAAGAGGTTACTGCCCCAACCAGAGCCTTGCCAACCAGCGCAAGAAATAATGCACAACTCCGAGGCCCCAACATCTGATCTTGCAGGTAGACCTAACACACGATTCCCTGATATAAGATCATCAAGGGGCTCAAACTACCAGTAATTAGCATGGAAACAGGCTGTTCTATTTACAGTTTTCGGGAGACAGCTTGAAAATCCCTTGAATTTATGCCAATTATAGACCACCGCTGATAAGAAGGATTACAAATAATGCATATACTGACAAAAATAGCTGCAGTAATTCCACAATTCAGACTGTATAAGGCACCAGAAAAAAGCCAGGCATAACTGGTTGGGCACCCTAAAGTGGAATATGTAGTAATGCAGGCTGCCCCAAGGAGGTCAAGAAACCCAAGTACTTCCTCTACAACCTTCCCCACACTCGAAAGGGAACATCAGATGATGGATGCCTTTGGGAACAAGGTAATTGGCAGCCACTTCAGAGAGGCTAACGCTGTAGCTGTCTAAGGAAGATACAATCACCACTGTATCACTATATAGTGATCTTTGCCAGAAGACATAAAAGAGGAAGTCAGAGCAGGTCTGCGTGAAGAGGGAAAGGACATCACCAGCAATGGATGTGGCACATCTTGGCTTCCACCAGCTCACATTGTTGACTGTATTGTGAAGGGAAGGCTGACTTAAAGTGACTTCCTTCAGGTGTTCAAGTGCAAAATCACACATTGGATATGCTCTTCAATGAGGAGTAGTCTGGAAAGCAATTTCAAGGAGCAAAGGGGAGGAACCAAGCATATTGTAGAGGTTATCAGAGATACTCACATCAATTATAGCAGCTGCACCAATCCCAGTAATGCCAATATTATGGTCAGCAACAACAGTAAAACGTATAGGGCACGCCAGTGACATCTTATAGTAAACCACAGACCAGACATAGAGGGGCAAGGCAACCAAAATCACAGGAGTCAGTACAACATCCTCAACTGCCCTCAGGCACTGGCTACCACTGCTTATATCCCGAAGAGCATTGGTCCCATTGGTTGAAATATATTGTTATTTTTGCATTAATGGCCGCATATCACATTAACAAATGGGTATTCACTCTAAACAGATTAGATACACTTTGGAGTTTAAACAGAACCCTACATATGTACTGGTGCCCAAACTGAGGCGCAAACTTCTGCGCTTGCTTAAAGCCAGAATCCCTACCATGCTGAGGAAAAGAGCCATCAAACCAGTCCCACAAAATCATGAACCATAGGTTTTTATTTCGTTTTTTTTTTTTTCATAAAAAAATAAATGGTCAGGACCTACATCCATCCGTTCAATGTCTTCCTGAGCAAAAAGTTGTTCTGCATAGTTATTCTGTAGTAGGTCTTGCAATTGCTGATGGAGGGAGACTTTATTCCCTCTTTAAAGCTCAAAGACACCTACACCTACATCTACATGCCTATTAATTGCAAACATCAGCAATTTCTAAGATTTGATATGGACGTTTGCCATTATAAATTTAAAATGCTCCCATTGAGCCTCAGATTGTCCCAAAAATATTCACAAAATGTATTGCAGTACTAGCAGCACATGTTTATTCATTAGATCATGAGGTATATCCATATCTCTAGCGGCACAGTTGTAGTGAATGGCACGCTGGACAGCTTGGCAAAAACATGTCATGTGCCAGGCCCTCTGTCAATGACCGCGATCCAGGGATTTCTCCTCCCCAGGGTTCTGCTTCTGTCCCCTAGTCTCTTCTGGTGATGGTGGCCCGCATTTGCCTGGCTTGACTACATCATCTCACACATCATACTTCTGCATACGCTTCAGTATCCCTTTGGCTGGCCTCCCACACTTTCCAGGTTTCTACTAGACCTTGCTTGTCAAGATTGAAGAGCTCTTTGCCGATGAGCACCTTCTTACCTACGAACAACTTACCACAGACCATGACAACGCACCTGGGCAATTTCTCATCTATAGACAGCTACGCTTTACCTGTTAGACCCTTTGGGATAGACTTGACACAGAACCCACCTCTACCCAGTTATACAGACTATACGTACAATGAAGGAGGGACGCTGCCTGATCACTTGTATGTACAAAGCCATTCCGGAGCTCACTGATGCTCGCCTAGCAGCTCTCTGTGGAAAATGGGAGGACGGCCTAGGGAAGGCACTTCATGACATGGAATAGGAACAGGCCCTAGAATTCCCTCAGCCTGTTTCTAGAAACCCCAGCTTCAAGAATATACAATTCCTCATGCTTCACCAGGCCTACCTTACCCCTGCACAACTTAATCGCTACTTCCCCGGCCCTTCAAGGTTACCAGCAATTGATGCATGCCACATTACAAGAGGTCATAGAACTTCCCAACATCTACACATGGAAAGCATTTGCTTTGGTTATCTTTAAGCATAGGAAACAACTTAAAGTACAGATGCGCTTTGCAGCCATGGCGCTCCTAGTGGCCAAACTGATGCTCATGCTCCATGGCACCTCTATTGGTGGCATGGCATGGAGTGGCGTGGAAATGGGGGAGGGCAGAGAATGAGGCTTTACGGTATGGGGAAATCTGCCACCTTCTTATGCACGCTTTCTCTCCCGAATAAGACACCCTTCTTACCCACTTATTACAGCTTGTGGAAAACGACAACCTTTACCCATGTGCTACACTGGCCCACACCTCCCCATCGCAATCTGATTGCTCACAGTGTGAAATTACACCCTGCTTTACATTCTCCCCTCTCCAAACCCTTACCCCTCCCTCCTGGCCACCCCTGTGACAGAGACCACGTAAAAACCAGAGGCTCGTCCTCCTACAACACCACTAGCTCCGCGCCAGCCACTCACTTACATATACCCTGGTGCTCCTTCCCCACATGTACCCCCTGCCATTACCCACCAATCAATCCCCTCTACCCCATAGTTTTGGACTCCGTTCCCGTTGGGTGGACCGTATCACATGATGCTTCACTACTGTTTTCCATGCATGTTCTTTGATGTTCCTCTTTAGCCTGTGTTGTATCAGTGTGGGTCCTCACCCAGTATGCCATTTCTAGCGGTAAAACCCGTTGTTTGTATTTGCTTCGATGTAAAACCCAATCAAAACATCAAAAAATAAATAGGTATATCCATATATCCATGAATAGTTAGTCAACGGTGCCACAAACAACAAACTTGCAGCTGGTACCCGTTTATTCAGAAGACTAAGTCTTGATTGAACAAGTAGAAATCATTCCTACAAGGTCACAAACCATTCAATTCCTGGGTGCACTTCTGGACACTGAAGAAGTGAGGGCGTACTGCTCACAGAAAGACCAGAAAACCTTGCCTCAAGATCAAGCCAAATCTCAAAACGGGGATCAAAATATGCCTAAGTAAACGGCGGCTTGGCATGATGTCTTGTGGATGTCTTTTGTATATTCTTGTTTGCTGGTTGCCATTACAAAAGGAACTAGACTAACAGTGGACACAAATAACATGCTCATTCCAAGATTAAATTCAAGACACAACAAAGAGCAAGAATGCTCTTGCATTGTTGATTTCTGCAAAGAACATCAGATTATCTGTCGATCCTTTCGCCGCAATCTGACTTAGTCATAACCTCAGCTGCTTCAGAATGGGGATGGGGTGCCCAACTTCAGCAAATGTTAGCCAGAGGATTGTGGTCAAGTCAGGAAACAAGCCTACACATCAATGTTGCTGGAGTTGAGAGACATTAGAAGAATTCTATCAACTTCTCTCAGATTGTCGTTGGAGTGTTTATTTGAATGGACCACACAACATCGATGTTATACATTAACTGCGAGAGGGGTCTCAGTGCCTCTGGCATTGAGCCATACAACACCAAATCTCACTTCAGGTATAACACATTCCAGAAGTTGATAACAACCAAGTAAAGTATCACAACCGCACGACGAAGGAGAGCCGCAAATGGAATCTCAACAATAGCCTTATGAAAGTGATTGACACATGGGGAAACCAAGGGTAAAACAAACATGTAGTGGCAGTTCTATTCAAGGAGGTATACACAAGCAGGATTATATGGGCAATGCATTCTGGAACGCTTGGTAAGGGACGCTTTTCCTCAGTTCTCTTTGATTTCAAGGGCCATCATGAAGCTGAAATGGGAACCAAGCTGGATGAGACTAATACCACCTCCGTCCCCCAACATGGCTCAGAAAATATTGATTTACGGATCTCCTTCACTTATCTGAAGTGCCACTTTTTCCACTGAGGTCACAGGCTAAACTATTCAGGACCCAAGGGCGTCGTACATCACCAGCAACGCCTGGGATCTTTAAAATTATTGGCCAGGCTCTGAAATGTAATTAATACTCACATTTAGACATTGCTGCAGATTGTAAATTCCTATGCACTGCCCACTAACAAACCATACAGGCCTAATTTCAGGAGGTGCTGCATTTTGCCTTTTTCTAAACACCTGCATGTCAGTAAGCATGGCTGGAGACATGGCTTACGATTCTGGATATTGGCACTGACTGAAGAGAGGTTTTGCATGTGTGAAGAACACAGTATGAACTTTGGACATATGGCAGCTATCCGAGATAAATATAAACTTCCCTCATGGCCCACAGTGCATTTGCTAAGCAATTGGGATTGCATGTTGCTGCAGCCAGGACCTTGCTACACAGATCTAGGATTTATTTTGCAAGAACTGTTGCATTCCTTTGGAGATGTTTTTAGGACTTTGGGGATATACAGAAGTATTCTGAAAGATGAATCTTGTTATAAAAACAAACGTTAAACTCTAGATTCTATTTAACTTGAACATATCTAAAGAGTGTAGCATTGTCACTTACAATTAGGTATCATTAGATGGAACAGGAAAGATTCTTAAGTCAGAACTATGTTGCATATGCTATGTGTATGTATGATAATACTTAAGCTATTCAGAGTTTCACCAATGCTTATAAGAGGTGCCCATTTAGTTAATCATACGATATTAATGTTTGATAAATACCTCCCTGTGAGATCAATAACGGAACTCCTAAAGGAGTAGTTTACATACATATTGCGGGACAAATGAAGGTTGGTTAAAATAAAATCCAGCCTAAACACATTTATATGTGCATTGTTACAATCAATGCTTAATGAATAAAGGGATACTATTTAATTTATATACATAGTTTTTTAAGTACCACAGTTTATTTTCAATACTACAACAACAATTTATGGAGAATAACACATGAAATTAAAAAATAGTCAACCTAATGGCAGACACCAACTCCAGCCATACAAGTTAGGAAGTCCTTCTTTACCATGGTCCTTTTTGGTGTATCATTCCATTAAAGAACCCTATTTGCAATTCTCAAAAAATAATGTCGATGCTTTTAAACCCATGATTTATAATTATCAAAAGTTCCTACTGACTTTCACCTCAGCGAATTAATAGGACTTAGTTTTCAGAACCTTTTGGATACAACTGAGAGAGTATCTCACTCTCTTGATGTTTGCAGGTGTTCAAAGTTTTATGTGGACAGGAAAAAAAAATTCTGAACGTCTGATCGGTTTGTAGCATTTACCCACAGAAGGGTTACCGTCTCTCAAAACAAGCATTAATACAGTAGTGGGGCAGGCAGTGCTCTTTTATCTTTTCGCATAAGTTGAGCCCTCCTATTCTTAGTCCACCATTTGCAGAATTGATGTATGAAACTGCGATACAGCTTCCTAATCTGGTTCAAGCATGTGAACCTGTTAAAGTTGCAGTTCTGGAGAAGAAAATGTTCTTAACTGTAACTTCTGCTCCCGAGAGTTGGTATCTTTCATAGTCACATGTAGCCCTACCTCCTCCCATATTAAGAGACTCACCTCCAGTCATTTGCTCTTTTCACTCTTTTGCTAGACATCTGAGGTGAGATGACCACTGCGAGGCTTGGAGTTAGTTCAGTGCATTCTCATCTCATTGACTGGACTTCAAGTATTTATTAAATAAGATGTCGTGTAGCAAATAGCCAGTATTTAGATTTGAATATGCATTTATTTCAGTTAACAGATTGCCCCAAAGCCTCAAGCCGGCTGATCTCAACATTCCCTTTTACATCCGAATTCCAAAAATGGAATTTGACTATCAAAAGATAGGGTATTGAAGCCTTAAAGGAGTATATACTTGACCACAAAGAATAACATTGCCATTACACTACCCATCCCCATAACCGGTATACAAATTTAGAACAACTCCTATAACAGTTGCAGTGAGCTATCCAAAAGGCAGCAATGCCATTAGAGAGGTGCAAGGCTGAAATAAGGTAACCTGAGTACTGAAATCTGTACAGGAACATATACTTTACAGCAAAGAATTAATGACTACATATAGTGACCTACAATAAAAACACAGAATCTTCATACCTTCTCACAGGTTTGATTGTTCTTTTCTGCACTACTCTCATTTCTCCACTCTCTTCCTTCACAGCACTAGATTCAGCATTCACCTCCTTTAACCCTTCATATGTTAAAATAGGAGAACTAAGAGAAGCACTGTTATTGAAATGTTCCTGGTTCCTGTTTTTAGCTGTATCACTCCCCCGTTGCACATTCTCATTAGGCAACGACTTATCAAACCTCTCCATATTGTCAGCTCAGATGTCAGCGGTCACATCATCTCTTCCAGCACCTTCTACATTGCCTGTCGGCGCATAAATAATATCGGAATCATCAAGCTGAACCATAAACTTGGGTGTAGGAATGTTAAATCCTGAATAAGAATGGTTGGCTTCCACAAGATCACACAGTGCCACACGATTAAAATGCAAAATCATTCCAATTAAGTGTACAGAATTTTTCATAACTGCATGGTTAAACAAATCTCGCTCTCGGTCATTTGTCCACATAGGTTGTCTCAATATTTTTAAGGATTTATCCCCATTTCTGCAATTCATGCTGTGTCTCACAATCCTCTCGGTCTATATCGATACTAGGCCACCAAAACATGCTTCTTGCCCCATTCTTTTTTAGGTCTTGGCTACGCAGCGCGCATGCGTTGCATAGGAAAAAGCCCTTTTGAAATCGCTTCAGTTTTGCAGGCAAAAACATGCACGCGTTGCATTGCTTTGAATGGCAACGCTTGCACGTTTGGGGATTCCCTTGCGGGAGCGAGCGGCGCCATGTGTTAGCAATTATCGTGCTCGCTCCCGCAAAGTAAACGCTACTTGTCCCTGCTCTCGTCCACACTCCCCCCACCCCTCCCACTTGTTTTGGTGGCCATTGAAGGTGTGGGCTCGCTACTTAGTGGCTAAGAAAATGCCCTCTTGTGTTTCCCTGTAGAATATTCTCCGAGAAGGCTTTTAGAGAACAGAAGAGACGGTTATGAAAGAAGGAAACATGCGTGCGATTGAGCTGGGATTTTTGAGGCTTACATTTTTTAATAAATTCGAAATCTGGCTTTACTGTAATTATTTAAAGACATGCAGTTTGGGAACTAAATAGCAACATAGCAGCAAGTGCCAAGAGCACCAAAGGCACTTTCTAACTACAATGCCATTGATTCTTTGGGAAGCAGATGAACTTTGCGGACGGAACGTCTTTTGCAATACATTACTGCTGCAGAAAGTCTTGCCTGGGACAGCTCTGTTGGTATACCCAATCCTCAAAGTAGCTTTCTCTCAAGTGGCAAAAAATAAGTACACACTCACACCATCAGGTTCCCTGGGCCTCGGATTTAAGCCTTCCTTTTATGAAATCACTTATCATTACCGAATCGGATGTAGCACCCAAAGACAATCGCAGTTGCAGAAGAAAGTGAAGATAGACTGGGGTAGAGTTGGGTGGGAGGTGGAGTCTAATGGTTTGCTCTAGTTTAACAAGTGTTGAGTGGCTGCCCATGCATGACAGGGTTTATAGCATGCAAGGCGTCAGATTGCAGCGCCCGACCAGGTTTAAGTTTCATCAATGCTGAACAACACAAGGGATCAAGTTCTCCTGATGGGAAACACGGATTGTAAAGAGGTAAGCCTAGCATCATGATATCACCCGGCTACCGAGATTTGATACATCAGCAAATGCACATTACTGCCCTGCCAGTGCTTGGCTGTCTCACCATAAACCTGGGCCAGGCAGCCAGATGCATTGCTTTAAAATATCAGCATTAGTTATTCACTCGTGCACCGTTTTTTTATTTTTTTATTTATTAACCATTCACGGCAGCATCACTCAGCGCCACCACAGCATCACTCAGCGCACACCACAGCATCACTCGGCGCCACCACAGCATAACTCAGTGCTACCACAGCATCACTCAGGGCTACCACCGCATCACTCAGGGCCACCACCGCATCACTCAGGGCCACCACCGCATCACTCAGGGCCACCACCGCATCACTCAGGGCCACCACCGCATCACTCAGCGTCACTCAGTGCCACCACAGCGTCACTCAACGCCACCAGAGCGTCACTCAGCGCCACCACAGCATCACTCAGCACCACAACAGCACCACCACCGCATCACTCATCACCACCACCGCATCACTCATCTCCACCACCGCATCACTCATCACCACCACAGCATCACTCAGCACCACCACAGCATCACTCGGCACCACAACAATATCACTCGGCAATACCACAGCATCACTCAGTGCCACCACAGCATCACTCAGCACCACCACAGGATCACTCAGCGCCACCACAGGATCACTCAGCGCCCCCACAGGATCACTCAGGGCCCCCACAGGATCACTCAGGGCCCCCACAGGATCACTCAGGGCCCCCACAGCATCACTCAGGGCCCCCACAGCATCACTCGGGCCCCCACAGCATCAATCGGGACCACCACAGGATCACTCGGGACCACCAGAGCATCACTCGGGACCACCAGAGCATCACTCGGGGCCGCCAGAGCATCACTCGGGGCCGCCAGAGCATCACTCGGGGCCGCCAGAGCATCACTCGGGGCCGCCAGAGCATCACTCGGGGCCGCCAGAGCATCACTCGGGGCCGCCAGAGCATCACTCGGGGCCGCCAGAGCATCACTCGGGGCCGCCAGAGCATCACTCGGGGCCACCAGAGCATCACTCGGGGCCGCCAGAGCATCACTCGGGGCCGCCAGAGCATCACTCGGGCCGCCAGAGCATCACTCGGGGCCGCCAGAGCATCACTCGGGACCCCGACAGCATCACTCGGGACCCCGACAGCATCACTCGGGACCGCCAGAGCATCACTCTGGGCCGCCAGAGCATCACTCTGGGCCGCCAGAGCATCACTCTGGGCCGCCAGAGCATCACTCGGGGCCGCGGGGCCGCCAGAGCATCACTCGGGGCCGCCACCGCATCACTCGGCGCCACCACAATATCACTAAGCACCACCACAGCATCACTTAGCACCACATCAGCAAGACCTAAGTATCATTCAGCATCACCTCAGCATCGTCTCCGCACCAGTCACCACCACTACCACCTCAGCATCACTCAGGGCCACCACCGCATCACTCAGGGCCACCACCGCATCACTCAGGGTCACCACAGCATCACTCAGCGCCACCACAGCATCACTCAACGCCACCACAGCGTCACTCAGCGCCACCACAGCATCACTCAGGGCCACCACAGCATCACTCGGCGTCACCACAGCGTCACCTCAGCGTCATTCAGCGCCGCCACAGCGTCACTCAGCGCCACCACAGCATCACTCAGCACCACAACAGCACCACCACCGCATCACTCATCACCACCACCGCATCACTCATCACCACCACCGCATCACTCATCACCACCACCGCATCACTCATCACCACCACAGCATCACTCAGCACCACCACAGCATCACTCAGCACCACAACAATATCACTCGGCACTACCACAGCATCACTCAGTGCCACCACAGGATCACTCAGCGCCACCACAGCATCACTCAGCACCACCACAGCATCACTCGGCACCACAACAATATCACTCGGCACTACCACAGCATCACTCAGTGCCACCACAGCATCACTCAGCACCACCACAGGATCACTCAGCGCCACCACAGGATCACTCAGCGCCACCACAGGATCACTCAGCGCCACCACAGGATCACTCAGCGCCCCCACAGCATCACTCAGGGCCCCCACAGCATCACTCAGGGCCCCCACAGCATCACTCAGGGCCCCCACAGCATCACTCGGGACCACCACAGGATCACTCGGGACTACCACAGGATCACTCGGGCCGCCAGAGCATCACTCGGGGCCGCCAGAGCATCACTCGGGGCCGCCAGAGCATCACTCGGGGCCGCCAGAGCATCACTCGGGGCCGCCAGAGCATCACTCGGGGCCGCCAGAGCATCACTCGGGGCCGCCAGAGCATCACTCGGGCCCCCACAGCATCACTCGGGACCCCGACAGCATCACTCGGGACCCCGACAGCATCACTCTGGGCTGCCAGAGCATCACTCTGGGCTGCCAGAGCATCACTCTGGGCCGCCAGAGCATCACTCTGGGCCGCCAGAGCATCACTCTGGGCCGCCAGAGCATCACTCTGGGCCGCCAGAGCATTACTCGGCGCCACCGCAATATCACTAAGCACCACCACAGCATCACTTGGCACCACATCAGCAAGACCTAAGTATCATTCAGCATCACCTCAGCATCGTCTCCGCACCAGTCACCACCACTACCACCACCGCATCACTCAGGGCCACCACCGCATCACTCAGGGCCACCACCGCATCACTCAGGGCCACCACCGCATCACTCAGGGCCACCACTGCATCACTCAGGGCCACCACAGCATCACTCAGGGTCACTCAACGCCACCACAGCGTCACTCAACGCCACCACAGCGTCACTCAGCGCCACCACAGCATCACTCAGGGCCACCACAGCATCACTCGGCGTCACCACAGCGTCACCTCAGCGTCATTCAGCGCCGCCACAGCGTCACTCAGCGCCACCACAGCATCACTCAGCGCCACCACAGCATCACTCAGCACCACAACAGCACCACCACCGCATCACTCATCACCACCACCGCATCACTCATCACCACCATAGCATCACTCAGCACCACCACAGCATCACTCAGCACCACAACAATATCACTCGGCACTACCACAGCATCACTCAGCACCACAACAATATCACTCGGCACTAACACAGCATCACTCAGCGCCACCACAGGATCACTCGGCGCCACCACAGGATCACTCGGCGCCCCCACAGGATCACTCAGCGCCCCCACAGGATCACTCAGCGCCCCCACAGGATCACTCAGCGCCCCCACAGGATCACTCAGGGCCCCCACAGCATCACTCAGGGCCCCCACAGCATCACTCAGGGCCCCCACAGCATCACTCAGGGCCCCCACAGGATCACTCGGGGCCGCCAGAGCATCACTCGGGGCCGCCAGAGCATCACTCGGGGCCGCCAGAGCATCACTCGGGGCCGCCAGAGCATCACTCGGGGCCGCATCACTCTGGGCCGCCAGAGCATCACTCGGGGCCGCCAGAGCATCACTCGGGGCCGCGGGGCCGCCAGAGCATCACTCGGGGCCGCCACCGCATCACTCGGCGCCACCACAATATCACTAAGCACCACCACAGCATCACTTAGCACCACATCAGTATCGCCTTTGCACTAGTATACCACCACATCATCATCACTCAGCAAGACCTAAGTATCATTCAGCATCACCTCAGCATCGTCTCCGCACCAGTCACCACCACTACCACCTCAGCATCACTCAGCACCACCTCAGCCTGCTCTCGGAATCTGGTATCTGCTGATTCTCCCCTACCGTCTGGCCGCTGCTAGTCTTATAATACAGGTACAAGTTCCCAACCTTCACCAACCGATTGTTTATGCCCCCTCAAAAGAAAGCTTTAACAAACAACCACTTCTCTACAGCACAGCTTGAAGACATTGGCAAAGTCAATAGCTCTGGCTAAACACTTATAATGCCCCAAAGGCTAGACCTATTTGCTATGCCAATGCTTGGTTTTTTTGTTAAATCTTTTTTTTAACCAGAAAACAGGCTTCAGATACAAGCGAATCCCAGTATGCATATACAACTTACCTTGAGTACACAGTCATCATCATACATTGCAATGTAGTGCGCAGGTACATTTAACGTAGTTCTGGACACAGACCGATGGGGTTTGTCACTCAGCCTTCACAGGATAGCCCACATGGCGTCCCCTCAGAGCCCCATCAAAGGCCTCAATACACTGTCCAGGCCCCCCATATTTACTCCCACTTGCGAGGGCATCCACGACTTAGATAGACCACCTGCTCGGCATTATGACACCAGTGCATTTCGCACAGCCATGCTTCTACTGTCGGAGGCTCCGCCTCCCCCCCCCATGCACGTGCAATGTTCCTTTTTGCGACCCACCCCCCAGCTAAGGTCAGCCACTGCTGGGCCCACTGTGGCCATGTGATCTCTCCTGTAACCCTGAGTCTTGCCCCATTCTTGATTTTAACAGTACCAAGGTACCCTTCATGCTTTTGGGAAACAGACTTGTTCAAAGTGATTCAGGATGTACTCATTTAAGACTTCTCTGGATAGCATAGCCTACTTGGAACAAAATCATTCTCTCATACCTTCCCAAAAAAGTCATTCATGACTCGTGTTGTCACACTTCCTTAGCCAAACATGACTGAAGTACTTTCTAATGTTCTGCTAACATTTGTCCCTGCCATTCTCTTGTGCCCGCTCATCTTTTTGAAATGCACATAACCCAATATTGCACACAAGCGGCATGCTGGTATCATCAGTCATATTTTCCTTACTCTCCATAACTTGCATAGGCATCTGCCACTATGTTGTTTTTTCTCCCATGCAGATACTCTATCTTGTATATGAAATCTTGCAAACAAATAGACATTTGTGCCTTGCGAGCAGGAACATTCAATGGGCCTCCTATGGTTAAGGTATAATATATATATATATATATATATATATATATATATATATATATATATATATATATATATATATATATATATATATATATATATACAATATCACCTACTGACGGTCGCCAGCTGGTAGTTATAGTTAGGACCTAGTTTCCATAGGAAACTCGTATTTTGTTTTCCCAATAACTTTGTCGCTGGTTGACTAATCTTCGCGAAAGTTTCAAAACTTATGGCCCATTCCGGTCAGCTCCTTTGCTGCAAGTTTAAGGGTGATTCGCCAAGAAAAAGGGGGATCCCAAAACGTGTTTTCTCCATGTTATTTCCCATAGGAAACATTAGACACGACTACAGCCTGAACGGCTGAACGGAACTACACCAAATTTGGCAAAAAGGCGGCCCTTTGTTCAGAAAGAGACCTTTTTTTTTTTAAATGGTGTAAATTCGTTCAGTAGTTCCTGAGAAATTAAAAAAATAGAGGTCGGAAAATCAACCATCTTGTGCCTCGGTAGAACCGAGGCACAAGAAACCAGGGAAACAAACGCGTAAAACAAGAAAAGGGGGCAGGGTAGAAACACCCTGACCCTCTAGGCCTGCTTAGGGGGTCCCACAAGGACCCCCAGGGTCAAAAAAAGCATTTTTATTTTTTTAAACCGGCGAGATGCACGGAGGATCCGCGGATCCGGCGTGAAAATAAAAAAAAACGAAGCGTGGGCTCCCGCACTTCGTTTAATTGAAGCCCCCGGGTGGGCCAGTTCCCGGGGGCAGTATAAAAATGTGTGGGCCCCCCAATCCCCCTCACACTGCCCCGGGCACCGCCACCCCCACGGGACTTTGCATAAATATTTGCGGAGGGTCCCGCAAATATATATTTTAGGTCCTTGGGGGCCAATTGGCCACCAGGTACCTACAGTATGCACCAGGGAGCTGCGTTGCGGAGAGAGGTTCAGAGAACACGACCCTTTTTACACCTCTCTACAACGCAGCTCTGTGGCGCTTACTGGAGGTACCTCGTGGGCTAGTTGGACCCTAGGGACCCTCAGGATTCAAGGGGACTTAATCTCCCAACCTAAAACGCGCCACAGGGCGCGTTTGCACAGTGGTGAAGGGAGGGGGCGGGGCCTGAGGTGCCATGTGTGCAAACACGCCCTGTGGTGCGTTTAAAGTTGGGGGAATTAATTCCCTTTCAATTCTGAGGGCCCCTGGGGGCCAACTAGCCCACCAGGTATATCCAGTAAGAGCCAATGCGCTGCGTTGCAGAGAGGTGGTCTAGATCATGCCCCTTTTTACACCTCACTGCAACGCAGCTCTGTGGCGCTTACTGGATGTACCTGGTGGGCTGGTTGGACACCAGGGACCCTCAGGATTCAAGGGGGCTTAATCCCCCAACTTAAAATGCACCACGGGCGCGTTTGCACAGTGGTGAAAGGAGGGGGCGGGGTCTGAGGTGACATGTGTGCAAACACGCCCTGTGGTGCGTTTTAAGTTGGGGAATTAATTCCTCTTCAATCCTGAGGGTCCCTGTGGGCCAACAACCCCACCAGGTA
Organism: Triturus cristatus; assembly: GCF_964204655.1. Taxonomy (NCBI): domain Eukaryota; kingdom Metazoa; phylum Chordata; class Amphibia; order Caudata; family Salamandridae; genus Triturus; species Triturus cristatus. Next base: position 396,786,681 of record NC_140589.1, read on the forward strand.
CCTCCAGTAAGCGCCACTGCGCTGCGTTGCAGAGAGGTGGGCCAGGCCACGCCCCTTTTTACACCTCTTTGGAACGCAGCTCTGTGGCGCTTACTGGAGGTACCTGGTTGGATAGTTGAACCTCAGGGACCATCAGGATTCAATGGGACTTCATCTCCCAACGTAAAACAGCCAGAGGGCATGTTTGCACACGTCACCTCCGGCCCCCCTTCCTTCAACACTGTGCAAACGCGCCCCGTAGCGCGTTTTAAGAGGTAGTTTTAATCCCCCTGCCCTATTATGTACTAGGGCCTTACAGAGGAGGTCATGCTTATCACATGGGTACCCCAATGCATAGTGTTTCCTAGTGTATGTAGGAGTTTTCACTGTATTCTAAGTATCTTTTAGCATAGCACTGGCTCTAGGCCTGGTTAGTCAGTCAGTTACCACCAGTACCCGTCTGAAAAAGTTGTGGGCACAGGATGATTTTACAACATGGCCTCTTTCTGCTCCTCTGTTGGTTCTTTCTGCATTTCTTTTGCTTCTTTCTGTGCGTTTTTCCTTCTTTCTTCACATGTCCTACCTCTGTAGGCATAGTTATAGTTATAGAAATTAGCATTTAAAAAACCTTTAAAATTCAATTCACTGAAAAAACCATAGGTTTTAGGCACGTTATAGTTAGAAATTAGCATTTAAAAAACCTTAGAAATTCACTGAAAAAACCATAGGTTTTAGGAAAAGTTACAGTTAGTTGGACATTTCACTCATATAAAACCATAGAAATTCCCCCGTCACTGACCATGTCATGAGTGATGTAATATGTGACGTCATCAGCAGTGCATTGCGGGCGCGCGAGTTATAGTTAGCTGAACGAACTATAACAGGGGAATTTCAATGGTTTTGTACGAGTGAAAAGTCCAGCTAACTATAACGCCCCTGAAACCTATGGTTTTTTCAGTGAATTTCTAAGGTTTTTTAAATGCTAATTCCTAACTATAACGTGCCTGAAACCTATGGTTTTTTCAGTGAATTTCAAAGTTTTTTTAAATGCTAATTTCTAACTATGCCTACAGAGATAGGACATGTGAAGAAAGAAGAAAAAATGCACAGAAAGAAAAAACAAGAAATGCAGAAAGAAGCAACAAAAGTCCTCAAAGACGAAGAAAAGTGCAGGAAGAAGGATAACGTGCAGAAAGAACAAACAGAAGAGCAGAAAGAAGCCTTGTTGCAAAATTATTATGTACCCTCAACTTTTTCACATGGATACTGGTGGTACTGAGTCTGACTAACCAGTCCTAGAGCCAGTGCTATGTTAAAAGTCACTTAGAATACAGTGAAAACACCTACATACACTAGGGAACACTATGCGTTGGAGTCCCCTGTGATTAGCATGACCTCCTCTGTAAGCCCCTAGTATATAATAGGGTAGGGGGATTAAAACTACCTCTTAAAATGCGCCACAGGGCATGTTTGCACACGTCACCCCAGGCCCCGTCCCCTCCCTTCCCCACTGTGTAAACACGCCCTGTGGCCGTTTTAAGTTGGGAGATTAAGTCCCCTTGAATCCTGAAATAGCCCACTAGGTACATCCAGTAGGCACCATTGCAGAGAGGTTTAAAAAGGGGCACGGCCTGCACCACCTCTCTGCAATGCAGCGCAGTGGTGCTTACTGGAAGCACCTGGTGGGCTAGTTGGCCCCCAGGGTCCCTCAGGATTGAAAGGGAATTATTTCCCCAACTTAAAACGCGCCACAGGGTGTGTTTGCACACGTCACCTCAGGCCCCGTCCCCTCCCTTCACCACTGTGTAAACGCGCCCTGTGGCCGTTCTAAGTTGAGAGATTAAGTCCCCTTGAAAGCTAAGGGTCCCTAGGGTCAAACTAGCCCACTAGGTACCTCCAGTAAGCGCAACACAGCTGTGTTGCAGAGAGGTGTAAAAAGGGGCGTGGCCTCAGAACACCTGTCTGCTACGCAGCTCCCTGGCGCATTCTGGAGATATCAGTTGGGCTAGTTGGCCCTCAGGGACCCTCAGTATTGAAGGGGAATTAATTCCCCAATTTACAACTCGCCTGGGGGCGCGTTTGGAGAGTGCTGCAAGGAGGGGGCGTGGCCTCCGGCTCGATGCCGGTCTTTAATTTATTTTATTTTTTTAAGAAGGGGGGCTGTGTGGCCCCCCTTCATTTTCTAATTTATTGGCCCTGGGGACCCCTTCCCCAAGGGCATGCCTCCTAATTTTTTTTTGTTGAAAAAAAGAATTTGGAAGGGGGCCGCGTGGCCCCCCTCCCAAGGAGTTTATCGGCCCCAGAGACACTAACCCCCTGGGCATGGCCTTTTAAAAAAAAAAAATCTTTAGGAAGGGGTGCTGCGTTGCCCCCCTCCTCAGGCCACTTATGGCCCCGGGGACCCCATTCCCCGAGGCCGGCCATTGTTTTTTATTATTTTTAAAAACGATATAATTATAGAAACACCTAGGACATGCTGGACAAACCGTATGTACCTATCACCATGATGATTTGTGTGATATTCATTAAAAGGCGACTATGCATACAATGAATCCACGTGGAATGTATTTACACCGCTAGTGAAACACTGACGTGTCTGACGCCCTACCGTGCCTAATCCTGGCGCCCTCGCCAGTGGGTTCTCTCCAGGTAGACACCTTTGTCGTTTATTTATACAAACATGGGTAGCTATTGACGGGCACATTTAATACACACGCACACCAAGCTATTCAAAGGGGATTCGACAAAAATTCGACAAACTATGCAAGAAACCCCCCTCACGGTTAATAAAACACACATCCACCGCCGGATGTGTAATACTTTTTATTTTACTCTCTGGAAAGGAGGCGAACCTCACTTGAGAGTCACAGCGCGCTCCTGGCTGAGCCCAATGCTGTGTCACACACACCAGTGCCCGCCGAGTGCCACACACCTCTGTGTTGTATTCCACCAGCTAGTGTGTATGCTATGACACTCTCTCGCCCATGTGCACTGTAACACCACCCTGTGAATATGTCATGCCACACTTGCCTTTGCACGGGTTATATTGCCCCATCTAACATGCCTTCCTCAATGCCTATGTTATAACGCACAGCGCTATGCCATACATATTACAATCTGGGATCCATATCTTTGTCACAGTGCATATGCAACGTTACACTCCCCAGCACATATTTTATATTACAACTTTAGAGACTAGTTAGGTTACACAACACTGCCCTGTGCATATTACACTCCAAGGCGCATATCGTATAGCACGCACTAGTGCCTGTGCTATCTCGCGCTCTCCAATTAATCTGTCATTGCGCACAATGTATTGCATATTATATTTCACGCCCGGTTCATCTTATATCACACTTTTTGGTGCATAGTTTAAACCATACACTATATCTAGTTTTCATTTTCAATCCTGCTCTCAGGACTATGTTCTATATAACACTGTGTTCACCTACCCTTTTCACGGGCATTACATTTTGTGATGGGGGGTGGAGGGTCAGGGGGTGTTTCTGCCAAGTGAGCCCGGAGTCACAGTCACAAACGTCCTCTTCTTCCTGAATAAAAGTGAGATTATGCTGCATGCTTGTTCATATTTTACATAGTTTGCACAGACACACATTTTAAAAACAATAAAGTTCCTAATACCCACCTTCTGTGAACAGTTAGCTTGCTGCCCCATCCCCCTCCTCCCTATCCTCTGTTGTCTGAATCCATGGACTAGCCTCCTCCCTCCTGCCATGTATGGTCTGATGTGCTGCCACTGCCCTCCATTTAGCATGATGTACCAGTCCACTCCTCCTGCCCTCCATTGCCCAATTCTATGCCCCATCATTGACCTCCTGCTTAGCCTCTTGCTGCCCCTATTCTCCTTCCCACTGCCCTCCGATGTCTTTGTGCATGCCCCTGCTCCATCGTTTTTGCCCACCATGTTCCATGGACCTGCCACTCCTATCTACTCTGAGTGTTCTGTTGAGCTGCCACTCCCCTCCCACCTGCCTAGCATTGTCAGATGACTGTAACCTGTCCCTGCCACCTCCACCTTGCCTGTCCACATGCCATGCCCCTATCCCCGTCCTCCTGTCCTCCATGGTCCATTTTACAGCCACACCCTTCTGCCCTCCCTGGTCTGTTATGCTGCAACTGTTCCTCCTGCCTGCCCCACGCAGTCTGGTGTGAGGCCCCTTTCCCTGAACTCTCTTGTCTGTGCCCAGGTCCTGACCCTCCCTTCTATCCTCCATGGCCCTTTGTGCATGCCCCTGCACCCTCCTTCTTGCCCATCATAGCCATTGTGCTGCCACTAACCCTCCCGCCTACCCTGTGTGGTCAGCTAGCTGCCCCTGACCCCCTCCCACCTTCCCTCCATGGTCTGTGTGTATGCCATCATAGTCTCACTGTTGCTCTCCATGGTGTGTCTTGCTTCTAGTGCCCATCCTGCCTGACCTCCATGGTCATCTTGCTGCTCCTGCCCTGCCCATGTGTAGACCCCTATTCCCTCCCTCCTGGCTTGTCTGTTCCATTGTAATGCCCCTGATCTGTCCCTCCTGCCCTTTTTGGTCTGTTATGCTGCAGCTTTCTCTCCTGTCTGTCCATTATGGTCAGCTAGCTACCATTGCCTCTTTCCCCTCTGTTCTCTGTTGTCCATGTGCATGGTCCTGTCCCCTCCCTATTGCTTTCTATGGATTGTTGTGCTGTACTCCCGTCCCGCATGCCCTGTGTGGTGTATTGTGCTGCTGCAAACCCGGATGCCTGCCCAGCAGGGTCAGTTTGGTGCATCTCTCCATGTCCCTCCTGTCCTCTGTTATCCAATTCTATGTCCCTACACCAGTTCCTCCTGCCTTCCATGATCCAATGTACCATACTTGCGAACATTTTGAACTTGGTAAGAGGGAGATTTTGGAAAAAAACTGGGATATTGATTTTCCCCTTTGAGTTACATTGAAAAAGAGGAGATTGTAGACAGGAGACAGATCAAACAAAGCCCATTTGAGCTTAAAAACATTGGACGTTTCCTGGCTGTATCGGGTCGCTTGGCATGTATGGTTGTCTACCACTGCCTCTAACTTCTGCCCACAATGGTCTATTATATTGCCACAGCCTCTCTTGCCAGTCCTGTATTGTTGGTTTGTTGCCCCTGCCCCCCTTTCCACTGCCCTCCATAGTCTGTTGTGCTGCCACGGCCCTTCCTGCCTGCCCAGTGTGGTCAAATTGTTGCCTCTGCACCCTCCTACCGGCTTTCAATTTTCAGAGTCCGTGCCCTTGGCCTCTGCCTCTCAACAGTATCCTAATGAAGAACTAGATTGCTAACATTCTATATTTATTACAAAAGTGTGGAACGCCTGACGTCATCTTGATGTAATCAAAACTGTAATACCTAGAGTATTTCCTTTCGAAATTACATATATGAGAGAGTCTTATTTGCATCAAAATTGTGGTTAGTGCTCTAAAAAACTAAAATGAGGACATATTTTCTGAGTTTTCAAATAGCGACAAAGCACTTTTAAATTATTTGTTATCTTTATGTTTTTTTATCCAGTTGACCACTTGATTAAATGTTGCACTTAGGGGAGAGGATGTGGTGTTACTTCTGCACACTTCTGTCATTGGGCTATACTTGGGCTACATCTGGGTGATATTTGGGCTACATTTGGGCTCTTTTGTCTCTGGTGGCCATATTGGGAGACTTATTTGTTATGAAGTTTCCTAATTTCCTCATTTACTACAGTCTCCTCAGTAGGAATACTTTCAGTTTTTTACTTTGATTCCATCAAGAAGGCATTCAGATGTGTCACACATCTGCCATAAATTCAGAATGTTAGCACTCTAGTTGCTCATTAGATCACTGTAGTAAAGCTACTGCTCACCAGGGAAGTCTGCTGCTGGTATTAAAAGTGCATGTTTCAGTCTGCATGTCAGAATTTTTTAATGAAATAGAAGAGGATTTGAGAAGTCACTCAAAATGTGCCCTTATTTTTCTTTCTGCAGCACTAATCATACTTTCTATGGCAAAATGAACCCCTCATTTTGTTCCTTTTTAAATTTAATGTTTTAAGAGTTACCACTTTATTCCAATCAAGATGGCTTCAGGTGTGCTATACGTTTATCATAAGTAGGACTGTTAGCACTCTAGTTGTTCTTTGGAACACTCTGGGAAGCTGCAGTAGAACACAAAGGAATCAACTGACAGTCTCTGCCCTTGTTGGATGTACATGTTTTACTGAGAATGTGAGACTTCATTCTCACATGACTGAGAAAGATAATGTCAATTTACAGAAAATATGCTCTCAGTTTAGCTTATAGATCACCTTCCAAACCTCTGTGGGAAAAGCATGAGAAAATATTTTTCTCTCAATCATGATTCATGATATCCCAGCAGAAGGCTTTTTCACATGGTAAAATCACCTTAGAACATACCACAATTCCTAAAATGAGTATGGTACCATCAAAAAATGATTTATAATGTAACTAAAGTCTTAAAACCTTCTATTAACTGCAATGCTTTTTAATGAGGTGCTATCATGTATATTGGTCCCAAGATGGCTGCCAACACTTCTTGGATGAAGTGCTGACAGCCAATCAGATCTCACGATGAGATGTGTGGTTAGGCTCTGCCCAGATATATATGTGATTTAACTTTTGATTTTCTCAGGAACTACTTAACGGATTTACACCATTTAAGCAAAAGGCATGACTCTGAACCAAGGTCTACCTTTCTGCCAAATTTGGTGTAATTCCGTTCAGCAGTTCGGGCTGTAGCTGCGGCTAAAGGTCCTATGGGAAATTGCATGGGGAAAACACATTTTGGGACCCCCCTTTTTTCTCAGCCCTCGCTACACGAATCATCCCAAGACTTTCAGGATAGGAGCTGACCGGAGCTGGCCAAAAGTTTTGAATATTTCGCGATGATTCGTCAACGGGCGCCAAAGTTATTCCAAATAGAATGTTGCGGATTTCCTATGGAAAATAGGTCCTACCTATAACTACCTACTGGCGACCGCCAGTAGGTAATATATATATATATATATATATATATATATATATATATATATATATATATATAAATATTATTTTTTTATGCACTTATTTGTTATATATATGCAAACAACACAATCGGGCGCCATACCGCAACCGTACAAACAGGTATCATCAATAGACATCCGAGGGAGATTAGCAAGCATAGCAGTATTTTAAGTACACATATTTACAGAATGGCCACCATCACATTTAACTTTGATGTTTTTTCCCCAGACGAAAGCTCTAAAATACTTAGGAGCCTATGCCCATGTAAGCATTTCCAGTTTTAGCATGGAATATCTCTCTTCCTAGTGTGACAAAGCCCTGGAGGCAAAGGTAATTGCAGCTTTGACTCCTTCGTCATCCTTTTGAAATAATACTGCCCTTTACTTATTGTTGCTAGCTTCCTTTATAATAACGCGTGTCAATTGTGGGTCAAACTTGTACTGTAGAAACTTTACAAATAGACTCTATAATTTAGTGAAGCTCTTTTTCATTTCTCTGACTATACAAATTTAGTGGTTTTCTTGAGCAACTGCCTGTTTTCGAATTTACTTATCAGAAATTATGCTCTAACTTTCAGTGAAACTCGGGTAACCCTCGAAAGCAGGGGCGACTCCTCCATTAAGGCGGAGGAGCGTCGCCCCACAAAACAATTGCACCCAGAGACAGAAAAATAAAATGGTAATAAAGTTAATTTATAACCATTTTATTTTTCAAAACTCTGTCCCGAGCCAAGCGTTGGGACGGAGGGGGGGGGGGGGGGGGGGGGGGAGCAGGGCTTTCTGGTTTCTGCTGCTGCTACTTAGACAGCAGCAGAAAGCAGTGATGGGCATGGCACTTTAAGTTTAAAGTGCACATATCGTTTTTACCGGCCGTCATGCAATGGCCAGCCAGACATGCACATTTTAAACCTTTCTAACCCAGCTGTCTTGGACAGCTGTTTTAGAGACAGTGTAGGGCTAAAGTGTTCTTAGGAACGCCGAAGGAGTCCGCTTCCTCCAATCCTGTTGCTTCTTTCATGCTGCACGAGAGCAGTGCCAGGATTGGTTACTGCAGTTTCTTGAGTCCCACGTTGGAGCCGGCCTGGAGAAGACCCGAGCGAGGAGGACGTCACGCCAAGAAGGTAAGTAGAATTATTTTTTGTTTAATTATTTTTTTACTTTTATTTTTGTTCCAAACTCCAACCCCTCCCCCCCCCCCCCGCCCCCCCCCCACTCCGACTCACCACCCTCCTTCCCAGCCATCACTGCTAGGAAGCACAGATCACCATCCTTAATTTAAAGTGCAGGTACTGATTTCATCGCGTCAACCAGTTTTGTCTTTGGTCTGATTGCTTCACCACTAACCAGCTGTCCTACATAGTTAATACTTTTCTGTTAAAACTTTTTACTACCCCACAATTAATATTATGTTTACTTAACAGGCTTAACGCACACCTTCATTAATCTTATGTTTTCTTAATATGCTTAATGCACACCTTCATCTGATGTCAAGCTGTCTTTTGTCATTCCCCCTCACAAGAATATCATCCTGAAAGAACATATTCAACATGAGTCTTTGAAACTGTGTGGCTGCTGAAGATAACCCAAATGGCATTCTTTTACATTGAAAGCAACAATAAGGGATTCATCTTTTTTCCATGAGGGGGCACTTGATGATACGCTGCTGACCGGTCTACTGTGGGAAACCAATAGATATCCTTCACTTTAGACTACATTTCAGATATCTTTGACAATGGGAGTCTAACAATCAAGATATTATTATTGAAAGAGCACAATTTCTCACAGAGCCTAATTTTGCCATTTGGTCTGGTGGTCAACTATAAGGTTGGACATCCAATAGCATGACTATCGGATCAATGACCTCCTCCTCAATCAACGTTTCCAATTCCCTTGATACTTTATCTGAAATCAACATGAGAATATTCTTTGTTCCGCCAATCAAAACCCAGTCAAATTGTTAGTGTTAAGGACAATTTGCAAGTTCTTCTGGTCCAACCACCCCAAAACCGAAGGCCTCTTCTTTGCACTATATGGTTTCCCTACTGCCTTCCTGTTTTAAAACTAACCACTAAGTGTCTGTAGCCAAACATATCTATGGTTTCACCGTTGTAACGTTCCAGACTTATATAGAATTCCATTCACTAGAACCAAGTTTACTTTCATACTTTCTCTTCTATAGTAGTGTTAGGGGACCCAGAGTCAGCCATGACATTAATAACTATTCCACCTACTGTGTGCTTTCTGTACTATAGTTTCCCAAGTGGGACTTTTAATTTGTCACACACCTCCAGAATTACACAAAGTAATATACACACACACACAAATATATCTTATTACCTTAACTTAAAAACAGCTACACTCCTTTGTTAATGTTCCTCTTTTGTTTTAAATGGCACTATAAGTGCAAGCCGATGCAGCATTCTTGGAGTACCATTGTGAATACGTTTACAGCCTTTACAAAATACCCGCTTCATCTTGTCATGTTATATGACCTTGTGTTTTAGCATAGATGATGTCTTCAACCACAAAATCATAGTGAACTCAGGTGGCATGCAGAACACTGGAGTATTTTTTGCACTTAATCACAATCAGGCACACAAAAACTTGGTTTAACAGGTAACGAGGGACAAAGTGAGCGCGGTACACTTCTTCCATAGCCTAATTAGTTTTCCAGACCACTACATTGCTGAGTTCAATGTGATGGTGGCATGCAGTAACCATGTTCTAGCACTGAATCCAGTGGTGGCTTCCAGGGTAAATCCCGTTGCTAACGAGGTTACTGTAGCTGCATGTTGAACAATTCATGGGTTGCCAATTTGTATAGTAAAGATTCAGTAATCAGGTTTGATATAAATAGGCAATGATCCTTGCATTTCAGAATTACAGAACAGGAATGTGGACATCAAAAGGAAGGGTCTCGAAGCCTTAAACATATTATATTCACCACATACAATAACATTACCATAACACTACAGTAGGTTAAAGACGTTATACTAGTTGAGGCCTTTCAGGCCTATTATGATTTCATACTTATATTGTAAAATTACTGTGGGACTCTCACCTCAACAACAGAAATTGACTCAAGAAGGTGACTCTGTGAAAGATACCAATTCTGAAGAACTATAGTTACAAGTAACGTTTTCCCTCATATCTTGTGGACTCACAAAATGGGGCTGACATTTTTTTTATTGTTTTTTAACTTTTATAATGGCCACACAAGATATGAAAATAGTATTCAGATCATGAGTTCTGCACTTATATATCAAGCATGAGGGAGTACTTAGTTGTATACAGTGCCAAAGATGAAGCCACCATTTTATCACCCTGTGCTTAACGTTTAGTTAAAGATGAATAAGGGCCTTCTTGTTAGTGGCCAGTGTCTGTTTTTGGCATTTTACACTATTTACTTCAAAAATGGGGTCATTTAGACCCTGTCTCATACTCCGATGTCCCTTTGCTATTTGTTTCCCATTGTTGTCACTGTTTTCTAGTTCAGCAGGTGACATGTACTCTGCGATGTACTTTTTACTGTTGTCAAGTTGCCCAGGTGCTATGTACTGTGCTATGCACTTTTCTTTTTTTTATAATTCTTTTTATTAACAGTGGGAATCGAGATCGCAAGGCAAAAATACAATACAGTCCCATTCCTTATCTTGACATGGCTCTCATACATTTTAAAATACACAATATGTTGGTTGCTGGTGATTCGTGCAATGTCTACAGTGATTCATCTTGAGCTGGCAACAGTGGCGGGGGCAAAGATTTCCTCTATATTCATTCCAATCATTCCAAATGCGGGCCCACTTTTTAGGACATTCCCTGGCTACATAAACATACTTTTCCCGAAACATGCACCAGTCCATGTCTTTCTTCCATGCACACACCGCTGGTGCCTGCGACGCCCCCCATTTCGGAGCTATGTTGCGTTTCGCTATCATCAGCCCCAATGTAACCCAGGTTATGCGTGTGTTGTTCAGGTCCGTGGGCTCCCACACATTCAGGAGACCACTCTTAGCCTCCAAGGGGAGAGTATGGTTTAACACTTCGCCCAGGACCTCATGTACTTTCTTCCAGTAACTTTGGACAAGTGGGCATTCCCATAGTATGTGAAGGAAGGTGCCTTAGTTTCCACAGCCCCTTCTACATTTGCCATCTGGTGCTCTTTCCATTTGTACCATCCCAGGTCCCGTGATATAGACCTGGTGCAAAATTTTGAGTTGTATTAGCCTCAACTTCGCTGCAATGGCTACTTCCTGTGGCGAAGATACCGCTGCCACCCAGTCCTCGTCATCTAGTATTCTCTACATCCCCTTCCCACTTCTCTCGCAATCTCATCAGAGGGTCTCCAGAATGGTTCACTAACTTTTTATATGTGAGCGAGATGGCCTTTGCTGGTAAATAGCCATCTAGGAGTCTGTCTTCAAGGGGTGTGGCTTCAGGGGGGGTCTACCCCTTTTGGAGACAGGAGTATAAGGCGTGGTGGACTTGTATGTATCTGAAATACTCTGTAGGAGCAAGATCAAATTCTGGCTGTCGGGTGGAGAATGACTTGACCTCGTCCTTTACCCACAGCTCGCCTACTTTTGAGATGCTTATGAAATCCCATTTGTCGAAACCTTTAGTGGACCAGAGGTTCCCAAGTCGTTCCGAATCCCATAGTGGCATAGCCAGGGTTATCTTATGTTCCCACCCCATGCTTCTGGTGGCTGCCTTCCAGACCTGCACCTATTGTTTGTTTGGCCCGGCCAGTGGGTGTCTCCCGGTGTTCGAATAGAGCGCTCGGTTGTAGTTCCTGCCAGGCAGTAACCATCAATCCATCGCCTGCCTGTTATTAGGTGCCATGGTTAATGGCTGTCAAATAAGCTGCCCAACAATATTTTTTGAGATCAGGGAGAGCGATCCCCCGTCATACCAGGTGAGGTTCAGTTTGGACAGTGCTATACGTGGTTTCCCATTCCATAGCAGGCGGCGTTGTAGGGTCTCAATCTCTTTGAAATAGCTAGAAGGAACTAGATCTAACGAATTTGGTAGGACGTATAGGAACCAGGGTAGGGACATCATCTTGAACAGGGAGGCTCTGCCCAGCAGCGAGAACGTGAGTTTCATTATTTATATTGCCCAATACATTTATTACTCCATAGAAAGAACAACAAGAGAAACATACAGGATTTAATAATTGTAGACTGAGACGGCCTTACCCCTTTCTATCAGTACATGCAAAACCTTAATGCTTAATGTTAAATGTTCTTTTAAGCTTGGTCTCACATATTTAACAAATTACAAATCTCTTATCATCTCGTTCTGATTTATAGAAATACACATCCACCTTCAGAAAAGTGTCCACAATGGAGCGGATCACTTTTTGTTTACAAGTATTCATATCATTCGTTAAGTACAGTTATTGTGGATTGCCTTTTGGCAGTACATCATGATGCATCCTGGTTAGTAACAAGCAAATATGTTTTCATATCATCTGGAACTTCACTGGTTATCCCTAGATCCGGTTCTTATTACAAATGTGTGTGCTTTTAAGTTTAAATGGTTTTATTGAAATTTTCCAAAATGAAGAATTATACAGAGGTATCAAGAAAGAAGCATTGCAGAAAGAAGAGCAATCTACAGTTAAATTCGTAGCTAGGAAAAACATGTCATGATCAAAAAGTATGAGATACAATAAACATATACACCACAGTGAGTAGATTACCTCCTTAGAAGCTGTGACCCTGTAAGAAACCAGAGACAGTAACTCTCTTCCTCCACCCCGTCTGGTAAATTCTATAACACCTGGAGCACGCCTCACTCCTGTAGCTTCAGCCTCGCTGGTTAATCTGTTAGGGAAGTTGGGGGATTGTGCCATAGATCTGATAGGCGCAACACTCGTAGGTATTTGGGCTGTGTAATCTCGTTGAATTCTGACGAGCAATTTTAGCAAGGGGCTCCAAACTTTCTGAAAGGAGGCAGTGGAATTTTTCAGAGTGGCTGAAATGCGCTCCATACCAAGGATATACCATATCCTGTGCAGCCATCCCATGTGAGTAGGTGAGGTGGAGGATCCCCAGTGGGACTGTATGTTTTGTAGCGCTGCCCCTAATGCCATCCCCATTTGTCGTCCCCTCATGCTCTTAAGTGGATACGTGATGGGGTTAGGGGGTCCTAGAACAACGTAGACAGGCAGCCTCGGAATCTGTGTATCAAAGAGTTTGTCTACCATGTCTAGAATCGTGCTCCAGTAAGAGGATAGCAACGGGCAGTCCCACAGTATGTGTAGGAGCATCCCTTCATTGCCACAGCTTTGCCAGCAAGCGGAGCGCCGGTGTGGGTTGCCTCTATGAAGGCGCACTGGAGTGCAGTACCAATAGGTGGCAATTTTCATGGCAGTTTCTATGCTTGCTACTTTCTGGGCTGTGTGCTTGGCCCTGTAATAAATCCCGTCCCAGTCTTTCTGAGTGAGGTCACCCCCTAATTCTCTCCCCCATCTCCGCTGGCTCGGTGTGTCATATGGGCGTGGGCTGTGTCTGAGCATGTCGTACATTTCGGAGATCAGGCCCTTGTCAGTGAGCTTAGTGATTAGCCATTTCTCATACTTAGTCAGTCGGCGTCCACCCTCCTCCCTCATCCCTGGCTGGAGTACCCAGTGTCGTAATTGCAGGTATCAGAGACACTCCTGCTTTATCTGAGGGAACGAAAGGACTCCCGAGAGGTCAATGAGATGGCCCACCGAGCAACAAGAAGTGTTTCGCCAGGCTGCGTATGCGTTGTCGGACCAGCCAGTTGTAAATTTGCTGTTCCTGAACAGAGGAGTCAAGGGGGACGGGAAAGTTGTAAGCTTCCTGGAGACCGCTACCCCGTCCCAGATAGACATCACCGATTTGGTGATGGGAGATCTCATCAGGCTGTGTGGGCATTGAGCTTTCTTTAAAAAGAGAACTTTCCAAAGGGGGATACCTGCCAGGGCTTGATCTTGGAAGAGCCACCGTTTTTCTGATTCTGGCCTTGCCCATTCCCCTAGAAACCTCAACTGGGCCGCCTTGTAGTAACTGAGTAGATCGGGTATCCCCAGTCCTCCCTGCTCGGACCGCCTACACCCCAATGCCTAGCTCATTCGAGCTCTCACCCCAGCCCATTTGAACTGGTTAGATGTCTCGCTGCAGCGAAGCAATCGCCCCAGAAGGAGGCAACGCCAGAAGGGTCTGGAACAGGAAAAGTGCTTTGGACAGAAGAGACATTTTGACCACCGCTATTCTGCCAAGCAGAGAGAACTGATGCTTGCTCCAGGCGCCCAAATCTTGCTTCGCCCGTCTTGCCAACTTGGAGTAGTCCAGTTGAACCATTTGACGCAGAGACGCCGCTAGGTCTTGTTCCATGTAGGGTATAGAGTCCACTACACGAATGCCGGACAGGCAGTCATCCTGCGAGTGGAGTGGAGACGACTCTGGGTTTAAGTTTAAGATGAGCGATTTCCCCACATTGACTCGGAAGCCTGACACTCTTCCAAAAGCGTCCAGTTCTGCTAGAAAGGCTGGAAGCGAAACCCTCGGTTCCGTCAGCGCCGCTATCACGTCGTCTGCGTAGAGGCTGATCGGGTGCGTTTCTCCCCCAAATGGTATCCCCCGAATGGTGGGGTTATCCCTGACCCTCTGCGCAAAAGGTTCGATATAAAAGGCGAATAGCAAGGGGGACAGAGGGCATCCCTGCCGGGTTCCCCTCTGGATCGCGAACAGTCGCAAGGAGATGCCATTCACTCTGATGGAAGCTGTAGGGCTGTTGTAGCAACATCCCACCCACTCCTGGAATTTCTCCCCATGCCAAATTTAGTCATCGTGTGAGTGAGAAAGCGCCAATCCACTCAGTCAAACGCTTTTTCGGCGTCTACCGTCAGTAAAAGCGCGTCCATTTGAGTTTGGTAGGCCTTGTCAATGAGATGGAGTATCCTCTTGGTGTTGTCCCCACATTGACAAGATTGAATAAACTCCGCTTGATCTGGCTCTATCAAGTTGATCATATAGGGGCCTAGTCGGGTGCTGAGTATTCCTGTAAAAATCTTAAAATCTACGTTGAGTAACGTAATTGGGCGGTATGAGCCGCATTGCTGCCTATCTTTACCCAGCTTTGGCAGGACCTCTAATGACGCCCCCAGCATCATGTCTGGGATTGGGTTCTCCCTTCCAAAGGAATTGAACAGCCTTACCAGATGCGGAGCCAAGATGTGGCAAACATTTTTATAGTACAGGGCAAGGAACCCTTCTGGTCCGGGGGACTTGAGCAACTTGAGGTGCAAGATCACCGTGATTACTTCCCCGATCCAGATGGGGGCGTCTAGCGTCGCCACCTGATCCGGGGTGAGTGTGGACATATTGATAGATTGGAGGTATTCTAGGGAATCTTGGTCCGAAGATGCATCCGCAGCATATAATTTCCGGTAAAATTCCAGGAAGGCCTGAGCTATGTCGTGATCCCCAGTTATCTCCTCCTGTCCGTGTCTCCGCAGCGAGGACACTTGCGTCCGTTGCCTTTGGGCCCTAAGCCTGTTGGCCAGGAGGTGGCCCGTACGATCGCCGCCAACGTAATATAAGTGTTAAAGTCTGGCTGCCGCGTATTCCGCCCTAGCTAGGTCTATCTCAGCTTGTTGTGCCCTAAAGGCCTTGAGTTGCTTCCACACCCTAGGCGCCCCAGTCTGACTATGGACCCTTTCAAGCTCCTGAACTTGAGCAGACAGGGCTGCTCTCAACTCCTTGCGTTGCGTTCTCTGTTGTCAGCCGCTGCTATAGCTATCAACTCCCCCCGCACCACCGTTTTCAATGCTTCCCACAGGGTCGTCATTGCTATGTCTGGTGTATTGTTGAGGGCCAGATAGTCTTGGATACATTTAGTGAGTTGTTGCTCCACTGCCTTTCTGTGCAGCATAGTTTCCTTAAGCCTCCGGTGGCCAGCCTGGCGGGGGCCCAAAGTTAACATTATGTTCACCATCAGTGCGTCATGGTCTGATAGAGCGGCTGGTTCAATGGTCACTGCCTTCACCGCCCCGCTAATCTCCCCCGTACCCAGGAAATAGTCTATACTCGCATATGATTTATGTGCATGTATTGGGAGGAAGTCGGGTGAGCCTTTCTCCAAAGGTCCACTAAACCCATCTCCCACAGCCAATTCTTCCCGTCCTGTGACATCTCCCTCTTCTGGGAATAGGAGGCCTGTGATCTATCCTTGCTCGAGTCCTATCACCATAATTTGGGAGCCAAATTGTATAGTCTAGGCCAACAGTCTCCTCTTTAACTCTGCCACTTTCTCCTTCACCACCCCCGCACAGCGATTTGATACGAGTATAGCTACTCCCGCTTTCTTTTCCCTTGTGGAAGAGAAGTATTGGTGGGGGAACGCTCTCAACCGCATACGGTGGTGGTCCTTGGCCAGAAGGTGGGTCTCCTGTAGAAGACATACGTCAGCCTCCGCATGCTCCAGATAGGACAGAATGGCCCACCTTTTAACGGGGTTGTTGAGCCCTTTAACGTTAAGCGTAAGTATCTTCACATCTTTAGTGACCATGACCAGTGGTGACAACGGATGCCAGTGGATCCCTTAGAGTGTGCTCCCCTCTCCTGTGTGGCTACTCTCTCCTTCTAGTGAGTGGAAAGTGAGTGTGCAGAAGGAAATGCCTTGAACATCCAGGATCTCTTGCAAAGAACAGCATGTAAACCGGACCCCCTCTCCCTCCCCAACCCCAACAGGCAAACAACCATCCCTCCCCCTCAGTAATCTAAGGGTCAGCCCCAAAGAGGTCCTGGCCCCGCCTACCCTCAACCTCCCTTTCCCTCCCTAACCCCAACCTTGTACCCCCCTGAGTCCCATATCGTCCAGGGCTCGCTGACCCAGTGTGCGAGTCCAGGGGAGTGTCCAAGGATAAGGGCATAGTGTGGCCGTTCGTCCCGGTCCCCCTGCCCCATAAAGGTGAATCCACCCCCAGCCCAGCCGCTCATGTACCACTTATCTGACCCACAGTCATTTAAAGAGTCGTTATGTGAGGGTGACCCTTTGTACAGCGTCTCCAGCACTGCCTGTCTTTCCTGCGCCATAGCCAATGGGTCTGGTTTCAATGCACGCTCCGTGCTCCGCCTCCCCGTCACTCTCTGCCAGCGCTCCCTGGGAGGTTTGCTCTGCGAAGACTCTCCTTCCTCCGACTGTCGGTGCTAGATGCCCAAGATCCGGCAAGTGTCTTGCAGCGAGCGAAGCTGGTGTAGTTTGCCCTGCCACTTAAAGATGACCCGGAAGGGACTCCCCCATGAGCATGGCACCCCCTGGCTCCGAAGATGTGCCGTGGCCACTCAAAAGTCTTTCCGCCTCTGAAGTGTGATCTGGGCCAAGTCTTGGTATAAGGCAACCTGGTGGTCCTGGTATATAAAGGGGTGTATATATCTGTCCGCGCGCAATATACGTTCTTTAAGTTGAAAGTCGGTAGGTATGCGAGGATGTCAGGTGAGGGTGCTGGCGCACGTTGTTGGAGTCCCACCCGGTGAGCCCTATCGATACGAATTTCAAAGTCCACAGCCTCTCCCAGCACACTCGTAAAGAGGCCCCGAAGATACAGCGTGATGTTCGACCCCTCCGCCTGAGATGGCACCCCCTTAACTCGGATGTTGTTCTGGCGTGAACGGTTCTCAAAGTCCTCTGTGTGTGATTGGAGATCAATCTGTTGCTCCTTGAACCGGAGGACCTCCTGCTGCAGGTGTTCTATTTCCTCATCCCTGGCTTGATCCTGGTCCTCGATGGAGGCCCCGTGTTTGCCCACCGCGTCGACATCTCTCCCCCTCTCTCTGATCACTTGTGCATGCGGATATCTTCTCGGTGGGTGCCGGAGAGCGTCTCCAGGAAGGCGCGGGTGACTGGGGCATCTTAGGGGTCGCCTCCACCCTCGCGTGCCGCAGCTGAGTGGCTCGCCATCCCCCCCGCCAGGCTGCAGGGGCTTAGCCAGCATGTCCTTAAGAGACCTGTCCTTCCCTCGGCCCACTGCCATGGTTGTCGCTGTATCTTCCTCCCCGTTGAGATCGCTGTTGGCGGAGGGATGGCACAGACCCCGGCGCCGTATAACTCTGCCTCGTGGCTGACTTGGAGGCTGTCCGCTCTCAGTGCGTTACTTGCTGGGCTGCTTGATGTGCACCCCCACACTCTGCTCAGCCGCCCTCTGGGGGTTACTCCACGAGATGCCTCCAGGCCCCCGTCCACTGCTGCCCCCAGTCCCAGGTTACTAGCACCGGCCAGTTCCGGATCCCCGCCTCCGGCCCACTACCTGTGTGCCTCTGGGCCTAGTCACATGGCTCTAGACCGACCAGATATCGTCCGCTGGAGTGTATCTTCCCCGGGGTCTATCTCAGGCACCAGACTCCACGTGAGGATCAGAGGGTCTCTGCTCCGCACTGCTGCGGCCCGGGGCCTCAATGTGGTACCCCCAGTACCTGCTCGCATGGCAAATCCGCGTTATGCCGCCTCAGCAGGCAGCCACCAGCCCTCTCTGATTCCGCTCCTCTCACCAGAATGTGGTCAGGCTGGCCATCTCCTCGTGGACTCTCCCCGCCTCTGCTCTGCGTCGCCGGTCAGGTTCACCGCCACTGTGCAAGCGGGCTCCCGCAGCCCCTCTGGGACCAGGCTCCCCTCCGGCGGCAGTCGCCCCCTGCTACAGCGGTGACAGGCCCGTTCACTCGGCCGACCGCGGGTCTGCCGCCATTTTGAAGTAGCCGGCCTTGCGCCGGATCGCGGCTCTACGACCTCCGTGGGCGGCCCCCGGGTCTGTTGCAGGGCACCCCCAGGGTCTATCAGGTCTGCCCAGTCTTGCGCCCCCAATACCGCTCGGCTGAGAGGGGTGATTCGCGCTTTGATGGCTGGGCTGGCGCTCGGGAGCAGAGAGACGATCGAGACATGTCTCACCCGTTCCCCATCTTGGCCACGCCCCATGTGTGTGCTTTTAAAGCAGGCTGTGCATTTTGTTTTGAATGGGTGACTCTTGAGGTGAATCCCACTTATAAGTGGCCTGCTCAGCTCCAGGAGTAAATAAACTCACTGGTATGAAATTTCTTATGTTAAAAAGTTATGTAAACTACAATTGAAGAGAACATTGCACCACTACTTTTAAAGCTAAAGGGTGACCCTTTCATTCTTTTTAAATACTTAACCATTGAGTTTGCCCATTTTTCAGAATAAGAAAGGCCATATCTTTGAGTAGTCCTACAATCTTTTGATTGGTCTTTGCTGGCATTTGTGACTCTGGGCACTAGCAGACAGGCTTCCGGTGCATGTGCTCTGATCCCTTAACATAATGGAAGATTTGATAACCCTTACGGGTACATTTAATTTTTAGGCACGACTGCAATAGCAAGGTGAAGGTACTACATCAGTAGCATTAAAGTTAAATGTATTGCGTAGGCTGTAGTGTACATTAGCACCGCCCATGTATGATTTGAAAATGACAGTTTATAAGCCTACAGTTGCAGCCTAAAAAATGGCAGCAGCACATGTCAAATAAAGCTTTTGTGAGCCTGTAGAAAAGAATATTTTGAACCATTCCCGTTTACCTCATTCCCTTATGCCCTCAATGCTGAGTGCCTAATATTTAAAAGTGGACCTGCTTAATATTAAGATTAGTATGTCCCTATAGTGACTAGACATATGGTGCAATTTTTACTGTCCATTCTAATGTACCTTTGCCTAACGTATGATTAAAAGTCACTTTGTATAAGTCAGACCAGAAGAATGGTGCAAAGTTTATTAAACCTTTATTTGTAATACTTTTTTTTTTTTAAATTTAGTGCAATATTTATCACAAACATTATTCTAATGTTTGGAAATTTTATCATTAAGTAATTTAGTTCTGCTGGTGTGATTTGTACTTTGCTGCCACGAGACAATAGGCCTAGCTCTGCTGGGAGTAAGACAGGGAGAAGTAATACCCAAGAATAGGCATAAAGACATTAGTGTTCATTAGGAAAGTTGTCGCTGATCATTAGCTCGTCAAAACATAACTAGATCTTGTGAATAAACGGAGTTCTGTCTAGCTCTTCCTTAAATGGAGGGCTGTGATGTGAACCTCTATTTACTTACACCCAAGGTCTAGACGTGCCCTCCAAGGGACAGTTGACTGGCCTCAGGTTAGCTATTATCTTCAGGGCCAGAAAAAGTGTGTGTGGAAGAACTAGCTGCCATGTTGTAAGTGGACTGCACTAATATCTGCTGAAGCCTTAGCTGGAGTGAGAGTTTCTTGGAAACCTGAGAGCGCAAGCTGAGAAAACGAGGATGTCTTTCAGCACTATCCATGAACCTCTGGAGTTCCAGGCATCATCCTATCCATGAAAGAAGGGATTGTGGTAGATCTCCAGGTTAGTCCTGCCCAGAGATTTATGCCACAAAGAAAAATGCTTCAGCGTTGAAGGTATCCTGTTTTATGCAGCCCCGCCTGCTACAGTCTTAACCTTTGTCCCACTGGAGGATTTCGTGCTTTAAAAAAAAGTGATTAAGTATGAAGGGAAAACTCTGAGCAGGTAAAAGGTGGCAAAGTTATTTATTCCAGTGGTTAAGTGACTCCAGCTGTTACACATTGCTCCTTTTTTCCTTCTCTGAGCTTTTCGTGCCAAAACTGAATGCTTCAGAGGGAAACTGATCTCAACATTCAATATCGACATTTCCAACTTCGAGCTACAGCATTCTGCCTTGTACCGTTGATGGAATTTGACTTGTCGAAAAAAAGAGCCTACCTTAATCCTGCCCAGTCAAGTATTGCCTGATAATCATGCCTAGGTCTGTGTCAAATGCATCAATGGACTTCTCATGCTGCATTTTATTTTTATGGTACTTTTAGACTCTAAATGTTAAAAATCCAAATCCCAGGTTCTCCTAATCAGATTTTAACAATTTTTGTGCAATGTCTTATTAAATGTTATCCTTTTCACTAAGATAGTTCGGGAATTGTTTTTGTGTTTCTTGATTTTAATGCGGTCGTCTGAAGAAAAGATTAGTTTTCTCATAAAACTGTTGTAAGAAATTGGGTTATTGGTTGAGAGGTGTTGGAACCCCCTCTCAAATAATAAACACAATTCTTGTAGGGATGAACCACAAAAGTAACAAGATTGGCCTGTGCTTAACCTTCTGGTAGCTTGGCACAGAAGCAGTCCAGCTTAACTCAGAGGCAATCTGTAAAGCATTTATACAGCACTCAAACAGTAATAGCGTGAACACAAAAAAATCCCAAATCAGTTTAGAAAAATAGAGTACATGTTAATAAATAAAATAACAAACAACAATCCAATCAGTATAACCAGTCATATGAGATATAACATGTTTTAGGTGAAAATAAAGCCAAAGAGCACAAAGCACCTGGTTACGCTCACTTTTTGCTGGTGTTACTCTGTTTTATGACTAGTCTGACTAGGATCCTGCTAATCAGGAACCCAGTCACTGTGCTTTCTCCCTAACTTGGTAAGTACTTTGGTACATTCCCAATTGGCTACTGGTGTACCCTTCTAAGTTCCTAGTATATGGTACTAAGGTACCCAGGGGATACATACACCAGGGGTCTTCATTAGATGCAGCATGTATTGTGCCACCCATGAGACACCGCTCAAACTGTGACTACAGGCCTAGCATTGCAGTCTGTGTACGTTGGTGCTAGCACCCCTTACAACAGATGTACGTTTTCTTTTATCTGAGGCTACTGTACTTAAAACCTATAAGTCACCCCTAAGGTAGGCCTTTCAATTCTGAAGGCAGGGTGCTAGGTTATAAGTGTGAGGGTGCCCTGTATGAGCAGGACACCCCCCACAAACCCCAGAGTTGATTTTCCAAGGTTTTTAAGTGCGGGCATTTTGATACATATAGTGGTCATGCGTCATTACGCCATGGCTAACTATATATTGGCTGTGCTGAACCTGGGCATGTTTGGTATCAAACATGTTGGAATCATACCTCCAACACAGTTACCGGTGTTGGAGGTATGATTTCATGAACCAGAGGGTTCTCCTGGGAATCCCCCAGTGCTCCCGGTACCAGCCTTCCAGGGTCTGCCAGTAAGCTAGTGTTGCTGCCGACCCCAGACACGATTCTGCCCTCCTGTTGCTGAGCTCAGTTCGAGCAAGGGAAGGTAGAACAATAGGTTTGCTGTCACAGGTAGGTGTGACCATCTCCCCGATAGGACTTAGTGTATTTGGCTAGGGTGGGGGCGCTTGCCAGCGCCACCAGACTGCTTTGAAGGGCATTTGGTGCCCTCCTTGCATACTCCAGTTTGAACTAGTTTAGGGAGCCCTTAGCTCCTGCTCTGGCGTGAAACTGGACAAAGGACATGGGAGTATCTTCCCCTTTGTCCAGCCCCTTCTCCGTGAGGGAACCTAGGGGAGAGGAGTTGGCCTAATGGCTTGGGCGGTCGACCGCAAATCTGGGGAACTCCTGCTTCGCGCTTAACAAACACCTGATTTGGGAACTAGGTTTGAGTCTCAGCAATGATGCTGAACATCCTGTGATTCTGGGCAAATCACTTAATCTCCCCGTGCCTAACAAAAAATGAATGTGTCCTCTTGTAATACAACTGGTGCTATGTAAAGCACTCTGATAGCCGACTCAGGTATATAAAACGCTGTAAAAAAAAACTAAAAAAAAAACATTTTTTTTTTTAAACTTATCCCAACCCTTTCCGTGGGAGTACTTAAGGGCTTACCTGTGGGTGGCTCTTCAGATTACTTGTGAGACAAGATTCAAACCCAAAGCCACTTCAACTTTGACCGTCTGGGCTCTTTGAACTTCGGTGGACTTCACCTGGAACCGAGACTGCACTAAGGAAGACTACTGCTGCTCCTGGTCTCGCTGTTCTGCAAGTCGTCTTTGTCGTCTGTGCCTGTGCTTCATCCAGGTTCCTCTCCAGGCCTGTGGGCATCAAAGACACCCAAAGGAATCCCCCTTGGAGTAAAGGAGTCACTTCCCTGCATCTGCAGGCACCACAATGAAGCTGACCGGTCTGCTGCTCCTGATGTTCTAGGGACTCGATAAGGCTTAGCAACACAGGTAGTGGTTCTGCAACTCCCTTGAGGCCTAACCTGTCCTCTCTGCAAGTTTGAGGCCAGTATCCCTCGTCCGAACGCTGAAGCAGAACTCCTCTGCACTGCGTTCACTTGCCATTGCCAAGGCTTGTTGACTCTGTACTCCAGAGATCTTTGAGCTACAAAAAGCTCCAACGTCCAGCATCTGATCTCCGTCCTTACCTCATCCTCTGTATCAGGGCCTGCATCTTTGGTGAGCTGCTTGAGGTCCTCTTGCGACTTCTGTGCCTTCAGCCTGTGGGTCCTCTTGAGGGTCTTCTTTGGCTTCAGTGGGCTCTCCTGCTTGCAACGGCTTGCTGCTGCAATTGGTGAGTCCCTTGAACCCTGCTGGTCCCAATGTTGCACCTTTTTAGTTTCCCACGCCTGTTGCTGCTGCCAAGGTGTGTTGGTGCTCTCGCCGGACACCGACTCACTGGTTCTTGACTCCCGACTTGGGACAGCTCATGAACGGCTCCTGGTTTACCACAGCGTCGCCTTATCCTCACAGCTGCAGCTGCAAGGTCACCAGCATCATTCCTGCATCCTCCCTCATCCGTGGTCATTGCTCTTCTTCGCCTCCTGGTCGCCTCCGAGTGGCATAGACTGTGACCCCTCTGCTTGCAGGTTCTTCTCGTCGAGAGTCCACCCTTGGATTCAACCGGACTCTTTCACCTTCATCTCTAGTGGCATCTTTCTTGAAGTCCTCCATTGTGGTCTACAGTGTATTCCGACATCACTTTGCACCTATGCACCCGGCTTCCCTGGTGTGGGTATCCTGCTTCCTGGGGTATCTGGGGTGTGGTGACTCTCCAACCTTCTGTTTTCCACTGGGTTTCTTTAGGGTCCACTGGAAAGGGTCCGTCCTCTTGAAAACTGCAATTGTGACTTTCCCATTGCCTTGCATTGAGTATGCAGCTTTGTTTCCACTCTGCACACAGCCTCCATGGGATACTGGGTACTGACCTCGGGTGGTTCCTAGGGTCCCCAGCTCTTCTGAGTCTTCTGGTCCAAGTCCCGACTTTGGTCGCAGTTCGCATTCCACTTCTTTAGCATATGGTTTGGACTCCCACTGGAGACCACTGTGTATTTGTACTTGTTTACATTTGAAGTATTGTTTTGATATCTCCGGGTAGGAGATAAACCAATGTGTTAGTGAGTGTGTATAATAAATATATCTATTTTTATAACTATACTGTGTAGTTCTTTTTCGTTTAACCTACACTATATGAGTTGTTCTGGTAGGACTAAGTCTGAAGGCTGCTCTCCACAGCTACCACTAAGAGGGCTTTCTATGGTTGTCTAAGACCAGTAAAATTGCCACAAGATTGTCTCAATTAGTACAGGGTGCTTCACTTAAATAAGTGTGCACCATATAATAAGCTAGCCTACTACAGCTCCACTTGAGGCTATTGGGTCGTATGAGACCAATGGAAAGTCACAAGATCAGGTCGACCGCGATGCAGGCCAGTTCGGATACAGGGACTAGGTTAGTCCTACTGAAGAGTTAACTTCTCAAGTCCAGAGTGAATAGTGTCATGTGCATTTGCGGGGGCCGCGAGGAATGTCCGGCCTGCGTGAGGAGCAGGTCGAGCTTTGTGGGTGGTCGTTGTTGTTGCATGTAGAGCCAGTTATCACTGAAGATTTGCATTGGTGGTCTACACGTGTTCTCTGCACAAAGTACAGGTCTCACAGGAACTTTGGGTTTGCGGTCATCGAAGAAAGTCACTGTCTGCACAAAGAGCAGGTCCTGCTGGAGCTTCGTGTTGGCAGTCATCGTTGGTGGTTACTTCTTGAAGCAAAGAGGTCACTTCTCGGTCTCAAGTGATCCAAAACTTCTGTATCTTCAGGCTTTCTTTAGAAGGAGTCCACACTGATTCCAGCGAAGGGTCCAGGACCTGAGGGGCCCCTCTTGAGTATCGGGCCTCATTCCTGCAGAGACCAGCAGCAGAGCTCAGGGAGGTCCAGGCAGCAGTTGGTGCTGGACAGCTGCAGGGAGGCCTCTGAAAGCTTATGGCCATGTAGCTCACATAGGAGGCCAGCCAACTGACCCTTTAAATCACTCTATGTAGCCTGAGTTCAAGGCAAGACGTTCTAATCATTCTTCTGTCAGCAGTGCAGTCCCTCTTCCTCAGACAGTAGGACAATTGTTCTTCTGATTCTTCCACGGGTCCAGGTTTGCTCTGATGAGTTGTTTTGAAGGTTCTACCCATTCACCTATTGCCAGCCGTTTTGTGGGGGGTATTCCCTGCCCTACCCCCAAAACTGGTTCTGGTGACTTCATCCTCTTCCCCTATTCCTGGGTCCAACCTGTCTAGGATGACAAAGGCAAGGACAGGCCTGGAGTTAGGTTCCTTTGTGTGTGCTGCCGGCAGGGCCCTTTGAAATGTAATCTTTTTTTTTTTTAAATCTTTTTATTGAGATCAGGATAAGAGGTCAAATCAACAGTACATTTAAAAGTACAAAAATAATTTTATACATATTCATATCAATATAACTTGCAGGACATGAATATAAATGTCAGAGTAAATTTCATAAATGAAAAGGTCATTTTTATTCAAATAGCAGGTATAGCAAACAGCAAGAAAGAGTAAAGCCAAAAAAAAAAAAAATATATATATATATATATATATATATATATATATACATATATATATATATATATATATATATATATATATATATATATATATATATATATATATATATGTATATACATACCTTCAGAGGAGTTCAAATAAATGAGGACCCCCAGATACTATCTAGCTTCTGTAAGGATTTTGCTCCTCTGATTTTAGCTAGCGAGGATTCCATAATATATATCTCTTTAACCAGAATCCACCAGTCCATCACTTGTGGTGAGTTACTTGCGATCCAAGTTCGAGCTAGAGTCAGTCTAGCACACCCAATTAAGATATTGAAGAGATCTGAATGTGAATCTACTGGTGAATTATTGTAATTCTGAATACCGAGCAATACGTTAGTTATGTTAAGTATTACTGGTCTAGACATAATCAAAACCATTCCTTGTTTTACCTTAGTCCAGAATTCCGCAAGTCTAGGGCAAGTAAACAGCATATGTTCTAAGCTTGCAGCAGGAAGGTCACACTTAGGGCAGCTAGTCCGTTGGTTATCAGTACTATTACTATACCACTTAAAAAGTCTTTCGGGAGTATAATATAACTGACAGATAGTTTTATAATACTGTAACCTCAAGCTGGAAGAGTGAATTATACGATTTATATTACAGATAGATGTAGAGATTTGATTAGCAGTAATATTTAGGCCTAGTCGAGAGCTCCATTTCGCTGCTATTTTCCCACAATCATCAGGTTTATATAGAGTTAAGACACCGTATCCAACACTAATAAATGACCTATCCTTGCTGGAGTAGAGACATTCCCAGATATCAGAGTCAAGAATATTCACAAGCTTCATTTTATGAATAAGAAAGTCATGAATCTGTATATATTTAAAGCGTGATGTTTCAGGTAGTTTGTAAAGTCTACTAAGAGTCTCAAAGGTCAGAAGACCATCATTGCCATATAAGTCACCAAGTGTTTTTATTCCAGCATTTTCCCAGATTTTAAATGACCCGTCGTGAAATATTCCTGGGAGACCTGGGTTTACCCATAAAGATAGTTGGGGATGATAGAGCGTCGTATTGCATTTAGTCAAAATCAATTGCCAGATTTTAAAACTGTCTTTGGAAGTCTTAAATTTAACTCGTTTAAAGTAGTTTGGATCGTTCATTTTGGCTAAGAACATATTAGAATCCTCACCCAACAAAAGTTGATAACAAAAATATGTGTTCTTATTGCGAATAAACAGGCTACGCAGACGACTAAGAAAAGCTGAAAAAAAATATAATCTAAAATCAGGGCAATTAAGACCGCCTTTGTGATAGGGCAGTTTAAGTAGGTTAATTGACCTGCGAGCCCTTTTATATCCCCAAATATATCTACTAAAAATCCCATCCAATCGTTCAAAGTAGGAGTTACTTACATAAAGAGGGATGGACCTAAATAGATATAGAAATTTGGGTAGTATGTTCATTTTGATTAGGTTAATTCGACCTATGATATTAAGGGGTACCTTATGCCATCTTTTTAATGTTATAGCCGTTTCTTTAAGAAGATCATCATAATTCAAAGTAACTATATCATTGATATTAGAAGAAATTTTTATGCCAAGATAAGTAGCTATTTGGGAAGTACCTAAGATCGGAGTAGGCGGTTTATAGTTCAAGATAACCTGAGTCTTATGCGTGTTGAGTTTATAGCCGGACACAGACCCGAATTTAATAGCCTCATCAATAATACCCAATAAAGCTTCAGATGCATTAGAGGAATAGACCGCTATATCATCGCCATATGCCGTAATTTTTAACATAGTCTGGCCATATGTAAAAGGAATAATTTTGGGGTGAGCTTGTAAAGCTGTTAGAAAAGGTTCCAGAGATAGCGCGAAAAGCAAGGGTGAAAGTGGACACCCTTGCCGTGTTCCACGAGAGATTGGAAAGCTAAGCGAGGTTAACCCCGCATAGCTAAGCTTAGCCTTTGGGGAGTCATATAAAGCCTGTAGCCATTTAAGGTATTGACCAGTAAAACCCATAGTAATCAGTGTGGACCAAAGGTAGTCCCACCCCACTCGGTCAAACGCCTTTTCGGCGTCCAAGAGTATCATACCGAGTGGGGTTGAGCTAATCCCGGCCACGTCAAATGCCGTAATAGCTGTATTGATATGGGAAGTAGTATCTCTTCCCATAACAAAGCCATGTTGAAAGGGAGTCACCAAATGCGGTATGAGTGGGGCTAATCGTGTGGCCAATACCTTGGCGAAGATTTTAGTGTCTGCGTTGATTAAAGAAATGGGTCGGTATGACCCACATTGGTCTCCTGGTTTACCTTTTTTTTTAAAAAAAACCAATCCTAGTTGTGTTCCAAGATTCAGGGGCCTTCCCAGTACTACCTATAAGATTTACCACGGTAGAAAATAAGGGTATGAGTTCCTCTGAACATAATTTATATATTTCAAGTGGAATAGTGTCCTCCCCAGTAGCTTTACCAGGGGGAAGTGAATTAATGGCCAGGCTTATCTCTAGCTCGGAGATATTAGCAGAGAGCGACTCGAATCCTTCATGCCGTTGATCCTTGCCTAAATTCGTATCTAGATATTCTTGAATCTGATTCTTAGTCGGATAGTCCTCTGGGGTATACAGTGCTCGATAAAATATAACAAATTGTTCCAGAACCTGCTCTGGTTGAGTATATATTGTGTTATTTTGGCCCTTGATTTCTTTTACAAGAGTTCTAGACTTGCCATCCGCTACTTTATACGCAAGGATTTTACCTACCCTATCACCGCTCTCATACTGAGAGAGATGGTATTTATGTAAGCTAACCGCATTTTTTTCCATAAGCCTTGTTATATTAAGTTTAGAACTGGCTAATTTTTGGCATATATCTTCTATGTTTGATGAGCCTTTGAAATGTAATCAAAGCAAGGCAAAACTCTTACCTAGCCATCTTATCAGGAGGACTCTATACGTCCACACCTTGACATCTTTAGTCTCAATGTCTGGAAGCAATACACAACCCTCAACAGGAGTGCCATTCACAGTTATGGGACCCAGAACAATGGCAGGTAAGTCACAGTTGGTTTGGGCAGGAAAATGTCAGCTTTCTAAAAGTGATACCAAAAGGAGATGATGGACGGAGCGTTTGAGCAAATCAAACACTCGCCCCCAGTCAACTGATCTGGGTTTAATCCACCATCATTCTTTAGCTCACTCCACCACCCCAGTTCAGACATGGCCATATGCAAATCAGTCTGACCCTGTGCCTCATGGGAACAGTCCAGGCCGAAATGCCAAGCCATGTCTTCCCTGGACCGGAAACAAGCATCCTGGGACCGGTTTCGGGTTCATAACCCTCATCAGCCAGGCTATCTTGAATCCATTGGCAAAGTGAGCAAGGGACCCCCGAGTGGGAAGGGTATGCCCAGACGTGGGTCCAGTGCTCTCCATGCCACTGGAATCAAGCTATCCTGGCTGAAGAGGGGTGAAACCCCGAACCAGATCCTAGGATGCTTGTTTCCAGTCCAGGGAGGACCTGGCTTGGCAGTTCGGGCTGGACTGTTCCCATGAGGCACAGGGTGAAGACTGATGTGCATATGGCTGGGTTCAAACTGGAAGGCCAGGTGAGCAAAAAAACAATGAATTTAGGCCCAGATCTCTGTACTGGGGTGAATATATGACATTGTTCTGCATTCTGTCCATCAACTGTTGTTTTTGCAGCTTTCTAAAAGTGGCATTTTTAAAATTGTAACTTAAAATCTGACTTTACCAATAAAAAGGATTTTTATTTACAATTCATTTAAATGTAAACATAATTTCTATATCTGTTCCCAATCTGAAGTTAGCACTAAATAAGTGTAGTAAGGCAACCCTGTGTTAGCCTATGGAGATAGCCTTACATCAGTGAAAAAATACTTTAGCCGTTTTTCACTGTCAAGACATGTAAAACGTAAACACACATGGCCTACTTTTTAAATACCATGCACTCTGCCCTATGAGCCATTAGATAGTACCTTAGAGGCGACTTTATTATTAACAAGCATTCACAATGCAATAGGTCTCGCATTACTGAAAGTTTAAGCTAGTGGCGTTGCATTATTATTTGCAACGCAAATAGCTCAAACTTTCAGTAATGCGAGACCTATTGCATTGCAAATGCTTGTTTAGGTCGAAGCCTAGCTGACAGTGCAGAAGCCTGGTTGCTAAGTGCTTCTGGTGGGCATGCTGAAAGCTACCCTGGAAATGCATTATGCCCATTGCTTCAGTACCAGGTGGGCCACGAGACAGCCAAAAGACGTTGGAGCTTGCACGGCGCTGGCCAGCTTGGCTGGGCCACGCCACCTCTTTCCTTCTCACTACTCTCCTTTACCTCTCAACTGTAAGGAGAACTCTGATACAAACAGCATGCAATCTCCTAAAGAAAGTAACTATAAAAATTCAGCTTTATGTAGAACGTAGATTCTTCTACAACGTAGTCATATACTCTCCATTTTTGCCCCCACCCTCAGTGAAAAAAATTAAACTTTGCAGCATTACCACCCTTTACTGCCTTTAAGGTAACTTCTAAGGCACTCATTATAGTTCTTTCACCTTCTCATCATTTCAAAACTGAGGAGTTTTCAATATTCTTTACAAAGAAGCCCTGTTGCAGATTTTACTCCCACAATGAACAAGCATTGGCAAAGCCAGTAGCCCGGGCTTGTTGTAGGTGTGATGTCACTTGTATTAAATATCTTGATGCAATGACAAAAGCAGCGAAATACAAGTCGGGCGGCACACTATGCCTAGCACAGATTTGTAGCTCAAGTGTTTTAAGTCACGCCCTTTTTATTCCACTTAAAGCCCTGTATATACACACAACTACCACAAGGAAAGTGTCATAGATAAAGCAATGCATTGGTCTCAAACATCCAGAGTGCACATTGAATAAATAAGGGAGAAGAAGGAAACACGCATTTGACTAGGAAGTGTGCAAACTGTATTGCATAGTAGGATTTGTATGGCTCCTACTTTATGGGGCGCTGAAGCACTTACCTACAGGGATAGACAGGTACACACTTTAAGACGTGTGGCTTGAATGGTGTTGTATTTGTAACACCTGTCTCAAGGACACAGATTGTCTCAATCTTAATACATCATGCCCCCATTCTGTATCCATTTGGCAACAAATGTTAATACTCCATTGCTTGTGTTTGGCTCAATAACAGATGGCGACTCTGCTTCATCGCCATATTGAGGTTCAAGAACGTTTGAGACACTGCTGCTCAAGGAGTGAATGCAGAGATCCAAGCTGTCCCCCCTCCTCACCCTCCCTTTCAGAGGCAGGGTATCAAGAAGAGTGTATGTGAGGTGTTAATGGAGAGCCACTAGCCTAGCGCGTCGCCCGGTAAGGCGGGCGATGCCTCCTTCGTTTGCATGCAGCAACATGCAGCAACTTGCAGGTGACATTAGGAGCCAAATAAGTCAAGTTAATCATGTCAGCTACAGTTATCATAGACTGTTTGGGGACACTGGTGAGTTCAGGCTGCCAGTTCTTGCCGATCCCATTAAGATGCAGATGTAGTAAACACCTCACTGAGGTACTTCGAAAATAAGGCAATGGCAGATGCATTGTCAGAGAATGGGTAGCTGTCCGGGCTTTTCAACATCTGAGATGATGACGATGCCCAGAGCCCCTTCTCCATACCTTTTCTGGAGCAGTGACACGTTTGAAGCACTGCGCCTGGAGGCGAGCGCTGCTACTGTAGGCTGCCATGTTTAGAGTAGAGTATTGGGACGGCACAGAAGACGTGCAGTAGCAGGAAGTGAATCGGCTGCCCACTGCTGCTTTTTTTTTATGGTAGACAATGAAAGATCTGGCGCAAAGCAGCAGCTGACAAATGCACTATAAGAATTTCCTGGGGTAGGTCTGAATCTTCTCCCCTCTGACTGCCCAAAGGTACCTCTGGAATCTCGAGATATCGCCTTTGTACATAAAACCAATGTGCGTTAATGTGTTTGGCTACGACGCGGGCGCCTTGGGAATAAAAAAGTAGCTGGCGCCCGTGTATAGGAAATATATGTGCATGCAAATGAAGCGCTAGTGTACATAAAACTAATGTGCTTGGCTGTGACGTGGGCACCATGCTAATAAAAAGTAGTTGGCGCCCGTGTATAGGAAACACATGTGCATGCAACTGAAGGGGCGCCATTGGAATAAAGAAGTAGTCCCCTCAAACATACACAAAGACCTACAGTGGTAAGGAAACTGTAGTTGTTCGGTGCTCTTGGCCTAAAAACGGAAGTGATCTATCAGGAGCTGCAACCAGTTAGACGCGAGGAAATAAAAGCAACACAGGAATAAATGAATGGCAAGCAGCAGACGGTATTACTCCGTATGAGTGATTACAGCAGATCTTGCACGGCGCTTGCGCACTGATGCTCAACCTAAACAAGCAGTGGCATAGCCAGTAGGTCTCACCTTTAGTACCTTATAAGTGTTCAGCAATGCAGTACATTATTCCCCACTGGCATGCCCACACACTGCGAGCCTTAAATAATATAGCACCACATACCTCGGAAGAGCGCCGAGAAGTATGTTTGTTGCCTCCGCTAGGCTCGACCTATTTGTGCAGACACATAAAATGGGGGTGGGAGTGTTTGGTGGGGAGAGGGCTGTGCCAGAATAAATCAAAACATTGCCTGATAATGTGGAGTCTTAATGGGCGGGCTTCTAAACAGAGGCTGTATGGAGGACGGGCACAGGTTGTGCGAAGAGGCAGGCATGGTGAGCGAGCCCGAATGACCCCTTTTGTCTGGGGCTAGGTGTCTCAAATTGCACCATGATGTTTACGAGAATGTCGCTGGAAGACTGTTTGATGTTGTGGGCGTGTGTCTATGGTGGTGTGAGGGTGAAGGGTGTCGGTCCTCTGCGCAAGAAGTGATTGTCGTTTTGGCTCCAACCCGTATGGTGAGAGGGTTCAGGGAGCAGCTTGTGTCATTGGATGGCGGTTCAAAGCCCGGTCTTCATGCCTAAGCTTTTCATTCTTCTGAGGCCGCTGGTTTCTGCAATCTACATTGAAAATAGTATGGTTTGCATGGGAACCTGTTAGGATGTTATGTGAGGGGGAGGTGGTTGCACGAGTAGGCACGATCGGGTGGTTTTTGGAGTGTGGTGGGGAAGGTGTTATCAATGCGGGTCAGGTATGTGCAGTGCTGGGAAATCGCAGAGCAGCATTTACGGCGCTATTCACAAGAGGATGGATGTTTTTGGGGCTCGGCCCACGGACGTACCCAGCTGGGGAGGGAGGGGACGTACTACAGGGTAATTTAATGCACGAGGACTGCGGGGGGTTGGGTTGGGTGTGGGTTTGGATGGTGTGGAAGTTCGTACGGCAGGGGGGTGCGGGAGGGTTCGGTGAAGGGGTGGCACTTGTAAGGGGAGAATGTTTCTCTGGCTGCTGTGGGGCTGCAGATTGTGGAGGGGATCAAGAGCGCAGTGTTGTTGAGGCAGGCAATGGCAGGCAGCGGCAGGGTCCTGGGGGGAGGCAACGGGCCTTTGGGGTGGAGAGGTCGACTTGGGGCACTGGGATTGGCGTTCGGATGCAGTGTGGAGCGATGTCCGGTGATCCTGAGCAAAGTGTTTGGACTCTTCGGAATAGCACGGACTTAGGAGGGGGGGCTTTCTCCGGGTATGACATCGGGGGCTCATGAAGGCAGACATATCCAGCGAGAGGTGCGCGGGGGGGGCAGGGGGAACTGATTTGGGCAGCTGGAGAAGAGGCAGCCATGGGTCTGGTTACAGGGTTGGGGGGGCGTCCCGCGAGTGCTGCGCGCGCAGTAAAAGGAATGCAGCTGCAGCATCCCGAGACTGGTGCGCCCGCGCGCGACTGGAAGCCGTGGTTCCAAGCGAACGCGCTAACGCTAATTAACAAGTATTGCCTTAGGAAAAAAAATCAAGCAAAGTGAAGGAAAAAAAAAGAGCACAAATTCAAACAGCTCGTGAATTGTTTAAATCAAAGACATTAAGAAGGGAAAGTGAGTTCAAAACAAGCAATAAGAAAAACAAGCCCTCGGCTGAAAAAGAAGGCAAGGTTGTTTTGAGCCTCTTACTGAAAAGAAAAAGAGCAGCACTCATGAAACGGGCGCTGCAAGAGCATTCAAAGCACGGTGTGCTGCGCTGGAACTGCTTGGCGGCACATCAAAAAAATTAATGAAAAGTGGACTCTCGAAAGAAGTTCTTCGCAGCACATGAAAATAATGAACAAGCGTAAGAGCAGGCAAATGCACTCGTGCTTGTGCTGGTATAAGCATTGCTGGAGCGAGCAGCGGCGGCACGAGAGCCATTAGTTTTCAATTACCACGCGCGCCGCTGCTCTCTTCCGCAAGGTGGATGCAAGCACAAGCATGAGTGTGCTTGAAGAGGAGCAGACCAATGGCTAAAGGCCCTCCTAGAGCACATATGCGCACAGCCTAGGCGAGACCTGAAAAGGAAGGTTTACGCCTGCCAAAAGTTTTATTTTGACAGGTCAAAATGGCAGTTTAACACTGCACTGCAGGTTGCAGTGGCAGGTCTGGAACATGTTTTCCAGTTTGGATGGCATCATTAGTGCTGCAGTCCAGTAGTAGCATTTAATGTACTCTCCCTGGGTTCATGTAGTACCATATATTAGGGACTTACAAGTAAATGTACCAATTAGGAGTATTTTAGGGAAAGAGCACAAGCACTTTAGCAGTGGTAAAGTGCATAGAGTCCTAATGCAACAAAAAAACAAATTCAATGAAGTAAGGGAGTGAAGGCAAACTGTGTGGGGCAACACCACACCAAGGATGCCAGGTGTAACAACTGTGTTTTGACCTAGTAAGATTTTGTATCATTATTTTGGTGGCGTCCCACCCACCAAAGTAATAATTCTAAATCTCACAGTAGAAGAGATATTTAAGAAAGTTTTAGCCAATCTTGTTTATTTATAATGTGGGGGTAAGAGATCACTTAGATGAGATGTTCTCTTTTCAGCCAAATGGAGTGCATCCAGCCAGGCAGGTCTCCTGTTCCCCTTCAAGCTTATATGCATGCTAATTACAATGTTCCCTCTAATCATTTTTCCCTGTGTGTGACAATGAATGGTCTCTGTGCTGTGCAGCCAAGGTCTTGTGCGTCAAAGATATGTGATAACTCACTAAGTAAACGTGTCGCTGCCAGACTCAGTGGTATTTGCCAGAAATGAGATCACTCACCGTTTAACCCACGATGAACACTTGGGGCAGACTCCTTGTCTGACCCTTAGCCCTTCAGCAGCCACCTGTTGATGAGTCAATAGGAGACGCAAGGACGAGGAGTGAACAATACAGAAAATTACCAGATCGTCTAGTAAGTACTGTATTCCAATTACATGTACATTTTGCTTACTAACCCTAACAAGGTGTTGAAGTGTTTTATCCCAAGCAGAACTCTGCTCCGGAAGCAAGGTAGTTGGTTAGTCCAGTGGTTCCTGTTGAACTGGGGTATATTTATGTTCTCTTAAGGACCCTATTCCAGCTCCGCTCCGGTCTTTGAGGGTGAGATTAAAACTGGTATCATTTAGGTAGGATCAATACTGGAGGGTGTTGGGGTTCATGCAGATGGTCAGTGGGATTAGTAGATGAGCTAGAGCAAATTAGATATTGTGAGTGGGCACAGTACGACTTTCAAAGGACAGGTTGCAATCTTTGAGACCAGGTGTAGGCGATTTTCAGATATACAATAGTAGAGATTAAGGCAAACACGCACATGACTTAAGAGTAGGCAAGTACTCATAGGGGAGGCAGAGGGTCGGCTCTAGGGCGGTGCGACCGGTGCCACCGCACCAGGTGCTGGCTTCCTGGGGGCGCTGTGTTTGCAAGTTTATTATGTTTTTAAAGCACCTGCTGCAGCGTTCCTTTCCTCCAGCAATTACCAGGCCTCAATAAAATATCAATATAACGCCTGTGATTAATTATCTTCCTGGAGAGAGAGCAGTGTTTTGTATAGTTGAGGTTTTGACTTATGTGAAGTTAGTGCAGAGGGTTAATATGCCTGCTGCAAAGAATGTGTACCAAGTAGATTACAGAGTGCATATAATGTAAACAGATTAGCAGGTTACTGCTTTTAAAAGAGACATCCTTTTGTTACTTGCAATTTATAACCTAAAGTCCTATTCAACAGTGAGCTATTAACTTTCATCATAGAACTGCATACACACTGCAAAGTATACATTAAAACATTAATTAGTGTTTCAAAAAGGATTAATTTGGGTAGAAATCGATTCTTATTATTAAAGAAAACTCAACTATGCTGTTTCTTTTTAGACTCTAAGTTTGTACTTCTCCACACCAAGCACTCTAAAACTATACTGCCTACCAGTATGGATGATATGTGACTCCTACACGTTTAGTCTATTGGCCTATGTAGCATTTCCTATACACTGATTTACACACGTATGATTGATTGTCTCTGTGTAATGTGTGTGATGCGATGTGCTCTGACACCCTACACTGGTGTGAGGGGCTCTATATACCTAACTCAATGCATCTGAGAGAGAGTGGTTATGGAGACTTGGTCACTGTTAAAGGGTGCTTGTGAGAGAATCCATGGTGGAGGGGGTCATGGGGGGCGCCAACAAACATTGTTGCACAGGGCGCCACCAGCGCTAAAGCCGGCCCTGGGAAGGCATGCAGAGGATGGACCGCAAGGAGAGGGTCATTCAAAGAAAAAAAAAAGGAGAGGAGACAGCCGGACATTTTAAGTAAAGGTCATCATTTCCTGCACGTTTTTTGGCACAGACAGTACATTTTTGAGATAGAAAGCACTCTGAGGATGCAAAACTGTAAAAAGAAATATCATATTTGTATGTGAGGTAGTTATATATTAGACACCTTTGATAGGCCCTAGAATCCGGTGAACAGTCAGTCTACTTCTACACCATTGGGAGACCATGGCTTCAGCATGGATAGGGTTGGTAGTGAATGTAATCGCTGGAAGCATATATAGGGAACTGTAAAGCACTCTAGGCTATGCTAGAATGATGCAATACCTACATGATCAAAGTAATGTGATAGAATATACAGGGTAAATAATGCAAACATCAAAATGAGATTCTGTAAATGCTGGAGCCTCGTCTTCTGATGTTTACCCTTACAATTTGCCTCACAAATGCTTTGCCTAAGTATGAAAGGAAATCATTTGGATGCCCCTGGTTTAGCATGGCACAGGATGGAGGTGAGAATAGCTTCCCAGACAGTGAACGTTTATTGCCTGCATTCCTGTAGCTGGAGGGAGAAGACCCAGACACTGAAGGAAAGAGGGAGAGACTGACCTACCTTAAAAAAAGAATCAATGACACCTCTCATTTAACAAGGAAATGCAGATTAGTCTACCTGAGCACTGCCATTTGGTAGATTGCAGGGAGAAGAGACGTGGCTGCAATATCTTTTTTCTTTTCAAGGTGAGAAAGTTTCTATATCAGGTATGCCCTATGTCTGTCCATGGTTGCTGCTTCAGGAAGGATGACTACAGCCAGATGCTCACACTTATTTGTGCCCATATTGTGGGTGCCCCAGTTTAGGGGCCACTCCAGTGCCTCCTGCTATAAGAAACATTGCTTTGGACAAAGAATGTTTCTCGAGGGCAGCCTGAGACAGATATAAGAAATCCCAATCTAACACAGGGCTCATGTAGGGAAACGAGCGATTTAGGTAGAGGACAAGGCATGTGGTTTGGTGTGCAGGATTTCATTTCTGCTCCAAGGAGTGAAATTAATTACACGGGCCTGTATCACTGTGGTACCTGCAAATTGTGAGTGGACAGGTAAAGACATTTTGCATTGCCTACCTTCCTGTTAAGAACTTCCTTGTTACTCGTGATCAGTAGCCAGGCCCTGCCTCACCTTATTTCATGGGTCCTTGTTTGGGGAGGTCACTTACACTAGTTGAACATCAGCACCAATAGAGTGGGGCTGCTGGCATTGTGTGTTTTGCACTTTTGTAATCTCTGCTTGAAGTCACCATCTCATAGGATGTAAGAATGCAACTTTATTTAAATGGAAACCCTTGGGAAACATAGACTATTGAACAGGAACTATGAAACATAGAACATGACCTGACAGGTCAAAGGTGGCTGGCAACTTCTGAACTTCCAGGGTGAGATATATTTACTTCTGTTAGCCCAGAAGATAGCTCCACAAGCTAGCACAGCTCCTGCAGAGATATGCATGTAAACACTAACTCCAAGTTTTTAAAGTGTAAGGTACTCAGCCTTTTGAACCTCTCAGAAAGTCCAAAAGAGTAACCTGAGTTTGGTGATGGTATCACTTGTTAGCACCAAACACATTCCATTTTTAGTATGCGCTGTATAGTCTTTATTATTATCAACAAGGCAACTGCAGCAGTAACCCTAAAAAAGGTTTGTAATCCACTCACTTAAGTATACTTGTCCCATATCAAATGTACATGTTCAGTTAGACCTGGTGTTTTTATTATATTCCAGTGCTCATTTACTTGTAAATGCAGTCTGCAAAACTCCACCTGGCAACGTAAACACTACTGACACACATAGTTGAGCTGTTTGGAACATACTGTCCCTGACTTGTGCATCAGGGGAGTATTGAAAGGGCTGTACTACACCACTTCCATGTGGAGGAACAAACTTCAATAGCTTTACAGATTACAATATTTTAAGCATGAGTCCAACCAGACATGTTTTATCAACAGGGTATGTATACCTACAAATTAGCCTGAAAAGACTAAAAAATCCAACCAGCATCTGCCTGTTTAGAAATTATTAATACAACAACAGTGGAGCAGTTTACAAAGTTATTAGGTCCCAAGAAAATCATAACCCATAAGTTTTTTTTCTAAGCGAAAGTCAAATGCGCCTGCATGTCAGTAAAGCACCAAACAGATCTATTTGCAGACTAGCTCTAATAAAGTTCTGTCTCCCAACACATATGTGGTGTGTCATTAGGTTCCTAGGAGGGACTAATCTAATATTATATTAAAAAAATAGAACTCCTATTTGTACATTTTAATGTCAGAACCTCTAATGCCAGGCTATATGGACCCGGTCTCTTTTGCACCATTTCAAGCACATGTGCCTTCGTTTTAAAGCCTGTCTGAGAGGTGGGAAAATAATTGATTGAATAGCAACAATAAAAATGCAGATTGGCAGTCACTCGCCTTTCCAAGGATGACTGGCAGTTGTTTCCTTCTGGGAGCCACAAAGCCATGCCTGCAAACTGGGACTGTGGGGGTGAAAGAGAGAAAGGGAGTTCCTGACTGTATCGCCTCTAGCAATTTGTACTACACTAGACTCAAATGTTTCATGGAAATGCAACAACTGCAAAAAGCAAATACTATAAGTAAGAAGGTGAAGTAAAACATGTGAAACAGTGACCTAAATCACTGACATGGTTACTTTAGAAGTTTGAAAGGACTTCTAAAGGGTTTTGTGCATCTACTTCACAATGCATTTCACACTCAGCATCCACCCCGGAGAGCTTGGTGGTCCAAGACTCTGCCTCCCGACAAAACCCTGGCGTGTTCTCTACCATTCCACCAGATAGGGAATCCAAAAGGGTTGGACACCTTTAGCAAGCAGATGTTTTTTTCCACTAGTGTAGCACTGCGGTCGGTAAAAACCGGGTGCCTTTTGGGCTCAAACACACTGTGTTGGCTTCGGTTTTGCAAGTGCTGCCTTTGGTTTTGGAGAAGGCCCGAGCCATTCTCACCAAAGCTATTTGACGGGAGAGATGCAGCATGGTTCACCATTAGATGTGGGCTGGACTCAGAGCAATTGCATCATCAGTGGCACTCAGACTCCATGCCTGGGTGAGAACCACTGGCTTTTCGGGGGATGTCCAGGCCTCGCTTATGGACATGCCCTTTGATGGCTCTAGCATTTTTGATAAAAAGGCAGATTATGCACTGGAATGCTTTAAAGACCGTAGGGTTATGTCCCGATCTTTAAGCTTATTCATGGCTCCCCGCCAACCCCAGACTGCCTTTCACCCCTTTCTGTGGCTATGGTAGGGGCTACCAACAATGTCCTTTCCCACCCAGCCACCAAGGCTAACAGGCTAACTTTTCGTGGGTGCAGATGTGGTTCTGACAAACCATGCAAGACCACCAGCCAGAGGTCGAGCCAGTCCACTGCCTCCCAGCAGCCACCACCCCCAAACCCCTTTATTTTGCCATCATAGCAGCACGGCCACCAAAAAAAATAATTCACCATCCCCTACCCCACTGGTAGTCCATAAATTCGGACAAGTGTGCTCTAATCGTCCAGAGAGGGTGCTCCATTCGGGATCTGGCACCTCCCCACCATGCCACCTTCTCACAACCGGCTGATGGAGCCATTGAGAGGGTGCCAGTGTCAGACGTTGGTTGTGGTTGCCATTCCCGCTACATTCTGGTGCTCAAAAAGAACTAAAACCTCTGTCGTATTCTAGACCTATGCATTCTTAACTTCTACCTAAAGGAGAAGTTCATGATTCTCATGTTAGCCCAGGTATATTATGCCCTCAACCCAGAAGAGCGGATGTAAGTGTTGGACTTGCAGAACACATATTTCCACACCCCGTCCTGCCTGCCCACAGGTGCCACCTACGGTTCTCGGAGGGCCATGAGCACTTTCAGCTTTGGCCTTACCAGCACTCGTCGTGTGATTACCAGGGTGATGGTTGCAGCGTATCTGCAGGGGTCAGCGGTTCCAGTCTTCCCCCTCCCTCGACAATTGGCTGTTGAAGGCGGGCTCACCCTAGTAGTCCTCTCCCACTTCCAGTCTACAGCAGACCTCCTCCACTCACTGGAGTTCACTATCAGCATGCTGAACAACACACACCTGACTCCCTCTCTGATGCTCCCTTTTATCGGAGCTGTTCTGGACACAGTGCAGTTTCAGGCCTATCCTCCAGAACGGTCGAAGATAGTTAGGCTATGATTCTGATGTTTTAGCATCTGTCCTGGATTTCGGTGAGACTGACTCTGAAGCTGTTAGGCCTCATGGCCTCCTGCATCCTACTGATAACACATGCCCGTTGGCATATGTGAGTTCCGCAATAGAACTTAGTGTGCGGAGAGTTTCTCCAACATTATTGAAATCTTAGAGGGAATTGCAAAAGACCTGCAGTGGTGGCTAACGAACCGCAATTGGTTCAGTGACAGACCTCTCTCCCTTCCTCACCCAGAGATGACCATAGTGACAGATGCATCACTCATGTGTTGCATTCTGGGCGAGATGGAGATCAGAGAACTCTGGTCTCCGTCAGAGTCCCAGCTCCACATCAACCTGCTAGAACTATGCTGGATCTCACTGGCAATAAAAGCCTTTATTCCTTCGATCAAGGGAAGGCTAGTTCAGATGCTCATGAACAACACTACCTACAAGTGGTACTGCAACAAATAGGGTGGAGTGGTATCATGGACCCTGTGTCAAGGGACCCTGTGTCTTTAGGCATGGCTGGAATGCCAGTGCATTTCCCTGGTGGTTCAACACCTGGTGGCCTCTCAGAACTCCAGAGCTGACGAACTTAGCCAGCAATGCTTAGCGGATCATGAATGGCATCTCCATCAAGAGGTGGTGAAACGGCTTTTTCGAGTTTGGGAAATCCTTGGTTAGATCTGTTTGCCACCATCGAGAACATGCAATATCAGCAGTTCGGTGCACTGGAGTTTCCAAGGCATCTCTCTCTGAAGTGATTTTCATCTCAAGTGGAGGTCAGGCCTCCCGATGCCTTTCCGTCAATACCACTCATGCCCAGAGTTCCCAAGAAAATCAGGACAAAGGAGCTAGTCATTCTTGTGGCTCTTGATTGGGCATAGAGAGTTTGGTGTCCCAAACTCCTGAGTATGAATGAATGAATGAGGGATTTCTAGAGCGCAGGACTCAACCCTACCTGGGTATCTCCGCGCTAACATCGAAGCATAACCACGAGAAGGTGAAGGGCTAGCCAAGCTAGAAAAGTTCAGTTTTCAATAATTTTCTGAAATTGGACAAATCCGGACACGTCCGTAACGCCATAGGGAATTTGTTCCAAAGACGGGGAGCTACATAGGCAAAGGCTTTGCCACCCGATCGTAGCTTGTTGACCCCGAGTATCACAAGCAGAGCCTTACCACTAGAACGTAGCTGTCTGTTGGGATGGTAGGGGAAAAGACTATTGGTCATATATCTGGGACTGCTTTCAGTAAGGGTTTTGTGAATCAGGCAACACATTTTGAACTTGATTTGACTTCAAATAGGCAGCCAGTGTAAACTTCTTAATAATGGCAGTGAGGAAGTTCTAGATGGTTTATTCAGAGCCAATTGGGCTGCTGTATTCTGCACTACCTGGAGCCTATTGAGTCTCCCCTCACTCACAGCACCCAGAAGTGCATTGCAGTAGTCTAGTCTACTTACCACTAAGGCTTAGGGCAGGGTCTTGCGTGCCAATAGGGAGAGAAGATCGCACAATCTCTGCAGGAGTTTTAGTAAACCAAAACAACTGCTTGAGATGGCTGCTACCTGCTCCTTCATAGCAAGAGAAAGGTCCAGATACACTCCTAACTTTTTAGCCTTATTGGTAGGCACAGGAGCGGGGCCTAATTCTGTCGATCACCACTCTGGAGACCAAAACAGTTGAACTTTGCCAAAGAGAAGGACTTCAGTCTTGTTGGTATTCAACTGGAGGAAGTTTATTGACATCCAGTTGGAAATTGCACGCATGCCTTCTGCAAACTTTTGTTTAGTATCATCTGAATTGTTATCAATTGAGAACAGAAGTTGCGTGTCAGCGTACGAAAAAAGGACAAAGTTGTGGTCTCTGATGATCCTTGTCAGGGGTGCCACATATATGTTAAATAATGTGGGGCTTAAGCACGACCCCTGGGGCACCCCTTTATTCAGTGATTTTGCTCCGTAGTGAAAGTTCCCCAGGTTCACAGTTTGGGTACGTTGTTCCAAAAAACTGGAGAACCACTGAAAGGCAGACCCAACTACGCTGATTACCGTTAATCTTTGTAGCAGTCTATGATGTGCCACAGTATCAAAAGCTGCAGACAAGTCTAGCAGCACAGAGCTACAGCTTTGTCCTTATCTAAGGCCATCCTGATTGCATATGTGACAACAAGCAGAGCTGTTTAAGTAGAGTGCTTAGGTCGGAATCCAAATTGTGAGGGATCCACGCATTGCTGTGCCTCCACAAATTTCATACACTGCCTGTTGACATGTCCCTCCATGAGTTTGCTCATAAGAGGAAGGAGGGAGATAGGATAATAATTGGATAGCTCTGAGGGCGCTATATTGGTTTTTTTTTGCGATTGGTCAAAGTTGTGCAGCTTTCCACGCCCGGGGTACTATGCCCTTCCTCAGAGAATAGTTAAGTAAGCAGATTGGAGAGGCAAGGGGCCGCGCCAATAAGGCAAACCATTTTGCCGGCATTATATCAATGGATGATCCTGATTTTGCTGCTTTCAGCAATACCTCAACTTCAGAATCCTGTAGGAGAGGAAAATAGGCCAGCAGGTCACCTGCTCTAGGCTCCGTAATGGTTACAGTGGGAGTGACCCACCGATGTCTGGTCAATTAGGAAAGGTATCATAGATTTTTTCTACCTTATCACCAAAATAAATTTGAGATATATTGTCGCATAAGTTCTGGGAGGCAGGGATGCAATTGA
Source organism: Triturus cristatus (assembly GCF_964204655.1). Classification (NCBI taxonomy): domain Eukaryota; kingdom Metazoa; phylum Chordata; class Amphibia; order Caudata; family Salamandridae; genus Triturus; species Triturus cristatus. The sequence continues at coordinate 396,829,939 of NC_140589.1, forward strand.
TACATGATTTAGAAGAAGTAAAAGATTTAGGTGTAGAATATATCTGTTTCCCTGAGTTTCCTGCTTCAGTTAATTGCGTCAATATGTATTTTTTCCGTGTTAGCTTTTTATTTTAGTGATACATATTGGATGCTGTCTTAAAGATTTCTTTGACTGACTGAAGGTGAGACTAGCGCCACGCCCTTTCTACTTTTTTACACTGCGTTTTTTCTCTGCGTAATTCTTGAGAGAACCACACTGCCTGTTCCCTTGCCAATTTGGACTTAGTTAGTTTTAGGGGAGCTATAATATCTAAGGACGACTCTATGGCCTGATGTAGATCATTGAGTCTACTATCAATATCGCTAGACTTAGAGGAGGAATGAGATCTAAACACTTGCTGAAAGCTCTCCTCTGAGATTTTGCGCCATTGTCGTACCGGCTTACTAGTATATAATGGGTTGACTACTGTCTGGTTTGAACAGTGTATCTGGAAGTTAATAGTGAAGTGATCTGACCAGATCACTGGTACCGGGGGTAAGGAATGTATGTTGGGAGAGTTGGTAAGAATGAGATCAAGGGTGTTCCCAGCTGTATGGGTTGGTCCTGTGTTATTCCTAGCTATCCCCATCCAGGCGAACTCTTTAATCTCGCTATGCAAATTACAATCCCCTAGGAGGAGGAAGTACTTGAATGCCATCACATGAGGGGCAATTCTTTCCATCAGTTTTAAAGGGAAGTCTTTTAAAGGTCCTGGAGAGCGATATACTAAACCGCCTCTCCAGCAGTTCTGGGGGGAGAATGCAATTTTAAAAATACTGATTTCGCATGAGCTATCTTGAAAAGTATCAATCATAGTGACTTCAGTGGGTGATTTAAACACAATTGCAACGCTTCCATCTGTATTTCCATCCCTATTCACTAACAAGATACAGTAATGTTCTGGGAGGGCCAGAGCAATGGCCGGAATAGACGAAGGTTCCAACCAGGTTTCCGTTAAGAAACCTACAACTAGGGCCTGGGCGTTTAGTAAGTCCCATATTTCCATGCACTGTTCATGTAGTGACCTTACATTTAGTAAAAAATCACTCTTACATTTATTTCCGATGTGGGCTTGGCATGCGCCTCCCTTACGGAGGTGTCCAACTGACTATGAGCATCAGCCCTCCGATCTGGCTGCCCGTTCTGGAGGATCCTCTGTCACAGCAACACTGAGCACCATAACCTACATATGTGAAGATTAAACAGTGACAGTTCACAGCTTTTGACCTTCCGCCCGAAGTCTGTGACACTATTTTGCCAGCCAGGTGTCACTCCACTAAGATGGTATACACCTGCCATTGGGACAAGATTGTCACATGGCATGTATCCAAATCATTTATCCTCTTTTTGAACACTTATCCCAAGTGTTATTGATTATTCTTTTCCTGGCTTTCTTGCAGTTTCTGGACCAACCTTCTTTTTCAAGTCACCTGTTATGACTCGTTTCCTCAAGGGACTACAACACTTGTTTCCTCCCAGGCCATTCATTGTGCCCGAAATGGGACCTCAACCTGATCTTAAACTTTCTTGTGTGTGTCCTTCAAGCTGCTGCACAACTGTCCACTCTGGCTACTGACCATAAAACAGCTTTTCTGGTGGCCATAACATCAGTCAGGAGGTCCAGCAAACTCTCTGTGCCCCTTCCTGCACATCATTCTACCCAGACAAACTGGTTCTGAGTACCCATGATAACTTCCTTCCAAAGGTGGTGAAGCCTTTCCATATAAGCCAAAATATCATCTTGCCCAATTTTTTTTGCTCTGCCCTAGTCTTCTAAATAAGAGAAAAAACTCCAATGTTTATTCCCAAAAAGAGTGGTGGTGTTCTATGGTGATTGTACTAGGGAGTTCTAGGTGGGCGATCAACTGTTTGTTGGGTATGTGGAACGAAGAAAGTGAAATCTGTATAGAAGCGGACCATTTTATCATGCCATGCCTAAAAGTCTGCTATGCATTGGCCAATAAGCAATCCCCTGAGGGCTTGTGTGTTCATTCCACCAGAGACAAGGCTGCGACCACTGCATTTGCTTGCGGAGTCCTTATCTTGGACATCTGTCAAGCAGCAACGTCTGCGTTTTTGCACACATTCACCAAGCGCTACTGCCTGGACTGTCAGGTCCGTTGTGATGGTCATTTTACTTGTTCGATCTTGCAGGAATTTTTGGTCTAATCTGTTGGCAGACCCACCTCTGGGGAGGTATTGCTTGGGTGCTTATTCTAAGATAAGAAATCTGCAGCTAGAAGGCTCTGTCAGATGAGCAAGATACCTTACTTTCGGTAAGGCTTTATGTAGTAGTGAGACTATCTAGCCGCAGATTCCTTACCGACCCTCCCATCCTCCATGCTCTACCAATGGATTTCTGCATACGGTCACCCTCTTTTGGCCCATAGTGATACAAACCAGTTGATCAGCATTTTTCGTTACTGCGCTTGTGGCATGTAAATGTCACAAAAAGAAACAGATGTTTGCTAGATGGATGGCGCCAGCATGGGCACCGCGTGCACCACTTCCAACATGGACGACAACTCTGATGTGGATTTTCCATAACTAGTCTGATGCCTGAGGATTATTCTAAGGTAAGGAAACTGCGGCTAGATAGAATCTCTACTAGGTAAGGCGTCACAGAAAATAAATAATTTGAACTTCAGAAGCACCACCAAGATAAATTGGTCCCAAGCAAGAGACCCCCTGATTGATGCTCAACAATGTAAGAATGTGAACGTGGCGGTTTGTTTAAAAAAAGCTGGCCTACTTGAATACAATATACAATATTGAGTACTTTAAAGTATAGTTTCAGGAAGCCTTGGAATACATATAGCAGAACCAGCTGTAGTATGTTAGCACAACATAACCACATTATGAGAAACATTGCTTTCATTTGGGTTTCTATATGATTGGTACGAGTGTTTGCCTGTATGGCGTCTGTGAGTCAGATACATTTTCCCATAGAAATAAATGGACTGATTACTTCATGATGAATTTTGCTTTTGTGAGCAAAGAAAAACTTCCCAGCTTGTAACAGTTTCTATGATGGGATGTAAATAGGTTCTCTTTAAAAAGTACTTGCATAAATCGCCGAAAATAATTGTTTCTACATTAGTAGATCACTACAACGTACTCTTGTGGCTTTTGGAATGGCACGTTTAAATAATGCAAATGCGCTTGTTGTGGTACCTTACTATTGCCAAGAACCTGATTAATTATTTCTTTTTTACTTTACTGACCACAACCTGCTTTCTTCACTCTGGCCCTCAAGGACTATCATCTTGCTTTCCTATTCAAGGTACTTTTATGTGTATTCTGTTACCTTTGTGCGCTTCTGAGACGTAAGTCTGTCCGTGTGTTTCTTTCTACTGCTGTCTGTTAGATTGGTAAAAACGTACAATTCTGGTGCTAAACAGTTCAAGTTTGTGAAACAGCTATTCTGTCCTTAAGCACTGTCTAGAATCGCTGATGTCTTTATAAAAAACAGGAGACAGCCAAAAGAAACATCACCGTTTGGGAAACTGCAAACACGATTGCCAACTTGTATAGTACGATGTGACATCAGTTCTTGAACTATTTAGCATGTTATGTTCTTAAGGAGTTTTCAGTATTTAAATGTACTCTATTTGGGTCCTGGTATCAAATATACCAAACACATGGTCAAATGTTATTACTGATGCCTTTGCTTCTTTCTAGTGTATACATGTTTTGGAAAAGGATTTTGCTATGAATAATTGATTATGGGTCACATTTTTAATAGTAGCACATGTTGAGGCCAAAATAAATGTTCTGTCCCTCAGATTGGAATGATAAACGTTTTCAGACAATCGTCTCTTCTGAAATGGGCTTCGGTTGATATTCTTTGCCATCACCTATTCAATACATCTGCAATAGATCTTTCATTATTTCACTACTGGTTGCTTCCCACTTTTTCTGACAGATGAATGCCTGTTTTGGGCTATTAATCTATTGTTAATGCAATTTAAGAATCTTAAAACGTAAATAGTCTGGTTGGTGTAAGCATAAAGAGGGAATGATAAATCTATTGAGCACTGCTACTTACATGCAAATTTCGAGACTCTCTTTAATTGTAACACCAATCAGCTATACTTAAAAGGAAGAATTGTGCAAATTGCAATCAATACACATTTCTCCAGGTTTGGCCCTTTTTTTTTTTTTTTTGCAGATTTATATAGAGCGAACTTGACCCCAAGGTATTGGGGCGCTTTACATGAGCACCAGTTACGTTACACAAGGACATGTTATTTCCAGCATTGTTTTCATTGTGTTGACTTGTGCTCGCTGCCCCTAATCCCTCTGGTGCCCCCACCCGCTTCCCGCTTCCCGCCGCAGCTCCATCGCGGCCCAGCCCCCTTCTTCCCTTCTGTTCCCGATTGGCCGCCCCGCTCCCGCCTCCCCGCTGCTCCGCCCTCCCACTTGGCCTCATATGGAGCCCGTGCGGCGCAGGTGAGTGTGACCTGACCTCAGGACACCCCCCACGCCGCACGGCTCGCCAGCGGTGCCCCCTCGCTGCTCTCGCGCCGTTAGCCTGTTTCTTGACCTCTGTTGCTTTTTGTGCCCACTGTTTATTGACCTGTACTGTGTTATTTCCAGCATTGTTTTCATTGTGTTGACTTGTGCTCGCTGCCCCTAATCCCTCTGGTGCCCCCACCCGCTTCCCGCTTCCCGCCGCAGCTCCATCGCGGCCCAGCCCCCTTCTTCCCTTCTGTTCCCGATTAGCCGCCCCGCTCCCGCCTCCCAGCTGCTCCGCCCTCCCACTTGGCCTCATATGGAGCCCGCGCGGCGCAGGCGAGTGTGACCTGACCTCAGGACACCCCCCACGCCGCACGGCTCGCCAGCGGTGCCCCCTCGCTGCTGCTCGCTGCTCTCGCGCCGTTAGCCTGTTTCTTGACCTCTGTTGCTTTTTGTGCCCACTGTTTATTGACCTGTACTGTGTTATTTCCAGCATTGTTTTCATTGTGTTGACTTGTGCTCGCTGCCCCTAATCCCTCTGGTGCCCCCACCCGCTTCCCGCCGCAGCTCCATCGCGGCCTCGCCCCCTTCTTCCCTTCTGTTCCCGATTGGCCGCCCCGCTCCCGCCTCCCAGCTGCTCCGTTCTCCCACTTGGCCTCATATGGAGCCCGTGCGGCGCAGGTGAGTGTGACCTGACCTCAGGACACCCCCCACGCCGCACGGCTTGCCAGCGGTGCCCCCTCGCTGCTGCTCGCTGCTCTCGCGCCGTTAGCCTGTTTCTTGACCTCTGTTGCTTTTTGTGCCCACTGTTTATTGACCTGTACTGTGTTATTTCCAGCATTGTTTTCATTGTGTTGACTTGTGCTCGCTGCCCCTAATCCCTCTGGTGCCCCCACCCGCTTCCCGCCGCAGCTCCATCGCGGCCCCGCCCCCTTCTTCCCTTCTGTTCCCGATTGGCCGCCCCGCTCCCGCCTCCCAGCTGCTCCGCCCTCCCACTTCGCCTCATATGGAGCCTGCGCGTACGCACAGCGTTCACGCGCAGCGGGTGCGCCGATTGTGCGCCGATTGTGCGCCAAAGGCAAGCCCGTCTACACCTGTCCGCGCCTGGACCGCGCCCAGCGCCAGGACCCCTGGCCTGCGTGGATGCCAGCCCACACGACGGACCTATGACACCGCCACCCTCAATGCCGGACGGAAACCCGCCTGCTACCAAACCACCCCGAAACGCGCCCACAGACCTTTCACCTGCCAAACCTGCAAGTTCACCTGCCTCCGAACCTGCACCGCTCCCGCCAAACCGAACACCAGCAACAACCACCTCAAGTGCATCCTGCTCAACACCCGCTCCGTCCACAGACACACCGTCAAACTCTGGAACCTCCTCGACACAACATCGCCAGACGTCGCCTTCCTCACAGAAACCTGGATGAACGCCTCCTCAGCGCCCGACATCGCCACAGCCATCCCGGACGGATACAAGATCACCCGGAGGGACCGCGTCAACCAGACCGGAGGAGGCATCGCCATCATCCACAAGAACACCATCCGCATCACGACCAACTCAGACGACACCGTCACCACCGCCGAGCACCTCCACTTCCAGATTCACACCGACCCTAAGACCACCCTCAGAGGCACCCTCATCTACAGACCCCCGGGACCATGCACACAATTCAGCGAAGACATCGCAGACTTCATCAGCCGGCACGCCCTCCCCTCCGCTGACTACATCCTCCTAGGGGACCTCAACTTCCACCTGGAGAACAACAAGGACCGCAACACCACCACTCTGCTGGACAACCTCGCCAACCTCGGACTCAAGCAACTGGTGAACACCCCCACCCACTACGCCGGCCACACGCTTGACCCCGTCTTCTCTTCCAGCAAGCACGTCTCCTTCAGCCACTCCACCGAACTCCATTGGACAGACCACAGCTGCGTCCACTTCAGCTTCAGAAGAACCACGACCCACCACCACCCGCAACAGGTTCCTCGGCGAAGCTGGAGCAAGATCACCACCGAGCAGCTCACCACCTCCCTCAGCCAGAACCCTCCCGCCAGAACAATGGACCCCAACGAAGCAGCCAGCAACCTCACACAGTGGCTGACCGCCTGCGCCGACGACCTCGCACCACTGAAGAACCCTCCCAGCAGACCCGGCAGCAGGAAAGTCCCCTGGTTCACCGACGAACTCAAGGACTCCAAGAAGAACTGCCGCACCCTCGAGAAAGCCTGGCGACACGACTAGACCACAGACAACTTGACCGCCCTCAAGCACGCCACCCGCAAGCACCACCAGCTGATCCGCACCACCAAGAAGACAGCATTCAAAGAAAGATTGGACAACAACGCCCACAACAGCAAGGAACTCTTCAGCATCATCAAAGAGCTCTCCAACACCGGCGCCGGACACAACGACATCACGCCGTCACAAGACCTCTGCAACTCTCTCGCCTCGTTCTTCCACCGCAAGATCGCCAACATACACAACAGCTTCGGCGCCCCAACCACGCACCCAACCACCGAACCAACGCCCCCCACCACCACCCTCTGCGCCTGGACCCCGGTCAGCACCGAAGACACCACCCGCACGATGAACACCATCCACTCCGGTTCTCCAACCGACCCCTGCCCCCACCACGTCTTCAACAAGGCCGACTCCATCATCGCACCCCAACTCCGGGACATCATCCACGCCTCCTTCAACACCGCCACCTTCCCGGAGAGCTGGAAGCACGCCGAGCTCAGCGCCCTCCTGAAGAAACCAACAGCCGACCCCACCGACCTCAAGAACTTCCGCCCCATCTCCTTTCCTGCCAAAGTCATCGAGAAGACCATCAACAGGCAGCTCGCCGCCTTCCTTGAGAAGAACGGTTCCCTCGACCCCTCGCAGTCCGGTTTCCGAGCAAACCACAGCACCGAGACCGCACTGATCGCAGCCACCGATGACATCAGATCCCTGACTGACAACGGCGACACAGTGGCCCTCATCCTCCTGGACCTCTCAGCGGCGTTCAACACTGTCTGCCACCGCACCCTAGTTCAGCGCCTCAGCAACATCGGGATCCAAGAGAAGGCACTGAAGTGGATCATCTCTTTCCTCGCCGGAAGAACTCAGAGAGTCCGCCTCCCCCCGTTCAGATCCGACGCCACCGAAGTCATCTGCGGCGTACCACAAGGATCATCGCTCAGCCCCACCCTCTTCAACATCTACATGAGCCCCCTCGCAGCCTTCGCACGCCAACACAACCTCAACATCATCTCCTACGCTGACGACACCCAACTGATCCTCTCCCTCACCAACGACCACGCCACCGCCAGAACCAGCCTCCATGAAGGAATGAAAGACGTCGCCGAATGGATGAAGAACAGCCGCCTGAAACTGAACTCAGACAAGACGGATGTCCTCATCCTGGGATCATCACCCTCCGCCTGGGACGTCTCCTGGTGGCCCCCCGCCCTGGGCACCACTCCCGAACCAACGGACCACGCACGCAACCTAGGCTTCATCCTGGACTCCTCCCTCTCGATGACCAGACAAGTCAACGCCGTCTCATCATCGTGCTTCAACACCCTGCGCATGCTCCGCAAGATCTTCCGATGGATCCCCACCGAAACCAGGAGGACGGTCACCCAGGCACTCGTCACCAGCCGACTGGACTATGGGAACACCCTCTACGCCGGAACCACAGCCAAACTTCAGAAGCGACTCCAACGCATCCAGAACGCCTCCGCACGACTCATCCTAGACATCCCCCGACACAGCCACATCTCCAGCCACCTCAGAGACCTGCACTGGCTCCCTGTCAGCAAGAGGATCACGTTCAGGCTCCTCACCCACGCACACAAAGCTCTCCACGACCTAGGCCCCATATACCTCAACAACCGCCTGACCTTCTACACGCCCACCCGCCAGCTACGATCAACCAGCCTCGCACTCGCCGCCGTACCACGCATCCGCAGAGCCACCGCCGGAGGAAGATCCTTCTCCTACCTAGCAGCCAAGACGTGGAACTCCCTCCCCATCCACCTTCGGCTGACCCAGGACCATCTTTCCTTCAGGAAGCAACTCAAGACCTGGCTCTTCGAGCAGTAGCAGACCCCTCCCCCCCAGCGCCTTGAGACCCTCCGGGTGAGTAGCGCGCTATACAAATGCTATGATTGATTGATTCATATTTTCTTTTTTTTTTTTTTGGTAGACACAGGGAGATTAAGTGATTTGCCCAGAATCACAAGATGGCGAGTCGGCAGTCTAGCTGTGAGACCACATCTTCTCCCCACAGCCTGTCATAGTTTTAGGTGCTAGAATCATCTTTTGTTGTAGTTTTATATAAAGCCGATCACATTATTAGTGTGCCTTGTTGCAAACAATTGTTTTTTATTTACTTGTACATTCACCTCATTGAAAACTGAACAAACAAGCCAATGAGAAGACACTGCTGACAACTTACCCCCGCAACACCAGAGGCATTCAAAGACCAGATTTCTACTGCACATCATGTGTGATAGAGTCCATGGATGAGCTTTGCTCATGAACGCTCAGTTGTCTGTTTTTCAACATATTTATCTCGGATTTTCCCCTTTAGATTATCTCACATACTTTGTTGCTGTGTTTTGTACGTGAAGGCTTTTGGTCCAGGATATCAGATTCCTGGGCAAATCTTCAAGAAACAAAACAGATCTGCTTTTAGGCCTTGTACTACCTATGGCCTAAAAAAAATGCACTGAGGCCATACAAACGAAGTATATTCGAGAAAAAGAAGCAGTAGCTGCAGCCGCTGTACTGTCGGCTTTCAAAGATATTATTCAGTGTAGGGAAACTTCCAGCCAGCTATCAAACAAATGCCCTAATGATTTATGATCAAACTGCCACTCTGACTTTATTCTCGTGACAGTGTGGTATTTTTTTCGAGAATACAAATTTTTGTTTGGAGAACACACAACTGCTTTGCCTTTCTAAAAGAGGGGTGTAACAAATGTGTATTTACAAGTGCATTCTATATAGCCTGCAACCATGTGGCTATAACGCAAATTATTTCAAACTGGGCAAAAATAAAATGCAAAATTTGAAACTAAGACGAATGAGATCAAAACAGAATAATCAAACAAATTGTTTAAAGGTCTTGCACTGTTTCGAAATAACCGAATGGAACCTATATAGAGATCTTAAGACTTCAGCTTCTGTCAACATTAGCCTTCCCAAGATCTCTGCCAAGACCAATCAAACTTCTTTCGCAGAAAAATCGCAAACACTTGCAGCAACTTCACACACCAACTTGACCCCAGCGATCTCATCGCTAACCTACCCATCACAAACCATGACAACCACCTGACCGAATGGACAACCCTCACCAAAGACAACACATCGACAATCATGCGGACCATCCTCCCAGGGACCCCATCGGCTACAACCTGGGAGTATCACCAATCAGCACTGCCCTCACTCACCTCATCAACATATCCATCACATCCGCTACATTCACGGAAGACTGGAAGCATAAATGGGTCAACACCTTCTTCAAGAAGCCGTCGGCCGACCCGAGCCAACCTCCAACCTATCTCCCTGCTCCCTTATCCACACAAAGTGATAGAGAAGGTCATTAACAAGCAACTCACCACCCAGCGCGAACTACACCACCGACTGGACAGCACTCAATCAGGATTCAGAAAGCACCACAGCGCTGAAACCGCACTCTGTGCCGCCACTGCTGACAAGCAGATCATCCTTGATCATGGAGAAACACAGTTCCACATCCTGCTCGACCTCTCCACGGCATTCGACAGAGTATCCCACAACACACTCGTCAGATGATTCCATGAGACCAGCATCCGTGGACCCGCACTCAAATGAGTCTCTGTACCTTCGTCGCAGAAAAAAAACAAAAAGTCAGATTGCCACCCTTCCCATCAGAGACCAAGAAGCCAATCTGGGAAGTCCTCCAGGGATCGCTCCTTAGCCTCACATCTACATGACCCCGTTCACTAACATCAACCAATCCCAGGACATTAACATCATCTCCTACGCTGACGACACACAACTGATCCTCTCCCTGACGGACAAGGCAACCACCTCCAGAAAACATTTCACCAACTGCATTCCCTAGGTAGCAGAATGGATGAGTACCAACTGCTTGAAGCTCAGCTCCAAGAAGGCAGAAGTACAAGTCTTCGGAAAGAAGACCTCCCCATGGGATGCCACCTTGTGACCGATTGAACTACACCTATCGACTACGGCAGAAATCTGTGGATCATCTTGGATGACAAACTCAACATGACAGTACAAGTCAATGCAGTGAGTGATGCCTACTTCCACATCCTACTTAGCAAGCGCTCATCACTGCCAGGCTTGACCACAGCAATGCACGCTATGCCGGAATATCCAAGCATGTCCTAGACACAGCATCCAGAATGCTGCCACAACACTCATACTCAACCTCCCATGCAGAACCAACATCTTAACCCACCTCAGAGAGCTCCACTTTCTCCCCGTTCACAAACTCATTCAATTCCTCTTGCACACATACAAACCCTTACACAACACTGGTCCAGCATACCTCAAAAACTGCATACACTTTCACCATCCTGACAGACACCTACGCTCAGCTTCACTCTCACTCGCACACATCTCCTGCAAATCACAAGAGCAGAATAGGAGGTCCTTGGTCTCTTCCATTGCACCAAAAACATGGAACAGTCTCCCACAACACTTCAGTGCCCCCTCCTCGCCTCTTGAGTTCCACAAGGAGCTGAAGACCTAGTTCTTCGAATTACTGTGAGGGCACTCTAAGCTACTCACGTGCTCAAGCGCCTGGATACCATCATGGGTGATTAGAGCGCTATAGAAATCGACATAAGATTAAGAACTATCACTTTCCCTTAAAGACTATCTATGACCAGTTCAGTCACTTAGTCCTACTGAAAGTGCAGGATTAACTTGGGATCCATGGCCTGCACTTACCTCCTCATGCTGGCCTTGCACAGAGATGTGATACAGTGAACTGACTGAATGTACGCCCCTTCAGAAGCAGGAGAGTGTGGCAGTATGCACCTCGTGTGGCCACTTGCTCGAAATATACTTTGCATCTCTAATGGATGTGCTATATGAGACGTGAGTGAAGTCAAGAAAGACCAAATTCCTCCTAAATCAGCAGGAGTCGTCTTTTAAAGTGTCTTTTCTTGGCAAGCTAGACACCTAGTTGCTGTGGGTGGGACTTTGTTGTCAGTGTTCCAAACTTTGTAGATTGTTGTTCCATGAAAGCTGACGAAAGACTGAGCTGGATACAGAGAAATATTCTAGGACTATACTTCTGTTTAAGAATTGAGACATTGTGATTTAACACTCTTTTCACGAGTCATCCTTTGAAAAATATGAATTCTTATATATGCATTTTGTTTCTTCCATGAGAAAAGTGAAGAGGATGCTCCTCTTTGCATAGGCCTTTTTTTCATACATGTATGCTATTAAGGTATTGACTTGGAAGCATAAGTGATTACTTGTTGTTAGGTTAACTTTAATTCACATGTATTTTGTTGCTGTTTACAAACATGCAATGTAGAATATAATTCAACTCACAAGAGCGTATTCACATAACACTGATGGTAATTTTCGATAATATGAAGCGCATAAAGCTCTGAATACTCTTTGCACAGGTTATATAGATAAGTGTTTTTGAGCTTTAAAGAGACAGAGTTTCACCATATGAGAAAGAGTTGGTAATACTCATACTGTTAAAAGATATATCGTATACTATATTAAGAACTGTCTGCTAGAGTCCATACGATATAATTGTTAAAAACCTCATCGTTTCTTTATTATTGAGTGTGAAAATTATGCCCAGATTTGAGAGTGGGCTAAACAATGAGATCCAGTGTTTCTCTCCTTTATCCCATTTCCTTTTCCCGGGTCGACTTATAACCAACATATTGTAAAGGTATGGTTGGCAGTGTGTTTGGAGAAGTGTGTAAGCACACTGCTCTCCCCTTGAAATTAGATGGAAATCTTAGTGCATTCTTACAGATCATCACTTCTTTTACAATTCTGTTTATCATCCGTGTCAATCTTGTGTAGTATTATTGTCCAAAGAGTATTATAAATACTCCTCAGTTTGATACTGTCGACACGTTATGTTTTTACCTCACTGCTGGTGAGTGGTATTCAACAGAGATCTTCATCAAGAGTGTGATCCTTATGTTTTTTGCAGTACCTATGTGACATATAAAGAGACAAATTACTTCCCAAGCATTATAGGGGCTTTATAACTCTTAGAGTATAAGATTAGATACAGAAAGACGGTTGGAGCACATACCACTTTGTTACCACAGTAGTTACAAAAGTAGTGTTTTAAACAAAGTTTATTGAAGTGACATAAGAGCATATGTAGAGAAAAATAAAGATCAGGACAAATGTGGACCTTGGACTTGCCTTTCTTCCAAAACCCGAAAAGGTGAAGTCACAGTTGGTATGTTTAGGTGCAGAAACCGTGTGGTAGCCTGAGATTTCCTATTTTACTCACCCTGACATTTCAGGATTAACCATGGAATGTGGGTACTGGTGGTGTGATCAAGTGAAGTAACACTCATGCTGTTTTCTTTATGTTGGTGTCTCTTGAAGTTTGTCGGATCAAATACATAGGTCTCCTGTTAAATTACTTGGCTTCTTGATGGAAAGCGGTTTCTTAGCTCTACTCCATTTGCTTGATATTTCTTTAATTGTTCACTGTCGTGCTCTTTACTCCAAGAGTGTTTAGAGGAAAACGTATCTGTCGTTCTTATCTACTTTTCGTTCCTCGAATTTGTACAAGCGCATAGGTTTGCCTGGGGAAGGAAATAGGTTACTTACCTAGCCAGAATTGGTATCTTTCATAAATTCACATGCCTGAATCATTCTCTGGCGTGGAGATGGGAGTCTCACGGTAACATAATCAAGCAGTATTTAAATAATGCCATAGGCTATAATGGCCCAGAGACATGTTTTACATAGCCTATCTATGTCCTTTTGTAAAAAGGACTAAATGTTGAATGCAGCCAATCAGCTGCTAGCACCCACTAGAGGCAGTTTCCCTCAGATTTTCCCAGCACAAGTGAGAAGTGAGTATCTTATTGAATAATATGGAAACAGCCTCTACGGGGAGGAGGGTGGGCTCATGTGAATCTATGAAAGATAGATAAGTAACTTATTTACTTACCCAATATTTGGTTATCTTTCATAGATTCACATGCCTGAATCAGAGTAGCAGCAGTCCCATCCAATATTATCTTGTCTGTTGAGGATGGTGGGTAACTTCTAAAACATTGTGAACTCCAAAGGTTTGAGGTAATACCAGAGGCATGAAATAAAGGGATGGAAGAAAAGAAATGCACAGAACATAATCTTAAGGAAAACTTTAGTTATTGCTTATATACTCTCATTTTCATATACAAAGCATTAGCGAGAGGCATGGGGAAAAAAAGACAGGGTAACTTGTAATACACTTTACCTAGTAATGTTTTAAATCATTAATAACATTTAAGCATATGAAATCACCATTAGAACAAAAGACTCTTTCTAAGATTAGAACGAGGCTCATCTTAATGGAAGAGATGGCAAAGCACCACCTGGCCCACTGCGGCATATGCATCCTGTGCAGAATCCAGGCAGGAGTGCTTCGTGAAGGTGTGAATGGTCATCCCGGTTGCAGCACAACAGATTTTTTCCAGAGTCACTCCCACGAACAGGGCAGAGGACGTGGCAACTGCTCTGGTGGAGTGAGTCTATTCTGTCTTTTCCATAGGTTTGTTAGCTTTGATATGACAGAACTGCATCACAGCCAATATCCATCTTACGATGGTGGCCTTTGTTATTGCAGTCCCTTCTCTGCCTGGCCATAGGCAACTAATAATTGATCAGTTCTTTGAATGTCCTTTGTTCTCTGAAGGTAGAACTTAAGGCAGCGTTTGACATCCAGCGTATGTAGTGTTTGCTCTGCAGGCATTGGTGGTTGCGTAAAAAAGGACCGGAGTATAACCGGCTCCTTAAGGTGGAATTTTGAAGTTACTTTAGGAATAAATGTAGGATTAGTCCTTAAAATCACAGTGTCTTCTTTAAATATTAAAAAAGATTTCCTAATGGCGAGCGCTTGGATTTCGCATATCCTTCTTGCTGAGGTTCGGGCCAGTAGAAGAGCAACTTTCAATGTTAGGAATTTCAATTCAGCTTTATGAATGGGTTTGAATGGTCTTTTCATGAGTTGTGTACGGATCACGTTGAGGTTCCATTCTGGCAGAGGTGCTCACACCGGAGGAAAAATATGGAACAGTCCCTTCATACATTGTTTGATCAGGCTTGAGGCACAAAGATAAGTGGTGCTGGAAGCTCTTCCTCTTAGCAAGAGATGGAAGCCAGATGCACCTTAACTGAAGCGAAAGCTAAACCAGATTTTGCCAAGGAAAGGAGAAATGGTAAAATCTGTTGTGGGGATAAATCAAATGGATGCAGGCTATTGCGTTGGCACCAAAACAGAACCTTTTCCATTTCATCTTTCATCTTGTACGATTTGTAGGTACTTTCCACCCAAGATTTCGGGGATGTCTCTACACTCCTGTGTATGTTCATGCTCCTAAATTCTAGGAACTCAGGAGCCAGGCAGGCAAGTGTAGAGACTGCGGATTTGGGTGGCGCTCCTGTCTGTAGTCCCTGGTCAGAAGAGAGGGGAACATCTGCGGACATATGGGCCTGGCTTCTGAAAGATGAAGAAGTTCTGGGAACCAATGTTGCCTGGGCCACCTGGGCACAATGATAATTAGGCAACATCTTTCCAGCTTCATTTTGGTCAGTACTCTCGGAATCAATGGGATGGGGGGAAAGGCATAGGCTTATATCTCTGACCATCGCATCGAAAGGGCATTTCTCTGAGACCCTGGGAGGGGAAACCTGCTGGCATAGTGCCAACATTTGGCATTGATGTCTGTTGCAAACAGGTCCATCACTGGCTTTCCCCATATTGCAAATACTCCATCCACCTAGAATTGGCTGAGTTCCCATTCATGGCAATTGTCTGTAGCTCTGCTGAGAGCATCTGCTAGCGAGTTGTTCAGGCCCGGAACATGCTCTGCCCTGAGAGAAATCCCATGCTCTGTTGCCCAGTTCTATAGTTCATGCGCTTCCTGAGAAAGCATGAGAGATTTGGTTCCTCCCTGTTTTTTTTATGTAGAACCTACTGGTTATATTGTCCGTACGGACCAGCACAGAGGCGCCTGCTATTCTCAGTAGAAAGGCCTGTAAAGAGGGGAATATAGCCTTCAACTCTAGGCTGTTCATATGACTTTGTTTTTGAGAATTGGACCATTTACCTTGGATTTGAAGATCCTGTAAATGACCTCCCCAGCCTTCCATGGAGGCATCCGTTGTCAGTATGCAGTCTGGTATTTATTGTTAGAAAGTGAGGCCCTTGGAAAGATGTAGACTGTGACGCCACCACTGCATTGCCGTTTTCATTGCCGGGGTTATTAAAATGGAGTCTTCGAAGGATCTCAAAGTTTGTAGCCACTGTTTCCAAAGCTCTTCCTGCAGAGGTTTAATTCTGAGCCTGGCTAAGGGAACTAGGTTTATTGCTGATTAACACATTCCTAGAAGTGACGTGTACCCTTGAGATAGTCATAGCACAATACTTTAGACGTGCCTGTCGCTCGTTCGCTAGGAAGGCCTTGCATTGCATCATGTCCAACCTTGCTCCCAGAAATTGTGCTATTTGGCTGGGAAGAAATGAAGACTTTTTGATGTTCACTCTTAGTCTGTTGAATAGCTGGAGACAAGCATCCATGGTTCTGGCCGCTTGATGTGCTGTTGGTGCCTTCAGTAACCAATCGTCCAATTAGGAAACTACTTGATGACCTTGAGAAGGCAGGCCGAGGCGGGTGGTGCAAGGCATTTTGTAAATATTCTGGGTGCGGACTTGAGGGGAAAGGAAGAACCTTGAATTGGCAGTGGGTACCAGCTACCATAAACCTGAGGAATTTTCGGTGTTTCTGATGGATGTGGATGTATGCATCTTCTAGATCGATGGGATCATAAAGTCTCCTTTGTTGAGGCGACGCAGGATCTCGGCTAAGGTTACCATCTTGAACGTTTGTTTTTTCAGGTACTTGTTGAGATCAAGTATTGGTCTCCACGCACTTGATTTCTTCATTATTAAGAAAAAACAGGAGTAGATACCCTGACCCCTTTGTGGAGGTGGAACTTCCTCGATTGCACCTTTTGACAGCATGATCTTTACTTCCTTGTGCAATAAGTGAAGACGAGAGGTAGGGATTCCCTTGGGTGGAATAGTTGAAGGTTTGCTTGTGAACTCCAGAGATTGGCCAAAGGCAACTAGATGCAACACCCATTGCTCTGATGTGATGCTCTCCCACTGCTGGTAGAAATTACGAATCTTCGCACCCACAGGAAGGCTAGGGGGGAGCTGGTACCCGGCGTTGATCATTGCTTTCTTCCGTTGTCCCGCCCCTGAGACGGTGTTCTCTTGCGGGCGCCTTGATTGGAGAAACCAGCTGTCGCAGATTGGTGGTAGGTGGAGGGTTGATATGTCTGCCGGATGGGGCTGGTATTGCTGTTCCCTCTTTAAACCTCCTCTGTATGCGGGAAACTTGCGTCCTTTTACTCCACTGAAGGGCATTTTTCTATATTTGAGGATGGTTAATGATTTTTCTGTGTCAGTGTCCATTTTTATGGTGAGCAACGCATCATCAATATGCTTGCCAAATAAAGAATCTCCATGTTCCGGCCTCAAGGTGGTGGCCTACAACCAGCCCTGGCGTCTCAACTTTGCTGCGTTTGCCAATTGTCAGAAACCTGTGTTAGCTATATCCATAGCACAGTCAATGGTCTCCGAGGCCACTCTTTCATCCTCTATGAGGAAGTTCCTCGCCTCTTGTTTCCTATCTTCAGGGATGATGTCCAATAAGGCTGCCATATCTGATGACATCTGTAGGTCTTAGCAACCGATGATAGCCAAAGCGTTGGCTGCCCGAATGATAACAGCAGCCATGGTTGAAAAACGCTTACCCATGATGTCCAACTCGAGATTGGGTTGCTGGATTTCTCGATCCTCTCTGTGCCGCCTGCGAAATGATGGAATCTGGCTTAGTGTGACCCTTCAGGCAAGAAGGTGCATATTCAGGGGCCCTGTACTTCTTGTCTATTTGAGGGAGCACTGGTGTTATTGTGGCCGGTGTTTTCATTATTTTCTCACTCTCTCATGCCAGATGTAATTTATTATAGGGATCGTACATATAGATTTCCTGGCTTCTTCCTTAAAAGCATACAGAAAGCAATATGTATGCTTAACAGCCATGGGGAGATGGAACCTGTTGGACACGCTCTCCTTCAAGTTGCGGAACCCTCTCGATGTTTTCTGGAGGTGAGTCCGCTGGGTGATGTGCCAAAGAAGAGGGTGTAGAGATGATATAGTTATCCTCCCGATCCTCCAGTGGATGTGGTTTCGGGATTTCTTCTTCTTCCCTCTCACCCTCTGAAGAAGAGGGGTTTTCTTCATCCGGCGCCGGTTTTGGAGGGTGCAGTACCATAGGTGGTGTTGGTCGGGATAAGGCTGGCTTTGCTGGGAGCTGTGGCTGATGTGGCAGTGGCTCAATCTGGACATCCTGGGGAGGAAATCTCTGTCTATAGTCGGCCAACATGGCTTGAAGGTCGTGGATTAAAGACTGTGGTAAATGCACTATTTCCCCAAGGACATGGTTCAGAGGGACAGCCGTAAGGTTGAAAATGGCATGGAGGAACCAGATATGGCTGGTAATATTGCTGTTGTTGCTTGTCCTCATAATTGTCCTCCTGATCCTGGCATTTCACATGCAACTCGGACGGGCTATGTTCCACTCCATATACCCCATCGTCATCCTCCTCATCATCTTGGACTGTTGGAAGTCTAATAAGTGCAAGGAAGGAAACGGGCTAACTGTGTGTTTTTGTTTGTGTCTTGTATGAATTATCTTAATTCGAATAAAGACTATGATGATGATGATATTTGAGAAGGATGAAATATCCGGGTGGAGAAAGGCCTTTGTTACTCTGGTAATATTGACCGTCATCCTCTGATATTGACATCTAGCCGCAGATTCCTTACCTTTGAACTTCCAGGCGTCAGGCTGGATCCAGAAGATTTTTCTTAGCAATACCCCTGCGTGCCGGTAGGTGATGTCTGCCAACTCCACGTGGCTATCAGCCGTCATCAGCCAGAATAGCTTGACTCCAGTGGCGTAGTGAGCACGGGTCCCACGTCTGGGAATACCCATCCCACTTAGGGCGAAAAGCGTTACAACAAACAAATGATGGACGGAATGCTGACAATGCATACATTCTCCCCCAGTCAAGAGATCTGGGTTAAATCCATCGTTCTTTTGCCCACTACACCACCCCAGTTTAGACATGGCCATATGCAAATCAGTCTTGACCCTGTGCCTCATGGGAACAGTCCAGCCCGAACTGCCAAGCCATGTCTTCCCTGGACCGGAATCAAGCATCCTAGGACCGGTTTCTGGCTATCAGCCGTCATCAGCCAGGATAGCTTGACTCCAGTGGCGTAGTGAGCACGGGTCCCACGTCTGGGAATACCCATCCCACTTAGGGCGAAAAGCGTTACAACAAACAAATGATGGACGGAATGCTGACAATGCATACATTCTCCCCCAGTCAAGAGATCTGGGTTAAATCCATCGTTCTTTTGCCCACTACACCACCCCAGTTTAGACATGGCCATATGCAAATCAGTCTTGACCCTGTGCCTCATGGGAACAGTCCAGCCCGAACTGCCAAGCCATGTCTTCCCTGGACCGGAATCAAGCATCCTAGGACCGGTTTCTGGCTATCAGCCGTCATCAGCCAGGATAGCTTAACTCCAGTGGCGTAGTGAGCACGGGTCCCACGTCTGGGAATACCCATCCCACTTAGGGCGAAAAGCATTACAACAAACAAATGATGGACGGAATGCTGACAATGCATACATTCTCCCCCAGTCAAGAGATCTGGGTTAAATCCATCGTTCTTTTGCCCACTACACCACCCCAGTTTAGACATGGCCATATGCAAATCAGCCTTGACCCTGTGCCTCATGGGAACAGTCCAGCCCGAACTGCCAAGCCATGTCTTCCCTGGACCGGAATCAAGCATCCTAGGACCGGTTTCTGGCTATCAGCCGTCATCAGCCAGGATAGCTTGACTCCAGTGGCGTAGTGAGCACGGGTCCCACGTCTGGGAATACCCATCCTACTTAGGGCGAAAAGCCTTACAACAAACAAATGATGGACGGAATGCTGACAATGCATACATTCTCCCCCAGTCAAGAGATCTGGGTTAAATCCATCGTTCTTTTGCCCACTACACCACCCCAGTTTAGACATGGCCATATGCAAATCAGTCTTGACCCTGTGCCTCATGGGAACAGTCCAGCCCGAACTGCCAAGCCATGTCTTCCCTGGACCGGAATCAAGCATCCTAGGACCGGTTTCTGGCTATCAGCCGTCATCAGCCAGGATAGCTTGACTCCAGTGGCGTAGTGAGCACGGGTCCCACGTCTGGGAATACCCATCCCACTTAGGGCGAAAAGCGTTACAACAAACAAATGATGGACGGAATGCTGACAATGCATACATTCTCCCCCAGTCAAGAGATCTGGGTTAAATCCATTGTTCTTTTGCCCACTACACCACCCCAGTTTAGACATGGCCATATGCAAATCAGTCTTGACCCTGTGCCTCATGGGAACAGTCCAGCCCGAACTGCCAAGCCATGTCTTCCCTGGACCGGAATCAAGCATCCTAGGACCGGTTTCTGGCTATCAGCCGTCATCAGCCAGGATCGCTTGACTCCAGTGGCGTAGTGAGCACGGGTCCCACGTCTGGGAATACCCATCCCACTTAGGGCGAAAAGCGTTACAACAAACAAATGATGGACGGAATGCTGACAATGCATACATTCTCCCCCAGTCAAGAGATCTGGGTTAAATCCATCGTTCTTTTGCCCACTACACCACCCCAGTTTAGACATGGCCATATGCAAATCAGTCTTGACCCTGTGCCTCATGGGAACAGTCCAGCCCGAACTGCCAAGCCATGTCTTCCCTGGACCGGAATCAAGCATCCTAGGACCGGTTTCTGGCTATCAGCCGTCATCAGCCAGGATAGCTTGACTCCAGTGGCGTAGTGAGCACGGGTCCCACGTCTGGGAATACCCATCCCACTTAGGACGTCAAGACTGATTTGCATATGGCCATGTCTAAACTGGGGTGGTGTAGTGGGCAAAAGAATGATGGATTTAACCCAGATCTCTTGACTGGGGGAGAATGTCTGCATTGTCAGCATTCCGTCCATCAATTGTTTGTTGTAACGCTTTTCGCCCTAAGTGGGATGGGTATTCCCAGACGTGGGACCCGTGCTCACTACGCCACTGGAGTCAAGCTATCCTGGCTGATTACGGCTGATAGCCAGAAACCGGTCCTAGGATGCTTGATTCCGGTCCAGGAAAGACATGGCTTGGCAGTTCGGGCTGGACTGTTCCCATGAGGCACAGGGTCCAAACTGATTTGCATATGGCCATGTCTAAACTGGGGTGGTGTAGTGGGCAAAAGAATGATGGATTTAACCCAGATCTCTTGACTGGGGGAGAATGTCTGCATTGTCAGCATTCCGTCCATCAATTGTTTGTTGTAACGCTTTTCGCCCTAAGTGGGATGGGTATTCCCAGACGTGGGACCCGTGCTCACTACGCCACTGGAGTCAAGCTATCCTGGCTGATGACGGCTGATAGCCAGAAACCGGTCCTAGGATGCTTGATTCCGGTCCAGGGAAGACATGGCTTGGCAGTTCGGGCTGGACTGTTCCCATGAGGCACAGGGTCAAGACTGATTTGCATATGGCCATGTCTAAACTGGGGTGGTGTAGTGGGCAAAAGAATGATGGATTTAACCCAGATCTCTTGACTCGGGGAGAATGTCTGCATTGTCAGCATTCCGTCCATCAATTGTTTGTTGTAACGCTTTTCGCCCTAAGTGGGATGGGTATTCCCAGACGTGGGACCCGTGCTCACTACGCCACTGGAGTCAAGCTATCCTGGCTGATGACGGCTGATAGCCAGAAACCGGTCCTAGGATGCTTGATTCCGGTCCAGGGAAGACATGGCTTGGCAGTTCGGGCTGGACTGTTCCCATGAGGCACAGGGTCAAGACTGATTTGCATATGGCCATATCTAAACTGGGGTGGTGTAGTGGGCAAAAGAATGATGGATTTAACCCAGATCTCTTGACTGGGGGAGAATGTCTGCATTGTCAGCATTCCGTCCATCAATTGTTTGTTGTAACGCTTTTCGCCCTAAGTGGGATGGGTATTCCCAGACGTGGGACCCGTGCTCACTACGCCACTGGAGTCAAGCTATCCTGGCTGATTACGGCTGATAGCCAGAAACCGGTCCTAGGATGCTTGATTCCGGTCCAGGGAAGACATGGCTTGGCAGTTCGGGCTGGACTGTTCCCATGAGGCACAGGGTCCAGACTGATTTGCATATGGCCATGTCTAAACTGGGGTGGTGTAGTGGGCAAAAGAATGATGGATTTAACCCAGATCTCTTGACTGGGGGAGAATGTCTGCATTGTCAGCATTCCGTCCATCAATTGTTTGTTGTAACGCTTTTCGCCCTAAGTGGGATGGGTATTCCCAGACGTGGGACCCGTGCTCACTACGCCACTGGAGTCAAGCTATCCTGGCTGATGACGGCGGATAGCCAGAAACCGGTCCTAGGATGCTTGATTCCGGTCCAGGGAAGACATGGCTTGGCAGTTCGGGCTGGACTGTTCCCATGAGGCACAGGGTCAAGACTGATTTGCATATGGCCATGTCTAAACTGGGGTGGTGTAGTGGGCAAAAGAATGATGGATTTAACCCAGATCTCTTGACTCGGGGAGAATGTCTGCATTGTCAGCATTCCGTCCATCAATTGTTTGTTGTAACGCTTTTCGCCCTAAGTGGGATGGGTATTCCCAGACGTGGGACCCGTGCTCACTACGCCACTGGAGTCAAGCTATCCTGGCTGATGACGGCTGATAGCCAGAAACCGGTCCTAGGATGCTTGATTCCGGTCCAGGGAAGACATGGCTTGGCAGTTCGGGCTGGACTGTTCCCATGAGGCACAGGGTCAAGACTGATTTGCATATGGCCATGTCTAAACTGGGGTGGTGTAGTGGGCAAAAGAATGATGGATTTAACCCAGATCTCTTGACTGGGGGAGAATGTCTGCATTGCCAGCATTCCGTCCATCAATTGTTTGTTGTAACGCTTTTCGCCCTAAGTGGGATGGGTATTCCCAGACGTGGGACCCGTGCTCACTACGCCACTGGAGTCAAGCTATCCTTGCTGATGACGGCTGATAGCCAGAAACCGGTCCTAGGATGCTTGATTCCGGTCCAGGGAAGACTTGGCTTGGCAGTTCGGGCTGGACTGTTCCCATGAGGCACAGGGTCAAGACTGATTTGCATATGGCCATGTCTAAACTGGGGTTGTGTAGTGGGCAAAAGAATGATGGATTTAACCCAGATCTCTTGACTGGGGGAGAATGTCTGCATTGTCAGCATTCCGTCCATCAATTGTTTGTTGTAACAACTCCACGTGATGTCATCGGCGTCGTGTTCATCATAGTCGGGATGTCCGCATCGTCAATATAACAGCCATTCGGTGTGCTGACGTCCGTTCTATTCTTTCCTCCAAGTCAGTGCCAATCCATTGAAGTGCTACCCCCTGTCAATTTTTGACAGAGACTTTTTTCAACTTTTTTCGACTCCTTTTGGGTGTAGGATACCATTGAAGAAGACCTCTGGTTCAAACCGTGTGGCGCCTGTCACCGTGCCATGTCAGTTATGGACCCCCACCTATTGTGCCTTTTGTGCCTGAAGCACGACCACGACTCAGTCATGTTCCGACTGCCAGGCCATGGTGCCGAAAGCTTTGAGGGATCGGTCCCTAAAGCTGCTCGCAGGCTGGCGTCCGGCACCACGGAGATCGCCTCGTCGGTCTCGATCCTGGTCCAGGTCTCAGTCGAGAGGAAGGTCCGAGTAATGTTCCAGCGAATCGAAGTCTTCTTCATCGACATTATTAAAGTCAGGTAAGAGGCACCACAAAAAGCACAAGAAGTCAAAGCGTGCTTTGACTTCACCCTGCCCGTCTCACAATGCAGTCGAGCAACCTCTGCGTTCAAGGCCCCGCTCCGTTGGGCGGGTGCCTGGGTCGGCTCGGCGTTTCCCTCCCTTTCGGGGTCCGCGAGCAATCCCCGGCAAGCTCAAAGAGTTTTACAACACCATGTGCACTGTACTTGGGATGCCTGACCCTGCCGGCGCGTTCAGGCCCTGCAGGCTCAGATGATGGAGGAGTCCCCGTGGGTTCTGCACCCGGGGCTCCGGCGCCACGGCCTCCAATTGGACCCGTTCCCAGGTCGGAACCAACACCGGTCGCACCTCCACAGTGACCTTCCCCACCACTGCGTCCTGCACCGAGGTCCTCCGCATCGCCTCCCCAATCCTCATACCTGATGATACGGAGCCAGTTGAGCATCCTGAGACTGCCACCGACGGAGCCGTACGGCACCATGTCATTAAACCTGGCCTTCTTTGAAGGGGTGGGGATTGATGAAGAGGTTCAGGAGGAGGAGCAGGATCCCTTAGAAATCCAGCAGTTGCAAGAGATGGACTAGTATGAGGAACTGGGTAAGGCCAGTGGTTTGGACACCTCTCCAGACACTGTCTGCACCTACCCTGGCTATGGTGGAGGGGGCCACATTTGCCATGGTGGTGCATAAGGCTGCAGAGGTCCTGGACCTGCAGCTCCCTATGGTGGCAGTCAAGACGGACATCTTGAAAGTGGTCCTGCAGCCTTGGGTCTCCAGATTGGAACCCTTGCTACCTTTTAATGACAACTTAACGGAGGTCCTCCTTGGTACTTGGTCCAAACCCTGCACAGGGGCTCCTGTGAATAGGACAATTGCCCGGCGCCATCGTCCTGCACTGGGGGACCCACTTTTCCTCACCACCCACCCCACCCCACAAAATTTGGTGGTCCAAGCTTCCACTTCCCATGGTGCGTTTCCTTCCGCACCTCCGTACGGGGAATCCAAAAGTGTGGAGAATTTGGGAAAGACATTTTTTTTCTTGCGTCGCAGTCGTTATTCCCTTTCTATATGGGACACAGTTGCGCAGGTGCTGGCCAGGGTCTTGGAGGAGGACTCTCCCAAGTTATTTCCGACGGAAGAGATGCAGCAAAGTTCGCCATCAGATGTGGCTTGGACACAACAGACCTGCTGGGCAGAGTGATTTCCACAATGGTGGCCATTTGTCACCACACCTGGCTGGGAACTTCTGGCTTCTTGGGGGATGTCCAAGCTAGGCTGATGGACATGCCCTTCAGTGGCTCACGTTTCTTCGTAGACAAGGCAGATGCTGCCCTTGAGCGCTTCAAGAACTCGCAGGCCACAGCCAAGCCTGTGGGCCTCACTACAGCCTCTCTACCTACATCAGCGTTTTGCTCTTTTCGTCGCTACGGAAGGGAGTATCAACTGCGCCAACCCTTTTCCAGCCAGAGGGCCCGCAAGCTTAGCAGCCTGTGCAGGGCTGTGGATGAGGTTCACCCTGACCCCACAGGTTGGGAGGCCAGAGGTCGAGCCATGGCACAACCCCCTCCACCACCGCAAAACGTTCCTAGTCTGATCCTGAAGGCTCATCTACAGCCAGTTCGTGGCAGAGTACGCCATCATCTCCACCACTGGCAGGATGTCACATCGGACAGGTGAGCAAATAGTCCGAAGGGGTTACTCCCTTCCCTTCCCTTCGAGACTACCCCTTGATCCATGCCTCCAGTATATGATTGGCTGACGTAGAATAACCTTGCCCTATCGCGCAAGGAAGTAAAGACTCTCTTGGCCAAGGGAGCTATAGAGAGGGTTCCCTGGCCAGAAGTGGGCTGTGGTTGTACTCGAGCTACTTTCTGGTCCCAAAGAAGGATGGAGGCCTTCGTCCTATTCTAGAACTCAGGGCCCTCAACTACTTCCTTAAAAAGGAGACGTTGTTAATTATGCCATCCCACATCAATGGTATTCTTACCAATACTTAAATGCATGTTGAAAATCAATAAAGAAATCTAAACATAAAAAGGAGAAGAGCAAGATGCTCACCCTAGCTCAGGCCCTGTCTGCCTTGGACCCAGGAAACTGGATGATAATGTTAGATTTGCAGGATGCCTATTTTCATATCCCCGTCCTGCCTGCTCATCGTCGCTACCTGCAGTTTACGGTGGGTCATGAGCAATTTCAATTTGCAGGCTCCCTTTCACCTTACCAGCGCCCCTTGGGTGTTCGTTCACAAAGGTGATGGCGGTGGTCGCAGCCAATCTGCGGAGATCAGGGATTCCAGTCTTACCCTATCTCGACGACTGGTTGTTGAAGACAGACCTGCCCCAAACAGTTGTCTCCCACCTTCAGACTACGGCGAACCTCCTGCATTCACTGGGGTTCACCATCAATGTGCCGAAGTCGCACCAAAACCCCTCTCAGACACTCCCTTTCATTGGAGCGGTTCTGGACACTGTGCGGTATCGGGCCTATCCTCCCGAACAGCGAGTACCGGATATTCAGGCTATGATACCGATGTTTCAGCCTCTATCCTGGATTTCGGTGAGAATGACTCTGAGGCTGTTGGGCCTTATGGCCTCCTACATCCTGCTAGTGACCCATACACCGTGGCACATGCAGGCTTTGCAGTGGGACCTTAAGTTCCACTGGGCACAGCATCGAGGAAATCTTACCAACCTGGTTCAGATTTCAGAGGGCACTGCGAGAGACCTGCAGTGGTGCCTAACAGGCTGTGATTGGTCCAAGGGCAGACCCCGCTCCCTTCCACACCCAGATCTCACAGAAGTGACGGATGCATCCCTTCTGGGATGGGTTGGCCATCCGGTAGACGTGAGATCAGAGAACTCTGGTCTCCGGCGGAAGCCATGATCCATATCAGTCTGTTGGAGTTTCGGGCGATCCGACTGGCACTGGAAGCCTTTTTGCCATCAATAAAGGGAAGGCTTGTGCAGGTCTTCACGGACAACACTACTGATATATAGTACTGCAACAAACAGGGCGGAGTGGGGTCGTAGACTCTGTCAAGAGACCCCGCGTCTCTTGACTTGGCTGGAACTACAGGGCATTTCCCTGGTGGTTCAACACGTGGCCAGTTCTCTGAACGCCAAAAGGTGCCTTGTGGTGTCGAGTAGTTTATATAAATCTATATAGGATCTGCGCGTTTAGACAACATAAACTGTGGGATTGGTGTCCAGATTAATTCCAGACACCCCCACCGGATATGTTCACCTGTATACCAGCTAGCTCACAGTGCCACTGTGAACTCCTCTTACCAAGTAGCAAATAGTTTCTGGCAACTCTCGAACATGACAACCCTGAGCCCTCCGGGATCGTGGAAACAGTACAGTACTTTTCGCTCAGTCACTCGTGCTCTCTTTGTCTCAGAGAGATGCACAGAATAAACAATGGTGGCATTTTCAATAAACATTTATTGAACCAGTGTCATTCTAGTGTAAAATGTGTGTGCTGCAACAACCATAAAACAGAAACAGATATATACGGTTATAAGCACCAATAGAGTTAAAAGATGGTAGAATTATACCATAGTGCTAAAAAAATGGATATATGCAGGTATATAGATACATGACAGTAATAGTGCGTGCTCCTACGATGCTAACCCTAACTAGATGTACCTAAATGTACCTAGCATGTATGTAGGTGTACAGCCAAGAATCCCCCTAGGATACAGCCAACCCCATGACCTGAAGTGAGAGAACCAAGGACCCTGTCTTGGTCTCGAGATGGACACCCCGCGAGGGATGTCAGACCACTGCGTGCTGGAGTATCTGCGTGCAGGAACCTCGGTGTCTCTTGTCAGCTTGGAAGTCTTTCTCCTCTGCCCCCCCAGCAAAGATCTGGTGCTGACATACCCAAAAAGGTACCCTCAGGGGATCTACATTGCTGTGTCATGTCAGCCGAGGATGACAATAGTGATTAACTTTATACACAGTTATTATAAAGAAGATGGTAATCCTGCTGTGATTCTGAGAATCCTCATTCATAATAAATGAGGCTAGTTTTCGGTGAAATCCACACAATATTTATGCAGCACCTAACTAGGTAAAAGGTCGGCACCAAAACCGCTATGTAGTACAGTGGCAGGGTAAATGTAGGTGAAAGGTTAGGTGACTACTCAGACCTATATTGGGGTACATTGTGAATCATAATATCCACTCCTCATCCAACTGGACGTTATAATAATACAAAAAATAAAAAGGTTATGTCCTTATAATCAATCATGAAAAACATTAAGTGTTCAGAATAACTTTAAAAAAAAGTTATAAAAATGCTTAAACCTTTATAAGTCCTTTATGTATGTTAAAACGCTCTATAAGTCCTTTAAACATGTTCATATTTAGTTTGAGCAACTGAGTATGCGTGAAAGCCATTGTGCTCAATAAGAGCAAGAGAGAAAAAAAATGTCTTTATTTACATTCCAATTTTGGTTCTTTTGGAAAAGAGGCCGAATTGTTCCCAGCACACAGAGACAAATGCTTATGTATCCTGTGTGGGAGACGCAATATTACTGCTGCTTGCCTTCACAGAAGACGATCCCTGTAACACCTCACAGATCAGGTCAATCGTTCAAAGGTGATCTTCTTCAGTTCCCACAGCCGAAGCTGAGGAAGCTTTTGAAACATATAAAGCCTGTTTGTCTGCAGTAGAGCCAGTGTCCAGTCCTACAGGACCTGAAGAATCCCGTGGTCGCTCTAAGAATGCCAACATCAACATGGGAATAGGCTGAGAACCTTGCAATATGTGGGCCTTTAGCGGGTCCAGCAATATATCCACGTCCGGAGGCTCAACCGATGGAAGTGTTGGGCAGAGGTCCAACAGGCATTCTTGTCTGCAGAACAAGCATCGGAGAACAGGCAAAACACAGTCAATCCAGACTGAACGGAACGATAGGAACCAAGACTCGCTTAGCTCCCAAACTCGAGGTGTGGCCAGAAGAAGTACCATGTGGTCACGACAACGTTGCTCCCAGAGCGTTTTTTCCATCTCTTTGGTGATTGGGACATCCATTGCGTAGCAGAAAAATTTAAATCAGGATACCCACTACCAGTAGCAGGATTAGCGGAAGCCCTCCAAAAACGCTTCCAAATACAGAGTCTATGAAAGCTGGAATCACTCCGAAGACTGTCTGAAAGGTGCTTAACAGTCCAGACCCTATGGTCTTAATTAGATGTAGTATACCCTTGGTATCAGAAATGTTAAAGATACGCTGTACCATTTCTCCGAAATGGAAAGGGCAATTTGTTTCAACTAGTGCCTGTATCCCAGCTGAGGACCTTGCAACCTGAAGATGAACGGTTTCTTGGGCTGAGGTTAAGGGCACATACTTTGGTAAAAGCTTGCATTTCAGTCGGCTCAGAGAATCAAACCGTATAAAGGAAAGATTCAACGAAGGCCATAACGGCGCCTATCTGACTGTATGGGTTGATAGAAACAATACTTACATACAACAAGTAACCCTGGAACTTACTGTGACTAGATATGCGATGCCTAGAAGCATCCCACAACAATCTTTATCATTCAGCATAAAGTAACTCCCATTCGAGAGCAGCCTGAACATTGGATTAACCACGGCAGCTGAGGATCCTTTTAAATGACGGATAAGTTTGCAACTGAACCATTATAGGCCCCATGAAGCATAATATCCTAGCAAATTAGAGACCCACTTACTGAAGTCTAGTAGTCTGTACCGCTGAGAAAAACTTCAATGTCCTCATTCCATAATCTAAATCTATACAGTAATTTCCAAGATTCATGGATGAAGTCCTTCCCCATTGCTTCATACCTGCCTACTTGGTGGTATTCTAGGCAATATTAGAATTGGAAAGTTGTTACTGGCAATGTTATATGGCCATGTATTAACCATTCTGTGGATGGTGACTCAGCCACGGTGAAAGGTAATCGGTGTAATTTTTCAATGTGCAGCATTGTATAGTTTGCATCCCTTTGTGCCATTGTTGTCTGCCTTTCTGTTAGGTTATATGCAGAGAACAGAGACGTACTGTTAATATATCGACAGGGCATGTGGCCAGAACGCAATGATTGTAGAGTCCAGCTTAACAATAGAGTGGATTGTATCTGTGATTGCCCATGTGTAGGATGGACAGATCCTGTTCCATTATATCTATAGCAGAAGACACAATGTTGACCTGTATGCTACTGTGGTCATGCCGTTATCGACCACTGCCTAAGCCTTTTCTAGGTTAACCCTATCAATTTCACACAACCTCTCGGCAGCTTCCTGCATAGCATATAAGAAGCGTTTGTGACGTGGTTTCCGGGGACCTAACAAAAAATCCCTCAAATCCATGCGTTATGAGAGTAAGGGCAAGTGTTGTTTCACCTGTGACAGTGTTGAGGTTCTTAGCCAATTTAGGCATAACTTCCCAACACTGTATAATGTCACCACCCCTGGTTGTTGTACATAGCGTAGGTCAGGCCTATGGATACTAAATCCTTCTGCAGTACCCTTAAATCATGTCTGACATCTATTTGTGTCGATATGTCAAACTAACCAACCCTTTCAAATGGGGTCTGATGAATTGTATGAAACGTCATGCATGATGTCATCTAGCGTACCTTCGCCACGATCTTTATAATTTTGCCGTCCCTCAAAGTTTGAAAAAGAGGGAATGCAAGGTGTGTTCAAGTCCTTGATCTTGGCTAACCCAAGACAGGAAGTCTGTTGCACAGTGTTGTTTAGGAAAATAATCTGCTGTGGTATGAAGCAAGCTCTAAATAGTGCCTCAGTTCCCTGAACCTGCCATTCCTTAGTCCCCTAGACTGATTTTATGTCTATAATATCTTTCCATAAGTCGAAACCATGTACAGACCTTTGGGAAATAAAGGATGTAGAGTATATCTGTTTCGTGTTATTAAGCACATTTTTCTTTGCAGATGTAGGTGCGAGCTTATAATATGAGTGTGGATCTGATGTATTGAACCTAGGAAAATAAGCAAACTTCTGTGCAAACGTTTGTGAACTACCTTTCGGTGGTGTTGGGCAATGTTCCCATTTGTGGTATGTGAAAACATTATGTGGGGTACTTGCTTTATGCAAGCAATGATGACCATAATGTTGGTAAAAATACATGGTGTCAAAATCAGATGTATCATCATACATTTATTTTTTAAGAATGCAGCAGATTGTTCTAAATCAGGCAGCATACCATTTACTGTTTCAAAATCCCAATTGTCAGAGAATGTACTGGAGGTGATGATATCATTCAAAAAATAGTTTTTATCATTCAAAAGTTCAGTGGGACTAAATACATCATATGAAACCCTATCCCAAACTATTCCTTCAGAAACTGGAACTGCTGTAATGTTCACAAAGGACAGGTCTCTCTGTTCACGGTAAGATGATGTATGTGGTTTCAGGACCAAGTTCACATATGATACTGCAGAGCGTTCTTGGAGATAATGACCATTCACGAGCAAAAAAAAGACAGTCACTAACCCTATCCAGAGGACTAGGAACAGTATGCGAGTTGCTATCCAGAGCTGAAGCCATGGGGAGACAAGGTAGGTCTTTTTCAGCCAATGGTAAAAGTCATGAAGTTGTTTTTTCCGGGAAACTGGAGCTGGCGGTGACTTTGGTTCACTTGTATCCAGAGAGATGTCAAAATTGATTAAATAGCCAGATGCAGTTCGATCTGTCTTTGGTAGCTCAGCAGGTTTTGTTGAACTTGCAGATGCCTTGTTTTGAGGCATATTCACATAGATGTCTGTATTGGGCCAAATTGAGATCTGTGTTTCATTTGTATTTTATTGCTGTTCAATTTCAATAGGCACGAGTTCCATTCCACTGTTGGCAACTCTGTTACTTCGTACAGCAGAATCTCAAACGTTATTAGTCTTTCTGTCTGAACCTCCTGTATGGTAGTGAGAGGAGGTCGACGGCTACCCAGGAGCCGACGTGGCCTACTATTCAGTATTGGCTACATAGTGTGGTTTGATCACATCAATGGAGACAGATCTCTTACTTTTTTACTGGCAAGAGGTTGAAGAAGTACTGTTCTTGTTCCTTCGACCAGATCCCTGACTTTTGGGACCCAGGCAGTTATTTCCGTTACTGATTTTACTTCCCCAGTGGTGGTACATTTTACTTAGACGTTGTTTTGTAGTGCCCGGAATTCATTGAGTTCCTGTGAAACAGCCAAACGATTATGGATTTCAAATGTTTTTTCATCCGC
This sequence comes from Triturus cristatus, assembly GCF_964204655.1. Lineage (NCBI taxonomy): Eukaryota > Metazoa > Chordata > Amphibia > Caudata > Salamandridae > Triturus > Triturus cristatus. The sequence continues at coordinate 396,861,778 of NC_140589.1, forward strand.
CACTGTGTTGCCTCAATCGAGGTCGGGTACCCACATTCACCTCCCAAATTGGACCTCATATGGAGTACGGCCGCCTAGAGAACTTCTTGGCATGTTAAGTGCCCTCTGGACCCCATATAGGTGATTGACCCAACTACCACCCAAGTCTAATACCCTTGCTGTTAAAGATTGCTTTAAGTCCCGGTTTTTCCTCTCCACCATCTCATTTTCCTTGGGATGATATGGAGATGAGTACCGTAATGCAACACCCAAACTTCCCATGGTTTCCTTGAAAGTCCGAGAGCTAAACGTGGGGCCACTGTCAGAATGTAATGTGCCAATTGCATATATCCCCACAAAGACTTGCAAATCCTTTATTACAGTTCAAGCGTCAGACGAGTGCTGAAGCCAAATCCACAAGAATCTAGAGCATGAATCCACTGCTACCAAGATATACTTGTAAGCCCCATCAGATCGTAAGGGGCCGTAGTGGTCCAAATAGAGACAAGCGAGAGGTCTGTCTGATATTGGTAGTAGTATTTACGGAGGACATGCTACGGCGGAACCCTTCATCTGCTGACCGATGTCGCACTTAAGGACAAAGGCTTGTGTCTGTTTGTTAAGACCTGGCCACCAATAATGTTTTTTCAATAGTGAAACTGTCTCAGTAATTCCTGCGTGTGCTAAATCCAGACCCTCATGTGCAACTAGAAATTAAACCTAATCCGCGATCCATGTTTGGTATTAATCTATCCCCACTCCTGGAATTTTAGCATACGGAATATTTTGCACATCTAACTTGTAGGAGTACTTGAGTGGAAAACCTTTTGGCATGGCTGAGCTGTTTTTGCGTGAAGCAATGGCAGCTACCATTATGTCTCTGTCTACTCTTGTGCGAGAACGAGTGATTGCAGGTACGGCAGGAGTTTGCACTGTTACCTTGGCGGCTTCATCAGCCAATGAATTCCCTTCAAAGTGTCTGCCACTTGTTCCCAAAGCAGTTTATGCTTTATTGTGCAACCTTTTGAGTCTTTAAAACCATTTTGACCCCAGTAGTGAAGATATTAATTGTATGACTGGACACAAAAAACATTAATCGCACATTTAGTGTGGGGAATTATCGTTCCGTATTTTGTTTGCGCCAGTAATAGGGCTTTTATTTCTGCCAGCTGAGCCATGCAATCTCCTAGAGTCTGTCTGCTTATTGCTAGGACAGAATTTGCCGTCGACCCTTAACAATCTGACATTCTGCACTGTATTGCTGTTTACTTCCTACGGCAGGCTTAGCAGATCTGTCAAGGTAAATAATGTATTCATATTGATCTAGAGGCATTATTTCATTTGTGAGAGGATATTCTTGTTCGTACTGCAGAAATGCTTGATTTTTTAAGGTAGAATCAAATTTGTAGTCTACATCTGTTGCAGTGAGAAAATTAGCCCATTGACTCCATCGTGGATGCAGTTCATTTGCGTTTGGAACGCTAGCTTATGTAACAGCCTCTAAGGCCGGTACTGGAGTCATGACATTTATCCGTTTCCCCTGTGCCAGTGCTCTTTCTCTCACTACAGCAGTCTGTACTGCTGTTAAAATCTTTTCATGGATGCAAAGCGCATCTCAGCGTTTGTGTACAGATGAGATTTGTTTGCAATGGGTACAGTTTCATCTTCATTGAAGGTTAGATAAGTGTACCCAGATTGACCCGCCACTACACAGATCACTAAATTCGTAGTGTTTACACATGTGTGTAACTGTTTGGAAGCTATCATGTCAGCTTATAGGGAATTAAGTATCTCTGTCTGTTCCTGTGTCCAATGTTGAACTGAGAAATCAGGCATGATGAAGTAGTAGAAAGGTTTAACTTTTTCTGCATAATCCAAAATGTATGTTCTGCCAAAATTTTGGAATCCTAAAAAGGATTGAACGTTTTTCAGAATCTCTGGAGGTTAAAGCAGCTCACACATTCCTAAAACGTTAGCTGCTAGGCTTTTTCCTTCACTTGACAATTCATATCCCAGAAATAGGACATTGAGACAGGCAATTTTTGATTTTTTTAAGTTAATTTTGTAGCCTTCAGAGGCGAACCCTAAAATTATGTTGTTCACCCTCACCAAATGATCCAATAGTTTATCGTCCGTCAGATAAATATCATCTACATAGGACAATACCTCCTCATCAAAATGTGCGTTGGAGTTTCCAAATCCGCTCTCGCTCGGTGACGCTTTTTGCCGCGAGTGGCGTTCAGGCCTCCTATACATCTTTCCGCCCATACCACTCCTGCCCAGAGTGCTCAAGAAGATCTGGAGCAATCGGGCACAAGTCATTCTTGTGGCTCCGGACTGGGCACGGACATGAGCATCAATCCTCTGATCTGGTTGCCCCTTTGGGAGGATCTTCTGTTGCAGCAGCAGGGGAGGGTTCTCCACCCGAACCTGTTCACTCTCCGCCTCCTTGCGTGGAAATTGAGCGTCAACAGTTGACAGCTTTTGACCTCCCTCCCCAAGTCTGTGAGGTTATTGTGGCAGCCAGGCGTTACTCCACAAAATCAGTATACGCCTGCCGATGGAACAAATTTTGTTTATTATTGTACAGACCAGTCTATTGACCCCCTGTCTGATCCCTTATCTGAAGTCCTTCTGTTTATACTTTAATTGGCCCAGCAGGACTCTGCTCTGGGCACATTGAAGGAATATCTTTCGGCCCTTTCCTCTATTCTTCGACTTCCTGATCAGCCTTCTCTTTTCAAATCACCTCTGGTGCAGAGATTCTCGAAAGGGTTAACCCACGTGTTTCCTCCTTCACCTTTTATTATACTACAATGTGACCTTAATTTGGTTCTCATCTTTCTGATGTGTGCACCGTTCGTGCCACTGCACATATGACCTCTCCGGTTGCTCATCATCAAAACAACCTTTATTTTGGTGGCAATAACCACTGCCAGGAGTGTCAGTGAACTGCAGGCACTGTCTTCACAGCCTCCTTACCTGACAGTCTTTCCAGACAAAGTAGTGCTCCGCACAAGGGCATCTCATATACCTTAGGTGATAGTACCCTTTCAAGTGGGGTAGTCGGTTGCTTTACCCACTTTCTATGCACCCCCGCATCCTTCCAAGGATGAGGAGCATCTCCATCGACCGAACCCAAAAAGAGCAGATCGAACCAGAGTTCCGGGTGGATGACTGTCTCTTTATAGGGTACATGGGTGCACAGAAAGGGCATTTTGTCCAGAAAAGGGCGATCTCCCTCCGAGTTATTTTATGTATAAATATTTCTTACACCTTAGCGAAGAAAGATCCCCCTGAAGGGCTTCGAGCCCATTGCACCAGGGCAAAGGTGGCCACCACGGCTCTAATGTTCCAATTTCTGATACCTGCCAAGCAGCCACGTGGGAATCTCTGCACACGTTCGCCAGACACTACTGCCTGGATTCCCAGGTTCGCAGAGACGGCCTGTTTGGTTGCTTTGTTTTACAGGATGTTCTGGTCTAACCTTTTCTGCAGTACCTCGTCCAGGGATGGTATTGCTTGGGTATCTGTTAAAAGGTAAGGAATCTGTGGCTAGATGTCTCTATCAGATGGACAAGTTACTTACCTTCAGTAACACCTTATCTGGTGGAGAAAGGATTTGGCCGCAGATTCCTTACCGACCCACCCATCCTCCACGCACTGCGGAATTGGTTTTAGTGTCGGGGCTTTCCTCTTCAGGGCCCTAGCTGTGCATTTTTTAACACACCATGGTCATTCACTTCATGGCTTTGTGCTTCTGGTGTGGAACGTTGTGAAAAGTACTGATGTCAACGCTCCGGAGTGGCAGTTATATTGATGACGCGGACGTTACGACGGCGATTAAGTCAATCGGAGTCGTCCGAGGCCACCTACCAGTGCGCAGAGCTACAGCTAAAAAAAAATCTTCCGGATCCAGCTTGACGCCTGAAAGTTCAGGGGTAAGGAATCTGCGGCTAGATCATGTCTCTACCAGATAAGGCGTTACCGAAGGTAAGTAACTTGTCAGACGATGGCGTTGACAGTACCAACAACCCTGAAGAAGGAATATTCATCATAGTCTGCGCTGTCATTTCTGGTGTTACCATAGACGATGTCTTCGTCTGTGGTGTCATCGGTTGGCTCGTCAATGAACGGGATACGCACCGATGGGATGCTCGTTGATGGGGCGCTTGTCGACGGCACTTTCTTCATCGACGATGTCTTCGTCAACGTAAATGTCGACGGGATAGATTCAATGGTATGGGTCCTGAAATGGCCACTGTCGTCGTTCCTACTGTCGATGAGCTGACGACGTGACTGTGGTACTTGTCGTCGGTCCAGGAGTTGTCACCGTCAACGAGGATTTTTTGTCTTTTTTCCTTGTAGAGTCTGTGGATGAGGCTCTAGAATATTCCTTCTCCTTTCTCGCAGGAAAGAGGTAGGCTCTGAGGAGACTTTATGGTGTTTCTCCTTTCTATGGCCTTTTCTTTCTTGGGAGGGTTTGAGGTGTTTTCTGCCGTCTCCAGGGGTATCATCTTGAGACCTGGCTCTTTTGTGTAGTCTGGATGAGCCATCACTGTCTTCTTAGAAGACTTTTGTTGCTTGGTGGAATAGAGCCACAAACGCAGCCTTCCCTCTCCATCCTTCAGAGTTTTAGAAGAAAAGGTCCGACAGATTCTGCATTGTCATGAGAAGGATGAAGGTAGTAATACAGTCTTTATGTGGATCATCCACATGGATTCTCTTCTGCCAAATGTCTTACATGGCAGAAGAGGCCTTTCTTATCTGACATGTAGAAAAGATCAATCTTCAGGATAATTCCAGAAAGAAACTGAGTAGAACTCGGGGAGACTCCCTTCACACACAATGTGCGGGAAACTGCCTCTGCTTGGAGAGTTCTAGAGGGTGCTAGCAGCTGATTGGCTACATTCAACATTTAGTTTAGAGCCATTATAGCCTATGGCATTTTTTAAATACTGCTTGATTATGTTACTGTGGGACTTTACGACTGGGAATGATTCAGGCATGCGAATCTATGAAAGATGCCCCAATACTGGTTAACATATCCCTGCCAATCCTCTCGTCGGCAGAGAATCCACGATGTCCCGGTGGTTTGGGTCAGAGGGACACTGCAACAGATCCAACCACGGGGGATGGGGTCCCTGGGTCAATAGAATGGCTCTGGGGGGCACACATAACCTCCTCTCAATTTGCTAATCGTCTCCAGGGAATAGGGTCCCCGGGCCTCAAGGAGGCTCAGGGAGGGCCCCCACCCCTTATTTTGAATTACAGCTCTGGGAGATGGTGTCCCCAGAGCCTCTTAAACCCTTGGGGATGGGATGGGGCCATATGCCTGACTCCCCTTTATTTCAAATGCAGCCCTTAGGGATAGGTTCCCTAGGACCTCAAGGAAACACAGGCAGGGGGCCTGCATGCCCACTCCCCTACTAAATAAATTATTAACCCACCTCTTCCCGGGCCCCAGTCCCTCCTTTTTTTTCCTTTCTACAAACATGTGGGTACCTGCGTTTTTTTCTTTTTTATTTAAATGACCACGGATCTTGCTTGAATTTGTGGCAAATTATGTTTTCAATAAATTGGTTTGGACTCGTTGGAAGGTTCCTCCCCACCAAGGCCTGGGAGGCAAAGTATCCTTACTCTGCCCTCATATCTTTTAATTTTCTTTTTCTCAGGACAGGGGACTCAGCCCCCAAGTCCTAAGATGGCTGCTGCCACATCTTTGTTAGCGGAGTGGCAGCCAAACACATCTCGTCTCAAGATCTGTTAGCAATGCGGATCCTCTATGGTGTGAAATACCTCTATTTTTTTAGCCTTCAGTTCTCAAAACCTACTGAACAGAATTACACCAAATTACAAAAAGCACGCTTTCTGGACCAAGATCTTGCTTTCTGCCAAATTTGGTATATTCCGTTCAGCTGTCTGGGCTTTAGCTGGGTCTAATTTTCCTGTTGAAAAATGAATGGGGAAAATGTGTTTTGCCCCATCCCTGCCATTTCTTGTTCCCTGTCTGCCACATCAAAACTTCCCAGTAAGGAGTTGATGTCGAAAACATTTTTGTGGTGAAGGTTCTGTGACTGTTCGTGAAATGGCGCTACAAAATATGCTTTTGCTTTGGAAATGTTGTCCTAACTATAACTACCCAGTGGCAACCGCCACTTTGTATGTGTATGTTTATATGTCCATAAGAAAATATATTATATTTTTATATGTATGTAGATCTTAGAAATTATTTAGATTTAATTACTAAAAATAAGTTAAGCAGAAGTTAATAATTAGTTTAATCGTAAAAAGTAACATTGATTTGAAGATCATTATAAAATTAAGATGGTAAACAAAAACAGTCTGTACAAATAATTGAAAGTAATGTTATTATTAGTTAATAGTTAACAACAAATTAAATGTTAAAGACAGTTAATTTGAAAATCTATTATTTAATATATACGCTTTTAAAACTATAGAAAAACAAGTCCCTGTGTAAGGAAAAAGTACTGTCTGTCGGGCATGTGCCAGGCAGTGTAGCGGACCACTGGATGATCCAACATTATTCCTCGAAATTCAGAAAAAATGCAAGTCCCTAGTTCATAGGTTCCAACTTACTGCAGGTCTTTAAGACGAACAATGTCACAGGGCTACAGTGTTTTCACCATATCTATACATGTTTCAGTCATGCTACTAGAGGAAAATGTATGTATAAACATTTTTCACCCATCTTACTGATAATTCTATGCAATGTCTGCATTCATATTTCAGAGACCTTTGTCAGATTTTAGCACATGGCATTTGTTGGACGCCTATTGTTACTATGCCACCTGTCAAGATGGAGTTGGGATTTCCATATAAATCACCTAGCCTGTTACTACCTCATGTTTGCTCGCAATAGGCTATTTTTAACGTTTGAGAGTTGTAAGGAGTAACTATCTGTAGCATTAAATTGTTCTCTTTAGATCAATCTCTAGCGGCTCACCCAAAGTTGGACATAAAGGTGGCATAAGTTGAATCTTGCTGACTGTGGCTGATCGTATGGCCCACATTTGTATTCAACATTTTGTTCTGCTCCAATGGGCCAATCATAATCATTTGCATTCCAAGTGCCCAGATGATTAATGCTAGTCACTTGTATCATTCAGTTGTCCATATGAAAACACAAACATTTCAGGTATAGCATTCATTAACTATTGCAACTTTAATTCCATTCATGTTGCTATTCTACAATTTCTGTGTTTTATTACTCGATACAAACACCCTGTAATGGAAGAGAAAATGAAGGCTTTAAAAACTATACATATATGCTATCTGAAAGTTTTATGAAGGAAACATAGAAAGGTAACAAGAACTTGTTACAACAGATGAACATCTAATTCTTTGTCACAATTTATTCCTAAAGGCTGATATGCATAGAATAACTGCATAGAGTACAAGTCCAGTTTTCTAAGTTTGAATGTTGTTACCTCCACATACGTATATCTCAGCAGTAGCCACAACAAAGAAAATTATTTTTTCACAGTCCGTATTATGCAAGTCCTTGATGTATCCAACTACTAGGCCACCTCCCTAGCAACTGCTCTTGTGTGCGCCAGGATTATCTTCTTGACTGGGAAGATCGTACTTCCCACAACACTTACAACACTGGCATTCACTGACACACTTTGTATGGCGTATAGCAGCGCATGTGCTTTTTTCGGAACTTCTCTTTGTACTCAATGATGTCATCAGTTTTTCTTGCATGCCTTGCATTTTAATCAGCGAAAATATCCTGTTTGCTTTCTTGCCCAGCAAGGTCACTGAACCTACACCATGATAGTGACTACATACCAACTGATCCTTCTTCAATGATTTGGATTTCCTGTTTGTTATAGGAGGACTGTCCCCAGTCTTGTACTTTAGAGTGCCCTCATATTTCAGGACTCTCCAATTCTTACCCAGAATACCCCCTCGCAAACAGACTGTGTTTGTTCCCAGCCCGACCGGAGTTGTTTCAGCTACAGGAGTAGCCCTTCAACACCTACCAGCGTTGCTGACCGGCCAGGAAGCCCCAGCACACCTCGTGGCCGCAGAGGAGGGAGAGGCGCTGGCCCCGGGACTGCGAGGACCAGCATACAACAGCTCCAGCTGGTCCTCTTCCCGCGTGAGCCGCGCCCCCTCCCAGTGCCACGCCCCCAACCGAGCGCGATAACTTCTCGCGGCACCCGCTTCGCGGGTGCCACTCGCAAACAGACTGTGTTTGTTCCCAGCCCGACCGGAGTTGTTTCAGCTACAGGAGTAGCCCTTCAACACCTACCAGCGTTGCTGACCGGCCAGGAAGCCCCAGCACACCTCGTGGCCGCAGAGGAGGGAGAGGCGCTGGCCCCGGGACTGCGAGAACCAGCACACAACAGCTCCAGCTGGTCCTCTTCCCGCGTGAGCCGCGCCCCCTCCCAGTGCCACGCCCCTACAACCAATCACAGCGTAAAGGCGACCCCTGTAACGCGCATCGCGGGACGCGCGCGGGGCGCATTCCGGGGCGAAGACCTGGCAAAGAGCGGGCCGTTTGAGGCCGTTCGAGGCCCCGAGAGACTGGACTGGGCCCCACCCTTTGTAAGTTATTACTCACCCTTTCCGTATATCTACTATCCAACTAATACTTATTCTAGCCACGGGAAATATCACTTACTACATCGTCTCATAACATCACAAGATGGTAGTTACAAGAGGGACAAAAACACTAGCTCCAGGAAGCGTTAGGAAGTTATTGGGTCCTATGGACGACTTCCTTGCAAAAGCAAACTCCCTCATTGACCAAAGTATTACCCTTATGGAAAAAAGAGTTTCACTGGACTTAGACTTTGCCAAACGATCTTCCCTGGGAAACCTCGCAGAAGCTAGAACCCCCGTCCTGGCAAATAAAAAAGCACCAGGAGCTGTGAACGAAGGTAGACGCAGCCTCCCAAATAACGTAGATCTATCCGTATCTGACCTTGCAGATTCACCCTCATCTTCAGAACTAGAAAAAACCCCTGAGCTACACTCTCGATCCCCCACCCAGATATCACCCTCGGAAGATATCCAAGCTAGAGGAAGGAGAGAAGGAGCAATTAGCAAAAATAAGCTTACCCGAAAAATCCCAACTATACCTAAAACTGCTCCCCCTCCGAATACTTCTGAGGCTTCACCAATTCTCCTACCAATTTCTTCACCACCACCACACCTAGAACTTGCTACTGCAATTGTTCTTCACGGCCAACTGGAAGGTACTACTCCTATCCTATTGGACTCACCAACCCAACCACCCACGAAAAAGGCTCCGGAAGATTACGAGAATCTCATCTTCATAAAAAGATAACAGAAATCTTCAAACAACTTTTAAGACCCGTAGAACAAAAGCTGACAAACATAGAAATACAGATTTCGAAGCTTATCCTGCCCCCACAACACATCCAGGGGCCTCCCCCAAAGAAGAAAGGGAGCGCAAATCCTCCTCATAACGCCCTCTCAAACTCTCTGGGTGTTAGCGCAAAATTTTCCATTCCCCAAACAGTCATGCCTCAGACAGTAGTACCTACCGTACCGCTTCCTATCCCAACACCCCCAGTTACCACGACCCAAAGCACATCAAATACTACTACAGTAGGTTCAACCACCTCAAAACAAAGCAAAAATAGACCATCCACAACCACTCGGCCACAACCAGCTCCAAGAAAAACTGTTCCTTTAAAGACCCCGGTATACAACCTCTCTTCCCAACCAACCCAAAGAAACACCCAAAGAGGGAGGGGAGAAGCTAGAGCCCATACTGAGCTTCCTTCTGAGGCCGCCCCTTACGTAGCAGTCATGATTGGAGTAACTGAACTACCTCCTAACACGGCGGAACCGCCATGGTCCCTAAAAAACAAAGTACACCATTGGTTGCAGACAAATCGCCCCATGCCACCAAATTGCCATGGTAGGATTTCCTCTCTTTGCAGGACCCCGTGGGTGGGGAAAGGCACCAAACAATATCCAGGGGACTGCATCATCATTACCTTTGAGGACCCATGGGTGGCAGACTATGTCACCTCTTGGGAACAACTGAATTTAAATGGAAGCATTAGAATTAAACCCCTCTCATTTTTCTATCCCTTCATTCAAACCTCAAACAATAACTTCTCTGAGGACCCCGCTTTCCCTTGGGTGGAACCACCTCAGCGCCAACCAACTTTCTATGACAACAGACAATATGGCGCCTCTCGCTTCCAGGAGCAGGAAAACCCTTGGCAAATAGTCAATCCACGTCATCAGGGAGTAAACTGGGGAGAATGGGGATACCAACAGCAGAGGATGACTCGCAGAGAACCGCCCAGATGGGATCCCTGGTACAACATTCCAACAACAAATAGATATAGTCCTCTAGAAATGGTGGATTGACCATCAAGGGACCTAGAATATACTACCCCAAACCTGCCACACTCCCCTTCCTTAAGTAACAACATTGTCACGACCCCACCAATTTTAGTCCCGAAAGTGAATCCCCACACAATACCTTTTTTATTTTGGAATGTGGCGGGCCTACGAACAAAGATCGAAGACCCCGTTGCCGTTAATTTCTTAGAACAAGGCAAAATAATTTGCCTTCAAGAGACCTGGGCAACCTCAGAGCTCCATTTATTGGGGTACAAAACTTACTCCTCACTTGCTACTCAAAGCGCAATAGGTAGACCCAAAGGAGGCCTAACAATCTACATCGCCAACACCCTATCACATTTAAAAGTGACCAATCTTTCCACCGATTCTAACTGCCAGATATTCTCCCTCTCCTTTGCAAATGAAGACACTATTACCCTTGTCAACTCATATAACAACCTAATGGAAAACGATTTCCTGACTTTTGTCCAAGATATGCAGGAGAGACTAAGATCCTTTCAACACAAGGAGGACAACTCTAAAATGATCCATCTTATTTGGGGAGGTGATTTCAATATTCATCCCTGCCAAATGGCAGATACCCAATGTTGCGGATTTGCAGACGACAACGACGTTCCACTAGCCCATTTCGTCCACAATAAATCTGGCAACGCTCTGAATAACACACTGTCAGAGTTTGACTTATTTATCGCTAATTCCCTGAAGGCGGAGAAAAATCAGTTCAATCCAACTTACGTGGCTAGAGGCCACCAGACAACAGTGGACTACATCCTGCTGTCCCATGGTCTCGCTACAAAAGTCACAGATCACCAAGTAATTGGCAACACACTAAGTGATCACTACGCACTAAAGATTGAATTCCATCCATCTGAATACAAATCTAAGGTCACTGATATAGCAACTGCCCTCGCTCAAGACAGCCTGCAACTGCGTAAACATAATGGTTATTCCATAAAATGGGAAAAGATCGACCCACAAAATCTCACAAAAAAATTAGTTAACCAGGCGTACCCACATATTCTTAATTGTTTGGACCTAGCCCTAAATCATACGGAAGTCCTACTGAACTTCGCAGAAATTCTGACAGTAGCCAAGAGACTACTCACGGGGAATACAACCAACAAACATACAGAAAGGAAAGGTTGGTTTAACCACAACTGTACGAGAGCCCTAACTGATCTAAAATCTGCCCTCCACAAAAAACCAAGAGACGTGGGCCTTATTCAATCTCTAAGAAGAAAATACAAACTGGAACGCAAACTAAAACTACAACAAATGAAAGAGAAACTCTGGAATGACCTAGACAAGAGCTCCCAATCAAAAAACAGCAAGGATTTCTGGAGAACGATTAGATCCCCATTCCTCTCGGACAACAACTCTCCCAAGATAGAGGTCGCTATAGACGAGAGAACTTGGATTGCCCACTTTGAAAATATATTCAAAGACCAAGGAACCACAGACCATCCATCTCACTTCCATAATGAAGTACAATATCCAATCCCAATTTCTTTTGACATCTCCGAAATCCTGGCGGCTTTGGAAAAAAGTAAAACAGGGAAAGCCCCGGGGCCTGATGGCGTCCCTGTGGACCTTTTTAAATCTAACCAGGAGCTCTGGGCACCTATCTTGACGAGAGTATGCACAGCAGCAGCCAGTGAGGGCATTTTGGACTCCTGGACCAGATCAATCATGGTCCCCATCTTTAAGAAAGGGGACCGACAGGACCCAAAATGCTACCGTCCCATATCCCTCCTGGACTCCCTTGGCAAACTGGTGGGGAGGGTCATTCTGGAGAGACTACATCAGTGGAGTGAGGAAAAGGGTATCATCTCGGACCTACAATTCGGCTTTAGAGAAGGCCTTGGGACAGTAGAGCAGGCACTTAACCTTAGCCTTATAATGGCCAAATACACGCATGCAAAGAAATCGACGGTATACATGGTCTATGTGGACCTGTCTGCCGCTTTTGACTGTGTCGCACACTCCAAATTATGGACAGTCCTAAGAGCAATGAACGTGGACCCCTCACTGCTGGACCTTCTTAGAGAGCTCTACTCCGGGGCCTCGGCTAGAGTTCGGTTCGGAAAGAACGGTGAGCTGACGGCATCATTTGGTGTGGAGCGAGGAGTTAGGCAGGGCTGTGTTCTGGCCCCCTTCCTTTTCTCGCTCTACACAAATGGCCTGGAGGAGGAGATGCTGAGGGGGGCTCAGGACCTCCCAAAAATGAAACAGAGACCGATTCCAGCGCTCCTCTACGCGGATGACGCTGTCATCCTGGCCCGAACGCCGCGCGAACTCCAGCTCTCACTAGATAGATATACCACCTTCATGAACGCCTTGGATCTAAAGGTTAATGTTAAAAAAACGTTCGTCATGATCACGGGGGGGGCGAAGAAAGGAAAAAAAAGTATCTTTCTCGATAGCCAACCATTGGAGGTCGCCACACAATACCCATACCTCGGGATCATGATTGATGATAAGCTAACCTGGAAACCAGCAGTGGAAGCGAGATGCCACCTTTTTAAGCGCTCAATAGCAGCCCTGCAGTCCTTCTCGAGGAAATTGGGAAGGAGGCGGCCAGCAGAACTGCTATAAATTTACAACGCCAAGTGCCAAGCGATTGCTCTCTATGGAGCAGTGGTCTGGGGCCATATAGACGTTGGAGCCTTACAAAAAATTGAAAATCAATTTATAAGATTCCTTCTTGCTACCCCAAAAGGCTCACCAACCTACGCCTCCCACATGGAACTGGGAATTCCGTACTTGCAGGATCTCCTTAAAATCCAGCCATTGCTTTTGTGGAGGCGTATATGGACTTCGGATGCTAATACGCTATCACAGTCGATAGTGGCTGACACAATGTCACTCGATCACGCCTCTAGATTAAAATGGCTCCGCTACATCAGAAACTTTTTTACAGATATGGGCCTTGAAAAATACTATCTCCACCCAGAATCGATTGTTGCCCTCCCAAAAAAGGAGCTCAAGGAACTTACACTACGGCATCTGGAAACACTAAGACTGTCAACTGAGGCTGCAAAACCCTCAGTGGTTCACGCAAACACAGTCCAGCTAACTTTTGGCATTCAACCATACCTTACTCTGCATACCAAACCACATGAGAGGATGCTGCTCACCAGGCTCAGACTGAACCTCTTTTTCAGACCGGTTGCTTTTCCTCTAAATAAGGCCTGGGACTCAAATCTGCCTCCGTGTCCCTGTGATGCGATATCAACTCAATCAAATATCCACGTCATTATCTTTTGTAAATTTTACCAACCCCACAGAAAATTTTGGATACTTCCGCTATGCAGGCGATGGGGCCTAAGACAATGTCGACCGGCCTTCCTTAGACTGCAAACCTTAGAGTCTGAAGAAGTCTGTTACCTGGTCCTAAACTTTTTAAAATGTATTATGAACCATAGAAAAAACCTTTAACAAACTGCATTAGGAAAAAACATTGATTCCCAGAAGCAAAAATTCCTCTTCTTCTTAAACAAATGACAGCTGTTTCTTCTTTTTTACTGTACATGATTGTTCTCTTTTATGGTTTTCTTCGTGACAAACCGAATAAAGAATTATTATTATTATTACATATCTTAGGGGACTCTAAGGTATAGGTAGCGATAAACTATATTGGATTTCGGCAGGCATGACTTTCTTGTCATTGGTTATTAACAGTATCTCTCTTCTCACCCAACCCACTGTATTCATAGCTTTAAGAGATCACAAGCATTGGGTGCCCTCTCTCCTTACATTCCTCACCATAATTGTTTACTTTCTTTAATATGCTTCTTTGAAGCTATAATTTCTTCCTCTGTCGAGTTCTCCTTAGACAGGACTGTTTACGAAACAGGACCCCAGAGACTGACACAGAAGTATTGATGCTCAATAAAAGCCTTATCTAAAAAAACTGTGAAACAGTTACCTTTGTTTGTTATTTAGTCTACGTGCGGAGATAACAGCCTTGAAAAAGCCCTAGGCTTGCATGCCTTCACAGGACAAAACATGTGTTGGCTGCAAAGTTCACAACAATGCAATTCTGGAATCACAATAGAAACCCTGAACCAGGACTAAACTCTTGCATGGGTTGAATCCTTTCTTTATCAACATACTTCAAACCAACATCACAGAGACTACTTTGGAAAGAACCGAATAACAATAAAATCCTTCGGAGGACACATTTATTTTCACATCTAGATATGTTACAATGGTGCAGCTCATGTTATGTGTGAAAATAATGTTGGGGATGTTCCTCTCTAATGTCTGTAAGAGTTCCATAGCCATTTTAGTTTCTCTCTTCCATACTACAAATAAATTATATATACACACACCTAAGCCACCATTGGATATTTTCCTTGTACTTACTTATTTTACAGGTCCACCATCCCATAAAAAACATTTGCCTAGCTGAATGTGAAGCAGGTGCCCATCACAGTGCCATGGTACTGTAGAAAATTGTCATCAAAGAGAAATTTATGTTCCAACACAACATCAGAAATATCATTCAAATTAATGAATAGATCAATAGCTAAGGAAGTAATGACACGCCTTTAGACTACTTTCATGTCAAATGCAAGTGTACAAAGAATTCACATCAGTTGGTATCATGAGAAAATGTTTGTCATGGAATAATCTCAGTTTTACTCAAACACATGCTATCTCTAGCATATTTTAGGTTTCTTACCTATGGTGCTAGAAGGTGGTCAATGTATTGTGCAGTGGTTTCCAAAAGAGTGCCTTTGGAAGACACTGTAGGGATTCCTGCTGGTCCAAAGGCATTCTTGTGGATTTTAGGACACATTTTAGAATGTTCCTGTTTTGGAAATTGATTGAAACTCTTTAAACTCAACCTGCTCGATTCATCAAACATCCAGTGATACGGTTTCAGAATAGAACGCTTCGTCCATGTAAACATAGCATTTTTCAGTTGTCTCCAAGCTTCTTCCAAATATATACATTCACATTTTACACACATAATACAATAGAAATTCAGGTGTTATGGTTATACTTATGTTAACAGACTGTAACTCATAGCCTAAAGTTACTCTACAGCACAAGTTATAGTTTCTTCAGATAAGAATAACTATAACACCTGAATTTCTATGGTTTTGTGTGTGTAAAATGTGAACCTAACTATAACTTTTCTGTAACCTTTGTTTTTTTCAGTGAATTTAATGTAAAGTAATATTTAATTGCCATACGTTAATCCAACCACAGCCGCACACAGTCTTTGGCTGTGTGCAGCTTGAGGTTGGCCGCAGAGCCTAGCCTGCAGTCAGACCCTGCAGCCAACCCCCACATGCAGCCCAACAGCCCCAAAGGCAATCAACCCAGGAGGGGGCATGCAGCCCCCCTCCTTGGGCTGATTTCAGCTCTAGGAACCCCATCCCCCCCAGGCCCACCACATTGTTTTGGGGGAGGGGGTATGTAGTCTACTTCTGCTGGCCGATTTTGGGCCAAGGACGTCATATCTCTGGGCCCGGCCATGTTGTAAATGAGGAGAGGGCACGCAGTCGCAACTCCCCGGGCCGATTTCCGGCCCAGGAGACCGCATCTCGCGGGGCCCAGCCTAATTAAGAAGGGGGACACAGCCCCCCTCCCCATGCCAATATTGGTCCCGGGGACCCCATCCCTTGGGCCTATCCAATTATTAATTGAGGAGGAGAGCCATGTGGCCACCCTCCCCGGGTAAATTTTGGCCCTGGGGATCCCATCTCCCAGACCATGCCACACTATGAAGTGGGAGGGGCCACACAGCCCTCCTTCCTGGGCCAATATTGGCCCTGGGAACCCGAGCCCCTGGTTCCCGGCCAGGAAAGGATGGGTGCCCTAGTGTCCACCCAGTCATAAACAACCGGGGTATACCCAATTAACCCTATGATACCTGGGTATAAGGACATATATGTATGTAAGAGGCAAAGGTATCAAGGAAATAACACAAAAAATCATTCACGAAGAGAGCACATTTAATTACCCCTTCAAGAGTATCAAATATTCATTATGAGTACATCAAACATTATTTTCAAAAATACACAAATACAGGCGCTTATTCAAAGAAAGAAAAAATGACATATCACAAAGCATCAATTATATACAATGCACAAAAAACATACTGCAAATAATATTAACCCAAATGCAAATTATTCCCATCAGTGTCCCCCTCAAAATGATAGGCGAACCACTGGGAGGTAGTCAAAAAAAGAGGAAAACACAAAAGAAGGCGAAGTGGCCCAAATTTTACAGTGTCCCTACAACAATCTAAGAATCACTAATAATCTAGTGACTCCTCCATCCAATGTCTGTCGACGTGACCACGTTTCAGCCAATATTTGCTTATGGCCTCTTCAGGACAGGGGTTAAACGACAAATCAATAAAGTCCTTCGGTAGTATCCTTTCCTTAATACACTTGTATGTATCTTCCTTATTTCTTTCATGCGTTGCTGGGTATACGGCACACTTAAAGTACTGCCTTAAAATTAATGTGCGAACTTGTCAGCTGGTACTTTCAATGAGATCCGAACACCGGTTCTCCAATAAGTTTTAGATTAACGTCGGGTCAGTCTCGAGGAGGAATCCTACCTTAACCACCGCTCCACGCACGCTCGGGTTAGTGAATAACACTGTGTTAGTGAATAACACTATGTTATTCACTAACCCGGGACACATGGCCCCCTTCCACTTGTAAATATCGGCCATGCCCGGGGGGTAGGGTTCCTCTGGGCTGAAAGCAGCCCACGGAGGGGGCCTTGTGCACCTACCCCCAATTAAAATGACAACAAATCCTCCTAGGACCTGTCCCACCCAGGGGTCTAAACACAGCAAGCAAGGGAAATGACTCTTGTTTTTTTTTATTCTCCCACGGATGCTCTGCGAATTTGCAGAAATTATATATTTAAAAAAAAAAAAAAATGACCCCACCGCCAGGCCTAGGGGGACAGGGTATTCATTTTTTTTTGCATGTTTTGTGAGTCGGGTGAGGCCCAAGTCCTGAGTTGGCTGCCACCACTTTCTGGTCGAAGTGGGGGGAGTCAATCAGACTTCACCATGAGATCTGTTGGATCTGCGCAGGTTCCACATCCATAGAGATCTATAAATATTTCTTCTTTAATAACTCTAAAACTAATGAACAGATTGACACCAAATTACCAAAAGGGCTCTTTCTGGACCAAGAGCTAGCTTTCTGCTAAATTTTGTGTAATTTAGTTCAGCGATTTGGGCTATAGTTGTGTCTAAAATCCCTATGGAAAATTGCATGGGGAAAATGCATTCTGGGACCCCTATTCTCTCGTCCCCTGCTTGACGAATAACCCTAAAACTTTTCAGACAGCATCTGAAGTGACTGGTGTACTCGATTTGAAAATTTCGTGAAGGTACGCCAAACAGCGCAAGTTATTAGCAAAACTTTAAAAAACGCTTTTCCTATGGAAACTAGGTCCTACCTACCTACTGGTGACGGAAGGAAAGATATAGATGTATAGATAAAGATTTATAGCTAAAGATATATAGATAAAGATATAGATATATATAAATAGATATATCCAACAAACAAGGGTAGCCTCAGTGAAAGAAGCCTCGAGGTAGGTATAATAGTTAATCTTATTTATTGATGGCAGCTGCATGCAGGTAGCAACAAGGTAACAGTCATCATATTTATCAGCAGAACCAGACACGTTTCAGGAATCCGTTCCCTTTGTCAATGGCATTCCGCTAAAACACAAGACCGCTTTACCGCGCACCTTTTAACTTCCAAGAGCCCGCCTCAGTGGGCGTGGCCGTCCTCACAGCCTTATGGTTCTTGTAGTGCCGGACTTTATCTTCTCAAGTGAGTCCGTGTCATTTGCTCAGCAGTTCTAAAGGCAAATATATACAACCAAGTGAGTAGATGCAAAGTCCTGTGCAAAGGCCCGCTGCAAATACCATGCAAAGGGATTTCCTGTGTATTCCTCGATTCATGAGCACCAAAAGTTCCAGAGGGTCACAGAAAGGCAGCACTCTCATTAGCAAAAACCCAGGCAAGTTAAAGTTGTTCAGCGTTTACTATTTTTATTTTTTCAATTATTTTTCACCATTTAATTTTCTTTTAAAGCGTGCAAAGTGCCAGGTGCATCAGGAAACAAACAAACGACCTACGCGTTTCGGCCAGAGGCCTTAGTCCGGGTCATGTGATTATAGGTGCAGGATGTTTAGAAAGAGGTTGGTTTGACCCGCCCTCAGTTACAAAAAAAGTCCCAAATGAAAAGCATCTTTTTAAGGAACAGTAATTTAAACAATCAAACATAGCCACAA
This sequence comes from Triturus cristatus, assembly GCF_964204655.1. NCBI lineage: Eukaryota > Metazoa > Chordata > Amphibia > Caudata > Salamandridae > Triturus > Triturus cristatus. Next base: position 396,880,427 of record NC_140589.1, read on the forward strand.
ACACGAAGCATTTATAATCCGAGGAAATGGTTATGAGCTTAATACCATCGTCTTAAAACTTGTGAAAGTACTTGGAATAACATGCTGTTTCATAATTAGAAAATCGGAAATTTAAGCTTACAAAGATATTTTGCTAATGTTGGAGTACTATATAGATTAGAGCTGCTGTTATTCTCATAGCGTGTCATTATTAAATCCACAGTCAATAATTATTTGATTATTCATTTAAAAGGTATAACCATGCAAATACCACTGTTGGGAAAGAGAGAAGATAACTTTTTCGGGGTGCAAAGTTGTCAAATATCGGTGAAGTACCACATAAAATTAGAAAAGCAAAGTTGCACAATCTCGGTAAAGTACCTCCGGCATTCAACCTTGCAGCTAATTATATTCTTACCTCACACCAACTAAGTAATACCTCACTGTCAAAATTTCACAGATATGTGTGAAGTACTTTTTTCAGTCAACCATAAGTTGGTCCAGATAACACAAAGATACCAATCTCAATTCACTGGAAACAACGAGTTCAGAGTCTGAAATGTTAAAGGTCACCGATCACGGTGAAGTACCTTGTTATATTCAAATCTCCATAATCTAACATTTTTCCCCTTTACTCAATTATACAGTTCTTCGTTGACATTTGTTGACTGGATTATAGTTAAGCAGTTTGTGCAAATTTTCTCCAACTAAAGCAGTTCTAAGGAAGCAGCATGGGTCTAACCTATGTTCCTAATATTGCATGTAGGCGTTCTGATAACGATTGAATGTTAAGCTCATAATTTAGATTAAAACTCTTCATAAGGTGCAGTTGCTGGCTAAACAATGTCTTCTACAAAAGTTAAACCAAGGTATATACAATTAACAGGATAGGGTTTTATCTAAGAGTCATTATTATGGAATAGACTTTCTCAATATTGTTAATCATAGGAAATTATGCAATTCTGCATCTGCATTCAAGCCCCACGGTATTTCCGTCCCTTTTTTCGATGATCCATTTGGACTTTGCTTGCCTTAACAACAGGTCCCGATCTCCCCCTCTGATGTTAAGAGGGATATGTTCTACTCAATATAATCTGAGATTATCAAAATTGCCCTTGTGTGAATTCCAGATATGTTTGGCGATTGCATATGTAAAGTCTTTATTCTTAATTGCCCTTTGATGTTGTAGAATGTGTAGCTTTAGTTTGTTCACAGTACTTCCTATGTATTCCTTTCCGCATTCACATTTGAGGGCATAGACCACATACGTGGTTTCACAGGTAATCCTCTCTCTGATGGTTTTTTTCTCGCCCAGCAAAGTGTTTGCTTTTCTGTTGGTTTACGCAATATTTGCACGCTTTGCATTTTGGACATTTAAAAAATCCTGTCGCTCTCAGCCATTGCATTTTGCTGCCACCTTGATCTGTTCTCTGATAGTGGCTATGTGTAAGGATGTCTCCCAGAGAGGGCTCCTTTTTGTATGTTATATTGAGATGAACCGATGTCACTTCCTTTAGGTCATCATCCCTTCTCAAGATTTTCCAATGGTCTTGGAGCGCATCCCTTATTGTTTTACTTGAAGAATTTAATTGTGTAATATCTTACTTTGCTAGTCTCAGAGTCATTATCCTGTTCTATGGTTGTTCTTTTGGGATATAATAAGGCTTCTCTTTTCTTTGTTTGTCATGGTTCTTGATTTTGCATTCTCTACCACTGTAATGAGATATCCTCTCATTATGAATCTGTTGTACATTTGATCTAGTTGTATGAGGAATTCTGTTTCTTCCAAGCAGTTTCTTCGTGCTCTTAAAAATTCACCGTAAGGAACACTCCATTTTAAACATCTAGGGTGTGCACTATTCGCTGATAAGATGCTATTGCACGCCGTGGCTTTTCGGAAAAGTGTGGTACATATTTTCTGATCTTTTATATAAATATGTATGTCTAGATAATCGATCTCTGTTTTGTTAATGTTAAAGGTGAATTGGAGTTGAAAGCTATTTTTGTTGAGATTCTTGAGGAAGGTGTTTAGTTCCTCTGTATCTCCCTCCCAGATTAAAAACAGATTGTCTGTGTAACGTACCCAAAGTTCAATGTTCTCCATCATCTGTTTGTTCTCATCTGACCAGATTTGTTCTGCCTCCCACATGCCCATGGTGAGGTTTGAGTATGTGGCCGCAAATGAAGTCCCCATTCATGTGCCTTTGCTCTGCTTATAATTTTTTTTTCTCAAAAGTGAAAATGTTGTTCATGAGGCAGAAATGTAGCATTTCCAGTACCATATTTGTCTGTTGGAGAACATTTAGGGATCTTGATCGAAGATAAGATTCACAGGCTTTGATCCCATCTTCATGCCTGATAGAAGTGTACAATGATACCACATCGATGGTTATCATTGTATATTCCTCTTTCCAGGGTATGTTGGCGATTCTGTTTAAAAAATCCATGGAGTCTCTGATGTAATATGGTAGGTCTTGTACATAAGGGAATAAAAAAAAGTCCAAAAATCTCGAGGTGTTTTCTAGTAAAGAGCCGCAGGAATTGACAATTGGGCGCCACGGCGGATTATCTAAACTCGTATGTACTTTTGGTAGTACATGTATGGTTGGTGTTACCGGGTGTTTTGTCAGAAGGTAATCCAACTCCTTTTCATCGCGTAATCCATCTCGATTCCAATCTTGTAGCATTTTATGGAACTTGTTCTTAATCATCGGTGTTAGATCTTCTTTTAATCTTTCATAGTTAGACAGATTGTTCAGTTGTCGCTTTATATATAGATATATACATATATTCACACAAAAAAACACAGGTTTTAGGGACGTTATAGTTAGTTGGACATTTCATTTGTACAAAACCAGAGAAATTCGGCCGTTATAGATAGTTAAGCTAACTATAACTTGTTCCCCCACCATGCACTGCTGATGTCGTCATATATTACATCACTCATGACATGGTCAGTGACATCACTGATGACTCCTTAAGCACCTCTCTGCCAAATTTGGTGTAATTCCATTCAGCAGTTCGGGCTGTAGCTGCAACAAAAGATTCTTACGAAATTAACATGGAGAAAATGCGCTTTGAGACCCCCCTTTTTTCTTGGACCCTGCTTGACGAATAACCCCGAAACTTTCAAGACGGGAGCAGACTGGAGCACCCCATAAGTTTTGAAAAATTTGCATAGATTCATGAAACAGCGCCAAGATATTGGCAAATCAAAAAACGCTTTTCCTATGAAAACTAGTTCCTAACTATAACTACCTACTGGTGACCGCCAGTAGGTTACATATATATTTCTCTCCCACCACAAAAGAATCGAAAGGATGTCATTATTACAGGGGGGTGAAAATGCTATTTCTTAAAACAAAGGGCTGGAGGGATTGACCCCCAAAAACAATATATATTCACTAAAAAAGACAATGGTTAAAGTAATGTCTAAGGATTAGCCATTATTCATGGGTCCTAGACCTATTCACGTGTATTTCCCCTCTGGGTACTTTAATACATTTTCGACTCTTCTGTATGTATTAGAGAAATGTATTCACATTGCTTGAAATGAAATCTTAGACCATCCATCAAATATAAGGAAAAGGGCAGGCCTTCACATTAGTCGTGTATGGAGACTTCAACTCTAAACCCAATGTGTCGATGTTAGACTAAATGTGCGTAAGGAAGTGGTTTGGAGAGGCTCACCCAAATATCATATCAACTCTCTAGTGTCAACAAGATTAGGTGGAAAACTCTGTACCTTTGTGATGATCAATTACCTTTATATCCTTAACAGTTGTACACTCTTGGGCTACTCCGCGCACTCTATTTTCAGACCAGGCAACCTGGATAGCCTTATAAATATATATCATATTTATTAACCCGGAGTCTTGGCGCCTGGTTGCCGAAATGAGTGTCAAGAATAATCAAAAGTTACTATGACCGATTAATAGTCTTCTTTAGATCTTTCTTTTTTTCATACGACCAACAAAAAAGCATTTTGCTTAATGAACCCTCAAAACTTGTCTATAGTACCAAGTAGGAAAAATATTTCTCGGAACAATACTTTCTCCTATTAGCTGTTTGGACACACATCATGTATCCAATTGTCTAATGCAAGGAATTGTTCGACCAAAGACAGACCCTAAACTTAGAAGCCATTCAGAAGCTAGAATCCCTACAGTTTGAAACACATCTTGGATTTACTAATCTAAGCTATGCATTTGAAATGGAGCGGTTTGATTCCAAATGTGCAAAACTGAAACAGGGTCTAGTAACTGCCCAAAAAAATAAGCACTGCTCAGAAGATTGGGAAGCACGCCTAAAATCATAGAGGAAAGAGTTTAAACAACTTATCAAATACAAGGAGGGGCTTTTAAATATAAAAGTCTAGGAGATCCTCAAACAGACAAAAGAAATAAACAACAGGCACTTTTGGCCACTGGTGAGCTGGGGTTGAGAAGGCCCACCGCGACACTTGGAAACAGTCATTACCTCTTCTGCTTGGGTCAAGCACTTCGCAACTATGTATAAAACTACACTCCTGGCAGACCATAGTGTCTGAGGCATCTCCACTTAAGGTCTAGCGAGACAGAAGCCTAACTGTCATGATCAGCAGCTATGTCCTTGTCCATCGAAAAAGCTGGTGAATCCCATTTTTAGTTTACTGAAGGGTAAACCCAAGCGTCCGTCCTCAGCCAAAAGCAGGAGAAAGCCCCTGGTCTGGATAGAGTGCCAGTCAATGTCTACCAAGATGATTTGTCAACGTGGGCACCATCCCTAACAGCAGAAATAGTCCCCATAAGGATCAAATTCGATGGAGCAAGTAAGATATATGGGAAACAACTACTTCCTCTCTTGGAAGCCTGGGCCAAAGAGAAGAGGATTCTATCACTTCTACAAGCCGACTTTAAGAAAGACCAAGGCATACTTGATGAAGCCATGAGGCTGTACAATAGATGCATGAAATATGCATGTATAAAGCACTCTACTTTGTTCATGACTTTTATAGATCTGAAAACAGCCTTTGTCTCGGTAGACGGATACATCTTATGATGGAGCTTGCTTTAGCTTGGCCTTCCAGACAAGTTTTTGCCCACCTTAAAACGACTGTATCATGGTAACACAGCCTCAGTCAGATATGGTCCCAAAGGGGGAAACCATACCCAGCTTCAAAATAAATATCTGTGTAAGGCAAGGGTGTGTTCTTGCACTGCTCCTATTTAATATTTCTATCAGTTTTGTTGATAAAAGTCTTCTAATGCGGAACTTGAATGACCCAAACTTTGGGGGATATAAAATACTGATTCTCCTGCTTAGCGATGATGCTGTTCTTTAGTCACATACTAGATTCTCAATGCACAAGCTGCTCAGATAATTCAAGGATTATTTCACAAAGAATAATCTCATGAATTACATACTAAAAACGAAATTCTTGAGTTTAAGCTCCTGCTGTAACCCGAAGAATACATTTAAATGTTATTGCAAGTGGGAAGGGGGGTTGTTCATTAATCAATATTGCTATTTGAATCTCATTTATTTGATTGTCACCATGCTTACGAAAATCAATAAACCTATGTAAAAAAAAAAAAAAAAATGTTACTGCAAGGCTTTATGCACAGTTGACCAGTACAGATATTTGGGGATAGGATTTGATGAGAAGCTGTTTTGGGCTTAGTAGTTAATAAAAATGTTGTGAAATGTGAATAAGTAACAGCTCGCACAAATTGCCTTGGTTCAGACACATTGCAGACAAAACGGAGGTCCTCATCCTAGGCTCCCACCCTTCAGCCTGGGACGACTCCTGATGGCCGATGGCACTGGGGTCAGCCCTGACACCCACCGACCACGCACGCAACCTGGGAATCATCCTCGACTCAACGCTCTCCATGACCAAGCAAGTCAACGCCGTCTCCTCCTCCTGCTTCAACACCCTCCGCATGCTCCGCAAGATCTACAGGTGGATCCCGACAGATACAAGAAGAACAGTCACCCAGGCCCTCGTCAGCAGCAGACTCGACTACGGAAACATCCTCTATGCGGGAGCCCCGACCAAGCTCACCAAACTACTGCAACTCATCCAAAACACCTCAGCACGACTGTTCCTCAACGTACCATGCCACGGCCACATCACCCCCCACCTGAGAAACCTGCACTGGCTGCCCATCAACAAGAGGATATCCTTCAAGCTCCTCATCCATGCACACAAGGCACTCCACAAGACCGGCCCAGCCTATCTCAACAGACGACTTTCCTTCTACATCCCCAACCGCCAGCTCCGCTCTGCCGACCTCGCACTCACCACCGTCCCGCGCATCCGACGAACAACCACTGGCGGGAGATCCTTCTCCCACCTCACCGCCAAGACCTGGAACACCCTCCCACTGAGCCTACAACAGACCCAAGACCTGCTGACCTTCAGGAGGCTACTCAAGACCTGGCTGTTCGATCAGTAGCGCCCCCCCCCCTGCCAGCGCCTTGAGACCCTCACGGGTATGTAGTGTGCTCTACAAATGTTTGATTGATTGATTGAGGTACTCTATCATCTTTAGGCTGTGCTGAACTCTGAACTAACCTTCAAGCATGCAGCTTATCAAGTGCAAATACTGAACTTACATGAAATCAAAGCAGGGGGCCGAACTTATGTCAGGATTCTTGGATTTTAAACCCTTCCCCCAGTTTGAACAGTTTATGGACTACTATTCCCAGAATTGAAAATGTCTTAGTATATAAGGTTTATGTTAATTGCCAGTAATGACCTGTACCAATAATCAGTCCAAAAAAGCCTTAGGTTTAACTGCTAGCAATTGAAAACAAGGAAGTGATGAAACCATGTTGTACTTTATGCTACTTTGCACTAAGTCTTCGTAAGCAAGGAGGTTATTTCTACGACCTCTTTTTATTAGATGCAACATAAGACACTGCAGAGATGTTCTGCCCTTATGCCTCCGAGCTGATTCCGATTCATTGTTCATCCCGGTGCCCTCTTAACATTTACATGCTACCATTCTGATGTGTACTCTTCTAAATGAATCTGAGGGCCCTGTATTTTAGTACACGGGAACTTTATATCGTACCTTCTGGTCCCGCTCTAGTCCTGGCTTAGGGAACTGAATGAGCATACTCCACATCGGAGATTTTACTGTATTTAGCTGAGAAGGAACAACTCTCGCAATGTCTTCTGGTATTTGACAAAAAGGAACTTTATAGTAGGCTATTTGTACATCCACAACCTTGTAATAGCAGATGAGATGGGATACATTATTCCTAGCAACTAAGTAGCCGCCAAGGGATGTTATCTATGTTTGTTAGAAGCATCTTATTTCTTATACTAGCGTATTTTCATATTTCACCTAACATTTCTCAGGCAAAATGAGCGAGCAGTACTAGTCCCCATAATCAAATTATACCTAGCCTAGTGAGGGTGAGATTTGTACTACAACAACCTTTCTGTATCACAAGGACCTTACCACAGTTTATTCGGTTTGGCGCTTACATGCATAGTTTTAACCAATGAGAAATATTGTATTCCATCACAATCCTGGTTCCTCCTGCCGGCACAAGAATTGCTCATTTGCAAGGGAAAGACATGTAACATGTTTATATTATTAAATGTTTGTTGTGTTGAGTTGACATTAATTTTATAATTTGGTTAGCACTCCTGGTTAGCTGATATAAGATAAAAATGTCAAAGCAAGCTAGCTGCATGTTTGAAATAGCAATACTTTTTAGATTGAGCATGTGCCACGAGTTAGTTTGATGTAATGGATAAGGTCAATTTTAATTTTAAATGTAGTGGTAAGTCATGATTTATTGTTAGGCTTACACTCGTAAAGCTGAAGCAACAAAGTGAAGAGAAGTGGTTTAACACCTGTACATTACCAGAGTGCTGCATTTTGATGAGCTCTTAGTTGGCCGATAAGAGTTGAAACCACTCATCAAAGTAAACGAAATAGAAATCACTACAATTCATTCCCATAACAGCTTTGTCTGAGGCGCAATAATAAGCGTAAGTGTTAACCTAGCTTATAGCATGTGTCAGCCCTGGGAGACATGCTGTTGGACAAGATTGCTCCTGATTTCTTCACTTTCCTGTGCAGAGGGCTACTAATGTACATGAAAGTGTTCCTCATCATGCTGCCACAAGATCTCAATAGCTCCCTAAAACATTCTTTACCTTTCCATGAGTATGTCTGATATACTTTAAGTTTTCCTAATCTGTGTAAATTGTTTAACCTGTGTAATGCAAAACAGTTTTCACTGTAAAATAAGTACTCCATTGTTCAGAAAACACACCTGGGAAGAGGCTGTAGTCTATTAAAATTGCTTCATGAAGCAGGCTGTCCATGTGCTCATTTTAACCTGGAACAAAGAGGGAACGTGGTTGTATGTGAACATTTAACACATGCATTTAACTATTAGTTCAAACATCTGTTTCTAAATAGCTTCCTGCTCCTCTAAAATATACTCAAGTGAATTAAAATGGAAGACCACAACCAAATTATTACTAAATTAAAATGGAGGTGGTATTAAGAAAAACATGGGATGTTTAGTGTGAGCAAACAGACGTGGAAAGGGGTTGTTGGAGATTGGTGAGACTCGCGCTCATTACCTATTTTGGTGCTTTAACTATATTGTGCCAGAAATTACAAAATACAGATACTTAAGCTCACATTTTGAAGCAATATGTTTTCTACCACTATTAATAATATGCAGTGAAGTTAAATTCCTCGTTTTGCACATGTACTTACTGATCCATAACAAATGCTTCTATTTTAGCAAAGTGGCCTTCAGGTGCACCTCACTTTTTTCATGAATAAACAATTTAGTTGTGTAGTACAACACTGGGGAACTGCTGGTGCCGTAGCTGTTGTTAGTATACGTCTTGTTCAGTGTGTCAGAATATTTGTCGTGAATGTGGACGATATAGGTGAATTTAAAGAAAATTTTACCTTTTTAGGTTCCCAGACCATTAGCCATAATTTACATCTACAAATAAAATTAATGAGACAAAACTGTTACGCCCATCACTTTGTGTTGTGTCTGTGGTTATGATGTCACTCTGTTTCAGAATGCATGATGTCATTGTACAATATATGGTTTGACATTGTAGTCCTACAGTTACAGAGATCAGCAGTAAAGCGGAGAACAACCTAGCTGTGGTATCCAGGTTACATGTGTCTAGGTGGTGCAGAGACAACATATAGAGTAAAAAATATTGAGTTGCACAAATATCGAGTCATTCATATCGTGGTTCAGAAATATCGACAGCAAGAATATCGTGGTAAACAATATCAACTTAAGGTAAGTAATATCGAAGTGTTGAATATCATTTGCAAAAATATAGTTGTTGAAAATATCGTTTTTATATTAATGTTATATATTTGTGATGTATGTTTTTTGTATAAGAATTGTTTGTATTTTTATTATGTGTTACATTTTTAGTAGTTATAGTTTTTTTTTATTTGAATTTTGTGTTTTTAGTTCTGTAGCGGATTGTGGGTCTATAGGGTAATAGGGTGGGAAGTAGTTTAATTATATTACATTTATTGATTTTTTATTTATTAATATTTTTAATTGAGATGTTAGTGTTATATGTGTAAAGTACTTTTTTAATTAATTAATTGGTTGTTGATTAATTTTAATTAATTGGTGATTAATTATGGTAATTGTGTAATTAATTTTAGGTGTGAGTTGTGGTGTTTATAAGTGTAAAGGGGGGGTTATGTTTACCCCTTTGCTATCCAACACTTTCCCTACTGTTGCACTGATTGTATTGTGAAATTTTTGTTTTAATATTTTTTAATAGTTTAATGTTTTAATTTATTATAGATTTTTGTTTTTTTTATATTTTAAATCATTAATATGTTATTTTTCATATTTTAAACTTAACAAATTAAAAATAGCTCATTCATTTTTAAAGTAAATATATATGTATAAATTATATTTGTGTTTATTTATTACGTTCATTTGTTATATTTTATTAAAATGTACATTACATTTATTTTGTTAAGTATTTAATATATTTAATATATTATTTAATTTTATATTTATATAAAAGTCAATATTTTATACATCTATATTTTGTAGTCGATATTTTTGTACTTACCAGTTTAAGTATAGGAGTCGATATTTTTGTTGTCTATATTTTTTACTCAATATTTTTTACATCAATATTTTTTACATTGATGTGTCAGTGAACAAGATGCCACAGGCTCTGAAATGCGGTGATGTAAGGTAGCCTGTAGTGCCAGTTGGAAGGGGATACTGGTGGTATGAGGACACTATCAACTTGCTCTCGAATAAATGTACAACTTTCCTTCCTGGCCAGTGTAATTCTTACAAATTGGCGACGAGGATGGGCTCCTTAGTGGTGGATTTGGAGCTTGTGATTATTGAAAGACTCGGAGTTCCTGCAAGGAGGAGATAAAGCTGAAGACGGGAACTTTGCGGGCACGCGGTCTGCAGAGTAAAGGGTGGCATTCCTGAGGCGGCTGGGGGTGTTGGGGAGAAACTTTGTGGCTTTCCTTAGGTGAACTGCTGGAAACTATGGTTTGGGGTACAGGATCATCTGCAAGTTTGAGCATTTTCTGAAGGGTTGCTCGTGCAAACTCTTGTGCCGTCAACAGTTGCAGTACAACTCGACGTCTCACATGCGACGCAGTGGCCACAGTGCCGTCAACAGTGGGTTGCACTGCTCCAAGCAGTGTCATTGCAGCCAAACCTTATGAACGCATGTTCACGTCCGCGTCAATGCTATTTTGGTGTTGGCACACCACTTCAAAGCTCATCAGAGCCTTGTGCCCTGTTGGTGGTTTTGTCTTGAGGTGTGCGTTTCCGGTGATTCACACACCTCATATCCAGCATCAAAGTGCATGGGAGTCTTTGGTCAGTCAATGGTTCCACCTTCCGATGTGCTGTTTCGGTGATTCGCACACCTCAATTTCCAATTTTGTACAAATTTAGAATAAAATTCCATGAGTCCCGGGAAGGACCTGACTTGCTCTTTGGAAATTGGGGCATTACTAACCGCTGCAGGGATGTCATTTTTGGGAGAAATACCATCACCACCCACCTCATAACCTAGGTATGTAACTGATTTCAACGCAAACCTACATTTCTTTAGTTATGCAGTCAGTCTCTTGTATGCTAAACACCAACTTTAACCTTGATTCATGCTCTTGCTTGTCAAGGGCACCACTAGTATGTCGTCCTGTAAGTATGTCACCCTTTTGACACCTTTAAACAGTTTGTGCATTAGGCGCTGAAACACCTCAGCTGTTGGCGCAAGGCCAAACAGCATTTGTATGAATCTATAACACTCGAAAGGGGTAACGAATGCTGTAAGATCCTTGCTAGATGGATGCAGCTGGCCCTGGTGATAAGTAGACGTTAAATCTATTGTTGAAAACCATTTTATACCCGTGGATTGTGACAAGAGTTCATCAATTATAGGCAGGGGAAACTTGTCAATAACAATGGGGGTCATTACAATGGTGGACGGATTTCAGTCCGTCCACAATCATCCCGGGGATGGGGACTGCTCGCCTATAAGGCGGCGGTCCCACACATGGAATTAAGATGCAACCGCCACCACGGCGGTAGCATCGGCAATATTTAACATTGCGGCAGGTGTTGCTAGCTGCAGCACCCACCGCAATGTTAAAAACGCACCTTGAACATTTCCCTGCACTACGTGGCAGGCACCATGCGGTGCTTGCCACATGGTGCACGGAAATGTAGGGGGGCACCGCAGGTGCCCCCCAAGTGCATACACTAACTGCCCCTGGTCAAGGGGGGCCTGCAACGAGCCCCCAAAGTACAGCCCACCAGCCTTTCCATGACGGTTGAACCGCCATGGAAAGGCGGGCGGGGATCCTACAACGCAATCAGGCCACCAACTTGGGATGCGGGGCGGTCCGACAGGCAATCAGAACCGCGGTGGTTGGGCTTTCCACCCACCAGCACACCGCTCGCCATTACAATCTGGCAGGAGGGCGGAAAATGGCCGCACGATGGCGGTGAACCTGCCACCAACAGCATATCGGTGGCAGGTTCACCGCTATCATAATCAGAACCTATGTTTTTATTCAAGTCCCTGAGGTCATCATCATATTTCCTTTATTTCGGTCGAATTAAACCATAAAAGGTATAATATAAACCATTTAAAATCGAGATATAATAAAAAAACTTGCAAATTCATTTTGACAAATTATTTCTAGGTAATACTAAATTGTGTGGGAAATTACAGTCCAACAATACAAGTCTAATCATATTTTTAAGATCTATAATATTATAATAAAAATTGCTAAAAAATGTTCAGAAGAAGCATCACAAAGCTAAAACGATTCACAAAGAAGTCAAGTAAAATCCTCAATAAAAAGGGTTCAAAACCAATCATAAATAGAATTGAGACAGTAAGGGGGTGATCTGGATGGCGAGCGGACTCAAGTCCACCTGCCACCCTAGCTGTAATGGGACCGCCCGCCTGCCATGTGGCGGTCCTGCCACCCCAATCATGATGCGACCGCCAAGCGGCGGTCGCATCAGGCATTTTAACATTGCGGTAAAATGTCATGTTGTGCATTGCCATACACAATGTGGCAGGCACCGCGCGGTGCCTGCCACCCTGTGCATGGCAATGTAGAGGGGTACCATAGGTACCCCCAAGTGCAGCAAGTCCCACTGGGGGGAAGCAAATCCCCACCAGCCTTTCAGGCCTTCAAACCCCAACATCATAATATGGATGGCGGTGCCTGCTAGGCACCGCCACCATATATGTGCCCCAGCTCCGCCTGGCCGGCAATCGTAACGATTGCCGAGTGGCGGAAAAGTGGCGGACAGACTTTCCGTCCGCCGCGTTACCCACCGCCATTGTAATCTGGTGGTGGGCAAATCAGGTTACGATGGCGGGCAGATCACCACCACTGGGCCGGCTGTGGCGATCCACCCACCATCATAATCAGCCCCTAAGTGCGCAAGAAATACGCCTACTATTTTAAAAAGCATCTGACCTAATATACCATATTGCCAACAAGTATCCACTGATTAAATACACCACACAGTGTCTGATGTTGGTTTTACATATACTAAGAGCTGTGTGGCGGTCCCTAAACCTGACAAAGGGGAATAATCCTGTGTGAGCGTTGTTTAGCATAAGCCTTACAGAATAATAACAAGTGTTTAATATTCTCTGGTACTTGACAACCCATCGGGCACAGATTCGATATGTCTCTCTTTTTTGTTGTTGTCCTAGAATGGGTAATCATAGCTAACGGTAATATGTCCAATCAAAATATTACATAAAGTGCACATGCAGCAGGGTTGATAACCATATTTAGGTATTGCTCATACTCCGGTACATATTTGAGCATCAGGAAGGACTCTACCAGGGAATGCAGCAGAAAGTTTTGCGCCTAATACAAATTTCCAATCGGACGTTTTTAGATCATCCCGAGCACCGTCTGGAAATGCAGAGGGCTGTAACCAAAAACCTTCCAGACCGAACTTAAATAGCCAATTTTTAATACAGCCAAGCCAGGGGATCTTCCCAACACGGTGGTCATCTTGTATGATTCTAATGCAATCCTATAGAGACCTAAATCTTCATTGGTCCAGAGCCTTATCCAATATTGGATAGATCTTCACATAACCATGTCAGAAATCGATCTTAGGTGTAGGTTCGAATCTAATTGACAGTGTCAGCACATTGGTGGGGAGTCTGAAGAGGGTCTTTATAAAGGCATTTTGAGCTTTTCCAAGGGAGTTAGGATTACAGTGCCCCAAAAAATCTTCCCCATACATAGTTCCCCGAGAAGCTTGACTCCAAGGGGAGAGACATAGCAAAAATGGGTGATCTATTGTCAAATCTTATGATAGACCCTGCTCTTTGTTTTAGAGTCATAACACTTTTCTGTACCTGGGCTACCCATCTATGGTAGTCTTTCAGTCTTGTGCCCAAATAGTCCTATTCATGTACCTTAACCAATGCCCCCCCCAAACCATACCTTGCTCTTGGATGTTTTCCTCCTGGCACCAAAGGCTTAGTTTTGTTATTGTTAATATCTGGGCCATGGTCTAAACAAATAGTGTTAAACTTATCCAAGAGAATAGCTAGACCACGAGGAGTCTTTTACAATAACAAAGTGTCAATTGTAAAAAGGAGACACTGCATTTTATAATCCTTCACCTTTGGGGAGTCATTTTCACAATTTAAAAGATAGGGGATGCTGCCATTTATGTAGGAAAGAAAAAGTGTATGGGCCAAAACACACCCTTGCTTAACACTTCTCATGATTGGAATATCATCCGTCAGTTGCTCTACAGAGCCCCACCTAACCATTGCAAAATTTTCCATAAATAAAGCCTGTATCAGGGACAATAGTTCCAGCAGAACTCAGATCTTATGCAAAGCCACCCAAAGTTTTGCTCTTGGAACAAGATCAAATGTAGCTTGCAGATCCACAAAGGCGACATAAAACAACCCCTTTATCAATGACTAACATCTTCCACTTAATGGACAATCTGATCAGTAGTACTAATGTTGGATCAGAATCCTGCCTGTAAGTGGGATAACACTTTGGCTTGGGAAATCCAGTCCCATAGCCTTGATAAGATTTGCATGCTATAGACGGCAATCAGACTTATTGGTCTGTAATTTCCTGGTGTAGATTTATCACCCTTGTTAAGTCTCGGCTAGGCAGCGCATGCGCTGCCTCGCCGAGAGATGCTGTATACAGTATTGTGGAGAAAGCTCCGCCCACATTCCATCAATGTTTTTCATTGGCTTCAATCTTAAATGCTGCATTTTGATTTGTTTTCAGGTTGTTAGTCCCTCCTCCTGACGGCCATGTCATTTATATCCTTCCCTGGCTATTGGCCCCTTTACTCCGAAACTATTTTTGCCCCTGTGTCCCCCCATCCCCCTCCCTCAGTCTGTGACTTTTTGCCCCACCCCCCCTTCAGCCACCCCCACTCCCATTCTTGCCTTCCTGGACCCCTACCTTCCCATTTCCAATGCAATAGGTTTTGCGTAAAAACGCATCCTGTTGCATTAAGAAATGCTTGTTTGGCGTGTGATTGGTGGGTTAATTCGCACTCTTTTTGTCTCGCATGCGCGCGATGCCTTACATCGTACGCATGCGTGACAATCAGAACAACTCACCTGCAGCTAGTGGCGCTGCTCGCAGGACGCGTTCAAACGCTTCTCAGCTCCAGGCAACAGTGATCCTGCTCCAACGCAAGCTATGATGGTTCTTGTAGTCCCGAAAGGAACATGACTGTAACAATCATGGGGGTGGGAGGCTAGATCATGAAACCACTTCAGGTCCCGTCTGGCCTTGCGCTCAACCGGAACTGCGTCATGGCTCTGTGTGTGTGTATATGTATAATGGCAGCGTCCTTGGAACAAACCGTGCGAGATTTTCTTGCACCTTTAGGATTCGAAGTGTATCCTTTCAAGGTACATAGAGCAAGTGGTGTGGGCATTAACGGAAGCCTTTCTTTAGAGCCCGTTCCCGGTTCTAACAGGAAGTATTTGTTAGGAGGCGTGATCAGGGGCTTGCAGTTTATCATTTCTTTACGAGCAGCAGCATGTGGATTGTGTCTTTTATGTCTATTAGGAAAGGGATCGGAAGTGTATAATATGTATATGGTGAAAGCAGCACATGCTCCAATTAATTGTCATAGGTTTTCGGAATGTGTTCATTCAAAGTATACAATAAAGAAAGGTAAACAGTGAATTCTTTTGGTATACATGCACAGCAACATTTCAGACATGCCAAGCAACATATCTTAAAGTACGTAGATTAAACTAAAAACAACAGAAATGACCCTATTATTAGAAATATTATTGTAGCCCTGTTATGTTACCAGAAGGCCATTTGATGTAAATCGGAGTTTGTACTTATGTTATTGTTTTCGTGCACCGTTTAAAGTGATATCCCTATTCAAGTATCATTCATGATTTTAAGTCAGTCCGTTATTCATCTGCTAATGATGTAATGGTGTTTCCATGTTACACCGGTGCTCGCTCTTTTTGGAATGGTACACAATTCTCAGCGTCACAGGATTAGGCGGTAGGCCAGAGGATTCTCATCGATTTGCATCACATTCTTATAAATTATTAGTACTGGTGCAGCCTGCGATCTGATTAAAATTGTCTTCTGCGCTGCGCTTCCTTGAGATATGGCCTCTTCATCTATTAATATAGATATTGAAAGGTTTTAAGCCACAGATTTAATCGGAACGGTGTTGTCGGCTGCTGTCCCGACCCATTCAAATCCAGGGACATTGGTTAAAAAAAACGGAATTAAAATTGTTTCCGAACTGTTAGTAAAATATATCTTATGGGTCCCTTATTTGAGTGCTTGTTTTGCCACAGCATCACTTTAACCCAGCTAAATATACTCTTTTTGGACGACTATGATGCAGGCTATACCTCCACATTTACTATTTGTGTGTGAGTGCATATACAGTCCTGACGTGCACACAACAGATAAATCTTGTAGATGTTCCAAAACTTCTTGTGTACATAATGCAAAAGTGCCTTAACTTTTGGGGAGTTTGTATAATGTGTATATGTAGCCATCTCCTCTGTTTACAAAGTGCAGGCATGCAGTTTATTTTTAGGTCTTGGCCAGGCAGCGCATTCGCTGTCTCGTCGAGAGATGCTGTATACAGTATTGTTGGGGCAGCTTCGTTTTCAGGTTGTTAGTCCCTCCTCCTGATGGCCATGTTGTCATTTATATCCTTTCCTGGCTATTGGCCCCTTTGCTCTGAAACTATTGTTGCCCCTGTGTCCCCCCTCCCCCTCACGCAGTCTGTGACTTTTCGCCCCCCCCTTCAGCCCACCCCCACTCCCAATGGTGCCTTCCTGGACCCCCACCCTCCCATTTCCAATGCAAAAGGTTTAAAAAACGCGGTCTATTGCATTAAGAAATGCTTGTTTGGTGTGTGATTGGTGGGTCAATTCGCACTCCTTTGTCTCGCATGCGCGCGATGCCTTACATCGTACACATGCGTGACAAAACAGTGGCGTATTCACAATTCACATCGGGAGGCAGAGACAGCACAAGTTAGGAATTTGACCTCCCTTGCTAGTCCGGCTATGGATACGTGCAGAGCGGGGGACAGCAGCAGGCCAGCTAACCTACCAGGGGAAGCACAGAGCGTGGTGAGCACTCTCCCACCGAGCACTTGACAGCTTACTTAAATTGTGACAGTCGCACCACACTCACCTCGCTTGTAACAACGACAGACTCCCGAGGAGGGGAGCTGCAGGAGCCAACACTGTACGGCCACAAAGACCACGTAATTGGACGCTAAGGAGTACTCTGGTACTACGACATGGGAGGCGGGGGGAAAGCCCAAAGTGGGCACCGCAGCACTCTGTAACAATTGGTAGAAGGGAAGGCTGGAGATCCCAGAAAGTGACGTCACAGATATGACTGGTAGCGGTTGCTCGCGTTTTTTCAGCCAATCCTAAGGAACAATACAGTCTCGGGCAGCCCACAGCTAATAAACAACAAGCAAATCTCCCCAGCCAATCCACGTAAGAGTTTTCGTAACCAATCTAAGCCCCCTACACTTTCCTATCATTCAATAGCTTTCCGCCAAGGTGTTATTATTATGAGTTGTGCGAGCTATATAGTTTCACCA
This sequence comes from Triturus cristatus, assembly GCF_964204655.1. Lineage (NCBI taxonomy): Eukaryota > Metazoa > Chordata > Amphibia > Caudata > Salamandridae > Triturus > Triturus cristatus. The sequence continues at coordinate 396,898,049 of NC_140589.1, forward strand.
CTACTAACGTTGATGGCAATGTTTTAGCAAAAATAGGCAAATATGTACACGTTCTAGAAATGAGATACGTATTGTAAGCAGGTACCTGCCAGTTCCACACACAATAAACATGCATGCCAACAATCCTGATTGCTGCGGGATACTACATTTTCAAGGGTAATCTCCCTATTCCTGCACTCAAAAACCGGATTCCTTGGGGTCTTCAGATGGCAGGGGCTGGTCTTGTTAATTAAGTGTCCAGGCCGATTTTCTGTCCAAGACCGACCCTGCATAGGCTGTACTACTGGTAAACCAGCTCAGGTGGGCAATGTACTGTTTGCAGAGCTCTGCGTCTCATCTGCTGATCATAGTGCCAATATCGGCAACCGTTATCACAGCACACATCAGTACATAATCATAATAAAACACACGACACTGAATGTAAGTGGAGAAATATTGCTGCAGGTTTATTAGCATAATAAATATGCAAACACGGTGGGTTATCTTACGGGCGATCCCAGGGCAGGCCAGCCCCATGCCGCCTGCCCGTCTGATAAGCCTAGAGTCACCATGGCAACGCCAATTGGTGTATACCAAATGTTGGGAGGGTCCCCCCCTCCCATCCGTGGACCTCCAGTCCACATGCTTCACACGCCCCCCCGTGATGGGTGGGCAGAGCATACATGGCAGCCCCCGGTTGCTCAGACCCACAACCGCCTGTCGGTTAGCGGGGCGCCGTAGGTCTTCCAGTGGACACGCTAAAGATCCCTGGGTATCCTGGCTTAGCACCACACGGTGCTGCTGCATGCTATACCCCTTGGTATGTGCAGACCCTGGATCGCCCTGTAACTCCTCCTGCAACACAAAGTGAAAATAGTTAGAAAAAACCTGCCCCCCCCTTTGTCCCTCCGGATGCCGGGTAAGCGGATGGGCGGGCAAGGCGAACGAGCGGACAAGAGGGCGAGGAGGGGGCGGACACAGAATATGTACCCCCCTTTGCTCCTCCCCGCCGGAAGCAGCTACCTGTCTGGGGTCTCCCTTGGTCAAACCCAGGGACACGACCTCCCACCCCTGTGCCTTCCTGTGGCACTAAGGCGGCCGCCCTCAAAGGGGCGGGCCGCTGCGCAACCCCCCCCCCGGGCAGCCTTACATAGTGCCAATATCGGCAACCGTTATCACAGCACACATCAGTACATAATCATAATAAAACACACGACACTGAATGTAAGTGGAGAAATATTGCTGCAGGTTTATTAGCATAATAAATATGCAAACACGGTGGGTTATCTTACGGGCGATCCCAGGGCAGGCCAGCCCCATGCCGCCTGCCCGTCTGATAAGCCTAGAGTCACCATGGCAACGCCAATTGGTGTATACCAAATGTTGGGAGGGTCCCCCCCTCCCATCCGTGGACCTCCAGTCCACATGCTTCACACGCCCCCCCGTGATGGGTGGGCGGAGCATACATGGCAGCCCCCGGTTGCTCAGACCCACAACCGCCTGTCGGTTAGCGGGGCGCCGTAGGTCTTCCAGTGGACACGCTAAAGATCCCTGGGTATCCTGGCTTAGCACCACACGGTGCTGCTGCATGCTATACCCCTTGGTATGTGCAGACCCTGGATCGCCCTGTAACTCCTCCACAGCCTTGGGAGTGGCCACCGTCACTACCAGGGCCCCCCCACCAAGGTAGCCTATTTCCTTACAACCTGCTGCAGCCAAAGCTTCCCCTCGGTCCACAGGAAAGGATCCATGCCTAAACTAGAGAGGTGCACCCCATCTCCCTCCAAACACCCTGTGGACTCGGCGTGTATAAGACCATGCCTGATGAAGCCAGAAACCACTTATTGCCGGGCTTCTCCCAGGTCCAGACAAAACATGTCTTAACCAATACCCTGCCAGAGGCCATCATGCCCCAACACGACATGTGCCCCCATCCATTCTAAACTCCCCATGGATTTATGACCGAATATACCTGCCTAAAGATAGGCGACGGTCCAAAGATACATTTGCCTGGCTGAAGAACAAGACCTATTCCAAGCTCCTCCAGCCAGGAAGTGCCCATGCGAGTGTAGTTAAGAGTTGACAAGCCCGCTCTACCTCCTCTTACCTCACATGGCTGAATCTAGCACTAGCCGGAGTACAACCATCACCTTCCGACAGTCATCACCCTAAGTGAAGCCTTGCCCTCCCAGACTTCTGCTCGCATACCAGGGAGCAGACAGGACAGCGTGACCCAGGGGGGAACCAGAGCGTAAATACCTCTCTCTGTTGAATACTGGGAATGCCCGTAGTTCTCCTGCTACTTAGTAGCCCAAAATGTTTCCCAGGAGTTTCCCCCAATCCTATGGACCAACGCCCTTGTTGGAAGGCCACTTCCACAAACTGCATAGCTGCCAGCCAGTGCTGGAGGGCGGAAGAAGTTGCCCTTTACCGTTACTCCCATCAATGGTACCTGTTTCGTCTAACTCAAGGACGGGCTGCTAAGTGGGCTTGCCAGGCTCCGCCCTTGAAATAGTGGTCAGACCCCAGCCCATCGAAGTTCTGCTGCTTCACCTGCCCGTTAACCGAATAACTGGAGCAACTGAACCACTTATCGCCATGTACATGTCCACCTGGACAGGTGCACGGGTACCTGTCCAAGCAACCAAACGCAACCAGACAGAATAATATCACTGATCTAGTCTGAGATATGTATGCGCTACCTCAGGGATCTATCTCAAGATTCGCCTATCTGTCAGACACCGATCACTCATCCTGTGCTTTGTGTGATCTTGGCCCACTTTGGTGTGAGCAGATCCCTGTGAAGTATTTCTTGGCTTGTAGGCCAATAATGCACAAGTGGTAGGTGAAAGATGAAACCATACTTGCCGACCCCAGGCCAAAACTGACAACCATTTTACCATCTGTCAACAGTAGAACATGCCTCAATAAGACATTGATAAGGGCCACCTGTATACCTCCTGGTGGCCAAAGGCCTTGTTGGCCAAGCAGCGAAATCTTCGCTCAAAGCAAAATACGAAAAAGACTTCTCGCGGCGCCCGCCACCCATGCGCCGGACAGGACATCGAGGATTTACCGAAAAAACCCCAGATTACCACAAGCCAAACCATTGTCAGTTGATACTTTTATTTCCATAAGGTAACTAGGCCACAATTAAAGCGACGTAACAAGCCAGGCGAGGGCCCGCCGCCTACATCCCTAGCTGCCAAGGTTTCATATTGCTATGTATGACATTTTCATAATGACCGCGCCCCTGTGGGTGACATTCCAAGACTATAAATGACACTAAAGTAGGAGGGAAATCCGTCAATGATCCGGCGCATGTCCAACCTACCCATGCACATTTACTGAAACATGTTAGGGCGGCGGGACCTGTGATGCTGACTGCCGGTATAGTTCAAATTGTCTCGCTGGCTCCAGAAGTCAACCCCATCATGGGAAAGAACTCTCCCTCAGTCTGTGCCCCTAGCTGTATTTGCATTGAGTGGTCCTATAATGAAATTAATCAAATTGTGTGCTTGTGTGAGGCGTCTGCGAAGCATGGCTCATGTCGTGGCTGCTCAAACACGTGACGTAACTTGTGCTGACCTCGACACTGTGGGACTGTTGTTCAATGGACATGCTCATCTATGGCCTAATATTGGTCAAACAGTGCAGCACACGACAACGGAAATAAATTCCACTGTATCACACCACACTTACTTTAGGCAGTGCATGATTTAAAATAACTGTCAGGCCAGGGCACCCGTCAAGAACCACTCCAGCTTCCTTCACCTATTCCCAGTGCCAACGCTGCCAAGTACCTGTGTGTAAGTGCGACTATTCGAGGTCTTCAGAAACCCCCAATTAATACAAACATCATGGGCAGTGGTCAGCCCGGTAGCCACTGGACCAGTATGTGGTACCTTCAGTGAGCTAGAGCTATCATCTATCTTCAGCAACGAACCGTGACCTGCAGCGCAGAGTGGTTGAGGTTCTGCTCCGTTACTCTTTGTCAACTGTGGAAGTCTGACCTGATGAATTCTGAAATTAGTGAACTCAGCTTGGAGCAAGGCATTACGACAGAATTGGGACCTCTGTGGAAGGGAAGGGGACGTGAGACCAAACATTTGCTCTAACACTAATGCATCCCGCCTATCAACTGCACACCACATAATGCACCTACCGTCTGTGCGTTATTAAATATAGCAGTAAAGCAGAGGTACGTGTGGCTACTGTCCCCAGGGCTGTAATGTGCCCGTAAATAAGAAACCATCAACGATTAATGGCCCACACCATGTCCCGGGGACCAGTTCCCGAACCTGACCTCCCTCACCATTTCTGCAAAACTTCTCAGACTTCCCCCACAGACTGCTGCAGATAGAACAATTATACTGCTGTATGACCAGTAGGCAAAGATTGGGTGCTATGCAATAGCCGCATCAGCCAAACCTACACAGATGATCTGGGTTCACAAACACATTGAACAAAGCAGCCAAAGTTTAGACTGCTATGTGTGACCGTCCCCTAAGTCAGTGTAATTCGTGAGAATGCACCTATGAGTGACACTTTATCACGAGCGTAATCCTCACAAGAGACACAAACTCCATCTCTCAATTGTGCCAGTATCGCAGCACATCTTAAAGCTCAGAATTGGGCCAACTATCCCTACGCATTATCAATACTCATCTCCTTAAACCGAATGAAAGCCGATTCTGTGTGAGACCCAGGGCATTTTCCCTTGCAGTTAGAGGCGGACACTCGTTCCCACACATACAGCAAAGTACCTCGGCTGAAATTGTTTCCTCAAATCACTCTGCCTCCCAGGCCTGCGCGGGGCCGGGCACCGGCCCGCCGAGATTATTGCAGCGTTGCTTAGACTATAAAGAAGAGTTAGAAATTTTGCCAATTTATGATACTTTGACAGCTTTTGCGGAACTCAAACCCTTGTCCTGTGTGGCCCGTTCCAACCACCGGTACAAGACGTACCATTGAGCAATAGCTCCTGGTAAAGCGCGAAGCCATATACCTTTGCTCGTGTTGCCAGCAAGCGCCACGCTCGATTCCCCGTAAATGCACCTCACGTGCGGGGCGGCCATTGCTGCGAACAAGCACATCCGTTGAAGGATAAAAGTAACGGGTGGCAATTTGGATCTGGTCATGCAACATAACTACCCGATTATAGGTCACAAAATTAGTTGCTTGCCAAATTCTGTCCCTAAGGGACCCCAACCTTAAGGAAGGGTACCGCACATCTGGTGGTGCGGCACCTGGGGGAGGTAATGAAAGCATGAGAAATGAGTGGCTAGGGGGGGACGGCGCGCGCGAGGAATGGGCGGCAGGTCTACTGAAGGTGACTGGAGGATGTACGAATTTTGTATGTCTCCCACTACGTCGTGCCGTCCCAACTGGCAATAAGTTCAAGAACTGCATCAACCAGGAGCTCTGCCCAGTGACTGCGCCCATACTTCGAGACCCGGGCATGAAGGACTGTGACCGCCCCAATCTCCTTGCCCTAACACCGGCCCAGCTGTGTCCAAAAGACCTCACAATTCAGCGCGTAAAGGCTTAACTCGTATAAAACTCTGTCATGGCTGACACTAGGCGGCCCATTATCTTGCGCCATACATACTCCCGCCGTACTGCCTTTATTAAAGCACTCTACTAGCTAAACATAGTGACGTTACACTCCCAGCATGCCCTACAGGGGGATAGCTACACCTAGGATGGTAGTGTCCAATGCTAGAGTGAAATGTGCAAAGATTAAGAAACGCTTAAGATATCCGGGAGAATATCGAAGCCCCTCCAGGACTTGCAACCGAGGCGCGCACCCCCGTAGCTATTGCCGCCGCCAGGGAGGAAGGACAAACTACAAACTTGCTCCGGACGTGCTTCGAACACGCAACCTGCTGAGCTAGCGTCAAACGCGATACCGTTCCGGGCCCTGGAAACCCCCCGACTCAAAATACGCACTGATACGAGTCAAGGTTTTAAAGACATGTTGTTGCCATTCAGCAAGCTAGCCGGGTAACTGATCCTGTGGTTGCAGGGGCACGAGGAGTCGCTTGCTACCAAGATCACACAGTTGCGCCTTAGTTTCCAAATGCTCCATGTAAATCCTGGGGCAAGATGTTATAATGCTGAAACGAAAACGAAGCAGGCTTCTGTGAGGCCAACAGGGCCACCATGAGCATCGGAGGGTGGATACTGTACATGTCCGTATTTATTTAAAACAAGCACTGCGAAAGCCAGTAGGTCTGGCATTGGCTTCGTGTGTCCCACATAGTTCTTGGGAACAATGGGCAGGATGCAGGATTACAGGCACAGAGGGGTCGCTGGGATCTGACCGCAGCCGCGGCCTGATACTGACGTGAGATGTAGGTGTTCTAGAAGGAGTACGCCTTCCACTGTCTCCTAAACCGGAGCATGGCTGAGGCACACAGGGGCAACATTCCCGACTCTGGGCTCGTTAAGACTGGGGAGCGCGCGCGGCAAAGTCTGCCTGAACCCTCGTTCCAAGGCTCGAACCGTGGGCCCGACCGCCATGCCACCCTACATAAACTCCCTTTCGCAGCGAGGCCATCCTTACTTAGCAGTCCAGCCGCCTCAACGATCCCCATGACCCGCCCGAGGCCACCACTGGCCGGGAGTCAACAATGCGAAGGGTGGGGGGGGGGTTAAACATACCTAAACACAACATACCGACGCTCAACAGCAGTGAGCAGTAAAGATTATGCCACCCCCCAACGCCGATATCCTCCGGTCCCTGCAAGTAGCGATGAGGGAGGGGGGGGGTGGCGGTGAGCGGGAAGCAGAGGTCGCGTACCCTTTAACGAGAGCAAAGCGAGAGATGGGCTCCCGTACCACTGAGCCACAGGTTGTGGCCTTACCGTGCCTAACTGCCGTGGTGTCCCGCTCACGTACCCACCAGATATGTCTACGCTGGCATTCCCCCCTTTGCTGTCGCCTCAAGTTCGCCCAGCGGCCCCTTCCCCCACCACGCACACGGTCCCGTGCCCCGCCACAACCTCGAGCCCCGCGCACGGCCCCCCCCCGCCCGTGGTACGCCGACCACAGGGCCCCGTCTCCTGGTACTGCCCAGGGACAAGGCCGGGCGAGAGGGAAGTAACCGGCAGACTCACCACGAAAGGCTGCAGCGGCGAGCGACACGACGGAGCACGACAAACTTCTGGCAAGGCGAACGAGCGGACAAGAGGGCGAGGAGGGGGCGGACACAGAATATGTACCCCCCTTTGCTCCTCCCCGCCGGAAGCAGCTACCTGTCTGGGGTCTCCCTTGGTCAAACCCAGGGACACGACCTCCCACCCCTGTGCCTTCCTGTGGCACTAAGGCGGCCGCCCTCAAAGGGGCGGGCCGCTGCGCAACCCCCCCCCCGGGCAGCCTTACACAGGTGCGTGTGACGCTTCGTAAAATGCTTTCTGAGTCTTGAGGCGCTTCCTGCAGAGAGATGCACGCACTCCTCGGGGAGTGGATGTATACTTATGGATTGATGTTTTTAGTGCAAAAACTCTGTGGTACCCCGCAGCTCACAAGTCACTGCCCTGCTTAAGGAGTACAGTGGGCCCAGTGCACACTACATACATACATCTATCTACATGTAATATGTACAGGCCAATGTATGAATTTTCGTCGCCTTTAACTCTTTTACAAAACACACGCACACACACACCCAGGGCTTTAAGTGGGTTGAAAAAACTGAGGGTGTCTCAAATGGGCGTGGCCAATGTAATTAAAGGCGTGGCTTAAAAACACTTAAGCCAAAAATGCGTGCTTAGCATAGTGTGCCGCCTGACTTCTATCTGGCTGTTTTGGTCATTGCATCCAGATATATGATACAACAAGCAACATCTTACCTTCAATAAGTCAGGACTTTTGGCTGTTTCTCTTACTCAATCTCATGTTAGTCTTCCTGTAACCCTGCTTTTTCTCTTACTCTCTCACTGTGGTTTCTGTTCCGCTCCTCAATGCTTTGCTTATTCTCTCATATGCCTTACTCCTTGAACTGGCTCCTGCTCCCTGCTGATTCTCACACACTGTCCCCTCCCTGTGTTTCAACTCCCCTGTTTTTGTTACTTTCCCGCTGATGTTTCTCTTGTTCATCCAGATGTTTCCTTATTCTCTCGTTTGAATTACTTCTAGAAGAGGATCTTGCCCCTCAACCATTTTATTGTACTGTCACTCTCCCAAGGGTTCTCTTGCTCACACTGCAGTTTCTCCTCCCTACCCAGATGTTTTCCTTAGTCTTTCATTTGCCTTACTCAAAGGTGATCTTACTTACTACTGTTACTTGTACTCTATCACTTTCCCAGTGTTTCTCTTACTCACACTGCCATTTCTCCTCCCAACACCGATGTTTGGCTTATTCTTACTCAAAGATGATCTTACCCCTGCTGTTTCTCTTACTCGTCCCGATGTGTCATTTACTCTTTTATTTGCCTTACTCTTTAAAGGGGATCTTCTACCCCATGTTTCTCTAAGCCCTTCTGTTTCTCTTCCTCAGCCACATGGTTTGCTTATTCTCTCATTTGCTTTACTCAAAGGTGATTGTACACCCTACCCCCTGTTCTTCTCCTTCTTCTCCTACTGTTGTTTCTCTTCCTCATCCAGATGTTTAGCTTATTCTCTCATTTGTCTTACTCTTTGAAGGTGATCTTACCGCCTGTGGTTTCTTGCATTCTTTTCCTCTCCCCATGTTTATGTTGAACATGCAGTTCCTCTTCTTCCCTGTTGTTTTACTTACTTTCTCACGTGCATTACTCCTAGAAGATGACATTTCCCCTACTATTTCTTTTATTTTCCCCATGTGCGTGTTATAGGTTCTTCTCTTGCGGTTTTGCTTCTCTCTGCCTACCGTTTCTCATGTTATTGTTGTTTTTTCACTTACACTCATATTTGGTTCGCTCTCCGTGCTTCCGCTCTCTATCTCTTTGGTGTTCACCAACTTGTGTTGTTACTATGTCCTCTTGTTTCTCTCTCCTTTCCGTAGCGTTTATCCATCCCTCCTTTCCTTCCCTAATGTTCTCATTATGCCTTTGTCACCCCTTTCACCCTATCCTTGCCTTTTTTTAACTTTTCGCTTGCGTTTCTTCCCCCACTGTTCTGCCTTTAGCTCTGGCTTCTGCGTCAGCTCTTGCTTTCTCTTTCCTACCACTCCCCGTGCTTCTCTTCACCTGTGGCTTCTCCCTCTCACATTGCGTGTCATTCACTGCTGGTTTATCTCGTCCTATACTGTTGATCTCCTCCACTATTACCTCACTGCATCAGTCAATCTCTTATTTTTCTCTCTGTCCTTTCCGTTGCTCTCCCCCAGCTGTTTCTGTCCCTCTCTATTTGCCTCTCCTTTTGCTCCCCCCACTGCTGTTTCTCTGTCTTTCCCTCAAGTCCACCCCCGTATTTTTTTTGCCGTTTTTATATAGCGCAAAGTCAACCCGAAGGTATTGGAGCACTTTACATGAGCACCAGTTACATTACACAAGGACTTGTTCATTTTTGGTAGGCACGGGGAGATTACGTGATTTGCCCAGAATCACAGGATGTTCAGCCAACGCCAAGACTCGAATCTGGTGGTTTCCCAGTTCCAAAAGCAGCAGCTCTGCCATTACGCCACATCTTTGCTCACCTTCTCTCTTCTTTTTCCTCCCAACTCTCCGTTTGCTGTTTCCCTATCCTCTGAAAATTCCGTGACCTCATCTTCCCTGCTGTTCCTATATCTTTCCTGTTACTGTAGTTTCCCTCCCATCCCTCCGCGACGTCTAGCTCTGTTGTTTCCTGCACCCTCCCTTTGCTGCTTCTTGACCCATTTCCTGTTAATTCACCCCCTCTTCTGCTGTTGCTCTTCCTTTGGCTCCAGTCATCTGCTCTCGGTCTCCTCTGCAGGTACCCTTTAATGTTCAACATAACTGTCACTCTTCCTCCATCTGCTTCCCCCCACACTAGTATCTCTCTGCCCTAATGACTCTCCCTATTATTTATCGCTCCTATTATTGTTTTCGTCTCTTTGATCACCCAGGAGTTTTCTGACTGTTTTTGTCTTCAATTTCCTGTTTTTGTTTCTCATTCCCCCTCCTTGGTTTCTCTTTTCCATGCTGCTGTTATGTTCTCCGGGAAGCCCTTTATCTTTTTTTTGTCATTCCTCCTTATACCCTGCAGTTATCTCACACTCTGCCGCTTATTTGTCTCTTCAACAGTATTTTCTGTTCTTGCGCGCTGCTCACAATCTACCTTTTCACCTGAGCTAGAGTTTTCTGCCTTTCTTCTAGGGTTATTGGCGACTGGGGTTAGGGGGAGGGGAGGGTAGGGGGTTTGTTCTCAACCCTCCTTTCAGTGGCCTTCCTCACGCCTCTTTACATATTAATTGCTACTGTCTCTTGCCCCTAGCCTGCCTCTGGCCCACTCTCTTTGCTTATCTCCCCATGGTCCTGGATGTCAATTCAATTCAATTAGGCTTTATTCGGTTCAAATTAATGACAATAAAAGCACAAAAGAATACACATTATAGAAGTACAAAAGGTGAAGTTACAGTAAACATTGGCAATATTATAAAAATCACAATAAATTGGTTAAAACATAAAAACACAGTTTGTTAAAAACACATACTTTTCCTGGAATTGATGCATTTGTTTAAAAAAGTTGCAGTATAAAAACAGATGTCCACAGATTGCAAATTAAATATTAATTTCATTGCATGCTCGACTGTACGTATTCCATTTTTAACAAACAATGGTTTAAGAAAAGCAATACGAAAATTAGTGTACAGTTTACAGAACAAAATAAAGTGCAGTGTGCTTTGTGTGGAAGTCCCATCACATCTACAGGGCCCAAATGGATGTTTCCTCGCAGTCGGATGGGCCACCAAGTGGTGTGCCGTTCCAAATCTGAGTCTTGTTAACACAAATTTATGCGAGGGCCTTGTAACCAAGGTTAGGTAGACAGGAAATCCTTCCATAGATAGGTACCTGTTGTAAAACACAACAGTGGACAAAGTTCCGTCTGCAACTGCCCTCTTTCTCCCTGCAAAATCCAGAAAAGCCCTTTTTAGTTCAGCTTTAGGGATCGATAAAACTGCTATGGGATCTTTTACAATATTCAGGTTAAAAATATCTGAAAAGCATACAATAATGTATTTGATCCAGGGTATTGCTACAAATTTATCTAATCGCAGACAGTCCTGAATAATAGATCTAGTAAAAGACTTCTCATCCTTCAGCCAGATGGACCGCCAGGTCATCAAAGGCCTAAGGGATAAAAAGTCAAGTAGGTAATTAACAGATAATTCACGGTGACTCAGAGCATTAGAGGCCGAGGTAGGCAAGCATAGAAGTTTTTTGAGAAAAAGATTTTCTTCCAGCTGTAAATTGTGGGAACAACAGTAGCCCCAAACTCCTGCCCCGTACAGTGCAATAGTTACACATCTGGCCTGATAAATCTTAAGCATGTCCCCGGTCCTGCGGTCCCCGATTTTAGCGGCAAATCTGAAGATGCCGTGGGCATTTCTAGCCATTTTATTACGTATATTATTAAATTCATAGATCCACTTCTTATCACAAGAAAAGGTAATACCTAGGTAGCAGAACTTATCCACTTGTTGCACCTTTTCATTATCAATAAAATAACCTTTACTAGTATGTTTTAAATTCTTTGAACCACAGGTCATGGTATATGTTTTTCCTTTGTTAATAACTAGTTTCCTATCTTTAATAAAGGACGAAAAACTATCCATCAGCCGCTGCAGTCCCACAGAAGTTCTAGATAACAAAACAGCGTCATCGGCGTATAATAACACCGGCACTGGAACACCATTGATCACAGGAGCATCTGCGTTAACATCCTTTAAAATAGCATCAATTCCATTAATAAATAAAATGAATAAAAGAGGAGCTAAAACACAGCCCTGCCTAATACCACGTTTGATGCTAAAGTTTGGGGTACATTCTCCCTCATTACCAAAGCGCACACAAGTTTTTAATTTCTCGTACATTCTGGCAAGAAAGAATATTATACCCTCTGGTGCTCCCATTTTCAGCAAGGTTGGCCACAGAATCGAGTGGTCTACCATGTCGAATGCGGTGCTCAGGTCTGCGAAGCACAGGTACACAAGGCCTGGTTTTGCATCAGTGTACTTCCCGATCAGCAGCTCTAAATTGACACACTGATCAAGCGTACCCCTGCCTTTCCTAAATCCGTACTGGCTGTCTGCCAGAATACAATCCTGTTCCACCCATTCCTCCAATCTTACAAGCATGACTCTACTCATAACCTTTATAGAGGAGTCCAATAGAGAAACAGGGCGATAATTCTTTGCATCCGACCTACTTCCCTTTTTATAAATTGGGACAATAATAGACTCCCCCCAGGTTGGAGGGGGCTCAGTACAGACAGCAGCATTAAAAACGACGGCCAACAAGGGTCCCCAGACTTCAGGTGCAGCTTTATAAACGTCAATCGGCACCCCATCCGGGCCTTGGGCTTTCCCTCCCTTACTCGCCCGAATGCCACTTTCGACCTCCCTAACAGAGATATCAAGTGGCAAAATAGGCCAACTGGAGGAACAAGCATCAATAATTTGACCAGAGTCAAAAATAATCGAAAAGTGGGTAATCCACCCTTCGCTGGAGACATTTGCAGTTAACTCGGGTACATTGGCCTCTCTAAGAAATGGTGAGTTAACTGTCGCCCAGAACAATGTGCAATTAGATAATTCTGCAGCTTGGTTAAGTGAGTCCCAGGCTTGCTGCTGCAATTCCCCCTTCCTATGTTTAAGAGCGTTTTTATAGTCTGTCCTCAAATTTATTATGAAGTTTTTATCCCTGGGCTTCTTCGCTAAAGCCTGCTTGAGGCTGGTTAGAGCTGCCGAACAACAGTGGTCAAACCAACCAGGTCCGATCCTTAAACGGCCCCTATTGCGACCGGTAAACTTAGCATCAATGGCAGTGTTGATTCCTTTAAAAGAAGATAAGACCCGCTCATGGTCAAATCTATTTTCCAAAATAAAAACAATGTCTACCAAATTCCCCTTTATTATAGAGATAATCAATTCCGAGGCTTTTTCCCCTACCCACCTAAGCCTTACCCCATTGGCCCTGTGAGCTTCTACATTATCAATTGTAATTCCCATCTCTATAGCACTATCTTCCCACAAAGTGGTGGCCATAATAATAATATTGTGGTCACTTATAGCTGATATTTCAATTTCCGGAGGGGCAAAGCAATCGATAATACTGGAAGATACTATCACATGATCAATCGCAGAATCAGTGTGCCAATTTTTGAATGTTGGAACGGGCAAGCCATTTCCATCCTTACAACATTCCAATATTTCCAAGTCATGACAACCCATTAATTTATGCAAAGTTTCCCCATAGGTATCATGACCAAAGTGCAGTACATCCCATCCAGCATTATTAGTAACCCCACAAGCCTTTAACGGTGACAGTTCGCACAACGTGGTGTTAAAGTCCCCACACCAGATAATATCAAATACAACATTGGATTCCAAACTCAGAGTATCAATGGTACTGGCCAGGTCTGTTACTATTTTACTCCTGGTGCCGTCGAAGATATTATTGTAATAGTTAATCAAAAGGATATTGCGGCCTTTACCTTCAGAAATCCAAAGCATCTGTACAAGATCACCTACTGGTATGTGCTTTTTTACCACTATCCGGCGGAGGAACGATGTAAGTATAAGTAGACCCCCTTTGGCTCTACCAGGTCCCTCTCCCCGTGCAGGTAAGTTATAGGACACAAATCCCTCATAATTAACATCGCCTTTGCACCAGGTTTCTTGGAAACATAAAATATCATACTTGCTAATAAAAGTTTTCCAGCCTGGATCTCTGCCCTTCGATTTTAAGCCGGCCACGTTCCAGCAGACCAATGTGGTACATGTGCCTCTTCTGCTGCCTCTTCTGCTAACATTCGTAGTTACAGGTCCAGTGACAGAGGCCCCCCGATAGGCTGCCCCATATTACACAGATCCTTATGTCCCTCAACAACAGTCTCTCCCTCGGCCAATGAGGACATAGGTCGTGTAGCCATGACTATAGTTTTATTAACACAGTCATCTACACCAATACTTTTAGCCTTCTCTGGGTACATCTCTCCCCCCTGCATAAGTCAATCATTAGAGTCCAGGGAGCTAAAGGCATGAAATCTATTTTGAGTTGGAATACCAGGGTAAGGTCTATAGGTAGCCGGGTAGGTAATATTACCGCTGTTCTCACAATGAATAGTATTGAGGTAACTGTAAAAGAAACCCAACGATCGAGCACATACGTTAGCATCAGAGGTCGGGAGAGACGCTGCTCTTAGGAGAACAGTGGCAACATGTTGTGGATGTTTGAAGTTTACAATCACACAATCCCCCCTTGAGCTTTTCCTAGAACTCCCTATCCATTTAACTCTCCTGGTAGTCAGGATTTGGTCAGAAAAATTAAACGGGAAACCGCATTGCCTGTTCAACCAGGATATACATTTGTTTTTTAAGGAGGCATGTGTTTTCTGGTGACCCTCATTTTCTAGTGGTGGTACATTCGTTAGTACTACCACATATGGTGCACATTCAGGCGAGAGGTTAGTAACATGCCCTTTTCTTATTTCTTTCCAGCCCTCGCTACTTTTAGTAATAGTGGCAGTCTGACTGTCACTACAGGTTGACGCTTGGGGGGCTGTGGAGTTAGGTATAACATTCTCCCCACTGCCTGTAGTCTTCATAGAGGGAACGTCCTGGGTATTGCATTTACTACTAATTGTGACGGTAGTTACTCTTCCTGGTTCTTCAATGGCCTTTTTAAGAAGACCGCCCAGTCTAACGACTTCTGCAGTTAGTTGTTCGATTTTTGACACAAGTGGGTGTAAAATACCTCTGATCTTTAGGTCAATAATGTCCGCTAAGTTCTTCATTAAATCAGCGTCTATTTTGACATCATTAGGCTTGGCAACCTCATCTATGTCAAAATGTTTTAATGGTGAGGCTGCCCGTTTCCTTACAGTGCGTGTTCCCCCCCTTTTATTTTGAGTTTTCCTACATGCTCTAACTAGCCGCGCTACTGGGGCCGGAGAGTGTTGTACTACATTATCAGTAGAATCATCTGAATCCACTAAAATGGGGGGAATCTGCTCAGGCTCGGGCAGTTCCCCATCTGAAACATCCAAATTATTAGTATTAATGCAACTATTATCATCCAATAATAAAGGGGCTAACAGAGACTGGGTAGGGGTTGCCGGCGGTGGAGATATGCTTATCCCTAGTGACAGCCGCCTTTCAGTATTTATTTTGCTCACCACCTGCACCAAATAATTATCCAAGGTACGCGGCCCAGGGGGGGCCTTCTGCTTCGGCATGCTAACAAAAGTAGTTAGAATACAATAATACCAAAATAAAGCAGAATTATACTAGATTTTACACACCATCAACTGGTGAAATAGCAAATTTCAAATACAAGCCAATACACAGAGTTCCAACGCAATATATTGCAAAGGGTCTCACTGTGCAAGGCTACGTTAAGTCCGGCAGCTTAGTAGGAACAGAGTCTCAGGCCCAGTCCAGCCTCATCAGGCCACAGAGGGCCCGCCCTTTGCCCGGGCTTAGCCCGGCGCTTGCCCCGCGCGCTCCCGCGACGCGGGGGCTTCCCTTGATTTTTAAACGCCTCCGGGCACTTAATTGGCGGTGACGACTTCCGCCTGCAGGGTATCCTGGGGATTGAAGTCCCCCCTCCTCACAGCGGCCGCGTAGAGATGCTGGATGCGGCGGGAGGGAAAGCTATGAGGCAGCGAGGCAGCAAGGCAGCGCAGACTCCAAGGTGAGTGGCTGCGGTCCCCCACTGCAGCACAGGCGATTTTACAGAGCCCCCGCTCTGCCGGGGCTTCCCTTGATTTTTAAACGCCTCCGGGCGCTTAATTGGCGGTGACGACTTCCGCCTGCAGGGTATCCTGGGGATTGAAGTCCCCCCTCCTCACAGCGGCCGCGTAGAGATGCTGGATGCGGCGGCGGGAGGGAAAGCTATGAGGCAGCAAGGCAGCGCGGACTCCAAGGTGAGTGGCTGCGGTCCCCCACTGCAGCACAGGCGATTTTACAGAGCAATAGTTTCCTTATTCTGATACCGCAGATGTCGTCAACAGCCTCTTCAGCCTGTATCGCCGGCTCCGTCTTCTTGAAATCTTGGAATCTGATACCGCGGATGTCGTCAACAGCCTCTTCAGCCTGTATCGTCGGCTCCGTCTTCTTGAAATCTTGGAATCTTTCACATCTGTGCAATACCAGAAATCTTCAAGTGATTAACTGTTGGTTTCCGAAGCAGCTTACTGAATGTGGCCTATTTTACGGCCCTCACAGATGCACGAAGTTACTGCGGAAGTGTTAATTTCCAGTAATTGTAAAGGGGTAAGGCAGTGAGTTCCTGGGGAGAGGCGCGGACTGTCATTCCCTCGATCCAAGACTAGCGGTTTATCTCACCTTTAATCTCGAAAGCCACATCAACTCTACTCCTCCCCCCAAACCCCCTCTACTGTTCACCTACCTGCACTGTCAACCCATCACACTCTACGTTTCCCCAACCTCTGTTCGGTATACCCACCTCTCTATTCCTATTTTCCATCAGTCCCTCTGTACAGCTAGCCCACCCATTGCTAAAGTCCATCTACCTCTCCCTACTGTCCACGCATCCCTCTTTGCTTTCCGCAGATTTCACTTCTATCTACCCATCTCTCTATGCTGGCCACCTATTCTTCTCTGTTGTCCACCTACCTCCTGTGCAGTCAGCTCATCCATTCCTACTGTCCACCTATCCTACCCTATAGTCCATTCACCTCTCTCTACTGTCCATCCTTTCCTCTCTGCTGTCTTCAAACCTCTCTACTTTCCACACATATCTTTAAAACATCCACTAGTTCCTCTCTGGCAACCACCCATTCCCTTCTACTGCCCCAAACCCCTCTTCAAGTCTACCCAGCTCTCTATGCTGTCCACCTATTCCTCTCTGGCAGCCACCCATACCATTTTGCTTCCCCAAACCTCTCTTCTGTTTGGAGGTTGAACTAGGACACAGAGTGACAGACTCCAAATAATGGTTTATGGAGAGATACAAAAACATGCATACGAAAACGTCGAATGCAAATAACGATAACTTGAAAACGCACTGTGCTGACCGTTTGGTTAGCTTTTGGGGACTTCATTTATTTTCTTTTAGTGCTGGTGGATATAGACCTTCTCGGCACCATAATGAATTCGATCATCGTGATTCTAAATAAATTAAAAAGTGCCATATTTTGCTTTGGAAAATATTTCAGTTTCCCAGTACTTGCAGTGTAGCAAATTTCAGAGAATGAGGAGTGCCCAGCTGACAGTAGAGTAATGTGTGATTTAGCAGATGGGTTTAGTATGTAGTGTAAAAAACAGATGTCTTTATGGCAAATCAGAGCAATATACAAGACTTTATCTCCAACTTTCTTTAATTGGAGGATGAATGGGGGAGCTGTGTGGTGATAGGCTTTGAACACAAACCATAGACTTATTTGTGAATGTTTATTGTGCATAACTTCTATTAATAACTATTAATAGTGTCCACTACCCAGCACTGAAAGAGGCTAGAAATACATATTTGCTTCCTTTAATATAAAGATTTACGTTGGATCCACCTCAGGATTTGATGGACTTGCTGCACAACCCAGCAAATAAATGTGTGTGTTATGTAGTGTGCACATTTAAAAAATGTTTTCACCGGTTTATTAAATGGATGTAATATTATGTGGACTTATGAATGATAAGGAACATTTTATGTATTTTGATTACCAATCTTTTTAATATGCTGATTGTAGACCTTGGGGCATGTCAAAATCAATTAAAAAATAAACTTGAAACTTCATTGTGACAAGCAGAGGAAACCTGAGATGGATTGGGGCGAGTGGAGGAGCTCTGCTAGTTGACAGTTTCCTTATGTGGAAAAAAAGGGCACTAGAGGGACAGGGATGCTGGTCTTGGGTGAGCTTCGAGGAACAAGAAGATAGCAGCAAGTGGGAGCTTTGTGTGTCCTCCTAAGTGTGCCATTTGATTGGTAGGAAAAGGCTTGAGCGAGGTATCAAGTGGCTTATTGTGTTTTCTTTACATTGGTGTAGGCGTTTAGTTGAGGGGGAGTGGCAAGGGAAGTGCTACTGGCTCTGTGTGTACTCGGGCTAGCAGTTAGGCTACTGTGATGCTTGTTTGTGTGATGTTCTGTGTAAGGCTCAACCGAGTCCGGGTACGAGCAGGGGGTGGAGAAAGTTTTGGAACTCCATGCAAATCACGCACTTTGGTGCTTATTTTCCCTCCATGTTAAAGAACAGTAGATGTTTCAGCACCCAGGCTAATGTGCTGCATAGCTAATTACATATAAGGTCTCTAGGCCGATTGCATTGCAAATGCTAGTTATGAATAGGGATTATTTCAGCTCCTTTCCAGGACCTCAGGATCAGTGCTCCAGCCATCAATGGGTTTGACACAGGCAATTCATTTAGGGTCCACAGATCTGAGGTTCATTCTGTAATACATCCGCTGGGATTCTATCCAAGCCAGGGGCTTTGCCAGATTTCTGGGCCTGGATTGCATCTAAAGTTTCTTATAGGGTGAATGAATTGACCTCCTCTCCAGCATAATCTATAGTTTAGGCTGACAAGGTCTCGAATCTCCCAAACTTGCCTCCTCTTAGAGTGTCAAGGTGGTTCACCCAAGCTTCTGGGGCGATATAGAAATCTGGGCGAGTTAAGTCTCTGCGGCCGTCATGTGTAACCAACTGTCAAAAGAGCTTATTGTCTCTGAGACTGACTGCCTCTAAGTCCTCCCATATGTCACCCTCCCACTGGGCTTACTGGTTTGAATAGCCCTGCTATATTCCCATCTAGTCTCAGTAATGATTGTTCTTTGGTTGCTCTTTGGGGAATTTACCGGGGCCTTCTTGGCAATTTTGCATGATTCCTTGAACCACTCATTAACTCTTGGTCTCTGGGGTCCCCTTCCACTTTTGTAGTCCTTTTACAAACAGGTTGCCAATTTTTTAAATCAATTACATGCATTGTCATAATATTGTTAGGGGATAAAGCATGCCACATTTGCAATTCTTCTAATACAAACTCATAGATTCCTGTTATGGCCTCTTTGGATCTGGAAAGAACCTCCCATTTCACCTTGCATTTGTTATTACTAATCACCACAGGACTATATGGTTCAGGTGGGATTAGACTTTCCCTATTCCTTATCGGTGACATATCCCAGACTAGTACGATAGGAAAATGATCGCTATCATGGCGATCATGTACTGTCATGTCTTTTATTTCGTGCCATGCCCGAACATCCAAAAGGATGAAATCAATGTGGCTCTTATTCGCCCCTCCTGAATGGTGGCTTTTCATCAAAATCTGAAGTGACCATGGCATGGCCTGAGACCAATATATCAATAATCTGGAGGACAGTAATCTCATTTTAGGTGGTTTCCTATGCCAAGCCATGTCTTCCCTGGACCGGAAACAAGCTTCCTAGAACCGGTTTTCTGGCATTTCAGCCGTCTTCAGTCAGGCTTGCTTGAATCCAGTGGCAAAGTGAACAAGGGACTCAAGGTCTGAGCATACCCTGCCAACTTATGGCGAACAAAGCAAAAACCAAAGGAAATGATGGACGGAGTGTTGAACATTGCAAGCACTCACCCCCAGTCAACTGATCTGGGTTTAATCCATCACCGTTCTTTAGCCCCCCCTGCCACCCCAGTTCAGACATGGCCATATGCAAATCAGTCTGACCCTGTGCCTCATGGGAACAGTCCAGCCCGAACTGCCAAGCCATGTCTTCCCTGGACCGGAAACAAGCTTCCTAGGACCGGTTTCTGGCATTTCAACCGTCTTCAGCCAGGCTTGCTTGAATCCAGTGGCAAAGTGAACAAGGGACTCACGTCTGAGCATACCCTGCCAACTTATGGCGAACAAAGCAAAAACCAAAGGAAATGATGGACGGAGTGTTGAACATTGCAAGCAGTCACCACCAGTCAACTGATCTGGGTTTAATCCATCACCGTTCTTTAGCCCACTCTGTCACCCCAGTTCAGACATGGCCATATGCAAATCTGTCTGACCCTGTGCCTCATGGGAACAGTCCAGCCCGAACTGCCAAGCCATGTCTTCCCTGGACCGGAAACAAGCTTCCTAGGACCGGTTTCTGGCATTTCATCCATCTTCAGCCAGGCTTGCTTGAATCCAGTGGCAAAGTGAACAAGGGACTCACGTCTGAGCATACCCTGCCAACTTATGGCGAACAAAAGCAAAAACCAAAGGAAATGATGGACGGAGTGTTGAACATTGCAAGCACTCACCCCCAGTCAACTAATCTGGGTTAAATCCATCTCTGTTCTTTAGCCCACTCTGCCACCCCAGTTCAGACATGGCCATATGCAAATCAGTCTGACCCTGTGCCTCATGGGAACAGTCCAGCCCGAACTGCCAAGCCATGTCTTCCCTGGACCGGAAACAAGATTCCTAGGACTGGTTTCTGGCATTTCAGCCGTCTTCAACCAGGCTTGCTTGAATCCAGTTGCAAAGTGAACAAGGGACTCACGTCTGAGCATACCCTGCCAACTTATGCGAACAAAGCAAAAACCAAAGGAAATGATGGACGGAGTGTTGAACATTGCAAGCACTCACCCCCAGTCAACTGATCTGGGTTTAATCCATCACCGTTCTTTAGCCCACTCTGCCACCCCAGTTCAGACATGGCCATATGCAAATCAGTCTGACCCTGTGCCTCATGGGAACAGTCCAGCCCGAACTGCCAAGCCATGTCTTCCCTGGACCGGAAACAAGCTTCCTAGGACCGGTTTCTGGCATTTCAGCCGTCTTCAGCCAGGCTTGCTTGAATCCAGTGGCAAAGTGAACAAGGGACTCACGTCTGAGCATACCCTGCCAACTTATGGCGAACAAAGCAAAAACCAAAGGAAATGATGGACGGAGTGTTGAACATTGCAAGCACTCACCCCCAGTCAACTGATCTGGGTTTAATCCATCACCGTTCTTTAGCCCACTCTGCCACCCCAGTTCAGACATGGCCATATGCAAATCAGTCTGACCCTGTGCCTCATGGGAACAGTCCAGCCCAAAATGCCAAGCCATGTCTTCCCTGGACCGGAAACAAGCTTCCTAGGACCGGTTTCTGGCATTTCAGCCGTCTTCAGCCAGGCTTGCTTGAATCCAGTGGCAAAGTGAGCGAGGGACTCACGTCTGAGCATACCCTGCCAACCTATGGCGAACAAAGCAAAAACCAAAGGAAATGATGGATGGAGTGTTGAACATTGCAAGCACTCACCCCAATTTTTAAAGAATATTTGTAGTCTGCAAAAATCGACACTTAGAAGAAATTTCACAGAAAAACAGTCAATGGTTTCCTATGGGAGAAAATTGAGTTAGTGGTAAGTACGGTCGTAAGTACTTTTCAGGGTCAGTGCTGGGCACCAAGATTCAGCACTGGGATCTCTCCTACCCTATGGAAGAAAAGTGAGTTATCGGCTTTTAGGTAAGTACTCGACTGGCAGAGTTAAGGTTCTGTACATAGACTCAGGGGTCTCCCAGGGTCAGGTAAGTACAATTGTTACATACTCAGCGGCACAGGGGCAGCCGGGTGCAGAGTGAGTTAGGCCCAATGTTATCCTATGGGGGGCAGGGGGCCCTTGGTTGGTGGCTGCGGACTAGCAGGCCACGCGGCTGTGGGAGCTGGGCTCCTGGTCACTTGTTCAGGGCAAATGGGGAAGTAGGTAGGAGTAGCACTGCCAGGGCCACTCGGGCGGATGAGCGCAGGGTGCTTTTGAGCCTTCGGGCGGTCAATGGATTGCAATGGAAAAGCTCAAGGACGAACAAAGGCTGCAAGCTCGGGGACGAAGATTCTTCAGGTGTGACCACCACTTCGAGAGGTAAGTTGGGTAGTTGGAGGATAGGTAGGTACCCAGGAGTCTGGCAGAGGGGGCCGCAGGGACCTGGGTGCAGGGGTGCTTTTTGGTGTCGGGGAAATCTTACCCTCTGTTGATCGCGGTTGGGGGGGTCCCTGGTTCTGAGGCTGCAGGCGTCATCAGGAGCGTCGAGGTGGGTCCTTGGGTGCCGGATTCGGGGTCACAGTCGCCGGGGGGACTTCCTCGGGGTCTTTGTCCACACCTGCACAGGCCAGGCTTGGCGGGTGCAGAGTTCGCGGTTCCTGGCTGATGCCAGGGGTTAGATACTTTCTTTCAGCAGAGCCACTGCTCGTGGGAGTCCCAGATGCTCAGAGTCACAAGGTAGTCAGGTCCTCCGGGGTTTGTGAGGTTGTTGGCCACAGGAGGTGCCGGGATTTAGCAGGAGCAGGTTCAAGGGTCGACAGGCCGGTAGGGCTGGGGCCAAAGCAGTTGGTGTCTTCCTCTTCTTAGCAGCTGCACGGCAGGTCTTCTTTCTTCTTAATCTTCTTTGCTGTTTTGGAATCTGGAATCTGAGGAAGGAAGGTTCAGGGTGCCCCTCAATACTAAATTAAGGGGCGTTACAGGTAGGTAAAGGGCAGGGACTACTGGGTCCCTGTCCTGGGTTGGGTACACCCCCTATCCTGCCACTCTCCTGTTGGAGGGGGACAGTGGCCTAGTCCTGATTGGGCAGGTCTCCCCATCTTCAAGACGGCGAGAGCCCAGGGATGTTTCACCTCGCCTCCCCCACCTGAGGAGTGGGGTTGGCAGAGGCTGGCACACCCCCTGTCCTTCCTTGGGGTTACCGGCTAGTCTTCCCGGAAGAGTGGAGGTTTCGAACCGGTAGGGGCCAGTTGATGAGTACAGCAAGTGGCCTGGAGAAGCTCACAAAGGCGTCATGCCTTTGAAGCTTCCCCTGCCCATCCTAGGGGAGGAGACCTAGCACCTCGCCCAGGGTGTGCATTGTTGCAGGCCCTGGAGAGCAGGTGGCTCTCTACCCAGGGGTCCAGCAACATGTCTGCTGTGTGACAGCCTAGGCAGCCCCTCAGACAAGATGTGGATTGTAGGTTAGGTTCAGGGGGCATCTCTAAGACGCCCTCTGTCGTGATTTGTACATTAAATCCTGCACTGGCATCAGTGCGGGTTTAATGTGCTGAGAAGTCTGAAACCAAACTTCTCAGTCTTTAGTGGAGCCATTATGGTGCTGTGGCGTTCGTGTTTGACGAGCTCCCAGACCCATATACTCTTAAATGGCAGCACTGCACTTACAGTGCCCAGGACTAAACCTGGGTACTGTAGGGGCACAGGGCTCATGCTCCTGTGCCCACACCACTGGCATAGGGCACCCAGCTAGAAGGGTGGCTGACGTATGCCAGGGCAGTGTATGTTGTGGGCATGGCACACAGGGATGTGTGCCATGTCTGTTTTGTCCTTTACCCAGACACTCAGCCTGCAAGGGCAGTGTGTTTGTGTTAGGGTACTGGGCCTCTAAGGGTGGCACAATAAGCGCTGCAGCTCTTAGAGGCCTTCCCTGGTCACAAGGCACTGGGTACCATTTACAAGGGGCTGACACGTGGCCAGGGTTAGCCAATTTGGGTTTTAGTTTTTAGGGAAGGAACATAGGCCCTGGGCACATGATTAGCAGGAGTCCAGGGCACACTCAGTCAAAGTACATTCAGCAATTCAGCAAAAAGTGGGGGCATTCCATGCAAGAAAGATGGCACTTTCTCACACAATGCCAGGGTTGTGTTTGATCAAATGGCAATGCAGCACTACAACACAGCTACACAGGACAGCAGCAATTAGCCACTTTCCTCCTCCCCTGATCTTGATGAGCCGCTGCCGCCACCACCCACATGAAGGAGCTCTGTTTTCAAAAGAACCGGAAGCTGCAGAGATCACTTATTGCAAGGATGACAATTACTTGATTCATTAATTAAGCCAAGTAAATATAGCATCCAGAATCCAAGACACAGGTACTGACAATCTAATCCATCCACGTAAATGCAGCAATGATGTAGAGATCTCAAGAGCCAAAAGTCACATACCTATGGCCTGAGGACATGTGGAGCACAGAGGAAGTAAAGAGGAGGCAAAGGTATAGCAGCCATGCTCAGTGTCAACGCGGTGCGAAGGTAAGACAAGGTGGCAGCATCTAGATCAATGGCGACTGCATCAGCAGCTACGGCACCGAAGGACCACCAGGAAACTTCAGTTAGCTAGATTCTGCTCCAGCCCTCATTCCGCATGAGCTTTACGACATGAGACCAGGTCAGATCTACCCCAGTGGTTTGCTTTACAATTTTTACCAGCAACACAGCACCCCTGATGAACATAGCCTTGGCTGCAACCACCAGCTCCTACCGGTGTCAGACGCGTGTGGGCCTGGCACGGCGTGGAGGGACCCAGTCTGGGAGTCAATGCACAGCCATAAACCACCATCAGGTTTCCAAGCCATGAGCAAGGGGAATCAACCATTCTGCGGTCTCTACAGGTTCTATTATCCCTTTACTGTATAAAGCATCCAACTCTTTAACACTCTCCTTCACACCTATGGGTATATTCCTCACTTTATGACTATCTGTGCACTGCTCCCTCCTTCAAAACTATTTTGTGGACGAACCCATTCATTTTCCCTGCTTTACCGGAAAATAAGCCCAGAAATTCACTACGTAGCATTACCTGGTCTCCACTATTGTGGTTAAGGGGAATAGCAAACAGTCACCCACCCAAGTACAGATGGTCCTTTTTTCTGCTACATGGAAGTTCCCTTGGGTATCCGGTTTTTAAATTCAAACTGAACCTCTTTGAACCCTAGAATAGTGATCCTTTCTCCATTAAAAGTAACTGGGTATATGTCTGTCGGGTTTAAATGGTCACCTAACACTGCTGGGAACTTGCCCTCCCACACTGAAAGTTGCACAATTGTATATGGTGACCCAGAGTCAGCCACAATTTGTATACGTCATCCTCCTAAGTTTATATCACACCCATTTTCATTTATTAAGTCGTGTGGTATCAATTTGAATGTATAAATGTTTCTGATTGTATTTGCATATAGCAACCGGTTAGTAGTATAGTGCTTATGTATTGTATTAATTATGAAGTTATTGTAGATGTGGCAAAGAGGGGAGATGTGGTATCCAGGTTACCTGTGTATAGGTAACGGGATGCCACAGGTTCTGGAATGTGGTGGTGGAAGGTAGCCGGGAGTGCCAGTTGGAAGGGGACACTGGAGGTGTGCGGATGCTACCAGCTTGCTCTCAGATACATGTACAACTTACCTTCCTGGCCAGTGTTGTTCTTACAGTAGTGACCAGATAGGGCACAATACCAAAGTCTGATCGTGTATAAACAAAATATTCCTTTAACTGCTTTTCTGTCTCGACATCCTTACATCGCATAAACAGTGTTTTCTCTCAAAGATAGTTCAGAAAGGGGTTAATTATTTTTCTTCACCCTAATTCCTTAAATGATATTGGTCCTCCTGAAAGAATGATTTAAATTGAATAAATTCAGTCATCACTTACTTTATATGCTCCTTTCTGCAACCGTCTTACCCCAAAGTATTTTATGGAAAACAGGGTAGAACCCAGTCAGCAAAAATAATGCAACTGCTGTGCTCCATGTAAACCGCCACCTGTGTATTACCTGTATTTTAGTATTATTATTATTAGTAGTACCTTGAAGAAAAAAAAGACACCATCGAGCAAATTAGATCTTACATAAGTGTCCAATTTTCGATGGCAAAGTTATCTAGTGGGGTGTCACTCCAATATTGTATTGACTAAGTTGGAGTAAGTTCATCAACTTTTCCTCAGGAGGAGCACTGACTCCATGCCAGTCAGAATCAAAATGGAATAGTCCTATCTCCCTAGGATAATTCTGCCTAGCAAATACAGGTTTCACTACACTAAATATGACTTTAAAGGCTTCTAGGTAGTGATAATCACAAGACAAAATGTTTACTCCCTATCCTACTGAACACCAGAGAAAAAAAAAGCCTTGGCAAAGCCAATAGGTCTCGCCTATACAAGAGCTATTGGATTTTGACATCTGTTTTTTGCCATGTTGTACACCAGTGTGGCTTCTGATCAGCATGGCTAAATGTTACTGGCGTGGAGCGTCCTACAGTGGAATGGGAGAAGAATGTTATAGACTGGATTTGTTGTTGTAGGGGGATTAGAGTGTTCTAGAGGGGAGTATAGTTCAGTGGCTGAGAATGTCGTAGTGTGGAGTGGCTTAGAGTGGAGGGGGTGGAATAAGGTGGAGTGAATTGAGGCAATGGGTGGTTTGGATTGGAGTAGAATGGGTAGATTGGATCGCGGTAGAGTGGGGTAGGGTAGAGTGGGTGGATAGAAATGGGGTGAGGCGGATTGGATTGGGGTGAGGTGGATTTGATTGGAGTGGGGCATATTGTTTTGGATAGGAATGGGGCAGATTGGAGTGGGACAGATGGTTTGGATTGGAGTGGGGCAGATTGTTTTGGATTGTAGTGGGGCAGATTGTTTTGACTGAACGCTCCTACCCTCGTTTGGGCTGTGAATTCATTTCTCTTGGTCCCTGATCCCTGGGTGCTTGTTTAGACCAGGTCCAGGGCTCGATCCCATTTTGGCGGCCATCTTAGGTGGGGTCACATTGGACGACCGGTCTAGTTGCCCTATAAAAGGAGGGCTTAGCTACCAGACCGGAGATAGAGCATTCTTGAGAGGCTGCTAGTCGAGCGCTCAGTGCTTATTTTAGCTGCATTTGATTTTTCCCTTGTGTCCGATCCCCCCCTGCACCTGAACCACATTTTTAGAATCATTTTAGGAATCTTCAAAAAAACGGAATTATTTTAAAATCATCTTTAGAATTATCCTACTGAACGCTCCTACCCTCGTTTGGGCTGTGAATTCATTTCTCTTGGTCCCTGATCCCTGGGTGCTTGTTTAGACCAGGTCCAGGGCTCGATCCCATTTTGGCGGCCATCTTAGGTGGGGTCACATTGGACGACCGGTCTAGTTGCCCTATAAAAGGAGGGCTTAGCTACCAGACCGGAGATAGAGCATTCTTGAGAGGCTGCTAGTCGAGCGCTCAGTGCTTATTTTAGCTGCATTTGATTTTTCCCTTGTGTCCGATCCCCCCCTGCACCTGAACCACATTTTTAGAATCATTTTAGGAATCTTCAAAAAAACGGAATTATTTTAAAATCATCTTTAGAATTATCCTACTGAACGCTCCTACCCTCGTTTGGGCTGTGAATTCATTTCTCTTGGTCCCTGATCCCTGGGTGCTTGTTTAGACCAGGTCCAGGGCTCGATCCCATTTTGGCGGCCATCTTAGGTGGGGTCACATTGGACGACCGGTCTAGTTGCCCTATAAAAGGAGGGCTTAGCTACCAGACCGGAGATAGAGCATTCTTGAGAGGCTGCTAGTCGAGCGCTCAGTGCTTATTTTAGCTGCATTTGATTTTTCCCTTGTGTCCGATCCCCCCCTGCACCTGAACCACATTTTTAGAATCATTTTAGGAATCTTCAAAAAAACGGAATTATTTTAAAATCATCTTTAGAATTATCCTACTGAACGCTCCTACCCTCGTTTGGGCTGTGAATTCATTTCTCTTGGTCCCTGATCCCTGGGTGCTTGTTTAGACCAGGTCCAGGGCTCGATCCCATTTTGGCGGCCATCTTAGGTGGGGTCACATTGGACGACCGGTCTAGTTGCCCTATAAAAGGAGGGCTTAGCTACCAGACCGGAGATAGAGCATTCTTGAGAGGCTGCTAGTCGAGCGCTCAGTGCTTATTTTAGCTGCATTTGATTTTTCCCTTGTGTCCGATCCCCCCCTGCACCTGAACCACATTTTTAGAATCATTTTAGGAATCTTCAAAAAAACGGAATTATTTTAAAATCATCTTTAGAATTATCCTACTGAACGCTCCTACCCTCGTTTGGGCTGTGAATTCATTTCTCTTGGTCCCTGATCCCTGGGTGCTTGTTTAGACCAGGTCCAGGGCTCGATCCCATTTTGGCGGCCATCTTAGGTGGGGTCACATTGGACGACCGGTCTAGTTGCCCTATAAAAATAGCCCGTTATGGCTCCGCGCAGCGGACGCGCGCAGGGGGCGCGCCGGACTTGCGCCGGAGTTTCGCCAGAGTCAAGCCCGTCTGTGCCCGTCCGGGCCCAGACGGGACCAGGGCCATTGGTTATGCCCGACTCGAGCCCCCATCTAGCCTCTTCGGTCAGATACACGAAGGAAGAGCTTTTATCTTATAGAACACCAAAGCATGTCACATGCTGCTATACCGCTAAAGGGGGAAAACGTTTCAGGGGATGCAGAGTCTGCCAACCGGATTTAGGAGTAACTATCCCCACTACCCTGCGTCGTCTTGCCCTGCTGAATTGCAGATCCCTTCCCTGCCACGCTACGGAGATTAATTCCCTTCTCCTGGACCACAAGGTTGAAGCCTTGTTTCTCAC
Source organism: Triturus cristatus (assembly GCF_964204655.1). NCBI lineage: Eukaryota > Metazoa > Chordata > Amphibia > Caudata > Salamandridae > Triturus > Triturus cristatus. The sequence goes on from NC_140589.1 coordinate 396,926,417, forward strand.
TGAGACTTGGCTATCTGACGCCTCGGGTCCGGATGTGGTTACAGCGCTAGCGCCGGGATATTTGATCTACCATCTTGACAGAGGCGCAGGGAGGGGGGGAGGCTTGGCCATTATCTATAGGGAATCACTGGGCTGCAAAGCATGGGAGGCAGGGGTGAAAGATTGTGAGAGCTGCCAATTTTCCCTTAAATTCTCCCCTACCTGCACGTTGACAGGCCTCCTAGTTTATCGTCCACCTGGGAGTGTGGGGGAGTTTACATCTTCGCTTATGGAAACTACCACTCTCCTGGCCTCAGCTTCGTCCAACTTTATTCTGTTGGGAGATCTCAACTGCCATTTTGATGAGGCAACTGACCCAATGGCAACTAATTTAATGAGCGAGCTGACCGCCCTGGAGATGAATTTGATAAACACCGGGCCCACACATGTTAAAGGGCACCTTTTGGACCCCTTTTTTACGAACATGAGGGGTTTATTAGCTATGCCCCCTCTCGTTCTTCCCTGGTCTGACCATTCACTGATCATGGCAAACTGGGAGGTAAAGGAAGATGATACCCTCCCGTCCAGGAAATTTAGAATAGACAGGGCATGGTCAAGGCTCCCGGTAGAGGCCTGGAATGCCCGGTTGGAGGGCTCCCAGCCTGAGAAAGGTCAGGATCCAGTGACTGCAGACGCTATGATGAGGAACTGGCTGACCAACGCAGTGGACCATGTGCTTCCACTCAAGAAGATGCTTATTAGGGATAAGAGAGTGGGGTCTGCCCCATGGTACTCCCCAGAGCTTAGAACCCTGAGAAAGAACTGTAAACGGGTGGAGAGACTATGGAGGAAGAACCCAGAGACAGAGAGCAGGGAAAAATACCGTAGGGAATTAAGGACGTATAAACTTGCTATACGCGCAGCAAAGGCCTCCTTTTTTGGGGAGAGAGTGAGTCATGCTGCGTCCTCATCCAGGGAAGCCTTTCTAGTGATGAAGGAGCTTCTTAAACCACAGGATCCCATTCTTGTCCACGACAGACCACAGGAAAAATGTCTGGAATTGGCCACTTACTTCAAAAATAAAATTGACACCATTATTAGTTCTCTCCCTCCGGTGATGGGAACCCCGACTTCGTCTGAAGACTTAAGTATGTCGGAAAATTTATTGACGTCTTTTGGCCCCGTAACCTCAGGCGAAGTACTGAAGGTCCTCGGGAGCTTGAAGAGTGGCTCGCCTCAAGACCCAGTCCCAATGCGGTATTTAAAGCAGGCTGCCCCATCGATAGGAGAGCCTTTGACCGATTTGGTCAATCTCTCCTTCGCTCATGGCACGGTACCGCCAGACTGGAAGAGCGCAGTCGTTAAAGCGCTTCTGAAGAAGCCTGGCTTAGATCCACAGAACTTAGCCAATTTCAGGCCCATCTCCTTGCTACCAGGGATTAGTAAGGTTGCCGAGAAACTGGTTAACCGCCAACTGTCCAACTTTCTCGAGGAGAATGGTCGGTTGAGAGACTCCCAGACGGGATTCCGACCGGGTCATGGAACCGACACGGCCCTGCTAGCAGTTGTAGAGGAGGCCAGAAGCACTTTGGATACAGGGGGGTCAGTGGCAGTGATCCTCCTGGACCTAAGTGCGGCCTTCGATACTGTCAACCATGGAGTGTTGACACAACGCCTAGCAGAGACAGGAGTCACAGGAGCGGCCCTGGAATGGCTGGCCTCTTTTCTGGAGGGGCGTACCTTCGAGGTTTGGGAAGGCAACGCAAAATCTCCTCCCTTTCCACTTCACTGTGGGGTGCCTCAGGGCTCATCCCTAAGCCCCACGTTATTTAACGTGTATATGGCACCCCTTGAGGGTGTGGTGTCTCCGTTTGGCTTTAAGACCATAAGCTATGCGGATGACACTCAGCTAGTGGTGGGTCTGACACAGCTGGAGAAGCAGCCTGAAACGCTCCATTCATGCTTAAGAGAGGTGTTTGACTGGATGACCAGGTCATCGCTCAAATTGAACGGCTCAAAAACTGAGCTGATGATCTTGGGCCACTCAAACTTCGCCCTCTCGCCGAGCAGCTGGCCCAACTGTATGGGCACTCCGCCTGACCCAAAGAAGGAAATTAAGAGCCTGGGGGTCTGGCTGGAGCCTGATCTGTCCTTTAGGACACACGCCAAGAAGATCGCTGGCGTGTGTTATGGACTGCTCCGCTCGGCCCGTAAGGTTCTCCCCCTCTTACCGGAACTCTCCCGGAAGCTGTTAGTCCAAGGTCTAATCATCTCACGCCTGGACTACAGTAATGCACTCTTTCTCGGAGCACCGGAATCAACGTTCAAAATCCTGCAACAAGTGCAGAACGCGGCAGCCAGGCTGCTGCGGAACGTTCCGGCCAGGCAATCAGCCAGGCCCGCTCTAAAGGCACTCCATTGGCTCCCGGTCAAAGAGAGAGTGACCTTCAAAGCCCTCTGTATTGCTCACAAGAGCATTCAGGGGAAAGGACCTGCTATTCTGAAGGACATGATTCGGCCCTATAAGCCCACCAGAGCCTTACGCTCCGATAATAAACACCTCCTTCAGATAAAGAGAATTAGGAGAGCCCGTTCAGGTGGCAGGAGCTTTTCCATCCATACTGCACACGCCTGGAACTCCCTCCCACTCTCACTACGCTCTGAACCAAACCTGCTCAGGTTCAGGAAACATTTGAAAACTTATCTATTTCCAGAATAATTCTAAATCTGTTCTGCTTCACACAGGCAGCTTGCTCTGATTCTCTATAAGCGCTGGGATGCCTCTGGGTAACCGTGCGCGGTACAAAATTCGTTAATAATAATAATAATAATAATTTGGATTGGAGTGGATGGTTTGGGAAGGGAGTGTGATGGATTGGAGTGAGGTAGATTGGCTTGGATTGGTGTGGGGTGGGGTGGATTGTGGTAGATTGGAGTGGCGTGAATTTGGATGGAGTGGGTGGATTGAGGTGAGGGGGATTGGTTTGGGGTGGATTGGATTGGAATGGAATGGAGTAGTTGAATTGGGTTGGAGTGGGTGGATTAGGGTGAGGGGGACTGGACTGGAGTGGATTGGAGTTGGGCAGATTGTTTTGCATTGGAGTGGGATGGATTAGAGTGGGGCCGACTGTTTTGGAGTGGAGTTGGGCAGATTCGAGTGGGCAAAATGGAGGGGGCAGACTGTTTTGGATTGGAGTTGGGCAGATTGGTGTGTATTGTAGTGGGGCAGATTCTTTTGGTTTGTAGTGGGGCAGACGGTTTTGGATTGGAGTGGGGCAGACTGTTTTGGATTGAAGTGGGGCAGATTGGAGTGGGGCAGTTTGTTTTGGATTGGAGTGGGTCCGATTGTTTTGGATTGGAGTAGGGCCAATTGGGATTGAGTGGGGCCAATTGTTTTGGATTGGAGCAGGCAGACTGTTTTGGATTGGAGCACGGAAGATTGAAGTGAAGCAGATTGTTGTTGATTGTGTGGGGCAGATTGGTTTGGAGTGGAGTGGGGCAGATTGGTTTGGATTGGAGTGGGCTAGATTGTTTTGGATTTAGTGGGGCACACTGTTTTGGATTGGAGTAGGGCCAATTGTTTGGGATTGAGTGGGGCCAATTGTTTTGGATTGGAGCAGGCAGACTGTTTTGGATTGGAGCGCGGAAGATTGGAGTGAAGCAGATTGTTGTTGATTGAGTGGGGCAGATTGGTTTGGAGTGGAGTGGGGCAGATTGGTTTGGATTGGAGTGGGCTAGATTGTTTTGGACTTTGTGGGGCACACTGTTTTGGATTGGAGCGGGCAGATTGTTTTGGATTGGAGTTGGGCAAAGTGGGGTGGGTTGGGAGGATTGGAGTGTGATGGACTGGAATGGATTGGGTGAGTGGTTTGGATTGGAGTGGGTTGGATTGGTCTGGGGTGGATTGGATTGTGAGGAGGCGGATTGGTGTGGGGTGGATTGGCGTGGGGCGGATTGGCGCAGGGCGGATTGGAGTGTACTGCACAAATGTGTTAAAGAACCATTTCAGAAGACACATAAGAAACAATGTCGCTTTTCCAACAAGGTAATCCTCATCTTTTGAGAAAAGTGTCCACAAACCGAAACAAAAGAAAACATGAGCGCGAAGTGAGAAAAAAAGACTTGGCAAAATAAAAGAAAGTAAACTATAGAAAATAAATCTTTGCAATTTTGTTTGTCCTGGTGGGCATGTTTGTCACACACTTTCCGTTGCAGGGCACTAAAAGTAAAAAATAAAAAAACATAGTACCACAATGACGTTGGAAGCAGCGGATGGGCACTGATTACGTTGAATTAATACGTGCTTGGTCCTTGCTCTACAGAAAGGAACTGAAATAATGTTAGGCATGCCTTAATAAATGATTAGGCTGTAAAGAAGAGTGCCATGCAAGCCAACAAATGGTAAGCAATGGGCAGGCTCCATACCCTTTTTGTTAACAATGTCACACAGGTGAGACACGTGCAGGCTCGACCCTAAAAAATAAGTTTACCTCAGGAAGGGAAGCCTGTTTTTAGAATTTTGGAGCCAGGTGGCCTACTCATTCATTTATGGGAGTTGCAGTATGTACTCATAAGGTATGCAGCGAAGTTAAATTGTTTCCCGTTATAGTCATAAGTATACTGTATTACCATCGTATTGTCTCGCATATTGTTAGTTCCCAACAAATAGTGTCTATTCTGTTTCCTTTAGCATTGGACAAGGCCAACCATCAGTTGTATAAAGCTTAAATAGGTGCTCTGAGTATGTGAGCTGGAGAGCAATACATATAGATGTATGCTCATGAGCAGTATAAGCCTGCCCGCTGTTTTCTAGTCTCAGAACTAGGTGGTGGCAGTATTGGCAGCTTGTTATTGGAAAGATCATATAGGATTTCCACAAGATCAGTATTTTATAATGTGATCTTAATGCATATGAAATATTGTCCGCCTCGTCTAAGTATAAATGTTGCAAGCATTTTCCCTGTGAAATTGGTTTAGATATTTAAAAAAAAGTAGTACACTCTGAAATAGCATAAAACATTCATTACATTTGTAAAATTTCTTAGTAAAAAAGTAGAACAGATAAACTGTGTTGCCAACTCTTAGGTACGTATTAGGTTTAAACATGTAGTGTAGTTTTACTGCATTTGTAGAATGTCCAGTTTGTTTTTCTGAACTTATTCATGCCTTTTTTCCAGGATCCAGGTCATCCCTGTACTGCTAATGACCCAGACAGCTGCTTCATGCCGGTTTCTCCTCAGCACTTCATCGATCTCTTCAAGTTTTAATTTGAATTAATTGTTTTTTCAAGTTTTATTTAAATTAATTGTTTTTTTTTTTCCCTTTTCGGTGTTTGGAACGATTACAGGTTAAGGAAGCAACAATGTTCCAATAATATGTGCTATCTGCGCAAAAGCAAGCATTTTGATTATTTGTCACTGAGATGTTTGCTGTATAATGATAAAATTAGAAGTGTGATCATAACTCTGTAGACGCAGTATTGATTAGTGTGGACAAGACAGCCTACATGTCATTGAGACTGAGAATACTATGGGGACTATTTAGAGTTTGGTTGATACGAGACATCTGCAAAAGTTAGTGGATGTCCCTTTTGCCTTATTTAAAATCTATAGCCACGCATACTATTGAAATAGTGATGGACAGACAGCGTCAACTTTTGGAGAATATCCAACATCCACAAGACTTTAAAAGACCCTTTAACAATAAATGTATAGCATTTCTGTCATGAAACTAGAATGTTGTTCTTCAGTCTTCGGTGACTTCGATCTTGAAAGTTTCTTTGTAAAAGTGTATGGATTATTTGAAGCCATGTACTTTAGTTCTGTTTGTTTCATGTAGCTCTCATACAGACACTATACATTGGTACATAAAACATTTATTGTGACTATAATTTATCGAGTCGATACACCTCTTGAGACAGTTTTGAGAAGGATCTATTGAAAAGTAATAGTCATTTTTTTGTTACAACACAAAAAATAATTGATAACATGGAAATGGAACATTGTAAAGTATTAGTGGAATCTATTTTTCTGGCAAAATTTAGATGGGGAAGGTAAAAAATTATTTTCTGCAAAACGGTTGTTATTGTAATTCCCTATACCCCACTTAAGTCGGTCTTCTGTTTGAATAAAAGATGGTCTTATTGGCAGATGAGAGACTGAACCTATGCAAAGCAATATCTTTTGTGTTATCCTGCACTCCCAGTACATAGTAAAGGTTGCCGATAGTTGAGCAGGATTATTTCACCATTGCTGCAGGCCACACATTTTGACAATGTTAAGAATTACATTTGCTTTAGGCATGGAGGGCCCGATTTATCATAGTACTGCATCGTTCCTGCATCATGCATGGTGTTGCAAGGGAATGCAATGCTTGAGTCCGCATTACCAAGCAACACAAGACCACCTTGCAGGGCCCTTCTTTGCATGGTAAATCTGGAGTAACGCAAGGCAGCCCAAGTCGCTGACACTTTCCTGGGAGTGCATTCCAAGGGTGGAGCGTAAGTGTTCCCACGCATCCATCAATGGATTTTGGTACATTCCCAGGTTTACCAGTCTTGGTAAATTAGTGAATGTGTCCAAATGCTACGCCTTCACAGTGTCGACGCATTTCTTTTTTTCTCCTCATTGTGTCCTCTTTCGAAGTGTGCTGCACTGTGCAGCCCACTTAGAGAGAGGAAAACGCCTTAGAGGATTGTTTTTGAACAGGAAGGTGTTCCTTCCTCTACAAAAACAATGCAGGCACCCTTTTATCATAACGCAAGGGTGCCTGCATTGACGCCAGACAGCAGATTGTGCATCAGCGCCGGCAGATCACCCTCTCCATTTCACGCAGCACTTTGTCTTGCTGCATTGCGTTTTGTGAATGATTGATAAATCTGGCCCGATTGCCTTTACTGAACTTTTAGTGACAAAACAATACTTTGTGTTTACTGTTGGATATTTCTAACTGCATATTCCTCACCTTAAAATTATCCTCAGACGCCACACAGCATCGGGAGAATTTTGTCTGCAATGATCCCGCATGGTGATCGGTGGCCCATGTGGCGACTCTTTTCTCCCTGGAAGTGACAGAGTGGAGCACATATGTGTCACCCCTGCACATGGATGCCAGTTCCTTTCTTTCAACACTCTTCACCATGAATCTGGATCCCCCCCCCCGCCCCCCCCCCACTGTCATGACTGCAGGAAGCAGATGTTGATGACAGACCAGGAAAATGTGTGCTTTTGGTGCCTGGACTCTAAAATTGTGTGCTAAATCCGCCCTCTTGCACCTGAAGGCAATTCAGGATAGGAGGCAAATCTCTTAATATGAGGTTGCAGTTGAAAAATAGAATACACACCAAAATGTAACGCTGTTTGTGATCCTGTTTCAAGTGTTGGTCCCATTCAAAGTACCTTTCCCCCTTGAAGTCTTGCAGAAAGTCAAGGATGTGTCATAATTGCAAGAAGGCTAAGTGGTACTAAGCCTCCTCCCAACCCAATTGAGTTAGAAGGCACAATAGAGTCAATGAAAGGGTCTGCTGACTCTGATCCAGTCCTGCAGTGGGCCCCGGCATGCTCTCATTTCCCAAGATCATCATCAACCATGCAGCACACTGTGAACTTCAAGGAGGTCATGCTGCAGCTTTTCCAGACCGTCTGGCCCCACAGAGCCATGAGGGTCTCTGGTTGGGTGTTCGTGGGCAGGCCCTTACTTCCTAAACTATTCTGTGGGACTTGTGCCCAATACTTTTACTCCAGCCGAGGGTCCATGCCAATCCTTTCCACGCCAATGCCGACTTTGCTGGCCCAAGCCCGAGTTGCCAGTAGCTCATTCCAGGCCTGTCTCATGCTATAAGATCACAAAGGCACAACCAGATTCTGAGCTCAACCTATGCCACTACTATCAGAGGCTGGCAACCTTATTTTGATCAACTGGCGTGGATCAGTGTTTGCAAAATGTTCCCCATGATTCTTACGGCAAAGAAATGAACAACCTGTTGCAAAGAAGTGCAAAGAAGTGAACAACCAGCTCCCCCACCACCCAATATTCTGATGATGACCTATGCCCATATTTACAAAATGACAGTGGACTAGATAAATCCTGAACAGAGGCCGATACTGAACTTTTGTACACTGAATGACTTCCTGTGAAAAAACTATTTCAAAATGCTTACCCTGTCCCAGATACTTTTTGCTCTCTACTCATGAGGCTTCATAGTGTCCCAGGACTGTCAAGAACATATTTTCATATACCTATCCTACAGTCCCCTAGGTATTATCTGAGGTTTCAGTGGGATTGGAAGACATCCAATTTGCTGTGTTCCCTTCAGCTTTACCTTGGTCCCTTGTGTGTTCACAAAAATGATTGCGGTGGTCACTGGCCACCTTTGCAAGTCGGGATACATGTGATCCAGTACTTTGACGGCTAGCTTCTCAACGCAGGCTCAGGGCAGTCAGCCATAGATCACCCCATACTCCTTCCATCTTTGAGGTTTTCCATCAATGAGCTAAAGTGTCACTGGGATTCCCTTCATTGGGGCTGTACTAGTAACGTTCAAGACTTTTCCACCACCACAGCGAGCTGGAACATTTCGAATATGATCCAGAAGTTTCTAGAATTCCTAACCTTGTGCATACTCTTCGTTTCGAATGTCAGGTGGCATTTGCAGGTCCTGCAGTGGAACCTTAGATTTCAGTGCACCCAGCATCATGGCTGCCTCTCCAACTCATCCAGGTCTCATAAGAGAAGGCAGATAAATGCCAACCTGACCAGGGGCAAGCCACTTTCTGTTCCCTATCCAGACTTCACAGTTGTGACATAGCTGTGTTGGGAGAGTCACCTGAACGAGGTGTAGTTCAAAGGCATCTGGTCTCAAGCTAAGAGCCAGCTTCACATCAATCTTTCAATCAATCTATCAGGAGGTTTATAGAGCGCGCTACTCACCTGTGAGGGTCTCTAGGAGTGTGGGGGGGGGGGGGGTTTAGGCAATTCCAGCTCAGTCGAAGAGCAAGGTCTTGAGGTCCTTCCTGAAAATGTGCAGGTTCAGGGAGCGTCTGATGCGGACTGGAAGCTCGTTCCAGGTCTTGGCTGCGATGTAGGAGAAGACCCTTCCTCCTGCTCTGCTTCTGCGGATGCGGGGGATCTCTGCTAGGGAGAGGTGGGCGGATCGGAGATTTCTTTTGGGTGCGTGGAAACAGACTATCGTTGAGGTAACTGGGTCCGATGTTGTGGAGGGCTTTGTAGGTGTGGGGAAGAAGCTTGAAGGTTATTCTCTTATCGACGAGAAGCCAGTGTAGGTCTCAAAGGTGTTGGGTCATGCGTTCATGCCGTGGGGTCCCGAGGATGAGTCTGGCCGCGGCATTCTGGATGGTTTGGAGCTTGTGTAGAAGGGTCCTGTTGACACCGGCGTAGAGGGCATTTCCGTAGTTCAGTCTGCTGGTTATGAGTGCATGGGTGACGGTTTTTCGGTGTTGGGGGGATCCATTTGAAGGTGTTTCGGAGGATGCAGAGGCAGTTGATGCTGGTGGAGGCGACGGCATTGATCTGGTGAGGGAGGAGTAAAGGTTGATGCCGAGGTTCCGAGCATGGTCTGTCGGGGTTGGTGGACTCCCGAGGGCGGAGGGCCACCATGTGTCGTCCAAGGCAGAGGTTGAGGGTCCCAGGATGAGGACCTCTGTTTTCTCAGTGTTGAGCTTCAGGCATCTGTCCTTCATCCAGGCCGCGACGTCCCTTATTCCTTCCACGAAGCTGAGCCTGGTGTCTTCGCGAACCTTTTAGAGGGAGAGGATGAGCTGGGTGTCATCGGCGTAGGATACAATGTTGAGCTCATGCTGGCTGATGATGGGGGCAAGTGTGGGGCTGAGCGATGATCCCTGTGGTACTCCGCAGTTGATCTCTGTGGGTTCGGAGATGAAAGGGGGGAGTCTGATCCTCTGGGTTCTGCCAAAGAGAAAGGATCGGATCCAGTTGAGGGCAGTTCCTTGTATCCCGGCGTCGTGCAGTCTGGCTGCGAGGGTGTGGTGTGAGACGGTGTCGAAGGCTGCGGAGAGGTATAGTAGGATGAAGGCTGCGGTGTGTCCCTGGTAGAGTAGCATGCGGATGTCGTCAGTGGCGGCGAGGAGGGCGGTCTCTGTGCTGTGGTTGCTGCGGAATCCGGACTCGGAATAAAAAAACACTCAGGAGGTCAACAATTACCGCGTTGTGGCACGCAGGGCAGACAGCAGCCTAGAACACCCAGGCTGGGGGCTCACCGGTGACGTCGGGAGCAGAAGAGCTGCCAGGGAGAGTGCAGGCCTTTGACCGAGGTCAAGGTGTTTTGAAATTTTGGACTGAAAGCCGCCCTGTCGTACATTAAGGGTAAGCTGGTGTAAGTCCTAACAGACAACGTGACTGCTATGTTGTACTATAAAAGGTAGGGCAGAGTAGGTTCCAGAGTCTTGTGCTAGAAGACCCCACACCTATGGAGGTGACTGGACCAGCAGAATATCTTTCTAGTAGCCAACTCATATGTCTCTGAATAACAGAGCAGAAAAACTTATATGTCAGCTGACCGATCATGAGTGGCATCATTTCCCTCCGGTGGTAAGGGGTATCTTCAACCATTGTGGTGTACTCTGGTTAGTTCTACTGGTGAAAACAGAATCAACTTTACTGTGCTTTGGAGTTTTTCCAGGCATTCCAACTGTGATGGGGCACAGGTCTCCTGTACACGGTTCTGCACCTGCCTCAAGTTCTAAGGAAAGTCAGGTTAGACCGGGCCCAAGTAATTTGAATAGCCCCGGCTTAGACCAGGAGAGTATGTGTAGGGTTTTGCAGGATATAGCAGTCACAGACTTGATAGAGTAAGTTTCAGGATGCTTTATTACAAGTACGATACAGAAAATTATTCAGAAAAGTATTTCTTTATCCTCTTCTTGATTGGCTGATATCGGGTTTCACCACAGATGCCACTGTCTCCTCCCACCTCGTCCCCAGAGCCGGGCACGCACCTGTGCAAGCCACGCTCCTCCTGGAACGTTGGCCTTCTCCCTGGTCCTTGCCAGTCCTTCATCCTCATCTCCGGAATCCCGCTTTGGTTTCTCCAATACTGTAAGTAGTACCTTTGGAAGTCTTTCTGTCGGGATTGGGTGCTCTTCTTCATTGGCATCCTTTCTTTTCACTATGTCCTTGACTTCCCTGGGGTCTGTTGCTTCCTGTTCGAGTCTCTAGTTCCGTCTTTGTCGTAGTTCAAATGACCAGGAAACAGCGACAAGTTAAAGGGGCCAGAACTCTCGTAATCATTGTACTGCTGGTCACCGTATGACAAATACAGTTCCGCCTCTTGAGTATTTCTGAAGGTAGGATGTAAATAAAGAAGAGGTTTGGGCAGATAAGGAATAGACCATTCCTCTTCCATGTCGTCTGGGGCTCTTTCTGTCGGTCATAACTTGTGACAGTATGGTACCCAGAACTGCTGAGCGTGAGCATTCGTCCTTTGATACAGTTACCACTTCATGAGGACCTCCTGTCTCAGCAAATGAGGCTCCTGCACCCACGACTCTGCAATCTACAAGTCTACACTTGGGGCTGAAAGAAGTTTGTTGTCTGGTGTGTTCATCATAGCAACCCTCTACAGGCCAAACTTTCAAGTGTGATTGTTATATCCTTAGTGCCACAAGGCCTGGTGTGGGTACAGTTGAGGTTATCTGTCAGCCCTCTTGGCCTTCTATTCTTACCTGATCAACATCTCTATTTAAATGATCCGTAGTAATGCATTTAATCATTTTGTTCACTGTGTCTGTGACACTCAAAACAGTCTTCCTAATTTCCTGTGAGCACCTCATGCGTGAACTGCAGACGCTCTCAGTACAACCACCCAGTAGTGCCTTCTTTCTGTACAGGTTAGTGCTTAGAACCCGATTGGCCTTCTTGCCCAAAGTTGTGGAGAATTTCCATGATGGCAATCCATCACTCTGCCAAGGTATTTCTCTCTGCCTTCCCCTTTGAAGGAGACACTTACCCCTAAAAGGGCTTTGAGCATTTAAACTGACTGCACAAGGGATCATCATGCAAATGAGCATCTCTTTGTAGGGTTTTCTGGAGCGAAGATGGTGCAGATAAGGCGATTTTGAAGATAGTCCTATGAATTACAATCTGCTGTGCGCTGGTCAAGAAGTGGCCTTGAATGCCTGTGGGCTCATTTCACTAGGGCCAAGGCTACTACAATGGCATTGTCAAGTGGGGTGCTGTTCTGGACATATGCCAGGCTGCAATGTGCATGCTGGTGCACACCTTCAGGAAACAGTACTGTCTTGCCAGCCAGGTCTGAGAGGAGGGCCATTTGGCCCACCTGGTCCTGCCAGACTTTCTGATCTAATTTTACTCCCTATACCCTCCTACTTTGGAAAGTACTGCTATGGTATCCAGTCTTCAGAATAGATGCCCTAAGAAGAAGTATAGCTACAAGAAGAACAATTTACTTACATTAGTCTATGTAGCGGACACTTCATCTAACCGCAGCCCTCCTACCTCCCTGTACTGTGCAGTGGACTCCTGTTCATCATTAAAAGGTTTTGGCACACGGTCACCTGCAATTTTCCCTAGTGCTAAGGGTGCGAAAAAACAAAGATTAAGTATCTGACGTCAGTGTGCAGGTTTGGTGCTGATGCTGCTTTGCTCCTCACTTCTAAAGCGAGACAGTCACTATGGAACCACATGATGTCCCCTCTCTGTCCATGTGAGAATTGCTGAGAACATTCTCCAGATTCAGCCAGGTGCCCGTGGTTATTCTTAAGGAGAGGACTCTCCCATTAGATAACCGTATCCAACAAAAAAAAAACGGCAAGTAAGTAACTTGTTTGTTATGAACTACCTCAAAATATTGGCTTGTGCTCAAAGTAGCTTAAGTTGAACACTACTTTCTTATTGCTGCTTGTTTGCATAAATGCTTGTTGTGGGGGTGTGCTACAACGGACAATTTTTTGTCCCAGGTGTTTTGCTAAATGAATACAAAGATAAATCATCTGCAGAGGTAGTCCCATTGTTTACACCTGTCAACCTCTCTGTTCTCTAGTACACCATCTGCACATTGAGGTTTTTTCTGCCAAATGTCTAGGTCTAATTTTCTATTTAGAACACTTTTGCAAATTGTAGACATTTGTATGAAGTGCCTCCAGATCTTTCAACATCAATATTCGGTATTTGATTTATTTCAGGATTTTCTTAGCAGAAAATATAATTGTCTGTTAAAGCACTATATACGGATTGCATATAATAATGTGCATTAAACCTGGGCCTTTAGTCATTATTGCTATTTCATGCAACAAAGTGGGCTGCTATCATTACAATACTTTTCTACAGAAAGTAATGAAACATGGATTTATTTTATTCGATGTAATTGTTTGAATGTCAGTAGATAAGTATTTTATACATAAAAGATAAAAACCATAGGAGACCCGAATAGAGCCAAAAAGTGTGCAGCACATCATTCCTGCCATTTGTAAATGAAATATAATTAAAAAAGTGAAAACCTATGTATAATATATAATGTTATCACTAAGGGCAGCAATCAGATAAAATAACAGCGAAATAAAATTGTTTAGGGCTATAAAAGGTTACCGTTCAAGTCTGATCTAAGGAAAGACAGAGAAGGCATTGTTTGCACTGATGTGTTGCAGGCAGCAGTTTATAGAGTTTGAAGTAATGGTACATTTTGCTGAAAATACACTTTGTATACTGTTCGTGGCAAACTGATTCATTAGGCCATGATGACAATGTAAACTGATAGCCAAACGTTTGCTGGAGTTTCCTCTATGTTTTCCTATATGAATTACAATTATTAGTATTTACTGTGAATTCTATTGACTGTTGTTTCCACCTTTTCATGATTTGTATGAATGTATTCCGTTTTACAGATAAAAATCTGAAATGTAATCTTAACAAGACTGTTTTAAATCTAAAGTTGTACTATTAAATACATCGTATTAGGTGATTATACTCGATTTTTTATGGACTTAAATGTGACCCCAAAACATTCCTTTTCAAGTCATACTTCTACTATAACAGGTTTCTCAAAACTGTATACTCTGCATCTTTTGTACTTATAAAGAGAAAACATGCTTCTTTGCCAACCACATATTTTATATTTGCATTCTGGCTATAGCACTAGTGTTAAACAATAATCTCGCCAAAAACAAGTCTTGTATAGGGTACCACCTTCTGCTTGGAGGAAGCCTCAAGATGATCTTAATGAAGTCTTAGAAGAAAATCCGCCTTTTCTCTGTGGAAATGCAGATTTCTTACCTTTTGCTCACCACTGTTTTTGCTGGCTTTAGAACTCTGGGGCGTATGTTTGGGAGGCTAGTGCTGCCGGAGCGCAAGCCTCTCAATCATATCTATGAGACAACGCAAAGCCACTTAGCATGACCTCCTAGATATGGAGTAAGACAAAGCAGCGCAAGTCTCTGCTTTGCTAGGGAGGTGTTCCATGGGTGTTGTGGTGGGCTTTCCCACACAATACCCGTGGATTCGGACGCTGCCCCAGATTTAATTAATCATGTAAACCTGGGGCAGCGCCAAAATCTTACACCTCCCCAGAGCAGGCGTAATGAGGAGAAATATTTTTATTTCTCCGCGTTTTCTCCTCTTTCCATGTGTGCTGCATTCTGCAGCACATATAGGAAGAGGAAACAGCCTCTCTGGATTGTTTTTGTACAGGAAGGAACCCCTGGTGCAAGGGTGCCTGCGTTGGCGCTAGGCAGCAAATTGTGCGCCAACGCAAGGACAAGAATACACTAATTCATAAATACGGTGCATTCCTGCCCTTTCACATTGGTGTAGGGCAGCACAGCAAGAAGACTTGCGGTGCTGCCCTATGCAAATTTACCGTAAATGAGGGCCTTTGTGCGCTTTACCCCCGATAACCAGGAGTAGTGTTCCTGTACTCCTCCTTTAAACATGGTTGAATTGGCTAATTTCTAGTTGGCAAATTTAACTTGCTTGCAAGTCCCAAGTGTATGGTGTGGAAAGTGCAGCCAGGGCTTGGATGTTAAATGTCACTTGTGGACAACAGCACCTACTGTGCCATCTACTACAGTAGCAGGGCAAACATGACTTCAGGTTAACCTTTAAAGATTCACTGCTGCAGTGTAAAACCTGCAGTGCCACCTGTTAAAATAACCCTTTTTGGCAAGTGAAAACCCCCCTTTTAGATATTAGTAAGTCACCCCTATGTAAGCCTTGTAGCCCACAAGGTAGGTTGCATGCTATTTAAAGATGATCTGTGTAGAAAATGTAGGTCACCATTCCCCTAAAGTAAGAATTCCCTAATAGCTATTTTGACCATAAGAAGACACTGGCTGGACCATAGCCAAACAAAGAATTCTGCTCCGGTCGTGTGTAGTTAATGTACACGCCATGGGGGCAGAATTCTTTGTTTGGGAAAGATACGGACTAGCGATCGGTGTATTTATGATAAGAATAGACTGCACTTGGATAGTGCATAAACAGGCTAGGACAATATTGTGGTTTGGGAAATCCTATCAGCTGAACTATCATTGTATGCAGTCTGCATTTAAATTAAGCCCTGATAAAGTCGTGATTAAGACAAAACATGTGTAGGCTAATGCAAAGTGGAATAAAACACTCAAAGAGCAAGATTGAACACAATGTTTGAAGATTTAACCATAGTGCAACGTATTCGTAAAGACTTTGCATATAATGATACGGAGTGGATCGTACGATCCACAGGTATCCCCATTCCTCAGATGATATGATCCTATACCTGAACGACCTATAGACTGGGCTGGGCTGGAAGGGATAGCTCAATTACTAAACAATTTTGGAAAACTTTCCGGTCTCTGTATAAATGTTGATAAGTCCTGCACTTTTTGTTTTACTGTCACCCATATAGCCACTACACTGTGGTTTGGTAACACGAATCTTCAGGTGGTGACCCATACATTCCTCTTTCTTGAGATTCATGTCTATCGTGAAACACTGGACTTACTCGATGGCAACCTTATGCTAGTGATTAACTTACTTAAATCCCAGGTGGCTTTCTGAACTACTTTGCCCCTATCCGTGGCAGGCCGTCTAGCCATGGCAAAGATGGTTATGTTACCATGCCTCCTGTGTTACTTCACAAACCTACCAGTAGTGGTGCCGGTGGTCAGGTTGTTAAATGCAATGCTGGTGGAGCTCGCCAGGTGGGAGGGGGTGGTAGATGGGGGGGGGGGGGGAGTTTAGCTGACGCAGGGTAAGCTTATGTAAATTGCAGCTGCTGACGTACAGGGGTGGCATTGGGGCTCCTGACTTTAAGGCCTACTGTCTAGGACAGCTGCAATGGCTGTCCTATTGGTTGGCTGGGCACAATCTACCAGAAAGACTAAAATGGCTGTCCTATTGGTTGGCTGGGTACAATCTACCGGAGATAGGCTACACAGCGGAGCAGATAGATCAGGGTGAATCCCACAGATTAGTATGTCCAGGTGCAACCTTACCACAAACAAGTTCTCTTTCATTGCGTGTAACACTGGCTTATTGGAAATTAACACTGAGATACACTGCTTCCAGTCCACTTTTCATACCAAATATCCCACTGCGCGGTCTCCCTTCATCATCTGGCACATTGACAACATGCAGGTTGGGTCATTGAGACCGTGGGCTTGTTGTTTCTGGATGGCACGCTGACTTCATGCACACACATGGGCTCCATGAATCTCTATTTTTTGTTGTTTTTTAAACATGGCAACATACTCCGCATTATACGGCAGCATTGGGCACCAGATGAGAAAGAGCCCATCAAGCATGCGCCACTTCACGCGTTGCATACCATGAGACACGGCAGACATCTAATGAGATAGCTCGATCGTGGGCTCAAGACACCTCTCATTTCCTTAAAAACCAAATGAGTGACAGGCTTAATTAAAAAAAAATATCTGATGGAGACTGGACCTGCTTATTGAAATACCCCAAGAAAGTCTCAAGTAATTTGAGATTTAAATGTATTCAATTCTTCATATTAGAGCGTATTTAACACTACATAAAATAAAATGTTCGCTACTGCCTGTTCCACATGTACTTGTTGTTAGGCTTTAGATGCAGACCTCCTACAGAGAGGTTATGGACTTGTCTGCCTATTGTGAAGTTATCTCAGCAGGACTATCAGAACTAACAGGCTTAGACTAATGGATTACAGCTGCTCAATGTCTCTTGGGTTTGCATTCCTTGCAGAGGAGCTCCAAGGTGATCATATGTTTTGCCGACCTGGCCCTGCTGCTGGCAAAAAGGCTCATAATGAGGGACTTGAAATTCCTGAAGGCTCCACAGGTGGATCAATGGCAAGAGGAGGTGACACACTGGGGACTTGCGGAAATCAAGCTCTACGGCTGTAGGAGTATTGGGGTCTCTGCAGAGAACCCATATTGCTTGAATAGGATGCCCTATTGGAGGGATTTAAGGTGCAAGATGTGGGCACCAGAAGGAGAAAGTTGATCACAAATATTTGGGTCAGGCATTTCGGAGCACAACCTCCCACCATTTACATTTTTTCTCCACCAAAGACACTGCAGATAGCACATTTGTGACCATGACACTCATCACACAGGGCTTAGCTCTCCCACACCACAGTAAGAATGGCAACACATTAGCCTCCCCATAAACAGTCCTGATAGAATCTAATACATGCTGCTTCACACATACAATCCTATCATTAGGTGACGTAGTCACTTTGTTAGGGTAGGTAATGTTCAAACTGTTTGCCTCTCTTATATTGCATTATATGTCACGATGTGTGCATTTATCATCTGGTCGAGCTGTCTTGTAATGCTTGTATATGCTTGTATACTGTCTTGCTCTGAGTAAAATGAGATTGATGTATCACATATTGATAAATTGCAATAGTTTGTGTTTAAAAAAAAAAAAACAACAAAAAACAGATGGTCTGCCAAGTCCCCATATTTTCCTCAACATCAATGCCAGTTCGGTAAATCATCTTCAACCCCCTCTATTAGCCATTCCATTAAAGAATACATTTGTACCCCCTATGTGTGACAGTTAGCCAAACATTGCATGAGTAGTAACTGATCCCATCTTTAGTAGTCCATCAGAGAATACATAGATTTCCTCAGCCCCTGTATCTCATAACCGGACCAGCCCCTTAGACAGGGTCTCTCTGCCCTTTTGCCCAAACGCACGTTTTTTCCAACAATTCACTCTGGGCATAATCCCTCAAAACATGTGTGTTTTGTACTGTTCCTCCACCTACTCCTTTTGACCTGTTTAGAATGACATGGTGAACCTCTACCACCCTTTTGCCTTTGCCTTTCTCCTCTCCCACATCTGCTACTCAAACTTTTCTCCTCATCCCTGTCCCACTCATTACTATCAGAGAATGATCCATTCCAGGTACTGGGATCCCAATCGTCTCTTTGCACACTAATGCCCTCACTTGTACAACTGATGCTGTTCTAGGCTTATGGTTACTCTTAATGAGCTACCCTTGTTTTTTTTTTGCAAAAACAATTTTTATTGCATTACTCAATCACAGTTGTCATCTACAATCAGGACAGTGGCTGCCACCTGCTTATATAACCCATGTCCAAGTACAATCCGAGCCACTTCCAACTACCAGTGCACTGTCCCCCAACCCTCCCCTGAACAAACACGCCCTCCCTCCACCCCCATGAAATGAGCTACCCTTGTTGCTAATGCTGTACATCTTTCCCCTATCTGATTTCTACTGCACTCTTTACAGTTTTTCTCACAATAAGCTATTTCATCTTTAGTTCAGTTAGCACTTCCTTACTTATCTGTGTCCTTACTCACAACTTGGCTAGCTCCTTTATCTCAGCAATTTTAATCAGAACTGGTCTGTACGCATTGAGGAGCGTGGGCAAAAAAAAGCCATCCCTCTTCCTGCTCCAACCCCCACTCCCCTTTAGTTTTATTCTTCCTATTGCATTTTCCATCAGAAGGGTTTACTTTTTGTTCTAACACACCGATTTAGGATTAATGTTACATCAGAAAAATGCTCAGTTGACGACCACCCTGGGATGGATGGACATAAGTATGTATTGGTATTTGTACACCTTGAACCTAGCTAGGAAGTGTTAGAAATGGGGGTCTCTAGTTGGCAGAGGTAGGTACCTTTGTCCAAATATGGACCCTTGCTTCTAGTCAGGGTAAGGGAGATACACACTTTAGAAAACCCCTGTTCACCCACTGGGTAGCTTGCAAGAACAATCAGATTCATCCCAAAGGCTATGTGTAATGTATTTGTACTCAAAACACAAAGTAATATAGTGATAACACCACAAATGGACACCACACCAGTTTAGAAACATAAAGTATCTTTACCTGAACTCAACAAGACCTAAACGACAAAAATCCAACATACATGTAATGAAAATATGTATTTAAAAACTTTTCAAACAACTTGGCCCATAGAAAACTATGGATGCTTGATTTCTCTCAAAGTACCTGTAGTTGCGACAAAATTCACAAGGCCAAACAGCCACAGAGATGGGAAGCGTCAAAAAACAAAGAGATGCGTCAGTTCCTGAGACCCTGGGGAGGCAATGCGACAGTTCTGCTGCACGCCAAAGAGATGCGATTCATCCGGTCTGTAGGGGGAAGTGATGCGTCTATTCCGAGATGGTTCTGGTCCGTTGTGGTGCGTCAGGAAAACTTGCCGCACAGGTATGATGCGTGGAAATGCAGGATGTGGCGGAGATGTGGCGGCGTCGAGCGGCGCTGCGTCGGTTTCTTCAGCTGCGATCCCTTGATGCGTCGGTCCTTGCAGCAACGACAGGAGCTGTGTCAGTTTTGGCAGCAGTGTGAGGAGATTCTTCTTATACCGCAGTGCTGAGTCAGGAAAACTGCAGCAAGAAGAGCGATGCGCTGATTTTCCTGTAGTTGTGTTGCTTTTCCAGGTCCCACAGCAGGACCAATCTCGAGAGGCTCAACACAGTCACAGGCACATCTTGGCAGGTCAGAACTCCCAGCAAGGAAGTTCAGGGGAGCTGGGGGTGAAGTCTTTGTGTCCCTGAGACTTCAAAACAGGAGGCAAGCTCTATTCAAGCCCTTGGAGATCTTCAAGCAGGGGGCACAGCACTCAGCAATGTCCTTTCCCTGTCAGAAACAGCTACTGCAAGCCAACCCCAGATAGCACACAGCAAAGGGGCAGTACTCCTCCTCCAGTTTCTCCAGCTCTACTCCTTGTCAAAGGTTCCTCTTGATTCCAGAAATGGTCTAAAGTTCAGGGGTTCAGGGCGAATACTTTTACCCCAAAATGTCTTTGTACAAGGGTCTCTGAGCCCAGTCCAAACCAGTTCTGCCCTCACTGGTGCAGTATGACCACAGGGGGTGGAGACCGCATTGTGTAAGGGAGCCAGGGACAGGCCCTATACAGGTGCAAACACATTTCCTCCCACTACTCTTAGTTAAGCAAAGTTCTAAGCGATACCAAAGGGGATGATGGACGGAGCGTTTGAGCAAATCAAACACTCACCCCCAGTCAACTGATCTGGGTTTAATCCATCATCATTCTTTAGCTCACTCCACCACCCCAGTTCACACATGGCCATATGTAAATCAGCCTGACCCTGTGCCTCATGGGAACAGTCCAGCCCGAACTGCCAAGCCATGTCTTCCCTGGACCGGAAACAAGCATCCTGGGACCGGTTTCGGGTTCATAACCCTCATCAGCCAGGCTATCTTGAATCCAGTGGCAAAGTGAGCAAGGGACCCACGTCTGGGCATACCCTGCCAACTTAAGGCGAACAAAGCGATAAAGGGGATGATGGACGAAGCGTTTGAGCAAATCAAACACTCACCCCAGTGAACTGATCTGGGTATAATCCATCATCATTCTTTAGCTTACTCCACCACCCCAGTTCAGACATGGCCATATGCAAATCAGTCTGACCCTGTGCGAACAGTCCAGCCCGAACTGCCAAGCCATGTCTTCCCTGGACCGGAAACAAGCATCCTGGGACCGGTTTCGGGTTCATAACCCTCATCAGCCAGGCTATCTTGAATCCAGTGCAAAGTGAGCAAGGGACCCACGTCTGGGCATACCCTGCCAACTTAGGTCTCTGAGCCCAGTACAATCCAGTTCTGGCCTCACTGGTGCAGTATGACCACAGGGGGTGGAGACAGCATTGTGCAAGGGAGCCAGGGACAGGCCCTATTCAGGTGCAAACACATTTCCTCCCACTACACTGAGTTAAGCCAAGGTCTATTCAGCTCAGCTTTGAGTCATCCAGGAAGGGCCAGGCACACATCACCCCCCACCCCCCTTGGCTGTCTACAGTGAATGCACACCCCCACCCCGTCACTCCAAAACCAGACAGTCAATACACAAACAGGTAGAGGCATATTTACTAAAAGAGTTATTAAATTCGGAGTTCAGCAGCCTAAACCTTATTCCTCTACCTTGTCCCAATGGGAATTTATGCTTGTAAGTTGTTACAAAGCAATTACCATTCTATCCTATGGGCAAGATAGCCTTTCAATAGTGAAAAACTAAATTGGCAGTATTTCACTATCAGGACATGTCACATACACTAGCACGTGTCCTACCATTCACATAAACTGAACCTGCCGGGGGGGGGGGGGGGGATGTACTTTGGGCCTACCTTAGGAGTGCCTTACATGTAAGAAAATGGGAGGTTAGGGCCTGGCAAGTGGGTGCATTTGCCAAGTTGACATGGCAGTTACCAAACTGCGCCCAGAAACTGCAGTGGCAGGTCTGAGTTACCTTTTCAGAGCTACTCGTGTGGGTGGCACAATCAGTGCTGCAGGCCACCAAGTAGCATTTGATTTATAGGCCTTGGCACACTTCTGTGCACTTTACTAGGGGCTTACCAGTAAATCAAATATGCCAATCATGGAGAACCAATTCTAACTACAGTTTACACAGGGAGCACTTGCACTTTGACATTGATCAGCAGTGGCTAAGTGCCCACAGCATCTAAGCCAGCAAAAACAAAATCCAGCACAGCAGAGGCAAAAAGTCAGGGGAAACCACACCAAAGATGCCAAGTCTAACCGGAAGTAACTGAGCACTGTACATTACATGGGAGGGTGAGTGGTTACCGATCAAACATTGTGTATATCACATGGAGATTACACAAATGCATTTTTGTTTTTTTTAGGGACATGGGAGATTAGTTGATTTGCCCAGAATCACACAAAACTCAATTTAGTGCAAAAGCTGGGAATATTCGACCCAGGTTCACCACTTCCAAGGTTGTAGCTCTATACACTAAGCTGCATCTTATCCAGCCCCATTCTGCCCGTCTTCCTCTACTGCAACTCGTTTGCATCTAAACAGGCATTATGGATTGTGTCCTATCGACGGCGACAATTGAAATGGTAACCATCCAAACTGTTCTGGACTAGACACAAATCAATAAGAATGGCAAGTAAGGATTAACACACTTGGAGGATGCAATAGGATCTTTAATATGGATAATAGGTAAAATAGTACAGGCTGTGAATTTTGGCATACAATTCATACTAAAGAGCAGAAAGCAAGAAAAGGACAACTGTCCCTCGTTACCTGTGATTTCCTGACTGCACTGTTCCACGGGGTCTGTATGGAGCGGGCTTCCAGTGCTGAGGGACAGAGGCTGTGGGCAATGGCAGATTAGCACAACTCAACTTAAGAGAGAAAAAGAGAGCCCCTGAAAATTAATATGGTTGTGGAAAAGGGGAACAATACAACAAAAAGACAAGAAAAAAGCCTACCCGTTGAAGATTTACAAAAAGCTCATCAAGCCCATAATGTATTTGAGAATACAATTTTTATTTATTCATACAATCATTTAACTGTTTATACATTGTTCTCCTTATACATCTTTACTTTATACTAATGAACCAACATCCTATCCAGCCCATATATCTGTTTTTCCTTCCCAATACCCCATAAACAAGAGTCTCGGGTAGTGGCCTCTGTTTACACATTGATGGTGTTCCCCATAGATGTACTTTAAGCTGGCACTGAAAAGATACTAAGTAACTTACACTTTCATATGTTGAGGTACCTCCCGGAGTTAGCGTATATTGAAGATTGTAGTTAGCCCCTCAGGAATTTATGACCTCTTACATGAGAGGATCACACAAAACAGGATTTTGCTTTTTTTCCTATTTTTTTGTGGAGGCAGATTTTGTTCTTTGATTGGTTTGGAACATGGTGAGGATATTTGTTTGAATGTGCGCATGTAATCATGTTTGTTTTGTTCATTTTCCTATGTGTGGAGAACCCACTATAAGATAGCGACTATGTTAGCTTCTTGGGGTGGCTTAATCACAAGTTTAAATTTTGTTAGTCCGCTACAAAGCCTTATGGGACCAGTTTAGTTATATATTGGAATGTTATGGTGGACTGAAATGTTGACACGCCGTATCCTCTTTAGGTTGAATTTATTAAGTTACACCAGGGAACAGGTGAGAGCCGGGCAGCACAGCTTCCACTCCAAGACCTCCGTGCCACGAATGCCTTGGACTGGAACCCAACCTGTGGAATGCACATACATTCCATGCCCCATTCTAATACAGATAATTCTACCAACACATCCCCCCCCTTTAAAACGGAACAAGAAATAGAAAAGCATATACCAACAAAGAGAACAAAGGAAACCTATGCACCAAACAAAATAAATAAAACTTAACTGTCTAGAACAAAAATATAAGTTCAACTGATAATTCACTTTACATACTCTTTTAACCATCCAGGCAGCACCCTTTTTCTCTTACTATTTTCCTTTATCCCAGGTACAATCTCCTCCCCTACAACTACCTTATCACTCACTTCAGATCCCTTATGTTCCGGCACGGTGGCCTCTTCCAACAAATCATCACCACCCTTCTCCAGCCTCTCCTCAACAACCTTTTCCTCTCATTTATTGACCAACCAATCAGCCGCAAAGGCAGATTGAACCCTACTTCGTTCAAAGATATCCATTCTATATCTTTCTCATTCTCCTTCATTCCTTCCCCTGAGACCACTCCAACATCCTCCTCTATTCCCATAGCCACCCTTTTTAGGTTCCAAACTTTTCCATCCTTCAACCTCACTGCATTTCTCAAAACCTCCACCACTTCCTGGGGTGCCCAAAATGGACTCTCCTTTGGGAATCTTCCCGGGTTTCTTCGCTCACATCCAATCACCAAACTTCACCCATACATCCTTCACCCCATGAGCTTGGACATAGTAGCCTTTACTTCTTTACTTTTTTCCTCCAATCTGCTTTTGACTGCTGTAAGACACCACTGCTCCACCATTCCATTCTTCAGTCATGCCGGAGCAAACTCCTACCTCTCAATAACACTGCAGGCATGCCCTCTGACACAAAAATCTTGTCCAGAAAATCCAACACAGTATTAGTATCCACCCTCTCCACAGGTTCCACCAACGACCATTTAGAAAACAAATCGATCACCACTATTCCAAATTCCTGCAAATCTCCCACAGGTCCAAACGTTTCCACTGCAACACATTCCCAATGTTGTTCTGGAATGAACCCCTCGCTCATCGGTGGTCTTAGAGTTTTTAATGACTTGTACGCTGAAGAACATACGGAACACCCTCTCACAAACCTCTTCACTGCTCTATCCGCACTTAGCCACCAGAACACCCCCTTAACCACAGCCTTGGTTCTCACCACTCCAAAATGACCCTCATGGCAAAGTTGCAAAATCCTATTTCTTAAACCCTCTGCTGGCACAACTCTGTCCCCTCTCAATACCCCATCCTTGTCCATCGACAACTCCACTCTCACCTCCCAAAAAGGCTGTAACACTTCTGTCACTCCATCTTTCCCAGAAAATCCCTTGCAAACATGATTTATTATTGCTTGTAAAACGTTATCCTTTTTTTGTTCTTCAATCCACTAAACTCTCTTAATTGCCGGATCCCCTGAATCCTGAACAAAAGCAATTTTGAAATTTCCCCACGGATCATCCACACACTCTCCCATCAGAACCGGCATTCTAGACAAACAGTCTGCCACAATATTTTCCCTTCCAGGAACATACACCAACTTGTATACATACTCCTTCATTCTCATGCCTTGCAGGCCTGGCAGAAGCTGCCCCACTCCCCTCTGCTGTCCATAACTACACCAATGGTCTGTGATTGGTCCGAATGGTAACAGACTTTCCCCACACAAAAGCACAGAAGCACTCTAAAGCCAAGGCACAAGCTAATGCCTCCCTCTCTATTATAGGATATTTCTCTTCTGTAGGTGACAATGACCTTGAAAAAAAAAAAGAATGATTTTCTACCTACCTCTCGCATCCTTCTGTGACAACACCGCTCTAATTCCTTGTCACTAGCACCAGTCATCAAACAGCACCCCAAGTCTGGGTCAAGACTACACAAGGCTGTTGTTACCTTTTCCAGATCAGACTTGACCTGGTTAAACTCCGCCTCACAACTCATGCTCTATTCATATTTTCTTTAGCAGCATACAGAGGTTATAAACTTTACTTGCAAAATTGAGGATGAATTTAGCACAGTATTATGCCATTCCCAAAAAGGATCTCACTTCATCCTTGTTAATCAGAGCAGACATGCCAACAATGGTATTCACCAGTGAAGGTCTGGGTTTCAGACCTTCCTCACTTATCATGTGACCCAGGCATGTACTCCTCTGTGCAAACTTGCATTTTCTGAGCTCTACTGTCAGCCCCACATATTCCCCCCCCCCACTTTCCTCATGACTCTCCTTACTCTCAGCAAAGACCAGGATGTAATCCTGGAAAAACTTCATTCTGCACTCCTTCCTAAACAATCAATGCATCAGCCGCTGAAATACACCAGTCAACAATGCTAGCCCAAACGACATTTGTTTGAATTGGTAACCCCCGAATGGCTTTATAAACGCAGTGAGCCGCCTGGATTCTAGTGTGAGCAGCACCCGATACGTCGCCGAAAGATCAATAGTAGAGAACCTAGTCACACCCTTGAGAGATGACACCATCTCACTGATTTTTTTTAACGGAAATCTTTCGAGCACAATGTTATTATTCAAGTGACGCAAGTCAATGCATAAACTAATCTTGCCATTGCTCTTGCGTGCTATCATCACTGGTGAAATCCATTCTGAGCTTTCCACCTCCTCAATCACGTCCTTTTTGATCAATCCATCCAGCTCTTTTGCCACCTCATCTCTAATTAGAATAGGGATCCCCCTCACCTTATGTACTTCGTCCTTTGTGAGCACAATAGTATGCTCAAATCCCTTCAAGTTTCTTAAATTCTTTCCAAACAGTTTTGGAACTCATTTGCCATTGCACTCCACATCATACTGCACTCATCCACAATCAACAACTTTTCCTCGCTATTAAAATCCAAAATTATATGCAAATTTTTCTGGTCCATCCAACCTAAAACTGATGGTCCAAGCTTAGCCACATGATGTTTCCCTCTCACCAACCTACCCTTGAATGAAAATGTCAACCACCTGAAACCCGGCATATTAATTTTTTTCCCCCGTGAAACTCTCAGGGTCTACATCTGTAGGAGTCAATTGCGGTCCTACTTTGCTCACAAACTTTTCCTTCCATACTTCTACATTCACTGTTTTGAATGGTGACCCCGAATCCGCAAATATTTTAATTGGCACTCTATCAACATATCACACATTGGTTTTCCTCTAACAGAACGGTCATAGATATTAAATACAAAATTCCCTTGCAAACTTTTGACACAACCCAATTTCAAGTTCTCTATCTCTGCTTCGCTTCCTTCTGGACTGTCTCCTTCCAATACGTATTTTACACTGCTTTTCCTTCTCCTGCAGACCTTCAAAAAAATATCCTATTACTCCACAATTACTGCACTTTTGCTTTGTGGCAGGACAATATTTAGTATACGCCTAGTGATCCCTACTGTCGGAACGATAGCATCTCCTTTCCTCCGGTCTTCTCTCCTTCATAGTACTCCTCTGCTCCTTGCTTTGATTTCTGTGTCCCATGTTCTGTACTTTGTGAACACCCCCTGTATCGTTTTCTGTTTCTTTAAGTTCTGTCTCACACCTTTCCGATATCGCTGCCTTCCACACAATTGCGAAAACTTCCACCAACGGTGCTTCACCATTGATCCACAACCATTCCTGAACTGCAAAATTATTTGCATGCATGACCAATTGGTTTTGTATGAAATCATCATGCAAATTCCCAAACTTGCAATCAATGGCCAATTTCTTCAACTCCGCTATGTATTTGTCCACTAATTCTCCTTTGTTCTGTTTCCTTAGAAATAATTTATATTGCAGAACGCCAATGCATATTTTTGGTGCGAAATATTTATGCAGCTCTTTCAAAGCTGCCTCAAAAGCATTAACATCCCCACTTGTAACTATCTTGGGCATGCAAGTGTACGTTTCCAAACCAACCAACCCTAAAGAATGCAGTAAAATTGATTTCTTTTGCTCCGCCTTCATGTTACCAGCTTCATTCACTGCCTTAACGTAATTCACAAAATAATCCTTCCACTCAGTTCATTGCTGGTTCTGATCCAGCTGCCAAAATGCATGTGGAGGGCTGATAGTAAAGGTTTGCCGGGCCATGTTCTCTTCAGGTGCACAATCTCCTTGTTCCATAAAATTGCTCTCGACTTCCTTTTTTTTTTTTTATTATCCTCTAACAAACGGTTAAACAATATCCATGTACAAGCCTCACCCAGACTTCTTTGCCTGTTCCTGTAATAAATCAGTCTTACTTGCAGACTTAATTTGTCAATTTCTGCAGCCCAATGTTCATGGCTCTCTCCAATCGTTGCCGGGTAACCGCTGTCACACAAATATTTAATTTCTCTCAGCTGCGCAAACTCTTTGATCACTCCGGTTGTTGCCAGGCAACCAGAGCCAATTGAATGCTTCACCCAAAATGGCCATCATGCAGGGTCACGCTGCGCAACCGTGCGTATGTGATGACGGACCGCTGTTTCTCTGTCCTCGCGCACCTCGATGCCACCTTAGAACACTGACGCCGCTCAAAAAAATGCAGCCGACCAGCAGTTGCAGCCAACGGCCTCACGTACCATGCAAAGGTAATGCCTACAAGTTTAAATTTACTATTTTCTTCGTGCCTGTTCAATTCCGGCATACCGTTCCTTGCAATTAGTGTTGGTTTCTCTCAATTCCGATTGAAGCCTTGCGCACGGGTAACCGTCTCCAAATTGTCACCAATTGTAATGCTGGCATGTCGTATGAACCACAACGGAAAAAGTCCTCTTTAATTTGAATTTATTAAGTTACACCAGGGAACAGGTGAGAGCCGGACAGCACAGCTTCCACTCCAAGACCTCTGTGCCACGAATGCCTTCGACTGGAACCAAGCTTGTGGAATGAACATACATACTATGCCCCATTCCTTGGACTGGAACCAAGCCAGCGGAATGCACATACATACTATGCCCCATTCTAATACAGATAATTATACCAACACAACATGGCCCGTTCTAAAAGGACAACAAAGGAGCACAGGAGGTAAGGGGCCAAGTATTATTAAAAGTAAAAAATCAAAGCTCGCCTTGCAAGTGGTCACAAATAGAGACTTGCAGTACTAGAGAAAGGCTGCCACATGGAGAAACCAACGTTAACGAACTCCTGTTTGCATGCATGCTTTCAGTACACTTGCTTTTTAGTTCGAGCCTGTAGCAGCGCGCACGCGCTGCTCTGGCGAGACTTTTCGCAAGGGGCTTTCAAAAGCTCACCACACACACACTCGTGCATGTGTGGCCTATTGCTTGCGGTTACTCGCATGGGCGCCATATGTTTTGAATTATCATGCCCAGACATGGGCGCGATAATTCAAAACATATGGCCTGGTGCTTGCTCTCGCGCCACTCGCGGGACACTCCGTCGTCATGGCTCATTAAGCGCATCACTCGCGGGCACCCTAACAGTACGCGCACATGGGCCGTGCGCTGCTGCTCCGGCTAGTTTTGATCTATCTTTGCTTGTTTAAAACGCAGCTTCAGCGCTAACGATATATTATTTGCCACAAGGAAGGAGGGAGAGGTTTCAGGTTTTACAATGCACCCGTTATAGAACACCGCCTCGGATTTACTGCTGGCGCTTTCGTACAGTACATTAACATTCATAACTCGCTGGCCTAAACAATAGAAACTGTTCGATGAACCTTCATGATAAACAGAGGCATTTTTCAAGGTCTTCTGTATTTTTGTTTTAAAGCCAGAATTGTACTGTGCTCTTTCTTCCCCTCATTAATCTTCCTACTCCTTGCTGTTATCCGCCATTTTTTGTTTTTTATGTATAGCGCGAACCTAGCCCACATGCTTTAAAGTGTTTTATAGAAGAACCAGAGGTTACACATTTTTTTCCTTGTGCACTGGGGTCTGAAATTATTTGCCCAGAATCACAGGATGTTGTTCGGCTGAGGCCGGGATTGGAACCTCGTTCACCAGTTTCAAGGTCTTTAGCTCCAGCCACTAAGCAGCACAACCTCCCGCCACGCTTAAAAATGTTGAACCGCAGCAGTGCTCACCAAGCCAAGTTAGTCTTGCGATCTTAGAAAAACATAAGGTACAGTCGTGATTTAAAATCTCAGCCTGTGAAAGGAAGGAACAATGCGGCTTAGTAGAAGCATATGTTGCTTGAGGAAAGCTCACAACTGCATTCATTTCAAAACCTCTTTCTTGCCAAAGCACGTTACCTTCTCAAAGCCGCTCACTCTAATTTCCCAAGTGAGAGTTGAATGGCAGCCTCTGTGTGCTCTGTAATAGACTGTTAAGGGGGCCTGCTGTGTCATAACCGCGTGGACCAGGCAGGTCGGAACGCAGACCGAGGGTGCTCCACGCAGGAACTACATCACCCACAAGGCGCAACACCGCACTCCCCCATGTGACCGGGAGAGCGGCCGTTCAAAAGGCTGCACAACGCAGTGAGGCGGGGCCAATGATTCGTTCCGAACCAGAAGCTGATCAACGGCCCGCTACCCGTCTCTCCGAAGACTCCGACGAGTTCCCGACCCTCGGTCCGTCCGGACCCGCATCCAAGAACTCCACGACTCCAGAAAGCGCCGGACAGCCTGTATCACCGGTCCGACGTTTCCCGCCTCCGGAGCCGCCCGTGACCGCCGCCAGCACTATCTGCCATCTGAGGTGAGAGCTGCGCTGACCCGTCACCCGACGAAGCACCGGAGATCCCGGATCCCGCTCCTTTGCCAGAACCGGTACGGAGGGGTAACTAGTGCCCTCTGTTTCCGTCGTTTCCTTTGTTTCCTTGGTGTCCTTTGTTTCCTTTTGCTCCCGCTGCTTTGGTTCCCTGCCTCAGCGCCCCGCCACACGTTCCCACCGTAACCGCACCCCCGGCGCTCCTCGGCCCCTCGGATACCCGGGCCTAAAGTGGAAGCGCCACCGGCGGTTCTCTGTGGCCTTTGACCTTCGTTGATCCTCCTTGCCTGCTCCCTCAGCCTCGGCGCTCCTCGGCCCCTCGGATTCCCGGGTCTTGAGTAGAAGCGCCCTGGGCGGCTCCTGTGAGGTTCAATCTCCCGAACCCGAGGGTCTTTCATACGAATCCGGGTTGGGGACGGATGGGAGGGGGAACCCCTATAGCATCAGCGTCATCCCGAGGAGAGGACCAAGCGCGGACCGCGACAGAATCATTGGCCCACGAATAATCCTCCTCCTGGTAACGCTGATTTAGGGATGGCCTCGTTAGATGACGTGGTTGCCGCCTTGGCCTTAGTCCAGGCTGAGTTGGCCACGTCTCGGGCAGAAACGGCGGCGTTGCATACCCGCTTGGACCGCCTTCAGAGAAACCCCTTCGATGCAGGGACTCCGTTCCCCGCCACCACACCCCAAGTAGTAGTAGAGATGCCCGCACACGTGCCTTTGGCTCCACCTGAACGCTATCATGGGGAGACACAAAAGGTACAGGTGTTCATGACACAGATCCTACTTCACTTCCAATGTAAGCCTAAACTATTTTTGACTAACCAAGCCCGGGTAGCCTTCCTCATCTCCTACTTGGCCGGGGAAGCGGCGCAATGGGCCGTTCCGATAGTCAGGAGAGATGACGCCCTTTTATATGATTGGGACACTTTTCGGCTGGAGTTCGAAAAGACCTTCGATCGTCGGGCAGACACTTTCTCCGCCGACGGCGACCTCCTTGAACTCCGGCAAGGCAATAACGGTTTCCTCTGCTACGTCAACAGCTTTCGACGGCTGGTGGCCGAAACCGAGTGGCCCGAATCGAAGCAGACGGCGATATTCTACCGGGGATTGTCCGAAGACCTGAAGGACGTGATCGCCCAAGTCGACCCCCAGCCCCACACCTGCGTGGCGATGATCGAACTGGCCTCCCGCCTGGAGTATCGCCTGAGGGAAAGAAAAGGAGACCACAAACGCAAAGAAAAACCCCTTGCGTCATCCGAACATCCCCGTACTTCGGAACCCGTGACAGCCCGCTCCGAGCCCATGGACATTGGAACAGTGAGAGCGTCTCTGACCCTCAGCGAACGGGACCACCGACGTAAGCAGGGACTCTGCTTATATTGTGGTAAGAAGGGCCACTTCCTACGTGAATGTCCCGTTCGACCCAAGACCGGCCGCAATCGCCCCAGCCAAGCGGCCGCCCTCACCAACGAAGAACCGACGGGAAACTCGAGGGCTTGAAGGGTCAGAAGGGGACGTCTTCAAGCTACCTATCGATCCCTTCTATGGAATCCGATGTCACCAAGGAGCCTAACCACTTTTTTGTTTCCGTATACGTAGTGGTGAACCACATTCCCCGATCCGTTCGCGCCATGATCGACTCCGGAGCCACTGGTTGCTTCATAGATAGGACCGAAGCTGAAAGGCTGGAAGTTCCGCTACTACTCAAGGACCAGCCAGAACTCGTCTATGCAGTGGACGGTAAAGAGCTAGTCTCCGGTCCCATCAAGTATCAAACCCCTCCTCTGTGGGTCACCATAGGAGAAGATCACGGCGAGTGGCTCACCTTCAACGTAATTCACGCACCTCGCTGCAACCTCATTCTGGGGTTGCCCTGGCTGAGAATACACGAACCCCTCATCACGTGGGCAACCAACTCGATACGGTTCACCTCCGCCTTCTGTCACAGCCAGTGCACGATGTCAAGAGGGCCTCAGGTCCTGGATGTCACCCCCAACCAGCACGTGGCCACAGCTGCCGAGAAAGACGTCACCCTCCCACACTGGTACTCCTCCTACGGGGACGTCTTTGATAAACAAAGAGCCGAAGAATTACCACCGCATCGACCTTATGACTGCCGCATCGACCTCATACCGGGGGCTACCATCCCGTGCAGCAGAATCTACGCCTTTATGGGTCCTGAAACCCAGCATCTCCGTGACTACCTTGACGAATTCCTGAACCTGGGCTTCATTCGTCCTTCCATATCTCCGGCTGCGTCTCCCCTCTTCTTTATCCCGAAGACCAACGGCGAACTCCGCTGTTGTATAGACTACCGCGCCCTCAACGCGCTAACCGTAAAGAACCAGTACCCATTGCCACTGATTCCGGTGCTCCTGGAGCAAGTACGGGAAGCCAACATATACACCAAGTTGGATCTCCGAGGGGCATACCACCTCGTACGCATAAGAAGAGGGGACGAATGGAAAACGGCTTTCAAAACCAGGTTCGGCCTGTTTGAGTACCTGGTCATGCCCTTCGGGCTCTGTAACGCCCCGGCTGTTTTCCAGTTCTTCCTCAACGAGGTCTTGAGAGACTTCCTGGACAAGTACGTCGTGGTGTATATAGACGACATTCTCATCTTTTCGTCCAACCTACACGACCATATACACCACGTAACGACAGTGCTACAAGCCCTGAAAAGTCATCGATTGTTCTGCAAACTCCCGAAATGTGAGTTCCATGTAACGACGGTGGAATTCCTCGGCGTCCTGTTGACCCCGGCAGGTCAGATTATGACCCATCGCAAGGTACAAGCCGTAGTGGAGTGGCCCCGTCCCGGGTCGGTGAAGGAGGTTCAAAGCTTTCTGGGCTTTTCGAACTTTTACAGGAGATTTATCCACCACTTCTCCCAGTTGGTGACCCCCCTTACTCGGTTAACGCGGAAAGGGGTTCCGTTTGTTTGGTCTACCGAGGCCCAAACTGCATTCGACCGGCTGAAAGAGGCATTCACCTCCGCTCCCGTCTTACGCCATGCCAAACCCGACCTTCCGTTTATTGTGGAAGCAGACGCCTCCGACGTGGCGGTCGGCGCTATCTTATCCCAAAGGCATCCCGACACTGGGCAGCTCCATCCGGTCGCCTTCATGTCTCGAAAGCTATGCCCGGCTGAACTGAATTACACCATCTCCGAAAAAGAGCTACTCGCCATACGGGAAACATTCCTTGAATGGCGGCATTGGTTGCTGGGCGCACAACATCAGGTGACGGTGTTCACCGATCACCGGAATCTACAGTTTCTCCGTTCGGCTCGCCATCTATCGCCCCGACAAAAACGATGGATGCTCTTTTTCGCGGAGTATCACTTTCTGGTCACCTTCCGGCCAGGAGCACAAAACAAGAAAGCGGATGCTTTGTCTCGCCAGGACTACCCCAGCCTTATGGCGGAGATCCCCGACCAACCCATTTTGTCACCAGAACAAGTGGTGGGACGTCTGCATACCGAGACGTTTCTGCAGAACGTGAAAAAAGGGATTCAGACGTTTGCCTGGAAGACCTGGCTGAAGCTACACCGGGAATGGCAAATCCAAGACGGCCTTCCCATGTGTGGCTCCCGTGTGTTGATCCCTACTCTTCGACTCCGCAAACTCATCTTCAACTGGTGTCACGACGCGCCCTGTGCCGGGCATATGGGAGGAACCAAGACCCTGGAGCTGGTGTTACGACAATGCTGGTGGCCTTCTGTTCGACCGGATATCCTCACCTGGGTAAGGAACTGCACGGTATGCGCCCAAATGAAGGCCGATCATCGGAAAGTGCAAGGCCTCCTAATGCCTCTTCCGACCCCGACGGATCCATGGGAGAAGATCTCCATCGACTTCATAGTGGGTCTGCCCACGGGCCAAGGCTGCACGGCAATAGTAGTCGTCATCGACTATCTCACAAAAATGGGACATTTTATCGCATGCAAGCAAGTACCCACGGCAGGGGCTCTGGCTAAACTACTGTTGGTTCATGTAGTCAGGCTACACGGCCTTCCCTTAGGGATAATCTCAGACAGAGGGTCTCAATTCACCGCCCGTTTCTGGAAAGTCTGGTGTGAGGAACTTGGCATACACTCCGCCCTGTCCACCAGCTTCCATCCCCAAACGGACGGCCAGACTGAGAGACTGAACCAAACCCTGAAACAGTACCTGCGCTGTTACGTAGATCAAGCAGAGGGCTCTTGGGTGGACTGGCTCTGGGTGGCTGAGATAGCCTACAACAACTCTAGGCACTCCTCCACACACCATACCCCCTTCTTTCTTGCATCAGGTCATCACCCCCGTTTTCTCCCTTTTTTTCTCCCGAAGGCACGAAGTAACCTTCCCGAAGTGCAGGACAGAATCGAATCCATTCACGCAGCCCTCACACAAGCCCGGGACAACCTACGCTTAGCGAAGACACGGTATAAGGCCCAAGCAGACAAGCATCGCCGAGTCCCCCCAGAATACCACAAAGGCGACAGGGTGTGGTTGTCCACTAGACACATCCGGTTTAAGAAGCCTAGCGCTTTCACCCCCAAATACATCGGACCTTATCCTGTGGTGCGACACGTGAATCCCGTGGCTGTGCAGCTACGGTTGCCCCAGCACCTGCGCATACACCCGGTGTTCCACGTCTCCCTGCTGAAACCCTCCTTCTGTCCTATCCGAAAAATCCCTGATCCGGTCTGGGTGCACCACGATCAGGAATACGTGGTGCGGAGGGTACTTGACTCCAAGCGAGCCAGGGGCAAGCTGTGGTACCTCCTGGCTTGGAAAGGGTATGGGCCGGAGGAAAACTATTGGGAACCTGCGTCGGCAATCCATGCTGAGCGCCTGGTGGCGGCCTTCCACCGCCGCTGCCCGGACAAACCCGGTCCCCCTCTCACCGACGGACGCGGTGGGAAGAGGGATGTGCTGTCATAACCGCGTGGACCAGGCAGGTCGGAACGCAGACCGAGGGTGCTCCACGCAGGAACTACATCACCCACAAGGCGCAACACCGCACTCCCCCATGTGACCGGGAGAGCGGCCGTTCAAAAGGCTGCACAACGCAGTGAGGCGGGGCCAATGATTCGTTCCGAACCAGAAGCTGATCAACGGCCCGCTACCCGTCTCTCCGAAGACTCCGACGAGTTCCCGACCCTCGGTCCGTCCGGACCCGCATCCAAGAACTCCACGACTCCAGAAAGCGCCGGACAGCCTGTATCACCGGTCCGACGTTTCCCGCCTCCGGAGCCGCCCATGACCGCCGCCAGCACTATCTGCCATCTGAGGTGAGAGCTGCGCTGACCCGTCACCCGACGAAGCACCGGAGATCCTGGATCCCGCTCCTTTGCCAGAACCGGTACGGAGGGGTAACTAGTGCCCTCCGTTTCCGTCGTTTCCTTTGTTTCCTTGGTGTCCTTTGTTTCCTTTTGCTCCCGCTGCTTTGGTTCCCTGCCTCAGCGCCCCGCCACACGTTCCCACCGTAACCGCACCCCCGGCGCTCCTCGGCCCCTCGGATACCCGGGCCTAGAGTGGAAGCGCCACCGGCGGTTCTCGGTGGCCTTTGACCTTCGTTGATCCTCCTTGCCTGCTCCCTCAGCCTCGGCGCTCCTCGGCCCCTCGGATTCCCGGGTCTTGAGTAGAAGCGCCCTGGGCGGCTCCTGTGAGGTTCAATCTCCCGAACCCGAGGGTCTTTCATACGAATCCGGGTTGGGGACGGATGGGAGGGGGAACCCCTATAGCATCAGCGTCATCCCGAGGAGAGGACCAAGCGCGGACCACGACATGCTGAACCCTGCACGCTTGAACACTGCGTTTTTCCTCAGACACTTTACTGATTAGCTCATCGAGGTCTGCACGCTACACCATGTATTCCCCGGTACCCTGGTACATAATGGCAGCATTATGTGACATTCAGTCTGGCACGCTCCTGACACCACGTTCGCACGCACTGGATCCAATGTATGGGCGCAAGAGGAGCCATATGTGATAAATTAATCAGGTGTGGTGTGTGTGATCTAATATAAGAAGCATGATTTCAGAAACGTGAGAGGGGAGTGTGGGTGAATTGCATTCAATGCTCTTCCCCTTTAAGAATTCTCACAGGAGGATTTACACGTGGATTACTTGGCTGCCATGCACAGCATTAGGGAAACTCTGCCAGATGTTTTAATATATCACAGGCTCAGTCTGACAGAACCCATTTTTTTTTTTAAGTCATTAGAAACTTTTAAATTACCTCTCAGAGATAGGCCGCTTTATGGCCCAGATTATGAAGGTGGTGACTGTTAAACGAAAACGATGTCCTAATTTCTGCTGGATTCGTACCGTGATTGTGTTTCTCTTTCCTAAACTGGACTAGGGCAGGGGTCTTCAAACTGGGGAGCGGGGGGTGCCCTAGGGGTGCTTTAAGTGATAGCAGCGGGGGCTCCAGACTCTGGCCAAAAAAAGCATTATGCTTATAACACTTTTCCCCAACAGCCCTCGCATATCTGGGGGTGATCTGTTCTTCTGACCACCGTGGCAGAGGTGTTACTCCAGCCCTGTGCTGGAGTAAATCTCCAACCAGTCCCAAGGTGAGAAATGGTTAGATCCGAGTTTAGAATGGCCACCAATGTACATGCCTGGTAATGCACGCTTTTAACCCCGTAAGTAGGATTTACGACTGTAGAGCTATCAACCTTTGTGGCAGAGATCTCGGGCCAAGTGAATGGGTTTATGCATGCTAGGAATCTCTTCATCAGTTCCTGGCAGGTTTGAAAAAAGGTACATTCAGTCATCAATGTGCGTTTACAATGGAATTTGTGTTTGTGAATAAAATCTCAAGAATCCAACAAAAAGATAACAAGAATTGGCATAGTCAATAGGTCTCGCCTTTGGGACCTTATAAGTATTTAGTTATGCAGCACAATATCATTGGTACAACAGCATCAACTGTTGCATGGCTAAACACTTATAACGTCCCAAAGACGAGATCTATTGGCTATGCCAATGCTTGTTAAAAGTGAAAGCGCTACTTGTCTGCTGTTTACGGCAACACAGGAAGATGAGTAAGTGGATGCCTGCTTGTGCCCTGGTGACACTAGGTAGTGCGTGGTTACTTCATGCTTTGAATACACTCACTTTTAAAAGTAGAAAACACTGCACAGCAACACAAAAAGATGAGGAAGTGTATGCCTGCTCTGCACCAGGGACAAACTAAATTATAATGAAAGGGCAACACGGGGACACAGGAGGAATGGGCCAGGTTTTAAAACAAGCATTGAAAATGCAATAGGTATCGCCTTTAAGTTAGCCATTTGCTTTGCTAGTGGTATTGTATAGCAAAGCAAATGGCTTTAACTTAATGAAAGGCCAGACCTATTGCATTTTTAATGCTTGTTTCTTACTTCAGGTAGTCCTCTGTCTGTGTTTACCAAATTGCTCGTGTTTCGACAAATTGCTCTAAGGGTAACTGGGAATTGGTAAGAAAGAAATCGGTGGAATGATCAAAATTTGTGCCTGACACTGAGTAACGGCTTTATTGGAGTTATTTAATCAACTAGGGATGCATCTATGTAGGCTCCGCCCCTCGTTAATTTCCATATGTGCATTATTATTATTAATACAGAAAAGCATGACCTAAACGCACTGGCTAAGCTTGGAGTCAGCAAAACTGTAAAAATTCGGAATCACTCATGAGAGCACTCGTTCTACTTAAGAGAGTTATTTATAAAGCGAGGACGGAACATATTTGAACAAGCTCTGCAAACAAGTCACAATGTTACAAGCGCGGCCGAAACAGACTGCGCTTGTGCAATTAAGTAAATAATATAGACCTGTTTTGCATTATTGTCCCTCTATTCTCCTGGCTCGGCGTGCGCTGTGCCTGGATGGCCCGCAGTTTGCCTTGACGCGGTGTGCCCGGACGTTGCAGTGACGTCTTATGGTGCAGCTGATCTCCTCTTTTAAGGCAGCTGCAGTCTTCTGACCCGCTCCCAAGTTTCATTTTCTTGGTATCAATCAATCAATATGAAGCGAGTGAAGTTGTTCTGTGCGCTGAGGCGTACAGAACAACTTAACTCGTTTTATATTGCTTGATACCAGGAAAATAAAAGTTGCACCGCCGGCCCCACAGAAATAAATAAAAAAAAATTACAAGCGCGGCCGAAACGGACCGCGATTGAAGCTGACCGCGATGACAATGAAAAACAATGTTACAAGCGCGGCCGAAACGGACTGCGCTTGTGCAATTAAGTAAATAATATAGATCTGTTTTGCATTATTGCCCCTCTATTCTCCTGGCTCGGCGATGCGCCTGGACGGCCCGCAGTTTTCGCCTCAAAGTTCTGTGCCCTGACGTTGCAGTGACGTCTTATGGCGCAGCCGATCTTCTGTTTAAAGGCAGCTGCAGTCTCCTGACCCGCTCCCAACTTTAATTTTCTTGGTATCAATCAATCAATCAATCAATCAATGTGAAGCGAGTTAAGTTGTTCTGTGCGCAGAGGAGGCGCACAGAACAACTTAACTCGCTTTATATTGATTGATATCGGGAAAATAAAAGTCGCGCCGCCGGCCCCACAGAAATAAATAAATAAATGCTACAAGCGTGGCAAAACACAACGCGATTGAAGCTGACCGCGATGACAATGAAAAACAATGTTACAAGCGCGGCTGAAACGGACCGCGCTTGTGCAATTAAGTAAATAAGCAGTACATAAGCAAACGTGGCCGTAGCGGACCGCTTTTGTACAATTGAAGCCGACTGCGATGACAATGAAAAACAGAGTGCTTTCAGGCTTTTCAAAAAGACCGTGTAACTCCACCAGTAAACCATCCAGTCCCTATGGGCGGGGCTAAAAGTGGACAGGGTGGTAACAAGAAGGGGCTAAACAGCCTCACTTACAAACATCACACTCTGTTTAGCATACGTTATGACGGGAACCAACCAGAATAACGGGCGGAGCTGAAAGCACACTTCGGTCACTGTATTGATTCCAAGAGGCCCTCGCAAGGCGAGGTCAGCGCATGCGTGCTGCTAACGCCAGGCGAGACCTAAAAACAAAAAAAGTAACACTCACCCTGCAAGTGACGCCCGCACACAGACTTGCAGTGTCAAAGAATGTCTGCCACATGAATTCCTTTATTTTCAGAACACCACCGCTTGAACTGTGTTTCGGAGATTTACAAGGACAGCTCTATCATTATGGGCTCTGCATTGAATGCTGTTGGTTTCAATATAAATGCCTGTAGATATTAGGTTTTTTGAATCTCAAAGGAGTAGGACTTTTTTTCTTGTCTTCAGATTAGCACAACTCAAGTCTGTGAGATTCCTCTATTATCCCGTGCTCTTCCTTTTTATACACTGAAAGAAGGCTTGTGCTCCCAAAACATATGTTGATTATCACACGTTATTATGTCAACCCCTTCTCTGAGATTTTATATTTTGTGGAAGGTAGTCTCTTTCATACATACCTGGTCGACCACAAAATGAATCTCCTTTTTTTTGCCTTTATAGCTAGCCACTCACAAATGTCCCTGCATGTCATCTCTCTTATCCTTCCACTGCTTACGTTTAGGGAAAAGGTACTCTTTTCGGCTAAGCACTCCTTGAGAGTTAATTTGTTTTCCAGCTCTATTCTTCTCTTCCTTGTGCTCCATCCAAATGCCTACCCTGCGCCCTATGTTTCTCTATTCTGTAATTCTACCCCATCCTGCTTATTGCTCGATCCCTAGTTCGATGCTTTTTCACTCCTCACTCACTCCTTTGTTACCCCAGTCTTTTTTGTTTTTAAATTGCTCTTTCACGCAAAACGAAATATTATTCATTTACTGATCCAAATGGCATCTGCCACCTTGGATCAGTAAATGAAAAAAGTAAAACAAGTGGGGCCCTCTTAATTCCTCTGATGCATGTGCGCCAGTAGAATGACACGAGTGGCAACCGTGGTTACGTCATGGCATATTTTTATTGATGCTTGCCAGAGTCAGGCAAAAATCCTGATTCTGTAGAGTATCAACAAAAGGCATTGGCAAAATCAGTAGTTTCCAATGGCGATACCTACTGTCTTTGGCAAAGCTTGTTTTTTAATATTCGGGCCAGCTGGCCAGTGTTGGTAATACGTCTGCTTAATTTTGAAGTGACAATAAAATGATCTGAACCAAAAAATATTCATCAAATTTGGTAAATATAAGCTGAAATTGGGGAGCCATTATACGTATTTAAACAGACCCCATTTTGGAATAAAGCTTGAGCTCCTTTTATACATTTGCAACATCTATAAATGTGCCACAACAGGAACGAGAGGTCATACTCCGCTTCATGGGTTTCTCTTGGGCTAGTCTTGTCACTGCAGTAATTCGGTTATATACTTCAAAACTAATCCCAAACAGCAACTGTGCATTACATCCATGTCCAAACTTAGCAGACGTACAAAACTCATAAAGGCAAACTAAACATTAAGGAAAACACATATTAAAGGAGTATTTTGAACTTTTGAACATGTGTATTTTTTTGTTCTATGTTTTTCTTTAGTAAATTAAATATAAACCTCTAAAATACTAAAAAGTTCCTCTCACAGTCATGTTGACAAGAACTGAACTGGTTTCTGTATTTTTAAGGATGTTACAAAAAATATTCGCTCCTGTTCTACGGGTGTTTAGGAAGTAAACATGATTCCGAGACAACAAATACCTAAAGCTAAATCCAGTTCCTCCCATAAACTTTTAGCAAAAAGAATTTACAAGTTAGTCTACCGACTCCATCACATGACGAATGGAGGTAGTCATCCATGAAGTGCTACCAGACAGTAGATGCTGACACTCGCCATCTCAACCTGGCAGGTTATCAGCCTACACCACCATGAAATTACTGCTGTTAGGTGCTTGGTGGGATGGCAGTAATTGATCCAAGTACAGAATTGTTCCTGTGAACTGGAAAGGTAGAGAGTTGTTGTACATGAACAGTCCCTTCATTTATCGTGCAAAAATATGGAGTGTAAGAGAGAAGACTCAAACAGATGTGCACAATGAAACAGAGTGATTGCCCAGGTCATAGGTGAGTCAGGCTGTCCACTCTGTACAGTCTGCCCTTGAAAACGATAACATATTGCATCCAGCGCACTTTACTTCAGTGAGTTGCAACTAAATTCACAGGTTGGGCTAGCAAAAGTGGATTCCTCAATGCTGGTGTGGGCTGTTACATCACAGGATTCCATATACTGCATTACGTTCATGTCATCCTTGTGGTAACTGACAATCTTGTGGCCAAAGCAGAATAAGGAGTAGTTTCTTACCTGTAACTCCAGTTCTGTAGTAGGGGTATCTCTGTTATAGTCATAATCTATGAATAATCCCCGCCCATGTGCGGGGACCCCGGAGCAATCAAAAATATCTCTTAAGCTGTCCCGCATTTGCAACCTGCAAAGACACTTAAGAGACAGACAAAATAATACAGCCTAATCACAACAAGGCTGCACTGGCCAGCACTTCCTCTGAAGTGAACACAAAAGCCAAAATAAAGTTGAAATGTCATTTTTTTTTAATTCACATTTGACATGTTCCTTTATTATCACACACTCCCTTCACCAAAATCCCTTTAAACAATAGAGAGGAAGGGGTGGACAGACAAGCCCTATAGGCTGTCATTATGTGTCTGCTAAAGGGATACCGTGCCTTTAAGAAACTCTCCAGAGACCCCCGGTATCCCAGGATGCACAGCCAACACAAGTTACTTTCAGTTCTTTTTGAAGGTGTATAACAACAGGCCTGATACCGTCAGGTTACTCCACCGGGGAGGAGGGAGGGTCGCTTATGACTATAACAGAGATACCCCTACTACAGAACTGGAGTTACAGGTAAGAAACTACTCCTTCTGTAGTAGGGGATCTCTGTGTATAGTCATAATCTATGAATAGAATGGCAAGCCCATCCCAACCAACAAGAAGCGGTGGAGTAAGACCAACCACCAACAAATCACTGTGCAAACAAATTCCTTAGCGAAGCCTGTCCAACCTGCGCATCTGCCCTAGCATCAGAGTCCAGGCAGTAATGCTTCGTAAACGTATGGACTGACTTCCAGGTGGCAGCCTTACAAATGTCAGCAATGGGAACATTCCTAAGCAAAGCGGTGGTAGCCGCCTTTCCTCTAGTCGAATGTGCTGTAGGCTTACCCCCTAATGTTTTATTAGCTTTTTGGTAACAAAGCTGAATACAGGAAACAATCCATCTGGAAATGGACTGCTTTGAGGTAGCTAAACCAGTTCTTACCGAACCATAATTAACAAACAGTTGATCCGACCTGCGGATATCTTTTGTCTTATCCAGGTAGAATTTCAACACCCTACGCACATCAAGTGAATGCAGAGACCTCTCCGCCGGAGAGGAAGGATGCTGAAAAAACGTAGGCAAAGTTATCATCTGATTCACATGGAAATCTGATATCACCTTAGGCAAAAATTTAGGATGGGTACGCATCACTACTTTAGAGGCATGGAAAACAGTATACGGCTCTTGGCAACACAGAGCCTGAATCTCACTCACCCTCCTGGCCGATGTAATGGCTACAAGGAAGGCCGCCTTCCAAGACAAATGCTGCAGCGAAGCCTTATGGATAGGTTCAAAAGGCTCCCTCATCAATCTAGATAACACCACATTCAATTCCCAAGGTGGAGAAGGCCTTCTAACAGGGGGAAACACCTTACGCAAACCCTCCAAAAAATCCTTAATCACAGGGAGTTGAAAAAATGAGGTTTGAGAAGGGCCCTTCCTATACGCAGTCAGAGCTGCGAGATGAACCTTAATAGACTGAAAATTAAGCCCAGACTGAGCTAACTGCAGCAGATAAGGCAAAATAACATCTTCTTTACAGGATGTAGGGTCAAAGTCCTTTGCCGTGCACCATAAGCAGAATCTCTTCCACTTATAGGCGTAGGAAGTCCTTGTAGACGGTCTCTTAGCCTCTTTCAAGATCTCCATACAGTCCTGAGGCAGGTTCAAGTGTCCATACTGTACTAGCTCAGGAGCCATGCTGCCAAACTCAAGGACGAGAGATTGGGGTGAACCATCTGTCCTCCGAACTTCGTGAGAAGGTCCGGCCGGCACGGCAGGCGCCGGTGTGGCAGAACAGACCGGTGAAGAAGGTCGGTGAACCACCATTGTCTCGGCCACTCCGGAGCAATCAGGATCATTCTGGCTCTGGATTGCGACAGCTTGATCAGCACCGCCGGAATCAGGGGAATGGGTGGAAAGGCGTAGAGAAAGCTGTTGGACCAGCTGATCCATAGTGCATTCCCCAGCGTCCCTGGCTGGTAGTACCTGGACGCGAAGCCGCGGCATTTGCTGTTTTCTGCCGTGGCGAACAGATCTATATCCGGAGTGCCCCATTCTACGAAGACGTCTCCTAGCACGTCGTCGTTTAGCACCCACTCGTGGTTCTCTTGAACGAGTCTGCTGAGCGCGTCTGCTTGGGCATTCTGCACTCCCGGCAGGTGGGTCGCCGTGATCGTCAGATTCCTGGCCACCAGCCAGTTCCAGATCGCCTGTGCCTCCCGAGACAGGGTGCGTGACCGGGAGCCCCCCTGCTTGTTGAGGTAATACATGGTCGTAGTATTGTCCGTCTGAACCAGCAGGGAGGACGTCCTGAAGGAGGGATGGAACGCCTTCAAGGCCAAGTATACTGCTCTGAGTTCCAAAAAGTTGATATGGTAGGTCGTCTCCATCTGCGACCATATCCCCTGAATCTGAAGAGGGCCCGAATGCGCTCCCCAGCCCTGGAGAGACGCATCGGTCACTATGGTCTGGGCCGGAATGTCCTTGTGAAAAGGGGTCCCCTTGCAGACATTCTCTGGGGAACACCACCATTTCAGAGACTGCCGAGCGTGCTGAGACAACTGGATCTTGTCCTCCCAACGCCCCCTCCTCTGGTCCCATTGATCCTCCAGACATTCCTGCAGGGGCCTTGTGAGAAGTTGGCCTGATGTATGATGTCACTAGTTATAGTGTACACCTTATATCAGTCCAAATACCCTTATGGTGATTGGTTGTAAAGTCAACCTTATAGACCAGCTATCCTAGTGGTAGCATGGACAAGAGCAGTCTTAGGCTAAACTCTGAATGGCATGTGAAGCCAGCTGTGATACCATATATAATCCCTTGAATACCAAATGAAAGGACACCACAACAGATATATATATAAAATAAAGTGTATTTATTCTAAGCAAACCCTCAGCACTCTTTATGAGTTTAGAGGTAAGTACAACACAGTCTTATTAATGCATACAGTAAGTCACACAGGTAAGTAATACAGTTAGGCCCTAGGGGCCACGCAAACCATATACTAAATAAGTGGTATAAGAACCACTGTCACGGAAATAGAATAGGCCTAGGCCTAGGGAATCGCTGGGGCTACACTACACTAGCGTTAGTTAGGGAGTGGGAGGCCCACGGGATTCGTGTGCAGAGGGGAAACACTCACGCGTAA
Organism: Triturus cristatus; assembly: GCF_964204655.1. Taxonomy (NCBI): domain Eukaryota; kingdom Metazoa; phylum Chordata; class Amphibia; order Caudata; family Salamandridae; genus Triturus; species Triturus cristatus. The sequence continues at coordinate 396,970,959 of NC_140589.1, forward strand.
TGCGTAAAAGTCAATAGCAATGTTACAGTTTAGAAATAGATAGATTTAGGACACTTCCGGAGTAGCTAGGAAGTTGAGACTTGAAAACTAGACACTAGGATAGTCACTATCCTGATGAGCACCGGAGTACCCAAGTTACCTAGCCCACAGGCTGCGGGTGCATAGGGGTGAAGATGCGTCGTTTTCGTCGTCGACTCCTATGGATGCCTGAAGAAAGATGCTGACAGGCAGTCAGGGGAGAGTGTCCGGTGGATCCCAAGCCTGGGATCAAGAAGAGAAGAAACCTGCAAGCAGAGGGGACAGAGTCAAGGTCACTAGCCAGTGACCACGTGGAACCAGGAAGGAACCAGGCGATGTCGTGAAGAGTTGCAGGGGAAGGTGAAGCTTGTCGCTGGAGCCAGGAGGACCAGGAAGCGTCGAGGACGACCAGGACCAGGAGGCGAGCTGTCCCACGAAGGCTCTTGCTGTCGGCGGCGTCGAAGTTGGACTAGGACTCACCAAGCCTTGGCAAGCGGAACCCACGAAGAACAAGGGACTTGCTTCTGGTGCAGACCAGGAAGGTCTGGGGTGCTTCTTCTTTGCAGAGAAGCGGGAGCCAGTCTGGAGGAGCCAAACCAGCGCAGAAGATTTTAGGGAGCGTCGTCACAAAGGCCACTAGCCAGCGGGCAAGCAACCGGACAGACGCGGCAAGCAGGAAAATGCTGAAGGGCCCCACGCAGGACTCGTGGAGTGTGGGGGGCTGGCCTTCGGTGCAGATGGTGCTTGGGGTTGGGGCTTCTCAATCCCCGGTGCACAACTTCGAGGGTACCTCAGAAGCTGCGCTGTAAGTTACTAGCCACTTTTCCCCGGTAGCCGGTCCCACGTCGCTCGTCGCCTCCACGGATCTCAGCTCTGCTGCAGATGTGGATGAGGGTCGGAGAAGTCTGGAAATCAAGGCTCTGGTCGGGCTCTGCAGTCGGTTCCTCGTCGAACGTTTCACAAAGCAAAGGGTAGTCACTTGATGGTGCCTGTTTGCACAGGGTAGCCACTCCTTGGCTACAAGGGAGATTCTTCAGTCTTCTTCTTTCGTCGAATGTCGAAGGTCCAGAGTTTCTGTTCAGTTTTGCAGGTTCAGGATAATCTCTAGTCTTGAGGCCCAACTCCCACTCTTATACTAATCTGGGGGGCTGGGACTACCTGCTAGGTCACGCCTTATGGGTGGGACCTGGGAGGGGGTGGTTACACCCACTTCCCTTTGTCCAGTTTCGCGCCAGAGCTGGGGCTGGAGTGCCCCAGCACCGGTTTGAACTGGACTATGCAAGGAACACCTTGTGTGCCCCAGGCATGTCTCATTCCTTTCAGCCCACCCTGCCCCAATACACTAAAGGCTGTCTGGGGAGGTGCTAGCACCTCCCCAAGCAGGAAACCTATTGTCCAGGCCTCCCTGGCTGGGATCACTCCCAGCTGCAGGAGGTCAGACTTGTGTCGTGGCAGCAGCATCCATTTTGTGATGCTGAGGCTTTGGTCAGAGGTTACACAGCAAAGTATGATTTTAACATGTCTCTCCCTCTAGAAGGGAGGAATAATATCCTCATCACCAGAAATGGTATGGGGGTATTATTCCAAAGTGTTAGACACCTTACACGACATGTTTTGATACAGCCCAACCATAGTTACCATAACCGTTTAAGATTATAAGGCACTTTAAGAGTATATGGTAGGCTATATCATAGAACAGCTATAAGGACATGGTTCCGAAAGCTGCAGACAGGCTCAGCTCATGCTAGAGCACCATCTCACATGTTACCAAGCACTCTGCCTCCAGGATTGTTAAGGCCTGCCATAGGAGTGACTGATAGGTACACATGTGTCTATATATAAGGTAGGTATAGGAATACTACACCTAAGCAAGGGGTGATTACACGACCTTGCCCCAGCTGAGTGATCAGCCAGTTGTGTCTGATTGGAAGGCCAGACCAGGGGTGGCATAATACATGCTGCAGCCCCTGGGAGGCCTAGGGTACACCTATGCCCTGGGTACCTAGGGTACACTGTACAGGGTCCAATAAGGTGATCCTTACCAATTGGGAATGTACCTAGGGTACATGGAATCCATTTTAAAGAGAGAGCAGACAGCCTGAGACCCTGAATGGCAGGATCTCAGGCCAACTAAGTCGAAAAACCAGCTAGACACTAGGCAAAAAGTTGGGGGTAACCATAGTCAGATATCCACCTTCCTACACAACCCCCCCCCAAACGAAAGGAGATAAGGCTGGCCTTTACAAGGTAAGCCTCTATTGCCTGAGTGGCCATATAAGGAAGAACCAGCACTGGCATGGTTACCCCCTGTCTCATGGTCCACTAAGCAATCCCTCATCCTAAAGATATCATAGGGTCTCCACCATAGGGAATCTCTACCTTTGGTGTGTCTTTGCAAAGAAAAAGGCTGGTGTTGAGATGGAGTACTGAAGTGAGTGTCCTCAAAGTGAGGCCTCAGCTTCCTCCAATCATCCTCCACCATGGATGCCTTTCTTTCTCTAACTGAGTTGCACTGTGCTCTCAGGGTCAGCCTCTGGCTACCTAAAGCTGGAGGCTGGGTCCCTTTTGTGGGCTTACTGGAGGGACAGGTCAGGTTTGGGGCCCTAAGGTCCCAGGTTTGCCTGTGCCCAACAGAATCCCTCTGGGGGAGGTCCCTAACTACCTGTGAAGGGGATCCCTCAGGAATGTTTTTACCCATCACCTGGCTAGGGCAACTAACCAGGCAATCCTCATTCTTTTGAAGGGGGGGTTCTTGTGGACAGGGGCCCTCTTGGGGTCCACTGGCCTCCCTGACCTCTGCAGCCCTGGGCTGACTGAGGCAGGGTAGAGAGAGGCAGGCTACCTGCACCAGACTGGGTCCCACCTTGGAAGGGGCCACTGACATCAGAGGCTCTGCCAGGCCAGGCCTGGCTACCTCTGGGGCAGTTCCTTCACGAGGGGTGGGGTCAGATCCCTGAGGAGGCTGACCTTTTCCTAATGTCTGGGGGGAGGGAGACTTTTCTTCCTCCCCACTACTCTCTGTCTGTGTGGAGTGATCCATTGTTTCAGGCTTCACTACACCTATATCAGTCTGAGTGTGGGCTGAGACCATTACAGCCTTGCCAACCTTTTCGGGAAGGCACTCAGTTTGGGTTTGAGCTGTGACTGTCACAGCTCTGTCAGTCCCTACAGGGAAGTCTGTCTGTGCCTGGGCTGTGGCTACCACTGCCCTTCCAACCTTTTCAGGGAGGAAAGCTACTTGGACAGGGATTGTGACTGGCACAACCCCACTACCCTTTTTGGAAAGGCCTACCATTTTGGAATGGGTGTCTTGTTCAACTCCAGCCCAAGCTGAGAGTTCTAAGTCATTCCCCAGCAAGCAGTCCACAGGCAAGGTTGGAGACACTGCCACCCTTTTAGGGCCAGTGACACCTCCCCAGCTGAGACATACCTCTGCCATGGGATGACTGTTCTGTTTGCCATCAATGTTAGTTACCTGGTATGAGAAACCAGGCAAAAGCTGCTCAGAGGGAACTAGCCTATGGGCCACCATAGTGATGCTAGCTCCAGTGTCTCTGTAGGCCTCAGCTTTTCTACCATTGATGTAGGGTTCCTGTCTGTACCTACCCAAAGTGTTGGGACAGGCAGTGAAGTTGGCAAACCCCATGCCACCATCACAGACAAGAGTAGCTGCTGCAGGGGAATTGGCTAAGCCAGGATCCCCCTGTGTTCCCCAAGAAAACCCAACCAAATTTTTGGGGGCACTCCCACCACCTGGGGGATTACTGCTGACAGTAATAGGTGGTGTGACAGGAGTAGTTGGAGGAACAGTTTTGTTTTTAGCCTGTGGACAACTGCTGTCAGTTTTCCAATGCCCAGGTGTTTTACACACATGGCAGTAAGGCTTTTTAACTGTGGAAGAGGAGGGAGCTTGGGACCCACCACCCTGTGTGGAGTTTTGGGGCCCTGAGGTAGATTTCTCTTTTGCTTTATCCCCACCCTTCTCTTGAGGCTTGGTGGTATCTTTCTTTTGGTCACCACCCTGATTTTTAGGCCTAATCCTGGTCCTGACCCATTTATCTGCCCTCTTTCCCAATTCTTGGGGAGAGGTCAAATCTGAGTCTACCAGGTGTTGATGGAGGAGCTGGTTCTGACAATTACTAAGGATCTGCTCCCTCATAATCAAGTTGTACAATCCTGTATAGTCCTGCACCTTGCTGCCAGTTAACCAACCTTCCAAAGCCTTAGTGGCACAATCCACAAAATCAGACCAGTCCTGTGTCTGTGTCTTCTGGGTGTCTCTGAACAACAACCTATATTGCTCAGTGGTTAAGCCAAACCCATCTATCAGAGCACTCTTCAGGACTTTGTAATTGTTTGCATCCTCATCACTGACTGTGAGGAGCTTGTCTCTACCCTTGTCAGAAAAGGAGAGCCACAAGATAGCTGCCCACTGACTTTGGGGTACCTGCTGTACTTTGCAGGCCCTCTCCAAAGCAGTCATCCATTTGTGGATGTCATCCCCATTCTGATATGGGGGGACTATCTTGCTTAGGTTTCTATGGTCATAAGACCTATCCCTATCTCTAGGAATGTTGCTGCCACCAGTGGGTTCTGACCCACACAATTTCTGCTCTCTAGCCAGAGCAAGCTTCTCTTTGGCAAGGGCAATTTCTTCCCTCTGAATCCTCAGATTAGCTTCCCTCATTCTGGCTTTATGCTCCTTTCTCTCAGGTGAAGTCATTCCCCTGTGAGAGGAAGCATTAGAGATGCTAGAGACATGGGAGTGGATGGATTCCCCTGAAGGGGATCTGTCCCTCCTGTTTCTCTGTGAATGCCTACTTGTGGGTCTGTATGGGGGGACCCCATGCAAACTCCCATGTAAGCTTAGGTTAGCCTGGCTAAGTCTCCTTACTTGGCCCTGGCTGTCTACCTCCCCATCTGAAGGCCCATCTGACTCCTCTGTGGTGGGTAGACCCCTATCTACAGCTATGGCACCATCCCTGGCAGCTCTTTCAGCATCATAGGCCTCCAGAAGCTCCACTAGCTGTCTAAGGGTAGGGTTTGCACCCTGTTTTATTCCTCTGGAGGTACACAAGTGTCTCATCTCCTGGAATGTGAATGCATCATACCTAGAGGGAACCTGTCTAGGATTCTCCTCTCCTGAGGGAGCATCAGTGTGATCTCCATTCAGGGGCATGATTCTAGTGAGGGTGTGGTGTGTGCACCTACCTACACTAGTTGTTTCTACTAAACCTCTCTAGTAGTTGTAGTCAGGGTGTGTTACTCCCTTCAACCTACCACTACTAAGTCCAGTAGGACTTAAGTATACTAGACTATGTTATATGTACCTAGACAATATCTGTGTGATCTTCCAATTTAGTATCTCAAGATTATAATGGTATTACAACAGCAAGCTCAGATCCCAACCGCTGCTCACCAATGTGAGAAGTTGGCCTGATGTATGATGTCACTAGTTATAGTGTACACCTTATATCAGTCCAAATACCCTTATGGTGATTGGTTGTAAAGTCAACCTTATAGACCAGCTATCCTAGTGGTAGCATGGACAAGAGCAGTCTTAGGCTAAACTCTGAATGGCATGTGAAGCCAGCTGTGATACCATATATAATCCCTTGAATACCAAATGAAAGGACACCACAACAGATATATATATAAAATAAAGTGTATTTATTCTAAGCAAACCCTCAGCACTCTTTATGAGTTTAGAGGTAAGTACAACACAGTCTTATTAATGCATACAGTAAGTCACACAGGTAAGTAATACAGTTAGGCCCTAGGGGCCACGCAAACCATATACTAAATAAGTGGTATAAGAACCACTGTCACGGAAATAGAATAGGCCTAGGCCTAGGGAATCGCTGGGGCTACACTACACTAGCGTTAGTTAGGGAGTGGGAGGCCCACGGGATTCGTGTGCAGAGGGGAAACACTCACGCGTAATGCGTAAAAGTCAATAGCAATGTTACAGTTTAGAAATAGATAGATTTAGGACACTTCCGGAGTAGCTAGGAAGTTGAGACTTGAAAACTAGACACTAGGATAGTCACTATCCTGATGAGCACCGGAGTACCCAAGTTACCTAGCCCACAGGCTGCGGGTGCATAGGGGTGAAGATGCGTCGTTTTCGTCGTCGACTCCTATGGATGCCTGAAGAAAGATGCTGACAGGCAGTCAGGGGAGAGTGTCCGGTGGATCCCAAGCCTGGGATCAAGAAGAGAAGAAACCTGCAAGCAGAGGGGACAGAGTCAAGGTCACTAGCCAGTGACCACGTGGAACCAGGAAGGAACCAGGCGATGTCGTGAAGAGTTGCAGGGGAAGGTGAAGCTTGTCGCTGGAGCCAGGAGGACCAGGAAGCGTCGAGGACGACCAGGACCAGGAGGCGAGCTGTCCCACGAAGGCTCTTGCTGTCGGCGGCGTCGAAGTTGGACTAGGACTCACCAAGCCTTGGCAAGCGGAACCCACGAAGAACAAGGGACTTGCTTCTGGTGCAGACCAGGAAGGTCTGGGGTGCTTCTTCTTTGCAGAGAAGCGGGAGCCAGTCTGGAGGAGCCAAACCAGCGCAGAAGATTTTAGGGAGCGTCGTCACAAAGGCCACTAGCCAGCGGGCAAGCAACCGGACAGACGCGGCAAGCAGGAAAATGCTGAAGGGCCCCACGCAGGACTCGTGGAGTGTGGGGGGCTGGCCTTCGGTGCAGATGGTGCTTGGGGTTGGGGCTTCTCAATCCCCGGTGCACAACTTCGAGGGTACCTCAGAAGCTGCGCTGTAAGTTACTAGCCACTTTTCCCCGGTAGCCGGTCCCACGTCGCTCGTCGCCTCCACGGATCTCAGCTCTGCTGCAGATGTGGATGAGGGTCGGAGAAGTCTGGAAATCAAGGCTCTGGTCGGGCTCTGCAGTCGGTTCCTCGTCGAACGTTTCACAAAGCAAAGGGTAGTCACTTGATGGTGCCTGTTTGCACAGGGTAGCCACTCCTTGGCTACAAGGGAGATTCTTCAGTCTTCTTCTTTCGTCGAATGTCGAAGGTCCAGAGTTTCTGTTCAGTTTTGCAGGTTCAGGATAATCTCTAGTCTTGAGGCCCAACTCCCACTCTTATACTAATCTGGGGGGCTGGGACTACCTGCTAGGTCACGCCTTATGGGTGGGACCTGGGAGGGGGTGGTTACACCCACTTCCCTTTGTCCAGTTTCGCGCCAGAGCTGGGGCTGGAGTGCCCCAGCACCGGTTTGAACTGGACTATGCAAGGAACACCTTGTGTGCCCCAGGCATGTCTCATTCCTTTCAGCCCACCCTGCCCCAATACACTAAAGGCTGTCTGGGGAGGTGCTAGCACCTCCCCAAGCAGGAAACCTATTGTCCAGGCCTCCCTGGCTGGGATCACTCCCAGCTGCAGGAGGTCAGACTTGTGTCGTGGCAGCAGCATCCATTTTGTGATGCTGAGGCTTTGGTCAGAGGTTACACAGCAAAGTATGATTTTAACATGTCTCTCCCTCTAGAAGGGAGGAATAATATCCTCATCACCAGAAATGGTATGGGGGTATTATTCCAAAGTGTTAGACACCTTACACGACATGTTTTGATACAGCCCAACCATAGTTACCATAACCGTTTAAGATTATAAGGCACTTTAAGAGTATATGGTAGGCTATATCATAGAACAGCTATAAGGACATGGTTCCGAAAGCTGCAGACAGGCTCAGCTCATGCTAGAGCACCATCTCACATGTTACCAAGCACTCTGCCTCCAGGATTGTTAAGGCCTGCCATAGGAGTGACTGATAGGTACACATGTGTCTATATATAAGGTAGGTATAGGAATACTACACCTAAGCAAGGGGTGATTACACGACCTTGCCCCAGCTGAGTGATCAGCCAGTTGTGTCTGATTGGAAGGCCAGACCAGGGGTGGCATAATACATGCTGCAGCCCCTGGGAGGCCTAGGGTACACCTATGCCCTGGGTACCTAGGGTACACTGTACAGGGTCCAATAAGGTGATCCTTACCAATTGGGAATGTACCTAGGGTACATGGAATCCATTTTAAAGAGAGAGCAGACAGCCTGAGACCCTGAATGGCAGGATCTCAGGCCAACTAAGTCGAAAAACCAGCTAGACACTAGGCAAAAAGTTGGGGGTAACCATAGTCAGATATCCACCTTCCTACAGGCCTCATATGCAGACGTGCATTGGGGGTGAGGAAGATGCAAGAAGCCATCGACCCCAGTAATGAAGACACCGTCCTCACCGTAGGAGAGCGGGCTGAGATGAGATGCAGAGCCTTCCCACGGATCGATAAGCGTCTCTCCTCCGAAGGACACACGCTTGCGGTCAAGGTATTGACTGAAGCCCCCAAGTACTGGAGACACTGCACAGGGATCGGCACTGACTTCGTCATGTTGATGTGCAGCCCCAGACGGTGAAGCAAAGCCGCCGTCCTGTTGAAATGGCACTGGGCTTCCTGATAAGTGGACGCTTTGATCAACCAGTCGTCCAGGTAAGGGTACACAAACACCTTGGTCTTCCGCAGGTGTGCCGCGACCACTGCCATGCACTTGGAGAACGTCCGTGGCGCAGACTTCAGGCCAAACGGGAGTACGGAATACTGGTAATGGTTGTTGCCTACCAGAAACCTCAGGAATTTGCGATGCTTCGGTGCGATCGGCACATGAAAGTAAGCGTCCTGCAGATCTATGGCGCACAGCCAGTCTCCTCGATGCAACTGAGGGTAAATCTGAAGCAGGGACAACATACGGAACTTTTCTCGGCGGATCCACCTGTTTGCTTGACGCAGATCCAGAATAGGCCTGAACTCGTTCTTGTCTTTTTTTCTTACGAGAAAGAACCGTGAGTAGAGACCTTTTCCTTTTTGCCTCAAAGGAACAGCTTCTATCGCCTTCTTTTTTAATAGAACGTCCGCCTCCCGCTGGAGCTCCCGCACCATGTGAAGGGAGCGCACTGGTGGAATCTGTGGAGGCGAACTGGTGAAACGAAGACAGTAGCCATTGCAAACAATATTCAGCACCCACTTGTCCTGTGTTATTGTCCTCCACTCTGCCAGGTAGTGTTGAATACTTCCCCCCACCGGAGCGGGTAACGGATGAGGGGGAAGTAACTTTTCAGGGCTTCGACCCGGACGGGCCTTTGTTCCCCGCCGAGGACTGATGCTGGCCTCTGCCCCTCTGGCGCTTCTGAAAGGGCTGCCTGTGGTACTGCTGCTGCTGCTGGGGCTGTTGCTGGGGGCCCGACTGACGCCCTTGGCCCCTCTGCTTGGTGTAGCGCCTGCCCGAGGAACGGAAGGACCTCCTCTGCTCCTTAGGCCGCTCCAGCCCCACCGCCTTCAGGGTCTCCGCCTCAGCCTTCATGCGGGCCATCTCGTCATCCGCATGCGACCCGAATAACGTCGTGCCAGAGAATGGTAGATTGGCGATCTTCTGCTGCGCTTCCGGCTTGAGCGGAGTCAGCCGCAGCCAGGAATGCCTCCTCATATGTATGCCGTGGCAGTACCCATGGGCCGCCAACAACGACACGTCCCCCGCCGCACTGATGATCTGATTAGAGACCATCATGCCCTCGTTCAGCACCTCTTGAAAATCCTCCCTCTTGTCTCTGGGCAGGGAGGCCGCGAACTGTTGCAGGGAGTCCCAAAGAGACCTGTCATAGCGCCCCAACAGAGCGGAGGCGCTAGCGGCCTTCATTGTAGTAGCCGACGTGGAGCACATCCTCCTCCCCAAGGAGTCCATTTTGCGACTCTCCTTATCCGGGGGAGCCGTGGAGGAAGGCGTCGTAGAGTGTTGCTTACGAGCCGCCGCCACGATAACAGAATCCGGTGGGGGGTCCACTCTGAGGAACGCCGGATCCGAGTCAGGGGCCCTGTACTTCTTTGACAGTCTCGAGGGCGCCGGCTTCACCACAGCCGGCGTTAAGAACACCTCCATCGCAGGTTTCTCCAGTCCTGGGACCAGCGGGAGGAGGGGGCGCGACAGATGTACTTTATGCAAAGTCTCAAAAATCACAGACGTAGTGGGAATAGGGGTAGTCACTGATATCCCCAACTTCGCAGCCCCTCTCAGCAACACCTCCTGGAACGTGGCAATGTCATCCACTGGAGAGACGCGGGAAGGAGGCGTCTCTGACAGCGAGGGCGAATACTTGCCAGCCCCCGGAGAGTACGTGCCCCTCGAACCTCTGGAACGGGACCGATACCTCCGTCGACCATGTCCAGAGCGAGTGGAGGATCTGCGCCTACTCCGTGATCGCCTGCGAGGGCGAGAGCGAGATCTCTGCCGGTGAGGGACCCTCGGGGGAGGAGGCGGTGGCCGCGGTGGTGAGGCAGGCAGCTGAGGCACGGGCAGAGGCAGCGGAGGAGGTGGAGGAGGAGGAAGAGGAGAAGGAGGAAGAGGAGGAGGAGGAGGAGGCTGAGGAGGAGGAGGCAGTGCAGGCACCGGTGGAGGCGCCGGTGGAAGGTCGGGCACCGGAGGCAAAGGGGGCCGCTGGGTACGCAGCGGGGTCAGATGGTCTGAAGCCCCATCACTTCTAGCCGGAGAGCCCCCATCATCATTGTCCGGGCTCGCGGCCACTCTCCTCTTCTTGGCGGGCCTGTCCCGCGGGGAAGCCACCGAAGGCGAACGTCTGCGCCTCCCCGATCCTCGACTGGAGATCGTAATCACCGAGGACGTATTCCCCAATGTCTGGGACGTCGAACTGTACCTCGACCTCGAACGGCGTCTCTTCGCCCTCGACGACGAGTGCCGCCCCGCAGTCGACCGTCCTCTCGACGTCGAACCAAGTCTCCTCGACGTCGACCTTGATCGCCGTCGTCGGGGTGTCTGCCGCGACGTCGACTGTCTCCTCGACGCCGACTTCTGGCGTCTCGACGTCGACCGCCGGTGCCTCGCCGTCGACTGCTGCGATCTTGACGTCGATCGTTGGTATCTCGACGTCGATCGTTGGTATCTCGACGTCGATCGTTGGTATCTCGCCGTCGATCGTTGATGTCTCGACGTCGATCGTTGATGTCTCGACGTCGACCTGCGTCTCGGCGTCGACCGCCTCCGCCTCGACGGCGGGCGCCGGGATCTCGGCGTCGACTCCGTCAGCGTCGAGCCGTGGGTAGACGGCGGCGAGTGCAGTCCATGGGGCTCGGTACGACGTCGATGTGTTGTCGACGTCGACCGTGACACCTGCGACGGCGACCCGGTCCCGGGTCTCGCCGGCCCCTCCCTCGACGTCGAACGCCGAGGCTGCCGCGACCCAGAGCCCTGGATCGACGGCGAACATACCGGTGCCTTCTCTCTCGCCGTCGACGTCGTCGCCTTCGACGTCGAACGCGACCTACCAGCCGGTAGGCGTCGTTTCTGCTCCTTTTTCTGCCCGGAGGTCCCTCCAGGGGCTGGAGCATGGGCGGAGGAGGGGGAATGGGACCCTCCATGCCCTGAAGTCTCACCGGTCCTCTGCTTCTCCTGTCCCTGAAGGCGAGTCTTCTCCCGGTCCCTCAGGGTCCTTTTCGAAAAGGTGCCGCAGATGTCACAGGCAGCTGGGACATGTGAGGGCGACAAGCAGAGGATACACACCTCATGTGGGTCCGTCTTAGCCTTCTTCCTCCCACACTCAGGGCATTTATTGAATAAAGCCATGCTGAGAGTGGGCCAAAACTGCTCCAGAATGCAGGCCGTAGTAGACAAAGGCTTTAGACGTCGAATGAAACCACTTTTAATCCAAAAAATCCAATTTTAATCAAGTAAACCACCCAAAAGGGTAGAGCTCAAGCTCCAGGGTCCTGCTAGCAGGAGCCGGAAAAAAGAACTGAAAGTAACTTGTGTTGGCTGTGCATCCTGGGATACCGGGGGTCTCTGGAGAGTTTCTTAAAGGCACGGTATCCCTTTAGCAGACACATAATGACAGCCTATAGGGCTTGTCTGTCCACCCCTTCCTCTCTATTGTTTAAAGGGATTTTGGTGAAGGGAGTGTGTGATAATAAAGGAACATGTCAAATGTGAATTAAAAAAAAATGACATTTCAACTTTATTTTGGCTTTTGTGTTCACTTCAGAGGAAGTGCTGGCCAGTGCAGCCTTGTTGTGATTAGGCTGTATTATTTTGTCTGTCTCTTAAGTGTCTTTGCAGGTTGCAAATGCGGGACAGCTTAAGAGATCTTTTTGATTGCTCCGGGGTCCCCGCACATGGGCGGGGATTATTCATAGATTATGACTATACACAGAGATCCCCTACTACAGAATTCTACATCCACAAACTGATCGTGGGTACAGTCTCTGGTTTGGAAGTCATTCTCTCTCTTGCTTCTTCAATCGACCTGCTCTAAGAACTCAAGTGCCCTCCATGCCTCCTCGTTCTCCAGCTGAGCAGTGCCAGTGTTGTCGTTCCTATATCAGTGCTGCTGGCTTCTCTACCTCCCCTCCCAACACCTGCTGATGGTCTGACTCCCAATTCTGAACCTTCAATTCTTCATATTAACTGCCATATTTATGGCAAAGTAGTGCAGCGCAGCACTGGGAAAGGGCAGGAATGTGCCATATTCAAGGCATAAGGCGCATTCCTGTTCTTTCCCCCTGCATTGGCGCACAATAGGCTGCCTACACAGACACACTTGCACCAAGGTTCAAGGGTGCCTGCGTTGCATGTAGGATTGTTCAGCAATCCTTAGAGGCACATTCCTCTATCTAGGAGTGTACATACACACGGGTGATGATTGCCCGGGTTTTTCAGTTGGCACTCTCTATTCACAAGACTGACCTAGGTGTATGCAGTAGTGCTCCAAAGGAAGAAGGAATCACCCAACCTCCTTGATTGAGACAAAAATGATCTCTTACATATAAACAGTTTGAGTCCCGAGCACACACTTATTACAATCACACACAAGATTTCTGATCAACATATATAAGATTCTTTTTCTTTAGTTCTTTATTTTCTTTCTTTGGAGCCCAGCCAACATGTGTTTTGTCGTATACGGTGTTCCCCACGACTTCTTCAGGGCTAAAATACCAAGATTTGTTTTGGGCAATGGTATGTAAAATACACTCGTCAAAGAATCCATAATTATAGTGGAAGCCTCAATAGGTCATCCCAAGCATGGAATCATAACACTGTGTGCAATTATCAACACATTATTGCGACCATCCGTCGTTCCAATAATGTGGTTTGTGTCAACATATATTACAAACAACTATCCATGTTTATTGATAATGAAGTAATGCATATCAAGCATGGTGTAGCGGGATGTGGTGCAAACCATTATTATATCTATTGGTATTGGTTGCGAATTCAAATACATGAAGTAAGCCTATATAGCATGGTCCCCCACATTTTGTCCTGTGACCAATAAGTGTACCCTTCAATTGTGGCTTCAAAATCTAATAAGAATCTGATGAGACGCATACCGGTCTTCTCTTTAAAGGCACATTTTACACCTAAACGGCAATCAATGATACCTCATCTTTATTACCATTCTAATTCATAAGAGTTCACCCTTATTTTTAAAAGAATCCTTATACAGATGTCCTGCCTTAAAGCCAGTTATACTTCCAACTGCTAGTGCGTGTGATTCTTAATCATGCATCTCTAAACTATATTCCCCATTCATAGGCTGTATTGTCATCTCGATTAATTGTCCGTCAATTTTACTTTTCCTCTACTGGTTGCTTTCATGTGAATGAATTGAGTGCTCCCAACATCTAGAAATCAAAAAAACGCCTGTCCGTCACAGCTCCGAATGCTTTAGACTTTTGAATCCAGTACCCATTTTAACGCACTGTTTCATACCTGTCTCGAGGACGCTCAGTACGCGTCCACCCCACGTTTGTATCTCACACTGAGTAATCTCCATATTACCCAAAGTGTGCCTACCACCCTGCTTAAACAGTTATTGGTACGTTTTTACGTGCGTCTCCTCCACCCAGTGTGGGCACCATCTTAAGTGTGTTTATAGAATTTACGAATACCGCATCCTATTTGAGGTATGTATATCTGCATCTGTGGTGTCCCTTATCAGAATCCCTCCATGTCTTGTGTGTATTATATATTTTATATATTGTACAGTGTGTGCCCTAAAAAATATGAATGAATGTAACAGTGTATTGTAATTCATATACCGTAGTACTCAAATTCATGTAATATAAATCTCATAAAATATATAATCTCAAACATCGAATTCCTTCCTCCTCAAAATACCGTACCCCTGAAATTGCATTACGTTCCACTTCCAAATTGTCCATGGTTACTATTTATACCACACATAATAATATGCAGCCCCAGCATTTCGTGGTTAACCACAGAAATTGTTCATAATCACATAGTTGCATTCCCATTTATTTATGTGATCTTCGCCTCAGGACCAGAACAGATTTATATTGTGCTATATTACCTTTATTCTCCAAGAAAATATTGCATTTCATGGTCCGTATTCAGACCCTGTTCAACTGCTCTAAGACACATTATCCAAATAGCTTCCTTACGTCTCAGGGTCAGTTTTCCGTTTACCCCTCTAGGGTCAGATTCTACATGATCCATTCTCAAAAATGTAAACTTTATCTGTGGGCCCTGTGCTTTGCACTCCATAAAATGTGTTGCCATTGGGTATCTTGAATCCTGCTGTTTTACTGCCCTAATATGTCATTTAGCCGCTCCTTGAGCGTCCTTATAGTGCTGCCCACATAGATCAAGTTACATCTGCATTCCAAAATATATAATACATATTCAGTATTGTAATTAATGCTATATCATATGACCTGCCATCCCCACCCTGGAATTTTCTTTTGTCTGCAGACCAACTACAAGCCCCATAATTACCACACTTATGGAATCCCTTTGTCAGTTCGGTCAACCAGGTGGTGATCGGTTTGGATTTCGGGTAGCCTGGAATTAGTTGTGTCCTCAATGTCTACCCTCGTCTGAAAGTGATACTGGGTGTATCTGTTATAAAATCGTCCAAAGCCTTGTCAGATCTCAGAATATGACAATGTTTACACATACTTTTCCTCAGTATCTTAGATAAGTCATTGTAGTCCATAATTAATCTCACTCTCGCAGTGTCTTGGTTTCTAGCACACTTATTGCTGATCATGTCTCGTCTCCTTATTTAATCTTTCATTCTGCTGTATCAATAGTGTGTGTATCAAAACACCTTGCTCTAAATCTTGCCTTTATGTGCTTCATACATGTTAAAAAGTACTTCTCATTACTGCAATTTCTCCTCGCCCTGTCTAGTTCTCCATAGGGTATGGACTGTATCTGATGTCTGGGGACCATCCAGATCTTTCTCACTCTGGCTGATGGTACTAGCCACGTCAATGACATCCTCGCTAACAATGGATGTGCTTTTAGAAAAAAGCATGAAAATAAAAAGCAAAGCAAAAATAAATTCAACAATTCAAATTCCAGCTGGCCAAATAGAAATGAAAATCAGATACCTAAAGCACAAATAAAAAAAGTGTGACCTATCAAAAATAAAGGTTATCTACAATTTAAAACTGTAATTTCTTTTAAGAATCTAACTCTTCTGATTCAGGAAAGTTAAATAAAGTGTAACATACCCACAATACTAAGTTTGCTTAAACCCATTCTACCTTGCTCAATGAATATCCCAAATATTGTGAGATTAGAAAATTCTGACTGGGTCCAGTCAATAAAGAGTCACTTGACATTATTAATAGCAAAATGTAACCTGTTAATCACGCCAATTCAGCCCAAAGTTCTTGGTAAATCCCACATCTATTTAATGGATAATGTCCAGTTAAGCTATAACTAGTGACACTATATCTAATATTGTCTTCTGGGATCAAAGTAGTTAGTAGTGCTGCCCGTTACTCCCAAAGAGCCTTCAGTATTAGGGTGTATTCTATCACGTTCAGTTGAGATATATATATAAAAAAATATATATTATATATATATATATATATTCCCCCATTATAGTTAGTTCAGCTAACTATAACTCGCGCGCCCACAATGCACTGCTGATGACGTCACATATTACATCACTCATGACATGGTCAGTGACATCACTCATGACATCACTGATGACATCTCAAATGACATCACTGATTACATCATCCAGTGAATGTGTGTTTTTCTGAAAATTACATATGTTTTATATATGTATATCTCAAGGTCGATGGGAAGAATAAATGGGTATATGTGTCTAAATGGATGATTTGTTTTTGAAAAATTGATTGTATAACTGACTGATTAAGTGTATCTTAGTGAATACATGGCTTAGTGAGTAATGTATAAATATGTAAATATCTGTATCAGTCTCTCACTGTGTATAAGTGGCTGCATGGGTTGGTGAGTAGCTACATGAGTGTCTATATAGGTTATTAGTTGTTTTTTTGAGTATCAGTATGAGTGTTTGAGTGGTTCGGTGGGGGGAATTACGTAGTGCATAGGTGCATGAATGAGTGACTCACTGTTTATATGTGTTGAAGACAGCATGTGTGCAGGACTGTATGGGTGGATGAGTGTGTACATGGGTGTGTTAGTGAGTGAATGTCTGTCTCATTAGTGTCTTTAAGAGTAACTAAATATGTTTTAAACTAGTATATGTGACTATTGGTGTATATAAGTGAGTATATGTGAGAGTGAGAGATTGAAAGAGTTCCTGTGTGAATAAGTATGTGTTTCTATAAGTGATTGTTTAAAAGACTAAGTATGTGTAAGTTTCTGTAGAAGTAAGTGTGGTGGTGGGTGTATAACTGTATATGCAAGTAAATGGATGTTTGATTCTTTATTAGCATGAGTGACATGTGTGTGAGTAACTCTGGATGAGTGGCGTTGTGTAACAGGATGTATAGGTGTATGAGTACATATGATGAGTGAGTACATGTATGAGTGACTGTATAGGACTGTTGGTGAATGAGTGGATGTGTATGTGGATCTTAGAATTACTGAATAGGTTGTTGTAACTGATATTGGTATGTCCATTGTTTTGAAAATTTTAGTTTCTATTTTTGAATGTGTGTATCAAAGGTTATATTAGGGGGAGAGGAGGTCTGCCACTCTATCACAAGGATGATGTCATCGGTGATGTCATTTGAGATGTCATCAGTGATGTCACTGACCATGTCATGAGTGATGTAATATGTGACGTCATCAGCAGTGCATTGCGGGCCCTCGAGTTATAGTTGGCTGAACTAACTATAACGGGGGAATTTCAATGGTTTTGTTCGAGTGAAAAGTCCATCTAACTAGAACGCCCCTGAAACCTGTGTTTTTTTCAGTGAATTTCTAAGGTTTTTTAAATGCTAATTCCTAACTATAACGTGCCTGAAACCTATGGTTTTTTCAGTGAATTTCAAAGGTTTTTTAAATGCTAATTTCTAACTATGCCTACAGAGATACGACATGTGAAGAAAGAAGAAAAAACGCACAGAAAGAAAAAAAAGAAATGCAGAAAGAAGCAACAGAAGTCCTCAAAGACGAAGAAAAGTGCAGGAAGAAGGATAACGTGCAGAAAGAACAAACAGAAGAGCAGAATGAAGCCTTGTTGCAAAATCATCCTGTACCCTCAACTTTTTCAGATGGATACTGGTGGTAACTGAGTCTGACTAACCAGTCCTAGAGCCAGTGCTATGTTAAAAGACACTCAGAATACAGTGAAAACACCTACATACACTAGGGAACACTATGCGTTGGGGTCACCCTGTGATCAGCATGACCTCCTCAGGGCAGGGTATTAAAACTACCTCTTAAAACGCACCACAGGGCGTGTTTGCACACGTCACCTCAGGCCTCGTCCCCTCACTTCCCCACTGTGTAAACACGCCCTGTGGCCGTTTTACGTTCGGAGATTAAGTCCCCTTGAATCCTGAGGATCCCTAGGGGCAAAATAGCCCACTAGGTACGTCCAGTAAGCGCCATTGCAGAGAGGTGTAAAAAGGGGCACGGACTGCACCACCTCTCTGCAACGCAGAGCAGTGGCGCTTACTGGAAGCATCTGGTGGGCTAGTTGGCCCCCAGGGTCCCTCAGGACTGAAAGGGAATTATTTCCCCAACTTAAAACGCGCCACAGGGCGTGTTTGCCCACGTCACCTCAGGCCCCATCCCCTCCCTTCACCACTGTGTAAACGCGCCCTGTGGCCGTTCTAAGTTGAGAGATGAAGTCCCCTTGAATCCTAAGGGTCCCTAGGGTCAAACTAGCCCACTAGGTACCTCCAGTAAGCGCCACAGAGCTGCACTGCATAGAGGTGTAAAAAGGGGCGTGGCCTCAGAACACCTGTCTGCAACGCAGTTCCCTGGCGCATACTGGAGATACCTGTTGGGCTAGTTGGCCCTCAGTATTGATGAGGAATTAATTCCCCAACTTACAACTGGCCAGGGGGCGCGTTTGCAGAGTGCTGCAAGGAGGGGGCGTGGCCTCCGGCGCGACACCGGTCTTTTATTTATTTTATTAAGACGGAGGGCTGTGTGGCCCCCCTTCTTTTTCTAATTTACTGGCCCTGGGGACCCCATCCCCCAGGGCCTGCACTGCACCCTAATTTTTTTTGTTGAAAAAAATTAATTTGGCCCTCCCAAGGCCTTAATCGGCGCCGGGGAACCCCAATCCCCGGGGCATGGCCTTTTTTAAAAAAAATTCTTTAGGAGGGGGCTGTGTTGCCCCCCTCCTCAGGCCACTTATGGCCCCGGGGACACCATCCCCCGGGGCCCTCCTTTGTTTTTTATTATTTTAAAAAAAAATATATTTATAGAAACACCTAGGACATGCTGGACAAACCGTATATACCTATCACTATGACGATTCGCGTGATATTCATTAAAAGGCGACTATGCATAGAATGAATCCACATGGAATGTATTTACACTGCTAGTGAAGCTCTAACTTGTCTGACGCCCTACCGTGCCTAATCCCGGCGCCCCCGCCGGTGGGTACTCTCCAAGTAGACACCCTTGTCATTTATTTATACAAACATGGGTAGCTATTGACGGGCACATTTCATATACACGCACACCAAGCCATTCAAAGGGGATTCGACAAAAATTCTACCAAACTATGCAAGAAACCCCCCTCACGGTTAATAAAACACACATCCACCGCCGGATGTGCAATACTTTTTATTTTACTCTCTGGAAAGGAGACGAACCTCACTTTAGAGTCACAATGTATTGCATATTATATTTCACGCCCCGGTTCATCTTATATCACACTTTTTGGTGCATAGTTTATACCATATACTATATCTAGTTTTCATTTTCAATCGTGCTCTCAGGGCTATGTTCTATATAACACTGCGTCCACCTACCCTTTTCACGGGCATTACATTTTGCAATGGGGGGTGGAGGGTCAGGGGGTGTTTCTGCCAAGTGAGCCCGGAGTCACAGTCACAAACGTCCTCTTCTTCCTGAATAAAAGTGAGAATATGCTGCATACTTGTTCATATTTTAAGTAGTTCGCACAGACACACATTTTAAAAACAATAAAGTTCCTAATACCCACCTTCTCTGAACAGTTAGCTTGCTTCCCCATCCACCTCCTCCCTATCCTCTGTTGTCTGTATCCATGGACTGGCCTTTTCCCTCCAGCCATGCATGGTCTGATGTGCTGCCACTGCCCTCCATATAGCATGATGTACCAGTCCACTCCTCCTGCCCTCCATTGCCCAATTCTATGGCCCATCATTGACCTCCTACTTAGCCTCTGTGCTTAGCTTGCTGCCCCTATTGTCCTTTCCCCTGCTCCATCCTTTTTGCCCACCATGTTCCATAGACCTGCCACTCCTATCTACTCTGAGTGTTCTGTTGAGCTGCCACTCCCCTCCCACCTGCCTAGCATTGTCAGATGACTGTAACCTGTACCTGCCACCTCCACCCTGCCTGTCCACATGCCATGCACCTATCCCCTTCATCCTGTCCTCCATGGTCCATTTTACTGCCACACCCTTCTGCCCTCCCTGGTCTGTTGTGTTGCAACTGCTCCTCCTGCCTGCCCCGCGCGGTCTGTTGTGAGGCCCCTTCCCCTGAACTCTCTTGTCTGTGCCCAGGTCCTGACCCTCCCTTCTATCCTCCATGGTCCTTTGTGCATGCCCCTGCACCCTCCTTCTTGCCCATCATAGCAATTGTGCTGCCACTTACCCTCCAGCTTGCCATGCATGGTCTTCTGTGCTGCCATGGCCCCTCCCACCTTCCCTGTGTGGTCAGCTAGCTGCCCCTGACCCCCTTCCACCTCCCCTCCATGGTCTGTGTGTATGTCATCATAGTCTCATTGTTGCTCTCCAAGGTGTGTCTTGTTTCTAGTGCCCATCCTGCCTGACCTCCATGGACATGTTGCTGCTCCTGCCCTGCCCCCTTGCCCCCAGCCCTCTGTTTCCATGTGCAGACACCTATTCCCTCCCTCCTGGCTGGTCTGTTCTATTGTAATGCCCCTGATCCGTCCCTCCTGCCCTTTATGGTCTGTTATGCTGCAGCTTTCTCTCCTGTCTGTCCATTATGGTCAGCTAGCTACCATTGCCTCTTTCCCCTCTGTTCTCTGTTGTCCATGTGCATGGTCCTGTCCCCTCCCTATTGCTTTCTATGGATTGTTGTGCTGCACTCCCGTCCCACATGCGCTGTGTGGTGTATTGTGCTGCTGCAAACCCTGATGCCTGCCCTGTAGGGTCAGTTTGGTGCACCTCTCCATGTCCCTCCTGTCCTCTGTTATCCGAGTCCATGTCCCTACCCCAATTCCTCCTGCCTACCGTGATCCAATGTACCATACTTGCGAACATTTTGAACTTGGTAAGAGGGAGATTTTGAAAAAAACTGTGGTATTTATTTTCCCCTTTGAGTTACATTGAAAAAGAGGAGATTGTAGACAGGAGACAGATCAAATAAAGCCCATTTGAGCTTAAAAACATTGGACGTTTCCTGGCTGAAACGGGTCTGTTGGCATGTATGGTTGTACTACCACTGCCTCTTCCTTCTGCCCACAATGGTCTATTATATTGCCACAGCCTCTCTTGCCAGTCCTGTATTGTTGGTTTGTTGCCCCTGCCCCCCTTTCCACTGCCCTCCATAGTCTGTTGTGCTGCCACTGCCCTTCCTGCCTGCCCAGTGTGGTCAAATTGTTGCCTCTGCACTCTCCTACCTGCCTTCAATTTTCAGAGTCCGTGCCCCTGGCCTCTGCCTCTCAACAGTATCCCAATGAACAACTAGATTGCTAACATTCTATATTTATTACAAAAGTTTGGAACGCCTGACGTCATCTTGATGTAATCAAAACTGTAATACCTAGAGTATTTCCTTTAGGAATTACATATATGAGAGGGTCTTATTTGCATCAAAATTATGGTTAGTGCTCTAAAAAACTAAAATGAGGACACATTTTCTGAGTTTTCAAATAGCGACAAAGAACTTTTAAATTATTTGTAATTTTTATGTTTTTTTATCCCGTTGATCACTTGATTAAATGTTGCACCTAGGGGAGAGGATGTGGTGTTACTTCCAGAGCTGCAGACTTTGCAACTGAGGAACCAGGTTGGAGTTTCTGCTTCAGCTCAACATTCTGTGATTGTGGTCAAATCACTAAATCTCCCCATGTCTACAACCAAAATGAATTTGATCTTGTGTGATGTAACCAATGCTCATGTAAAGCACTCCAATACCTGACAAGTCTGCACTATATAAAACTGAAAATACACAAAAAAATAAGTGTTTTGCACACTTCTGTCATTGGGCTACATGTGGGCTACATCTGGGTGATATTTGGGCTACATTTGGGCTCTTTTGTCTCTGGTGGCCATCTTGGGAGACTTATTTGTTATGAAGTTTCCTAATTTCCTCATTTACTGCAGTCTCCTCAGTAGAAAATACTTTGTTTTTTACTTTGGTTCCATCAAGAAGGCATTCAGATGTGACACACATTTGCCATAAATTCTGAATGTTAGCACTTTAGTTGTTCATTAGATCACTGTGGTAAAGCTACTGCTCACCAGGGAAGTCTGCTGCTGGTATTCAAAGTGCATGTTTCAGTCTGCATGTCAGAATTTTTTTATGAAATAGAAGAGGATTTGAAAAGTCAAAATGTGCCCTAATTTCTTTCTGCAGCACTAATCATACTTTCTATGGCAAAATGAACCCCCTCATTTTGTTCCTGTTTAAATTAAATGTTTTAAGTGTTACCACTTTATTCCAATCAAGATGGCTTCAGGTGTGCCATACGTTTGTCATAAGTAGGACTGTTAGCGCTCAAGTTGTTCTTTAGAACACTCTGGGAAGCTGCAGTAGAACACAAAGGAATCAACTGACAGTCTCTGCCCTTGTTGGATGTACATGTTTTACTGAGAACGTCAGCCTTCATTCTCGCATGACTGAGAAAGATAATGTGAATTTACAGAAAATATGCTCTCAGTTTAGCTTATAGATCACCTTCCAAACCTCTGTGGGAAAAGCATGAGAAAATAGTTCTCTCAAACATGATTCATGATATCACAGCAGAAGGCATTTTCACATGGTAAAATCACCTTAGAACACACCACAATTCCTAAAATGAGTATGGTACCATCAACAAATGATTTATAATGTAACTTAAGTCTTAAAACCTTCTATTAACTGCAATGCTTTTTAATGAGGTGCTATCATGTATATTGGTCCCAAGATGGCTGCCAACACTTCTTGGATGAAGTGCTGACAGCCAATCAGATCTCACGATGAGATGTGTGGTTAGGCTCCGCCCAGATATATATGTGATTTTACTTTTGATTTTCTCAGGAACTACTGAACAGATTGACACCATATATGCAAAAGGCACATGCCTGACCTGAGGACTACCTCTTTTCCAAATTTCAAGTAATTCTGTTCAACCGTTCGGGCTGTACCTTCGACTAAAGGTCCTATGGGAAAATGCATGGGGAAAACGCGTTTTGGGACCCCCCTTTTTACTCAGCCCCCGCTTGACGAATCACCCCGAGACTTTCAGTGTAGGAGCTGAGCGGAGCGCCCCATCAGTTTCGAAAATTTCACGAAGATAAGTCAACCGGCGCCAAAGTTATTCAAAATTTTTTTTTCAGATTTCCTATGGGAACTCAGTCCTAACTATAACTATCTACTGGCGACCGCCAGTAGATAATATATCTCAACATCAACTACATTTGATGGGATACGTTGACGTTCTAGATAGGAATTAGCATTTAAAAAACCTTAGAAATTCACTGAAAAAAATCAAAGGTTACAAGGGTGTTCTAGTTAGTAAATAGAATTAAAAAAAACATAAATTCACAACAAAAAACAATCATAGGCATAGCCAATAGGTCTCGCCTTTGGGACCTTTTTTAAGTTTTTGTCCACAGCGATTGGCTTTTGCAATGTTTTTAAGCTGTGTGTCCGCAACAACAAACAGCTGAGTAACAGCACAGTGCACGAGAAAAGCCTGTAGAGGGTAGGGCTGGGGCACAGTCACTGACTTCAGCACTAAAACAGAGCGCGCCCTGGAGCCATTCCACAGTGTTTTCAGCAACTATGCACCAGAGGGACACAAATATGTATGGCAAACTTCCCCATGAGGAGGGCTTCAAATTGTAAAAATAAAAGCAGCTGTATAAATTGAAGCACTACATAAACGTTTGGGAATGCTTTACATGAGCACCAGTTATGTTACAACAACATATTTATTACTTGGTAGGTACGGCAAGATTTATAAAGTTGCCCGCAACAACACAGTGCGCAAGAAAAGCCAGTAGAGGGTAGGGCTGGGGCACAGTCACTGACTTCAGCGCTAAAGCAGAGCGTGCCCTAGAGCCGTTCCACGGTGTTTTCAGCAACTGTGCACCAGTTATGTTACAACAACATATTTATTACTTGGTAGGTATGGCAAGATTTTGAAAGTTTCCACAGAAAGCTGACTCAAGAAGACTGGGAAGCTGAAAGCACAGGAGTGAGAACAGGGGAGGCGACAGAGGAGGAGCCATTAGCAGGACTTAGAAAAGAGACGGCAAAAAAGTGAGCACTCGTGCATGTACAGCATCACCCTTGCAACGCCATCTGTTTCCAATTAGCAAGCGCGGCGCAGGCACGATAATTGGAAACAGAAGGCGAAGCTGCTCGCTCCCGCAAGGTGGATGCCGTATATGAACGAGCGCTCACTGGAAACAGTGCAGTACATGCACTAGTTTTCCAAAAAGTGCTGACCGATTTCAAGAGGTCACTCCTAAGCAGCTCTTGCGCACTGATTAGGTGAGACCTAAAAAGAGGTTACGGGGCATTGTAGTTAGGGTCAGATGTTACTCTTACAAAACCAGAGAAATTCAGCCGTTATAGTTATCCGAGTTAACTATAACTCGTGCCCCCACAATTCACTGCTTATGACCTCACATATTACATCACTCATGACATGGTCAGTGACATCTCTGATGACATCTCAAATGACCACTGAAGTGGTCAGTGAGATCACTGATGACATCACTGATGACATCATCCACATCTGACGCACCCACTCACACCTCAATAGAATCTTTTATACACCCACAGCCACTCCCACACAACCATTCACATACCCCTTCACAGAGACATACCAGTACTTACACACCCATTCATTGATTCATAGAGCTATACACACATCCACTCGCTCACCCATACAACCACTCACTAATACAGCCATTGACATATCCATCCATACAAATACTCACACTGAATGATTCACCCATAGAAGTACTCACACACCTAGACACTCACCCATACAGTCAATCACACTGCCAATTACTCACCCCAACACTTAGACACACACAAACACACCCACTTACTTACTCATACAAATAGTAACCCATAGTCACTCACCTATAAAGTCACAGACAGAAGTACGCACTCATCCATATAGCCGCTCTCACATTCACTCACATACTCAGTCACTCACCTATACTGCCTTTCACATACCCAGTTACTCAACCATACTGACACAAGCACTCAATCACAGACACAACTATACAGACACTCACCCATACAGCTTCTCACACACACTCACTACCCCATACAGGCACTGACTCACTCACTCATCCATACAGCCAGTCACACACACCTCCTCACCCACACACACAGACAACCATAGAGGTAGTCAACCAATCACCCATATAGGCTTTCACGTACCCATTAATGCACTCATACACCCACTTCGACATCGACAGATATACACATTCACACAACCAGTCACTCACCCATACATTTACTGAGACACCTAATCACTCATTTATACAGTCACACACCCACTGAGTCATCCATACAGTCACTCATGCACCCACTAATTCACCAGTACACCTTGGTATACATAGTTAACACTCATAAGCTTTATAAAAACACTCACAGTCGCTGGATGATATCACTGATGTAATTTGAGATGTCATGAGTGATGTCACTGACCATGTCATGAGTGATGTAATATGTGATGTCATAAGCAGTGCATTGCAGGCGAGCTAGTTATAGTTAACCCAGGTAACTATAATGGCTGAATTTCTTAGTTTTTTTATGGGTAAAATCTGGCCCTAACTATACCATACTTGTAACCCTTTTTTTTTTAGTGAACTTCTAAGGTTTTTTTAAAATGCTAATTCCTAATTATAACGTCTCTATAATCTGTTTTTTTAGTGAGTATTTATATATACACACACACACACACACACACACACACACACACACACACACACACTTAGCAACATGTCATAGGACGTCGGATGCTATCCTCCCTTTCAAACCTGTTAAATTAATTCCGCCGATACTGCCGTGGCATTTTGATCCAAAGTGACCTG
Source organism: Triturus cristatus (assembly GCF_964204655.1). Classification (NCBI taxonomy): domain Eukaryota; kingdom Metazoa; phylum Chordata; class Amphibia; order Caudata; family Salamandridae; genus Triturus; species Triturus cristatus. The sequence goes on from NC_140589.1 coordinate 396,996,687, forward strand.
GGAGTTGTGCAAGTTAATTTAACACAAACTGAATATCATATACTCAGCCGCAATTCTTATGCTCTAAACGTCATCCAGAAAGCTAAATGTATGATGAGGTTCCATTGTACCATATTTTATTGCTTAAAATATGTTTTGTGTGTCACCCCATTCGCTCTCTGAAAAAACAATATGGAATGTATTCTTCCGGTAAAATACGAATACACATTTTCAGGATTAACCACTACCAGAACTACAAAAGGCAATCAGACTTCGTTGAAATTAATTCTTTATTAAAATGCGAGTATACTACCAGATATTTGAGCTCAGCTGACTTAAAACATCCGAGGCAAATGAAGCTTTTACATGTGTTTAACTAGCCAGCTGAAGTATTCCACTTCAGTAAAGTCAATAATGACACACTTTCAAGGCAAATCTAAATCTGGCTGTAAAACCAGAATGTACGTTCTGTATTCTGTGAAACATAAAAAAATGTATGTAAAATTGTCATACGAAGTATTCAAAAGCTCACATAATACATTTTCTTGTGTCTGACCTTGTCATTAAGTTATTTATAGTGCTAAATGAAAAAAAAATCATTATGCTTCTACAGCAAAATTAAGCGAAGGGAACCACAGTGTTTAACCATTTCCTGATAGCTAATGTCCGTTACAGAAAATATCTGCATTAAATCCTTAACCTGTAAAGGTATTTACATACAACCTGGAAGACAACATAGATCCCCCCTGCACTGCCATTATTGAAGAGGGGGCATACCCTGCAGAAAAGAGTTTCTTTATGTCTTTTTTTATCGCAACATTTCTGAGAGGCTATGTAGTGTATACCTTTGCTATGGTCTTTCAAGTAAGCGCCGAGCTTTTTTTCTAGAATTTGGTATTATTTAACTTGAAAATGAATAGTTCAAATGGTTCTAAACCATACTGCTGCTTTGAGTCACTAACCCCCACCAACAAGTGTCTGAGAGGCCACATCAGTGATGGCATTCTGCTGATATGATGGGAGAATTGGTAAGCCAAAGTAGACCAAAAAAGTTGCATTCGAAATAAAAATACCTACTTGAAATACTAAAGCAAAAGGTATACAGGTATTGTGCTAAAATGCTAGACAAAAATAAGAAAGCACTTGATAAGCCACTAAAATAACAAGTAAAGAGAATGGCTAGAGGCTCAACCTACACAATAGCAGCACTGTTTTGTTTTTTGTAACAGTATTTTTTTTTATAATATCTCAAATAAGTATCACTTTCACATTGGCTGCTACTATGCTACATTCAAGTCTAAGGAGGAACATAACCCCACACCACAGTGCAGGTACTGCCACCGTCCACTTTCACAGAGACTTTTCGAAAACCCTCTTTCTAAATGATGTTCCACCTTATCAAAGCTTCCCTGTCCTTATAAAAGGAAGATATATATACATACATATCTTCAGCCCATGTTCAGCACTGAATGCACATACCACAGAGTTAATGTACTGTAGGATAGGGCTGCCCAATCGGAATGTCAAACGCTCATTTCAAAGCAATGCCATTGCTTCTTCAGAATGCAGTATTAAACAAGTAGTATGAAGTAACAATTATAATGAACTTAACAATGGAAACTTTTTTTTTCATACCCGAGGACCTTTATGTAAAAGCTCCCATTTAATATTTCCGCATTTGTTGTCATCCTGTTTTCCAACACTGTTCATGCTTTCAACAAGTTTGTATGAACTAAAAAAAAAACTCCACCTTTGAAATTAATTTTAAAACATCATGAAAGTTAACTTAGCAATAAATTAAACTGTGCATCACAAATACATTATCAGGGTGAAATACAGGCACTTAACAGTATAATGTGCAAGGCGTAAACCTTTACTGGTCACTTTATGTCACAGTATAAGGCAGTCTAATGTACAACCAGTGTATACATTCACCACGGAATTACAGTTTTTGGTAAAACCAATAATCAAATACATATAAAATATTGAATGTGAAATATAGGCACACAATAGGTTTCCTACTTTTCTTTTTACAGGTATTGCAGAGAATAATATTATCAACGATGTATATCCTGCAGAGAAAAACAGAATAAAAGTGCAAACATTTTGTTTTTCTTTATTTGTTTTAAAGAATTCTGATAAAACCTAAGTACACAGGTAGAATACTGAGCAGAACTGATTTTGGTTTTAACGTGCGACTCAAGGACCCTGTTTTTTGTCTTCCAAGTAGGTGGCTTAGGCATTTAACATTACCATTGTCACTCAAGCTCTTCCCAGTTCTCTGTAAGATTACCTTTACTTCGCCTTCTAATACTAACAAGCTTTCCAGCAGATTTGATGCTCCACTTGGAGCTGTTTCCAGAGCTGGTCAAGTTTGTGTACTTGGTGGAGCCTTTGGTCTCATCTTCCCAACCAGGCCAGGAAGAAGGGTCTTCCAATGGATTTTCTCCATCACATGGAGGGTCTTCAACAGTGATCTGTGGGGGTTCCCACCCTTCAATCTCATCTGGCTTCTTAGCTTGATTGGTTGGTTTTATTGCTAAAGTGTCCCAGAATCCAGCTTTCTTTTCAGGCTTCACTTCCTCTTTGGGTTTTACGTTGGTTCTAAGGAACAGGAAATAGATGTTAGTTCTAAAGGACAAGAAATACAAATAGCTCAATCCGAGGACATCATCTGCATTCAATTGGCAGTAGAGGCCAGGGAGTCTTTCAGGTAGCATGTCTTGATTTTATATGAAAAAGACATTCATTTTTGACCAAGCAAGGGGATGAATTGACTCTTGAAAAAGTGGAAGTTACTACCTATAATACTTTGGTGGCCATTCTGAAACATTCAATATTAAATAGAGAAAGCAGAACAGTGCTAGTCAACTCCTGAGTGACCTAAATATGGTACACCAAGTCACAACTGGATTACAAAATTATCGACCAATTCTACCTAGGGCATAATTTAAATGAAAATCCTCATGGGAGAAGAAACTAGAATATTTTCAGGAGCCTATGACAATTCTAGCCATGTTTTGTAAGTGAAAAATTACAAATTACATAAAGTAATCTACAACAGTAGCGTGAAAATGGTGAAATGCCTTGTAAATCCAAAAAGTAATCAAAGAGTAAAACAAGCCTGGTATCTGAAAAAATATCGGAAAGTCTGCTGAAATACTTTCAATTGTTTGTGGGAAAGGAGGCAAAATTGGCAGCAAACATTAGTGTAAAATCAGACTATTATTTATTAGGCTACTGCCGTAGAGAATGAAATAATGTTTGCAGTTAATATATTATGCAGCACACCTAGAAAGAGGAATATGCCTTTAAAAATTGTTTTTGTGCCCCTTCCTGCACAAAATAAATCCTGCATGCAGCGTGGGCACCCTCACACAATGGTGCAAGCGCGCATGCATTGGCGCTGGGCAGCCCATCCCATTGTGCACCAGTGTAGGATGGAAAGGACAGGAATGCGCTATGCCTTTCCCAGTGACCCAGTGCAGCAAAGGTGACTTCCTGCGCCACTTTGCCATAAATATGACCCCTACTGCTTTGTGAGTTTTCGTCTCCCTGCAACAGCTGCCACTTGCAGATTTCTCAGCAGCCATTCAGAGTGCTGATCCCAGCATATTTGCACCTGTACACTCCTTGCCTGAGACCCTTTTAATTAGTGTGCGGATGTGTTTGGTGCATTCAGTTAAAGAGCAACTGGGTGATTTTTGACTTGGGGCTTCTCTATCAAGACTCACTATGTAGGTGTCCACGTCTCAGCTCTGCCTGCAATTCAGCTGAGCGGTTATTAAAAACGAATGAAAAGTTCACTTTGTGTTTCACCCACTGCCTGCACCGTTTCTACTCTCCATTAACAGCTGTCACTTGCAGGCAAATCATAATGCATTGCTTTCTATACAAAGATAGAAAATATGCGTGTTTTCAGATGATCCTTTCTGAAATGCTTGTGGTCCCAGCCAATAACTATTTACATAGAAAAACATTCTCCCATATCCATGGCTGTCCCATGACAGACTTCCTTCATAGAAGATACCTACCACAGGAGAGCGGACTTAGACATACAGATTGGGCATCAAGGCTTAAAAACTCTGATCTGCAATAACCCTGGGCGGAGTTCGCGGTGTTGCACTACGCGGAGCTACGGGAAGTGCAGAAAAAACTGTTGCACTACCCAGGGTTCTGCAAGCTGCGGAGTACTGTAGAAAAATGCCGTTCGCTGTGATTGTACAGTGCCGGATGCTTGTCCGCACTGTGCAATTATTGAGAACAGCACCACGCACAGCACAAGCTTACCTTTTCTGCCGCTAGAGTAGATTTTTACTCGAGCGGCAGCTTTCTCAACACGAGCGGTCACGAGCATACGGGACCACTCGCAATAAGAAACATGCCCCCCCTCCTCTCCCCCCGCGTTAAGAAATCTCGCCGGGAGGTTTATATTCCAAGCTCGCCAACTAGATGTTGGCGATCGCGAACAAGGAAAAATCTCCCCGGAGGTGGATTTTCCTCGCTCGCCAACTTGACATTGGTGAACGCGAGCGAGGAAAAAACTCCGCGAAGCAGAGTTTTTCGGGAAACTCCGCGAGCGGAGTTCACCGCCCAGGGTTAGTCTGCAAACCATTTTGACATTTTGTGACAACCCATCAGTGTTAAATGTACCACTAATCAAATTTCTAATAATGGTTTCCAAGGCTTTCCAGCAATGCTATTTGATCCTGAGCATTTCTAATGTGGGTTCAGAAAAAGTTCAATAGAGCATGATATCTATGTATGAATAATATGCTATCGGGGAGGATCTGCCTTGTTCTAAGGGCACAACGTCATCGGCATATGGGCTGTGGCCCAATAGAATTGTACCAACAGATGCATTTTTACATGTTTCAGGGTAATACAATATTTTAACAATGATGGAGTTTTTTTTTTATTTAGTGACAAGCTTTGTAGATTTTTAAGACGGAGGGCTATAATCTGTTTTTTTTTAATGGGCCAAAGTGCACAGCTCGACACAGGTCCAAGAGCTTTGCCGCACTACTTGCTGTCTTTTGTTATTATTTCTGATTGGCACTCGTATGCAGAATTTTCCGGCAACCATACAGCATGGACCAATTGTTGCGAGCTCCAAGGATAAAAGAAAGGAAGGGGGAATAATTGTCACCCATTACTTATGTACTACAGCAGCAGTTATTCCCACCCACACTATAAGAAAGTAGCACACAAGATAAAAGAGGAACACAGACAAAACGTACCGAGGTGTGAACCAACAGTTGTTAATGGCTCTCCCTGTGCCATAGATACTGGAGAGCCAGAGAGACACATGAATACTAAAGGAGCAGTACACCACTGGGAGGCACTTGGAGAAATCTGAGTGAAGACATACAGCCACATAATGGAGCGCATAAGCCATTGACTTAAGTACCAGGGCTATGCTTCATTACTCATCAGTAAAGGAGTTCATTGCTACCACGCACCCGCACAAGGACCATCCATGCATGAATGGTAAATAGGAGAAGCAGCCATTCAAGAAGCATATGAATCACTAAAATGCAGCCCTGATGGAAACAAAAGCACAGTGTTGGGCCACCTCCGTAAATACTAGAGCTTCTCCAATCGCACACAACATGTAGAGGTTGTAGCATGTGGGTGCCATGGAACACAACTGTTAGTAGGCTGCCTGTATGTGCGAGGACTATGGCAGTGTGTCTGCCCTGCACTTATAGCAGCTCTGTAGGGCAATGTGTTGAGACCACAGACAGGCTCATTGCCTCTCAGGGAGAGACCATGTGAAATAAGACAAGAGAAAGGTGAAATGGCATCAGTAGCATAGCAAACACAGAATGGCTGTCATGCGAGCAGGGTCAAAGGGAAAATCACACTAGCAACCAAGACGGCTTAAGAGGGCCGACCCACTACCCCATTTTATGTGTACTTTTTGTGGGCTGGTCCAACAGTAAATACACTCCAAATGAGCAACAGCTGAAAGGAGCTGTCCCAAAGCCTTCACCATTTTTTTTGTACTATTTTATGTTGTTATATTGTGATTGGAAGGGACTATGCCATAACTAATAATTGGAGAAAAAAATGCTAGTATTGTGCACGAATATACAATAGGAAAAAGCATACATATGTGGTAGAATAAAAACCTCATCACAAATAATGCACTTTAGTTATAATACATATAATGGAGAAACCCGAACTCTAATGTCAACACTACAACCTGAAGCCATCTTTCACTATTCCAAACCTTTTGGGAAGAAGGAAATATTTACAACTTCGTATACTTTGTGAACGTGTTTTCAACTGCATTACACTCCAATGTACTGCACACTCTCTGCTTTATGTATACTAACCAACTAAGTCTTAACCGGTTTGTTTTGATAGGATCAGCACATGTATTAGTCAATGACAGAAACTTTGTAGTTATGGTTCTGCTGCTCCGAACAAAAGGAAAGGGATTTTTTGATCACTAGATAATTTGGCTCCACGAACCTGCATCTAAATTTCCCAAAAAATACTTAAAACTTATGCGGACCTTTGGAAGATAAGTCAGCTATACTAAGGCCCTCAAAGCTGTATTTCCGATGCAAAAATTCTAAATGAATATTGGCTCGAGGGGACAGCAAAATAACTACACAGAATGACATCAAATCTAACAGACAGACGGGGCAAGGCCCAGTCAAAGATGAATTCCTGCAGTGGTCTGCTGTTAATCCGAACAGTAGTTTTTGAAATAGTCAAATAAATTGCCTCTCTGTTGAAAGCTTAGTTATTAAATTAGTTGATATATAGGAATTTGAATGATAATCCAAATCCTTTTTGGAAGAGATTCACAAATCTTGCAGGAAACTGATATTTGAGAACCGAAAATCCAGATTGAGCCTTTGTAATCGGACTGACTCACAGCAGCACCATAAACCATTACAAAATGTTACAGCTAGCTGGTTTGGGTGACAAACCTTGTCTTTGGAGGAGCAGGTTGAGGATATCCCACCACTCCTATGGGACGGAAAATACCTATATTCATGTAAAAAAAAAAAATCTTCACAAGCAATGCGGTACAGTTTGATTTAAAAGATGCAAACGTGCTACTGTTTTTTTAGCCAACTTGAGAGGCAATTGCAGGCCTGTGAGCTAACCAAACTGACTCAAGAGTGAACAAAGAAAATAAAGGGCCTTTGATTTAGGCGTAGGGGGGTTAAAAGCGTAAGTCCCTAGCATGGTGCGGTGCTGGGTACCCAAAAAGTCTTTGAAGACTCCACCATACACTTCGCAGTAAGGAAATTGCACCTGAAGAGAGCCATTACGGCTGTTCCTTGCCAGTCCTCTGCTCTAGTTGTAGCGCCTGACCAAAGCAGCAACCCCTATCCCACAGCTCATACCCTTCTGGCACTCCCTGGGCACCAGTCCCGGTCTTTAAATATGGTGCAAAGGATGTAATATTTCGATCAGCAACTAGAAGTTCTTCTAACTAATGCACATAGAAGAAAGGTATTCACTACCAATAACTATTTTTATATTATAATTACATTTAGGAGGCTGCCGAGCCACTTTCTACATGTAGATGCCCTTATATTTGTTGCAGATAGAAACTGACAGCACATCCATTTTCAGACAATAGGTTATCCTGTCTTTGCCCCTACATGGCCCTGACAGTTTTCCTTTCTGGACAAGACTGGACAACCGGCAATTAGAGCAGAAACGATGTACCCATCTCATCCAATTAGATCGCAGAAGTTCAAGAACCGAACTTTCAAACGTCACAAAGATTTGAGGAACTTTGCGTGTCTGCTAATCACATCTGATTATCATTTAAATTCTGGTCCTGATATTGATTTGAGAGTCAGTCACTATATCTTTATTCCTTTTGATATTTCGAATATCTATATCAAGTGACTTCTGGATTTAAAGTTGAACCTAGGCCAACTTCAAGGCACGTTTGATGTCAATCTGCCCAATATACTATTGGAATTTTGACTGGGAGTCTCAGCTTTTGGGGACACAGTGGACAGGACAGTCCGCGTTTTCATCTTTTAACAGTTGTGGCTTCATCTGCATTCAACCACATGGCAGACGGTGACCAAAAACCTGCTGGCGAGCATGGAAACCTGACCTTTTCTAAAGTGGTTTACCTTCCCTAATTATGAATGGAAGATAAACATTACATGAAGCGATAGAGGTTCTAACATTTACAAATCTGTTAATACTGTGATTCATCTTGTGTCAATAAAGCATCTTTCTCCGGCATATAAAAATGTGACAGAGGTTTGAAGAGCTCTACTGTTTTGTAACTCTCCATTTTCAATTGGGGTCACAAAATGCAGACTTTCATATATCTTTTTGGCCATTTGTTAATTTGTTGATGTTTCAAAATAGAATATTCTATTTACTGCCGTCATGCCATTCCTTTAATTGCTCCCCAATTGTCCAACATATCTATGTGGTGTTTTTTGTTACTGTACCATCTTTTACCACTTTACTTTCTTTTTCAATTCATTTAAATATGGCCATATAAAGTATAGTATGCATACTATTGAGGCTCAAACAATATTTACTGTAACTTTAATATCTTTGAATATCGACAATGACTACTTTTAATAAAGTTCCTTTTTCCGTAGGTTAAATATCTGCCAGAAATTATATAGCGTGGTCTCACAAAGAAATTCAAATGTTTGAAATGTTACCTAGAATTAACTCTTAGAAACAGAATAAGGTTGATGATGTCATCAGCTCCATGTATTAGATGAAGTACAAGTTGTCTGCAGTGGTAGCTTCTGCGTAATGGCAGAGGAGCGTCGCCCCCTGCTCATAGCCAGCAGATGAAAAATAAAAAAGATAAAATAATTGTATAATTTTATTTATCAATAAGTGAACCAATGGGAGTCTCGGGCGGGGCCGGGCCATCCGCTATGCCTATGGACATCAGCAGGGAGGAGGAGTGGTGGGCACTTGTAAGTACGCATATCAGTTTGACCTGTTGTCTTAGGATGGGTAAACTGACATGCGCACTTGTATTTCGTCCATACTCAGCTGTGTTGCACATCCGGGTGGAGAAAAGGCACAGACTCCCTGTCCCTGAGCGAGCGTCAAGCCAGGACGCTCAGGCCAATACAGACGCTTCTCTAGTGCTTGGTAATAGCATGAGAGCAGCATATTGATTGAGTTTGGAGTCTGTGAGCCTGTGCTGGGTGGCCCATGGACTGCCAGGAACAGAAGAGCACTGAGGCAGGCGGGAGCAGAGGAGCACAGAGGTGGCCGGGAGCAGAGGAGCACCGAGGCAGGCGGAAGCATCAACAGCAGGTAATTTTTATTTGTTTTGTTTTTTTAATATCCCCCCTGCACGCTGTCTCACCACTTTTTATTTGCAGCAGCGCCACTGATTGTCCGATTATAAGCTTTAGTTCTGATTATATGCTCTAGTTACTTGTTAAATTTCCATGTAAGAGTTGAGTTCGCCTCAATATTCAGTACACTCATTTGACCTGTAAGAACTGTCAGGTGAAACTAAATTGCCAGAGAAAGAGAATATGTTTAATACTTCATGCTTCATTTAATATCCATTTTCTCTATTCTTATGAAATATTTGTGTAAAACCATTAACCACTTTCGATATGTATGCCATGAAAATAACACATTGCTACTTGCTGTAAACAATTTTCCAGATGTGCTTTAGCAATAGTGTAATCCAAGCACCATTTTATTTGCCTATGCTTACCATTAGTAGCAAGCTGTACTGCTTCTGACATCTTAAGCCTCACTTCCATGCTCAGAAAAAGTACATGAGAATTCCCAAGTAACTTGCCCAGCGCATTATAGGTCGACATTTTTGTATCACTTTAAGGTCGAATGTGCTTTGTCTCAAGGGTCCCGTCTGTTAATTTAATGGTTCTGTAGCACTTGTTTCAGCAATTGTGATTTCTATTGGTGTGTCTGCGGACAAAAAAAATATAAATTGTCTCTAGGTACATGTACACATTAACATTTAGGCTCATTGGGCGCAGGGGCACCCCTTGTTGCCCGACTCTCACACTTCAGGAAAGTAAGGGACACGATGTCCCACTGTGATATCACAAAAGGTTTCGGGGAAATAAGTAGAACAAGTCTTTAAGGAAACACACCACAATGGGTGATCTGACGCAGGATGGCAGGTCCCGCAACCACAGGAAAGGCAAAACTGACCATCCCTCAAATCTGGGCTAGAGGGGAAAGACCATAGCATGCACATAGCCATCAGTAACGCATTGGGCCCTCAAGCTGTACCAGGAAGAAAGTGAGGTCTTAATAAGTCCTTGGTACACAACAGATGCTCTTTGAGGTCAACACTTCTGGGAAGGACTGTAGGGGAAGTTGCTCAAGACAGGGATGGAATTGAGTGTATCCAACTGAGCAGAATACTGCTGGCGAAAGCAGCCAAGAAGAATACTGTCACTAAAACTAAGAATAGGAAAGAAAGACAAGGGGATAACACCATACATAGCAAACAATCACCCTCACTAAACTCCTTTCTCAGGATCATGGACACAAACAGGGAGGAGATGCAGAAAGATCAGGAACGGCGAGTCCTTAGGGTGTCAAAGGTTGGTAGAGTTACATCAATACCAGCAGGTCCACCCATCCCACTAAGGAACCAGTTTGAGTGCCTCTTCACCCTAAACGCACTGGAGGATACGGCTTGGGGAGGGTGGAAGAACACCAGAAAGGGGAGTTAAAACCAGAGCAAGTGTCAAACGATGATAGTAATCAGTTCCACAACCCCAACATGGAGAGGTTGGTTTAAAATTAAGGAACATAATTTTGAGCCTCAAGATTGACAGAATGTTAAGATTTGAGACCTCGGAGCAGTCAGAAAGACATTTAAGGAGCTTGCTAGGCTGTAGACACCAAACTCAATGCCCTCACCAAAAGAACTTAAATGCTAGAGGAAAATATAGACATTTCGAAAAACACGCAACAAACAGAGTTATTAAAGAGACCGAATAGACAATTTATGGATGATGTGAAAAGATTGGAGATGCATTCCAGGAGGAACAATTTGAGAATCTTAAGGGTTCCTGATGAGGCGGATGGAAGCAATATGAAGGAGTTTGTAGTTAAGGTGTTTCAAGAGGGCCTGCTGAAAGATAGGGAAGACATTGATTTGGAGAAGGATATCCAGAGGATACACAGAAATCCATCTAGGCAAAATGATTCCTGTGAAACCCCTCGAAAAGGTTTATCAATTTCCTAACTTATTCAACAAAGGAATGAATTTTGACTAGAGCTCTGAAGGGAAGGTCACCTATACATGAGAATTTTACATACCTGATCTGCACAAATATAGGTAAAAACACTGCACAACGACAGAGGGAGCTAGGAAACAGAATCGATGAGCTAAAAAAAAACTGGGAGCAAAGGTACAGCTCAAATTCTACACCCTTTAAAAAGTGATGTGGCTCGCCGCGGACGATGTGAGTTGCACATCGCTGAGGCTCCGGGCCGCCGCCGTGGAAAACAGCCTTTAAAGCAGGGCAGTGGATGCGGAGACGAATCAGCTGGGGGGGACCGGCTGGATATTGAGAGCGGGCAGCTGCCGGGCGCCTTGGAGACTCCTGGCACAGGCTGTGGCGAGCAGGGGCGACATACGAGGCGAGGCGCCGGCGAGAGAGACCGCGACCGCCATCTTGGCTGCCCGGACCCGCCGCGAGGTGGTGTGACTGTGCCTGGCTGACCCGGGAGGAGTAACGCTGGAGGAGCTGCGCGGCCGTGTGGCAGAGCAGCGGCGGCATTGAGGCGGCTGGGGCCGACGGCGAGGTGATTCGAGGAAGATCGGGCTCGGGCGCGGCCGCCATCTTGTGGTCTGCGGCTGGCCCTGGCCCGTAGCTGCGGCTGCCCGCCTCGTGGCGCCAAGGAGGAGGCGGACCGTGCTGAGGCCTCGGCCTTGAACTTGGTACTCGGAGCGGATTGCTGGGGCTGCCCTGGGGGCACCTGGCCATAACTTAAACCCCACTGCATACGTGGAGCTGCTGTCGCGAGGCGGCGCTGCGGGCCCTGCTGCTGGTGACTGGGGCCCCTGGACTGGCCCGGCCGGGCCCTGACCGAAGCGTCGTCCTGCTGGCTTGTGAGGACATTGAGCCTGGAGGCGCCGGCCATCTGTGGAGCGAGGAAGCGAAGAGCCACCGAGCAGCCACGAGCGGAACGGCGGACGACACCTGCAACGATCAGAGCTGGTAGGCCGGGACCTCCCGGACGACCTGGGTGACCGCTGGGGGTCAGAGCGGAGGCGGGGGCCCGAAGGTAAAGGCGAACGACGCAGGGTGTGCGTGTGGCTGTGGCCTGGCGGGCGCCGGGGGCTGTGAGAAGCTGGCCGCCACCTTGACTCGCCTCGCGGGAGAGGCCTGGCCCACACGGTGACTGGACCGGGGCCTGGGCCTGGACCGGGGAGGTGCTCTAGAAGGAAACGCGCCCAGAGGACGACCGGCGCCCTGATGTCTGTGGCCTACTGCGTGCGCCCGCAAACCTGGAGACGGTAGACTAACGTTGGGCTGGGTGAGGTCCGCTAACGCGCCTTGACCTGGGAGCCTGCTGGTGGCGCTCGCTACAGGCGCGACGGCCACTCCTAGCGCTGGAGGGCCTCTCTTGGACAGCGTGGGAGCTCGAACCTGGGGCAGTCTAGCGGCCGCATCGCTACGTGGAGTTGGGCCTCGAGAACCTCCTGCGTTGCGGCGCCCTGCGCCACGGCACTGTCGTCTGCGCTCACCCCTGCGCCCCTGTGGTTCTGAGCCGGGAAGGTTGGGGCTGAACATTCGCCACACGACTGCGGGCCCCTGAGCTGCTGGGGGCTGCTACCCCCATTCACTGTGAGGCCGATCCTGAGCGCGGCCACACCATGACCCGTACGAAACAGGGGAAGGAGCCGCCGGCAACCCCCAAAGACGCCTCTGTCAAGGACTTGTGGAATAAGCCTGCCACAACATCACAGAGCGCGGAGCCATCGGGGGCAGGGGCCTCGACAGCCCTGTCACGCAATCCTTCATGACGGCATTCATGCAAGAACTTAAGTCGGAGATTGGGTCCCTCCGCTCTGAAGTCCAGGCAAGCGTGAAGGACCTTCGGAAGGACGTGGGAGAGCTGGGTGGCCGAGTGGATGACTTAGAAAAGACCCTGGATGCACGCACGGAAGACCAAGAACATCTATGGCAAAGGCTGGCGACCTTGGAAGAACAGCATGTTGAGCTCCAGATCAAACAGGAGGATTTGGAAAATAGGGGGCGCCGGAACAACATACGCATCCGGGGGGTGCCGCCTGGGGCAGAAGGGGCAGATATTATGTCCTTCGTGGCGGACTTACTCCATGACATCCGAGGGGATGACGACACTTCACCGCCCACCCTGGACCGCGCCCATAGGGTTTCAGGGCCGATGGGGAGGCCGGGCCTTGTCCCTGACATCTTGACACGGGTTCATTTCTTTGTTGAAAAGGAAGCCATTCTAAAGGCGGCCAGAGGCAAATCCGAAAACCTCTGCGGAGGGAAGCCCATTCAACTGTTTCAGGACTTGGCCTCCACCACTCTCCGGCGACGTCGGGACTTCAAGCCCATCACTGACAAATTGAGGGAGCTCAACATCCGCTACCAATGGGCCCATCCCTTCGCCCTCATGTTTCAGTGGGAGTCCAGGCGGCGGGTGCTGCGCTCATACCGGGAAGCGGCCCAACTCCTGCAGATTCCCGATTCACCGCCGGCCAGCCCCGCGCGGCGCCCACCCAAACTCAGAGTCCCGGTGAAGCCGCAATGGTCCACAGTGCGACGCCCTAGACACCCATCGTCGCCGGAGGGCAGCAGGGCCTCCCGGGACAAGCAGGACATTATCGAACATATCAAATCCCTGGAGGGCTCCTCCTCGCCGCTGGGCTCCCAGGCCTCTGCCATTAAATGACCGACGCCACTGCGGATCTTCTCACCTGATTGCATTCACACAACTGAGATAGCTGAGACGACTGGAGGCGCGGCCGGCTGTGGGCTGCATCTCTCCCCCATTGCTAGCGCCCTGGACGCCTCACTCGGAGGCGCACCGCCGTCTCCTCTACGGGGCACTGTCTCCCAGGCTTGGGCGGCGGCCCGGGCTAGACCCTCGACACCATAACTTTGCGGTTCAACGATGGCGCACCCCCCCTCCTATTTCTGGGAGAGTGACATCTCCGAGACAGCCTGTGCCGTGGTGCCTGGCTACTCTCTTGACTGGAATAGGCTCTTCCGGCCCTGTTGGCCGACTACAGGTTTACATGGTTGTATTTGTTCTTATTTGCTCCCCTCAGTACCCTCTTTCCTTCATTCCCCTTGGCGGGGGGGACATGTGTATGGGTGGGATGCTCAAGCGGGAAGTGCCCTACTGGGGATTCTATGACAATGACTACCTCCTCTCCCTGGAAGATTCTCTCTCTCAATGTGAAAGGGCTCAACTCTCCCAACAAACGACGCCTAATCTGGCGCTACCTGCTCCTGCAGAACCCCGACATCATTCTTCTTCAAGAGACACACCTCCTCAAGTCCGACGTGGGCCGGATGGCGCATCCGCGCTTCCCCCTTCAGTTCTGGTCCTCGGCTCCTTCGAAGACGGCGGGGGTGGCGATCTTGTGCAGGGCGGGGATATCCCGGGGTGATGCCAAGGTACATAGGGATGCGGAGGGGCGGTTTCTGCGGGTGGAGATCAGGCGGGGCTCCCGCGCTCTGACACTGTGTAATTTGTATGTCCCCAACCAGGGTCAGGATCTCTTCTTGCGTAGGATAATCAGGGAACACCTAGAGCCGGTGACCACAGACCTCATAGTCGGGGGGGACTTCAACTGGGTGTGGGACGCGGAGCTGGACCGATGTGGGGGCGCTTTTCACGGGGTGGGGGCCATGTCTGCGGCGGTGAAACGCTCCCTAACCGCCTTAACCTTAGTGGATGTCTGGAGGTACCACTCCCCGGGGTTGCGCGACTACACCTTTTACTCCCATGTCCACCGCACTTACTCCCGCATTGACCTCCTCCTCGTATCGCACTCACTACTCAAGGACTCCATCTCGGTGTCCCACTCCACCATCTCGATCTCGGACCACGCCCATGTCGAGCTGCTTCTACGGGAGGGTCCTCCCCACCCGCTGCGACCGCGCCGCTGGCGTTTCCCGGACCACGTCCTCCGGGACCCAGTGGATAGAGAGGAGATCCAGACAGCTATCCTGGCATATTTCGAGGATAACGACCTGCCGGGGACCCCTCTCCCCCTTCTTTGGGACGCCTTCAAGGCCACTATACGGGGCACTCTCACAGCCTTGGCGGCCGCTCGAGCGCGTGAGGCCCAGCTCTATGAGACAAAAATTACGAGGGAGTTACAGGTGCTCGAGCAGATGGACAAAGAGCGCCCGCTGGCGACGCACAAGCGCCGTTTGGCCGTCCTTCGGGGGCAGCTCCGCGCACACAGGGTCAACAAGGCTGAGCGCGCTCTGCTTGCACTCAAGCAACGCTACTATGCGGGGGGCGACAAGGTGGGCGCTGTTCTGGCGCGACGTTTGCGGACGCGGGCAGCTACGGCGCATGTCGCGAAACTACAGAAGGCGGACGGGTCCTGGGCCGTTGCGGAATCGGCGAAGCTCCAAACGTTTCACGACTACTATGCAGCCCTCTATACTGGCGACCCCCCTGCGGCGGAGCTGGTTGCGGAGGCCTTAGACGCTTGTCACTGGGACCCGTTGAGTGGGCATCACTCCGGGCTTCTAGAGGACTCCATCACCCCGGCAGAGCTGGTTGGCGCTCTACGCGACCTCCCGCTTGGCAAGGCGCCCGGCCCGGACGGGCTCCCGGTGTCGTTCTTCCGCGCCTTCTTACCGCAATTGCAGCCGTACCTCTTGCGCCTCTTTAATTCCTTTGAGGAGTCGGTAGGGCCTTCAGCAGATATGGCAATGGCCGACATAACTCTCATCCCGAAACCCGGGAAGGACCATACGCTGTGCTCCTCCTACCGGCCCATTGCCCTGCTGAACACCGATTTAAAACTCTACACCAAAATCCTAGCTAAGCGACTTAGCCCTCACCTACCTAATCTCATCGAGCCCGACCAGGTGGGGTTTATCCATCAACGCCAGGGCGCGGATAATGTACGGCGTATTGCACATATCGTCGGGAAGGCCAAACACTGGAGGATCCCGGCCTGCCTGTTGTCGCTCGACGCGGAAAAAGCGTTCGACAGGGTGGACTGGACCTTTCTCCGAGCAGTGCTGCGGAAAATAGGCCTGGGTCCTAAGATGGTGGCGCGCATTATGGCCCCGTATATTTCGCCGGTTGCCAGGGTGCGGGTTAACGGACAGCTCACGCAACCCTTTCCCATCTGCAGAGGCACTCGACAGGGCTGTCCCCTATCGCCCCTGTTGTTGGAGCCCCTGGCCATTATGATTCGGCGGTCCCCTGATATCTGTGGTATACCCCTTCGCGGAGTGCAGCACAAGATTGCTCTCTTCGCGGACGATCTCCTTCTCACCCTCTCCGAGCCCCTGCGCTCACTGCCGGCGGTACACTCGCTACTCCGCACCTACGAACGCGCCTCTGGGCTCAAAATTAACCATGCCAAGTCCTGGGCCCTTAATATCTCGATCCCGGCCGAGGAGCTCCCAGCGATTCAAGTTTCGGCCCCGTACCAGTGGGCGGACGCGTCAGTGCGATACTTGGGTCTTAACTTGACTCCAGACCTGGCCACTTGGACGCAGGCCAACTGGCAAGAGTACAAAACCTCTGTCCTAGCTGACCTGCGGGCGTGGAAGGCCTTGCCGCTCTCCTGGTTGGGCCGCCTTAACACAGTGAAGATGTCGATATTGCCAAAGGTCCTCTATCTATTTCAAACACTGCCAACTCCGATTCCGGAACATCAAATACAGGGGCTCCAACGCGAGCTCAACGCGTTTGTGTGGGGGGGGGAAAAGCCACGGTTCTCGAATAAAATCTTGAGTCTCCCCCGGGACAGGGGTGGCCTGGCCTGCCCTAACCTCCTCGAATATTATTGGGCGTCGCATCTTCGCTGTATCCTGGAGTGGGGGGCGTGGGAGAGTGAAAAGGTGTGGTTCCACATGGACAGGGCAGTCACCTGTCGCCCGCTATGGGACCATGCCTGGCTTCCCCGGGCGGACCGACATCGCAGCGCTTACATGGCCGTCCCTACCAAAACGGTCCTGGAGATCTGGGATAAAGTGGCGGTGAGTAGGGGCTTGACCACCTTTCCATCCCCACACACCCCGATTGCGCGAAATCCGCAATTCCCGCCGGCATGTCGGACACCTCACTTCGCGAACTGGACAGAGTCGGGCTGCAGGACGATACGAGACCTGTTTTGCGGTGACACTCTCAAAACTTTTGCACAGTGCAAGCAGGAGTTTGGGCTCCTGGACGGTGACAAATACCAATATCTACAACTGCGGCACTGGATACAGGGCTCGTCCCTGACGCCGGCGGCCACGCGACCCTACACGCAGTTCGAACAGCTAGCGCGGGACTTCGGCAACTACAAGGGGCTCATATCTCGCATCTACAAGGTGCTGCAGCGCTCGCACCGGCTTGACCTCCACCCATATCAGACGAGATGGCATTCCTCTACTAGCTCGGGCGTCACCCCTGCCCAATGGGCCCGGCTTTGGGGCGACATCCCTAAAATACTACGTAGCATCCCTCAACAAGAATCGGCGTACAAAGTAATGACCCAATGGTACTACACCCCCGCCAGACTCCACAAAATGTTCCCCAATTCCTCTCCCCTGTGCTGGCGTTGTACTCAGGCGCAGGGAGACTTCATACATATTTGGTGGACATGCCCACTTCTGAAAATCTTTTGGAAAGAGGTCCTCAGCCATGTAAAAAGGGTACTCGGGTTCCCCCTTCCGGAGGATCCGCTGGTGGTCCTTCTGGGAATTAGACCAACAACCCTGAGAGCCATGACGGGTCGTGATCGGCACCTTAGCCTCCATATGCTGGGCGCTGCAAAACAGTAGCCCTTTACTGGAAGAAGCCAGAGTCGCCCTCCGTAAACGTGTGGTTTACCCGTCTGTGGCAAGTGGTGGCGATGGAGTCTCTCACGGCGCGTCTGCAGCTTCGAGACGCCAAATATAAGAAGCTCTGGAAGCCCTTGGTAGACTACCTGGGGCGGCTAGAACATGCTCGCTTGCAGCCGCCACGACTTCGAGCCCTGAAGCTCTTCGATGACGTGCTAGATCCCACAGACCCGGGGGGGTTCTGGAACCCCGCAGGGGGTGTATAACATAATCCACTAGTGAAAACCGACCCGGAAGGAGGGGAGGAGACCCTGCTGTTAGCGGACTACACCCTGGAAGGCCCCCATCTGCTGGTGATAACCGAGCGCACATCTCTTCCCCCTCGCCATGACTGTTGCCCTTTGCGATGGTCCACACCCCCTCCCTTTTCCCTTGTTCTATCCCCCTGGTTGTTTGGTCGCCGCATTGGCAATCTTTGATGCAGGGATTGGGGCGATATCCTCGCCCCGGCATGGCGGCTGGATAGTGGGGTGGAGGGTCTACCCCTAGTTACGCTTGCAGCGGGAGACATGCCGGAAGCCGACTTGCATACTGCCCTGTACATCATTGATGAAAGATACTGGACTTGTACAGCGTCTCTTCTAGGCGATATTCGCTATCACATGCTGTGACTCTTACATTGCACAACTGGGGCGCCCTTACAGTCTTACCCTAACGCTACCTGCCCTGCTGGCCCGGGATGAGTGTGACATTTTGTTAGCCATGGTTTCTGGCCTTTATGAGCTGTCTCTGCAGGGTTGCTGGGCGGGAGGTTTACTGAAGGCTTAACGCCACTAAGGCAAAAAGCCTCTGAGAGTAAATGTCTCTGTGGGGGCCGGCTTCTGGGCTATAGATAATGTTACTTGTGCTAATGCATATGCCTTTATTCCTGCCAATGACTAGTCACCTGCTGCCGGCCATTGTGGTTGTAGGCGAACAAGCTGTGTATGGACTTTTGCACGACCGTTAAAATCAATAAAAGTTGGTTCAAAAAAAAAAAAAAGTGATGTGGAATACTGAAATGTATAATCTGAGGAAAGGCAAAGAGGAAGATGAAACAAAACCCCTGATTTATTCCCAGTTTACAGAGTGGCAGAATTTAGATTATGACCATATATTTGTTTATATAGGTTTACGACACACACTACATTTTATCTAGCACCAACACTAGTTATTTGTAGGCTCATCTATTCTCTTCCCCCGGAGGTCCTTGAAAGGCACAAAGATGACGCCTTGGTATCTAGGAAGGATTCCTAAGGGGGCACGGATGGGATGAGAGCTTTTGGGGAAAAATAAATACAAAGTCCTCAGGACACGCGTTAGCACAAAAGATCAGTACCACAGGTGTAGGGAGACAAGGTCACTGTTAATGTGACTTCTTATTCTCGACTCTGGAAGAAACGATTCTTCCCTTTTTGGGGAGCAAGAGAGGAAGAAACTATGGCCACAGGAATAGTGAGGAAGCAGGTTGAGAGCCTCACCTGGAATATTAATGGGACGGTGGTCTAGAAAGAGACAAAGATTAGTGGTTGAGCACCTCCAGGAACTCAAGGCCCAAGTCATCATTTTACAGGAGACACACCTGGAGCACGCCAAATATACAACCTGCTTCAGGAAATGCAGATGGGTCTAGGAATTATTTGCTCAGACCCAATTGGAAGTAAAAAAGGAGTAGCTATTATTATTAAAAGTAATTCAGGGGTTACAGTATTAGACT
Organism: Triturus cristatus; assembly: GCF_964204655.1. Lineage (NCBI taxonomy): Eukaryota > Metazoa > Chordata > Amphibia > Caudata > Salamandridae > Triturus > Triturus cristatus. Next base: position 397,016,403 of record NC_140589.1, read on the forward strand.
ATAAAACCAATAGCACAGGGTCATAGACTGTGGCTACCTTAGAATTGCCATCCCTAAAGTGGAACTGAGTGGGCTACTATGGCCCCAACAGTGATGACCTCTCATAATTAACCCCATTGGAGGAACACCGTTAGATCATGGGTACTTATAATCATTTTCCCAGCGGCCCTGAGGTTGTGACAGAAGGCTGCACTGATGCCAGTAGGGTGGCGGTAGGGGGTCTGGGTGGATCAGGGATTATGTATGGAAGTCTAAAACAAAAGTTAAATAAACGCATAAACATTTATTTGTAGTTTAACTAAAGTTAAGTGGTGCAGGACACCTCTGTACTTACTTCATAACTACATTTCACCTGTAAATGAATGCATGTCCATTTATTTATAAATAATAAAAATCTAAATATTAGTGCTCAGCATGCTCAGTAAGTAAACCATTAAAGATAATGGGGTTACCCTGTGTCCTTCAGAACCTGGGTTGATATGGTATGAGCTACAATATGTTTTGTTGGGTGAACCAATTGCTTAGTACGCACAACCATTTATCTAACAAAAACACAAACATTGTTAAAATTAATCAATACTTGGTACTTAATTGTACATTAAGTGTGAGTCAAAACACCACACACGATTATTATTCAATTTGTATATTCAATTTATTATTTTTTAAATAAACATTTCTTTTGTATAGTGCTGTCAAATATACACAAAGAAAAAAGCACACGTTACTTACCTTCGGTAACGATATATCTGTAAGAAACATTAGTAGTGATAGATTCCTTACCTTAGAATTACCCCCAGGGGTCATAATGGATCCGGAAAGTTTTCGTAAGCAGTACCCCTGCGCGTCGGTAGGCGTCGTCGTGAGGCTCCGCGTGTGTTGTTGGTGTCGTAGGCGCCAGGATGACGTCGCTGGAGCTACTTAGACGCGCGCGGACGTCAGTTTTCGCGCCAGGAACGCAGAGCCATGCAAGAAACTGACCACTGGTGCCATGAAACTAGGGCCCTGAAAGGGATAACCTTAAACCTAGAAATAAGTTCGCAGAACGGGGAGGATGGGTGGGGCGGTAAGGAATCTATCACTACTAATGTTTCTTACAAATATATCGTTACCGAAGGTAAGTAACATGTGCATCTGAAAGAAATACGTAGTGATAGATTCCTTAACTTAGAATAGATACCACAGCAATACCAACCCCAGTGGTGGGTCTGCGAACCAAGATCACACCAGAAAATCCTGGAGAACAGAACGGCCAAAGAAGCCATCTCTCCGGACTCAGCTGTCCAGGCAGTAATGCTTGGTAAACGTGTGCAGCGAGGCAGACGTAATTGCCTGACAGATGTCATGTAAGGGAACTCCCCGTCCCAAAGCAGTAGTGGCTGTTGTCGCCCTGGTAGAATGGGCGCCCAGCCCCACCAGAGACTCCTTTTTAGCCAAACAATAACAAGCCTTTATGCACAGAACGACCCACTGAGAGATGGTCTGCTTGTGCACATCCAAACCTTTCTTGGCGCCCACGTAGCCAACAAAGAGCTGGTCATCCACCCGGAACTGTTGTGTGCGGTTCAGGTAGAATCAGAGCGCACGTTTTGGGTCCAGACGGTGGAGCCTCTCTTCCTCTGTTGAGGGATGCAGAGGCGGAAAGAAGGTAGGCAAAGTGATGGTCTGCCTGATATGAAAGGCAGTGACAACCTTCGGCAGAAAAGATGAATGAGTCCTTAGAACCACTTTGTCCGGATGGACCGAGAGAAAAGGAGCTTTAGAAGAAAGAGCCTGGAGCTCACTTACTCTTCTGGCAGAGGTGATGGCCACCAGGAAAGCGGTCTTTAAAGTGGGAAGACGAAGAGGACAGTTGTGAAGTGGTTCAAAGGGAGCGCACATCAGATATGTCAGAGCCAGATTCAAGTCCCACTGAGGCATTATGAATGGAACAGGAGGGAAAAGATGAGTAATGCCTTTCAAGAATCTATTTACAACCGGGGACTTGAAAAGGGAAGGTTGATCTGGAAGCCGTAAAAAGGCCGAAATGGACGAAATATAGCCCTTGATAGTGCCCAAAGCAAAGCCCTGCTGGGCCAAAGAAAGGAGGAATAGAAGGACCTCTGAAAGAGGAGCAGAAAGGGGCTCCACAGCCTTTGCTGTGCCCTATGCCACAAACTTATTCCACCTGCAGGCGTATACCGTCTTAGTGGAGGGACGCCTGGCTGCCAAGATTACATCACAAACTTCGGGAGGCAGGTCAACAGACATCAGCTGCCGCCGCTCAATCTCCACGCAAGGTGGTGGAGGCTGGACAGGTTCGGGTGGAGGACCGTCCCCAGCTGTTTCGACAGAAGATCCTCCCGAAGAGGCAGTCGGATCGGGGGATCAATAGCCATGCTGAGTAGCTTGGGATACCATACTCTTGGAGCCCAGTCCAGAACCATAAGAATGGCTTGGGCCCGGCCGGGCTTGATCTTCTTCAGCACTCTGGGTAGAAGTGGCATAGGCGAAAAGGCGTAAGGTAGACCGCAACTCCACTTGCAACGAAAAGCGCTGCCTAGCGAGTGCCGCCTTGGAAATTCCAACGCGCAGAACTGATGACAATGCGTGTTCTGTTCGGTGGCGAATAGATCTAACCAAGGCTCTCCCCACTGCTGAAAGAGACCTTGCGCCACGTCCGAGTTCAGATGCCATTCGTGATCCATCATGCACCGGCGGCTGAGTTCGTCCGCCCTGGCGTTCAGAGAACCTGCCAAGTGTTGAGCCACCAGGGAAATGCCCTGATGTTCCAGCCATGTCCAGAGGCACAGAGCCTCCTGACATAGGGTCCACGACCCCACCCCGCTTGTTGCAGTACCACATGGCGGTGGTGTTGTCTGTGAACACCTGCACTACTTTCCCCTTGACAGAGGGAAGGAATGCCTTCAGAGCAAGTCAAACCGCCAGAAGGCTGATATGGAGCCGGGACTACGCTGGAGACCAGAGTCCTCTGATCTCCGCCTCTCCCACATGGCCGCCCCAGCCCAGAAGGGACACGTCCGTCACATCTGTGTGTTCCGGTTGGGGAAGGGAGATGGATCTGCCATTGACCCATTTGCGATTCGTGAGCCACCACTGCAATTGTCGTGCAGTGCCCTCCGAGATCTGGATGTGATCGGACAGGTTGTCCTGATGCTGTGCCTACTGGAACTTCAGGTCCCACTGCAGAGCCCGCATAGGCCATCTGGCATGATCCACTAACAGGATGCAGGAGACCATCAGGCCCAGTAGCCGGAGGGTCATCCTGACCGAAACCCTTGATAGAGGCTGAAAGATGGGAATCATCGCCTTAATATCCTGGACTCGCTGCTTGGGAAGATAAACCCGAAACGGTGCCGAGTCTAGAACCACTCCGATGAAGAGGAGCTTCTGAGAGGGAATCAGGTGTGACTTCGGCACGTTGATTGAGAACCCCAGCAAATGCAGGAGGTCGGCCGTAGTCTGGAGGTGGGAGAAGACAGCCTGGGGCGAGCCCGCCTTTAACAACCAGACGTCGAGATAGAGGAAGACTGGAACCCCTGATCGGCGCAGATGAGCTGCGTCCACCGCCATCACTTTCATGAACACCCGAGGGGCGCTGGTAAGGCGAAAGGGGAGTGCGGAGAAGTGAAAGTGCTCGTGGCCTACCGTGAACGGTAGGTAACGCCGGTGGGCTGGCAGGACGGGGATATGAAAGTAAGCTTCCTGCAAGTCCAACGCTACCATCCAGTCTTGCGGGTCTAGGGCAGACAAGACCTGAGCAAGTGTGAGCATCTTGAACTTTTCCTTCCGGAGGAAGCGATTGACGTTCCAAAGGTCTAAGATAGGACGCAGGCCCTTGTCCTTCTTGGGGACCAGAAAGTAGTGGGAATAACAACCACAACCTACTTCTGGCCCAGGAACGCGCTTGATGGCCCCCATGGCCAAGAGTGCCGTGACTTCCTGTTGAAGAAGCGCAAGATGGTCTACCGACATGCAGTGGTACTGAGGTGGCATGGTTGGAGGGGAAGTCTTGTAGTGGAGGGAATAGCCCCTTTCGGACAATTTGCAGCACCCACTTGTCCGAGGTGATGTTGCGCCAGTGGGGGAGATGATGGCGAATCCTGCTTCCCACTGGCGTTGGATGGGCCTGAAAGGTCGGACTAGGAAGGCTTTGCAGTGGATGCTGCGGGGGTGGAGGTGGACTGACCCACCCGCTGGCCCCCAGAACCGCCTCAACGGTTCCCACATCCGCGGCCGCGCTGAGGATGTTGCTGCGCAGGCCTGTGGCTCTGGAATGAACGTGTTGGGGCACCCCTTCCGTGGCCACGAGAGTAGCGAAAAGCGGAAGGCGGAGGAGGGTGAGTGGCCAACAGGCCCAAGGACTTGCCCGTAGTCCGCGAGTCCTTAAAACGCTCCAACGCACTATCCGCCTTATTACCAAAAAGGCGAATGCCATCAAAGGGCATGTCCATCAAAGTGTTCTGGACATCCCCTGAGAAGCCAGTTGTCCTCAGCCAGGCCACCGTCGTGTAACTCGCCATGCCCAGCGAGTCAGCGGTATCAAGCCCACAACGAATAGTGAACTTTGCTGCGTCTCTCCCAGCTTTAATAGCTTGGGAGAGTACTGTCCGTGCCTCCTCCGGACAGTTGGGCAGCACCTGTGCAACCGTATCCCACAGAGAGTGGGAATAACGGCCCAAGAAGCATGCGGTGTTCACCGACCGCAGCCCTAAGCTGGCAGAAGAAAACAGCTTCTTGCCAAGCTGCTCCAGCTTCTTGGATTCCCTATCCAGGAGTGCGGAAGGGGACGTGTTCTGGGAAGCTGAGGCTTGGACAACCAAGGTCTCGGGAGTGGGGTGTTGGGAGAGAAAGAGGGGGGTCGCCCTGAGCTGGGCGATGGCGGCGGGCCACGTTCCTGTTCACAGGAGCGCCTGTGTTGGGCCTGTACCAAGTGCCCAAAAGGACGTCAAAAAGTGCGTTCATTAAAAGGCAGCAAGGGCTCCGAAGAGGATGCCGCCAGCTGAAGCACTTCTGTCAGGAGGTTAGTCCTGATGGCCACCGTAGGGAGTTCGAGGTGGAGGGTCACGGCTGCCCTAAGTACTACCACTGCCTAACTGGCTCCCTCGTCCGTAGCTACGGTAGGAGGAGACAGCATGCCATGGTCAGGTGAGGTGTCAAGACCACTGGCCTCCTCCAATTCCTCTGCCCAGTCCGTATCATCACACTGTTGTGCGAGAGGTTCCTCAGAACCCCTCCCAGTCCTCCTCTTCCTCCGAAGTCTGCAAAACAGGCTGACGGACATAGGGGAAAAAGGGCCCCATTGGCATCGGGATCGGCACTGCACTGTGTCGATCCGCCACCGTGTCCTGGTTGAAACTGGGGACGCCGTCGTCCCGAGGAGTGGGCGACGTCGGAGGTGGTGCCGGTGGGGTCGATGGCAGTAGAGGTGTTACAAGGTGAATCGGTGTCGACCGATCCCGGGTGGTCCTGCGGCGCCGCTGGAAGGACAGGACCCCCGGTCGGGCCCGCGGGGCCCATAGGTGCGCCGGCGGGGCCAGACGGCCAAAGAGCCGGGCCATGGCAGCAAGAAAATCTTGCACCTGAGCAGGCATCGCCGATGGACCCAGAAAGGGTGGGTAGGCCGGCGGCGACATCGCAGGCTCCGCCGGAGCCGCGGGGTTGGCACCACCCGCACTCTCAGCCGCGATGGGAAGTCGAGGAGCGACGACGCTTCTTCGACTTCTTTTTGGAATGCTTCAACTTACCTGACCCCGAGTGCGAAGACTTGGAGCCAGAGGAACGATGGTGACGGCTCCGCGACCGGTCCCTCGACCTCCCACGGGACCAGGACCTTGAACGGCGTGGAGCAGACTGCCAGAATTCCAGCAACTATCGGGACCGCTCCCGCAAAGTTTTCAGCGCCATGCCCGGCAGTCGGGGCATGACTTGGAGTCGTGGTCACGCCCCAGGCAGTAGAGACACGCGGTGTGGGTCCGTCACCGACATCATGCAGTGACAGTCCCAACAGTTCTTGAAGCCGGGCATCCCTACGACACCAGGAGTCGATCGATGCAAAGAAATTGAGACAAAAGGCCTCTAATAAACGTAGTCAAAAAATGACTGGGGGTACTTGCTCTTCCTGGATCTGCATTTGCTGGCGTGGAAAAAGAAAGAACTGACGTCAGCGCGCGTGGGCGCGTCCAAGTAGCTCCAGCGACGTCATCCTGGCGCCGACGACACCAACGACGCACGCGAAGCCGCACAACGACGCCTACCGACGTGCAGGGGTAGTGCTAACGAAAACTTTCCGGATCCAGTCTGACGCCTGGGGGTAATTCTAAGGTAAGGAATCTATCACTAAGGGTTTCTTTCAGATACAAATAAATTAAATATGTGAGTTGGTGACCAAGTGTAACAGTGTTATAAATAAAAAGATAATATAATAAAACAAAACAATTCATCAAAACAAATGTCCGTCCTTTTCATAGATCCAATAAGTTCAACAAACAAAATTTAAGCTTTAATTCAAACTCCTCACTTGCACTTTCAAGGCACTAAATAACACTGCCCCACCATACCTCAACAATTGCATCTGCTTTCACAAACCGTACACATCCCCCGAATACGGGAAAACAGATCCAACGGTCAAGCCTTATCCTACATCACTCCTATAGCACTAGCCACTACACATAAGAGTCTCCTCCTCACTTCTTGAATTCCACAAGAAGCTGAAGACCAGGTTTTTCAAGTAGTCCCGCTAGGCCCTTGGTTTGGCTGGGCTCACTCCTGTTGATCGCATGCATTCCCTCCCAGGTAATAGTGTGCTCTACAAATCGGGATAACCTAACTTCACAGTAATACAGTGGTTCTCCAAGATTGATCTTAAGGCAAGATACCACCAACTACTTATTGACCCTGCAAGCCGATATATCAGTACTTTCTCAACACACTTACAGCTCCAAAGACATGAGACTGGACTTTTGCATCTCATCTGCAGCAGACGTTTTTCAGAACACCGTGATAGAGTCCCTGTCAGGGCTAGAGTTCGTCCTCAACGCAAGTGATATCATGATTTAGTCTAAAACCACTGAAGATCACCATCAACATGTGAGAGCCACCTTAAAATGACTCTCCGACTACAGCCTCATTCTACACCAAGAAAGGTGCACGTTCTTAGAGGACTGATTGAAGTTCTTCATCTAGATATTTTTGAAAAAATGAGTGAAAATAGACCTAAAAAAGTCAGACTATGTCGAAAATGCCCTGGCCTCTGCCACTGAAATTAGAATTTTTGGTCATGGCAAACTACTGCACCTGGTTTATTTCAAACCCGGCAACTCTATCAGAGCTGTTTCAAGTCCACACAAAGGGACAATTGAGAGGGGAGTGGGGGGTCACCCATGAACAAGCCTTCTAGAAAGTCAAAGATATGCTGCTCCATGAAACAACCATTGTATACTTAAACTCTCAAAATAACACTGAACTGATAGTAGATGCCAGCCCCACTGGAGTGAGCGCAGTCCTAGTGCAAGAACAAAGACAAATAGGCTCCAATAGGTTTGGCAAGCTGACTCTTAACGGATATGGAGACTCTATATGCTCGAATCAAAAGAGAAGCACTTGCAGTCAAATGTGGGTGTTCTAATTTTCATCTCTGCCTGTAAGACAGAAGTTTCAAAGTCATCAAAGACCACAAACCACTGGTTAACATTTTTCAAGGAACATTGTAGCATCTCCCACCAAGAAATAAAAAGTGGGTGGTGCTACTACAGCAATACAATATGGATAGGATATACCTATATCAAGGCACACGCAGGGGGTGTCTTACCCTTGGATGGCCACCATGGAAGATTATTTGAACACGATGGCCGAATCGGTCAGCCCAAAGACCCCTAGAAATAATGACACTGCCCATTAAACCCACATGGATGAGTGACTACAGGCCTACAGAAAGTAAAATAAACACTGCAAGAGAACACAGTTAAAGATATTTGATGACTGATCACAAGACACACTCTACCAGCGCTCGAGAGCCCAGGATAAACTGAGTGCTACAAACAATGGATGGATTAATCCTATACGGCCACCAGATACTGGTACCAAAAGCACTGCAGAAGGCTGCAGTAACCCTACCCACTTAGTTGAATAGCAAGACAGAGGGTGTTTGTTGGGGCACATGAAGATAGGCAGAGCCCTACCATTTTCGAAAGCCTAAGCGCAAATAAAATAGTTACACCCATGATCTTTGCACTCAATCACATGGTTCTGTATTGTGCAGCTTAGGGACTGAGAATCAGCCACACCTCCTTATGAATCTTTTCGTAAGATTTTTCTATTGACTGGCACGTTTTATACTATTCCAAGATGGTGCTACTGCCTTACTTTCAAGTCCTATTTCAAACTCTACTATACACCATGTAACCAATAATAGTTCGCTCGTTATCTTGGAACGCTGTCCTTTTAAACTGTGGCTCAATGTGTGCCGCCATTAACTTCGCGGGGTTACCGCTTGATCCCCATGTAACTGATGGATAGACGACTCTGTGACTACATGCTCTGGTAAGATTTAACTCCTGGCGTACCCTGTTATTGTGCACCTTGGAAATCTGCGTTGGCACTTTAGACCACTAGTGGTAGGTAGTTTCTCTTATTCTGCCCCTAGGATCAGTTGCCATCTCTAACAACGGCTGGGCGTATCTAGTCTCCATTAACCGCATACCCAGCTGCCTCGTTTATGCCTCAAGACCGTGTATGTAACACGCTATAACTCGGGCACATGCAAATACATTGCATCTTTGTAAAATACGCGGAGCTTAGACGCAACTATATATAATCCCGCACAGGTTTCTTTAGTGACTTTCGCAGAGATTGTTTCCGTTCAAGTGTCCCAGAGCCAATGTACTGGAGGCCAGTGAGCTACAAAACTTAACCGGCATTGATTTTGATACATTTGGAACATATAATGGAATATCTATGAAGCTATTAAAAACTTACATAGATACTGCAACACGCGTGGTTTATGGAAGTAGCCATTTTGAATTTCACACACGTTTTATGTGTGATCTGTAAAGAAAGTTATTTTTAACCAAATGATCCATAACTAATGTACTCTATGTAACTTTCCCGTAGAGCCACTTGGCACTGACTTTGATGAGTTTAGAATATATAATGGGACACTCACGAAGCTGCCTGGCACAGCACGATTAAACAAGATCCGCTAATTCGAATAGTTCCTGGGCCTGCAATATTAGGTATGTCCATATCTATGGTTCTGACATAATTGCAGCCACAACAGTACCGCTCTCCCAAATATATCATTTTTGGCCTTTCTTTATTCACAGGAGACTCACCCCCGCTGATACGAACTATATATGCATATTCTATCTAGTGCATATTACATGCGAGGTTTTTAGGTAAGATATAACTGGTCCCCTTTAAAATTACTCCCAGTATATTAACTCTGGCCCTCATTGCTTATGACACTTTGTGTTATTTACCTTTACAGAACGTATTCTACCAGCAAAGAATACAGCCACATATGACAGATTGTCAGTGGCTTTTTCTACTGTCAGACTTTGCTATTGACAGTACTAGTATGTACCCTATGATGAATTTATATTTCCTAAAAGTGGCGATCACTAACAAATACAGGATAGTCACATGGCGAGTTCTGCTCTCCCCCTTGATTATGTGGGTTCTTCTCTCTTCTTGGCCGTCTACTATGCTATAAGGTGGTTGGTGCACATCCCTATTTTTGTCTATGTGCTCAATAGATCTTACCTCGTATTCTTCCCACAGTGAGTATGGGGAGCTATTTATGTAATTCTTTTGCTGCATGCGGAGCACAACATTCGGTGTCTCTAAGCTCGGGACTTTAAGTTCGGGTCTCTTTCTTTTATAATTTTTTATCAAAACGTGATTTGTATGTCATGCATTAAAGTCCAATCGATTAACTTTGTTCTCTGCATGGGCTTTGAATAGAATGTGTTTATACCTTTCAGGTATCCCCTGGGTTTTATTGTGTTGCGCTGGTATCTGGCTAAGGATCTGAGGAAGGTGATGCTACCATTCTTTATGCCACCGAAATTTGGGTCGACCAATGCTGTTCAGATCCTGCTACACGCAGTCACTCTAATTGGTCGTGGAGATTGTGCAATCATGTGTATGAGGTCGAATGTTTGACATTTAGTATGTATGAATTTTTGGTTTGTTTTCTCATTCAGGGGTCACTAATTTAAGAATGTTTTGTATTTAAATTTTATGTATTAACTTTGCCCATCTGTATGTACATGTTTATAATAATGCTTTTACATTAAAAAAAAAGAAAAAAGTAAAAAGATGTTGATACATAAAAAAGAAGCTAAATAAATAATGTTAAAATTTAAAAGCTACTCTTTTGAATTCTGTTGTTGTCATGATATAATTGGTTAGCCCATGCTGAATTTAATTTCGGATCGGTGAAAGAAATATAGGTCACGAGGGAGTTTCTCTAGATTGTAACCCTACCCACTAAGCAGTTGCCAAGACTAAAGACCTTTGGGAAAACTGTAGTTCCCAGGAATGGATCGTGCTGGAGAAGACACACTTGGGGAATGCAGCATATGCCAACTACATTGAAAGATCAGCACCTATCATCACGGAGTATCCTTGCCTATACCTGTGAACCAACATTAGTGCAGACTTTGGGAGCTTCCATGATGGAAGATCCACACTAGCTGTCAATGACACATGCTTGGAGTTCCCTGTAGTCAAACTGGTTACCGCTACTTCCTCCAAATGCGAGAGGCCAAAACATGAGAAAATTATTCGCTACTTATGGCTTGCTCTACGAAGTGAGAACTAACAACTTAGAATGACCTTCAAGAGTACCTCTGCAAACTTATTAGCCAGCGGAGAATCACACCCGCTGGCCTCAGCCAAATGGAGATGTACAGTGTTTCATATAAACACCTTACGAGTAAGAGTTAACCACGGGTAGGATCCTGAATGGGCCCTTCACAACTTTCTGCGAGAGTATATCATCATGCACACAGCATTACTTAATGTGCCCCAGCACCCTGTTATTTGGGCGAGCACTAAACTCCACCATTCCGGCAGCACCTCTATGGAAACTGAGGCACCTCAAAAAGTCCAGGCGAGCCAGCAACTAGCAGAGAAAGGAAAAACAAGCTGCACAGTGCCAAAGAACTACTAATAAGATGCTGTGAGAAGGTGACCTAGTTCTAATGAAAGACAGATACCCCAGATTGAATTCTGTACTTCCTACAAAAGAGGCTTCTGATCTGTTAGAACAGCGAAAGAAATGATGGTTGGAGGCCAGAGAGGGACAGAGACTTATTCGCAATTTCTCATAGTTTAAGAAGATTATACCATGAAAGTCGTAAGTGAACAGTAGAGACCTTTGTGGGGGAGGGGGGGGGGAGTGGTAATGGCGGAGTGCTGTTGGTCTGGTGTGTGGGAGGTGGAAGAATCTGAGAGGACAAGTGAAGGCAAATGGTTTGCATACCAAACACTGGCACCCTCAATGACCAGAACAGATCAGCCTAGCCTGTAGTATCTAAAAGAGTCCTCAGAACAACTACATAAAAACCTGACCCCAAACTCAAAGAAATATCCCATTGAAGGCATCAGTAACCCAATATCTAGCCAGAAGCTCCAAGACTATGTGTGCGCCAAGACTATCCTGGAGTGTCAAGAACAGAAGCAGCACAGATGCAAGAAATATTACTATGTGATGAGGGATGTAGTGAGTCACTCCGCTCCATGGCATGGATTGCATTAGATACCATGCATCCTGTAGCTGGGCGCCGCCAAAGTTATAGATAAAAGGAGATGGGACCATTCGGGGTCCAGTCAACAAAAGAACCACTGTGCATCCGTGTCGTGCCTGCTCTGTGCCCCCAGCATGTGCATGCAGTGTCAGGCTTAGGCCCCAACAATCTACAGTGCTATTTGGTTAAGAAACTGGAGAGCACGGAGCGAATGGGGCCTCTTATCCCTGCCATAAGCTCTTAGCTCCATACAGGCCTCTTCACATAGGTATTTTTAAAGCTGCCCTTCAGTACTCTGTAGGCTCCTCAATTCCCTAGTGCTCTTGGTGTTCCTCAAGCCACCGAACAATGCTCTCATTTCAATGTCTAAGAGTCCGATATCTGATCGTTGCACCCACAGCTAAGCCCTGGGCCTTCTTCCCACAAGCTTTAGCAGCTAACGTTTCAGGCCAGAAGAGGAGTCTCTTGCCTACAAAACGTGCCTACCTGGTTACCCTATGTGCTTGCTAGAGCAGAGTTCTGGGGTTTCTGATGCACAGAGAATCAATCAATCAGGGGTTTATAATGCACAACTACTCACCCACGACGGTCTCAAGGCGCTAAAAGTGGAGGGTGGCTCCGTAGCATGCTGGGGTCATTCACAGAGCCAGTTCTTGAGATGTTTTCTGAACTCAGGCAGTGTGGGGATTTGCAAGAGACAGAGGGGGGAGGCCGTTCCAGGTCTTGGCTGTGAGATAGGAGAAGGACTTCCCTCTCGTTCTGGTCTTGTAGATGTGTGGGATGGTGGCCAGAGAGAGGTGAGCTGATCTGATGCGTCTCTTGGGTGAGTGGAAGGAGAGGCAGTCGTTTAGGTATGCTTGTACGATGTTGTGGAGGGCCTTGTAGGCGTGGGTGAGGAGCTTAAAGGTTATTCTTCTTTCGATGGAGATCCCGGAGGTGTGGGGTGATGCGGTGGTGATGGGGTATGTCTAGGACTAATCTGGCTGTGGTGTTCTGGACAGTCTGGAGCTTGGGAAGTAGTTTCTTGTTGATTCCGGTGTAGAGCGTGTTGTCGTATTCCACTGCTGCTGATGAGGGTATGAGTGACCGTTTTTCTGGATCGGGAGGGAACAATCTGAACGTTTTTCGGAGGATGTTGAAGCATGCCAAGGATATGGCGTTGACCTGGCGGTTCTTCAAGAGCGCTGAATCTAGTATGATGCAGAGATTTAGTGCGTGGTCTGTCGGGGTGGGGGGTATCCGAGGGCAGGGGGCCACCAGGTGTCACAGGCGGTTGGGGTGGGGCCAAGGATGAGGATTTCTATTTTCTTGGAGTTGAGTTTCAGGCAGCTCCTCTTCAACCAGGTGGTGATGGCTTTCATCCCTTCTTGGGAGTTGTGGCTGGTGATGTTGGGTTCTTTGGTGAGGGAGAGGATGAGCAGGGTGTCGTTGGCGTAGGAGACTATGTTGAGCCTGTAGTTTCTGGCGATGGTTGCGAGGGGGGCAATGAAGATGTTGAAGAGGGTGGGGTTGAGGGAGGATCCCTGGGGTACTCCACATCTGGTCTCTGTTGGTTCCGAGAGGAAAGGCGGGAGTCTGACTCGCTGAGTTCTGCCTGTGAGAAATGAACATATCCAGTCAAGAGACTGGCACATGACCTTACAGATCGCGGAGAATGATTTTTTGAAACGCTTACTATGTGTTCCCCGTGGCACATCTAATTTAGCGGTCCACGAGGAACTGGGGGTTCCCTATTTAAGTGACGCACTTGCCTTGTGACCCCTGATTTTCTGGCTAAAATGTTGGTTAAATAAAGATCTTCCTCTCACCCACCTGATCCTAAGAGAATGCATGACTCTGGACAACTCGGCTCGTATTTCGAGATATATTTAAAAAAGTCTTGATGGGTTAGGGCGGGGGGACTTATTTGCCAACCCTGATGTTATTACAAAGAAAGATGTGGATTCAACCAAATTAGCCTTTTTGTCACTGAGGAAAATGGAAAGGGAAGCTAAGGAGGTGTTGAAACCTAGTGTGCGGACGTATATAATGCTTAAAACAACCCCCATGACGGAACCCTACATGAGAAATTTTTGTTAACCAGGTTGCGGTTGAACCTTTTTCATCTTTTGCTCGCCAGACCCAAGGGTTTTAATAGAGGTCAAGATATAGCACCCTGCGGCTGCGACGGACAGTCTCCACAGGATACGTTGCACTTCCTGTTTTTATGTAAAATATATGAAATTCCGCGTAAACGCTTTCTGGTTCCTATTTTAAAAAGAATGAACTTTAGACAGGCTCGACCGGCACTGGTGTACCTTCAATTATTGAAAGAGGACTGTATATTTTTTATAGTAGGGTTTTTAAAAGCCACTGTTAAATCTAGGAGTTATATGGATGTGTAAAGAGTATTTCCTCAGGCTCTTTTTATTTATTTATTTATTCCATGTAATTTTAATTGTTGTATTGGTTGTTATCTTAATTTATGCATTTTTATTGAAACTGTTTTATGTCAATGCAACTTTTATGGTTTGAAAGCAAAAACCGAATAAAGTTTTTCTGATGATGAAGAGTATCTAATGTGATTGTGTGGGTGTGTTCAGATGTGTGTCTCACTACACAGACTGCCTGGCTTGATCCTCTGTCTTCCTTTGGCACTAGACTCTAACACGCCTTCGGCCTCTATAAACACATACTGTGTGGGGCCCGAACGACAGTCCACTCAGGAAGACTGATATTAAGACACCTCCTCCACTTTCCAGCTCATCTGTCGTTTCCAGTCCTAATCTCATACGGGCATTAACCTAATCTCTGCTCCACATTCATAAAGTTTGTATTACATAAGCCTGCAACTTTTTCCTTGTTCAAGCAGTTTCAACATTCAAACTTCTCTCTGCCTTTTAGACGATGGATTTGCTGGTTCATAGATCTGGTGGTAGCATTTGTCTTCTGCAGAGTGTGTATGCATCTGTAGGTTTGAGTACATGTATGGTGAGGGAATTTGAGGGCTTACAGATGCATGTCTGGGGTGGGGGTGGTGGTGTGAGTGTTCACACGCTTTTGCATACAGGTATGTGCTTGTCTGGACAAAAAGTGGTTGTCAGCCGGAGGCAATGTGCATAAGTTTGTGAACAGCATATGTCAGCAGGATTATAGGTCTATGTAGGAATGGTGTGGGATTGCGCATATTGTCTGTTTTTGTTCGATGTATATGTGCTCCGGGTGTGCACACAGTGTGAATGCATGTATATTTCTGCAGGTATGGTGGCTCTGAAGGCGTTCGTGGAACGATCAGGTGCTTTTCAAGGTCTCTGCGCTCCAGAGATCTTAACACGCTCGAGCTCCTAAGCAGATGTCCCCTGAAAGCAATTCTGCCCTGTGCTTCAGCAGCACGAGCCCCAGGAACCGCAGAAGGTAGAAATAACACAAGCAGACGAGGAAAGAAGAGCAAATAGGAAATTGAGCAAACCAAAAGGGGAGAGAAGAGAAAAGAGTAATGACAGAGAAACAGGAGAAGACTTAAGAATATAATAGAACACATATTTGCATAGCTGCCAAGGTTTCAGAATGCTAGGAGTGACATTTTCATAATTTTAGTGTAATTATAAGTGACATTTCAACAATTATGAGTCACATTCTCGAGAGCAAAATCAAGCGATGAAGATAAGGGAAACACAAATATCAGAAATTACACCCATTTGAACGACGAGAAACTCTAGAAGTCATTGAACTAAATTGTGCTAACAGCAGGCAGCTGAAAACAGAGCAGAGTCAGACAGCGTGACTGCACAGTTCTCAGACACCGTAAACTATAGGCCAGGGTGCAGACAGCTCAGAATGACTGAATAATTCATTTTATTTATTAATAACAGCCATAGCAAATTAGCTGAACTACTAAAACACAGATGCCTTTGCCCACACTGGGTCCACTGGACCCTCCCTGCTGCCAGCAATCAATCCGATCAGGATGCAGGGCATCAGTGTGGAACCCAGGGCCTCTCTCCCCCACATGGGACCCAACCCACAAAAGAAGATGTAAGGCCCCAACATGAACATGATCTCTTCTCGCCTAATTAAGAGTCGGCACAGCCAGCTGACTCGCAGACAAGCCTGGGGCACTGGGCAAGCCTCACACTGAAGAGCACACAGTCCCGCATAGGTCATAGCTGGCAGCCAGAGCTCTTTAGTGGGATATTTCAAAAACGACTCTGTCTAAAGCCTGATGCATAGCACTTGGCAGGGCTGTGCATGTATGATGCATCCAGTTTCACATATGTAGCTTCTAAATGTCCTGATCACGATACTGGACCACAATTGCTCAGACAAGATGAGAGATAGTTTCTGTGGAAATAGACTGCACAGCCCAAACATGGCTGTTAGGGTATGTGGCAGAGGAGTTGTGTAGCTAATATTACTACTGAATCGTAGGCCAGGTAAAATATAGATCTAGAGTTCTGCCCCAAAAGTTCACAGCGGAGGCTCCTTCGCTAAGGAGGAGGAGCGCCACCCCACTACATTTTGCACAGTTGAAAAGGGAAAATAAAATAACACTATATTATCATATTTTTTTTCGTTGTCGGGCAGATTTGCTGGGCGGGGCTTGGCTGTCGTCAAAGTTAGCAAGAGGAGGAGTGGTGGGCACTTAAGTGCTCATGAATGTTTGGCCAGCCAAATAGTAATGCACACTTTGCATGTTCCCCACGAGGCTGTAATACACAGCCTGGTGAGGAACATGCACAGACTCCCACTGCCTGTCTGAGCGCTGAACCACGGGGCTCAGACCAATCACATTGCAGCGTTGTGACTGGCTTAGGTGAACCGGAGTGTGTTTCCTGCTTCAAGCAGGAATAGAAGAGGACGAGGAGAGGCGGCGGTCTGTCAGCAAAGTAAGTCGTTTTTTAAATGTATTTTTCTATCCCCCGCTCCACCCGTGTTACTTGGTGGCAGCCGCTCCGGCCAGGGCCGGACTGGCCTTAGCGGGCACCGGGCAATCCCCCGGTGCGCCGCATGGGTGGGGGCCGGTTTTGGGCCCCTGGGGGCCGTTTTTGTTACAGGGCCGTTTTTGCAGCATAATCTGCCCTGTAACATAATCGGCCAGAAACCGGCCCTGGCGAAGAGCTCGGTGGCCGAGCACTTTGCCAGGGCCGGTTGTGGTTCCCAGTCCGGCCCTGGCTACAGCTGAGACATGCAGCCATTTGCAGTGAAATGGCAGCAACACGTCCAATACTGCAACAGATTACAGCGGGACCAAATGATGGGGCCCATTCAGAAACTATTTGGCGGGGAGTATGAAAGCTGAAGCAGGCTCCACTTGAACGAACATGGATTTTTCTTAATAACGGTTATCTTTGTCTGCATGTGAGGTATGATGTTTGATTTAAAATAAAAAAAAACTAGCAACGGTCCAGCTCATACACTTTCAACTACTGACCGGCATGTGAAAGTTTGACCACCTTCGCTCAGCCCTTACTGGTCTTAGCCGGCTCCATTTGAAAGACAAAATCAAATTACAAAGCTCAGCACACAGTATGTCTGCCTCACACTCCTCCAAGGGTCACTGAAGTCAGTTGTCGCTAATTCTGGAAATTTCCAAGTTCGGACTATGCTAGCATTATCCATATTTTTCAGGCACCATGGAAACTGTTTTGAACTCCATGCCTTCCGATGTTTGCACTCGCACCACCCACTTGACATTCTGAAAATACTGAAATAAATTCCGCCTCTGAATTTCTTGCTAACTAAATTAATTTGCGTTATCTTGCTATTTAGCCATCACAACCATTCTAGCTCCTTGATGAATCCACTCCTCTGCCCGCTCCCCTGTCCTTGTTTGCATTTACTGTTTTTTTTTCTCTCTTTCCTTTTGTTATGCATCTCTTCTTTTTCACCATAATGCAGTCTGTTACTCCCAGGTATGCAGCATTATATGAACAAAGAAAAGAGGATATTGCAGACACTCCCCCACCCAGCCCAGGGTCATGGGTATTTAAAACAATTTCTTTGTTGCAATTTATTTTTACTGTGTTGAGCAAAGGTGATCTTCTGAATTTCTTTCACTTCCACACCGGGACAAAGCTTTTGGGGGGCATTTGGTGTGTGCCACCACCCACGTCATTCAATCACTGTCTGGACGGCTAACAGCGCCTCTACCCTCATGTATGGTGAGGATGGCTGGGCCCTCAGGCAGTGCAGCAGGGGAGAGCTAAGAGCCTGGCGGCCCGGCCTTGTTTACTATAATGTTATGACACTTACTTTCAGCGAGCGCCATTACGTCCAGTCCGCCAGTCTAAGCAGCTCCACGGTCCAGGACTCTCATTCCACTCATGGCTGCACCACCACTCTCCCCAGCGGCCACGCAGGTCTACTTCGACAGAATCTTATATGTACCAGCCCGTGGGCCATGCGGTGCAAGCTCAGCTACGGGCTTCCTGCTGTGCTAGCTGCAAACGTGGCCCCGCCCGGGCCCTAGTCAGGATATTGATTGAACAAATTAAACTCCGATCATACTCAGTCTCGACATGACCGAGAGGTCAGTGACTCTGCCGCGCGCGGCGGTGATGATTGAAACATTGCAGCCAGAGCGAGTTGCCTGAGTCGGCCCCCAAACCTGCTACAGCACGCTGCCTTAGTGATAATACCAAATTGTCACTGTCTACCAGGTCCTTAAGCAGCGCTCTGGCTTGAAAGCTGAGGAGGCGCTATATGCGTGACAATGCAGTTCAGTGCGGTGATGCGGACCATCACATTGTAATGTGTTAGTCTAATGCCTGATGCGTGGTACTTGGCAGGGCTGCATTTGCAATGCAATAGGTCTCACATTTGCGAGAGTTTGAGCTATTGGCACTGTAAATGACAATGCCTTTTATTTATGTGTTTTGAAAACCTTCAAGCGGTGCGCTAACATGCAATTTTACTGCCAGCCTTCCTTCGATTCATACCCATGTATTTAATATACTTTTGTCAGGATGGCCAAATTAATTCTAAGGGATGCACCCCACATTGTTTGGAAAATGGTGAGAATGGACTAATCTTTGACCATCTGGGAGGGAACAGGACCCAGTTTTCAGAACGACATATCAGCTTCTGTGCTGGTATAACCAGGATGCTTCAATTATCTGAGAAGTAGTGTCTAAGTTGTGAACTTACGGTTTTAAATAACCTAAAAATATATCCACTGTGATCAAGTCACATCGAAAACATTTCCACAACACTAGCTATTTAATCACTTACTGTTCAGCCACTGACATTCTCAGATAACCGATTTTAGGTAATAGCCAAGAGATAAAAACAGAAATGAGTAGATCTTTAACAATTCATTGAATATTGTGGGGGGGCAAATGGGCCCTTGGGATAACAAACAGAGAGCTATGGCTTAGGGCTTTAAAGTAAGCATTTATTTTGGAGTGAATAAAAGCCTGGCATTTGACCCACACAATTACATGACCACTGAAATAAGTAACAGCTTCTGCCCTAGAGAGTATGCCGTCCTGTAAAAAGAAACTGAGTGCCCTTGGAAGGCCGGCATACAAACATCCATTCTGTATTTAGACTGCCCAGCTAGTAAATTAAATGGCAGTTGGCCTTTACACTTTAGTCTATAAATACCTGCCACTAGAAAAGCATGCACCTTAGGCAGGCCCCTAATCCTGCTCTAAACAGTTTACGATGTGAACATTAGCAGGCACCAAACTCTATTCCACAAACTGTGATTTCTGCTTACCCTCTTGATTTTGGAGATTTCGATCCTGTTAACAGTTGCTTTTCATCATCCTTGTTAAAAATGGATGTCACATCCTTCCAGCCTCGGAAACTGGCACCCTGGACCTATTGAAGAAAATATAAAGAGAAACGTGCATGAGCCTTTATAAAGTTAAGCCTCTAAAACAACCAGTAACAGCAAGCCTATCTTTCAAGTGACAAGACTTAAAAAAGGAGCTCCATTTGTTTTATTTTCCTTAGCCTTTATCATTACGAACGAGTGGATACACAAATCAAATTAACACAGCATGAACAAGAGTCACATCAACTAAAAAAATGACTGCAAAGTCTATAAAAAAAAATGTGTTTCAAATGTTCATTAGAACACAAACATGTACTACACTGTTGCGGTATTAAATACAAACAGAGCAGATCACCTAAATAGTAACATCAATTCATTAATAATATAACAGATTAGTTATAAGGAATAGACGCCTATCTAATGAATAAAGCTAAGTATAAGAACAAACAGTTTCGCTCAGAAACCACTGACATACAGAGTTAACGTGGATAGAGAGTTCCAAAAATCTATAGCAACTCAACATTGTCCAATTGGTCTACAATCATAAATTATACTTTCCCCATTTTTGCGACTTTTGACATTTTAGCCATGCATATCTAGAAGCCTTCAGTAGATTTCCCCATAGCTGAATCCTGACCCTCCCCAGCTCGTATTCTCACTCACTTTACCTCCATTAAATTAGTTAATTTCGCTATTACCTCCATATCATAGCATAGGGTTCACTCCTTTACTCTTTAATCCCTCTACCACAGACTTCAACCGGTGTTATTAGTGGACCGCTGCAATCTTTCCCTCGTACGCCACTGTTCCCTAGATCTGAAAACAGACTACAGTCACTCCACTTCTTAAAAAACGTTCAACAGATCCCTCCATTCTCATCTATTTTTACCCAATCTCTCTTCTCCCCTTTGCTATAATTTCTTGGAAAAATAAGCTAATCATCAAGTTAACACTGTTGTTGAAACCACCGACTTCTTACATGCCTCTCCATCAGGATTGCGGCCATCTTATGGAACAGAAACAGCTCTGCTATCAGTCTCAGATGACTTTTGCCATATTCTGAGCCTTTCTGACCTCTCTGCTCTATTTGACATGGTCTCTCCAGAGATCTTGATCAATCACCTTTCTCACACTGGCGTCCAACATCAAGCCTTAAAGTGGCTCCAGGTTTTGCTTGTCTTGTGGAGCCCAAGCTGTCCAACCTCTGCCATTTTCCTCTCTTTTTCTTCCTATTACATATGCAGTACCTCATGGTTCTTCCCTGAGCCCTACCCTTTTAGGTCGAGCCTGGGCAGTGCATGTGCTGCTGCGAGGCATGCAGTAGTGGAGTAAGGCTTTGAAGCCCCACCCACTCTCCGCCCATGTTTTAATTGGCTTATGTAATTGTAATTTGGAACTGCTGGCTTCGGAGTTATTAGGCTTGCTAGTCCCTCCTTAGTACCGCCTTGTCTGCATTTGTAACCTCCCATGGCGACTGGCCCTTTTACTTCGGTTGCGACACGATATGGCTTATATAGTCTGTAAGCACTATTTTCTTTAATGAGTTTCTCCTACTGCAGGCACAGCGTGCTTTTCTCTCAACACCCGCTTTCACTTTCAAGCAGCCTTGGACAATGGCGGTTGCTTCTTTGATGTGAAATATGTCACACATTTACAAGAGTTTGAGCTATTGCCATTGTAAATGACAATAGCTTAAACTCTCGGAAATGTGAGACCTATTGCATTGCAAATGCTTGTTTCAAACTGACATCACTCCACTCACTGTACTTATTCACTTTTTCAGTTTCGACCAAATAACAAACCATTGATACCCAGATCATTGTGTCTTTCAATGGTAGTGACCTGGCCGGCAGCCAAGAAACCTTCCGCTCTTGCATGACAGCTGTGATTGCATGAATGGAAAAAACGCCTTAAGCTCAACAATGGTAAGACGGAAATATTGATAATATTGCACACCGTTTTTGATCACCCTCTTAGTGGCCTCTAGAACTTGGATTACCCTCTTACACTGTACCCTCTGGAAAGAATCTAGGGTTTAACCGACACAGCCCTCTCTTTCTCAGGACAAGTGGGCTGTGGTACCTCCTCTTGCTGCTCCTACATATGGATGCTTTGAAGAATGTGCACCTCTTCTTCCCGATTCCACCAGGAAAACCATAATTCAGGCTGTGATTCTTTCGAGGCTTGTATATGGTAACTGCCTCTATCTCGGTCTACTGTGGTACACGCTCCATTGCCAAGTCATCCAAAATGCAGCTGCTCTGCACAAATTGAGTCTTCCTCCCAGATCTCATATCTCAACTCATACAAAGACTTTAAGCTGGCCCCTGAGGCAAAGAATACCATTTTCATATCTCTTTGCTTCGGACACCGAACCGACAACCAGACTGGAGCCATATTTTTGATAAATAAAATAAAGCTTGTCCATCCTTGTGGCCAAGATTGGGATACCCTATGCTTTGAACCGTTAGGTCTCAAAAATTAAATGTAAACCACTTGTTTCAAATTTTATCCTTTGGTGATTGCCTGTTTTCTCTAGTCAGATTCTCAACTCTAGGATGACTTATGGGTAACAATTTGCGCTTAAGAAATACTCCTCATTCATTCAGTTGAATTCTTTGGAAAGGGGTACCACATGATTAATTAAAACAAGTCGAGCCAGTAAGAAAAAAAAACATGTTTATTAATGCGGTTTTTTTTTTTGCAAACTAAAACAGAGAAATGCTTTGAGTATTTTTACTAAAGGCTGATTGATGTTCATCGGTTCGGAGCATTGGTTTCACTGGACACCATTGTCCTAAGTAAATGCTGCACGCTACGGCCGAGTTCCTCATAAGGAAAAGCTACTCTCATACCGTGCAACCACTAAGGGCATAATGAGGTATGCAGAACGCACAATGACGGAAACATGGGAAAAAACTCAGCATCGATCAAATAGAAGTTCAAGGTTTGGAACCGCGACAAGATTTTAGTACCAATTTTGAATATGTACTGGATGAAGGAACACGGACTAAGGAATGCAGAAGGGCACTGTATATTGTACGGGGCGTGCCGGACGGATTGCTTACTTTGCGCAAGCAAGTCAATGGCCATCGGTGTATGGTTTTATTAAGCTTTAGACAAAGATTCCAGTCCGTGTCACCAGGTGGCAGCAGTTCCTTGTAGTTTGGGGAAAAGAAAGCGACAGACTTAAGAATACAGGAGTCAGCGAAAGAAGTTTCACACTGGTCTACACGAAACACGTTATTGTGTACTCAGCTGCTTCCTTTTTAACTAAACACGGCCGTAAAGTAATCTGAATTGGCACACGCTTTGTGTGCCAACACAGCGACGCAACAATTCTATTCCTGCCTCCATAGTAGAGACTAACTGAAGATTAGAAATTAAATGTAGCACACACAACAAATCAGTAAAGAGGCAGTCTAGGCTCACGGTCTGGAAAAGGGAGTAATGACTTAATTGGTGTCTTGCTAGCCACAGTAATAATTTTACTGATAAAAATCTGAGACGTTTTAAGGTATGGGCAAAGTGGGCCCTGCTCAGGGCCCCCAGCATTTCTTGATAAAGCCAGCTCTGGCCTCTGCAGAGTCTCCTGCCCTGATGACCTTAACTGAGTCTTAAACAGATTGTTTTCAAATATCGTTTTCCTTTCATTTATTTTTAGTGTAGGTGATGTATGGAAGTCTGTTACAGACATTTTGCAGAGAAATGTTTGCTTCTCAAAACCATGCAAAATCCATAAAAAGGTTTATTTTAGATCAAAACTGGACCTCACTGACGAGAAATGGGAGTTGGAGGGGCTGGGGGGGGGGGGCGAGGACAAAGAGTTTTAGTTATATTATTAGGGAGCTGCTGCTGAATTTGTAAGGACGAAAGCACACTTCATCATCCCGGAATATTAGATGTAAACACATTTACAGTTTGGACCAGTTTGCCTGTGCACTCACTGACCTGGCCAAAGGGAGCATGAGAGAGCTGAAATTGGATCATAAATTCACAGCTGTTCAGAACAAGGCCCCCAAATCCTTAAATCGTCCCTGATAAAAACGATTCTTTCACAGCTGAAAAAGGGAGTAGGCAGCAGTTCGTCGCACACTCGCAAGTTTATTTTTCTTAAGTTATTTCACAATTTTCTGTATCTTCATTTCGTTGTCATTTCGTTGGCATTACTTTGTCAACATCAAAACTCCCCAATGTTCTGAAGTACTGAATCAGCTAATAGAGAGAATTGTATTATTTGGGGCAGACTGTGGGGACAGGCGCATTATATTAAATGACTACTGAAGTTTTGTTGTTTTATTAAGAGCAGAAAACAGGTTTATTTTTTCCTTTCACATATAGGCAAGGTTTATGCGATGGAGCACATAATATATCTGTTTAGGTAATTTAAATTAAAGTGGAACAGCACTGTCAGAAATGCAGGCCCAAGATGTGTAAAAACTGCAACTTTGAAAGGTTCGCAAAAGCACTTTTAAAATAAATATGGGACTAAAAGAAAGCAAAAACATATTTTAACACTTTAATCACTGATTTTTGTCTAATCCACTGATGACACACTGAGATCATAATTTCTGGAGTGCAAGAAGTCATACCTGAAGTCACAAGATCACCACTTTTACACATTCATTAAATAGGAGTGTATCACTTAATTTAACTAGTACTGCAAAAATACAAGTGCCTAACTTTGAAAGGAGATTTACTTAAACATAAAAAAAAATAACATAGGTAAATATACGTTTAATAGGGACTGTGACTAACCCATGAATTTCTCTTTCCAAATTTTATTTTTTCCATATTTATTCCGCTTCTGGAAGTCCTGAAAATATATGATTGACTAGCTGATAGCCCACAGGATAGCAGGACCCACCCCCACCATTATATGTAATTATTGAATGTTCCGGAAGAGCAACTAAAAAAATCTAGGATGAGAACAACAACTGATGAGGTTCATTTAATACAACCTGAAGGCAGTGGCTAGAAAAAGTTCTCCTTTTGTTTTATGCATAAACCATAAGGTGAACATTTGCACACCACTTCCGAGCAGCTGGCATGGGATATTAGTGTGCAACCTTTATGGGGATAAACACATGTTTGAGTGAGGCAGGGGCTGGGATTCTAGGAAATGTGTCATTTCCTTGGAGGGCCAGAATAGATTGCTAGCCTCCTTCCTTCTTAAAAACTGTGTGGTGCCAAGATAAGTACATCCTTTATCTGGAACTAAAAATAATTACTTTGGAAACTAATTCCATCTTTTCAATTACCCAAGAGTTAGGTCACTTTTGTGTGAATGGTTCCTCCATTCTGTCAGCAACAAAACCACAGGAATATTTTTCATAACCCTAAGCCAACTGTTCCTGGCAGTGAGTTAACAAAGGAAAAGTAAGATGTCGTGAGACAGTTGGTTGGAGACAAATTGCTGATGTACAGCAAAATGCTAAACACAAGACAACTCAAACATGCATCCAAAAAGACTGCACATTGAAAAAGCACAGACTTTGTCACCAATCCACCTCTTGAGGTAAGTCTGAATTCCAGCTCATGTTTGGCGAAGCTGCGGGAGAATCAAGGAACATAAGCTCTAAAGATGAAGATGGTACAGATGTACAGAAAGGTCTGCCCTGCACAGCCCTGTACAACACCTCACAGTCCTTTAGGAAGGGCCCTGGACAAGAGCTGGAGAGCCAGCACCTCACTGCCTTCCTGCAATGAAGAACACGCTTTTCTACTTCTTCCTATCGGTAAGAATAAGAATGGATTTCTCTTCAGTCTTACCACCCCCATTGTACCGTACTAAAGAGCATTTATAGGATTCAGAAAAATATTGGACTATCGTACAAAGGAGGGGTCATAGAGTCAGCATCTAAATTAACAAAAGAAAAGGATAAGAAGAGAATGTAGACTATGCCACATGAACACTGATGAAATAAATTCACTGGTTCAGTTTGATAGTCATCTGCCATCACATTCAACGTTTTTATATCTTAAGATAAGAAATATTAACCTAAAAAGTCTACAAAAACGATTGTGTCTGCTGGTAAAGTTCAAATGATGTAGGTAAACTTGCAGCATCTTTGATCCAAGAACTGAAAAAAGTTGACAATGGGGCAGCCAGATCGGAAACTACAAACATCTGGAAATATTTTGGTACAGCTTATAAATAAGCACACTACTATGTTTTGACGCTTAAGGTACAGGATTCCGTTTGGTAATTCACACTAGGGTTTAAGAGTGCATTCTATTTTTATTGCCCTTTATACTAAAATACATATAAAAGATTTCTAAACAGTGTGTTTTGTAAATACTGATAAAACATTGCTTCATTTTTAAAATATGGTCCAAAAATCCCAACAGGCAATTCACCCCCTAAACTTGCTTTGCTTGCAATACAAATACGCAAATGGGGAGAGAATGAAGCGTTATGTCTAGAGCTACCGATTCAAACTATGTATCAGGTTTGAGTCTCAGTGTCGGCTCAACATCCTGTGATTGTGGGCAAATCACTTAATCTACCCTTGCCTTAAACAACAAGCATTTGCAATGCAATAGGTCTCGCATTTAAGCGGGTTTGAGGTATTGGCATTGTAAATGACAAATCATTTTACTTCGGTTTTGGTTTTTAAAACATAAATAAAAGGCATTGTTATTCACAATGCCAATAGCTTAAACTTATGTAAATGCAAGACACATTGCAAATATGTGTTGCCTGTGTTATTATTAACCCTGGGCGTAGTTCGTGTAGTAGCGCTACGCGTAGCTACGCGAAGTGCACTTCGCACTACGCAAGATGCGCGTAGCACTACGCGAACTGCGTAGTGCGCTGTTCGCGATGATTGCACAGTGCCGGATGCTTGTCCGCACTGTGCAATCATTGAAAACGGCATCTTGCACAGTGCGAGCTGTCGTTTTCTGCTGCTCGAGTAGATTTTTACTCGAGCAGCAGCTTTCTCAACACGGACTGGTAGTCTCTCATTGCGAGCGGTCGCAAGCATATGCTACCACTCGCAATGAGAAACCTGACCTCCCCACGTTGAGAATCTTGCCGGGAGGTTTATTTTCCACGCTTGCGATCGCCAACTTGATGTTGCAGATCGCGTACGAGGAAATAGTCTCGCCGGGATGTCACTTTGCTCGCCCGCGGTCGCCAACTTGACGTTGAGGACCGCGAGCGAGCAAAAAATGCCAACTACGCTACGCAATTTTGCACTGTGCTACGTGCAATTCGCGTAGCAGCACGAACTACGCAAACTTCGCAAGCGTAGCGTAGTTGGCCGCCCAGGGTTAGTTATGATAAACTCGTTAAGTCTTTGGTGGCAATTTGTGAGATTAGCTGCTAAATATGTACATTTACCAATCAAAAATTTCCTCTGTTTATGCATGATGTCAATCCTTGCCACAGACACTCCATTGAGACACACCTCCAGCTGCAACAAGCTGTGCTGCGTACGTGGGTTATGTGCAGCCCCTCAATGAGCCGCAAGTGAAACCTGATAAATGCGCTCACCCCAGGCAGCCAGTCACCCAGCAACCTCGGGCTCCTAACTGGTCATGAAGAGAATGGGGCCGTCCCGTATTCTGCGAAAAATGTTATGCTAGCCCTTGAAAGCGGACGTGCCGTAAAGTAAACAAGCATTGGCATAGCCAATAGGTTTAGCTTTTGGGACCTCATAAGTATTTAGTTATGCAGCACAATATCCATCAACTGTTGCATGGCTAAACACTTATAAGGTCCCAAAGGCGAGACCTATTGGCTCTTTACCCGAACCGCTGCACCTAAGGCAAAGGACAGAGTCAGTTAGGGACAGACATACTTCCAAAGTACTGGAGCAGTGACTATGGTCAGAGACAGAATGGCACCTCGAAACCCTAGTTCAGCTGTCTAGTAGCAGTAATCTCCAATTATGCGTTGTGAGGCGCGTGTGAATCCCCTCTCCAGCACAGGTTTAATCTGTGCATTTTCTACTCAAAACCCTACTTTTACAGAAGGAGAAGCAAAACATTACGTTCCTCAGTGCAAGTAGAGTCTAAGCACTAGAGATGCTACTCACACATAAAATGGGGCCAACAGGATAGTCTGGTAATGTATAGACCGAGGAGCGCATTTCTGCGATGTTTCTGTTATAGTGAATCCGGCCTGCATCAACGACGTGGACAAAATAGCGCCTCATTAAAAATATCCCAGTCACGCTATAGCGTATCACAAATTAGTTAACAATGTAGTGACACACAAAATCGTGTCGCTCTTAACGTTTCACAGAAAGCTCTCCAAAGCCTCCAAAAAGCCCTGACACTATAGCCCAGACAAAAATAACTTTTGACGGTATCCACTTACATAGGTGTGGTCACTTTGCCGTCTGGTAGAAGCGCGTGGCCACTACAGTGTCTAACAAATAGTGTTGACAGCATAGAGACTCTAATAGGAAGCCGTGATTCCTATAGCATATCACAGAAGTGCGTGAAAGCTATAGCGCCTCACAAAAAAGTGCTGACAGTTTAGAGTCTCATAAAAAGACGTGCTCACTACAATGAGCGCGAGGTCAATACAGAGCCTCACTAAAAAGTGTTGATAGCACACAGTCGCATAATACGTCGTGATCACAATAACATCTAACATAAGTACGTGAGAACTATAGTTTAAAAAACGTGTTGACACTAGCGTCTGAAAAGCCGGCTCGCTGTAATGTGTCACAAAATAACCTTTTACACAATCACATCTCACAAAAATGCATGATTGCCACTGCTTAAGAGCAAACGCAGGTAATAAAAGGATGGATGGTATTGCGTCTTACAAAAAAAAGTTGCCATATTAGTTTATCCAAAAAGCATGGTTGCTATAGTGTCTCACCAAAAAGCGAAGCCATTATAGTATGTCACAGCAAAGTGGGCGTTATAGTGCCTAAGAAGACAGAGCTATATTTGAATGTGTAAAGAAATTCGCAAAGAATTTAATTAAGAAGACACAAATGCAAGGCAAAAATAGCACAATTGGCGTCTTATCTTGTAATAACGCATAACAAGCGAGGCGTGACGTCACAATGCCTCTGTCCTGGGTGAAGGCACAGGACCATCGCTGGTTTCGCTTAGAAGCTGTGAGGGAAGAGAGCAAGCAGCAGTCGGAATACGGCGCGCCTGTGCGCCCCAAGCAGAACCTGTCTGAGATTTAAAAAAACAAGCATTGAAAGCGTGCGCGATCGCTCTGTAAACTAAAGTGATCGCGATGACGCACGAGTTTTCAAAGTGCTGCTGAAGGCTAGCGGTTCGCGCGTGCACGGTTGCGTGAACGCAAGCGCTAGGCCAGCCAGCAGCACTTTGAAAACTCACATACAAAATGTCTCTCCGAGCCAGCGCATGCGCTGGGCTCAGCGAGACCTAATAATGAAGCCCATCAACATACACAAAGGTTACAAACCCATTCGGAGTAAATTCCTCATACTGCATTAGGGCAGTGTATATTCGTAGCACAACATGGAGACTGACCTAATGGCAGATAAGTTAAAACTAGCATAACGCACCCCAAGACACTGGTGTGGTGCTCTATAGTATAAGTAATTCACTGAGGTGTAGTTCATACAGAAAGCTGATCAACAGATATTTGGAGTGAACTAATACAATTGCACATCACAGTTAACAACCTCTTGTTTTCCTGGGGCAGTAATATATAATACTAGAAATGCCCAAATTTTCTTGGCGTACGTTGGTAAACATGAAGCACACATTTGAAGAGTGTTGGGCACTACTGAAGACTAGCCGGACTGGTCACCTTTGTATGGAAACGGGGGAACCTGTTCGGAGGAGTGTACACAGAGTTCACTTTCTAGAAGTAGGGACCGAAGAACCCTATGGGATACTTTAGAGAACTCGTACATAAAATATGTAATCTAGACAAGAGGACTCCTAATTCTAATGGATTCCTGTAGGTGGCAGTCTACATTACAGTGAGCATGGTGACTCATTCACGCCCCAGTCAATTCATAGTCTTCACAAGTCAAGCAATCGAGCATAAAACATGCAGCACACAACACACGGAGCTTAGATTCTCAATGTAACATTCCAAATTCTTACAGGGACCATGCCCTTTGCCAGCTTCTCAAAGCGGTCTCAAATGTAGTCAACATTCCTACTCTCCAAACAAATAAAAATACATTAATTCTCATTCTGTTACGCTTAATGTAGATACTAATGTGACATGGATACAATTTGCCAAACCTAATAAGGTGAAAGAGGCCATTACTTATCATTCTAAAGTACATATTTCATTTTCTGTATGGATATCACATTATTAATTTATTTACTGTATCCACTTAAAACTGGCCTGGTCCACAGGTTGCGTCTGAGTGTTTTGCTTGGGAGAAAGGAGTGGTTTAAGGTGAAAGGGTTTAAGATTTTCAGATATTCAGAGATCACAAGTTCTGAGATTAGTTCCTGCTTCAATCAGCGTTAGCTTTGAAGTGCTCCAAAGGCCTTGAAGAAAAAATGCATTTTCAGGGCTTTCATAATTTAAATGAAGTCTGTTCGAAGGCAGAGGGTAGCTGGAATAACCTCCTTAGGGAGGAACCTTCGTATGTCGCCCAAAATGTTATCTGTCCAAATGGATGCAGAGTTAGCTTTTGAAAGCCAGTTTTAGGTATCTGGTCGGGCTTCATGGTGCAGAAAGGAAGGAGCGGTAAGATAGTTGTTAATTATGAAGGCCTATTGCACGCAGCATATGGTGTTTGGCACACCATGCACCTCAGTTTGGACCCAGCTATATGCATATCAGTGTTGACCCTGCTCCTATTGGAACAGTTCAACCTGAACTGCCAAGTCAGGCTCTCCCTGACCTGGAGCAGAAGTCATCCAAAACCAGTTTTGCCCTTATTATGGGCTCATCAACGTATATATCTTGGTTCCAGTGACAGCATGCACGAGACCCACGTCTGGGCATACCTGTCCCACTAAGGGAGCCATACTAAAGTATACAAAAGGTGATAGATCGAATGCTTGAATTAATCGCAGCCACTGGTAATCACTCAGTCCATCGTTATTTTGCACACCATGCCACCTCAGTTTGGACACAGCTATATGCAAATCAGTCTTACCCTGCTCCAATGGGAACAGTCCAGCCGGAAATGCCAAGCCAGTCCTCCCTGAACCGGAAAATAAGCAATCCAGGACCGGTTTCGCCCTGGTTTCTGTTCAGCTTTTCACAATTATTGCGTGCTGTTATCTTCAAAGTTCAGCCACAGTCTGCATCATCGAGACTTGGAATGCAACATTATCAATTTCCCGAACGTTAATATTCTCCCACCCACACTTTAAAGCCTCTTGCTGGCAACACTGGAGTATCGTTTAGACTACTGGCTAACAGCAGTTTCCTAGGGTATAAGGGCATAGATCCGTACTTGTAGGAAAGGAACTTGGATGTATAACAGCACAAAAATATATATATATTGACTACTTTGTAAGGCGATGTGGCCTAATGGACAGAACTGCCAGTTTTGGAACTGGGGAACAAGTTTTGAGTGC
Source organism: Triturus cristatus (assembly GCF_964204655.1). Classification (NCBI taxonomy): domain Eukaryota; kingdom Metazoa; phylum Chordata; class Amphibia; order Caudata; family Salamandridae; genus Triturus; species Triturus cristatus. The sequence continues at coordinate 397,047,414 of NC_140589.1, forward strand.
AAGCGTTTGCTCAGCATCTTGTCATTATGGGCAAATCACTAAAACTCCCTGTGCCTAAATAAATAAATCTGACCTTGTGTAATGTAAACTGGAGCTCATGTAAAAAATCCAGTGACCTTGGACCTAGTTTGTGCTACATAAAACTACAAAAAATAAAATTAAACTTTGAATTGAAACACGAGACTAGCAACAGAATTAAATCCCATGGCCAAGAAAAATATTTACATTACTGGCTTCATGGCTCTCCCTCATGAGCGAAGTATCAAATTAACTGATAGCTGTCCCAATTTAAACTTCTCATTTCATCCAACGCGGACAGAATAGAGGCTAAAAGTGGAGCCGCCACAATTTAAACAGGCAAATCTCATATTACACACGGGAAACAGCCATTACAACGCGGCTGTTCCAACGCATAACCATTACCACGCAGGATTTTACAACGCATGCCTTTACAATGAATTTCGTTGTAACGGCATGAATGGTAAAGGCATATGCGTTTTAAATGTAAGTATTAGGAAAGTATAACCGTTTACACACACATATATATATATATATATATATATATATATATATATATATATATATATACACATATACACACACACACACAACTATATGGACACACACACAAAAGGTTTTTATAAAGGGTTTAGGGTGGGCATGGATTGCATTTTAAAGTAAGATTTATTAGGGAAAGATTTTTTAAGGGTTTAGGTGAACATTTAGGGTGGGTATGGGTTTCAGGTGGCAAGGGTATTTTAGAGTTTACGGTGGGTATGGGTTTTGGGGTGTCAAGGGTCATTTTAAAGTGGGTATGGGTTTTGTGGTGTCAAGGGTCATTTTAGGGTTTAAGGTAGATATGGGTTTTGAGGTGGCAAGGGTATTTTTAGATTTTAGGGTGAGCATTTATAGGGTTTAGGGTGGGTATGGGTTTTTGGGTAGCAAGGGCAATTTTAGGGTTTAGGGTGGGTAAGGGTTTTGGGATGGCAAGGGAATTTTTTGGGTAAGGCTGGGTACGAGTTTTGGGGTGGTAATGGCACTTCAGGGTTTTGAGTGGGTATGGGTTTTTGAGTCTCCAGAGTAATTTTCGGGTTTAATGTGGGTATGGGTCTTGTGTGGCAAGCAAAATTGAAGGGTTTACGGTGGGTACGGGTTGTTGTGTGTCCGTGGTCATTTTTGGGTTTAGGGTATGAGTTTTTGGTTGACCAGGGTAATTTTAGGGTGGGTATGGATTTTTGGGTGTAAAGGTTAAGTTTAGGGTGGCAAGGGTTATTTTAGAGGTTTATAGTGGGTATGGGTTTTTGGGTGGCAAAGGTAATTTTGTGGTTTAGGGTGGGTTTGATTTTTGGGAGGCAAGGGTAATTTTATGGTTAAGGGTGGGTATGGGTTTTGGGGGGGCAAGGGTAATTTTAGGATTTAGGTAGGTATTGGTTTTGAGGTGCCAAGAGTAATTTTAGGGTGGGTATGGTTTTTAGGTGGCAAGGGTAATTTTAGGGTGGGTATGGGGGTTTTGGTGGGAAGGGTAATTTTAGGGTTTAAGGTTGGTATGGGTTTGGCGTGACCAGGTTACATTTAGGGTGGGTATGGGTTTTGGGGTGGCAAGGGTAATTTTAGGGTAGGTATGGGTTTTGAGGTGGCAAGGATAATTTTAGGGTTTAGGATGGGTATGGTTTTTAGGTGGCAAGGGTAATTTTAGGGTGGGTATGAGGGTTGTAGTGGGAAGGGTAATTTTAGGGTTTAAGGTTGGTATGGGTTTGGCATGGCCAGGTTACATTTAGGGTAGGTATGAGTTTTTGGGGTGGCAAGGGTCATTTTTGGGTAGATATGGGTTTTGAGATGGCAAGGATAATTTTAGGGTTTAAGGTGGGCATGGTTTTGGGGTGGGGAGGGTAATTTTAGGGTTTAAGGTGGGTATGAGCTTTGGGGTGGCAAGAGTCATTTTAGGGTTTAGGGTAGGTAAGGATTTTGGGGTGGTAAGTGTAATTATAGGGTTAAGGGGGTATGGGTTGAGGGGTTTGAAGGTGATATATATATATATATATATATGTTACCTACTGGCGGTCGCCAGTAGGTAGTTATAGTTAGGACCCTGTTTCCATAGGAAAACCGCAACATTCTATTTGGAATAACTTTGGCGCCGGTCGACGAATCCTCGCGAAATTTTCAAAATAGGTGGGGCACTACGCTCCGCTCCTACCCTGAAAGTCTCAGGGGGATTCGTCAAGCGGGGGCTGAGATAAAAGGGGGGTCCCAAAACGCGTTTTTCCCATGCATTTTTCCATAGGACCTTTAGACACATCTACAGCCCGAACGGCTGAACAGAGTTCCTTGAAATTTGGCAGAGAGGTAGTCTACAGGTCAAGGAAGTGCCTTTTGTAGGTTTGGTGTAAATCTGTTCAGTAGATTCTGAGAAAATAGCCTTTAAATCAATATATATATCTGAGCCAGCTTACGGTGCGCTTACCGTACGCGTACGGTGACGTGCGCGAGCGCGATTCTGATTGGCTGTTAGATCTTAGTAAACATTCGAATCGGTCGAAACCAGGAAGCGGCGGCCGCCATTTTCTCTCTCGCACTCTTAAGCGGAGAGGAAAAACAAAGGCAAAAAACATGTAAAGGGACTGTTTAGACAGCTCCTTACCACCTAGCCTTGATTAATGGGTCCTCACAGTTCCCCCAAGGGCAAAAATTTCAGTTTTTTATTTTTACGAAAAATTGCCGATTACGCTTTTCTTAAAAAAAAAAAAGAAAAAATTATCCACACTCTCCCCACCCCGTGTGCAAATGGTGCTTGCAGGGCACCATTTGTGCATGTCCCATCACATATCAGAGAAAATGTAAAAGCTTACATTTCACAGCGAAGCGCATAATATGTCCTGCTTGTGCGCACGGGGCGCGAAGCGCATCGTGCGTACATGGCCCATCCACGGCACTAACTGCGTAAAGTGGGCGCGCGGTGCGCGAAGTGCACCTCGCGCGCACGCAACGAACTGCGTTAAGTGGGCGCCACCCCGTGTGCAAATGGTGCCCGAAGGGCACCAATTGTGCATGGCATATCCTTGTTGTAGAAAATGTAAAAGCTTACCTTTCACAGCGAAGCGCATAATATGTCCTCCATGTGCGCACGGTGCGCGAAGCGCATCGTGCATACATGGCCCATCCACGGCACTAACTGCGTAAAGTGGGCGCGCGGTGCGCTTCGCGAAGCGCACCGTGCGCGCACGGAACGAACTGCGTTAAGTGGGCGCGCACGCCACGAATGGCGTAAAGTAACTTAGCATTTAAAAAACCGTACAAATTCAATGAAAAAACCATAGGTTTCACACACGTTATAGTTAGGAATTAGCATTTAAAAAACCTTGCAAATTCAATGAAAAAACCATAGGTTTCACACATGTTCTAGTTAGCTGGACATTTTACTGATAAAAAACCAATGAAATTCCCCCGTTATAGTTAGTGCAGGCAACTATAACTCACGTGACCGCAATCCTCTGCTGATGACATATGTGTCTTTATGAAAAAAAAATATTTGTAATATATGTATAGCTAAAATTTAATGGAAGAAGACATGGGCAAATAAGTGTCTAAATACAGTATTAGCATCAGCAGAGGATTGCGGTCACGTGAGTTATAGTTGCCTGCACTAACTATAACGGGGGAATTTCATTGGTTTTTTATCAGTAAAATGTCCAGCTAACTATAACATGTGTGAAACCTATGGTTTTTTCATTGATATATATATATATATATATATTGAAAAGCAAAAAAAAAAACGAAGCTGCACTCTTCCTGGATACAATTGTGATAGTTTTAATGAGTATTTATGCGTGTAAATATATAAAAATATACATATATATATACACACACATATATATATAATAAAATATGTCTGTGTATACCAAACAAGTTTTTGCACATATCTGTCCATTTTTTTGTGTGAAGGCAAATGAAAAAAGAAATCACGAAAATGTAAGTATTTTACAGCAAAATATAAACCCTTTATCTATAGAAAGGGTTTAAACTTACCTGTGAAATACTCTTATTTGCTTGTAAAACCTTTACAATGCATATGTCCTTACCATTCATCATGCTTTTACAACGAAATACATTGTAAAGGCACTTCATTGTAAAAGCATGCGTGGTAAAGGCAAATGCACTGTAAAGCTGTAAAGGTGTGCGTGGTAAAGGTTATGGCTGGTAATGGCATTCGAGTTGTAGCAACTGTGTTAGGTCGCACCGAAATTAAATGCTAGGATAGGAAATTGTAGCAGGGGCCCTTCCACTGTGCTCCCAACATTGAGTTCCACACAACTTTCAAGACAAAGAATACACTTGCCCTCACCATGCTTCTATGTAGTAAATCCAGAAGATGTATGTGGGTGCCCAATGCACAATGCTGAAGGCGGGACCTACCAGCGTGCCTCATGCCGTACATTTGTCGCATTATCTTGGGCTGAAAGCTTAGCCCTTGGACGCGATTGACGTTATGTCAGGAAAGGGCTCCATGGATGTAGGGGGTCATGTACAAGGGTCTGGCACTAGAGCAGCAGCTGTTATGTTCTCCTCTGATGCTCGCTGTCGCGCCATACTGGGTCAGAGCAAGAGACTTCCGCTCAAGGCCAGAGGGGAATGTGTGATGGTGGTGCAAATGACACAATCACTTCAGTGACACAATGATATAATTTGCAGGACTGGCACCCATGAAACAGCTTTCTGGTTCCCCTACAAGCAGTGGGCTGAAAACAGCCATGGCCTAGACGCCAGAGATATACTTACTCACAAAAAAACTCCCAGAAAAAACAACTAAGGGGCGAGTCGGCCCATCCTGGCTTATGGCCATACGCCCACCCAAAAACAGGCGAAACAGTTTTTTTGTCCCCCAGAGAGGCAGATTGGGGGTTTGCTGCAATTCGCCCACACCAAAGGGGAGAAAAAGCCCACTGGACAGCAGTGAAATGATACGACAAAACCAAAATAAAGGTTGTGGGGGCGGCCCACCATGGCATAGGGCCATTACCCTCAACTAAAAAGGGGCAATACAGTCTTTCCGCCCCCCTCAGGTAGATTGGGAAGTATGCCCCAATTTGCTTCCTCCACGCCCCATAGGGTGATATAAAGTCCAACTAGAGGATAGGGATCTATTTTCCCCCCCGGACATAGGGAATAAGCCCCCACCATAAAATGGGGCAATAAAGTCTCTCTCCCCACCAGTAGGCAGAGTGGGATGTTTGTCCCCAATCTGCACACACCCTCAGAGAGGCATATAGCACACTACACCAGGGAAAATCCTTCAAGAGGACTCCCGTTCTCCATAGAGGACTCTGTTCCGGTTGTGGACACTAGCACCAACCACATCAGTGGGATAGTTGTTTTTTTTATTGAGAAAAGTGGAGGAACGCTGGGTGGTAGGAATTTTGCGGATCCCTGCAGATGCCAGAAGTTTCCACTGGAGAAAGGTAAAGAAAATGTAGGATTTTAAGCACAATTTGAGTATTACAGGGCTTTGATAAGAAGAAAAAAAATCTTGGGACCCATGGCAGGTGTCTAGTTGTCAAAAATGTCTGAGCTTCGTATTTTTCTCTGGGTGGCAGCCAAGCAAAGGCCAAAATACCGCTGCTAACCCAGTTGTCAAATCATGTAATGTTTTGACAGGAGATGCTGGTATCTCAACATTGCTTTTAGGGAACTATCGTGTCGCAGGCGCCAGTCCCATCTACTCAAATTTGATGAATCTTTTTATCTGGGAACTCTGGGTAGTAGGTATTTTGTGGATCCCTTCTGATTCTGAAACCTTCCTTCACAGAAATGTGAGGAAAATGTCTTTAGCTAAAGTTTGAGCTTTGCAAGAGGTTCTGGGTAAAGAAGCCTGGCGAGATTCATGTAAGTCACACCACCCTGACCTACCTTGGATGTCTAGTTTTCAAAAACATCTGGGTTTGGTAGGTTTCCCTGAGTGGCAGTCAAACCTAGGCTCAAAATCAAAAACTACTCACTGTCAAAAAGGGTGGGTTTTGAGTGGGAAAATTTGATCTCCATTTTGCGTTTTGGGCACTTTCCCGTAACAGGCGCAAGCATCACCCACAAAAATGTGAGAATGCTGGCTGGTAGAAAATGTGTTGACCCCCCTTCAGATTCCAGAACTTTTTTCACAGAAATTTGAGGAAAATGCGTCCTTTAGACAAAGTTTGAGGTTTCCATGGTTATTTTGGATATAAAAAACTTGTAATCGACACAAGTCGAGGTCAGCGTGGCTTACCCAGCTAAGATGGCAGTCGCACCTTAAGTGTGCTCCTGGACCCCTCCGCCATCCGACTGGAATCCGCTGGTCCCTGGAGTCACCCAGCCTTTCATCCTCTGGCTGACGCCTTGCTGCACTCCTGGCTGGAGTCCTGGACCTTGAGGGCCTGGTGATCCGGTGTTTTCGCGCTTCTCGGCCTACCTGCCGGGCACCCTTCTCCAAGATGGCGGCCTCCTCGCCTCGGTGCTGAGACCCTGCGGCCCTTGGACCGAGCTGTACCGACGCGCTTTTGGCCTCGCTGTGAGTGGGGGAGACCTGCCCGGGCCGCGGTGGCGAGTGTGGGCGTCTGGACTCCCCTGGTGTGGTGCCCGCTGTGTCCTCGGCCCGCCGCCCGGCTGTCGTCCTCGGGCAGCGGGAGTCTTGAGGTGGTGGTGTTGGAGGGCTGCCTGACATTTACAGAGTCCCGCGATTGGAGGCCCGATCTCTGGCAGGCGCGGAGGCCTGGTGAGTGGAGACGGCAATAGGGGGCGGGGAGGGGGGGGGGGGGGAAGAGAGGCTGTGACTGTGGTGAAAGTACCCCCCCCTCCCCCGCAGACCGCCTGCTTCTGGCCTGGGTGTTGGTAGAAGCGAACCGCTTGGGCCACTGTGCTTGGCGGGGACAGCTGGGCTCCCTTAGTGTGGTGCCCGCTGTGTCCTCGCCCCCCGCCCGGCTGAGACTCCTTCCTGAGGCCGTCGGATGGCACTGCTGGGCCCTGGGGCTGCTGTTTGCGGCGGCAAAGACGCCTGAAGCTGCACCCTCGGCTCCCCCGCGGCGCTGCCGTGCTGTCGGCTGTCATCCTCAGTCAGCGGAAGTCCTGAGTCGGCGGTGTTGGAGGGCAGCCTGCCATCCTCTGAATCCCGCGACTGGAGGCCTGAATCTCGGCGGGCGCGGAGACCTGGTGAGTGGCGGTGGCTGGGGGGGGCGGGGGGGGGTGGGGGGGGGGGGGAAAGAGAGGCTGTGACTGTTGTGGAAGGCCCCCCCGTTCGCATAGACAGCCTGCTCTTGGGGTGTCCTGGGCCCTGGACGTTGTGGGGTGGGTGTCGGCTCACTGTTCTCCTCGCCTGGCCTTGGTTGCTGCGCCCGCCTGGCCTGACTGCCCCCAGAGCTGCCTCGGTGCTGTTCCCTCGGGGTCCTTACGCCGCCCGTGAGGGGAAGAGCCTGCCCTGAGGGAGATTGGGACCCTGGACGTTGCAGGTTGGGAACTGGCCCATTGTGTTTCCCTGCTTGTCTTGGTTGGCTGCGCCTGCCCAGCCTAACGGACTCTGATGCCGCTCCTGTACCGCTTTCCCTTAGGGGCCACACTTAGACTGTGTTGTGTGTGTGGCCCCTCGCATGGGGATTGCCGCCCCGAAGTTGACTTGGGCCCTGGACGCTGCAACTTGGGAGTTGGCTCACTGTATCTCCCTACCTACCGTGGTTTGCTGCCCCTGTGCTGGCTCCGCCTGACAGTTCCCTGGTGCTACCCCCTGTGCCGCTCCATTGGGGCCCCCACTGTGCCTGTGTTGCGGGAGGCCCCCCCATGCACCGAGACCGCCCGCTCTGAAGCTGAATTGAGCTCTGGCCCCCTGTCCGCCCTCAATTGCTCCCCCTGCCTTTCTTGTGTCGCCTCTGCTTGGAGGGTGTGGCCCGGAGGGTGGACTCGGCAGCGTGTAGCGGGCAGTGTGGGGCCCTGGAGGATAGCTGCCCCTGTCATCCCCATGCTCCTGAACCGTGGGCCTCCTGGCACCCAGAGCGGTCTCTGAACCAGACCGGTTATTATGAGAATTCTCAACTTCAAGGATTGCGACTCTGTTCTGGCTGAGGACCATAAGCAGCAATGCCTCAAATACGATAGTCATACCATCATGATTTTCCCCAGATTACAATCGCGAGGACCAGGGTCAGCACTGTTCATTTGGGGAGGTCAAGCAGAAGCTCTGCGCTCTTAACATCCAGTACAGACTCCTCTTCCCGGCGCGCCTACGCGTGGTGCACTCCCACAAGCCCCTATTTTTTGACACCCCTTAAAAGGCCTGGACTTGGGTCACGGAGGAAAACCCCCTACGAGTCAGGGCCCATAATCCATCACCCGGGAGTGCTGCCGGGGGAGGCGTGCGACAAGGGTCCCCCGGTCCCTGACCTCAGCGAAACCGCTCACATAGACGCCGTGGTCACGGACGTGCTCGCTCAGACTCCCCGCTGAGACCCTCTCGACAACCGACACCGCTCCCTGAGAAATACCTGGCCATACGGCGATCTGGCTCCTCTGGCCGCCTAGACTCTGGGGTTGCTTCGCCCCGCCAGTCGCTGCTGGACCTGCCTGATACAGACCTCTCACGCAGCCCGACGCTCCTCTCGGGCCCCACCTGAGCTCGCCTCTGCCTGCCGGGCCTGGCTCCGCAGCCAGAGGTGGCATGCCGGCTCGCTCATTCTTCCATTCCTGACGGACTTGCCTATGCACATCCTGATATGAGGAGGGGTCCTCCATGTTTACCCCATTCCCAAGCATTATAGTTTGGCCTTTTGTTAATACCTCATTGTTTGGGCGACAGATGCTTCTGTTCCTGAAGTATAGGGTGAGGGGTAGGGGTTGGGGAGGGGGGGCCGTTGTCCCGTGTTTTCAATGCATGTTCTTTTGTTTTTATTTTGCACCAACCTGTCTGCAGACCTGGGAAACGACCGGGCAATGCCCAGAATCGCAACCCCGTTTGTTACCCCTTGCTTTTGAACTCCTCTCGGCGCACACATGCCACCTTGCACCATGACACCATACTCACCGGCTCTAGATGCAGTCCCGCTTCCACGATCTCTGCTGTGCTTGCCCCAGCCCGGCCCCCTGCACGGTGATTCTGACGGCGGTATGCGACTCCAGATACTGTCCTGGAATGTTAATGGCCACTTAGACAAGGTCAAGCGCACAGCTGTCTTGCGATATGCCCTGTGTCAAGCCGCAGACATACTTATGCTCCAAGAGACCCACTTGATGGGCAATCATTGCCCCTTCCTGGCGCGGCATGGCTATGGCGGAGTCTGGCACTCTGGATTTAGTAGGGGGTCGCGAGGAGTGGCTATTTTGGTGCATCGTTCCCTTCCCCTGGTGGCACGCAAAGTGACGCACGACCCTCAGGGCTGCTTTATTCTCCTGGAGGGGACCCTTGGAGATCACCCTCTTAATTTACTGGCTGTCTATTCCCCTCCCACCCTGCTGGCCTCCACACTCCAGAGACTTACCTCCGAGGTCGCTGCCCTACCCTTAGGAATGGCCGTCGTTGGGGGCGACTTCAATGCAGTCATGGACCCCAGCCGGGACACCGTTTCGCCCCCTCCAGGACTGCCCAGTCTGGCGTCCTCTCGACATGGGCCTCCAGCCTGGGTCTCGGGGATGCCTGGAGACTTTGGTACCCGACAGAGCGACAATACACCCACACCTCAGCCTCTCACCACACGCATGCACGCATAAGACTACGTTTTCCTGCCGGCCCAGGACTGCCGGGCAATCCAAAAGATTGTTATCCTTCCCAAGGGCTTGTCGGATCATTCCCCGGTAATGCTGCAAATCGGCTCCCCGTCCCAGTCCTCGCGGCCGATCTGGCGATTTAACGCCTGGTTCCTTCAAGACGAACAGTTTAAAGACCAAGTGGGTGCCGAGCTTCGCCTCTACTTCACCACTAACCATGGGTCGGTGTCTTACTCTCGTACTCTTTGGGAGGCCGGGCAAGCCACCATTCAGGGCTTTGCCAAAGGCCGACTCACGCTCACCCGTATGAAGCGTGATTCCCACCTCACATAGGCCGCCCACCTTGAGACACTACCTGCGGCAGATAGATCTGCTGCCCAGGACCGGAGACTTGCGTTCCTGCGGGATGAAATCAGGCAAACCTCTCTGGAGGCAGCCAAATTGCTTTGGTGGTCTTCTGTGGCCCAAGTATACGGCTGGGGAGATAAGAATGGGAAGCTCCTCCTCCACCGCCTTGCTACTTACCCTATGGCCAATCGTATAATTCCAGAGGTAGCTGACGAGAGTGGTGAATGCGGTGGTCGAATGTTTTGCCGCTTACTATGCCTGCCTTTATTCGGCACGGCTGCCTTGTCTTTCGCTCCATGAGCTCTTCCAGCGGGAACAGTTCCCCCTCCAATGTCTTAGTGAATTCGAGGCAGAAGCACTACACCTCCCGATCACCCCCAAGAGGTGTCAGACGCCATATCACACATGGCGGCTGGTAAGATGCCGGGACCGGATGGGCTCCCCCAAGAATTTTATGCGTCATATCGAGACACCCTAGTCTCACCTCTAGTGGCGATGTATCGCGAAGCGGTGGAGTATGGCTCTTTTCGCCCAGAGACGGACCTGGCCACCATTGTAGTGATCCCGAAGTCCTAACACCCCTCGAGCTGCTGCTCGGACTACCGGCCCATTTCTCTTGTAAACACTGAGCTCAAGATCTTTGCCTCTGTTCTGGTCAGCCGCATAAGACCGCACCTGGCCACCCTGGTTTATCCAGATCAATGAGGCTTCATGCCTCTCCGAGGGACTAGACATTGTCTTCGAAGCCTACATCTTGCCCTGGCGAACCGGCACTTGCTGTCCCCCTATTTGTCGCACCTTCTGGTGGACTTTGAGAAGGCGTTTGACTCGGTCGACTGGGGTTATTTAGAGGCAGTGTTGGAACAGATGGGCTTCGGAATTCCTTTCCGCAACTTGGTGAGGACACTGTATTATCAGCCCCGGGCGCAGGTCCTTGTCAACAGGACTATCTTGTCCCTTTGCTATCAGGCGAGGAACGCGGCAGGGATGCCCCCTCTCGCCGATCCGGTTTGCTTTAGCAATGGAGCCCCTGGCCTGCCTTATTCGATCTGATCACTCCCTCACTGGCTGGCGGTGGCCTGGCTTTGTGGAGGATAAGATCGCGTTCTATGCAGATTATGTGCTGCTGTTCCTAGTGGACCTGGCCCAATCGGGGCCCCGATGCCTTCGGGCTCTGGATCTCTGAGCGCACCTCTGGCCCCCGGTTAAATCCGGCCAAGTCTGTCTTGGTCCCCCTTCACTTGTCCCGTGAGTGCATTGATTAGCAGTCGACGATCCCCCTTCGACGGCAGTCCTTCAAGTATTTGGGGATCTAGGTGGCCCTTCTTCTTGCGTGGTCCCTCAACGTCACCCCTCTGGTTAAGCGGGTTTGCGCTGACCTCCTTAAGTGGCGTACTCTACCCCTAAACCCTCTGGGCAGGATAGCCTTATTTAAAATGATGATTTTGCCTCACTTTTGATATATGCGTCAAAATACGCACCTTTCGTTCGCTAGGTCCTGGTTCCGGGAGATGGACAGGCTGGCCACTAAGTTCTTATGGGGGGGACGGAGGCCCAGGCTGGCCCTGGCCAATGCCGCATCCCGCCCTTTGATGGTGGTCTTGGGATGACGAACCTCTACCTCTATGACTTGGCGACCCGGCTTCTTGCAGTACACGATGGTTCAACGGCGGCAGGTCCGACCCGGCATACCGTCTGGAACTACACATCCTTGGCTTTGCCACTATCCAGGGGATGCTATACAGAGATGTTGTCCCCTATGCTCTCCCCCATGTCACACGTGGAGTGCTCCTGGACTGGCGGGCCTCCCTGCGTCATACCCGCTGGTCGTGTAAGCTGACCCAGTATACTCCCTTGTGGTGCGGCACCTGGCTCCGGGAGGTCGCCTCCCTTTCAGGATTCCGGCCCTGGGATCTTATCGGGATTTCCCTGCTGGGCGATGTCTGGAGCGGTACCCACTTACGCTCCTTCCAGGATTTGCAGGCCCGACATTCCTTCCATTCGTCACAGTTTTTCAGATACTTGCAGCTGCTCCATGCCCTCCGCTCTTATATCTCAGACGGCACTGCGCTCCCCGAATGTAGACCCCCTGAGGGTCAAGTCATGACAGGCAATCTGGGCCAGGGAGGGTTCTCCCGTATTTACCGCTCACTCACTAACAACACTCCCAACTCCGAGACAAGTGGGAGGGTTGGCTGGGGACTCTGGATGACGCTGACTGGAGAGACGCCCTGGTGGCCCCTAAAATAATTGCGGTCTCGGCGAGGCTGCGGCTAGTCCAAATATACAGCTTACATGCTGCTTACCTTACACCGCTGCGTCTTCACCACGCGGGGCTTCGACTCGATGACCTCTGCCCCCGCTGTTCCCACTCCCAGGCTGATTTTTACCATATGCTGTGGCTTTGTCCTGTGATACAGGGGTATTGGGAGTCAGTAGCAGGAGAGCTCTCGGAGGTCTTAGGCTGGGAGGTTCCGGTCGACCCTACACATGTTCTCCTGGGTTTCACAGAGGGGTTGGACGGCATCAGGGCTGAGAAACTCTTCCTTAATACAGCGCTAGCAGTATCTAAGAGGGACATTGCAGCTCACTGGCTGAACAATACCACACCCACATTGGCGCGTTGGCGTAGGGGGGTGGACTGGTGTGCCGCACAGGAACGACCTCTCTATGTGGCCAGGGACTGTCCTAAGAAGTTTCGCTGTATCTGGGGCAAGTGGGTCAGAGTCATAGAAGACTGATTTGGACTGATATGATCTCTAGTTTGGAAGTGGACATACTGATATTGGTTGTCTGTGCATCAAATTTTGTATATCAATGTGATGGGCTTTATCTTGGTCTTGTTTTCTAAAGGGTATTTCTAAATGGTGCTGTGTTCTTTGTTGCAATCAAAATCCAATAAAATTGGTTATCAAAAATACAAAAAGATCGACAAAAAGTCACACCAGACTACCAGGGTGAGTAGTTTTCAAAAATGCCTGGGTTTGGTATGTTTTCCTTGGTAGCGTATGAGCAAGGGCCCAAATTCTTCAGCTACTCACATTGTGCAAGTGTTCTAGTAAATAAGACATTTTGCAAAAATGCCCCCTTATTCACATGATAGTATGGATCAGAGGCATACAAATAACCATTCTTCCTAAGGTCAGTATCTTTTGTACATTTGAGAAATACATAGGTTTGCTTCATACCCATTTATCATATGTTACCATATGAATTGCGGTATAGTCGATGCACAGTGAAGAATCAATATAAGATGCAGCTCAGTTTCTGGCTCTGTGTATCACATGTTTTTGGAGAAGCTACAAACCCTATGTATCCCTGTGACCAGACGGACCTTTCTGAAGTAATGGTATGCTGATTTTTAAATTGGCCATCGTGACAAAAAATTACAGATACAAAATGTCAGAAATGGCTCTTTTTCACCCCCACTCATTTTCATTATTTTTTTTATTTCAAAGACTAGTTTCTTTGGAAAGACCTTGAGTGATGTGCACAAATGTCTCTTTGCGGAGTACAGAATTTCGTCAAATTTTCAGAAATGTACAGCTTTGTGGGATCATCCATAAGTTTCACACCTGTTTCCTCCATAAACTACAAGTATGTTGGAAATATGGAGTTCCTCTTAGAAAAATGCAAAAACTGTGGTAAAAAAGTTGTTTGATACAACTCTGCTTGTTCCTGAATGCTAGGAAGGTGGTGATCGTAGCACATCAAACTTTTCATCGATACCATCTTTAGGGAAAAAAGAATCCATACGAGGTCTTGTACAGCATGCTTTGTGCATTTTTCCAAAAACACCCAAAAATTATGTCAGTTTTTCTATTGTCTCTGTTCCCACCAAGGGAATCTTCAAACACTGGGTGCCTTTGAAATCCTCAAAATGTTGGGCAAAAGAAAGCAAATTTGTCATGGATGGGTTTCGGGAAAAATAATGAAGGTTTAAGCACAAACTTCCCCAAACATCCAAAAAAGGGACATAGCACCAGGGAGAAAGGCTTAGCAGCCAAGAGCTGCGGCCTCTGTCCATAGCTACTTCACTAATTTGGCTACCCGAGGGTCAACCTGCAAGTGATTGGATCACTGAATTGAAAATGTTTCCAACCCCCAATACTTCCTAGCGGTCAAAATGGTGTTGTACAGGGAAATCCATCCAACTTAACAGTCACAAGGCATCTTCACTGACAGTATGAAATGCATGCAAGTTTAGAAAACAGCTACAGTGTTCAAGCCAGAAGCAATCTGAATACAGCATTACCGGCATGCAGTCCACGAGAGCGTCCAATCTAGCAAGTTGGTGAAGGGTAGCAATGCAACATACTCTATTGATGGCGTAAATGGTAACCCGGGGCGTAGTTTGCGTAGTAGCGCTACGCGTAGCTACGCAAAGTGCACATCGCACTACGCACGCTATGCGTAGCTACGTGAACTGCGTAGTGCGGTAGGGAAATGCTGTTCACACCGATTGCACAGTGTCAGATGCTTGTTCGCACTGTGCAATCATTGCAAATGGCATCTTGCACAGTGCAAGCGCTCTTTTTCTGCCGCTCGAGTAGATTTGTACTCGAGTGGCAGCTTTCTCAACGCGAACTGGTAGTTTCTCATTGTGAGCATATGCGACCACACGCAATGAGAAACCTGACCTCCCTGCGTTGAGAATCTCGCCGGGAGGTTTATTTTCCACGCCCGCAATCGACAACTTGTTGTTGCTGATCGCGAATGAGGAAAAAGTCTCGCCGGGATGTTGATTTGGCTCGCTCGCGGTCGCCAACTTGACGTTGAGGACCATGAGCAAGCAAAAAATGCCCGCTACGCTACACGTTTTTGCACTGTGCTACGTGAAATTAGTGTAGTGCGTAGTAGCGCAAACTACGCACGCTCCGCGAGCGTAGCGTAATAGTCCACCCAGGGTTAGTAAATGGGGTAGAGGTGGGTGACCCACTGAAAGCTCGATCCAAATGTAAAGTGTGGCTCAGCTTGAGCCCAAAGCGAGCCAACCTTTAACGTGACATCTTCCTGCCACACACGCTCTAACCTAGTGCGCCAAGAATTAAAAATGAAACATTAACCTTTGATGTTAAAAGATGAGAGGGAAATAGATACACAGCTAGTGGCTGAAAGACAATGTGAAATCAGAAAATAGTTTTTATTTGCCCTGCTTGCAGAAACTGTGTTATCTTAAACAAATATTTTATTTCACTGTGCTTCATTGTTTCCTTATTGCATTTGATAACACATGCGTGAGTTCTGGGTGTGTGCTATAAAAGCACCTCTCTTGTGTCAGATTTAAACAGCAAATAATGTAGCTTGTTGTCATAGTGGGGGATAGGTGGATATTTTTAAGTTCATGTTTAAAAACTGTCACCGTTGTTGCCAATGAGATTCGAGGCCTTCAAATACAACTGATTCATAATATAACTGTACAAAGAGAAACAGAAGTGAAGACTAGACATTAATCTGCATATGGTAGGCAATAACAAAGATCAATCTCGTAATCGTTTGCAACCGAACGCTACACAAAGATAAGGAAAATGTGGATTAAAGAAATCCCCTTCCTCAACTTCTAGCTAGAGACAAGCAATTTAATATGTTTTGATTAAACATTTTAGTTTTGCCAATCGTTAAATTAAACAGACGTGCAATATCCAGCTGAGGCTCAAAATGTAGGTTTCCTTTCATCATTAACCTATACCTGTTTTTGTTTTTCTATTTCTTCTCAATGTACAGACGCAAGTTAGTATGGTAACAATGTCCTCAGCCCTGCCAAGTACCACGCATCAGTCGTTAGACAAGTGCAATTTAATGCTGGTGTCCGCATTGCTGCTTTAAAATGCAGTAGTAACACAGAGCTTTGGGAATCACGTGGCACTAAAAAAAACACAAAAAACAAGACTGGATTGCAGCGCTTAATCTGTGCACTGCTGCTCTGCGTGAGAAGCAATTTACTGTGCTCGCTACTCCGACTCGTTGTCATGTGACATGGGCCGGCACAGTAGGATACGTTGGTTTACATTCAGCACAAAAACAAACTGTGCTCCCTCTGCGGCCCCACCCATGCCCACTCTGACTCACACGTGTAGCTGCTACCTCATCCAGCACAGGTGGAAAAGCTAAACTGGTGAGTCATGGTAGGGGGGGGTGATCTTTTGGCTGCAATGGGAGGCCTCTCAGCAAAGGGACAACACAGGAGCAGATATCCACCCCAAGTAACCTCCGACATGCAAGAGGTCCTTGTAAGCAGGGAAAGTGGGATGGCAGGCAGCAGTGGCACTACATATTTGAATCATTTCTCTGTGAACAGGTCGCATCACCAGCAGTCATTTGGAGACCAGACCCTTACCATGGTGGAGTTTTTCAGAGGCTCAGGCCTGCGTCTTCCTAAGCGCTACTTCTCTTCGGCAGCTGTACTGCTCTCACCTGCCACAGACCGTCTGACATATGAGAGGTACATGTCTGACGTCTGTCTGAATTCCAGGTACCCGCCAGCATATTTCATTCCTGTTCGCATTGAGGGCGCTCATTACCCCCTAGATGTATCATGTAAGTGGCATTTTTAAGTGGGTATGTTAAAAACAGTTTGCAATTTAAATGCATCGTTCCCAAGCAACCAGGAAATGACTGCACTCTGATGACCTACTATCATGGAGCCCTTAGGTGTCCATAGGATCTGCCACCATTTGTCGCCCAAGCCCCTCCCAGTGTGGAAACCCAGACTGTGATAACAGCGCTGACTGGCACCTGCTGTTCACCCCATGGAAGTGTTCTTGGAGTCCAGAAGCAACAGTGTATAGCACAGCCCGTGGAGCAGGCTCTCCTGCCACAAACCAGATACAAATTGAACAGACCCCCCAGCTTGCATTATCATTGAAAGTTAAATAAAGAGTGAGTGTGAGGAGGGCGACTGGAGAACTGGGCAGAAACATGGCAGTCAGTAAGTGGAGGAGGCTCACTGAGCAGGGAGTCCATGGAGGAGGCAGTAAGTGGAGGAGAACCACTGTTGAGAGAGTGAGTGGAGACCTTGCAGAAACTGGGCAGAGATAGAGTGGAAAACTGGTCAGAAACTGGACAGAGAGTGAGTGGATGAGAATCACTGGCCATGCAGTGAGTGAGCAGAAGCAGTGGGCAGATAGAGTAAAGGAGGAACACAGTAGTGAGAGTCAGTAGAGGAGAAAGAGTGGGCAGCGAGTGAAGGATAATTACTAGGCAGAGAGTGAGTGGAGGTGAATCACTAGGCAGTGAGTGGAGAAGCAGTGGACAGCGAGTGGGGGAGAGTCACTGAATAGAGAATTATCGGAGAAGAAACATGCGGAGAAGCACTGGGCAGACAGTGAGTGGAGGGGCAGCAATGGTCATATGAGTGGAGAAAAAGTGGGCAGCCAAGTGTTATGTTAGTATGTTAGTAGGATGTATAAAGCCCATTGTTACCCCAAAGGCTTCCCAGTGCTAAGTGGAAGGCTACCTCACTACCCTGTCTGGCAGAGACAGCTCTCTTAGAAGAGCCAAGTCATCAGGTTGTTTGATAGACCTTTTAGATTGGACTTTGGTGAATTTGCGGTGGCAGTCAGTTTCAAAATGTAGACATCAGAGGGCTAAAAGAGCCGGCTCCCTGTCTCGAGCGGACAAATCTAGCGACTTGAACCAGCTATATGTTGGACGATCTTCACATTCTAGGTGTAGAGTATGGCAGAAAAGCACTCAGCCTGGCAGACTATCTCGCCTCAGCCCTTATGGACTGGCAGCAATCGAGTGAGTCCCACACTGCTGTTTCACTCTACAGCGACTCTGGCATATCTTTAATGGATCTCTGCAGCATGCCTTACACCACATGAGGCCACAGTACAGTCTAAATGTGCAGGGTCGGTGGGAACAGTGATATATGTTTTTTAATTATTTCTTTACTTGGATATTTTTCCGGCGTGCAGATCTTCAGTGGTGCATGCCTAATGCTCTCACTTCTTGAACACATTGCTGTATTGTGTGGCGCACTCCCATTCTATTCTAATCATGAATTCCTTTGAGACTTTAAAGATGTCTCTGTTTGGGAAATTTGTGCCAAGTGGATTGTAATAATAATCTATCTTTAAATTCCTATTTACTTTGACATCAAATGTAACACAAAAACCCGTTTTACATCTGGTGACATATGAAACCGCAGAGGTCATAAAGAATCAAAGAGACTCAGCAGCCAAGGCCTCACAAAACACAACAAGAAAAAATTATCTATAACCATTTCCTCTTTGAGTAACCTCATACAAAATACCCACATACCTACATGAAAGATTATATTTCATACAATTTAAAGAAATTGAGCGGAAATGCATTATTTCACAATAATGTTATGATGCTTTATTTGCTTAATGCCTTCTCTGCAGAGGTTTAGTGTGTAATCAGAGACAGAACTGAGACTTGATTGGCGCAGTGGGGAATAGTGACAGTGCTCTGAGAATGCAGACTATGACTTGAAGCATTCTGAATATGATTGAATGAATGACCTACTTATAAAGAGTAAAGAATGCCCGAGGGCGTCAAGGCGCTGAGGTAGTTACTCTGCAAGAGGGCAAGAGCGTCATCCCTCTACCAGAAACAGTTACAGGGTAAAAATCCAGGTCTTCAAGGCCTTACGGAGAGGAAGGTGTGGCTCTAGACAAGAGATGGATTTGGGAAGAGTATTCCAAAGCGTGGAGGCTGCCACAGCAAAGGCTCTTCCTCCCCATCTTGCCCTCGTAAACCTAGGAACAAACAGCCGATTCTTATCGGCAGAACGCAGCTGTCTAGTGAGAATATAGCGTTGGAAAAGCTGTATAATTCCCTCTGGACCCAAGTTGTGATGTGCCTTGTGAACAATGCATAAGGCCTTAAACACGATTCTTTTCTTAGCTGGGAGCCAATGCAATTTCCTATTAGCAGCATAGATCAAATGGTGTTTAGGAAGATCCAAAACAAGTCAATGGGACACAGACATTGACCAAGCATTCGTGACCACCAAGAGTGGGTCCAGATAGATTGTTGGCTACCGAAGACCAGAACATCGGTTTTGTCCCCATTCAGTCGGAGGTAGTTATTTACATTGCAAGAGGCCACAGCCTGCACACAATTGTTAAATTGGCGGCGGCGGACTCTATATCCTTTGTGATCGACAAAACTATTTGTGTCATCAGCATAGGATAGACCCTGCAGCGCAAAGGATCTAATCAGCTTAGCTAACGGGGAAACATATATATTAAACAAGGTTGGGCTCAGAGATGAGCCCTGCGGAACTCCACAAAAAGTAGATATGAGGTCAGAGTAAAATTGCTCCACCATAACTGTGACCTATCCGTCAGGAAGGAAGTCAGAAGTTTCAAGGCTAAGTCTGTCACCCCAATTTCCTGTAGGCGGTCAATCATCCTTGTAGAAGAGATGGTTTTGAAAGACGCAGACAGGTCCAACAGGATCTGCACTACAGTCTGCCGAGCATCACCATGATACGGTGCTATTGACTGCAGATATTCGTGCAGTCACTGTCCCATCGTTACTCTTGAATCCATATTGATAGGTGTCGAGCACATGCTGTTGTTCCAAATAAGTCATTAGCTGGGCATTAAGGAGTTTCTCCAAGATCTTGGCGGAAACAGGTAATAAGGAAATGGGCCGATAGTTTTTAAATTCAGATGGATCCAGGTTTGTTTTTTTAAGCAAAGGCTTGACAACCACAGTTTCCAACATGGAGGGTAGCATCCAGAGGAAATGGCCAGATTGATAGTTGCTGTGAGGTGGGGAATAATAATGTCCCCTCCCAACGTCATCAATTTCGGGGAGCAAGGTTCAAGTGGGGGAGCCTCATTTGATCCCTTGAAGAAGTCAGTCAGTCTGTTCATAGGATAGAGTGGGAAAAGCAGATAGTCCTCTACAGACTAAGAAGAGGGATGACGGTCTAATTACTGTGGAGTTAATTTTTTGGGCAGAGACAGAATATTCGGAGTTAAGACTGTCCAAAGAAGAATACATCTAAAAAATCTTGGAATTAAGGTATTTGGCCATAAGGTCACAGACGTCCTCGCTGTAGGATGGAGCAGACGGTATAGATAATCGATTGATCAATTTAAATAGATCACTGAGGGATTTAAGTGATCCTCTCTTCTGATTACAGCATACTGGTTTCTCTAGTTTAATGGCCGAAATGTAATCTGCCAACTTAACTTTGTGATTAGTTCTTTCAATCGGATCATAAGATTTCCATCAGATACGTTCTTTGCTGCGACAAGCTTGCCTGAGAGTTCTAAGCTTCTCTGAAAACCAAGGGGCAGTGGGCTTTTTTCTACCTGAATAAAATTATTTGAGGGTAACAAGAAAATCAATGGCATACGTGAGCCAATTCGAGTATTCTGTGACGGACTGATAAGAGTCATTGTGTTCAGTCCAGTGTTGGTTGTTAAGAGCCCGGAAAAGAGATTCCTTGCTTATACGTTTGTAATTTCTTTTAAACATCTTATTAATCCCCTTAGGAGAAACTTTAAGTATTGCAGGGAAAGAAAGGGAAAAAGGGACAGCATGACGGTCAGACCAAGAAAGGGGAAGAGGTGCACTGACCCTAAAACGATGATCATTAGAGAAAATGCAGTCAAGACAGCATCATATCTTTAAAAGTCTGCAAAACTTTGCAGGTAGCACTGTCAAAATTAAAATTTTAATCTCCCAAAAAGGTAAGGTTTTGTTTCCCTAGGTAGGGTTCTATAAGGTTGGCAAATTCCATGATAAAAAGGGCCCTAGGTCCCAGTTGCCTGTAAGTCAGGACTCCAGCAAACGTTTCCGTTGGGAACACTTTTAGAGAGAAAAATAATGCTTCACAGAAGCCTTTGTAAGTAGATAGAAGCTCATTAAGGCAAGTATAGGAAGTCTCCGAGATAATAGCCAACCCAACCCAATTTTTCATGTTCTATCAAGTCGGAAGAAAGGTATATCCCTGCGGAATGGCATTAACCAGGTCAGGACCTAAAGAGTACTTAACCCAGGTTTCTGTAACGAACATCCAGTCTAGTTCATGATGAGAGATGAAGACAGAAACTCTGTTTTATTTTTAATCAGTGATCTGATGGAGTAGAAATCCAGAGAGGGTGTTCTCACCTGGGCCATGGGGAGGAGAAACAACCTGAGTGGTCGTCAAGCCTGGTTTAATAGAGGGGAGCCGATAATCACAGTTAGGGCAGGTAATGATGTTGTCATACGGGAGTACTTTCAAGCTTCGAGGGAGGTAACAAGCAGCCCTGTTTCACTGTCCCGTAAGCTAAAAAGCTGATCTCAGGAGTAAGCGAGAGTATTATGCTGCTCCCTGGTGGTCCTGGCATAAAGTGCAGCCCAGGCGCGGACGGGCGCAGACTGGCTTGCCTCTGGCGAACCCATTACGCGTGTCTGCTGCACGTCTGCCCCAGCAGGCGTTCCTTTAAGCACTAGGCTGCTAACTCAGCCGGAAGCGCTATTTTCCAAATTAAAATAGCTCCACTTCCCTCCGCTCAATCGGCATGGAATGCCGTGGCGGACCGGAGAAGCGAGTCAAGCGTGTCCAGTATCAAGAAGGAGGCAAGATTACCATAAATGAGAGTAAAGTAAAGAAAAACAATTCCTCATTCAAGAACAGCACGAGGATGGAAACAAAAATTAGTGAACGATAAAATGCACACGCATCCTATCGTCAGGCTATCTGCACATTGTTTTAAAATTGAAGTACACACAATATTTAATAGGCTGACGCAAAATGTACAGACATTTAGTGTTCATTATAAAGCAAGTGTTAACCTTCAATTTCATGTGTTTTACAGCAGTTTCAAGCTATTTTAGAGATTCCCATTTCTCCAAGGGTGTAATTTCTGGTATTTATCTTTTATATGCACTTTATTGCTTTGCTTTACTCACAAGAAACTGTCACTCTAAGGGTCACATATTTGGCAGTTGAATGGCACTCGTAAGTGCACCTAAACAATTAAAATGTCATATATAAGCAATCTGAAAACTTGGCAGCTATGTGTTTAGCATCTGGGAACCGTGACCTGTGGCTTGCTGCAAATGTTTCATTTAATTCCATGCTTGTGTTCCAATCAGACAGCAGATGCTCGCACAGTGAGGACTTCTGCTGTTTGCCTCCCATTTCCTTTATGGAAATGCCCGTTTGTGGCAACAGATCACCCTACTCTCTCATCCTGATACAGTGAAAAGGCCTGATTTTATCCCACACACAGTTGCCCGGTGCCCTGGCAGGCTGGGCAGCACTCGGAGTCCACGAGTCAGCTGACTGTAGTGACTGAGTAATTATGATAGTTGATTAGCAGGCAGTTGAGATCATCCACGTTGGGGCCTTTCACATCATGTTTTGGTACAGTTGGGTCCCACAGTGTCCTTCCATTTCTGGGGCTTTGCACCAGTTTTAAGATCTTAGAGTTTCTCGTTGATCAAATGGTTGTAATTTATGATATTTATATGTTGCTATTATCTTCTCTGCTTGGTTTTGCTGGTGAGAAAGTGTCACTCAATCATTGAATGTCATTCAAGTACAGTGAAATTATGAAAATGTCCTACATAAGCAATCTGAAACCTTGGCAAACAATACCTTTTTTCAAACAATATTGTCTGCTATCCAATGCAATATAACAAAAGCATTAGCTAAAAGAAAAAATATTTTTGGCTTCAAAAAGCACACATTGCCATAGTAGTCCCTGGTACCGAGGGTAACTACTTTGAGTGAGGATGAGCTCTTGCGAAATAACAGAATGAGGTCACTCACAGTGAAGTTAGTCATTGATTGAAGTAAGCTGACCCACTGCTCCAGGAAGAAAAACATAAATGACTGCAGACCAATGAATGAAGAGGTCCGGCTGAAAGCCGCCGTAAGTATATTATATATAGGTCTTGGCAAATGCCAGACCTAAAAAGCTATGTTGTGAGAGAAATGGTGAAGTCCAGCTGTTCGTCCCCATATTCCAGGTAGTTGAACCATTTTATAGTACTGCTCCTACTTAGTATTGGCCCCTTGATATACCTCCGTTAAAAAATTGCTGTCCAGAGATTTTCATTTTAGATTTGTATTTTTGCATCACTAGCGAAGTAATTTCGTTTGGGTAGACATTGTAATCCGGGCTGAGTTTTTCTGGACAACATTTTTAACAATCAGGGGGGCGCTAGAGAGCCCGGCGCAAGATGGCCGCACCCTAGTGCTGCTCTCCCAGTCAGGGCTCCTATCCGACAAATATCCGGCACAATCCTCGCCATCCAGAGGACAAACGCTATAGAATCGACTCGCCAGCACACAAGCATTATGTTCCTGTAACCAGCACTGCCTTTAGTGCGCATTATTGCTGATTTCTGTGAGGCTCGTGGCAAATGCAACATGGTGGAATTCCCATGCACAGGCCGAGACGAGACCCGACTGAGATGGCTGGCGTGCGCACTTGAAGTGCAACCTGCAATATAGCGGCTGGTGGAGGCCACCTACGCTCTCAAGACACGAGTGAACGCCGCGGCATGACTATAGGTGGCGGCGGAGACTCATCCTGGGCCGACACGCTCCTGATAAGGTAACGCACTGGGTGTGGTGCGGCTGGCAGCCGGCTACCCTGATGTGCCTGGCAGTGCTGATACCGGCTGCGTTGCTTCTCCCTGGCGGCTCTGGTTAAAGACGCTAACTGCAGACTGCGTTAGGAGTGTCCGTTTGGGAGCAGCGCCAGTGGGGCTAATGGCATGTGTTTACCGGATTAGCGGTTGGGCGTTCCGCCTAGGGAGGCAGTGATACGGCAGCCATCCTGCTTGACTCTGCGGTGGCCCTCAAGGGATATCTGCACTACGCTCTGGTGGCGGGGACTAAGTGTAGCCCGCGGAGGGGTGCTGTGCAGATGACGAGCGACTGAGCGTGAACAACGGTGACTGGGCTGCTCTATACTGAACAATTGATGCCTTAGGGAAACAAAGAGCAGCATTGGGGCGGCCCCACCGACTTTGTGTGCTGGGCAGATCCTAGCTGTGGAGTCCATTACTGTGCCTGGCGCTAAGTGGCTGCAATATCCGTGATAGAATGTTTCCCTCTGGGTGCGCCTGGACGGACATTGCACATTACGCACAATAGCTGCTGGTGTGAGCGTACGTATGAGTGACCTGTGCCGGAGCACTGATACCACTAAGGAACAGTGCAGTCTGGCTTGGTGGTGAAGCGCTGCCGTGGAATATCAGGCCGGCCCGGCTCCAGAAGTGAATTGGCTGCTGTGTGAATTGAAGGCAAGGGCAGGCAAAGCAGGCCACGAGCCAATAGGCGCAACGGAAACCTCTGATCTACGGATTAGCCTGAAGAACGCGCTTGGGAAAGTGCTCATAATACTATATCTGCAGCCAAAGCTCCCCACTGGTGGAGTAACTGTCCTAATAGTGCGAAAATGGGCAAGCCGGATAGACAACAGCCACAGCTTTCGTTCGAAACTAAACGCCTCACCAAAACACGCGCAATGACTGCATCGGATACTGAACCAGAACTCTAACCCCGTACCAGAAGTAAACTGGAACGCATGATGCTTGCCATGTAGCATAGTCTACAAGCCATCGACAGCAAAATAGAACCCCTCAATTTGCGTGTGGACAATATGACGACAAAGCTTGATCGGCATGGCTCGCTCATTACAGAGGCAGAACAGCGCATTTCCACTGCGGAAGATCAAGTGGGGGCTGTAACGAGTCTTGTACACAAAAGGAAAAGCTCCTTGCAGTCATCCAGGCGAAGAACGAGGACCTCGAAGCCCACTCCTGGCGCAACAACCTCCGCATCACGGGAGTGCCTGAAACGTCCAACACGGGCAAACTGGAGCTGTATGTTGAAGCCATGTTAAAAGAAATGCTGGGCGCGGAGCACTTATCCAGTATACTGGTTGTTGAAAGAGCACACAGATTTCTGGTGCTGAAACCGGTGCCTGGCGCTCTGCCGCGCCCCATTATACCTTGGCTTCTGAATTATCGCGATCTACCAAGGCGTGCAGGTTGCGCTGTTTCCTGACTTCACGACAGCAGGCGCGGCGGGAGTTTCATCCGGCCAAGAAAAAACTCCAGACACTGAAAAAACAGTATGCAATGCTGTATCCAGCACGATTGCAGATCCAACACCAAGGTAAAATCAAGATTTTCTCATCACCTAAAGACGGTATGCAGATTGTCCATCAGGATGAGAGACAGGGAGCCTCGCGCTCTGCAGGAGAAGATGCGGAAAATGAGGACTGACACCCTTAGCTAACTGTAACGTAAATAGTGGGTGATGGTCATGTTGCATGCTGCAGGCCCGTAGGAGATGTTGGTGGATGAACTCCTAAACTTTGCCTAAACCTTTGATTCCCTGGGGTCACACCTGCGTTGAGGAGGGCATTAGTGCGTTACAAGGTTCTCAGCGGACATGTTTGATATGCTGTAAATAACTGACTATGCTGGGTGGGTAGGTCTGAATGTGCTAAACATGAGACGGTGGTAGCTGCAAGCAACCAACATTTCCTTTCCTTTCTCAGCTTGAGGCCATGAACCTCCTGAATTTGTCTGCTGCAACTGGGCTGCTGAAGGTGTAAGTGCCCATAAGGCAGATGCGGGACTGCAATGTGGTTGCTATTTAATGACATGGGAATTTGCCCTATAATGCGCTTAGCAGATTTCTGCTATGCTGTTTCGTGAAATTCCCACGGTTGCTTGAGTTTTTTTCCTAGGATATGTTATAGCAAATCACTTACTACTTTTTGCTGGATATGATGTCTGGATGGGAGGTTTTGTTACTGCTCCGACACCACCCTGTTTTTCGATGCACTGGGGTTGCCTTGCAGTTAATTTATACTACTTAAACTAGAGTTAAATTGGTCGCACGCCTCTATCATGTCTCCCAAATAGATGAAGCTACGGAAGCAGAAGGGCCTCTGGAAAAATGGAATGCTATCCTGACGGAGCCTTTAACAGTGGCTGACTAACAGGGAAGTTGACTGCAAATGGTAACCTTGGGATTATCCATTTTAACTACTTACACCAGATGTATTATACACCAGCCCAACTATATAAATATGGTTTGTGAGACTCTGACTGCTGTGCTCGTTGTAATGCGCCCAAAGCATATTTTCAACACTTAGCGTGGGTCTGTCCGAAGGTAAATTACTTTTGGATGCAAGTCACGCAGACCCTTACATACATGGTGGGGGAACGGGTGGAATGTACAATGCCAATGTGTCTATTGGGGAAAGTCACTCAACTCAAAGTTGCACATCGACGACTGGTGGCGATCGCATTGTTATTGGTTATTTATTGGTTATTCATCGTTATTGGTTATTTATTGGGGGGAGGCCTGCACCGACACGAAAATGTTGGCTGCAAGATATGGTATATTGTAGGGATCAACTCGCATGTTATGCGGAAGAATTACCCAATAGCTCCAAACCATGTGATATCTGGGGCCTATTGCCGCCTACTTGCTGAGCCGCAGTGTTGACTCATAAATTAGAAAGTACTGTACATTCCATGTTACTGTTTCTTGATTAGACTGCAGTCTGTACTCTCACATTGTCAACTGTATGAGTCTGTCTTGATATGCTATGCTGATCTACTTAACTGTACTTTGTAAATGTATGCATAAGATGCTGATTACTGATATTACTTTTCAGAAGAAAAAAAAACATTTTTAACAAGCAAAATCAGATAACCTGAAAACCGAGTTTGTAGATTTTGTCAAAGAATGTGAAGACAAATCAAAACTATGCAAGCACTGGGGAAGTATTTTACACATGATGGCTCTAGTAAAAACGTGGTAAATGCTGATTGGGAAGGTGATTGGGAGCTGTACGTGAAGACTGTGGAGTTACTGATTACTGTGTTTCACGAATTCGATAGCATAAACTACAGAGCTTTCAAAACAAAATTAAAAGCGATTAGAAGCCCATTCCTTATCTGGTGTGTTAAGAGTACTTACAATGTATTCACACGGATAAAGTGGACAAATATTTCTTCGAAAACACATAGGACATTGTATAACGAAAGCTACATTTTAAAAGAAAAAGGATAATATAAGCAAGCACTATCAAAGGCAAACGGTCTGGGTTTTTGTTTGGGGAAGTGGTTGGTGATAGTTGGCGCGAATGTGTGTTGGCATCAGGTCTCCTAGAAAGAAAAGAAGTCAAAATATGAAGTTTGCATTGTAAGTGGGGAAAATAAGACACAGCAAAATACTGCACAGCTGATACATGTGGCAAAGCAACAGTATTTCTGATGCATTGCATAGAAAGCCTACGCATGAACATAGCCAAAGTTTTAGAACAAAAAAAGTGTAAACCCAACATCTTCTTGACAGCAAATTGACATAAACAAAGGCAGAAGGGTGATTTGTTCTTTATGTCCTTACAGAGGGCTAACGCATCCCAACAATAAGCATTCTCTAAATGGAATTCCATCATATAACATACACTAGGTCTAAATTACAAAATAAATCATTTTGCAATAAATCTCACTTCACCAATAAATAACCTATATGAAGCCAAAATCTTCCCTCTCTTAGATGTACTGTATAAAGACCTACATAGGTGCGAGAAACTAGAAATCTCTTGGCTGGGGAAATGCCTAAGATTAAAATTAATTGCCTTCCACAATTACTATAGGCAACCCAAACATTACCTTTGAAATTTCAGAACTCAACCATTCAGCAAATACAAGATAAGCTTTTAAAGTTCATACGGGAGGCGGCATTCCTGGGGTATCTAAACATACACTGTAGACATGGGTTATTGATTGGGGGAGGGAAAAACTCTACTCAAGTAACAATCGCAATCCTTGCCAGGGTGAACCACAAAAGCCACTCAATCTGTGCTTAACCCACTGGTAACTTGGCACAAAAAGCAGTCAGGGTTAAATTGGAGGCCAAGTGTAAAGTATTTATGAAGCACACAAACATTGATGAAGTGAAAACACAACATAAGAAAAACCACAGACCAATTTAGAAAAATATCCTTTTTTAAAACTTTAATCAGATCCAGTGTGTGCGCCAATTTATCTCATGACTTTTAATGGGGGAAATTCTGAATGTTCAACTGGATTTGGTAATTGGGCGAGTACCCACACTCTAGACTGAAGTGAAGATCAAGATGCATTATGAAACTGACTGGGTTGAAGGATAATACCAAATGTTCAGCCAAAAATGTATCAAATTAAAGCCTAACCTGGTACGCCGCGGGTCGACTCGCGGCGCTACCAGTTTCCTCTTCGTCGGCCGTGGTGAAGCTCGCGGCGCGCCTCTCTCCTCTTCGGGGGCGCTGCGGTAAAGCATTGCGGTCCGCTATGGCCATTTCAACGAAATTGCGGAAAGCACCCGCAATGCCTGCTGGTTTTCAGGCAAGCCGCATACTTGCACGGTGGCCCATCTGCTTCCGGAGGCACCTTTGGACATTACACTTACCTGGTGTGGGCGTCTGGTGTTCCCCCTTCCTTGGCGGCCATATTATTGCACTTCACACTTTTCCCTATCCAAGATGGCGACACCTCTCCTTCCTGTTTTGTCACATCCTGTTCCTGTAGGTCAGTTCCTGTTTTTCCACTATTTAAAGGATCAGAACCTTTCCTTCCTTGCATTGCAACACTCCTTGTTCCCGCTGGTGTGTCTTAGCTCCTGTTGGCGTGTCCTCGTTGCTGTTGGTTCCGTGGCTCCTCTTTTGGCGATTCCTTCCTTCTGTTGGCGCTTATTTTTCCCCTTGCGCCTTCTGTTCCAGCTTGTCTTCCAGTCTTCTCCTGGCTCCTTTTTGGGCTCCTGGTTTACCAGTGTTTTCTGGCTCCTTGTCTTCTCCTTCATTCCTGGAGTCTCATCATCAAAATCAGAGTTTTTTTCCCCTCCGGGGTTTTTCCTCTCGGGACTCCTTCTGGAGGGCACTGGCTGCTTAGGCTTTCATTGTCGGCAGCACCGTGTCTACCGGAAGGGGGGTCGCCCCTATCTCGGCCAAACCAGGGCCTACAAGAACTGAAGCCAGGAACTGTCCTAATGCCTCAAGACTGATAAGAAAGACCCTAAATCTGACATAACCACAATGAATATTGCCACTGTAACAGACTCCTTTACAAATCTCATGGAGCAAAGTCCATGAGGCTACCTGGCAAATTACCTCCAGAGGGATGTGAGCCAGAATGGTAACCATCAATGTATAGGTCCAGCACTGAATGAAAAGGTGTAACATCTGGGAGAGAAAATCACCAAACATTGTGAAATACCCGAGACAGCCCAACAAACATTCGTAGTTCGAGGCACCAAAAGTAAAGTTGAAAGACTAAGTGCAATCCAAGTAAAATCTATCCAGGTTAACCTACAAATCCGTGAACTCTGGAAACATTCAAATATAGTTAAAAGATACAAGCAGTCTGAATACTGCTGGTGAACAGATGACTGGTATAAAATTTAGATCGCAGTATGCAACTACTTAAATCATAAGTTTCGTGATAAAAGATACAAACTAACAATCATGCTACAGAGAAAGGAAAAGGTTTGGTTACTGTGTGGTATCCAGGTCCTTGAGGCATAAAGGTTCATGAGGACATAGGACTAGAATTACCAGTGGTAACATAAACCTTTGTGCTGAAAAGCTTGAATTATAGATAAGAAATGGCCGGTAAACGTGCCAAGGAAATTATCTGAAGGATCCTGTGTCACTGAAATGTTGCGTCACTGTCCTATGTATGGCCAAACATATTTTCTGATGGTGTGCAAACTGATCGCAGACACTTAACAAAATCAGAATTTAATAACAGGTAAAGACAATCATAACTTCTCATTTGTGTGTTTCGCCATGTAGCTTTGGCACCAGAAATGATTCTTAGTCTCCATGTTCAACATTGTTCTACTAAGCATGAGTGTGTAATCAAAACCTTTTGAAAACGTTTAGTTTACACTTAGTTTTCTACCATTCTGTTGGTAAGTGTACCTGTGCATTCTTTACTGTATTAATGGGAAAAATCGAAATGTTAATGCAGAGCCTACCCAGCCTCCAATCTTGGTTTGCAATACTCGGTTCTGCGGGAAGACATCCACTGACAAGTGCCCGCCTGCATTCCCATCGGCAAATTTAATAGGTATATCATATAATCTGCATCACTTCTTTCCCCTACTGTATCCACATTAAGAAATTTGAGTCTTTCCAGCTTAAAACTTCTGGATCAAAAATGAGCTACTTGAAAGGGTCTCTCAATTATTTCTCGTTCATTTTGAACCCTTTGTGGGTGCGTCTGCCAGAGTTGTATGCTACTAAGAGCAAGACGGCTTCAATATAGCACAAAATCGTTAGAGGATCCATTTATTTTAATAATATTAAATGCACTTGTAAAGCGCACGGCTACCTCAACAGAGGTGTGCTGGCGCTAGATTGCAGATTTCCAGTAAGGAGTAGTAAGCGGGTCACTCTAAGGCAGGTTAAAGAGCCAGGTTTTTAATGCCTTCCTTAAGGCCAGTTCTAAATCCATCATGCGGAGGTGAATGGGCATAGCATTCCAGAGTTTTGCAGTTTTCACTGTGAACGCTCTGCCACCTATCCTGGCCTTAAGGAAGCGAGGAACCCTGAGCAGTCGCAGGTGGTATGATCTCACGGACCAATTTTGCTGATATATTTGCAATATCTTCCTCCGATAACCCAGGCCCTGATCTCTTGTGGCGCTGTAGGCAAGAGTGAGCGCTTTAAACTCGATGACAGTTGCCATACCAGAAAAATTAAAACAGTGCCTATGATGTAGCTGAGTTACGGACTTTCTGTGAAAAAACACCGTATCGACATCAAGTCTACTAAACATCATTCACAACCAGTTGAGATGTGATAATACACATGGAGATTGGGGAATATGCCAACTTATACTGCTGAAAGAGAACCTTTTTGTCATTTTTCCTCTCTTACCCTGGTATGTGAATAATTGTTTATGTGCAATTCACCTGTACTGCTAAAACACTAAATTATCATGAGCCGTATGTGACTTAGAAGATAACATATATTCTTTTCTTTTTTTTTAACAGAAAACAGATTCTGCATATATTCATCAACCACAAGTTCCGACAGAATTGAATATAAATATAAATTGAGTTCAAATTGCCTGCCTCTGGAATAGGGAGTTGTGCTTCTGCTTGTTCAGGCAGAGGCTGTGAAGTGCAGGCCTCCCTGCCTGCCTGCGGTGAGAAATGCTTTTTGAGTGTTCCCTGGGAAAGCAGAAGTTACTCGGCTACAACTGTCAATTGTATCATTGGTGGCATCTACCTGTACTGTCATTAGGCATCCATACCTCAGATCCTCAGACTGCGGACCAAGTATCCTTTTTAATACTCAACTCTTAAAATACAGAGACAGTGAAATCGAAGGCTGGCTCAGGTGGGTGTTGTGGGCTAAGTCCGATATCCACAACACACAATACCGACATACTATACATAAAATAAGTATGTACAGCTTTTCAGTGGAGATAACAATTTGGAACCCCTACCAAAGCAACATACAGGAATAACCAGGGTGTAAATCACGTATGGTAAAGATTTGCCACATGGACTAATAAACCACGTAAAACCAGCTTCCATCAACTGAGAGACTTATTCCATGCGACAATTTACGCACCTGCAGGCCTTAACATGGACTCTCAATACCTCTTTACAAAGGCTACTGACATGGACACAAGGTTTTACAATAAAAATAATTAGGCTACAGGACTTGAACATACGATTTTCAAAATTAATAACTGTCTTAAATTTTAGCACAAGGTCTCTGCTGAGAATCCAACCAAACAACTCACCTTCAGGAAGCCCTACTGTAGCATTTACAGGAAAACCTCCTCCGGAGATAAACATTAACTCATCCAGTAAAAAAAAAAATAAATGTCATTGTTTGAATTCGGTTCTCCCGGGGCAACTTCATGATGGCGGCAGTTTATGACGTTCCAAGACTTCCAGTATTGGAGGCACAGTGAAAAGCCCTAATTGGCTCGATTCCAGACCAAACGACACAACCATTCCTTCTGGGGTGCCGGTGGAGCCGCAGGAAAGACGGAGCAGAGTTTGAGGCTCGGTGAGAGATGCAGCCAGCACAACACAGATTCTTCATGGTTGCCGCAGCCTCAGGCGTGGCTGTGTTCCAACAACACAGCGTTCCTCAGAGGCCAGAACCTCCATAGCCGCAGCGAGCATTCTTGAACATTGCAGTGGCCAGATACCATAAAAGGTCCTGCAGCGGAGGGGGGGGAGGCGTCACAGCTTCTTCGTCGCTTGGGGACCGCACCTAGGCCAGAGGCACAATGGCAGTGGGAGATGCAGCAGTCTCCATTCTCCACACGAACCCATTGGAAACTTGAGACCCCTTCCACCTCCGCCCCCAGCTGGAGATCCCCATTCGCCCCTCTTCACTCTCTCAACCAGCAATCCCAAGGCGCTGGAGGCCACGGGCCACACATACAAGCACTCATGCTTTAGACATTGAAGGACTGCTGAGCTGGGTCCACTACAGATGCAGTAGCGGGGATTGATGACGTCTCACCAGGGGACGCAGAGCCAGATCAGAGAGCTGGGCCTCTTCCCTGGTGCATTCTCTATCCTCATTTTGGATCTTGCCTGCATCGGGGAGTATCTTTGAGAGACTGGCTGGGCAATGTGGTCTTTGGGGTTTGAAATGTGAGAGGATCGAAGGGAGGTGGGATGTTCGGTCCCAGCCAGTGTTTGGGGTGGTGGGGGGGGGGGGGTGGAGGGGGTTTGAGCACCTGTGAACAGCCAACAGCAGGCAGAGATCTAACATAGGCCAAATCACACTGCCACTGTGTGCCGCCAACATCTAACTCCAGAGGGGTAGCTGTAACTACACCACTGATCATGCCAGCTTCCCTGATGGCAGTTTCAAAAGACAAAAAGGCCCATAACGTGTGTGATATGCTTATGGGCTCCACCAACCTCACTTCCAAAGAGCCAGCAGTCGCCCAACAGACCGCATCCATGGAGAACCCAGGGCAGGAAGCCACCCATGTGATGCCGCCTACCTAGAATCTCTATTTGATTCCCTTGAAGCAAACCTGAAGTGAGACCCGTCAACGGAAATGAAAGAAAAGAGGTGCAGCAAGACCTGGGCTCACTGGGCAACAGGGTTCCCACTTTGGAGGGCAATAAGTTAGCCAAAGGAGAGAACATCGAAATGCTCGGGTAAGACGTTCTACGCCTACATAAGCATCAAGCAGACATACAGGCCCACACAGAGGATATATAGACAAATCATGTCACAACAACATCAGGCTGTGAGGTGTTCCATCCAAAACAGAGGATAAGGAGCTATGTTCAGGCACTCTTCTAGCATATTCTGGGCCGGGAGGACTCTACCACCCTGCTGCTCGACAGAGTCCACCAAGTTGGACGCCCCAGTGGTAATAACAAAGGGATGTAAGGTATTTTAGCTTGTGTTCATGACTTCCAGCTAAAGAAAGAAATCCTCAGTAAAGCCGGAGAGCTGCACCCCCCCCCACACTTTAGAGGTCATACATTATCACTCTTTCAGGCTCTCTTGTCCCTCACCCTGCAACGTCGCAAGGACTCTGTAGTAATCAGGTCCACTCAGTTGAGATGAATAATGGTGGTTTATTACAAGATGGCTTGCAAAACAAGGAGAGGGGCTCAATCACGTACAAAGAGATAGAGCACCAATAACTGTTAGGTTAAAAAGAATTTTCTCTTTGTACAGACATAGAGACTTATGTTGCAACAAAAAACCTAATACCATTCACCCACTCACAGGCGTTCGGACAAGGTAATAACCATCTAACGTGTAGTGTTGGAAAAATATCAATAGAGGAACTCTTTAATTCATACAAAGCATTGATTTAAATTTATTAATAAGATAAAAAGCATATAACATAATCACAGTACATCACGAATTAAAGAAGAATCAGACACATTGGCTAAAATTTAATCCTCAACCGTGACAGTAAGGTAAAAAAATATATATATGTACGTTGTGTCAAAAGACACATATAATTTATAAAGCAAAACTTTCAATATAAATTAAAAATTAAAAGAAACCCCACAAAAAAGACATACATGTAGATGTGTAATAGGAGGAACAATGACAAACATCCAGGTTATATCTTGGATGTATGAATTTGTTATACCAGTAAACAGACACAGTCTGGTGACAATGCACCCTAGTTACTCGGAGTTCTGTTCTGTGACAAATTCCACCAAATAATCTATGCGTCGACGCGTTTCGGTGGTGTATTGTGATAAAAACCACCTTCTTCAGGACTGACAATTTAAGATTCCTCCACAGAATACCTTTAACAAACGACCCTAAACATAAAACATAATACAACCATTAAAAAAATCATACTACACAACAATGAAATACATATATATGTTCTAGTTACACATTAAAAACATTTTTTCATTCTTTTGTTTATTTCATTAGATAGTGGACAATGCCCTATCAGTAGACTAGCTACATACTAGTTGTAAAAGAGTGACCTCAAGGTTTCCAACATTACACAGAAGGGACTACTTTTTTTCCAAAAAACGGGGGGAGGGGAAGACAAATCTCATTCATAAATCATACCCAAGTTCATTTTAGCAGAATATATAGTGGCAAGCATTGTTGTTAAAGATATAGCTAATGTATAAATGTGTAGATCGATTTTCTATAGTTTTAGGGCCCTACTCCATTCATATTATTAAGTGGAGTCTCTATCTGGTACCACGATTTTAATTATATAGAGCAATGGTAAATAATACCTACATCACTGTCCCAAAAATATTGTTGACAGGCGGGTTGGCGGCTAGGATAATGCCTATCTTTGGTGTGTATCTTTTGTCTGAAACAAATGCAAATTTCAAAATATCATAGAGTGCTTTAAAATTTCAGAAGAAGTAGAGCCAATTATTCATACTACTTCTCCTCAGTATTAGCAATACTATTTATAGCCTGAGGGTATTTTGTGTCGTATAATCTCACCTTGATCCAACAAGGTGGGGCCTCACTGCATACATGAGGTCATGTTCATTATCTCGACGTTTTTAAAAAAAGCTTCGTAAAAGTAAGGCAGATCCCGAATCTATTTGGTTACTCTTCAGGGATGATACGATCTCTAGGGGTAAACAGTAAATAAAATCCACTGTGATCCCTTAGTTTTGTGCATATCAATAAAAGCATAACTACAAACTAGGTACTTAAACTGCGACACTTACCCTATATGGTGATGCACAAATGGGTAATTTGTTGGGTTCCCAAAGCATCTATTTATGTGAGCCGTTCAATCAGGGCCAGAGAAATGTTTGTTTCGTTCACCCGAAGTTTTGGGTATTGCTGAGAGTAAAAATGAAGATGAAGTTCACATTAATAGTGCGCAGCTAGATTTTATTTAAAGAAAAGACACAAGCGCTAATTCTAATTCAGACCCTATCTTAAATGCGGAGATTCATAGGTGTCAGTGTTCCCTCACTCCGAACCAGGGAACTAACACTACATTCACTAAGCGCTTTGTGCTGCCGATTTGACACCCGAACTGACCGACAGTTTTCAGCTAATTTACTCTTTTCCGTAGTTGCAGAAGGACACCGCTGTTCTGTCTGCTTGCTTTAATCATGCTGTAACCGCACGAGGCGTCTGCGCGTGAGGGGGAGGCTTCTAATTATCTCGCTACTAAACCTTCTGCCCACTTATAACCAAAATTATAACCCGACTTTGGCTACAATTGGCCTGACTGGCTAAGCTGCTGTATCCCCCGTGAGCTAAAGGGAATCAACGCAGGCAACCGAGCGTTCGCGCCAATATTAAAGTATTTCTTGTTTTCTTACCTGCGTCAATGACGGTACGCGTTCAAACAAACGTCGCACGATTCAGGATCGCCTATCTCTGGACCTGTTCCTACGTCCTACCTTTATGTTACCGCTATAGGCCCACGTGATTTAGCAAATAAACATGAAGAG
This sequence comes from Triturus cristatus, assembly GCF_964204655.1. Classification (NCBI taxonomy): domain Eukaryota; kingdom Metazoa; phylum Chordata; class Amphibia; order Caudata; family Salamandridae; genus Triturus; species Triturus cristatus. The sequence goes on from NC_140589.1 coordinate 397,083,394, forward strand.
TGACAAAGGACTCTAGGTTAGAAGTACCGGAGAGTTACTGGCCCACTTTTGAAACCGGCTCCATATTAGAGTGGGAGACTTTTCGAGTATCGTTTTGTCTGTAAAAACAAATCTCAATTACCACGTCCTATATTATTAACAGTACGTGACCTGTCTCCGACTAGATATACAATTGGTCTGAGGGACATATAAAAAATACGCTGTTCTATCTGTGGTCCATGTATCTTAAATATATGACCCATTATTATAGGTGCCATTACATTATACATGAACAGATTTACAGGCTCACAACAATGTGTATCTGTAAAAACGGAGTGTGCAGACTCACATATGTTTATATCTGTGAAGGCGAAGTATACAATTTTCACGCTGGTTCTCATATGAAATAGGGGCTACACACTTAGTGAGAACACTATGTGTACCTTAAAAAGGAATTTTTTAAAATTATTAAATATTCCTCAACTCATTTCATATGAGTCCCAAAACAAAGGGACGTAATAGCCGGGACATATATAAATGTAAGGATGGATTGAAAACTAACTTACTAAACAATCACAAGAAGAGAGTGAAAAGAGTGAGAACCTTGATCCTCTAGAAGGCTCCAGTGAAAGCAGGTGAGTTAACCAAGAGGTGATTGAAACCCAATTAGTTTGGGCAGGAATTCACAGGGGGATGGGGATTCTAAGAACTAAGTTTCATCCAATCTTCCCTCGTGTTAAGCCCTTTATAGATAGTGTTGAGGGCGGAAATGTACCACTGTTCTCTGTTTTTTCTTTTCATTTCCAAGTTGCCTCCTCTGAGGCTTCCAGAGATTTTTTCAATTACAAACTACTTGAATTCGGTATGATTGTGCTTCAAGGTGTTATAATGTTCGACAAGGGGAGCATTTTGTTTGTTAGTCTTTAATGCTGATCGATGTTCAAGAAGTCGTAATCTGAGCTCTCTTCCAGTTTCACCGACATATGCCAGGCCACAAGGGCACAATAAGAGGTAAACCACGTTGCAACTTCTGCAGTTGCTCATGTCTTTAGACCACATTGTGAAACCGTTATAGGTGACTGTTTTTGTGGTCTGGCAATGTTCGCAAATGCTACATGTGCCACAGGGGTAGCTACCGATGACTTTCTGCATCGTTAGTGAAGACTGTACTTGAGGTTTGATTGTCCTGTATGTGGTGACCAAATTTTTGCGGATGTTATCATTGCGCTTAAATGCGAAGAGGGGTTTAGGGAGCGCAATTTCCATTCCTTCATTTAGGATGGGCCAATTTGAGTTGACAACATTCTTAAGTTTGTTGCTGATGTTGGAAAATTGTGTCACAAACACCAGGCGTTTGTCCAGACCGTCAGGTTTCTGTTTTGAGTGGCTCTGTTCAAACATGCTCTCTCGGTTGTAAAATCTAGCTCGCTTGAACGATTGTCTAATCAACTTCTTTGGATATCCACGGTCACTTAGTTTACTTTTCAAAGATTCAGAGTGTTTGTAAAAATCATTCATTGATGTACAATTTCTCCGAAGGCGGAGAAATTGGCCGAACGGTATGTTGTCTCTCTGAGCCTTGGGGTGATAGCTCTTATAGTGCAACAGTGTGTTTTTATCCGTCGGTTTTGTAAACAATTCAACACTGAGAGTGCCTTTGCTGTTTTTTATTGTAATGTCCAAAAAGTTGACAGAAGTGTTGTCATATTGGGCCGTGAATTTAAGATTGGCGTCGCCCAAATTAAGCCATTCAAGAAATTCAAGGAGGGTAGCCTCATCACCCTCCCAGATAAAGAAGATGTCATCTATGAAGCGGCGCCATATCAAGATGTTTTCATAGAATGGCCATTCTATGAAAACATCTTGTTATGATATTACAATAAAAAAACAGCAAAGGCACTCTCAGTGTTGAATTGTTTACAAAACCGACGGATAAAAACACACTGTTGCACTATAAGAGCTATCACCCCAAGGCTCAGAGAGACAACATACCGTTCGGCCAATTTCTCCGCCTTCGGAGAAATTGTACATCAATTAATGATTTTTACAAACACTCTGAATCTTTGAAAAGTAAACTAAGTGACCGTGGATATCCAAAGAAGTTGATTAGACAATCGTTCAAGCGAGCTAGATTTTACAACCGAGAGAGCATGTTTGAACAGAGCCACTCAAAACAGAAACCTGACGGTCTGGACAAACGCCTGGTGTTTGTGACATAATTTTCCAACATCAGCAACAAACTTAAGAATGTTGTCAACTCAAATTGGCCCATCCTAAATGAAGGAATGGAAATTGCGCTCCCTAAACCCCTCTTCGCATTTAAGCGCAATGATAACATCCGCAAAAATTTGGTCACCACATACAGGACAATCAAACCTCAAGTACAGTCTTCACTAACGATGCAGAAAGTCATCGGTAGCTACCCCTGTGGCACATGTAGCATTTGCGAACATTGCCAGACCACAAAAACAGTCACCTATAACGGTTTCACAATGTGGTCTAAAGACATGAGCAACTGCAGAAGTTGCAACGTGGTTTACCTCTTATTGTGCCCTTGTGGCCTGGCATATGTCGGTGAAACTGGAAGAGAGCTCAGATTACGACTTCTTGAACATCGATCAGCATTAAAGACTAACAAACAAAATGCTCCCCTTGTCGAACATTATAACACCTTGAAGCACAATCATACCGAATTCAAGTGGTTTGTAATTGAAAAAATCTCTGGAAGCCTCAGAGGAGGCAACTTGGAAATGAAAAGAAAAAACAGAGAACAGTGGTACATTTCCGCCCTCAACACTATCTATAAAAGGCTTAACACGAGGGAAGATTGGATGAAACTTAGTTCTTAGAATCCCCATCCCCCTGTGAATTCCTGCCCAAACTAATTGGGTTTCAATCACCTCTTGGTTAACTCACCTGCTTTCACTGGAGCCTTCTAGAGGATCAAGGTTCTCACTCTTTTCACTCTCTTCTTGTGATTGTTTAGTAAGTTAGTTTTCAATCCATCCTTACATTTATATATGTCCCGGCTATTACGTCCCTTTGTTTTGGGACTCATATGAAATGAGTTGAGGAATATTTAATAATTTTAAAAAATTCCTTTTTAAGGTACACATAGTGTTCTCACTAAGTGTGTAGCCCCTATTTCATATGAGAACCAGCGTGAAAATTGTATACTTCGCCTTCACAGATATAAACATATGTGAGTCTGCACACTCCGTTTTTACAGATACACATTGTTGTGAGCCTGTAAATCAGTTCATGTATAATGTAATGGCACCTATAATAATGGGTCATATATTTAAGATACATGGACCACAGATAGAACAGCGTATTTTTTATATGTCCCTCAGACCAATTGTATATCTAGTCGGAGACAGGTCACGTACTGTTAATAATATAGGACGTGGTAATTGAGATTTGTTTTTACAGACAAAACGATACTCGAAAAGTCTCCCACTCTAATATGGAGCCGGTTTCAAAAGTGGGCCAGTAACTCTCCGGTACTTCTAACCTAGAGTCCTTTGTCACTCTTCATGTTTATTTGCTAAATCACGTGGGCCTATAGCGGTAACATAAAGGTAGGACGTAGGAACAGGTCCAGAGATAGGCGATCCTGAATCGTGCAACGTTTGTTTTGAACGCGTACCGTCATTGACGCAGGTAAGAAAACAAGAAATACTTGAATATTGGCGCGAACGCTCAGTTGCCTGCGTTGATTCCCTTTAGCTCACGGGGGATACAGCAGCTTAGCCAGTCAGGCCAATTGTAGCCAAAGTCGGGTTATAATTTTGGTTATAAGTGGGCAGAAGGTTTAGTAGCGAGATAATTAGAAGCCTCCCCCTCACGCGCAGACGCCTCGTGCGGTTACAGCATGATTAAAGCAAGCAGACAGAACAGCGGTGTCCTTCTGCAACTACGGAAAAGAGTAAATTAGCTGAAAACTGTCGGTCAGTTCGGGTGTCAATCGGCAGCACAAAGAGCTTAGTGAATGTAGTGTTAGTTCCCTGGTTCGGAGTGAGGGAACACTGACACCTATGAATCTCCGCATTTAAGATAGGGTCTGAATTAGAATTAGCGCTTGTGTCTTTTCTTTAAATAAAATCTAGCTGCGCACTATTAATGTGAACTTCATCTTCATTTTTACTCTCAGCAATACCCAAAACTTCGGGTGAACAAAACAAACATTTCTCTGGCCCTGATTGAACGGCTCACATAAATAGATGCTTTGGGAACCCAACAAATTACCCATTTGTGCATCACCATATAGGGTAAGTGTCGCAGTTTAAGTACCTAGTTTGTAGTTATGCTTTTATTGATATGCACAAAACTAAGGGATCACAGTGGATTTTATTTACTGTTTACCCCTAGAGATCGTATCATCCCTGAAGAGTAACCAAATAGATTCGGGATCTGCCTTACTTTTACGAAGCTTTTTTAAAAACGTCGAGATAATGAACATGACCTCATGTATGCAGTGAGGCCCCACCTTGTTGGATCAAGGTGAGATTATACGACACAAAATACCCTCAGGCTATAAATAGTATTGCTAATACTGAGGAGAAGTAGTATGAATAATTGGTTCTACTTCTTCTGAAATTTTAAAGCACTCTATGATATTTTGAAATTTGCATTTGTTTCAGACAAAAGATACACGCCAAAGATAGGCATTATGCTAGCCGCCAACCCGCCTGTCAACAATATTTTTGGGACAGTGATGTAGGTATTATTTACCATTGCTCTATATAATTAAAATTGTGGTATCAGATAGAGACTCCACTTAATAATATGAATGGAGTAGGGCCCTAAAACTATAGAAAATCGATCTACACATTTATACATTAGCTATATCTTTAACAACAATGCTTGCCACTATATATTCTGCTAAAATGAACTTAGGTATGATTTATGAATGAGATTTGTCTTCCCCTCCCCCCGTTTTTTGGAAAAAAAAGTAGTCCCTTCTGTGTAATGTTGGAAACCTTGAGGTCACTCTTTTACAACTAGTATGTAGCTAGTCTACTGATAGGGCATTGTCCACTATCTAATGAAATAAACAAAAGAATGAAAAAATGTTTTTAATGTGTAACTAGAACATATATATGTATTTCATTGTTGTGTAGTATGATTTTTTTAATGGTTGTATTATGTTTTATGTTTAGGGTCGTTTGTTAAAGGTATTCTGTGGAGGAATCTTAAATTGTCAGTCCTGAAGAAGGTGGTTTTTATCACAATACACCACCGAAACGCGTCGACGCATAGATTATTTGGTGGAATTTGTCACAGAACAGAACTCCGAGTAACTAGGGTGCATTGTCACCAGACTGTGTCTGTTTACTGGTATAACAAATCCACACATCCAAGATATAACCTGGATGTTTGTCATTGTTCCTCCTATTACACATCTACATGTATGTCTTTTTTGTGGGGTTTCTTTTAATTTTTAATTTATATTGAAAGTTTTGCTTTATAAATTATATGTGTCTTTTGACACAACGTACATATATATATTTTTTTACCTTACTGTCACGGTTGAGGTTTAAATTTTAGCCAATGTGTCTGATTCTTCTTTAATTTGTGACGTACTGTGATTATGTTATATGCTTTTTATCTTATTAATAAATTTAAATCAATGCTTTGTATGAATTAAAGAGTTCCTCTATTGATATTTTTCCAACACTACACGTTAGATGGTTATTACCTTGTCCGAACGCCTGTGAGTGGGTGAATGGTATTAGGTTTTTTGTTGCAACATAAGTCTCTATGTCTGTACAAAGAGAAAATTCTTTTTAACCTTATTACAAGATGGTACAAGATCACAGGGAGACCATAAGTAGATTAGATCAAGACTAGTTCAAGACCCCACCGGGAGCAGCCAGCAGGCAGCTCAGCCCAGTCAACTGTCTCTTCTCTGACAGACTCCCCAACATTCTGATAGCATCATCACATTAACATTCCACTTGTGGTAGAACAACATTGGATTAACATTAACAGGATATAACATATCTCCCTTTCTTATACGGGAAACAAAAAAACTAGAAACATAAGAGAAGAACCTGAGAAAGTGAAAGCAGAATGATTATACAAAAGCAAAAGATCAACAATAAAAGAATATCCATCAAAAGAGGAACAGTGTGAGAACAACCATAGAAAGAAGAGCAACCAAGAGAGAAAACAAGGAACAGAGAAGAAAATAAATCAAACATAGAAACCATCCTCCCTTCTTACCCAACAGCGAAGAAAAAACAACAACGTTAGAGAAAAGATATAAGAAAGTACAAAGACTTCCCCAAAACTCACCCACTGGCCATAACAGGAATGAAATGGGGCTGAAAATGGAAAACTAACAAAACATAGGGCCACAGGCTGCGACAAACACAGAGGAAGAAAACACGGCAGAAAACAAAAGAAAGTCCAGAGTCCACAAGAGACACGAAAAAAATACCTCAGAAGGGAAACAGAAAAGAAGAAAGAGACAAGGAAGATGAGGAAAAAATAAGAGTAATCCTCACCTAAAAGAAACACCATCATCAATAAAAATTTTTAAATACAATCTACAGACAACAGTGTATAATAAAATTTCTTAACTAGATGTAAGTGTTTGAAAAACCCGCACTAATGCAATAGGACTGTAACCTTTGCATGGGTACACCCTGTAGACGGGTACATTTGAAACCATAGCGGTAGAAACCCGCTAAATTGACTAATGCAAAAGACTGTAACCTTTGCATAGACACACCCTGTAGACAGGTACATTAGAAAGTGTACGAGAAAGAACCCGCAAATTGATTAATACGAAAGGACTGTAACCTTTGCATAAACGCACCCTGTAGACAGGTACATTAGAAAGCGTACGGGTAAGAACCCGCAAATTGATGCATGCGAAAGGACAGTAACCTTTGCATAGTCGAACCCTGTAGACAGGTACATTAGAAAGCATACAGGTAAGACCCCGCAAATTGATTATGTGCACTATTGAGAAGAACGACATACCTCATGTATAGGTTAAATGTCGTACACCGCAGTGATGGGACTGTAACCCATACTACTCACCTCGGCTGGAGGTACAATGTTATGCACTAGATGATGGAGAGACCCAACAAACATACCTCAAGAGATTGTGCATTGTAGATACGTGGACTGAAACCACGCAACGTGTGAACCTAGATAGATGTGCACTGAAACAAAAGAGAAAAAAAAACACACCTCATGGAGAGGTCAGCGTTGTGCACCAGTAGAAGGACAAAACTCTTGTTACACACCTCTAGTGAAGGTACTTAGATTGTGCACGATTGTGCACTGTGTACTAAGTTAAAAAGTGTGCACTGTGTGACCATATTAAAACTCCTGCGGAAAAGAGATAGTAAACACTGCTCACATGAAACAAAAAAACAACCTAGCTGGTTCTGGAGATTGACTTGTCACACAATTAAAAAGTCACTGAGCAGTTTTAGAAAACGTAAAGTTAACCACAACACATCCTGTGTAAAAAATTACGACCTTGTGTGAAGTGAATAACTGTAAACTGTTATAGACTAGACCTTCAAAATTGCATACAAAAACTGAATGGTAAGATATTGGCTATGGAGCCTCAAGCTCGTAATGTGAGAAAATGTCACTAGATGGCAGCGTAACACAGAGCAGTGAAGACAAAAAAAATGTATGAAAACAACGGGTTGCCGGGTGCAAGTCTTAACTGTTTCAGATGCTGCCTTTGATAGTAGTGTTCAATGGGAGCAACTTTTTCCCACTGTCTTTTCAAGGGAATTGGGAACTATTTGAGGGTTCAAACACCGGATCATTCTGAAAGAAGGTTCGTTACCGGTAAAGCACAAATTAAGGGGTGTCCCTTTTAATGTTAGGGAAGACCTTGAAGTGGAAATAAAGCGCCTGTGCCGAGAGGGTATTATTGAGGCAACAGAGTGTTCTTTGTGGCTTTCTCCTCTGGTCGTAGCACGCAAGAGGTGTGGGAAGTTGCGTGTCTGTGTGGACCTCAGGTCACTCAATAAGGAAATCTGGTTGGACTCGCATCCTCTGCCAAAAACTGATGATCTGTTTGCATGTGTCAGGAGTTCGAGGTACTTTTCAAAGTTAGATTTGGCGAGTGCGTATCACCAGATTGAATTGGAAGAGGAAGGCTCAAATCAACTACCACCCTTCCCTGTGTCACCAGTTTCCCTAACCTTAACAATCTTACCTACATTCCACCAACTTCCCCCTTCAACCTTAACCGCATTCCTACCTATGTGTGTGACACGGATAGGTAATCCAAACTTACTCTCCCCTTTTTTGACATGTATGGAAGATTTGATCCTAACGAGATCCCCGACATGCACTTCAACCAACTTAGTGGAATTTCTTTCATCATACCACTGCTTTTGTCTAACTTGAGCACTTTGAACATTTCTCTTCACTATTTCCATAAGACTATTTATGTCATGTAACGACTTGATCCATTTGTTCATCCACCCTGGTCTAAAGCAAGTATTGGCCTTACGTCCCCTCAAAAGCTCAAAAGGAGAAATCTTAGTAGTGGAGTGGGGAGTCGTTCTATAAAACCAAAGCATACTATCGATGGAACCTTGTATATTAACCTTCGAACCTTTTGCCCATCTAACACAGTCTCCCACCACCCTGTTCATACGCTCCACTTGACCATTAGACTGTGGGTGATACAGTGAACTTCATGCATGCTTGACATTGCAAGAACTCAGAAATGACTCGAATTCAACACTGACAAATTGGGTACCATTATCTGTGACCAGTGTCTCAGGAAACCCCTCTCGAATAAACACCTCTTAAAAACGTTATCACAGTAGAAGAAGAGATGTCTCTAACAACTCTCACCTCAGGCCATTTTGAAACATAATCAATTAACACCAAGATAAAACGACCTACATTCTGCAAACCCTCTATAGGACCCATGATATCTAAATCCAGCTTACTCCAAGGAGCAGACGGGCAATCAACTGGCAACAGTGGTGGAGTCTTTACCTTCAATCCTTTATCTGCGTTTCTACATATGGAGCACACATCAACTACCTCCGTGATATCAGCATCCATAGATGGCCACCAAAAACCATCACAAACTCTTCGTTTAGTAAGAGTTGAACCCAGGTGACCCTCATGAGCTCTAAAAATAATATTTTTCCTCACACCAAGAGGAGGAATAAGCCTTTCTCCACGAACCAACACTCCCCCTTAAATGGAAATTTCTGACTGTACTTTCCAGTAAGGTTGTAAATAATGCGGCAAAGTACTCTCTCTTGGCCAACCATTCATCACATATTGACTTACTTGTTGGAGAACCTCATCTTGAGCAATGGCTTCCAACCAACTTCCCTCATCTCCAACACTAAACTGAGAAATATCAACTGCAGCAATGAAACAATCATCATCACCATCATTGTCATCTGAACAGACCTTTTGGTCTGTGCCAACAGGAAATCTAGATAAGAAATCTGCTCTCGTATTCTTTCCACCAGAAACATGAACCACATCAAACTGATATTGCATAAGTCTCGAAACCATCCTTACAATCCTTGGTGAACAATATTTGCTAGTCCCTGCACTAAGAATGTTGACCAACGGTTTATGATCAGTCCTCAAAATGAAACGTCTGCCCCAGACATACGAACAAAACTTATTAACTGCCCAAAGGCAAGACAGCAATTCTTTTTCGATCACAGAGTACTGTATTTCTGCATCCCTTAGAACTCTAGATGCAAACGCAATGGTATTTTCACCTCCTCGGGCATCCTGCGTAACCACACACCCCAAACCCACCTGACTTGCATCCACCGTGATGCAAGTGGAAAGGGTAGGATCATACGGTTTAAGCGCCTCACTGTTCTTGAGTAGAACCTTCACAGTTCCCAAAGCTGCGTCACACTGACCCGACCAATTGAACGAAACACCCTTTCTCAACAAATAACTGATTGGCCTAACTACAGAGGCATAGTTGGGGATGAATTTAGAATAATATTCCAGCAAACCTAATAGTGATTTAATCCCTGTTTTGTCCACTGGAATAGGAGCATTGACAATGGCATCTAACAGACCCTGTCTAGGTCGAATCCCTTCGCCCGAAATGTGGTGTCCCAAGTACTCGACTTCACCACATAGGAATTTACATTTCTCAGGTTTCACAACAACCCCATAATCTCTGAACGTCTCAAAAACCCTTCTCAGCAAAATATTATGTGAACTAATGTCTCTGGAATGAACGAGGACATCATCTTGGAATACAAGTACTCCTTTGATCTCACCCAACATACTCTACATGACACGTTGGAATACTGACGCCGCCGAGGCCAAACCAAACGGCATACGTTTATAACGGAAAGTGCCCAGAGGGGAGATAAACGACGGAAAGTGGCGAGACTCCTCTTCCAATTCAATCTGGTGATACGCACTCACCAAATCTAACTTTGAAAAGTACCTCGAACCCCTGACACATGCAAACAGATCATCAATTTTTGGCAGAGGATGCGAGTCCACCCAGATTTCCTTATTGAGTGACCTGAGGTCCACACAGACACGCAACTTCCCACACCTCTTGCGTGCTACGACCAGAGGAGAAAGCCACAAAGAAGACTCTGTTGCCTCAATAATACCCTCTCGGCACAGGCGCTTTATTTCCACTTCAAGGTCTTCCCTAACACTAAAAGGGACACCCCTTAATTTTTGCTTTACCGGTAACGAACCTGCTTTCAGAATGATCCGGTGTTTGAACCCTCGAATAGTTCCTAATTCCCTTGAAAAGACAGTGGGAAAAAGTTGCTCCCATTTAACACTACTATCAAAAGCAGCATCTGAAACAGTTAAGACTTGCACCCGGCAACCCGGTTTGAGGATCATCCCAAATAAGCCCTGGTGATACCATCCTAGGATATTCAACCCTGTAACAGCCACATATACTTTCCCTCCGATCACCCTTCCATTGAATTAGAGATCATCCTCAAAATATCCCAACAGTTCTATTTTACGACCCTCGTAAGATACTGGTGAGCGATCGGGAGGTAACAAACTCCTACCTCCCCAAGTTTCCTCAAACAGTTCCTTGGTTAACATTGTTATTCTAGCTACAGAATCTACAAGTAAATTTAATACCTTGTCCCCCACCAAAATCTCAACAATGGGATCTACGCAGTCCATTTCATCAGAAATCTGTAAAACATGATCTGGATTATCTAGAACAACAGAAACTATTTCGGAATCTGATTCACAGTCTGACTCTTGCACACACGCAACAGCCCTTTTTTGCTCATAAATTTTTTTTTAAAACAAACTTTCGCAAAATGTCCTGTTTTCTTGCAATAACTACACACAACATTTGTTCCTGGACATCTAGCTCCCCTCTGATGTTGATTGTTGCCACATCTGTTACACATCTGTTTGGGATCTTGCGAGAGAAAAATATTTTTCTTTGAGGTAACTTTCTTAGTCTCACTTTCTCTGACTTCAGGTTTAGATTCATTGCGCTTAAGTCTTGAGCTAGACGAAACGGAATTCACCGAGTCTCGGAGCTTATCTTCCAATTCTTTTAAAGATATCTGAGACGTTTCGATGCTTTTTGCGATTTTTATGGTTTCATCCAAATCCGGATTTGAGAGGGAAAGAAGTTTTTGACGTATCTGCTTGTCACTGCAATGACAGACGAATTGATCCCTGATCAGTTGCTCTAAAAATGTCTCAAACTGACATTCCGAAGCAAGCTTTCTTAATGCAGAAATATAAGTGTCAACATCCTCTCCGTCTTTCTGTTGCCTCTTGAAAAATTTATGCCGAAGAACCATTAAACTAGGTTGCTTGTGAAACCGTGTTCTAAGTTTAGTCACAGCATCTTGAAACAAATCAATATCTTCCCCCGGAACGTGAGTGATTTCAGGAAGATGGGCTGAGCTGCCTGCTGGCTGCTCCCGGTGGGGTCTTGAACCAGTCTTGATCTAATCTACTTATGGTCTCCCTGTGATCCTGTACCATCTTCTAATAAACCACCTTTATTCATCCCATCCTCGTCGCCAAAATTCTGTAGTAATCAGGTCCACTCAGTTGAGATGAATAAAGGTGGTTTATTAGAAGATGGTACAGGATCACAGGGAGACCATCTAGCAAACTCTGGGCCAGGAGGACTCTACCACCCTGCTGCTCGACAGAGTCCACCAAGTTGGACGCCCCAGTGGTAATAACAAAGGGATGTAAGGTATTTTAGCTTGTGTTCATGACTTCCAGCTAAAGAAAGAAATCCTCAGTAAAGCCAGAGAGCTGCACCCCCCCCACACTTTAGAGGTCATACATTATCACTCTTTCAGGCTCTCTTGTCCCTCACCCTGCAACGTCGCAAGGACTCTGTAGTAATCAGGTCCACTCAGTTGAGATGAATAAAGGTGGTTTATTAGAAGATGGTACAGGATCACAGGGAGACCATAAGTAGATTAGATCAAGACTGGTTCAAGACCCCACCGGGAACAGCCAGCAGGCAGCTCAGCCCAGTCAACTGTTTCTTCTCTGACAGACTCCCCAACATTCTGATAGCATCATCACATTAACATTCCACTTGTGGTAGAATAACATTGGATTAACATTAACAGGATATAACATACTTCAACCCAATCACCGACTTCCTGCGCTCTAAAGAGATCTCTTAACAATGGGGCCACCTGTTCTGAATTGTCTTCCACTGGGAATGCCAATTTTAACAGCCTAGAACACTCACTGGGGCACGTCACATATTGGGTCTGTAGGCAGAGGCTGCCCTGCGCTCCTCACAGGGGTCCCTGGAGCTTGGCACTCACATCCATCCTATTGGTAATGGCCAGTCAAGCCTCACACGGATCTGGGAGTCATAGTGAAGGAACGGAAAGCGGTTTTGGACAGACTATCTTTGGAGACCAGGAGTGGCCAAGCCTACATCAGCGCCACCATCAGAAATGGCCCACCTATAGACAATACAGTAAATATGGCCCCCTCCCTCGTAACAAGTTTGGGTCGGCTGGGGCAGGTTGTTCCCTTTCCTTCACTCAGGAAGACTATCTTTGCTTTCCTGATCAAGCTATTCTCCGCACACTGGAACTCTTTTTAGTCATGTTTAATGGACCTGTTTTTGGCAATGTTGTTTTGGTGGTTGTTTTGGGGTTAAAATTAACTTTCACTCTTGCCATCCTAGTCACAAACGATGCACAATACAATACAGTTAAGGCCTCCAAGATGTGTCTACAGGTCCTCTCACTGAATGGTCGCAAAGTGCTACCTCTGGAGGCTCACACCAGCAACACCACCTGGGGACATAATTGCAGAGGTTACGATAATCAGCCTCAACGTTAGAGGCTTGACCAATCCAATCAAATGGACCTCTGTCTTATCTCTTGTGGAGCAGAGCGGGAGCAACATATGCCTACACCAGGAAACACACTTGGAAGCAAGGATTGAGCAGAGGATGAGGTCCCATTGGTTTCCCCATCAACTTTAATTTTCCAGCACAGTGACTTGTAGAGTAAAAGCATAGGGCAGGAAACTGTTGGTGGCCTGGTAGACCTACTCATGACATGGGAAAAGTAAAACTAATTTGCTTTAGAAGCGTAATAACACTTAGTAGTATGTAGACAAACCATGCTCAGGTGGTGGAAGGGAAAAGTAGGCTAACGGGGAAGGAGTGACAAGCCGGATTCTATCAGACCAAACACACAGAGCAGGTCGAGCTAGAGCTGGTCCGTGGATCATAGGAGGAACCACAACATCATGTAAACAGTGCAATAAACGTCATGTGAACCATGATCAAGACCCTTTCAAATTAAGATAACGCCTTCTTTTCATGGCATTACATAATCTCACTGTATTTAGCAACATTTATTACAACTAAAAGTCGAATCAGAAAACGTTAGCAGTGTTTGTCTTGGCATACCCACTTTAGCGAGGGTAAGTGGATCAAGGTTATATTTTGGCTTATTAATCCCATAGGACCAACTGCTGAACCAGACATTCAACCCGAACCAAACTATGACCATGCCAGTGGTGTAAAGAAACTTGAGGGGCCCTGCCTACAAAATACATGGAGCCCGCCCTCACCGGCCCACCACCTACCATGTTTGCTGAGGAGGATCCCTGGAGCTCACCCTCCCCCCCCCCCCCCCCCCCCCCCCACCCACACCGCTGGGCCTTATGTTACGCCGCTGGAACTTTCCAATTTTTGGCAAGGGCATAATGCATGATTAAAAATCCCCTTGGGCATTTGTAACCCTCATATGAGCAAGCATGCCACACTCTGTACAGTTTCTGCCTTCACTGCGGACACTCTTCTGGATGAATTCTCCGGGCTCGACCATCTGTGGGACGAGAACCGAGGAAACGTTGCACTGCGCACAACTCAGTCATCTATAAAGCCTCTGGACCCCGAGGGCAATGGTTGAAGTGGGCAAGGGAGCTTTAATAATTTGATCAAAACAGTTCCCATACTTTTTACTGAAACAATTGTTGATGTTGAACTGTGCGTTCTCGCAAGGTGAAAGAGGGACAGAAGCGTCCACTCTACTGTTAAATGAGGAGAGAGGGGAAGCTGAATGAGAAACAGGCCTTCACTCTAGGGTCCTGCTACCTGAAAGAAATGTAAATGTGTGCAACTGGTAAAATCAGCAAATCCAAAGGATAACAGAGCCAGTATAGGCTTTAGTTGATAGAATTTAGAATGTGTCCTCTTAATGGAAACCTATAAAGAGGTTTACAGTAAATACAGTCTGCGTCTTACTAAAACATACGTTTTGAAAGCACTGTCAAGATTTTAACAATGACTGTGCACATTTTGTGACAGCCTGTTTATATTATACTGTAATATTGTTTTGAAACTGACACATTCACAGTGATTTCTGTCAAAGGATTGCTTGGACCTGTATTTATAGAAGGCTTACTACCCTTGACAAGGCATTGAAACGCTTTTCAGCGAGTAGCAAGCTACTCCGGAGCCCAAAGGATTAGTGGTGAATTAATATAGTGAAATATAAGTTGTTAATTTGTGCTGTGGACAAGTGACTCTTAGTCTAACTGAATGAGATAGAGGAGTGAAGAGTCTAGAAAATGTTATTCGAGAGATCACAGTAGTTTAAATACACGTCGCTATTTCCTTGGTGCACCGACCAGGATGCATATCAGGGAGCATCGAGTTCTACCTAGACATATGAAGTATATTAATCGACCAAGCAAAAAATGCATTTCCCCATAGATACATTTAAGTTGCATTTATTTTTCATTTAAAGTGTGTACATTGTATTTTATATGCAGTTGCCTGCAGGTGAAAGGCTAACAAAACAGTTAATATTTTTCTCTTTTTAGCCATGTCTCCGACCCTGCGATCCAACACCGCCGCCCCCCAATATTCTGGATCACAGTTCCCACACTTTTGTTTATGCATTTCGGCCTCTGCCTGGGGTGACAGATCGCACAAAGACAATGAGCCAAGACTCTCGTGTCCCTGGGGAGAGTTCTCAGAGCCTATGGTGCGAATATCACTAGAGGGGAAGAAAGATTTTTCCCCATCCACACAACCCCAGCCCAACCATCATACCCGCTACTTCGTCTATAGCGCTGGTTTCACTCTAAAATTGCATTGAAGATTGTATATCCATTTCTCTCCTGGACAGGCAGCTGCATAGGTTTACCAGTCTTTCTGGGTTGTGTTTGTTGAGTGGAAGAAAGAAAACGGCGGACATTCTGAAGTGTCTCCATCAGATTTCAAGCAACAGAGATTGAAATCGGCAGTCTGTATTGACTGAAAATAAAAACTCAAGCAGCATCTTGAACGGACAACAGTCACTTGTGATTGTGGCACTTTAGTCTAAAAGTCAGATTTGCTGCGAGGAGGCATGCTAATCAATTACTGACTGACACGAACTGCTAATGATAAATTTAAAAGAAAGGAATTATCTGTGGGTGCTTAAAATACAGCCAAAGGCCCACACTTGTCTTACAACAGAGGGCGAGCGCTTGTATTTTTGGCACAGGTTATGCCTGCACGGATCGTCCTGCGACTCTTTTAAGGACGTGGGAATGTCTATACCTAAGAGGATGCAATGTTCTGCGTTCATCACGCGCAGAAACTGAGAAATCGTCCATGTAACGGTTCCCAGCGCCTAGAAATAGCCTGGGTTCCCAAAGCTGGGCTAAAAAAAGCTAGTACACAAGGCCAAAGTCCTAGATAGCCCTTAGCACGCCTTGATCTCCCAAAATGAATGCTGCTATACTTTTTTCACATGAATTATTATACTGTGAAACAATGAACAATACAGCGGGGGTTGGCCTTGCTTCTGAGAGGGCATTTCAACAGGCATGTTGGTTTTACCATATTTTCTCAGTGCTTTAATCAGTGTATACCAACCAACAGTAGTTTTTTTTTCATTTGTGGAAGATACACTGAACTGCGTTACCCAAGGAGCTTATTATTGTCAATTTTACATTTCCTTTGTTTAGTGGTTTGTAGGTCTACCGAGTATTGCATTTAATTAAAATACGAACATGCACAACGGATCTCAATGAAAAACAGTGCGCAGACTAGAATGCACTAATACAGCATGGAATGTACGAATATGTCTGACTGAGTTCAGCAGTGCTTCCTAAAATGCACAATCAAGTAAAATTGAACACAGAGGTTTAAACGTATTATCCTTTTACAGTGCAATGTAACCCTTTTGCCATTAAAGGTAAATAAAAAGAACTTATCCAAAACACGTAGCTTATTTTTTGGGTTAGATTTCAGCAGCAGAACTTGCATTTGTTCCACTGACTGGGCGCTACAATGATTTGTTGGGGCCCCTTCTGCATAGGCGGAGGAAAGAGCGACTCCTTCCAGTAGCCATGGTGCCTCCATACACAAAATAGTGCAAGTGAAAGGAGTCAGTGTCTCCTTAAGAAACTTCCCTAAGTAGTATAGGTTATATACTACTCATCACCATGTATTTTCCTTCATTGGTTGTGACAGGTGGCCACACACTTTTGGTCCACGGGTCTATATTGGAATCAATTCATATAGGTTTTTAAATCGGTCCTCATGATTTTGTTTAAAGATTGAGGTCTTTCTTTTCGATCGGTCCTTATAATGTTTTGCTAAGATCTTGGTCTTTCAGTGTTTTATAAGAATGACAATTTATGAATTTTGGCTTATGAAATGTTACTGTAATGAAATCAAAAGCGTATAAAATAATAATGTAATGGAATTAAAAGCGTATAAAATTGTAAGATCAGATTTGTACATTTTTGAGGCACTTGCCTAGGCATGTTATAGGGCTTATGAAGCGCATAGCGCCCCAGAAATGGGGCTTCAGAGTGCTGGACTCAGAACACATATGAGCTGCTGCTGCTACTACTACCGGCACAACCCAGGGAGGGGAAGGGCTAGATGGAGAAGAGTCAAGTTTTAAGAGATTTTCTAAAGCGCAGATGATTTAGGATATTCCTGAGGAGGGGAGGGAGTGAGTTCCAGAGAGAAGGGGCGAGAGCACGGTAGGAGCGGCCTCTCGCTCTCTCTCCCCTAACTCAGGGTACAATGACCAAGTTAGGAGCAGTTGAGAGCAGGGGACGTTGGGGCAGGTATGGTGATATGAGGTTGGGGAAGACCGGGGCCCCCTGAGAGTGCAAAGTCCTGTGGGCCATGCAAAGGGAATTTGCTTACACAAGGGGAGCCAGTGCTACTTGCGAAGAAGATAGGAGGTGGAGCAGAATTTGGGGCAGGAGAAAAGCAACCTGGGGTCTTCTTGTAACAGATGTGTTGCCTCCTAGGTATAGAATGTTACAGTAATCTAATCTGAACCTAAATGATGGTTTGTCAAGTGCGTGGTTCAAAGAGGCACAGAATAGGTTTAAGGGTTCTTAGGAGGACAAAGCAAGTGGTAACTATAGATTTAGCTTGAGCCTCAAAGGCCAGGGTGTTGTCCATTCAAACTCCTAAGCTTTTGATAGATGGCTTGGGGACAGACCCAAGAGAGGTAGACCACCAGAGGTCGCCCCAGGAGTTGGCAAGTTTGCCTAACAGAAGTATTTCCGTTTTATTTGCATTCAGGCATAGACAGTTGTTGCTCATCTATTGGACAACAGCAAGCAAACCTTTTTGGAAATTGGAAGTCTTACGTTGAGTTTTCAGAGAAGGTGCTAGACATTGTTAGCATATAATACCAGCTCAAGACCTGGGCATGTCTTGTTTAGGTGCTGTTTAGGGGATCTGTAAGTACAATACCTTGAACCTTGCATTAAATCACTGAAATATCAGATAGGTTTCATATTATCACATTATTAAAATGAATGGTAACTTGCTTTTTTGGCAAAATATTATTAAATGTAAAAGAGGTTCAGAGGAAGTTTTATTTTGATGCACTATTTACAATGTAATTGAAAACATCTTTACATAAAGGCAAAAACAGAGGTAGGTAAGGAGTAGGGTACCTACCCTGTAGGCATCTATTCGTAGAGTGTAGTGCTGCAGATTCACATGCTAAGCATACTCCTGCCATCTTGAGTTGGGCTCGATCTTTACAAGTTGTTTTTCTCAAGGCAGTATTTTATTGTCGACATCGTGCCTCTTCCTCCTTGAGGGACTGCGCATGTTTAACAGCTCCTATGTTACATTGTCCATTTTTTCCTGCCATGTGGGAAAGGAGGATGTAGTTTGATAGGTTAGTGCTTGCTGTTGCACATGTTTTGACCATGTATGTTTATGACACCGTCTCATTCCTCCAGGGGAGGCAGGAGGGTGCATGTGAATCTGCAGCACTACACGCTACGAATAGAAGTTAACAGGATAAGTAACATACTCCATTCGTAGCATATGTTGGCTGGAGATACACATGCTATGCATAGATTATAAAGCAGTACTCCTCTTGCGGTGGCTCTAGGCATTACAAATGAAATAATGTGCGTAGAACTTTGTCCCCACAGAGGCTTCTGGAACATGGGCTTTTGGCAGGGTTCTTGTCCTGTTTTCGGAGTCGAGGTATGCTCGGCCTTCGATAGGGTGTGTGTGAATGGCGGGCGCTTACTTGGTTCCGAAGGTTTCCCTGACGCCACTGTGTGGCGAGGTGGTGTTGCCTTAGCTGGCAATGATGTGTGAGCCGAAGCACAAGTTACTTACTTGTGTAAAGATACATCTGTAAGAGACATTGGTTAGTTAAAGATTCCTTACCTTAGAATAATCCCCAGGCGTCAAACTGGATCTGGATAGTTTTCATCGGCAGTACCCCTGCGCGTCGATAGGCGTCGTCGTACAGCTCCGCGTACGTCGCTGGCGTCGTAGCCGCCGAGATGACGTCGTCTGAGCTACTTAGACGCGCCCACGCGTGCTGACGTCAGTTCTGTACACAACTTTTCTGCACCAGGAGCGCAGAGCCATACCAGATGACCGACTACTGGTGCAATAGAACTAGGACCCTGAAAGGGATGACCTAAACCCTAGAGAACAGTTCGCAGAACGGGGAGGATGGGCGGGCGGTAAGGAATCTATCACTAACTAATGTCTCTTACAGATATATTGTTACACAAGTAATTAACTTGTGCATCTGAAAGAGACACGTTAGTGATAGATTCCTTACCTTAGAATACATACCCAAGCAATATCAACCCCGATGGTGGGTCTGCGAAGTGAGATTACACCAGAAAGTCACGGAGAACCGAACGGCCAAAGAGGCCTTCTCTCCAGACCGGACTGTCAAGGCAATAGTGCTTAGTGAAAATATGCAACGAGGCCCAAGTGGCCGCCTGACAGATGTCTTGCAGGGGGACACCGTGCCCCAATGCTGTAGTAGCTGCTGTCGCCCAGGTAGAATGGGCGCGCAGCCCAACCGGAAGTTCCTTTTTAGCCAGAGAGTAACAGGCTTTAATGCACAAGACAACCTATCGGGAGATAGTTTGCTTGTGCACTGCCCGGCCTTTCTTGGCGCCCACGTAGCCAACAAAGAACTGGTCATCCACCCGGAACTGTTGTGTGCGGTTGAGATAGAACAAAAACGCACGTTTTGGGTCCAGACGGTGGAGCCGTTCCTCTTCTCTTGAAGGGTGCGGAGGCGGAAAGAAAGTGGGCAGAGTGACAGTTTGCCCGAGATGAAAGGCAGAGACTACTTTTGGTAGAAAGGAGGGATGCGGTCGAAGCACAACCTTGTCCGGATGAATCGCCAGGAAAGGAGGTTTGCAGGAAAGAGCCTGAGCTCACTCACCCGCCGAGCGGAGGTGATGGCCACCAAGAAGACAGTTTTCAAAGTTAATAACCGCAAAGGACAGTTATGAAGAGGCTCAAAGGGAGCGCACATCAAGTATGTGAGAACCAGGTTCAAGTCCCATTGAGGCATCACAAAAGGAACAGGAGGGAAAACGTGAGTAATGCCATTGAGAAATCTATTGACAACTGGGGACTTGAAAAGAGAGGGCGGATCAGGCAGCCTAAGGAAGGCTGAAAGAGCAGAAAGGTAGCCCTTGATAGTGCCCAGAGCCCTGCTGGGCCAAAGAGAGAAGGAACAATAGAACCTCAGAAAGAGGGGCAGAAAGAGGATCTACAGCTTTCGCTGTGCACCATGCCACAAATTGTTTCCACCGACAGGCATATACCGTTTTAGTGGAGGGACGCCTGGCTGCCAGAATCACATTACAGACTTCAGGAGGCAAGTCAAATGGAATCAGCTGTCGCCGCTCAATCTCCACGCAAGGAGGTGGAGGCTGGACAGGTTCGGGTGGAGGACAGTCCCCTGTTGCTGCGACATGAGATCCTCCCGAAGAGGCAGTCAGATCGGGTGATCCACGCTCATATTGAGTAGCTCGGGATACCAAACTCTTCGAGCCCAGTCCGGTGCCACAAGAATGATTTGGGCCTGGTCGCGTCTGATCTTCTTCAGCACTCTGGGCAGAAGTCCACTCACGACGAAAAGCATCTCCGAGCGAGTGCCACCTTGGAAATTCCAACACGCAGAACTGCTGACATTGCGCGTTCTCTTCGGTGGCGAATAGATCTAACCAAGGTTCTCCCCAGTGCTGAAAGAGACCTTGCGCCACCTCTGAGTGAAGACGCCATTCGTGATCCAACATGCACCTGCGGCTGAGTTATTCAGCCCTGGCGTTCAGAGTACCTGCCAGGTGTTGAACCACGTCCAGAGATGTAGAGCCTCCTGACATAGGGTCCACAACCCCACCCCGCCCTGCTTTTTGTAGTACCACATGGCGGTGGTGTTGTCCGTGAACACCTGCACTGCTCTCCCCTTGACATAGGGAAGGAATGCTTTCAGTGCAAGTAGGATCGCCCTGAGCTCCAAAAGGTTGATATGGAGCTTGGACTCCGCCGAAGACCAGAGGCCTCTGATCTCCGCCTCTCCCATGTGGCCGCCCCATCCCAGGAAGGACGCGTCCGTCACTACTGTGTGCTCTGGTTGGGGAAGGGAGAGGGATCTGCCGCTGACCCAACGCTGGTTCGTGAGCCACCACTGCAAGTCCTGTGCAGTCCCCTCCGAGATCTGGACGTAGTCGGACAGGTTTCCCCGATGCTGCATGCACTGGAACTTCAGGTCCCACTGCAGAGCCTGCATATGCCATCTAACATGATAGATCAGCAGGAGGCCATGAGGCCCAGCAGCCTCAGGGTCTTCCTGACCGAAACCCAGGACCAGAGCCGAAAGATCAGAATCATAGCCTGAATATCCCGGACTCGCTGTTCGGGAGGATAAACCCAAAACTGCGCCGTATCCAGAACCGCTCCGATGAAGAGGAGCTTCTGAGAGGTTATCAGGTGCGACTTCGGCACATTGATGGAAAACACCAGCAAATGCAGAAGGTCGGCCGTAGTCTGGAGGTGGGAGACTGCCTAGGGCGAGCCCGCCTTCAACAGCCAGTCGTCAAGATAGGGGAAGACTGAAACCCCCGATCTGCGCAGATGAGCTGCGACCACCGCCATCACTTTCGTGAACACCCGTGGGGCGCTGGTAAGGCCGAAGGGGAGCACGGAGAACTGAAAGTGCTCATGGCCCACCATGAACCGTTGGGTAACGCCGGTGGGCTGGCAGGATGGGGATATGAAAATAAGCATCCTGCAAGTCCAATGCTACCAATCAGTCTTGCAGGTCTAGGGCAGACAAGACCTGAGCAAGCGTGAGCATCTTGAACTTCTCCTTCCGGAGGAAGCTCCGGAGGTCTAAAATAGGGCACAGACCTTTGTCCTTCTTTGGAACCAAGTAGTAGTGTGAGTAACAACCACAACCTACTTTTGGCGTCGGAACGTGCTCAATGGACCCCTTGGCCAAGAGGGCCGCAACTTCCTGCTGGAGAAGTGCCAAGTGATCCCCCGACATGCAGTGGTACTGAGGTGGCATGGCTGGAGGGGTAGACTCGAAGGGGAGGGAGTAGCCCCTTCGGACTATTTGAAGAACCCACCTGTCCGAAGTAATGGCGCACCAGTGGGGGAGGTGATGGCGAATCCTGCCGCCCACTGGCGTCCGGTGGGTCTGAAACACTGTACTATGAAGGTTTTGAGGCAGCAGTGGTGGATTGACCTGCCAGCTGTCCTTGGGACCCACCACGTCGGTGTGCTGAGACTGCGGCTGCGCAGGCCTGCGGGTCTGAAAGGAACGCGATTGGGCGCCTCGACCCGGACCTCGAACGGAGCGAAAAGCGGACCCTGAGGGAGTGCACTTGGTGGTAAGACCCAAGGACTGAGCCGTAGCCAGAGAGTCCTTAAAGCGTTCCAGGGTGCTATCCGCCTGGTCACCAAAGAGGCGTGTGCCATCAAAGGGCATGTCCAACAAAGTGTTCTGAACATCCCCAGAGAAGCCAGTTGTAACGGCGGAGCGCCACCGTTGAGGTAAGTGCACTACCGAGTGAATCGGCCCTGTCAAGTCCACAACGGATAGTGAATTTAGCAGCATCTCTCCCCTCCGTAATGACCTGAGAGAGCACCGCCCGAGCTTCCACAGGGCACTGTGGCAGCACCTGTGCCACCATGTCCCACACAGAATGTGAATAGCGGCCCAACAGACACGCAGTATTCACCGCCTGCAACCCTGAACTGGCAGATGTGAAAATCTTTTTCACAAACTGCTCCAGTTTCTTAGATTCCTCGTCCGGAGGGGCAGAAGGGAATGCGCTCGGCGAGGCAGAGGCCTGGACAACCAGACTCTGAGGCGTCGGGTGTTGCGTGAGAAAGCTGGGGTCGCCTGGCGGCGCACCACACCCTTATCCACAGGTGCCCCTGTGTTGGGTTTGTTCCAGGTGCTCAACAGGACATCGGTAAGTGACTCGTTGAGGGGCAGTAGCGGCTCTGCTGAGGAGGACGCTGGTTGCAGTACCTCAGTGAGGAGATTAGTCTTGACGGCACGGGGGCAGGCCCACCCAAGGGGTCCGCGGGGCCCGAAGACGCTCTGGAGGGACCCGATGGGCCAAACACACGGCTCATGGCCGACAGGAAGGCCTGTCTGTACCTCGTCCGAAGTCGCGTGCGCGCCTGGAAAGGGCGGGTAGGCCGCAGGCAACAACGGAGGCTTCATCGGAGCCACATGGGGGGGGGGGTGATCCACCGCGTCCCACGAGCGGTAGACGAAGAGCGACGTCGCTTCTTCGACTTTTTATGGCGCCGTGACTTACCTGTCCCCGATTCAGACGAGCGATGGTGTCGGCTCTGCGACCAGTCCCTCGACTTCCCACGGGAGAGGGACCTCGATGGGCGTGGAACCGATTGCCGGACCTCCAACAACTTTCGGGAACGCTCCCGCAAAGCTTTCGGCGCCATGGCCCGACAATCGGGGCACGCCTCGAGGTCATGGGCGTGCCCCAAGCAGAAGACGCACACGTCATGCGGGTCCGGCCACTGACATGTTCCGACGGCAGGCCCTACAGGACTTAAACCCGGATAGATATATAGATATATATATATATATTCACTGAAAAAACCATAGGTTTCAGGGGTGTTATAGTTAGCTGGACTTTTCACTTGTACAAAACCATTGAAATTCCCCCGTTCTAGTTAGTTCAGCTAACTATAACTCGCGCGCCCGCAATACATTGCTGATGACGTCACATATTACATCACTCATGACAAGGTCAGTGACATCACTCATGACATCACTAATGACATCTCAAATGACATCACTGATGACATCACTGATGACATCACTGATGACATCACTGATGACATCACTGATGACATCACTGATGACATCATCCAGTGAATGTGTGTTTTTCTGAAAATTAAATATGTTTTATATATGTATATCTCAAGGTCGATGGAAGAATAAATGGGTATATAAGTGTCTAAATGGATGATTTGTTTTTGAAAAATTGATTGTGTAACTGACTGATTAAGTGTATCATAGTGAATACATGGCTTAGTGAGTAATGTTTAAATATGTAAATATCTGTATCAGTCCCTCACTTTGTGTATAAGTGGCTGCATGGGTTGGGGAGTAGCTACATGGGTGTCTATATAGGTTATTAGTTGTTTTTTTGAGTATCAGTCTGAGTGTCTGCATGGTTCGGTGGGGGGTATTACGTAGTGCATAGGTGCATGAATGAGTGACTCACTGTTTGTATGTGTTGAAGACAGCATGTGTGCAGGACTGTATGGGTGGATGAGTGTGTGTATGGGTGTGTTAGTGAGTGAATGACTGTCTCAATAGTGTCTTTATGAGTAACTACATATGTTTTAAACTAGTATATGTGACTATTGGTGTATATAAGTGAGTATATGTGAGAGTGAGAGATTGAAAGAGTTCCTGTATGAATACGTATGTGTTTCTATAAGTGATTGTTTAAAAGACTAAGTATGTGTAAGTTTCCGTAGAATTAAGTGTGGTGGTGTGTGTATAACTGTATATGCAAGTAAATGTATGTTTGATTCTTTATTAGCATGAGTGACTATGTGTGTGAGTAACTCTATGGATGAGTGGCATTGTGTAACAGAATGTATAGGTGTATGAGTACATATGATGAGTGAGTACATGTATGAGTGACTGTATAGGACTGTTGGTGAATGAGTGGATGTGTATGTGGATCTTAGAATTACTGAAGAGGTTGTTGTAACTGGTATTGGTATGTCCATTGTTTTGAAAATGTTAGTCTCTATTTTTGAATGTGTGTATCAAAGGTTATATTAGGGTGAGAGGAGGTCTGCCACTCTATCACAAGGATGATGTCATCAGTGATGTCATTTGAGATGTCATCAGTGATGTCATGAGTGATGTCACTGACCATGTCATGAGTGATGTAATATGTGACGTCATCAGCAGTGCATTGCGGGCGCGCGAGTTATAGTTAGCTGAACTAACTATAACGGGGGAATTTCAATGGTTTTGTACAAGTGAAAAGTCCAGCTAACTATAACACCCCTGAAACCTATGGTTTTTTCAGTGAATTTCTGAGGTTTTTTAAATGCTAATTCCTAACTATAACGTGCCTGAAACCTATGGTTTTTTCTGTGAATTTCAAAGGTTTTTTAAATGCTAATTTCTAACTATGCCTACAGAGATAGGACATGTGAAGAAAGAAGGACAAATGCACAGAAAGAAAAAAAAGAAGTGCAGAAAGAAGCAACAGAAGTCCTCAAAGATGAAGAAAAGTGCAGGAAGAAGGATAACGTGCAGAAAGAACAAAAAGAAGAGCAGAAAGAAGCCTTGTTGCAAAATCATCCTGTACCCTCAACTTTTTCAGACGGATACTGGTGGTAACTGAGTCTGACTAACCAGTCCTAGAGCCAGTGCTATGTTAAAAGACACTTAGAATACAGTGAAAACACCTACATACACTAGGGAACATTATGCGTTGGGGTCCCCCTGTGATTAGCATGACCTCCTCTGTAAGCCCCTAGTATATAATAGGGCAGGGGGATTAAAACTACCTCTTAAAACAGGCCACAGGG
The DNA here is from genome assembly GCF_964204655.1 of Triturus cristatus. Lineage (NCBI taxonomy): Eukaryota > Metazoa > Chordata > Amphibia > Caudata > Salamandridae > Triturus > Triturus cristatus. The sequence goes on from NC_140589.1 coordinate 397,109,231, forward strand.
CGTTTTTGCACACGTTAACTCAGACCCCGTCCCCTCCCTTCACCACTGTGTAAACACGCCCTGTGTCCGTTTTTAGTTGGGAGATTAAGTTCATTTGAATCCTGAGGGTCCCTAGGGCCCAACTAGATCACTAGGTACCTCCAGTAAGTGCCACAGAGATGCGTTGCAGAGAGGTGTAAAAAGTGGCACGACCTAGACCACCTCTCTGCAATGCAGCTCAGTGGCGCTTACTGGAAGCACTTGGTGGGCTAGTTAGCCCCCAGGGGCCCTCAGTATTGAAGGAAAATTATATCCCCAATTTAAAACGTGCCATAGTGCGTGTTTGCACACGTCACCTCAGGCCCCGTCCCCTCCCTTCACCACTGTGTAAACGCGCCCTGTGGCTGTTCTAAGTTGAGAGATTAAGTCCCCTTGATTCCTAAGGGTCCCTAGGGTCAAACTAGACCACTAGGTAACTCCAGTAAGCGCCACAGAGCTATGTTGCAGAGAGGTGTAAAAAGGGGCTTGGCCTCAGAACACCTGTCTGCAGCGCAGCTCCCTGGCGCATACTGGAGATGCCTGTTGGGCTAGTAGGCCCTCAGGGACCCTCAGTATTGAAGAGGAAATAATTCCCTAACTTACAACTCGCCAGGAGGCACGTTTGCAGAGTGCTGCAAGGAGGGGGCGTGGCCTCCGGCACGATGCCAGTCTTTTATTTATTTTAATTTTTTAAGAAGGGGGGCTGTGTGGTTCCACTTCTTATTCTAATTTATTGGCCCTGATGACCCCATCCCCCAGGGCCTGCCTCCTAATTATATTTTTTTGACCCCAAACCCCAGGGCCGGCCACTGTTTTTTATTATTTTTAAAAAAATATATATTTATAGACACACCTAGGACATGCTGGACAAACCGTACGTACCTATCACCATGACGATTTGCGTGATATTCATTAAAAGGCGACTATGCATACAATGAATCCACGTGGAATGTATTTACACCACAAGTGAAGCTCTGACATGTCTGATGCTCTACCGTGCCTAATCCCGGTAGACACCCTTGTCGTTTATTTATACAAACATGGGTAGCTATTGACGGGCACATTTAATACACATGCACACCAAGCCATTCAAAGGGGATTCGACAAAAATTCGACCAAAGCTATGCAAGAAAACCCCTCACGGTTAATAAAACACACATCCACTGCCGGATGTGTAATACTTTTTATTTTACTCTCTGGAAAGGGGACGAGCATCACTTGAGAGTCACAGCGCGCTCCTGGCAGAGCCCAATGCTGTGTTACACCCACCATTGCCTGCTGAGTGCCACACACCTCTGTGTTGTATTCCACTAGCTAGTGCATATGCTAAGACACTCTCTAGCCCATGTGCACTGTAACACCACCCCGTGAATATGTCATGCCACACTTGTCTTCGCACGGGTTATATTGCCCCATCTAACGTGCCTTCCTCGATGCCTATGTTATAACGCGCAGTGCTATGCCATACATATTACAATCTGGGATCCATATCTTTGTCACAGTGCATATGCAACGTTACACTCCCCAGCACATATTTTATATTACAGCTTTAGAGACTAGCTAGGTTACACAACACTGCCCTGTGCATATTACACTCCAAGGCGCATATCGCATAGCACGCGCTAGTGCCTGTGCTATCTCGCGCTCTCCAATGAATCTGTCATTGCGCACAATGTATTGCATATTATATTTCACGCCCGGTTCATCTTGTATCACACTTTTTAGTGCATAGTTTATACCATACACTATATCTAGTTTTCATTTTCAATCGTGCTCTCAGGACTATGTTCTATATAACACTGTGTTCACCTACCCTTTTCACAGGCATTACATTTTGCGATAGGGGGTGGAGGGTCAGGGGGTGTTTCTGCCAAGTGAGCCCGGAGTCACAGTCACAAACGTCCTCTTCTTCCTGAATAAAAGTGAGATTATGCTGCATACTTGTTTATATTTTAAGTAGTTCGCACAGACACACGTTTTAAAAACAATAAAGTTCCTAATACCCGCCTTCTCTGAACAGTTAGCTTGCTGCCCCATCCCCCTCCTCCCTATCCTCTGTTGTGTGAATCCCTGGACTAGCCTCCTCCCTCCTGCCATGCATGGTCTGATGTGCTGCCACTGCCCTCAATTTAGTATGATGTACCAGTCCACTCCTCCTGCCCTCCATTGCCCAATGCTATGCCCCATCATTGACCTCCTGCTTAAATTCGGTGCTTAGCTTGCTGCCCCTATTCTCCTTCCCCCTGCCCTCCAATGTCTTTGTGCATGCCCCTGCTCCATCCTTTTTGCCCACCATGTTCCATGGACCTGCCACTCCTATCTACTCTGAGTGTTCTGTTGAGCTGCCACTCCCCTCCCACCTGCCTAGCATTGTCAGATGACTGTAACCTGTCCCTGCCACCTCCACCCTGCCTGTCCACATGCCATGCCCCTATCCTCTTCCTCCTGTCCTACATGGTCCATTGTACTGCCATACCCTTCTGCCCTCCCTGGTCTGTTGTGCTGCAACTGCTCCTCCTGCCTGCCCCGTACGGTCTGTTGTGAGGCCCCTTCCCCTGAACTTTGTCTGTGCACAGGTCCTGACCCTCCCTTCTATCCTCCATCGTCCTTTGTGCATGCCCCTGCACCCTCCTTCTTGCCCATCATAGCCATTGTGCTGCCACTAACCCTCCCACTTGCCATGCATGGTCTTCTGTGCTGCCATGGCCCCTCCCACCTTCCCTCTGTGGTCAGTTAGCTGCCCCTGACCCCCTCCCACCTTCCCTCCATGGTCTGTGTGTATGCCATCACAGTCTCACTGTTGCTCTTCATGATGTGTCTTGCTTCTAGTGCCCATCCTGCCTGACCTCCATGGCTATCTTGCTGCTCCTGCCCTGCCCCCTTGCCCCCAGCCCTCTGTTTACATGTGCAGACCCCTACTCCCTCCCTCCTGGCTTGTCTGTTCCATTGTAATTCCCCTGATCCGTCCCTCCTGCCCTTTATGGTCTGTTATGCTGCAGCTTTCTCTCCTGTCCATGTGCATGGTCCTGTCCCCTCCCTCTTGCTTTCTATGGATCGTTGTGCTGCACTCCCGTCCCGCATGCCCTGTGTGGTGTATTGTGCTGCTGCAAACCCTGATGCCTGCCCTGCAGGGTCAGTTTGGTGCACCTCTCCATGTCCCTCCTGTCCTCTGTTATCCAAGTCCATGTCCCTACCCCATTTCCTTCCATGATCCAATGTACCATACTTGCGAACATTTTGAACTTGGTAAGAGGGAGATTTTGAAAAACAACTGGGGTATTGATTTTCCCCTTTGAGTTACATTGAAAAAGAGGAGATTGTAGACAGGAGACAGATCAAATAAAGCCCATTTGAGCTTAAAAACATTGGACGTTTCCTGGCTGAATCGGGTCTGTTGGCATGTATGGTTGTACTACCATTGCCTCTTCCTTCTGCCCACAATGGTCGATTACATTGCCACAGCCTCTCTCGCAAGTCCTGTATTGTTGGTTTGTTGCCCCTGCCCCCCTTTCCACTGCCCTCCATAGTCTGTTGTGCTGCCACGGCCCTTCCTGCCTGCTCAGTGTGGTTAAATTGTTGCCTTTGCACCCTCCTACCTGCCTTCAATTTTCAGAGTCCGTGCCCCTGGCCTCTGCCTCTCAACAGTATCCTAATGAACAACTAGATTGCTAACATTCTATATTTATTACAAAAGTGTGGAACGCCGGACGTCATCTTGATGTAATCAAAACTGTAATACCTAGAGCATTTCCTTTAGAAATTACATATATGAGAGGGTCTTATTGGCATCAAAATTATGGTTAGTGTTCTAAAAGACTAAAATATTTTCTGAGTTTTCAAATAGCGACAAAGCACTTTTAAATTATTTGTTATCTTTATGTTTTTTTATCCAGTTGACCACTTGATTAAATGTTGCACTTAGGGGAGAGGATGTGGTGTTACTTCCAGAACTGCAGACTTTGCAACTGGGGAACCAGGTTGGAGTTTCTGCTTCAGCTCGACATTCTGTGTATTCTGGTCAAATCACTTAGTCTCCCCATGTCTACAACCAAAATGAATTTGTTGTTGTGTGATGTAACCAATGCTCATGTAAAGCACTCCAATACCTGACAAGTCTGCACTATATAACACTGCAAAAACACAAAATAATAAGTGTTTTGCACACTTCTGTCATTGGGCTATATTTGGGCTACATCTGGGTGATTTTGGGCTACATTTGGGCTCTTTTGTCTCCGGAGGCCATCTTGGGAGATTTATTTGTTATGAAGTTTCCTAATTTCCTCATGTACTGCAGTCTCCACAGTAGGAAATGCTTTCAGTTTTTTACTCTGATTCCATCATGAAGGTATTCAGATATGTCACACATTTGCCATAAATTCTGAATGTTAGCACTCTAGTTGCTCATTAGATCACTGTAGTAAAACTACTGTTCACCATGGAAGTCTGCTCCTGGTATTAAAAGTGCATGTTTCAGTCTGCATGTCAGAATTTGTTAATGAAATAGAAGAGGATTTGAGAAGTCACTCAAAATGTGCCCTCATTTTCTTTCTTCAGCATTAATCATAATTTCTGTGGCAAAATGAACCCCCTCAGTGTGTTCCTTTTTAAATTAAATGTTTTAAGTGTTACCAGTTTATTCCAATCAAGATGGCTTCAGGTGTGCCATACTTTTGTCATAATGAAGACAGTAAGCGCTCTAGTTGTTTTTAAGAACACTCTGGGACATTCTGTCATTGGGCTATACTTGGGCTACATCTGGGTGATATTTGGGCTACATTTGGGCTCTTTTGTCTCTGGTGGCCATCTTGAGAGACTTATTTGGTATGAAGTTTCCTAATTTCCTTATTTACTGCAGTCTCCTCAGTAGGAAATACTTTCAGTTTTTTACTTTGATTCCATCAAGAAGGCATTCAGATGTGTCACACATTTGCCATAAATTCAGAATGTTAGCACTCTTTTTGCTCATTAGATCACTGTAGTAAAGCTACTGCTCACCAGGGAAAACTGCTGCTGGTATTGAAAGTGCATGTTTCAGTCTGCATGTCAGAATTTTTTAATGAAATAGAAGAGGATTTGAGAAGTCACTCAAAATGTGCCCTAATTTTTCTTTCTGCAGCACTAATCATACTTTTTATGGAAAAATGAACCCCCTCATTTTGTTCCTTTTTAAATTAAATGTTTTAAGAGTTACCACTTTAATCCAAGCAAGATGGCTTCATGTGTGCCATACGTTTATCATAAGTAGGACTGTTAGCGCTCTAGTTGTTCTTTGGAACACTCTGGGAAGCTGCAGTAGAACACAAAGGAATCAACTGACAGTCTCTGCCCTTGTTGGATGTACATGTTTTACTGAGAATGTCAGACTTCATTCTCACATGACTGAGAAAGATAATGTGAATTTACAGAAAATAAGCTCTCAGTTTAGCTTATAGATCACCTTCCAAACCTCTGTGGGAAAAGCATGAGAACATATTTTTCTCTCAATCATGATATCCCAGCAGAAGGCTTTTTCACATGGTGAAATCACCTTAGAACATACCACAATTCCTAAAAGGATATGGTACCATCAACAAATGATTTATAATGTAACTAAAGTCAAAAAACCTTCTATTAACTGCAATGCTTTTTAATGAGGTGCTATCATGTATATTGGTCCCAAGATGGCTGCCAACACTTCTTGGATGAAGTGCTAACAGCCAATCAGATCTCAGGATGATATGTGTGGTTAGGCTCCGCCCACATATATATATGATTTTACTTTTGATTTTCTCAGGAACTACTGAACAGATTGACACCAGACCTGCAAAAGGCACTTCCCTGAGCTGAGGCCTACCTCTCTGCCAAATTTCAAGTAATTCTGTTCAGCCGTTCGGGCTGTACCTTGGACTAAAGGTCCCTATGGAAAATTGCATGGGGAAAACGCGTTTTGGGACCCCCCTTTTTTCTCGGCCCCCGCTTGACGAATCCCCCCGAGACTTTCAGGGTAGGAGCGGAGCGCCCCACCTATTTTGAAAATTTCGCGAGGATTCGTCAACCGACGCCAAAGTTATTCCAAATAGAATGTTGCGGATTTCCTATGGAAACACGGTCCTAACTATAACTATCTACTGGCGACCGCCAGTAGATTATATATATATATATATATATTTTCGCCATTACTTTAAATTCATTGTCAGCGCTAGTAAAATGCAACTGACACAGTGAAAGGACTAATCCAGCAAATCCCCACAATCTGAGTGCCAGAATTCCGCCATCTTTGAATGTCAAAAGAACATCAAATCACCGTGAAAATACATATGTCATATGTACTAGCGCTGAGAATGAATTTAAAGTAATGGCGATACCGGCGTTTCGTGCTAAAGTAATGGCGATACCGGCGTTTCGTGCTAAAAACCATTGAGAAAGGCGACCTGCCGAAACGCGTCTGTTGTGCGCCCAGAGTTCCTGAAATAAATATACTATTGGCACTCTCCTCCGTGAGTGCAGTCTTCTGTGATAACAGGGTACGATTACCTATTGACAGTTTGGAGCTGATATATATATATATATATATATATATATATATATATATATATATTACCTACTGGCGGTCGCCAGTAGGTAGTTATAGTTAGGACCACGTTTCCATAGGAAATCCGCAACATTCTATTTTGAATAACTTTGGCGCCGGTCGACGAATCCTCGCGAATTTTTCAAAATAGGTGGGGCGCTACGCTCCGCTCCTTCCCTGAAAGTCTCGGGGGGATTCGTCAAGCGGGGGCTGAGATAAAAGGGGGGTCCCAAAACGCGTTTTTCCCATTCATTTTTCCATAGGACCTTTAGACAGGGCTACAGCCCGAACGGCTGAACAGAATTACTAGAAATTTGGCAGAGAGGTAGTCCTCAGGTCAAGGAAGTGCCTTTTGTAGGTTTGGTGTAAATCTGTTCAGTAGATTCTGAGAAAATAGCCTTTAAATCAATATATATATCTGAGCCAGCTTACGGTGCGCTTACGGTACGCTTACCGTACGCGTACGGTGGCGTGCGCGAGCGCGATTCTGATTGGCTCTTAGATCTTAGTAAACATTCGAATCGGTCGAAACCAGGAAGCGGCGGCCGCCATTTCGTGTGTTTCACTCAGAAAAAAAAGAGTGATAACAAGAAAAGGGGGCAAGGAGGAGAGTTACAGACCCCCTAACATTTGTAAGGGGGTCAAAGAAGGACAGAAAAGTACAAAGAAAACATTTATTGATTTTAAAAAAAATCGCGGGGTACGCGTACGGTAAAAAAAAAAAAAAAAAAGAAATGAAAATCAGATTTAAGTGTTTAGATATTAGGGGGCTCTAAAAAGAGCCGTTGTGTTTATTAAGTGTTTTTTTAGTGGTACCTACAAGTAAGTACCGATGCAGAGTCTAAGGTTCAAGAGGAAGACTCTGTTCCCTTCATCATTGAAGTGTACACCATCTCCTCTATAAATGTCTTGCATGTCATAACGCAAGTTGTTGTGGTAAATGGAACCCATACCATAGTCACGGAGGAAAGCAGAAACAGATTTGTTGACGTGCTTTCTTGCTTTGTCAATCTGCGGACAGAAATGATTGGACCAGTTCCATTTTTGCCTTTGGCATATGTTAGAAAACACAAAGGCAGTTTTAGGGAAAAGTGAAAACAGTTGTGCAAAGGTCTCCTTCATAAGCATTTCCAGACCTACCCCAGTCAAAGTGCCTAGGTCATTGCCACCACAGTGCACTATTATGAGGTCAGGGTGTTGGATGTGCATGAAGGATTTCACCAATGGCATCAATTGGTGCCACTTTAACCCTCTCTGACCAATCCATTTAATGTCTACATTTGGCAAAGCAAGGTCTCTCACCATATCTGTTTTCTCTGCATACTTTTCACTCCAGAAGACATAGCTGTGCCCTACAATCCACACTGTGAACATCTTCAAAGGAGAACTGGATGCACTCAGGTGTCTTTCAGTAGAATGGCAATATGAAAAGAAAGACAGTTTGGAAATGGAGGCATACATATTTTTTTCAAAAAAAAAAGAACTGATTGGCTGTTTCATACCATTCTAGAATAAAAACTAGGCTGTATGTGTAAATTAATAGAAGCATGTTTTGTATTGGTACAGAAAAATGTGTTACCAAAGAACAGTACTATGGATTTGCTGTTAGGTTTGAAAAGTCAAGCACTCTTGCTCTGTGGAATTGAAACATTGTTTGGCGAACTTCTGACCTGACTCCACACAGCAGTGTTCCATGAGCTGTTGCTATGGTAGCAGGCAGAAGTCAAGTTGGGGGAAGGGTACTAGGCAGAAGTCAAGTTGGGGGAAGGGTACTTTTGGAAAAGGGTTGGTTTTCAACCAATAGAAATGTGTGATTACATTTGAAAAAAAGGGGCAAGCACTGAGATTTGAAACTAACATGTATATGTGTGGAAAAAGAGAGGGAAAGTTTGCCATTATCTGGTTCTGCTGACAGGAGAGAGGTGTAGAGAACAGAGATCCTGGCTCTGATAATCTGCTGTTTGAGTGCCACATTTCTTTCACAACTAACTAATTTTAAAGGTGAGTTTAGAGTCTGAGAGGGGATGTATATGGTAAATTAAGAAATGAATAATAGAAATGCAATTCTTTTTGTTGAAGTTGTGTTTATTATTTTCTGTTTTGGGAGAAATTTAAATGTGAGGAACATGTAAAATAATATGGACTATGTTTTCACAATAAATTAAGGTGTACTGGTATAATAAAAGAATAGTTTAAGGGTTTGAGGTTGGACTCAGTAATGCAAATACATTCAGCATCACTAAGGCTGGTTGCCCTTGCTGGAGTGTAGGCAGACACCCAGGTTACAAATGATGCTGGTCTGAAAAAGCAGTTTGGACATGTGCTTTTTAAAAAATCTGAAAAGTGGATTCATAATGTGTCAGTCTGTAAAAGTGTTTATCACTTGCCAAAAAAAAGAGCAGTAAGTGTGCTTTCAAATTGGCAAAGAAATTTCGTTTTGTGACTAATGTGAAAACATGACTCTGTGTGCAAATAGGAATTACAGGCAGAGATTTATTGCGTATTGCTCTGGTGATTTCACAGTTGCATTAGATGGAAAGGGGGAGAAATTTTTTGGTGCAGAAGCAGACTCTTAGCACACAGGTAGCTGCTTACCATGTGGAATCATGCACAGTATTCACAAGCGAGTGGGGTTTGAGGTTTCAGTCAGTAATGCAAATACATTCAGCATCACTAAGGCTGGTTGCCCTTGCTGGAGTGTAGGCAGACACCCAGGTTACAAATGATGCTGGTCTGAAAAAGCAGTTTGGACATGTGCTGTTTTCAGAATCTGAAAAGTGGATTCATAATGTGTCAGTCTGTAAAAGTGTTTATCACTTGCCAAAAAAAAAGAGCAGTAAGTGTGCTTTCAAATTGGCAAAGAAATTTCGTTTTGTGACTAATGTGAAAACATGACTCTGTGTGCAAATAGGAATTACAGGCAGAGATTTATTGCGTATTGCTCTGGTGATTTCACAGTTGCATTAGATGGAAAGGGGGAGACATTTTTTGGTGCAGAAGCAGACTCTTAGCACACAGGTAGCTGCTTACCATGTGGAATCATGCACAGTATTCACAAGCGAGTGGGGTTTGAGGTTTCAGTCAGTAATGCAAATACATTCAGCATCACTAAGGCTGGTTGCCCTTGCTGGAGTGTAGGCAGACACCCAGGTTACAAATGATGCTGGTCTGAAAAAGCAGTTTGGACATGTGCTGTTTTCAGAATCTGAAAAGTGGATTCATAATGTGTCAGTCTGTAAAAGTGTTTATCACTTGCCAAAAAAAAAGAGCAGTAAGTGTGCTTTCAAATTGGCAAAGAAATTTCGTTTTGTGACTAATGTGAAAACATGACTCTGTGTGCAAATAGGAATTACAGGCAGAGATTTATTGCGTATTGCTCTGGTGATTTCACAGTTGCATTAGATGGAAAGGGGGAGCCATTTTTTGGTGCAGAAGCAGACTCTTAGCACACAGCCAGCTACTTACCATGTGGAATCATGCACAGTATTCACAAGCGAGTGGGGTTTGAGGTTTCAGTCAGTAATGCAAATACATTCAGCATCACTAAGGCTGGTTGCCCTTGCTGGAATGTAGGCAGACACCCAGGTTACAAATGGTGCTGGTCTGAAAAAGCAGTTTGGACATGTGCTGTTTTCAGAATCTGAAAAGTGGATTCATAATGTGTCAGTCTGTAAAAGTGTTTATCACTTGCCAAAAAAAAGAGCAGTAAGTGTGCTTTCAAATTGGCAAAGAAATTTCGTTTTGTGACTAATGTGAAAACATGACTCTGTGTGCAAATAGGAATTACAGGCAGAGATTTATTGCGTATTGCTCTGGTGATTTCACAGTTGGATTAGAAGGAAAGGGGGAGCCTTTTTTTGGTGCAGAAGCAGACTCTTAGCACACAGCCAGCTACTTACCATGTGGAATCATGCACAGTATTCACAAGCGAGTGGGGTTTGAGGTTTCAGTCAGTAATGCAAATACATTCAGCATCACTAAGGCTGGTTGCCCTTGCTGGAGTGTAGTCAGTCACCCAGGTTAAACATGTTGCTGGTCTCAAAAAGCTGTTTGGACATGTGCTGTTTTCAGAATCTGAAAAGTGGATTCATAATGTGTCAGTCTGTAAAAGTATTTATCACTTGCCAAAAAAAAGAGTAGTAAGTGTGCTTTCAAATTGGCAAAGAAATTTCGTTTTGTGACTAATGTGAAAACATGACTGTGTGTAAATAGGAATTACAGGCATAGATTTATTGCGTATTGCTCTGGTGATTTCACAGTTGGATTAGAAGGAAAGGGGGAGCCTTTTTTTGGTGCAGAAGCAGACTCTTAGCACACAGCCAGCTACTTACCATGTGGAATCATGCACAGTATTCACAAGCGAGTGGGGTTTGAGGTTTCAGTCAGTAATGCAAATACATTCAGCATCACTAAGGCTGGTTGCCCTTGCTGGAGTGTAGTCAGTCACCCAGGTTACACATGTTGCTGGTCTCAAAAAGCAGTTTGGACATGTGCTGTTGTCAGAATCTGAAAAGTGCATTCCAAATGTGTCAGACTGTAAAAGTACTTATCACTTGCCAAAAAAAAGAGTAGTAAGTGTGCTTTCAAATAGGCAAAGAAATTTCGTTTTCTGCCTAATATCAAACCATGACTCTGTGTGCACAGAGGAATTATAGGCAGAGATTTGTTGCGTATAACTCTGGTAATTTTACATTTGCATTAGTTGGAAAGGGGGAGCTATTTTTTCTGCAGAAGCAGACTCTTAGCACACACCCAGCTGCTTATCCTGTAGAATCATGCATAGTATTCACAACCGAGTGGGGTTTGAGGTTGCAGTCAGTAATGCAAATACATTCAGCATCACTAAGGCTGGTTGCCCTTGCTGGAGTGTAGTCAGTCACCCAGGTTACACATGTTGCTGGTCTCAAAAAGCAGTCTGGACATGTGCTGTTGTCAGAATCTGAAAAGTGCATTCAAAATGTGTCAGACTGTAAAAGTACTTATCACTTGCCAAAAAAAAGAGTAGTAAGTGTGCTTTCAAATTGGCAAAGAAATTTCGTTTTCTGCCTAATTTCAAACCATGACTCTGTGTGCACACAGGAATTGTTTTTAGATATTTAATTTGTGATGGTGTTATTGTGATTTTCACTTGTAGGAAAAGGGGTACATTGTATTTTAAGATTTGAAAAGATCATAAAAAATGTAGTAATATATTTAAATAAAATAAAGGAATTTTTTTTTAGTTTTTTTCAGGTATTGCTGAAGAGCAGTGAACAAAATTTAAGATGCCTACAAAATCCAGACTAAGGAAAAACCACAAAAAAAAAATATATTTGAAGACAACTGGAGGACCTAAGTTAGTTGGAGATGCTCATGTTGGGAAAAAGAGAAAGTCTTCTCGTAAGCAGACAAAAGATTTTTTAAGCAATATCTTCAAAAAAAGGAAAAATGTACAAAATGTCTGTACTGGAAAGAATGTTTTAAATAGAAAACAACAGGAAAAAATTGAGCATTTAGTTAATGCAAATGTACCTTCAGAAACAATAAAGATTAACTTAAAAAGAAAAACAGCGTTTAAAGAGATTCGTAGAAAAATGTTTCAGAGAAGAGTTATGTCCAATTTGATAAAGGATGTGAAGAAATATAAGAAAAAAGCTAAATTTTATAAGAGAAAAAAAGAAATTGAAGCCATTGCAGCAAAGGCTTTAACATTAAAAAGGAAACTATTCATTTTAATTTTGAATAGGATGCATACATTAGATAAAATGGTCAATGTACTGAAATTGCAAAGCAAAAGGAAAAGACTAGTGAAAAGAACAAACTTTTGTAAAGTGTTTTTAGGAGAATGGATGCATAGGTCAAGGAGAGATCCTTTTTTTAATGAAGAGAGTTATTTTCAAAGTAATAGTTTGCTGCATGCAGTTGACACCAGAGGTCGTGCTTATGAAGTGAAAAATGGTTGTATAATGGAGAAGGAGAAAATGGTTCCAAGAGATGAGGTACAAGTGATGGCGGATGAGGCTATGGGGAGACGTCCTAAAGCCCCAGTGTACACTTGGAATTGTAGTAGTATTTGCACTGTGCGTCAGGAATCTATTGATACATTTCGTGAGTTTCTTAGAGAATATAGTAAAAAAAAGTGTTAAACAGAAGATTAAGGTGCTTCAAAGTCTAGATCCATGTAGAGTGAGAGAGAATACTGGTTTGCAGGGACATTCTCTGGCTTGTCTATCTAGAAAAGTGTGTAAAAGTGTTTTTCATCATTTTAGGATGCTGGCTGTTCATCATACTGAAATGAGAACGTTTGTGAGACGGTTGTATTTTGCAAAAAGTCCAGCAATAAAGTTAGATGAATTAAATAGGGCTCCGTTCCGTGGATCGGTATCAGATGTAGAGAAGGTTACTGATGAAATTCAGTTTTGTTACTTTGGTCCAGAACAAGAAAGTGCAGAAAAGGACACAGTAAATGAGGAAGAAGTGGAAGAGAATGTAGAACCCTCTGTAAGTAAGGCATTTAATGATCACATAACAAAATTTGCAATAATCTCTAATTTAAAACACATATTACTTGTATTTGTTGCCGCAGAACTCATTATAGAAAACAAACCAGGAATGTTGATCTCTACAGAAAAAGTGAAAATGAAGATAATTATAAGTGGAAGGATTTTGCCACTTATATATTTCTTGAAAATTGTTTTGAATTGGGTGAAGATCAGCGTATTTGTAAATACTGTTACAACAAGTTAGAGGAAAATAGAATGCCGACCAGAGCTGTACATAATAATTTAGAATTGGATGCTATTCCTGCCGAACTTTCTGAATTAAATACATATGAGTCTATACTTATTCAATGTGTTCATCCGTTCCAGACCATAGTACGTATGGAGCCAAAAACTGGTAAATTACCTCCTTCAGATTTACTGAGAGGTTTAAAAGGTAGAGTGGTGTATTTGCCCTTGGATTTGAAAAAAAATATGGAAACTATTGATGCAGATACTTTGGAAACTGAACCATTAGTTATTCTGGTTAATGGTGTACCTACAAAGAATAAGAAGATTTGGCAGGAGCTGGTAGATGTACGGAAAGTACAAAGAGCAAATTTGTATTTGAAAAGGAATAACAAATGGTATGAATCAATTTATATAGAAGAAGAAGAAGAAGATTTACAAGAAGACACTGAAACACCAACTGGACAAATTGAAAAAGTGGACAAGTCAAAGGAAGAAGAAATTTATGAACATTTTAGCATACATCCTCTTCATTCAAAAGAAGTTATGGGAGACAATATTGATCTGTTTCAGATGAAGAAAGCAAAAGGAACTCCTGTGAGTGTATGGGAGGAGAGCTTGGAAGCTCGATGTTTTCCCCAGCTGTTTCCTACAGGAAAAGGTGGACGATACGATGAACGCCCAGAACAGATTCCAGCTTCTGAGTATCGAACTACAAGACTATATGCAGAAGATCCCAGATTTCGACAAAGTATTCCTTATTTGTTCCATCTTTTATTTGAAAGCGACTTGTCTGCATTATCATATGCAGTAAATCACATTTTAAAAAGTGGAGTACATTTACAAAATGTGTCTGCTAAGGATTTTATGGAGAAAGTGCAGCAACAAGATGATCATTTGGAAACAACTGATCAATCTGATGGCTTGTCAGCGTGGGACAAATGAATATTGGTACCGACGCCATGGTGAATTAAAATGCATGTTACGGAATTTAGGAACACCAACATGGTTCCTTACCCTAAGCTGTGCTGAGTACGCTTGGGATGATTTACTGGATTTTCTACGAGAGGCAAATTCAAACATTAAAAACATCGAATACAAGACAGCAGGAGAACTGTGCTCATTGGATCCGGTTAATGTTTGCAGATATTTCAATCATAGATTTGAGGCTATGATGTCCTTTATCTGCAATAAAAAAAATCCACCTCTTGGAGAAGTAGTGGATTTCTTTTGGAGAAAAGAGTACCAGGCAAGAGGTGCTCCTCATATTCATATGCTGTTGTGGATCAAGGATGCCCCAAAGTTTGGAACAGATACTGATGAAGCAGTGTTATCTTTCATTGAAGAATATGCAACATGTGCTATACCAAAAAGCACAGAAGAGAAAAAGTTAAAAGAGCAAGTTTTACGTTTCCAAAGTCATCGGTGTGGAAAATACTGTCGACGGAAGTACAAGACCAAAGATAAATACTACACTAAATGTCGATTTGGATTTCCTAGACCTGTTCTTTCAAATGGAAGAGTAAACAGTTTTAGGTCATCTGTGAGACATACTATTACAAGAAAATCACCTAAGAATACCTACAACCTTAAAAGAAAAGAAGAATCAAAAAATATAAATGACTACAACCCAGTCATTTTATCCATGTGGAATGCTATCATGGATATACAGTATGTAGCTGACAATTCCATTGCTGTTGCACGATATGTAACGTCTTACATTACTAAATCAGAAAAAATTGAATTGAAAGAAATGTGGGAAGAGATTTCTCACGAGAAGACTGTCAGTAAGAAGCTGTTCAGTTTAAAGATGTTATCGCATCGAGAAATTGGATCCTACGAATGTTCAGATAGGTTATCTTCTGCAAGTCTCTACTCGAAATCAAGAAGAATAATTTGGGCAAGTTTAGGCCTTGCAGCAATGAGAAATCGGGTACTGAAATCTGTTGGAGAAATTGAATATTTGGCCGAGAATGACCCAGAAAGTACAGATATTTTGAAATCAAACATGTTGGACACATATTACCCCAAGAGAAGTCTTCATCTAGAGAACACATGTCTCTATGAAGTGCTACAGAACTACATTTATTCACGGAAAGCCACAGAAGACATCAACAATGGAAAATATAAAGTCATTGGTGAGGAAGGATGTTTGGTGAAGCAAACAAAAGGAAGTTTGATAAATCACCGGAAGCTGAGTTGCGACACTACTGACAAAAAGGAATTTTACTACTTGGCTCTTTTACAGCTGTTTAAACCATGGCGTTCAGAGGATGAACTACTGGGAGAATTTCAAAGCTATGAAGATTCCTTTAATGCTTGCAAAGACAGCATAGAATGCAGTACTTTCACAAATCATGTGCAAATGTTAAATGAAGAAATTGAACAGGAAACTACAATTGCAGCTGAAATAGCTAGAGACAGTTCTCAAGACAGCCAAAGTTCAGGAACACTCAGTCAAGATCCCCTAGGACAACCAATTGTTGAAAATGAAGCTGCAATAGCCATGAATGAAGTGGAAACGGCTATGAATCAAGCTCAAGAAGAATTTATAGACTTACCAAATTTGGAAAGACAACTGAATGAAGAGCAGCAACAAATTTATGAAGAGATCAGAAACAAAATAGATCACGGATTACTACATAAAAAAAAAAAGAGTGCTCATGCACATCATTTCATCCAATCAGGATGTATGTAAGCGGACAAGCTGGAACTGGAAAAAGTTTCTTAATAAAAGTCATCAGAAGCTACCTACAGCAAAAAACGGATTCAACTTTGTCTTGTGTGGTTACTGCTCCAACTGGGTTAGCAGCATATAACATAAAAGGAATCACCTTACATCGTTTGCTAATGTAACCAGTGGAGCATGAGAACAAAATACAATACCACAAGCTAACTGGAGAAGCATGCTTGGAAGTTTCAAGAGTATTGAAGAAGATGCAAGTTCTCATTATTGATGAGGTGAGCATGGTATCAAACTTAATGCTTGCCTTTGTGCATTTAAGAATGCAGCAAATTCTAAGGACAGACTATGACATGTTATTTGGTGGAAAACATGTCATAGTTTTTGGGGATCTTCTACGACTTACTCCAGTTAAAGGACAACCAGTGTTTAATACTGTGACACATGAAGACACAAAGAAGTCATTGGGAAGCATTGGTAATGCAAATATTTGGTCCTTCTTTGAGTACAAGGAACTTACTACTAATATGAGGCAAGCAAACGATGAAGAATATGGAAGTATTCTGAAAGATATCAGAATTGGACTACTCACTGAAGCTGGCACGAAAGCATTACAGAGTCGGTTGCTACATAATTTATTTCCAAAGGAAGAAATATTTGCTGAGAAGATATACAAGAACATTGCAGAAAAGAAAAGTGTCATCTGCTTAATGCCAACTCTACGTGAATGCGCAATATTCAATGAGGAGCTTTTGAAATTGGAAAAGGAAGAGATTAGGAAATTGGAAGCAGTGGACAAAATTCAGGATGGAAGAATTACTATCACATTAACAGGCAAACTGAAAAATAAATTGGATTCACTAGAGAAGAACATTTCAAAAACTGCTGGATTAGAAAAAAATCTATATGTTTGCATGAACTGTAGAGTATTTTTAAGGAGAAATTTGGATGTTGAAAAAGGCTTAGTAAATGGAGCTATGGGTAAAGTTGTGGGTTTTATTAATTATCAGAAAAAAGATGGAATTGAAGGTTTAAAAATAAAATTTGATCAGATAGAAGAAGTTAAAGATATTTGTCGTTGTACAGTTCGTTTCATGCTTGTGAAAGACTTATATGTACGTAGGAAGCAGTTTCCGTTTTCTCTAGCATATGCTGTAACTATTCACAAGTCTCAAGGATTGACTGTAGATTGTGCATTTGTGAACATTGGTTCAACTGTGTTCAAAGAAGGTATGGCATATGTTGCTTTGTCACGAGTGAAAACATTATCAGGTTTATTCATGATAGACTTTGATGATTCAAAAGTTAGTGCTGATACAAATTGTGTAAAGGAGTATAATAGATTAAGAAGAAGCTATGCTCCTCATTTAGGTCAGTATCCTGTGTTGGAGAAACGTGTAGTTTCTCGTAAAAGGAGAAATGAGAATATCTGTAATGAAGATGTAGAGAGGAGGAAAAAAAAGAGGAGTGATGTAATTGCAAGCAAAAAGAATAAGGAAAATGAAGAACAGGTTGTAGGATGTTATTTTGAAAATAGCTCTGGTGTCAACTGCTACGCTAATGTAGTGCTGAATGTTGCATTTTATCTGGAAAGTTTGCAAGAGCAGATAATAGTAAATCAGGGAAAAAGATTCTGTACTGTGCTGAGTCTCCTTTTTGAAAAGCTGAGTAATGATAAAACTCAAATAGAAAGTGCTACTGAAATTAGAAAAGTTTTAGATGTATGTTCAGGACGAACACAGTTTTCTCAAAATGTACAGCAAGACGCACAGGAATTCTTGATTTATTTTCTTCAGGTACTGGAAGAAGAAGGGGTTAACATTGAAAATTTATTTGGTCTCTCTTATAAATGGGAACATAGTTGTGAAAACTGTTATAATATATGTGGCTCTAATGTTGATTCTGAAAGGTTTATTTATTTAACATTGCCAGAGAGTAAAACAGTCACTTTTGCTAAATTAGTTAAAGATGCTAATCATAGCATGCAATGCAGTGAGTGTAAATCTGACATGTTTTCAACATTAATTTTAAAGGAATACAGACAGTATGTAATTTTAATGATGCAACGATGTAGAGCTGATGGTTCAAAATTGGATACTTTAATAAAGAAGTTTACAGGACAGCAATTATCAATTTCAGGAAAAACTTTTGTAACAGTTGCAATAATTTTCCATGATGGACCTACTGTAACTTCTGGTCATTACACAGTTTATCTTAAATGTGAAAAAGGCTGGACACTGTGTAATGATTCCCAATTGATTTTTAAGCAACGTTTGCCTTTTGATTTAGCAAATTCCCATCTAATCTTCCTGAAACCTAAATTTTAGAGAGATTTGACAACATCTGGAGAAAACAATTTTACCATTTTATTGGATTACCATTTGGAATTTACAAATAAAAAGATTTAACAAATTATCATTTGGCCTAATGGAAAGGTAACCAATTGTAATGTGGAATTTTTCCATTTTTTAAGGAAACTTTGGAAAACCAAAAATTTAGAAAAAATCGGTAACATCTGCACAATTTAAATTTTGGAATGTTATTGGATTGCCATTGGAAATTTTTTCAAAAAAGATTTTTAAAATTACTATTTGGCCATGCGGAAAAGTAAACAATTCTATTGTGGACTTATTTAATTATTAATTAATCTTTCGGAAACCAAAATGTTACAGAGAATCGGTGACATCTGTACAATTTAAACTTTTGTTTTTTATTGGATTACCATTGGAAATTAAACAAAAAAAGAATTTTAAAATTACTATTTGGCCTAAAGGAAATGGAACCAGATGTATTGTGGAGTTATTTGACATATATTATTGTGATTATACTTCTGAAACAAAAATATCAGACGGTATTTTAAAGAAATAAGTATTGATATTAGATGATATTTTTTTAGAATATTATGCATTTCTTTAAAGTTATGTTTATGGAAAAAGAGATTGTGGGCTTTTTTAAAAACAATCTTTGAGATTGTTAATTTTTTTTTGCCTGCTGTTAAATGATGAATGCAATTGCTTTCACAATTTATAGTGAAATGCAATATTTTCTGAAAACAGCAAAAAAAAGGCAAAAATATTTTTTGAAAAATATGTAAATATGTGTACTGTATTATTAAATGTTTTATTAAATATTAATACTTTTTTCTTTTTTTTCAGATTGAGATAGAAAATTTTCGAAAACTAGAACCATTTTAAAAGCAATTAAAAATAAATTAAATGAATAAATCTTTTTTTGAGTGGGTATGGTAAGTCAATAATGTCATGGTCCCTTTTTTCCACTTCTCTACAATCACATTTGCAGTTTTTAATTGTAGTCTCTCAAGGACCTTGTAATGTGATAATTGATTTTTAGTGTTTTTTAAATAAAAAAAAAAAAATTACGCGTACCGTACGCGTACGGTAAAAAAAAAAAAAAAAGTTTTTAAAAAAATATATAAAAAATAGATGAAAGGTAAGGTTGGCTCTTAAAAGAGCCGTTGTGTTCATGCAGGGACAGAGGAAAGAAAGAGTGGGAATATTAGTCGGTACGACAAGTGTGCTGATCTATTTTATTGTTCACTAGGGAAATACTGGTCTCCCTATGACAAATTAGATCATGACAAGTGGCGCACCGTATATCAACCCTCAGAAACCGAGGGTTAATTTCCAGAGGACCAGAAAAAGGAGATGCTCCCCCCACAGATGAAGGGCTCACCTGACCTGCAGAAGAAGGACTCGGCTCTGCAGATGATGGTCCAGGCTGAGCTGCTGTGGATGTGCTTGGTTGATTTACTGAAGGGTTACCTTCAGTAAGTCGAGCATGTGTCCTTCTGTGTACATCCTTAAGGTGTCTCATCATGGTGTGATTCCCAAAGGAATACTTCCTGTCAGGATTACCTCTTGAAAGTACACGCTTACACAGCTTGCAAGTCACTAAGGGTGCATTTACCTTTTGCTGGCCTTCTGGAAAAGTAAAATACTCCCATACGTAAGAGGTCTTTTGTTTCCTCGCTCTCTGCCTCAAGGTAGTGCTGCTAGCCTCACTCTCAGAAGAGCTCTGCTGTTCTGCCATCGTATCACAAAGACAACCCAGCTCCTTCTCCTAAGGGATCACAAGCAGAAATGAGGGGAATGGGTGTGGTGTAGGAGAGTTCTAGAACTGAAAGTAGTTTCAACCAATCAAAAGTTGTGTTTCATGATCACATGACCTACCGTACGCTTACGGTACGCTTACGGCAAAAGTACGCATGCGCGTAAAAAAGACACGCGCTCGCGCGCATGCGCATAACAGTCACTCCCCGACACTTCCGCGTAACGTGCGTGTGTAGCGTACACGCGTACACGCCCCACGCGGAGTACGCGCGGCTACGCAAATTGCGTAACTATACGCCAACAGCGTAGATAAATTACGAACATTGCGTAAACTGTACGCTTACCGTAAGCTTACGGTACACGTACTAAAAAAAAAATAAAAAAAAAAGGAAAAAATGTATTGCTAATAAATTTTACCTGTTTATTTTATAAAATATGTTAAAAAAAACATATTGTAGAATTTCAAAAATTTAACCATAGTCTTTAAAAAAGGATAGAAAATTAAAATAAAAATATGTAAAAAAAAAAAAAGAAAAAAAAAAATTAGCATTTAAAAAACCTTGCAAATTCACTGAAAAAAACATGGGTTTCACACACGTTATAGTTAGGAATTAGCATTTAAAAAACCTTAGAAATTCAATGAAAAAACCAAAGGTTTCACACATGTTCTAGTTAGCTGGACATTTCACTCGTAAAAAACCAATGAAATTCCCCCGTTATAGTTAGTTCAGCTAACTATAACTCGCGCGCCCGCAATGCACTACTGATGACGTCACATATTACATCACTCATGACATGGTCAGTGACATCACTCATGACATCACTGATGACATCTCAAATGACATTACTGATGACATTATCCTTGTGACAGAGTGGTAGACCTCCTCTCACCCTAATATAACCTTTGATACAAACATTCAAAAATAGAGACTAAAATTTTCAAAACAATGGACATACCAATAACAGTTACAACAACCTATTCAGTAATTCTAAGATCCACATACACATCCACTCATCCGCCAACAATCCTATACAGTCACTCATACATGTACTCACACATCATATGTACTCATACACCTAAACATCCTGTAACACAATCCCACTCATCCATAGAGTTACTCACACACATAGTCACTCATGCTAATAAAGAATCAAACATCCATTTACTTGCATATACAGTTATACACACACCAGCACACTTACTTTTACAGAAACTTACACATACTTAGTCTTTTTAACAATCACTTATAGAAACACATACTTATTCATACAGGAACTCTTCCAATCTCTCACTCTCACATATACTCACTTATAAACACCAATAGTCACATATACTAGTTTAAAACATATGTAGTTACTTATGAAGACACTATTGAGACAGTCATTCACTCACTAACACACCCATGCACACACTCATCCACCCATACAGTCCTGCACACATGCTGTCTTCAACACATACAAACAGTGAGTCACTCATTCATGCATCTATGCACTACGTAATACCCCCCACCGCACCATGAAGACACTCAGACACTCATACTGATACTCAAAAAACCAACTATTAACCTATATAGACACTCATGTAGCTACTCACCAACCCGTGCAGCCACTTATATACAAAGTGAGAGACTGATACAGGTATTTACACATTTAAACATTACTCACTAAGCCATGTATTCAAAAAGATACACTTAATCAGTCAGTTGTACAATCAATTTTTCAGAAACAAATCATCAATTTAGACACTTATATACTCATTTATTCTTCCATCGACCTTGAGATATACATATATAAAACATATTTAATTTTCAGAAAAACACACATTCACTGGATGATGTCATCAGTGATGTCATTTGAGATGTCATCAGTGATGTCATGAGTGATGTCACTGACCATGTCATGAGTGATGTAATATGTGACGTCATCAGTAGCGCATTGCGGGCGCGCGAGTTATAGTTAGCTGAACTAACTATAACGGGGGAATTTCATTGGTTTTTTACGAGTGAAATGTCCAGCTAACTATAACATGTGTGAAACCTTTGGTTTTTTCATTGAATTTCTAAGGTTTTTTAAATGCTAATTCCTAACTATAACGTGTGTGAAACCCATGGTTTTTTCAGTGAATATATATATATATATATATATATATATATATATATATATATACATATATATACATATATCTCACACTATCCAACATTAAACAGTTCACTTCAAATAGAGATAAAAATGGGAAAGGAGCATAAAATTCAAGAAATCCTAGCATGTTCTTGTTACCCAGTAATACACAGTATCATCATCAGTCACAAAATCATACAAAAACTAATGGCCTGAGATAAAAATGAGGTAGTTACATAAAAATAAGGAATCTCAGATTATTTTTGTTGACACCCGGTATTGAACATAGATTTAAATAATACATTTGTGTAAAGCATGGCAAACAAAACACACATTACACCTGTTTGATTAGAAAACAAAGTACAGTGCTAAGTAGACAACCATGGCAATTTTTTGAATGGTTTTCTTTTTTTGGATGGAGTGCACTGTGTGGGGTTATGGGGTTGTGAGTGTTGTCGGTGGTAACTCGGTGGGACATGCAAAGGTAATTTTTTGGGTGTCATGCAAAAATGGTGATGGAGGGGTAGTAACAAAAAGGGGAGACAGCTCTGCTTTTAAAATTTTATAAGTAGATATAATGCACACCATGCTCCAGAACTGATGGTGGAATTTTCAGTTCTGCTAGGCTCTCCATGAAGGTGTCTCAACCGATAGACACTTTCGTATTAGCAAAGGTGTCTTTGTGTTCCTCCTCTGACCCACTTATGCAGGTTTGCCCATGTATAAAATTACCTTTATACAGAAGCTCCCCCCTTTTCATTCCAGAAATCGGTGTCTTTATTTAGTTGAATTTTATTTAGGAGTAATTCAGCATTCTTTTTGTGCCAGGTGTGTATGATTTCATGAGCTAGATTAATGGCTGGTGATTCTGGTTCTTTGACAATTGGAACTGGCACCTGTTTACTTTTAGGTGTGAATAATGTTGAGCCCTCTTTTTCCATTTTACTGTGATGGACAAATGTCAGATGCACTTGAAGAATATAGGAATAAAGCTTAGCCTTCTTGTGAACAGGTAAATCCCTTTGCTGTAGAATTTCTCTCATCTCATGATTCAGAGGATCTCTGGCGTTTTTTTAGTGTTCGAATCATCGCTTGCGGGCCCCGCATTGTCTAGCTGATGTTTAGGAATGAGAAAATGTTTTCAATGTATGCCATCACTGACCAGGCTTGTGAGAAACGGAATGGCGAAGCTTAGCAGCGATTCTATGAAGCCCCCAGACTGCTCGACAATACTTTTTTTTCAGTTTTATTAGATATCTTTTTATTGCTCAGTTTTTTTAATGAGATTATTATTCTTTTTAAGCACTCAGATTTGCTAAGGACTCAAAGGAACATTGCCCTTGAAGGTATTGAAGGTTATCTCAGAAATTGCAGCTACTAACTCATCAGACAGGGCGCACAGAAGAGCTTTCCTCTGTAGTGGGTATGATGAGACCAGCAGTCTTAATAAGGGTTAGATTTCGCAGTACCCTGTTGGACATGGTCATCTGATGATGTAGCTCTAAAGTGATGTGAGGCTTTCTATTTCATCATCTTTTTACAGCCTGGGGGCAACTTTTTCAGAGTATAAGCAATAGGTGGGTCTAAGAGGTTGTGGGGGCAGAGGCCTATCCTCAATCTGTAATCCTCAGGCGGGTCGGCTTTTAAATCTACAAAAAGATACTCATAGGGTCTCTGAGTGGCATCCTCAAAGGTTTCTAAAAATAAATTAGAGCGTACAGGGTACCTTTGTCTGTCGATATTTGAAGTTTCTCTTGAGATATATTTGGCGTTCAGAGCAATGGTTCAAGAGCTCTTTCCTTGGCAGAGCACGTTAATGTATAAAATGTAAAGATTAAAGTTTTTACAATTTCGGCGCTGTCACAAGCAATGGCCAATAGATCATCTGCAATTAACATATTAACATAAGAGGGTGGTAGTAATATGTATTAATTTAAGGCAGCAGGGAGCCCCTCAACAAATTTAAAGTGTGGGAACTTTTGTGAGAGTTCTTGATAGAGCTGCTGCCAGCAGGAAAAGGCCCAGATTATTGTTCGTTAGCCTCAGCATTTGAGGAGCATTTTCCTAAAGTTTTCTTACAAAGTAAATTTTACCACAATTGGAAGGACCAGCACGGATGCAGGAGAACGTGTGCTGTGAATGAATATTCTTTACTTCAAACGTCCATCTAATAAACCTTAAAGTGCAGAGTAGAAAGCCTTTTCTTCAGCATTATGCTTATGCAGCAGTTGTAGGGCTCTCAAAAAAGCCGTAAGGCAGAGTTTTATAGTCTTCTTTAAGGCAGCACTGTTCGTATACAACCCTCAACAACTTGCGAAGAGGACGAATGTCAATATCCCAGCATTTTTTTTTATTCTTACCATGCTGGGGTGCTACAATACCAAGTTTTCATCTTATGAACACATTTGCCTCTTTCAGAGTGCTTAGAATATTGAGCGAACAGATCTTGAAAATTTACTGTTTCACTGTTATGAAAAAGGAGGGTGATCCATTTCACCTGCAAGCAGATTTTACCACCCAATAATAGGTAGTCATAGCTTTTGCAGCATACAGAGACAAACTCTATGATGTGTTCATCGGTAGGTGTTTCGTTAGGGAGCTCTCTTAGATAATTCCCCAAAGGAGGCTTAACAACACCCTCTTTGCTCATAAAAATCACAGTGTTGTGGCAAAGACAATGGTCTTCAAGCAACTCCAGGAGCTTGTACAGCTGTAATCTGGCATAAGCGGTGGTGAAACTGGCAATAAAAATGTTAGAGTTGCTTAAAGGCGTGTAATGCTCTTTGGTATACCTCCAGCACACAGAGGCGGTATCATCATCTATGAACCCGCAAGATGGCAACATCGCAGTAGAAAGTAAAAAAGCACAAAATCAAATTCATCAGGCTCGGTCACTAGATCAGTTTCTGAACTATCTTCTCTCTGACCCAATTTTCCCCAGAGAGATTTGAGAAACAGTTTAGCAATCTGTGTTTTAGCGGGAACCACAGCTATTTAGTAACTCGCAATCTAATACTCTCTTCCTGAAAATATTACCTCCAGCACTTCTATTTCTCCACATTCCTGGTACACCACAGGGGATATCCTGAAGCTTCTGGTCTTTAAAATGTAAATTGATGTAGTTTGTAAACCGATCATGGGAAACTTTTAAAATGCCATACCTTGTATATATGCTCTATCACAGAGTGACATTCACTTCTACGGTGCACCAGGTACCGGTCAAAGCATGCAATGCAACAGAGTGAGAACACTGGGATGCCTGTCTGGCTTCTGTGAAGGATCGGCACAGGGTAAATTGTAGTTTGCCCTCAAAACAGTACGGAACACAGGGGGGGGGGGGGGGGGGGAAGCCCTCTAGGCGGTTGAATTCTACATCTAATTAGACCAAACTTCCATTGGGGGTTGCCAAAATCTTTAAAAAAATGATCGTGGATGTCTTACAGGGTAGACTTTTGGTTTCTTTACAAAGGGGTACAAGCTGGTAAAATCATAGTCAAAAATCTTTTCATCAGCAAAGGAGATTTGATAAAGAGTAACACCGTTGGTTTGACCCCCATAGATTGAATCAGGTGGCTTGAAGGGTTTGGGGAAGTCACGTTGCTTGAGAAAAGCCCACAATTCCAGATTACTTGTTAAATATCTACACCATTCATGTTCCAAATACTTCTGAAAATAAAGTAGCATCTTTTTAGAAATTCAGGTTTAATAAGTGTGCGTTAAGCACTGTACGTGGGTCCCGGGCTCACTGTGCCACTGGAATAAAGCTATCTTGGCTGAAGAGGGGTGAAACCCCGAAACCGGTCCTAGGATGCTTGTTTCCGGTCCAGGGAGGACCTGGCTTGGCAGTTTGGGCTGGACTGTTCCCATGAGGCACACGGTCAAGACTGATTTGCATATGGCCAGGTCTAAACTGGGGTGGCATGGTGAGCAAAAGAATGATGGATTTAACCCAGATTTCTTGACTGGGGGTGAATGTTTTGATTTGTTCTGCATTCCGTCCATCAATTGTGTGTCTTTTGCAAATGTACAAACTGTCATGTTGTTAGAATCGTTTTCAGCAAAACATATTGGACAGCCATGAAAAAAGCATCCATTAAATTTGAAGGCTGTATAGACCCCATCAATATTGACACAGCCGTCTAAAAAACAAAACCCAATTTTTAGGTCGCCGCCTTTCAAAGCATGACTGATGAGAATTTTTCCACTGTGTTCCAAATACATCAACCACTGTATAGCGGGTGTGGAGAATCTTTTGCTGCCTGTGATAATTATCATCAAGATTTGTTTGCTAGTCATTGTGATGACACAGTCTCTAAATGGGATACAAGCCGCTCTTAAAATGTTCATATCTTGTTGACAGTAATGAGTTGGATCCTTCTGGAAAGCAAACATCTGGTCTTTTTTAGATTCATTGCAGGACATAAAGTATTTCTTCTCAGAGGGTGACATAGTTTAAACCATAAAAGTCTACAGAGGGCATCATCCCAATATAGTTCTGTTTCTGCTGAGTGTTAGAGTAATGTAGGAAATAACCTTTGGATTCAGGAAAATCCAAGGCCTGGGGGAGGTTACTGAGCTTTATAGGCAGGAAATTTATGGAATTGATAAATCTGATATGGAGTACGTTGGTTGTAATGCAAATGGGTTTCTGACCCTTAGTGATCAGAGACACAGCAACTTTTTCATGCAATAAAGCACTCGCTGCAAAATAACAGTCCTATCCTTTAGAGATATGAGCTAGAAAACGACTGTTTTTAAATTGGGGTGTAGGGAATATGTTGATTAAATCATTGACACATGTACGACCTGAAAACTCTCTAGTTGTCTCACCGGTAATATGTCTGGCAAAAATATGATTTGGCTGGTCAATATTTTCCTGACGGCATTCCAGATCATAAAAGATATAATCCTCAGTTCTGGTTGGAGGATTGAGTTTCCTCATAAATCAAAGATATGAATCAAATGAAAACGCAGGATTTAAATATGCCACATTCAAGGCCTTTACAGTCACAACTTTTGTGACTATAGAGACCACATGAATCACACAACTCTTTGCTGTGACAATCCACTATTCCCACCTCGTCTAATGCACGATGATGCTCTAAACACTCCTTTGACTGGCAAAACGGCCTGCCCCGGTGACACCTTCGGAGATAGTTAGCAAGATAATGGCAGTTGTTTGTAATGCAAGCCTTGCGAAGTCTGCGCATAAGTGGTTGCATTTGTGGGTATAGTTTGAATGGCAATAGTCGCAGTTAACACCTAACACCAATTAATATTTTGATATGCTTTAAACCATAAAAATGGTTTTCATGTTAAAGAACAAACAGAAGTTTAGATTTGATTGTAGCACCACTGGTGAAATAAAGCCATCCACCTTCATGATAGAATACTTTAATCATCACACAAGTAATTTTCAAACACCGGTATGTCTTGCAAAGTGACATCCGTACCTGGGGGGGGGGGATGTTTAGGGCATGGTGCATTAACTGAGCTTTCTCTGTAAATTGTGCATCACTGGTTTGACCATAATCCAATTACCCAGCCAAGCAGCCGGCCAGACACAAATTTCCAACAGTGTTGTTTGAATCATTCAGCCACCTGCGATTCTTTTCAAAGATTTTACTAAGCAGTACAGAACTCAGCGATCGTGTTGCACCACCCCTACTTTTTATCACAGTCACAACCAGTTTTAAACTTTGGTGACCCCAAAATCCCAGCATTGCCATTCATCATGTCAACAACGGTTTTAAGAAATCTGAGGTATTTAAGTCCCGATGTGACAGCCTGTGAGTGCAAAAGAAGTTTACCAGCCCACCGCTCATCAGGCGAATTGTATGTAATAGTTGGGTACGATATCAGGGGCCATTTGGTTGAGCAGTTGTTGAACAGGGCTAGTTTTATATAAACTATGAGATGTAAATTGACAAACCGAAATTGTTCATAAAATTTGATAGCTCTAAATTCTTCGACAACTCTGATATTGGCGCACACTTTCTAAAAACACGGGCATAGGGGCATAACTAACATTTAAATTATCATGAGTGGCTGAGGCTTTCTAAGGTGGGAGCCCTAACCGCGTAGAGCTTGGTGGTAAATAACCGTCATTGGCTTGAATATTATGGTGTATATTTCTTAACCAGCTTTGGTCTCTTTTTAGGTTTTTGGCTAAACTATTTCTGCCTATTTTAGCAGCTAACCATTTTCCTTTATGCTTGTCGCCAGTAGTTTTAGACCTTCTTGATGAGCTTTGCTCTTTGGATGGCACGGTCAGCTTTCAGAGTACAGTTATAGACAGGTATTTACCACGGAGCCCTACGCTGTTAGAGCCCCCACCTCAAAGAGCCTTAGCCACTCATGATGAAGAAAAGTTTCCACACCAAAATTTGTTGAGGGGCCCCCGCTGTCTAAAATGATGACAATTTATTACCACCCTCTTGTGTTAATATGTTAATTGTAGATGATCTAATGGCCTCTGCTTGTGACAGTGGTGAAACTGAAAAAGTGTTTACTCCGTATGTTCATCATTGGAATCTCTGCATTGTATACATTGTCCAGAACGTGCTCTCCCAAGGAAAGCTCTCCTACCATTGCTCTGCACACCAAATATATGGTGCTTTTCCAAAACACTTGAGACAAACTTCAAATAATGACCCTAGGCAGACAGGACGCTTAATTTATTTTTTGAAGCCTCTGAGGCGGCTAATCACAGACGCTATGGGTATCTTTTTGTAGATTTAAAAGTGGATATTCCTATAGACTTAATATAGATTCAAGACATGCCTTTTTCCCTCAGATCTACCAATTGCGTATACTCTGAAAAGGTCCTCTCCGGGCTATAATGAGATGATGAAATAGAAAGCCTCATATAACTTCAGAAATGCATCCCCTGATGACCATGTCCAACCGGGTGCTGTTGGAATAACCCTTTTAAGATGGCTGGTCTCATCATCCCCACAACAATGGAAAGCTCTTCGGTGTGCTGCATTTGATAGTTTACTAGCTGCAATTTCTGAGATTGCCCTAAATATCTTTTAGAGCAATGTTCCATTGAGTTCTTAGCAAATCCGAGTACTTAAAAAGAAAAGTAATCTTGTTAAAATAAAAACTGAGCAATATAAGAATATTAAAACAGAAACAAAAAGTCATCAAGCAATCTGAGGGCTTCATAGGACCGCTGCTAAATTTCGCCATTCCGCTTCTCACAGGCCCGCTGGGTGGTCAGTGACACATACTTTGAAAAAATGTATCTTGTTCCTAAACATCAGCTAGACAGAATGCAGACCCCCACAAGCGATGATGCTGAAATTAGAAAAACCGCAACAGATCTTCTGGATCCTGAAATACTACAGCAAAGTGATCTACCTGTTCACAAGAAGGCTAAGCTTCATTCCTCTATTCTTCAAAGGTATATGACCTTCATCCATCATAGCAAAATGGAAAAAAGAGAGCCTGACCTTATTCACGCCTGAAAGACAAGAGCTGCCAGTTCCACCAGTCAAAGAACCAGAATCACCAGCCATTAATCTAGCTCATGAAATCATTGACAAGGTTAACCCCCGGCACAAAACGAATGCTGAATTACTTCTAAATAAAATTCAACAAAATAAAAATATAGCTTTTTGGAATAAAAAGGGGAACTTCCAACGCTTAAAGTGTGGGACTCTGTGTCGGGTGATGAGAGATGGACCTCCGTTCCCTCCCCCTTCATGCCATTCCATTTTAATCCAGCATTTCCTCCAGGATTACAGGCAGAGACATTCGATGCTTGGCGAGAGGGGGGGGGGGGGGGGGGGGGGGGGGGCCTAGCCCTGATGCACCTTTTCCATAATTATGACCCTCTTACCTTTGACAATTGCAAAAGGGAATACAATCTACAGAACACGGAAAGATACTGTTACAACCAGCTACTACACTGGGCCCTCACACCACAGGTTCGGGAGGCAGCTACCCGCCCCCTGACGAAATTTGAATCCTTTCTCACCAAGGCGGCCTTCATGAAAGGCACGATTTGCTTTATTTACCTGTTTCTCCTCACCACTACACTCGCTGCAGGACCACGCTATATGTCAATGTGGGTGGGTATTTTACAACGAGATCTCACAGATGAGGAGTGGTCCCATTTATGGTCTGATATTACGAGGTTCAATCACTCCACCGATCTTAGAGAGGCACACCTTAAGACCATAATGGACTGGTACCTTCATCCCTCCAGACTCCGACAGATCTTTCCCGGGTCCTCTGATAGGTGCTGGAGGGGATGTGGCTTTCTGGGAGACTTCCAACGCATCTGGCGGGACTGTCCACACACAAGGCCTTTCTGGGAGGAAATCCTTGCCAATATTAAAGACATGTTGGGATACCCCATCCCAACTTCAATGGTGGAGGTCCTATTGGTAATTAGAGACCCACCTTTAGAACACCAGACCCGAGCGGACAAAAATATTATGTGGCTCTGTATAGGGGCTGCGAAGGTTACATTAGCTGCGGCATGGAAAAGGAGAGAGACTCCGGCAATCTCCCTCTGGCACTCTAGACTATGGAGGCTCCTCAGTCTGGAGAGAATGTCGGACATCTTCAGGGATGACTTTAACATTTTTTAATTTAAATGGGGGTTCCTGGTCGCCTTTCTTTTTTGTGGCCTTCCAGCCGCTGTTTGTCCTTCCTCCGTCAGGGCGCTCCACCTCTTTCAGCTATGAACTACAACTAACCAAGCAAACTGCAACAATGTGTTTTTCCCTCTTTCCTTTTTTTTTTTTTCATGCCGCCACCATGTTCTGGGTGGGGGGTGGAAAGGGTTGGTTGCCTGGTTTTTTTCACTCATTGCTCCACTGTTAGGAGCAGTTTCTACTCCACTGTAGTACTTTCCATACAACTCCCTCAGATCAGATGGACCCCAGAGGAGCTGCCACAAAGGACGATGGGAAACTCTAGCGTTACTTGCTGCGCAGTACGAGCTGCGGGGACTTACCCTAAGCCCGGTTATATTAAAAACTGTACCCCTTATATGTGCATTCCATTCTGTTGGGCTGGGGACGGGCCCTAGCGCTATGAATGATTCTTCCCGGTCTCAATTTTTATACACATTCTTTATCACCACTTATGTGAAGGACGCGATGATAATGCAATACGATGTACTCTGTTAAAAACCTTAATAAAAATATGTTTGGAAAAAGAAAAAGGGGGAACTTCTGTATAAAGGTAATGTTATACATGGCTCAAACTTGCATGACCTGGTCAGAGGAGCAACATGAACACACACCTTTTGCTGATAAGAGTGCCTATCGATTGAGACGCCTTCATGCATAGTCTAGAAGAACTGAACATTCCGGCATCCTAACTACTTAATTTGTTTTAAAGCAGAGCTCTCACCCCTTTTGTTATTCCT
Organism: Triturus cristatus; assembly: GCF_964204655.1. Classification (NCBI taxonomy): domain Eukaryota; kingdom Metazoa; phylum Chordata; class Amphibia; order Caudata; family Salamandridae; genus Triturus; species Triturus cristatus. Next base: position 397,140,765 of record NC_140589.1, read on the forward strand.
TCTTCCCCTGAATCACCATTTTTGCATGACCCTCGAAAAACACCGGTGAATGACCACCCACAACACTTACGAACCAATAACCCAGCACAGAGCGCTCCCTGCCAAAAAAAAGAAGACCATTCAAGAATTGCCTTAGTTGTCTGCTCAGCGCTGTACTTTGTTTTCTAATCAAACAGGTGCAATGTGTGATTTGTTTTCCATGCAGCACACAAATGTATTATTGAGATCTGTGTTTATTACAGGGTAACAAAAATAATCTAGGACTCCTTGTTTTTATGTAACTACCTCATTTTTATCTCACGCCAGTAGTTTTTGTAGGATTTTGAGACTGATGACGATACTGTGTATTACTGGATAACAATAAGCTACGATTTCTTTATTTTTATGCACCTTATTCATTTTTATCATATGTATTTTATAACTACCTAATTTTAATGCTATTAAGCTTGAATATGTATTTTTCTATATTTTCATACATTTATTATTGAGATCTGTGTTTATTACAGGGTAACAAATATAAGCTGTGATTTATTGTATGTAACTACCTCGGATTCTATCGCTGATGACGATACTGTGATTTATATGGTACAGGTCATAATGTATTTATAACTACCTCATTATTCCACTATAAGCTTGAATATCTATTTCGCTATTTTATTGTCACCAAACTGCGAATCTGCAAAATGCAAACCTCCTGGCATAGATGACTTACCAAATTCATTCTGTAAGACATATATGAGTTTTTTGGCCCTGAAATTAGCGTAACTATATATATCGGCACGATCTGAAAGTATGCTGCCATCCTCTATGTGAGAGGCCCTCTTGGTCTCCCTTTCCAAGACGCAGAGTAACCCCTTAGATGTCACTACTTAGAGACACCGGACCATGCTTGGCAGCAATTACTAGATTCTAATTAAGATTTTAACACGCAATTAATGTGAGTCATACCCAAACTGTTCCATTCAGATCCGAATGGCTGTATACCTGGAAGGCCCACGTCCCTCAACATAAGCCAGTTACATGGATTTCTCGAGAAGGCTGCACTCTGCTTGCTTAGTATTAGCTTTAGATAAGGCCTTTGATATACTTGATTGGATCTATATGCCCACAGTGCTCCAGAAGTTGGGAATGGGATGTAGGATATTGCAGCTGATTAGACTGCTGTACTCTGAGCTGTCAATCGGGATCAGAATCGGTCAATTAATCTCTTACCCCTTTCCCATAAAAAGAGGCACGCAACACGGGTACCCGCTATTGCCCCTACTATTCACGCTGGTGATTGAGCCCTTAATCCATCGCGTACGGCGGTCGGGAGGGGACTGGGGCATTCTTATCAATGGCAAGGCACACATTGTATATCTTTATGCGGATGATGTACTGATATGTGTCAAAGATTTATGCGTGGGCGTTGAATCTGTGGCACACATCTGGAGTACATTCAAATTGACCTAGGAGTTAACTGGTTTAAGTTGTGCCCGTTACCCCTGAACCCCAATTGTCCTGCGTAAAATATATTAGTGAACAAGCGCCAGATACCATGGGAGGCCTTCAACTTCCGATACATTGGCATTGACATATACCATGCCAGTAAGGATTTACTTGATTGGAATTTAATAGAAGTCAGTATCCTTCCTTGAAGCACAGATTGCGTTTTGGCAATCCCTCTCTCTGACAGTACAAAGCGGAGCTGGGCAAACCTAAATGGTGGTGCTGGCGAGACTGCCTTTCTACTGGATTTAGAACATTACTTACCAGGACATCTACAGTGGCCTGCCCACAGGTTGACCTTTCAACATTTATCTGAGGTAGGAAACTGTGGTGTGCCGAAAGTACCATTCCTGGTGTTCTTCAGCCCCAAATCGGTTCTCCCAGAAGCCTCAAATTGGGGCATATCGCCTATGATAGCTAATGTAGGCTCTAAAGGCTTCCCCCAATATAAAACTACATGTTCCAGAGATTCCCCTAAAAGGTGATAGAGCAGAGGTGTTACTTCTTATCTATTTACAACAATTTTACACAGAAATGATTTGTGACACAATGTTACATGTAAATGACAAAATGTGTATTAGGCTTTACGTTTTAGAAACACACAAATGAAGTTCTGATTTAGATACCTCATCGTAAAAGCATGCAAAATGTTAGAAATAGTCTTCTGATAACACAACTGTCAATAAGCAGATGTGAGATCTGAGATTTTAGTGGCAAGTGTCTTAAAGATTTGATAAACTTGATAAACTGTAACCCAGAAAACTTGTGAGAACTAAATGCTTCATGTGTTAGATAATGAATAGCAATATTAGAATTAGAGAGCAATGACAAGGAAAGAAGGTACTACACAAGGTTATGCTAAGATTGCAATTTTGTAAAAGTTTCTTTGATGTGCCTTTAAAGCTTGTATACTGTAATAACGTATATAGTGCAAAGGAGATTTACAAAATTATATGTAAAATGATGGTGGTATATTTAAAAAAAAAAAAAATGTATAAGTACCTTATACTTGCATGAATTATTTGCAATTTATGTTGAAGTGATAATATACACTTAAAGGATTAATGCATTACTCTATGTAAGACAAGATTAATATTTTAGCACAATTTCATCATGTATTCCTTTCCTTGTATGAACTTACAAACTGAATAGTCAGTACACAAGTGGAAACTTTACGAAAAGTTCCCATAGGCTTCAAACTCTCAATCTCCTTCTTTGACGTTTGTAGCTTACTTGACTAGACTTGCAACAAAAGCGTTACTTCCTAGAGCAAATGCTTGAGAATGGACAGCCAAGGGATGAGAAAATGAAATCGCCTACTTCCTAAATGAAACAAATTATCGCATGACCAAACATCAGTGGTTCTAAGGAAGTTGCGAGTAATGGATTACTAAATTCTTCCGGATCTGTACACTTTTACTTACTACATCAGCTCATCCTATGGAGACCAACCAATGGGACAGAGTGGTCCGAGAATTTGGTTATGTCAAGGGGTGTTAACCTGGAATCGATGGAGTAGAAGTGCTGAATTTTTTAACTAAGGGGCCTCACCCCTTTACCCATCTTGCGGTACAGAGACTGACAATTGGGACTTCCAGAAACAACGCAAACTGTGACAAAATACTGCATTTGCTGCCCGCTGGTACGCTAGTGTAGTGGAACCTTTTTCGGCAGAAAGGGTTCACTTCAGAACAGCTGTGGCATTGACGCTGCAGTTCGGGCTGAGGCAGACGATTCTGTCCATGAACTGGAACTGGTCATTTGGCATTTACTGAACTTCCTTAAAGGGTTGGTATGAGACGCAACTGATTTTCCCAGCTAATCCACTTTTCTTAGGAAAAAAAAATCTCCCTCGGCTGAGGAAGATAGTATCTTCATATCTGAATCTTGCAGAGTTTGCAAATGCTTATTAAGTCCGATTTACATTTTATTTAGGCTGTATGCTATTCATTTTCAATGGAAAATACAAATTAAGATAAACATCTCTGCTGATTGACTCGTTATTTGTTTGTGGTTAAATTCAATTTGATTTGGTGTTTGTCTAAACTAGAGGTGGGATCACTTGAGAGATTACTCGTAATATTGTATGAACGCAATTATCTAATCACTGATCCTCATTTGATAATTGCTCATTCCCTAAATATTCCAATCCCTTGCAGCACAGAACAAGATCCATCAGAGGACCAAAGAGATTTGAAATGGTGGTAAATCCAGCATAACGTACTCTATTGAGCTTATTTAGTCTCGGCACAGCTCAGAAAAAGCTACATAACTGCAACTTCTGACTGTCCACGTTTCCATACTCCAAAGACAAACATTAAACACATGTTCTGGAACTGCATAATAGGCCGGACATTTTGAGAGGCAGTTTACACTATTCTCTTGCCTACTACTGGCTACAGAGAGATTAACTTCTTAAAGTGTTGCATATTGTGACTTTACAAACGTCCTACATAAGGTAGGGCAACAATAGATTCTTAGACTTTGCATTTCTTAAATCGAATCGCTCGAACACAATGAGATGAGTCTCATCCCAGTCTGAACTAGCCCACTGGCATACCACAGTGGTTTGGTGGGTTTATGTGGAAAATATATCCCTAATGTGGGAGGGCTCCATAAGCATCAATTTTCTTACAAATGGGAGAAGATGATTTTATCCTTTAAAGACTGCACTAATGATGACTCTAGATCACTCTAAACAAAGCCAGCTGTACTCCTATATCTTTGCTGTAAGTGGCATAACAATGCAGAACCTATTTTGTAATACTACCTCTAGGAAGACTACCCTGATGGGTGGTGTACGAACCAACAAATATTACACCTTTAACCCAGACATAAGATTTAGCCACATCATTACCACTTATAATATATGATAACGTTTTCTGTTTTAGAATGTTTTATTCTCTTTATTGTTATGTCATGCCTAGAATTTTCAATGTATACAAAGCGTTGAATCAATGCTGGTTAATTTGGACCAATTTATTCCACTGATTTGAATGTTCTCTTTGTCACGGTCTCATTATAGCTGTTCATACGGTCAATGTCTCAATGACTAAACCCTGATGTGTTCTATGTACATGAAGGTTAAAAAAAGCTAAAACTAGTAAAATCGGTTTACGGAAAAAAAGCCAGAAGTAGAATCCAGTACAAGATCCAAATGCCACATCAAAAGTCTGGGACAAAAACGGGGTGCAAAGAGTGCATAGAAATATAAGGGAACAAGTGAGTTGATGCATACATCAACTGGAAATGCCTCCTTCGGTTTCAAACAAGATCAGATGTAACATGAAAGGACTCTACTCCACCTTGTATTGGGAAACTCAGATGGCAAGTTATGGATGGACCATCATCTTGGAGAGGGTAGTTTTTACAGGGTCTGCCCACACACCCCTCCCTGGAACACATAGCATTCATTATGCAAATAAAGAAAAGCCAAAGTCTGACATCCTTTGTCCTGCACTGAATTCTGCAGTACCACTGCTGCCCTTCATGTCTGACGCTCCTGGCAACTTGTAAAATAACGCTCCAAGTTACAGCAAGCCCAGAGATGCCACAATAATCCAGGCAGGGAGGATGCCCAACCATGTGCTGAGAGCAGCATTCAAATTAGCAAAATTAATTCACGACCACACTGATTACTCAAATCGCAGGCAGCAGTTACAATGTCATAAAGTTTTAAAAAAGAGTGCAGGCAAAGCTAATTAGTCTGTATTGAAACGAAATACACACAATTAAAACTATTTAAAAAACATACTTCGAATCAGCTTTGAAACTTTAGAGAAAGGAGCTACTTTCATGAGTTTTTGAAAAATGTGCTCAGGCTTTGTGCAGCAAATAAATGAAGGGAGCCAATGGGTAAAGGGGCTGATCTATGGCCCATGAGCTATTCTGTGGCATGGGGTCAAAAGTAAAACAGACAAAGTCTGCTGACCAAAAGCCCTATATGTATTCTATGTATTATTTTTTTTGCGAAAAACAATTGTCTGACAAAACAGTTAATGCGGTCTTAAAGGCCATACCTAAAAAGGTTAGACGTTACATTTATTTCTCAGCAGTTTATTACAGAAACGCCTACCTTTGTGGCAAGCTGTGACACTGGGGATGGAACTTCATCCGCAGGCAACTGGTCCTTATTCTGAAAAGAAAAAATGGGTTTAAATAAAACAAAACAAAAAACATTTTCAGAAGTTTTGCATGTACTGTTTGTTAGGTCTGAAAGCATCAGTGGCCGGTGGCCTATTCTGTCTTTTCTTTAAATTAAATATTCCAAAACATACTTGTCTGTGCCTGATTTTGCTTCCACTACTATGTCAGTTTACGTTCTAGAAAATGGGCATCCCCTTAGATCTGCGCTTGGAAATAATAGGTCATTTAACACATACCATAACGTGTGTTTATAAAGCACACGTTCACCCAGAAGGGTATATCGTCACTGAATAGCAGATGTTTATTGTTACCCATCTCAATGGTACTCATTTTATCGACCTCAGAAGGATGAAAGGCTGAGTGGAACTGACGGGATTTGAACCTGTGACCATGAGGTCAAACACAGGCCCCTATGTGGGGACGCATTAGTTCACTAAGCCACCAGACCCGACCACTTAGGCAGGACGGGCGGGGAACTAATTTAATGTATTGCTCAACATTTTTGCCTAAATCTGTTTGTTGTTGTTTAACTGGGCAATTAACAAAAATCCTATATATTGCATATTCCATAACTACTGGTTAAAAGGTTACTGTAAAAGTTTCAATATAACTGAAACTTGTTTCAATGGTTTTATCAATTTCCCGCATCAAGTGTCTGTCATATCTAGGTACATAATGCTAATGTATACAATCAAGCTACAATGCCATTTGAGATAGTCCTAGATTTTAAACAGTAAACTCTCGCCGTTTACAAGTCTGGGAAGGAAGTTACATGGCCTACCCGCATAAATCTGTAAAGCCCCAAAATAGTTTCTCCACTTCATTCTGTTCAAATAGGACTGATTACATTTTCATGGCGTAGCAAACGTCTGGCAGAGAGGCCCTTTTCCCTAGGAAATCACTGGATGCTGTCAAAAACCACCAACAGAAGTCTACAGTGATTAAAATGATCACTGTGATGTTAACTTATCTGCGACAGACTTCTATTATGCACCATGAGGATGGCCGCACCTTTGAGATTCAAAAGAAAACAAGCATTGAATATGCAATAGGTCTCGCGTTTGATTAAGTTAAAGCTTTATGCTTTGCTAATGGTATTGTCTAGCAAAGCAAATGTCTAACTTAATAAAAGGCGAGACCTATTGCATTTTTAATGCATGTTTTAGAATGACCTGATAGCAGCGTGAGAACCACCTGTCTTTTCTGAGATTTACAGCTGATGTGCAGAGGAGGCGCAAATGTCAGGAGACCCTTGTTCCAGGACACCGTGCCCTCATTTCACTTAAATCATATTTTCCCCGCAGAGGTGAGAGGTAAGAATGGCTAAAAGTGAAATCAGACGCGGCTTGCCGGCAGGCTGGTTCCACTGTAAGGCTGTAAGGTTGGGAAATAGCTGGCCACTGGCGTTTCCTCCAGGGTCCGAGGGACGAGTACCACTGGCAGTGTCAGTGTCTCGTGCAGTCTCTCTTTCACAGGCCAGCAGCTTGCAAAATGCCTTTTATTTCCATGACTGCCCATAGGTATCTGAGCAGGGCTTTGGGGTTTGGTCTCATACACTATATAACACAAACTTTATCACACTTCGTGCAGATTAATATACTGCCAGAGGGGTCACATGGCAATAAACCAATAGAAAAGCAGAGGAGTTCACGTGCAACACAACAGAAACATCCTGAAGTGAACATGCATCTGCTACGATAAATCCCAAGGACAGTCTATTGTTAATGTTAATCCATAGGGCCAGGGCTTTAAGTGTGCCGGGTTCTCCGTACTAAAAAGTAGATGCTGAGACGGGTCCCTATTGGGATCTCTATTTTTGCCCTCAGGCGGGGAAAAAAAATCTTAACTTTGCAGCAGTATCAGCATTCACTGCCTTTGCAGTAACTGCAGAGAGATTTGTGATAGTTCTTTCATAGCCTCATCATTTCAAAACGGTAAATCTTTTAATATTCTATGCAACAAAGCCATAGTTGTTGCTTATTTACCTTACGCAACTAACCATTGACAAAGCCAATAGTCCCAGCTTGTTTTTGCTAAAATGTTACTTGCATTATATATCTGGATGCAATGACAAAAGCATTTCCCAACTCTCAAAGCATATATGACACAAGAAATAAATCATCTGGCGATGGATTAGTCTATTCAACTAATTAATTACACGGATAACTGTTTGCATGCTGTTTCTCTGATAGAGTTTGCCTTGTAAAATGACTGAGTCGTGATTGTGGCGTGTGGTTGGCACCTGACAGCAATTTTAATTGACCTCTCAGATGATTTTTTTGCAAAGAACATTTAAAAGGAGGGTAGGGTAAAACAAAATTGGTATTTTGGCACAACATGCAATTAGGAATATGTTGAAAAAAAAGCTCTGAGCGCCTGCAAGCTCTCTAAATCCTAAAAACATGCTGGTAACCGGATGTCATCAAAAACATTAGTCATACATGAGCGAGGGCAGACGGCACAATTAACATCCCAAGTGCCGCTGACTGACCAGCTGAAAACCGCATAAAGTAAACAATGGCGGCCGTGATTTCCTTGGAACCTTGGCAACGCTAATGCGCCTGTAAACACGACTGAGGGACAAGCGTTCACCCTCGGCTCCATCATTCTATGACAACACGTTAAATCTCACTCACGGAAACGGTGCCAGAAGTCAAAATGGAGTGGCAGTCTCCAATAAGCAAGGGAGCGCATGCATGCCAACATTTTGAACAAGCGGTCGCCAGTGTGAACAAGCTGTCTCCGCGTGCGCATCTTCTGTCCGCGCAGGCACAGCGAGCACAAGACAGGGAGGGACAGGAGATGTGCACGCGTACACATGACCCGTATGGGACAAGAGATATGCCCGCGTACACATGACCCGTACTCGTGCACATCTCCTGTCCCCATTCGGCCAAGAAACCAACGACAATAGATCTCACCAAGGCGAGCAGCGCATGTGCTGCATCGCTAGGCGAGACCTAATAAGATTCACAGAAATCCTGTATTGATTATGTCCATCCTTACCCTCAACAATAGAACACCACCACACTACTCTTACCCTTCAAGGCACAGCAACATGCTGCACTAACACCACAAACTTAAAGTTGCACTTCAGCCCACTGATGTCACACTGCACACCACAATGGTTGACTCCTATCTGAAATGTTTTTTTTTCACAGAAACAGGTCTGCTATAAGATTATCTGGCACTGATAAAATTTCATAGGAAAAAATAAAACTCAGTGATGTTGAAAAAGTTACTACTGCTGCAAAGGGAGAAAATTCAAATCAAGTGGTGGAGGTGTGCTGAGGAATTAAGGTTTCAGCATGAACACAACTCATTGGCTGCTAAGGCTAATGACAAAAGAGGTGAAAACAATAATGTGGCCAGCTCAGACTATAGATTGCTAAACTGCATGCTCCAATAGGAGCTTGAGGGATGGTTAGTGTGTCCAAAGCTGAAACAGAATACATTTTGCACCAGTTTTCACAGAGTTTTACTTAACAAGAAAGTGAGAATCTAACTGGGTTCTAGAGGTGGCACAGAGTTATAGGATAAGTACTATAACAAATATATGGTTGGGTGCACTTGAATGGCCCAATTTGAAACCGCATAAATATGAAGGAACTCCCATTGAAAAACACTTTGGACAAAGGCATCCAAAAAATTGGTAATTTGGCAAATTAGTGGATGAGAATTTCCAGCACAAACCGAGATAGCACCACAAAAACGTAAGGACATGCTTACAGCTTGGATACAGTTTAACCTCACTGAGCATCTGGGAGTCTTGTAGACGGATAGTAACAGGTTTGTCTGTATAGTATAATCACACTATCAGCTCTATGGAACAATCATAGTAAAACTTAAACGGGAGAGGACAACTAAAAACCAATAATGGACAAGTATTGTACTGTAGCATTTGTGTAGCGGATACTCACACTACTTGGGGCATTGAAGCACTTGCCCAATCGGCTAGCGAGTTACATGGTGTAGGGTGTGTGGTTGAAAGGATGTTATTTTTGTTTTGAGCCTATACCGCAAAAAAAAGCAACTCCTCAACACTACTCAAAACTACACAGCTCGCCAATCGCACAAGTCCACCTTTCAGACAACTCTACAGCCTAACCCCTCAATTTCAACCAGACTCACCAAAACCCATACGCCCATTACGAAAAAATGTCTTCTAAGCCTTTTGGAAGAAGAGAACAATAAACTAAAATAACACTTCTCTGTCCTACAACAGTTAACGCCACCAAAAATAGCAAACCACCCACCATTTTAAAGGCTCATACTCACTGTCCTGTGGAACATGCTTACACCATCTCCCAAAAACCTGCTTTACACTGCATTCTGATCAATGCGAATTCAATAAAAAAAAAAAAAAAGTACCACATACTCAACCTTTTGGTTGACAGAGAACCTGGCTTACTGTTCATAAATAAATCATGGCTGGGGCGACGCTCCTCCGCCTTAGCGGAGGAGTCGCCACGGATAGTTATATATAAGGAAACAACAAATCACACCAAAGCCGAGGATGTTTCTTTAGAAAGTTGTTAGGTCCATCTTGTCAGATGCAACCCTACCTCAAACCTTTTCATGTAACTTTCTCCTTTTCTAACAGAGCACCACCTAGAAACGCAACATTCCCAGACACATTTCTAGACACAATCTCTAACCTTCTTACAATATACTAAAATCTATGCATCCTTGGTCTACTGAACATGTGGTTTGACAAACCTAGTATGCCACACCCCAGAATCATCCTCCCTGGACTAGACAACGTACAACAGCTCATTTTTAATCCACACACATTTCAGAACACACCTTAGATGTCATCTTAAGCAACCTGGACCTAGTCATATGCTAAATGATTACTCCACATAGTCAGACAATACCTGGATCCTGGATGCCTTCCAACACAAGACGCCGCAACTCACCCAAATAAACTCATCCTACGCACAACTGCATGTCAATCTCCTCACAACAAGCTGAATTTGGAGGAACTAGAGAACCTGCTTACCTCAAACACAGATCTGGTCAAAATAAATTATGTGCAAAAACTATGAATGGCTCAGGAAGCTTTTGATCTCTTAATTCCAATGAAAACATCTTTACATAACAAAAGCAAAAACACCTCTTGAAAGGATTAGCACAGGGCGATTCAAGCAGAGATAGAATGAGTATTGTTTTGACTTTTACTGGGTGCTCCCTTGTGCCTGGGCAAAGCTAATCCTCCAACACAACGCAGACAAAACCGAAGTCCTAATTTTCGGAAACCACCACTCAACCTAGGATGCCTCAAGGTGGCCCTCCAAAAAGGGCCCCAAACCCACCCCTACTGATCATGGCCAGAACCTCTTGATCATACAGATTTAAAAAAGACCAAGAAACAAATTGATATGCTGAAGTCGGCCTTTGATCTCGTTCCCAGGAAGAAACTCTGGGAAGTGCTTAGTGATCTCGGGATCCCTCTCTATCTACTCAATGTGCTAGTGAGGCTACATACTGGCAACTACGCACAGGTGAGATGTGGAAAACAAGGGGAACGCTCTACACGCTTCCCTGTCAAAAAGGGGGTGAGACAGGGATGCGTTCTAGATCCTACCTTATTTTGCCTCTACATTAATGGGCTCATCGATTTTCTTAACAATATAAAAGACATCGATGCTCCAAAGCTAGCCACTGGGAAGATACCCGCATTGATGTTCGTGGACGATACTTTGTTATTGTCCAAGTCACCCCTAGGTATCCAACGTATCTTGGACGGGTTTGCACAGTTTTGCACTAAGAGAGGCTTGGAGATTAGCTTAGCCAAGACCAAATTTATGGTCTTCAATCCCCCGAAGAGCACGCGTTCAAATCCCTCTCTCAATGGTACCCTCCTCGAAAAAGTGAGGATATTTGACTACCTGGATATCACATTATCTGAGCATTTTGGGTGGGGCCCTCAAATGGCCAAGGCCAGACTCAGGTTAAATCAAACAGTGGGCGGGATTATGAAACTATTAAAAACATCAGCATACAAGCCGGCAGCACCTGTGGTGGAGATATACAAGGCCCAAGCTAGGGGGGCTACACTATATGGGGCAGAGCTTTGGGGGCACTGTTCTACCTCTGATCTCGTCAAGCTGGAAAACAATTTCATGAGACAGCTTTTAGGCCTTCCACGCAGTACACTACTAGTTCCCCTTCGTCTGGATTTGGGCATGAGGCCAATTGACAAAGAGATTGCCCTTAGGCCTCTGATTTTTTGGCATCGGGAATGGGTAACCCCAGAGTTGTCTTCCTTTAGAGCCAAGCTAAAGGAGCTTTTGCCAAGATTAAATTCCAGTAAATTGCTGTGGCTGGCCCACATCAGGAGTCGTTCTGCTAGGCTTGGTAGGCCAGAGCTATGGTTATCACCAGAGCTCCCTTGTGCCTTGACATCTAGGCTGGATATCGTAAATCAATACAGGCAATCCAACCTTTTGTCCCTACAAGCAAGTGCCAAAGAGGGCAGGCTGATGATGGAGTCTTTACAAATCAAAGAGGTATATAAAAAAGAATCCTTTTTGGATGTAATCTACCCTCCTTTGGCTAGGAAACAGTATTTACAGTTTAGATTTGGTAATTTACCACTGGCAGTGCACACCAGCCTATGGGCCCCTGAGAACTCGAGTGTGTGTCCTGTATGTAAATCAACGGCCGAGACTGAAACCCATGTTCGGTTTTTCTGCCCTGCATATGTTCTGCCCCGTAAATGTTGAATTATCCAAATATGTAAAAACCTTGGGTTTGCTCATTGTCAAGAGGCCCACAGAGTGCTTAAATATGATACTGATCCTCCAATTGCATTTGCCGTTTCGCCTTTTTTTAAATGCCATGTGGCATATAAGGAGAGGGTTTTTAAAGTAATTACAGGGGAGGATCACATGACTAAAATTACTATAAGTAACTTACTGTGTGCTTTTTAAATTAAGTTTTAACAACTTTTCTAAAACTTGGCATATGCGTTTTAATGTTTGCTTTTATGAACTTTAAATCCTCGTGTAGATGTCAGCCCCTATATGAATGTAAGGGTTGCAAATATTGATCAGTTTGTGTAAATATTTATGGTCTTTTATCTGTTTATTTCGGCCACTCGAGCCATAAAAGTGCATAAAGTTCTTTTGAATTGAATTGATAAGCTTCAACGTAACTGGCTCAAGACAAACAACACTCACGACAATATATGCTTACACAGACATTACAGAATATACAAATCAACACTCAAAAAGCTTAAAAAAAACAAACAGAAGAATCCACAATGCAAAATGTACCATTTAAGAATTTTGTAAAATACTCACAGAATTCTGTACGCCAAAATGCACAGAAGGTACCAATCCCACTTCTCAAGATTATTGTTACAAACTGGCAAATCATTACACAACTAAAGCAAACATACTGAATTTGTACTTAACCAACAAAAAAACCAATAGCCACAACCCATTTGAAACGAAGGGATCAAGCCAATCGCCTAGCCCCGATCCTATTTCACCTCAAATCTAAACATTTTTTTTTTTTTTTTTTATATGTTCAACGACCATCCCAGTCAGATCACTAATCAAATAACTCCTTAACCCTAGGAGTTTTCCTCGAACACTTAAAAAAGACATGTTGATAAAGAAAACGAACCTGGATACTCAAGAACCCGGCACCTACAGACCTATAAGAAATGGACCATTTCTGGGCAAACAGATTGAAAGAGCAGTCTTCTCTCAGATGTCACAGTTTTTTTAAGACAATTCCCTAATTTTTGACTTCCAAACTGGATTCTGTCTGAGGAAAGGCACGGAATCAGCCCTAATCTCAATACAGGATTACCTTAAAACACAGTAGACCAGAACGGGGTTGCTGCCCTTCTTCTCTTGGACTTTTCGGCAGCCTTGGACAGAGCTTATCATGACATACTAATTCAAAAATTCGAGGCAGTCGAAATAAAGGGCAGTGCCCTCGCCTGGATTACATCCTACCTACATAATAGAACAAATATCATTAATACTGCTCCATTCTCTTCAAAACCACACAGCATTAACACAGGAGTCCATCAAGGCTCAATCATCTCACCCATTCTTTTCAAAACATACATGAAATCATTATCGGAACTGGACAATGGTTTTCATTTTACCTGCTATAACTACGCATACAAAAAGGAGATACTGAAAATGAAAAATCCAAAATCTTGAGTTGCCTCCAGGCCATTGCCCAATGGATAACATCGAAACCCCTTCAAACTGAATGCCTCCAAAACTAAAATACTCACCTGAGCCGACTGGAAAAACAATTATGATCCTCTCTCCACTTGGCCCGATGATCTTGGACCACCACCCAAAAAAAATCAACAAAAAAAAATCACAGTAGATAAGAAACCTAGGAATTACGGTGGATGTTAAGCGATCAACAAATGCCAAAGTGGATGAGGTAGCCAAATCAAGCTTTCTTATAAGGAAAACGCTGCAACACATATTCCCGCACCTAGGATTTCCCCACAAGGCCCAAGCAACAATCTCTCATGTGCTATCAAAACTGGTCTATGTTATTGGTCTATACCATGGGTACTCTCAAACATTTTTCAAAGGGCCACAAAGTTTGGTCTGTGATGTGACCGAGGGCCGCATGGATGCCAGCAGGGTGATGGTTCGGCAGTGTTTCAGTGTGTGTGTCTAGGGGTGGGGGGGAACCATCACTTTAAAAAAATATTTCTCAATGTACTGATATATGATACACTAAGGTGAAATTATGCTGTGGGTTAATGAAATTTTGAAGAGACCCTATCATACCTTTACACTTTTGCTGCAAGATGGCTTTGAAAATGATAGTCTCCCTAAAGTTAAGTGGTGCAAGCTGACCTGGTTACTTCCATTCCTTAACTTCAATTAACCCTTAAATAATGCCTTGCATGTTTATTTATGTAACATAAACAATGTCTCAACAGGTAATGTTCAAAAATAGGCTGTTCTATAAACCTGCACATATAGTTGCCAAGAGGAAAAGACAAGGGAGACTCCAAAGTTGAAGAATGTGCCAGAGGCACTATGTATTTAGAACAAGTGGAATATCAGCACTGATTACACTGAACGTAAGTGTAACCAGAAAATGTTTTGTACACATACGTGCGCGTGACACACAAGGTGAACGGTGCAAGTGACAAGTGGCACAGCGATGAACGGCGCAGGCTGAACAGTTGTGAAATATTTACAAAGTACTTTAGGTTCATAAATAATCATTTATAAGAGTCAACAAGAAATTTAGCACTTTGTGAACCAAAGGTAAACGCCAAAAGCTGCGTTGGGAGTCAATGACGTTTCGACCCTTGGTTAGTCAGGGTCATCTTCAGGACCAGGTTACTGGTGCTTTGGTGCGGATAGTGGAGAAAGTCAGGGAGAATGGACCACTGGTAAAGGGTCAGATGCCCAACGTGGTTAAAGTACTGCCAGCCTGAGTACATGAGGAAAACGTGCCATAATTGCTGCGAAAACAATCCATGGAGTTGGGAGGATGGGGGATTACAACCACAGGCGTCTTGAGTGTGACGAACTGGGCAGCCAAATCCTGGCAGATTAATGAAAAGTTCAAGGGGCTGATGGCTAGCGGGTGTGTAGGCTGTCCAGGGCAGGATTCGAGAGAGGCCAGTCAAGACTGTGGCGTCCGGTCTGGTGGGATCCGGTCATTAAGTAAGGTCCAGGCAGGATCCTCAAGGTGCTAGAGAGGGCGAACGGCGCGAGTACGATCCAGACTGTTTATTTAACATCTGTTTAATGTTCGTTCTGAGTCGAGTGAACAGCAGTCCAGTGCCGCTGTTCTCTCTGGGGGCATGTGTAAAGTTCAGGAGGGCCACATGAGTCCCCTGGGCTGTACCTTGAGTATCCTTGGTCTATACCATGGCTCACCTTTACCATCTGTAGGTTTACAGAGAATTCACAACTCTGCTGCTAGATTCCTCAGCCCTACAACGCCACCAGCATACTTCTCCCCAGCCTTGAGAGCCCTAGCCAGCCAAACTATGGAATTCCTTACCCACAAACATATGATCCAATAACCACCATTGCAACTTCAAACAATTAGTCAAAATCCGGCTCTTCCCTACATGACAACTATACTCACAACACAACAGTTTAACACAACACTATGTAGACAACATAACATCAGCTAGAAACATGTGTGTGTGTGTGTGTGTGTGTGTGTGTGTGTGTATATATATATATATATATATATCCACACACACATGTATATATGTGAATGTGCATATGTGCGCTATGCATCTATGTGTACACCCCTGCACGCGCACATATTTATCTATAGAACCAGTATGGGTATGTACATATATGGAGATATGTGGGCCTAAACATCATTTAGGGATGACACTGTTCTCTGTATGTATAAGTAAAAATATGCATATATAGGTTTTCTATGTCTATATTTATTAAAAAAACATTGACTACTCTATAGATAACAAGACATTCCCATCCTTCAGTATCTCATTATATTAAAAAAATATATATCTGTAGACGAGTGTCAGCATTTAGGTTTCTGCTCCTTTCTAGGATAATACATATATATCACAGTAGAGAATGTAAATATGATTTGAGGGAAAAGTAACTATAATAGAAGTGTATAAAATAAATATATAATACACTTGTTATAGTTACTCTTCTCAATAATCGCATTATATAATCCGCAACATTCTATTTGGAATAACTTTGGCGCCGATTGATGAATCCTCGCGAAATTTTCAAAATAGGTGGGGCGCTCCGCTCCTTCCCTGAAAGTCTCGGGGGGATTCGTCAAGCGAGGGCTGAGAAAAAGGGGAGGTCCCCATGTATTTTTCCATAGGACCTTTAGTCCAAGCTACAGCCCGAACGGCTGAACAAAATGACTTGAAATTTGGCAGAGAGGTAGTCCTCAGGTCAGGGATGTGCCTTTTGCAGGTCTGGTGTAAATCTGTTCAGTATTTCCTGAGTAAATAGCATTTAAAAGCATATATATATATATCTGTAAGCGCGCACCGTGCGCGTACGGTAAAACTTACAGTACGCTGCCGTGCACGAGCGCGATTCTGATTGGTTTCTGATTGGTTGTTACCAGGAAGTGTCGGCCGCCATTTTGTCTCTCGCAGTCTGAGGGGGTGAAAAACAAAGGTGGAGAACGTGAAAAGGGGGCAGGGTGGACAGTTCCTGACCCCCTAGCCTTTGTCAGGGGGTCCCAGAAGGACCCCCAAGGGCCAAGATTTCCTTTAATTTTTTTGCGAAAAATCGCGGAGTACGCGTTGCGTGCGCGTACGGTAGAAACAGAAAAATTCCGCGAACTGCGTAACGTGCGCGCACGGTGAAAAACCTTAAAAAAATTTTTTTTTAAATTACATAACTTAGCATTTAAAAAAACGTACAAATTCACTGAAAAAACCATAGGTTTCACACGTTATAGTTAGCTGGACATTTCACTCGTGAAAAACCATTGAAATTCCCCCGTTATAGTTAGTGCAGGCAACTATAACTCACGCGACCGCATTCCTCTGCTGATGACGTCAGATATTACATCACTGATGACATATGTGTCTTTCTGAAAAAAAAAATATTTGTAATATATGTATAGCTAAAAATTAATGGAAGAAGACATGGGTAAATAAGTGTCTAAATACAGTGATGTAATATCTGACGTCATCAGCAGAGGATTGCGGTCGCGTGAGTTATAGTTGCCTGCACTAACTATAACGGGGGAATTTCAATGGTTTTTGAAATGTCCAGCTAACTATAACATGTGTGAAACCTATGGTTTTTTAAGTGAATTTGCAAGGATTTTTAAATACTAATTCCTAACTATAACGTGTGTGAAACCTATGGTTTTTTCAGTGAATATATATATATACACATATACATATACACACACACACACACACATACAAAAAAAGAAGCAGAGAACTGTTTATTTGCCAAGTTTAGGTGGAGAGAAGCTCCTGCAGAGAGCATCCCACAACATTACTGACCCTCTCAATCTACTCACCTCAAATGCCTGTTTTTCTAGCAAAGTAATTAGGCCTAGGATTGGCACAGTGTCATCCATGCCCAGCTGTAAAATCACAATAGCCTTTACCACACCAGGCAAAGTTTTAAAGCTTCAGATTGACAAAATGCCATCCAAGCCAACCTGGAATAAATTAAAGCAACCCCTGACACGGTTTTTGCTATTATAGCTCCTCAGAGAGGTTTTGCTTTGTCCAGACACAAGGGAGCACCTGGTAGAAGTCAAAGCAATACCCTTTCAGGCTTGGAGAGCTGCAAAACTAATGCAAAAAAGAAGCAGAGAAATCTGGGTAGTTCCCATGTTTAGGTGGAGAACAGTTCCTGTATAGAGCACCCTAAAACACCAGCGACACTCTCAATCTACTATCCTCAAATGTCCGTTTTTCTAGCAAATGTTTTTAAGCATAGGATTAGTACAGGACCATTCAGGCTGAAGTAGAAAGGGTATCATTTGACTTTTACTGGGTCCGCCCTTGTGTCTGGGCAAAGCTAATCCTCCAGCACAAAGCAGACAAAACCGAAGTCATGATTTTCGGAAACAACCACTCCCCCCCCCCCCCCCTCCCTCCAAGATGCCTCATGGTGGCCCTCTGAACTAGGCCTCCAACCCACCCCTACTGATCATTGGTCAGAACCTCTGGATAATCCTCGACGCCGACCTCATCATGAACAAACAGATCAACACCGTCTCCTCATCATGCTTCCTCATCCTGCGAATTCTATGCAAGATTTTCAAAAGGATTCCGATGAACAGCAGACGAACAGTCACCCAGGGTTTAATCGCAAGCAGACTTGACTACGAAAACACCCTCTATGCCGGAATCCCAGGCTGCATCCTATGCAGACTCCAAACCACCCAAAACACCACTGCCAGACTCACCTTGGACATCCCACGAAACACTCACATCTCACCACACCTCAGTGCACTCCCCTGGCTCCCAGTTTAAGATAGATGCAAATTTATGCTGCCCATGCACACCTACAAAGCCCTCAACAAAATCAGACCAGCATATCTTAACCGCCCCTAACCTTCTACTAACCCACTAGAAACCTTTAGTTGGTCTCTAAAGCCAACTGCATGCAACCATTGCATAAAAAAGACAAAATGAGGCAGACGACCCTTCTCCCACTTCACAGCCAAAGCCTGGAACGGCTTCCTGCAACACCCCAGAATCTCTCTCTCCCTCATAGACTTCCGAAAGAAGCTCAAGACCCGACTATTCCAGAATAAACAGGCAGGATTTCATCCGCCCACCTTTCTTGGGCCCTCCACCTGCTCAGCACCTGGATACATACATTGATGAATAGCCATGCTTTACAAATACACATATCATAAACTTGGGTTCCGAAGCAGAATGCTACTTGCCGCAAAGCAATTCAATGCTTCATCAGGGTTAGTAAACGCTGTATAAATTCAATTTAAAAATAACAATAATGGAAGCCTGATGTGATGTTGTGAGTGATGACCACCAAGATGTGGTTATTGTTTTCTAGGATACGGTGGCTGTAGGTGTGATGGGAAAGAGCATGTGAGAGACAAACAAACAAATCTTAGTTTCAAAACGACTAGCAAATTGACATCTTACATCATTATCATGCATTGACACATAACTGCAATTGGGAGCTGAATGAATGTAAGTAGTTACATACATATTTTTACTGCCTCACAGCCATTATGAACCCTAGACATTGAAAAAGGTTTCTGGGAGGAACCCTCCTTCTGGTTTGTGCTTTTCAGTGGTAGTTTCCAATACTCTGGCTGGGCTTGCTTCCGATGGGTATGCATTAAATGTTCCACTCTTATGTTTCCTTTCCCAGTGTCATCGTGTTCAATCTTGTCTGAATGTGTTCCCATCTAACTGTCATCGGGATTGTAACTGCTAATGTGAAACAGCAAACTGCCAACAATGGGGGTAAAACTACGGGGGACATTGGGGAGCTATCGGTCCTGGTGTAGAAGGTATTAATAGTGCAGACGATGTCGTTGTCTTCGCGTGAAGTATTATTAGTGTGTATGTGTTTTGGTATGTATGGAGGGGAATAGTGGCACATCTTATGCTAATGTTCTTTGAAGGTACATTAAAAACAACAGACCTTGAAGAGAAATGCTCTGACTGGCACCAAAAGGGGAAGAAAGCGGCTTGTTTTCCTCTGCTATCTCTAGAAGGACATACTCTCTTAGAAAGAGCAATGCACAAGATGTCCGGCGCTGCTATGCAACACATTGCCAAAAATCATGGGGGGGTGGAAGCAAATCGGTCTTGGAAGGGGTTCGGAAGGCGGGTACAAACCAGGGAGGAGGGAAGACAACCTGCGAAAAGAGACACTCTCATGGAGCGCTACAACAGTAAGTAAACATTTTAAAAAGTACCTTCAGAATCATACTTTCAGTTGAAGGACACTGACCACCAGAAGCCGTACTTGATCCAGGCTCCATGGCACGATAAAGGCGGCGCTGACCAGCAAGGAAATGAGTGACGAGGAAGCCAGCCAATGGTAAGTAATGTGACGTTTGAGCCACATGGGAGCCAGCCAGTGGTACGTAAAAGGTAAGTAATGGGCGGGTTCTGAGCTCCATTTAAGAATTCTTTTTTTTTTTTTTTAAATAAAAGATTTTGCAAGCACTTTGCAGACGAATCCTAAAAAGGGGGTTAATCAGAAGAGGTTCAGAAATCCATACAGTGACATGTGCAAGGAATAAAGGCTGTTGAATGAGTAAAACGATACCAAAAAGGCAAGAATGTCAGTAGCTGGTAACAGTAATACAAAATTGTATTTTATTTATTCAATACCGTCTACTGCAGAACAAATGCACTCCAGGAAGGATGTGGAAGACCAATCAAGCCTGACAAACTGAGCAGAAATTATACTAAGTTTAAAAGGCCTAGATTCTACCTACTCCTGCTAGGAAGAAAGAAAGCCACACTTTGAGCAGGGGTTCACACCCCTCCTAGGCATGTAGGCTTCAGTCAGGTGAGCCCTTGTTGGGTCTTAGTACAGTCCCCAGCTAGAGGGGCACCCTGCACATGCAAGGGTGAGAGGCAAAGTGTTTAGCAGGCTGCTGCCTAAATAGTGCAGGAGCAAAATCAGCTTGCCTTGCGTTACCCTGTTGTCTTCACACCTCCATGGAGAGGGGAAACCGCCTTTACCACGAAGCATTTTCTACGCATTACGTTTACAACGATACACTTACCTCGTAAACGTCTTCACAACGCGTAATGCTTCAACGACCATCTTCACCACGCAAGCAACGTCATCACGGAACAACGTCATCCTAATCCGAAAAAAAGCATCAGTCCGTTTTCAGTGTCGGCGGAGACCTGCGGAAAAAGGAAAAAAAAAAGAAGAAAGGGGGCTTGGGGGGGGTCTCCCCCCCAAAAAAAAGAAAAAGCGGAGTAAAGGTAAAATCGAGGTAACGGCAAAGCGTGGAAAACACATTCCGTTGTAACGCATGCGTGGTAAAGGCATGCGTTGGAACGGAATGCGTAGTAACGACATATATTCCATGGAGAGCCAGTACTTCACATGGATCCCACAGATCCTAGTTCTTTATAATTTTACAATGAGACATTCTCCTTACCTTCTAGGATTCCCCCCCCCAACAAACTTCCACTTTCAATATTAGCATTGAAGGGTATTCCAGGGTAAAAGAGAGAAACAATGAAAGGAGATTTGCCCTGCTTCCATGATTTCGACTAGGAGAGCAGCGTGGCACCGATTTGGTAGTTCTCAATTTGCTCAATCTTAGCCCAAGGCTCTGTGAGCCTTGTGAAAAATACTTTTTATATATGCCTCAAAAAGTTACCTTACCTTCCAAGCTCCTTTTTCTGGTCTAGTCCCACTCTACCTCCCCTTGCCCATTACTTCTACTTTAACCTCTAGCCAGAGGAATTTGAACTAAAAGACCATTAGGTCTCATTTCCTGTACTGAACTACTAATTCAAGCCCTCTGAATGCTGGCTCCAACCAGCAGAGTGTGCAGATTGAGTCTAGTGGAGACTGCAAAAACAAATTCTGGGAGAGTAGAGACAGACGAAAAAGGGGGTAGCCAAGTGCACACCAGTCTTCAAATTCAGCAAAAGTTTTATCCATTTTCATCTTTATGCGTGCAGCCCGGAATCGTGGTCTGCCCTATTACCAGGTGATTATGAAACACGATCAGAGACTGGGATAGACTCCAGTGCCGAACGCACAGCTCAACGCAAAAATCATGCAGGATTTTTAACACATTTGTCTTCTTTCACAAACTTTTATTCATAGTGTTCCACAATATTTTATTCCACTTCTTAAATTTTTATACTGTCACATGGGAGATGCTCTGTATTATTATATCTAATATTACAGATATGCCACTCCAGGCCTTTTTCTGCAGCAAGACTGTATACAGGTGGTCATCAATGATAAGTGTAATTCCCAATGCATTTCGGGCTATGATACCACCCTTCCTCAGGGGTACACTACAAATTGAAAAAACATCGACTTTAGATAGTATGTTCAGGTCATAATACATGCAAAACATTATCCAAACTTCACTTTGTGCGTACCTCATTTTTTTTTTTTTAAACCCGGTCCAGAGTAGAGACTTAGCCTGCTTTGTTTATTCAACAGATTTGGTCATGGGCCATACAAGTATATTGTAGAGATAAATTAGACTACCCTGTACTACTTTAAGGCTGGTCATTATTTCTCGGACTAGTCTTGATGATTCCTGGGCTCTTAGTACCATCCTGCTGGTCCTTCCCATTGCGAAAATATGACCCACAATTTGTTTTTATCGGCATTAGAATCAAAGTATGCTGACAGCTGAGAGACAGGAAAAATAATCAACCTATCCCAAATCAGAATAAGGCTGGTAAGAATATCTATGGCTATCATCGCTGTTTCCTGGGTGCTTGGTCTCATCTTGCTGATCCTTTGCACAGTGGAGATATGACGCGCATTCTAACTTTCTGAGCCCTGTCAACACGTCCTACTACCACATTAAGGTTGGTTGTAATGTCTTGGGCTAACCTTGATGAATCTTAGGGAATTGGTCCTGTTCTGCTGACCCTTCCCATTGTAAAGATGTCCCCGGCAATGTGCCTTTATCAGAATTAGATGCGTTACAAAGCACCACTGGCACTGGACAACAGACAAGCTATTGGATGCAGTGCTAATTGCAGACATAAGGTGGTAGAAATCTGCTTGCTCTTCATGAGGCATGTTTACATGTTCTGTGGGCATGTAGTTGGATACTGTAAGAAACTGGATTATTGGTTGAGGTGGGTGGAAACTCCACTCAGGAAAAAGACACAATCCTTGTCAAGGTGAACGACAAAAGTCACTAAATTAACCTGCGCCTAACCGTACGGTGGCTGGGCACAAAAGCAGTCAGTCTCAACTTGGAGACCAATTGTTAAAGTATTTATACAGCACACAAAAAATTATGCAGTGAAAAAAACACAATACAAAATAATTCTAAACCAATTCAGAACATTAGAGTACATTTTAATGAATAAAATGACACCAAAACAACAAAAATCCAATCAGTGAAAAAGATACCTTCTCAAAGCTCAGCTGAAAAGCTTCATTTGCCATGGAGGAGGCCACGAGAAGCAGGGAGAGTTGCAGATCATGGTCGCTGTAGTATGAAGTGCAGGCCTGGCTTCGTGGATGATCGTCATCGTAGCACAAAGATCCAGTCGGGCGTAGCAGACAGTCATTGCTGGAGCTGTGTGTTGGCGGTAACAGTGGGCTGTCATTGCTATAACGTAAAGTGAAGATCTCGCATTGCGGGTCGTTGCTGGCAGTCGCTGTAGCACGAAGAGTCAAGTTCAAAGGAGCTTCCCATTGGCGATGGCTGCGGGCAGCAGAATCTCGGCACAAATGTGCCTGTTAACTTGCGCAAGCCCAATACTTCAGGATTTCACCTTTCTTCTCAGAGGAGCTCAACTGAATGAAGCTAAGGGTCCAGGACCTGGGCAGGCACTTCTTGGAGATCAGGAATTCATTCCAGCCGAGGATAGAAGGGCCCAGGCAGGTCAAGCCGCCTGGCCTGGCAGGTGCAATGTAGTGGTGAGATGGACAGTTGCAGGGAGGCCTCTGGAGCAGTTGTGTCCCTGTAGCTCAGACAGGAGTTTGGTCAACTGACCATTGGAATCAGTCAGGTTAGCCTGGGATGAAGGGAGCAGGTCCAGTTTTCCTTCTCAGACAGGAAGGAGGTCCTCAAGCAGCATGGCAGTCCTCTTGTATCCCATTACAGTCCTCTAAAGGGTTAAGGCAGTCCTCCTTCTGTAATGTCCACAGGACCAGGGGTGTACTGTTCAGTAACTCTAGATGCCCAATATTTATACCTAATGCCAGCGTGTTTAAGTGGGAGGTTTACCAAGATCACCTCCACATCTGGTGCTTGAAAGATCTTCCCATACCCTATCAAGGCTCCAAGACGTCTGGGGTGACAAAATACTAGTGTCAGATTATTTTGTGTGTGCTGTAGGCAAGCCCTTTGAAGTGTAAGTAGGGCAGGGCACAGCTCCGCCTCCAGCCATCCTGCAAGGATAGCCCATCCCATCAAAAATAATGGGGCTGACTTGTGTCCCCTAGAACCTGGGTATGTAATGTCATAGTAAACAAAGCGTTCTGTCGGATAGAATGCATTGTAGTCTATAACAGGAAAGCCCATCCTGCCCATACCTAGTCCCTTTTGTGTCACTATATGCAAGAAATACACAAACCCCAACAGCAGATCATTCACAGTCATGTGACCCAAGACACAGGCAGAAGGCACAAATGGATACAAAAATAAAATAATAAATAAAGTCAATAAAGTGCTATTTCCAGAATTGCGACTTAAAATCCAACTTTACCAATAAAGAGAATTTTGAATTACTATTCATTTGAGGGTGAACACCAGATTTCCATCTGCTCCTAATCAACTGTATATCACTTATTAAATGTGATATGTGTGTTTGTAAATGGGAGAGATAGGCCTTACAGTAGTGAAAAACGACTTTAGGAGATTTTCACAAGGATGACATGTAAAACTTAAACCCACGTGTCCAACTTTTTAAGTAACATGCACCCTGCCATAAGGGGTTTTACGGCCAACTTTAGTGGTGAAGGAAGGTTTAGGCCTGGCAAAAGGTTTATTTTGCCAGGTCGAAATAGCAGTTTAAAACTGCACTACAGGTTGCAGTGGCAGGACTGAGACGTTTTAAAGTGCTCCTTTAGTGGGTGGCACATTAAGTGCTGCAGGCCCACTAGTAGCGTTTAAATTACTGACCCTGGGAACATGTAGTACCTGTTTACTAGGGACTTACAGGTAAAATAAATGTGGCAATTAAATGTGAGCTGATTTTAACATGCTTGAAAGAAACAGCAGAAACACTGGTTAGCAGTGGTAAATTGCAAGTAGTTCTAATGTCAATAAAAACGAATTCAGTAAAACAGGATGAGTGAAAGCAAAATGTCTGGGGGAATACCATGCCGAGGATGTGAGGGCTAACCAATACTATGGGAGAAATGCCAGGCAAAAAAAACACAATTAATGTCAACAACCACATTTGTCTCTTTTCACAAAAACAAGCATTGGCATAGTCAATAGGTCTCGCCTTTGGGACCTTATAAGTGTTTAGCCATGCAACAGTTGATGTTGTTGCACCAAGGATATCGTGCTGCATAACTAAATACTTATAAGGTCCCAAAAGTGAGACTTATTGGCTATGCCAATGCTTGTTATATTATGCAAGAGTTCAGCTGCAGCACACTGTTCAGGTGGGTCAATGAAGGAAGCCCCTGTTGGCTGTAACATGTATAAACTACACCAAGTCAGACATTTACCTTGGAGCTGGAAAGGCCAAGTAAACCTTCCATATTTGGCAGATTGTGAGGGTGGTACAGGTTTGTATTAGATTATGAAAGATCAGTTTGCAAAGTACCATTCTGGGCCATTCATACATTCCATACACTAAGGAAAGATATTTCCTTCTTGAGATGGCATGCGGTAGGTAGAGTGCGTCATAGTAGGGAATCCATTTATGCAAGTCCAAACATTATCCCGTGTTAGCGTAAGCCAATTTCTTTTAAACGAAGGAGTAGGATTTATCTAGATTGTAAAGCATATATGAATCGATTTGTGTCGGTCACAGTGAGATGGAAACTGCAGGGTCTGTGTTCATAAGATGAACTATGTAACTAATTTCTAAAGACGAGCAGGTGGACAGATTCCAGAAGAAAGCGTGCTGCATTACCGTACAATCAGTAGTATGTGCCCAAGCACATTCAAATAAGAAAAAGTGTTGTTCTCAGCAGCACATAAAGCCCTCGCCTCCGCTGACATCAAAATGGGTTAAAACAACAGTTACGTGAAAAGTATGTATAATAGCAAGCCCTGAAAGAATTTGGATGGTCTTAATGAAAAAATTAGTTAGACCCACGTGTGCCACGTTTTGCCTACCAACTTAGGGTCTCCAGGCCAACGCTTCCTCAAACAAAACAAGGCCTGTTTGCATAGGTTGTTCCAGTCAACTAACACACTTACTCCTCTCCTGAAACAAAGTTAGTGGGGGGCTAGTGCCTGTTGGTGAATGGTCCAGCGTGTTCTACAATACAAGTAGCAATGCTGTCTGTGTTCTCGTGCTTCTGTTCTTGTTCTGTTGCTTTTTATTCACTCCCAAGTGTATCGCCAGGAATAATTTACATTGTGTATGAATTAATGTGAGTTGGTAGATAGCCTGGTGGCTGGTGAGGCGATAGGTTTACGGAACGTTCCCCACTACGGAATCGACACTATAATATTAGTGCTCTCCCACCCTGGTCTCAATTTCAACACAGCCTATGAGGGTTGTGTTATTTAACTTTTGGTACCACACATTTTTAGGGTGCTGTACGTGTGGCCACCATTGATACCTCCTTGAGGTTGCGACCACCACCAAAAAAGTGTAGGTAGCCTTATTATTTTTGGTCCTGAAGAATTGCCAATTAATAAATTACCAGGCAAGAAACATGTTGACCCTTGTAGCACATTGACTCATACACCTAAAGGTGAGAATCTGCGTTTCACTTTGGTTTTAATCAGGATGGTGACCATGCTTTATTAAAATAGTTTGAAGTGGATCACCTATCCCTGTTTTAGCTCACTCACTTCACATTTCACCTACACCAGTTAGTAGAAGTAACCCCTTACACACCTCGCTCACCGGCATTGGAAAAAACAGATCTCCGTTAGGAAGGCCCCATTTGGGTGCCTGATCGGGCATTGCACCGCCGGCCTGATAAGGAGCAAGACCCCCGCTTGTTGGGTGTGTGAGGGTCTTCTTTTCCAGAAGGAGTAATCTTCTCTCCTGCGTACTTGAACACCCTCACCTTGGCACCTCCTAGTTATACTACCACACCCTGCGACACTCCTAGGAACTGCATACCTCTTTTGTTCTCACTGCTTGATGGGCACGTATGCTGGACCTATATGAATAATATTAAATTATTATTATTTATCAAGCCCTCTATCCCTCTATTTATTTGAGATAGCCTTACATGCCAACAAGGAAGCAGCGAAAGAGGACACCCGGAAACCTCACCCAGCTATTTTGCCCGCTGGCTCAAAAAGTAAACTTTAGCTAATTTGCTGCAAAGAAGGCTGCCTTTCGCATTTTAAGTTACCCCCTGCGCATGTCCCAGGTGGTCAAAGGGCACTGGGTGAGATGGTGAGGCTTGCTCTGGAGAACTATTAAAATTCACAACCATAACGGGAGTCTTAAATGCAGTAAATGATTATGAAAGCGACCATAGAAGGACCAACAGCACCCTCATGTGGACATTTTCAGCAATATTGTTTGTGTTCAGTGGCGATGGGCCTTCTGCACTCGTGCTGGTTTGATTTCTGTTCATAACAAGCCCATGCGAGAGCGAGCACCAGGCCATATGTTTTGAATTATCGCGCCCGTGTCTGGGCACGGTAATTCAAAACATATGGCACCCATGCGGGTAACCGCAAGCAATAGGCCACACACGCATGAACGTGTGGTGAGCTCTTTGAAGCCCCCTTACAATAAGTCTCACAGACCAGCGCATGCGCGATGCTAGGCGAGACCTAAAAAGGGCATCCCCTTCCTAGAAACTTCCTCACCTTTAACAACAGAAACTGCAATTCTACCACTCACTATCAATAACAGATGGCAACCCTTTTCTAACCAGGTCATCATTGGATTTCTAATAATAGCCATGTCTCCATTCTCCTCACTTGCGTTTTTGGATCTCCACCCTCCAGCCAAAGCAATGCATGCAATGCACTTCTACTGTCTTGTGGAAACTATACACATTATCCATCTTCTGCTGTGCTGAAAAATAGGTATCCAAAATGAATTGTACTGGTCCTAGTTCTTAAAATCTCACTACACACAAAGTTTTACTACTGTGCATATGCTATACATTTACTGCACATACATGCACTGGACATGCATATGGAATGGAAGTGCAAGGTTCTGGGTTTCACATAACTGCGGAACTTTACATGACAGGAGCCAGAAGGCTTGCTTCTTTTTGACACATAGTAAAACATATGGTCATCCTACTGATTTACAAAACATGGTATGCTGCCACCCCCTTTAAATTATGCCTTCAGGGTATGGACAGTAGTCCAGTACCAACAAGCAGGGCATGCTTGGTACATCCCTCTAGATCACAGTACAGGTTCTGGACCTCGCATTACTAGGGCCAGGCATAGTTTTCTGCGCACATGCTAGATTAGGCCAAATGAAAAACATGCACTCAGGGCATGGATACCGGCCTGTTCACCATGCAAGATCCCCCTTTCACATAAGGATTTCTGGAAGAGTTCCAATCATGCTGTCCAGGGAATTATTAAACCTTTTTAACAACCTATTGGTCTGCAGTTGGGGTGCTGTGGAGAAATGGTAGGTCATACCAGCTTGTTCCAGCATCTGTTGTACATAAAAGAACCCAAAGTAATACCCAGTCGGAAAACACAGTCCTGAAAATCCATCCTTTGAAAAGGATTCCCATCAGTACCTTGACTGCTACTTTAGCAGTCGTACTCCTCAGAGACACCACCTCTGGACACCTGCTGGTATTACCCACCACAACCAAGATGGACTTGTTGCCTGAAGCTGAGGGGGGTCAAATGGACTAACAATGTAATTGCCTACCTACTCTAATGGAATATCTATTATTGGCAGGGGCACCCTACTTTGGTCTTACTTCCTGTCTTAACAAATGGTTGGCAAATGGGACAGGTTCTACCGAACCTCTCTTTGTCTCGGCACATCCCTGGCCAAAGGAACAATGAATCCAACTTGTACTTGGTCTTTTAATGCCGGAGTGACCTGCTAAAGGTATTTAGTGTGCCAGTGATAATAGAAAATTCCTTTGCACTAAGGGAACTGCTAGCCTCAAGCCAACATCTGGCTCTGTATACACTGGTTCATACTACAGCACTCTGTCCTCTTAGTCAACATAATACCTTATAACCAGTTACTTGTTGACCTGTTCCAGGGTTTCCTTCCACAGTCCTTCAAGTATAGGGTGCTCAAATGGTGCCCGGTAGAACTCCTCCCGGGTAGGTCCTCCTGCAGCTGTTGAAGTCCCCCAACATCTAGTCTAATGCGATGCCTATTCCCTTTTCTGTGTAGCAGAGGTGACGGTGCCACAGCCTCTGGCTTCTCAGAATCTACCCTAATTCCCTCACTACTCTTCTCTTGTTCTTACAATTCCGGGATTGTCACAGTCTCTTCCAAAGGTTGGTATACAGTCTGTACTCTGGGTCGAAACATCTAACATGGCGCAAGCCATGTAAGGTTCTGGTTCTGTTACTAAACCAGGGACAACCAAATTGTTGCCTAAGACACATCCTGCACCTTCTACCTCTCACATCCCTACATCGACCACTACTACATTGTAATTGATTTAAACTTCAACTTGGGCAATCGGGAACTCCATTTCACCCCCATTGACTACCAAGCCTGTGCATTGGTACCATGTAGAACGTCCCCGGGTTTGAGAATCTTCAACTCAATGGCAGCCCTGTAAGCATCTGTATCCCTAAGGGCAGTAAGTTTCCTCCTACTGACACCCGCTTCTAATATAGATCCCATGGTATTTGGATGTATGTGATTTAGAGCACCTGTATTCATTTCTCAAATGTCCATTGTTATTAGGTTGAATGCCACTGAGCCCTGTTAGGTCCCCTTAACATAGTGAACACAATCACTGTAATGGATGCTGCTGGTACAAGTACTTTTACCTGATAGTTCTTTTTATAGTGGCAATCCTTGATATTCCTCTGACAAGTAATCTCTTTGGATTTAGAGGAGCCTCCCTGATCTATTTTAGCTTTTTGTAGCGGACCAGGAACTCAATTCATTTTCTTCCTCGGTCCTCCTTTGGACCCTTGGCAATCTCCCTGGCCCTTACCCTCCAAGTTTACTGAGATCTTTTCTCTCCATTTGGCTTAGAGCTATACGGGTCCAACCCTTTGTTAACTCTGTTAGCTAGCCACTTGTCTGCCAACACTGCATGACAGATAATGATCCCTTACCTTTTGCATGTAAGCAGCATTCACCTCAGCTTATCTAGGGAGGTATAAGTGGGTCGTACTTGTCATGGACATTTTACACCATGTATTCACTAGGTTGGATTCACCTGTGTTTGAAATCTGCCCTTTCCCACCAGCATTTATGTTTGAAAGGTGCATATTTTTCACTGAGGTGTCATATCCATTAAATACGTTTTGGAACAGTCATATTATGTTACTTGTGGCCACACCTTACAGACACAGACTTTTCCAGGCATGGGCAAAGTGGGCTCTGGCCCAGGGCCCCAGGCGTTTAGGGCCCCCCTTGATAGTGCCAGTCCTGTTCTTCAGAGAAACTTGCCCTGATGACCTTGAATAATTCTCAAAGAGATGGTTTTAAATACTGTTTCCCTTTAATTTATTTTTAATGTAAGTGATGTGCGAGTGTCTGTTACTAACATTTTGCAGTGAAATGTGTTTGTGTTTAATGCAACATCCATAAAAAGGTTTCTCTTAGATTAAAACAGGACTCACGTATGAGAAATGGGAGGGCGTCACAGAAATAATTTGCAGTAATATCAGTGAGCTGCTGCTGTGTTACAATACTGAAAAAGCACGTTTCTATCCCGGAATACTAGATGTAACAACTTTAGAATTTGGACAAGTGCGCTGTCAGTGACCTAGCCAATGACGACATAAAAGAGCTGAAATTGGATCATAAATGCAAAGCTGTTCCGAACAGGGGCCCCCAAAATATGTTCGGCACCGGGCCCCCATAATACTACAGATGTCCTTGTTTACAGAACATCTTCAGTTTATGCGATGTTTTTCATTCATCATTATTGTTAATTGTACCAGTGTGGAACAAGCATTTGCAATGCAATAGGTCTCGCATTTGCGAGACTGAGCTACTGGCATTGTAAATGACAAAACTTTTATCTATGTGTTGGTTTTGAACATAGATAAATTAAAGGCATTGTCATTTACAATGTCAATAGCTTAAAATTTTGCAAATGCGAGACCTATCGCATTGCAAATGCTTGTTTTAATAAGGACGCATTTGACTTTTTTACTACTTTTACACTTTAAAAAAAAAAAATAACTACATTAAAAAATACAGGCTTGCTGATGTCAAACCGCGTGGCTTTTCCAATCCACTCTCTTTAGAAATCTGGTGCCTATTTCTGTTTCCTAGTGAAATAAAAATGGTAAGCAATTTTATTGTAAAGTATACTACAACAACTTCCATTCTGCCCCAGCATGTATCAATGAAGAGAAACTTGATGTTTACCATATAGTGTACAATCATCTTCACATATTCTTCAATTTTATCTTCAATGTTTTCTTCCATGTGATAAGACTGCTGTTATAAATCATGTACCACCTCAATCATCCATCAAACTTCATATGTAAATTCACTGTTTACGTTTAAAATCCAATTTGGCCTTCTCTTCACAAACCATACAAACTATTATTCAGAATTTTTAATGCTCTTTTGTGCTACCATACGTGTGCATTTTCGATGCTCATCCAACATACAATCTTACATTTTCAACTTTATTAGAAGGCTTGACATCCCCGGACGTAAATATGCTTGGATGAAATTGAGTGGCACTATTTTGCAACCAGCGAGCTGCAATTGCTTGTTACACGCTTACGAAAGTTGAACATTTTACAGAAACAAAAATAAAAACGTTCCCTATCAGGCACTGTTTGCAGTGTTTCGGAGTCATAACCGTCACATGTATTTGGAGATAAACTAGCATGCTTGCTGACATATCAAGTAGATAGAAGTGCAATGCACTAGTAAGATTTTGCAAGCCTCTGTGTAGAGGAATGTTTAGTTCCAGTAAGGAGAGTGTAAAGTTGAGCAACTCGCAACTTTGTATTTTTTGTAACTGCGTAGTTCGCAAAGTTTAGAAAGAGAAGCTGCAGCATTAGCCAGCCTTGCTGTAGCCGGAAACTGTTCCCACTGCTGTGACGTCTGCAGGTGGACATTTGTCACCCGCGAGTTTCAAGACAGCCACTATGATAATTATCCTGCACCTCCTACGCTGTGCCTCAGCACTGCCAATTGCACCCACTTCAAAGTGTTGTCAAAACTATATTAATGTCAAATAAGCAAAGTTACACAGATTTATGAAAAAGCCTGCAATAGTCTAATAGATCATGCACAGCAAATTCGTTCCTTTATATACACACAGACTAGTTAAAAACACACTGATCTAAACTATTTACAGGGGATAGGCAGGCATAGCCGCCATGCTCTGCCGATAGTGCACTCGTAGCCTCACCCTACCCCGCCCTCGCACTGAAGGCTTCTGCTTCTGGCGTTATCGACGTTGCATGCAGCAGTCAGCACTATCGCACGTCGGATTATCATTTGTAAGGACGCCACAGCTACTCCGGAGCAAGGAAGAAGCTACATTGCCCAGTTACAGGCCGATTGCAGGACTGGCGAGCATTTGGTCACGCTACCCATGGTGAGCTGGCAGTGTCAAGACAAACAGAGCCCCCACGTTCAGAGGCGAGTGCAACAGTCTGCGAGGAGTTGGGGGCGGGTCGCCGCTCTTAGTCGCGTGACAGATGTTAATTACGGTGAAGTCTGCCCAGGGGCCCAGCTTATTTTTGGCATTTCAACGAGAAAAAATTATCCAAAGTCACCCAGGATCGGCAGATGAATATTCACACTTCCAGACGGGCACAGTCGAAACTACTTAGAACGAGCAACGCTCGCAAAATATGCAGGCAGAGTGGGCGGGGCCTAATGCCAACAGGGCGGACACCAACCCCGCTTCCACAGGCCCCGGACACAGAAGCAACGACAATAGAGCTCGCCGAGGCGAAGCAGCGCATGCGCTGCATTCACAGGCGAGACCTAATGAAGCAGAAAATATCACATGCAATGGAAAATTAATTGTGCCTTAAGTTAAGATGAATGAGAAAACATAATGGAAAATATGGCCTGGTATGAAAGGGCAATGTACAGCATTGTTAGCCCAAGATGTTACAGTAGTCGAATTGAGCGGCTATTTAAAGAAGGATTGAAAGGACGAGCAAGAGCACTTGGAGTAATATCAAACGAGGGAGGAGTAGTGCAAAGAGTAGCAGTACAGAATTATAGCATTAGAGAAGAAACTGCAGTGTCCGCGACCAACACCTCCAAGAGTAGAGTAGACCTTTCAAGTTGAATTTGAACTATACAACACCAAAATATGCACTAATTGTATACAAGTATTTCAATATTCATCATTTGTGTTGCAATACATTGTATGCTTTTGAAAATGATACAAAGAAGAGGCAGGTATCTGTAATGTTACAGCCTGGTACGATCAGAGGGTGAATCATCGGATCAAATTGCCTTTTAAAGGTTTATGTACTCTCTTACGGCTGCAGCGGTGGAGGAATGTTACATATTTAAGGAGCGCCTGCCAATCTCTTGAATCGCAAAAGGTTAATTGCCTGCCATGCCTACATGACGGATAGGTTCCCTTCCCAAAAGCCTGTTACCTTATAAATGAACATTTGCTTTTTCTTTAACAGTCTAATTCGTGGCACAAGCCTGCTAATAAGCCCACGGTGATATCTGACATTATGCATTCGGTGGAGGGCCAAGCTATCAAAACGAGGAGTTTACAGTCAAAGTAAACCAGAACTGACAATAGCCAAAAAGGTCGGGCGTCGGCTGCCTGCTCACTGGCCTTTTCAATCCCGGTTTTGTTTTGTCATGGTTATTGCAAAACTTTGATGGAGAGCTGCTGGTCACACACAAATATAAAACAAGCACTGGCAAAGCCAACAGATCGGGCCTTGACAAGCTAGTGTGATGGTTATTTTTTTGTTTTTTACTGCAGGAATATGCCACAAAAAACAAAAGGAAAAAAACATGTAGAAGGCGTACGCGTCCATTAAAAATCTTACATTTAAAAAAACACTTCCTGATAAGGCCGTTATGCTAGTGATTTTTTTTTATTAAAAAAAAAAAAGCTTGTAGTTTTGTCCTGCATTTTATTATTATCATCCATCTAAGCATGAACTTATATCGCAGACAGCTACAAAGTTACGTCACCTAAACACTTCTAAAAGGAAACGGAAAATAAATCACCATCTAACTGGGCACCTGGGGTGCAGGCAAAATAAAAAGCTGCTATTTAAATCCCAGATATAAAAAAAAAAAACTACAATTAATAGAAAGCACATTTGGAACTAGGTTCATTAGTGAAGGGAAAGGAACTATTTTAAGTACATGTGAAGCGTTTCCCCGCCTCGTGCACTCACTCAAAGTGAAGGAAGCCAATGGGCAATGTGGGCTGACCTACTGCCCCCAAGTTGTATGCTTTGGCAGGTAGAAGCAAAATGTGAATTACTAATTTTAGAGATCAATGCATAAAACACCGACCAAAACTGTTCCATATATGTATATTGTGTATGATATTTTACAAACTGTCTGGAGAGAGAGCTTAAGTTGCCTTAAATGGCAGACCTAAAAAACATTGTCTAAATTCAGAATTGTGTTGGCCCCAAAAATTACATACTGCCCTAGTAGCTCTCGGCAATTAAGGGAATTATGTTCTTGTGAAAAAGTGGAAAGGGAAAATTTGCAGCCCTCACAATGAAGTTAGCTAATGGCTGAAGTAGGCTAACCTACTGCCCCTGCTATCGAGGGTGGAGGAAAAATATGAAGGACACAATTACAGACTGATGGCTGAGGAGGGCTGACCAAAAGCTCACAGAAGTAACTGTAGTATAAATAGATTGTTAGCAAAATCAAAATGTCTTGGTTAAAGCAAGACCTAAAAAGATCCAAGTTTGCAGGAAAGAATTGCAACAGAGATAAGGAACTGCAAGGCAAGAAAACTTGAAAGTATTAAATCCATCTTCTGCTCCTGTTGGAGAAAGCTTCTGATTGACTGCACATTGAAGTAGTTTTCACCCTTCATATCTACACCTTGAGTGATTGGCAAAATGTTGTGGGATCTCAGTAAATCCAGACAGCCTAATGGGAACTACAAATATACAAAACATTTATGTGGTTCCTGTACTTCCCTTGGTGCAGTCCCATGCAGCACATAGTTCTGGGCATTCAAAACAAAGCGGACACAAGGAGAAATGCAGTTTAGTAGGCAAACGGTAGGAAAACAAATTGGTAAGGGATAGCACATTTTAATAGTGTGCTGCTGTCGAACACAAGGAATCAGACCGCAGAAACGTTAGACAGTTAACCGCAAAAATAAATCACTCAAAGGACGATTCTTACGTTATATAAAACAAGCATCAATAAAGGGTATACAAGTTTGTCCAGTAACTTTGGAGGAGAGGTGGCAGATTCCCTGGATTTTGAATCAAACAGTTTTATTAGACCTTAACAACGAGTTTGGTCATTAGTAAGCACAAGTTACACAATAGGCTTGTGAGAAGACAATAAATATCAGTTTCAAACTAAACCTACAAAAACAAGCCTTATTTGCTTAAGCAGATAGTAGATTATTGGAGACAGCGTAGCACACTCAGTAACCGTGTCTAATTGCCTTTAGATCTGCAACTTCGCCTTTGCCTTAACCAGTTTCCACTGACTTTCCCCGGACTCTTGACTGTGTAAAACTTTTGACGAGACTAGACAGACACGGGAACAGGAGGAACTGAGTGAACCCATACTGTATCCTTGGTGAACACAGTCTTACACAACAGCCAACTAACATTTTTTGCAAAACTGTAACAATGCCCTTCACTTAGTTATTTATTTATTGCGGGTTTATAATGCGCATGGCTGCCACAGCAACGAGGCGTCCCAGTGCAGCACAGAGACCAGAAATAAGAGTCTAAGAAAGTCGAGGCAATTAAATGGTGGGAGTGGGAAAAAGTCATGTCTTCAAGGCCTTACGAAAAGCCAGGTGGTTAAAAATAGTTCTAATAGGGGTCGGAAGTGAATTCCACAGTTTTGCCGCCAGGCATCGGAACGAACGTCCCCCTGCCCTAGCCCTCCACACTCGAGGAGTTCAGACCATACCTTGGTCAGCAGAACGCAACGGGCGCTTGGGTACATAGGCCTCCAGAAAATGGAGAAGGCCCGGCGGAGCCTGTCTTGCTAGGATCTTATGTGAAATGCACAATGCTTTAAATTGTATCTGTTTGTCCACTGGCAGCCAATGGAGTTTGGGGAGGACCTGTGGTACTGAGCAGTATTTGGGTAAAGAGACCAAAATCCGTGCGGCCGCATTATGGACCCTCCGGAATCGCTTTACGCTGGCCCTTGTTGCTCCCAGGTATAGGCAATTGCCGTAGTCCAGTCTGGATAAAACAGATGCCTGGACGATAGTCTGGCGCACCGAAGGGGGGGGGGGGAAACCCGAGCAAAGGCTTTAGACCGCGCAGGAGTCCGAAACAGACCCCCGCGACAGCTTGAGTTTGTTTCTCAAAGGTCAAACCCCGGTCAAACCATACCCCAAGATTTTTTACGGTGTCCTTGGGGAGTGGGGCAGGTTTTAAGCAGTCCAGCCAGTATAGATCGGACCACAGCTCCCTGTCCCTCCCAAATAGCAGGATCTCAGATTTACCGGAGTTAAGCTGTAGGCAATTAGCTGCCATCCAATCGGAGATAGCCAGCAGATCATCCTTAAAATTGTCTAGACTGATGGTACATTTCCTAGAGAAGGCTATCACCAGTTGAGTCAGCTCTGCCAGAGGGCAGACATACAGGTTGAATAATAGAGGGCTCAATATGGAGCCCTGTGGTACCCCCTGGTGCAGTGCAAGCTCCTGTGAGGAAAAGGGGGGTGCCAAGACCTGAAAAGATCTTTCCGATAAAAATGATTTAATCCAGGCCAAGGCTATTTCCCTGATTCCGATGTCTTGCAGGCGTTTCAGAAGTATTTTATGGGACACCGTATCAAAGGCGGTACTTAAGTCCAAGAGGACCAAGGCCGCTGAGTCCCCTACGTCTAGACTGCTCCTGATGGCTTCCGACACAGCCAAAAGCGCGGATTCGGTACTATGCCGGGGCCGGAAGCCATGTTGCGTGGAGTCAAATATGGCATGTTGCTCAACAAAGTTAGCCAGAATGGTATTCACATGTGCCTCCACCACTTTAGCCAGGAAAGGTAACTGAGAAATAGGTCGATAGTTACCCGGTTCGGCAAGGTCTAGGGAAGGTTTTTTTAACAGGGGGCCAACTTTTGCATGTTTCCATGCCCGTGGGACTGACACCGTTGACAATGACAGGCTAACCACATCCAGACACACACCTGAAATGGAAGGATAAAGCTGGTGGAAGCGAATTGGAGTCACTGGATCAGCTGGGGAACCAGATTTAATTTTTAAGCATAATGCTTCAAACTCCAAAGGCAGAATGGAAG
Organism: Triturus cristatus; assembly: GCF_964204655.1. Classification (NCBI taxonomy): domain Eukaryota; kingdom Metazoa; phylum Chordata; class Amphibia; order Caudata; family Salamandridae; genus Triturus; species Triturus cristatus. The sequence goes on from NC_140589.1 coordinate 397,178,276, forward strand.
GAAATGCTACCAAATTACAACCCTCCACAGCCTCTCCCCCTTTCGGGTCCACCTCCACCGGCAGGGAAGCTGCCTTCGGAAGTGCCAGATAGATCTGTTCAACCTTGTTGACAAAATACTGGGCTAGCTCATCGCATTGGTGGTTTGAGGCAATAGGAGAAACCCTGATGTCTCCTGTACTCTTCATGCCACCCAGCAAAGAAAAAATAGTCTTGGCTTGGTTCGAGCTGCCCAGAAATTTGCTGGCCACAAAGTACGCCCGTGCTCTTCGGATGCCCTTATGGTATTGCTTGAGGGCCATCCGATATTCAAGTTTTGCTGTTGCATCATATGAGCGCCTCCAGACACGCTCCAGCTGTTTACAGCCCTTCTTGGCTAGAGAAAGGGCGTCTTCAAACCATGGATTAGATGGCCCACGACCTTTCCTTCCCCATTTAGCTGGAATACAATTATCCAGGTCAGCCATCAGCCAATCGTGGTAACACCGATTAGCTGCGTCCACGTTCGAGGGTAACTGAGGTTGATGGCCAGATAGCCAAGTAGAAAGGACCTCAGGTTTATACCTGTGCCAAGGGCGTTTAAAAATTTTAGTAGGGCAAATAGGGTCTGTCTTAATCTGAATTTGCAAGGAGAAGGAGACCAAAAAATGGTCAGTCCAGGCCTGTGGGATTGGAGTATGCATTTCGATCCGAGGAAGATTGGAGAAAACAGGATCCAGCAAATGGCCGGTTACATGGGTAGCCTCGGGCACATGCTGCCTCAGCTGGAAGGCTTCTAGGTCTCCCGAAAACTGGCGATCTCGGCTTTTTTTCCACTCTCAAAATGCAGATTGAGATCACCCAGAGTAGTAAAATTGGCTGCCTTACTAGCGAAGTGACCCATTTTATTTAAGAGGTCTTCCCTAAAGCCACTCGCTGGCCCAGGAGGCCTATAGATCCGGAGACCGGCCAATGTGAAGTTGTGAGTTAGCCTGATTTTAAAAGAGGCACATTCACAGCCCACTATATGTTCCCTATCCAGGCTAACACTATATGCCTCCTTAACTACCACTGCCACCCCACCACCTCTCCCCTCCTCCCGATTCAGAGTTTTCAACACATAACCAGACGGAAGAGCCAGCCAAGGTACTGCCACGGCGTCTTGGTTAAGCCAAGTCTCCGTAAGGAAGAGAGCATCTGGAGACTCATCAAGCAGAAGATCAAAAACCTCTGCATGATGCTCTGTCAAAGAGCGGCAGTTGCGGCTAAGGAGTCTATACTCCTTAAACCCTGATGAACAGGTGTCCCTCTGGGCGAGAATCAATTCAAGCGAACAAAAATTGCAGTGAAAGGAATGATCCTGCAAAGGCCAGAGTAAGGAAGGACAAGTAGAGGCCAGGGCAAAGAGTTCCTCCCGCGAGTACCTAATACGGTCAGTCGCGCAATTGACAGGGGGACCGGCGCCTGGCGTCGGACCGGTGCGGACGGGTTTGCCTTAGGCGCGCCCGCTGCGCGGTCGCGCCTGCATTTATGGGCCTCTGGGAAGATCTGGACAGGCAGCTACAAGGCTAACTTCCCCCCTATCCAAGATGGCGGAGCTACTCCGACCGTCCCGGGAAAGTGAATGCCCCAGGCTTTGCCCACCGCCCACAGCAACTCGACGACACTTGCTAAACCACAGATAGACTCAGGTAAGTTTAAAATAAATAATTTTCAGTTCTTTTTATCAGTTTAAAAAAACGACGCGCTAGCTAAGTAGCAATCGGAGGATCAAAACAAAATACAGAATAACTGCGTGCAACTCGCTCCCGGCTCAAGCCTCAGGAGCCTAGTACTAGCGTGGTCGCGGTTGCGCCTGCATTTATGGGCCTCTGGGAAGATCCGGCCGGACAGCTACAAGGCTAACTTCCCCCCTATCCAAGATGGCGGAGCTACTCCGACCGTGCCGGGAAAGTGAATGCCCCAGGCCTCGCCCACAGCAACTCGACGACACTTGCTAAACCACAGATAGACTCAGGTAAGTTTAAAATAAATAATTTTCAGTTTTTATCAGTTTAAAAAAACGACGCACTAGCTAAGTAGCAATCAGAGGATCAAAACAAAGTACCGAATAACTGCGTGCAACTCGCTCCCGGCTCAAGCCTCAGGAGCCTGGTTCACTAGGACTACAATCTCCATGATTCCTGCCCATCACAACACATCTGCTCCAATCCTTTCTAAATAATTACCAGGGTTTTCTAGAACCCAGCGTTGGCATCCTACTTCTGGATCATCATTCAAGATGTGAACAGAGCAGAAGGAAGACTCCAAGGAAGGAGGAAAACAGAGCAGGTAATCTGAGTAAAGCATACAAAGCTTGCACTTGAGCCTACTCGCTGAACAAAGGGATAATCATTGTAAAGAGGTATCATACATATGGCAATATGTGGATTGTGACATGTATGTTTTGGAAAATAACAAATGCCAATAAAAAAAGAGATTTAAAAAATAAAAAAAAGCTTGTGTCTAGAAATAATTGCTAGGCAACCTCTTGATTCTCCATGTGACCAAAGAATATCATGACTGAGACACAGATTGAATACAATGAAGCAGATGCTTGAAAACATCTCATAGCTTACGTTAAGTGTCATTTAAGTGTTCTAACAACTTAACCCCAGTGAAGAGAGATCACTGCTCAGAGTCCTTGTTGTGCTAAGAAGCAGAAGTGAACAAGAGTTAGTAGACCATGAATAAAGCCATGAAAAGCTAATCAAAGCACTATGGTCATCACCATAAATCATGCAAAACTCATACATTCCATGCGTGTAGAATGGTTACATGGCAAATAGGCTCTGTAAAGAGGACCTAGACATTAAGTAACTTCTTAGGATGATAAGAATGCCTCTTTTTAAACTGGAGCAGGGTGCTCTAGACTTATAGATATTACTTTTGTTGATATTTGTGGGCGGGCATAAGGCCATTCAACTCACTTGCTGAAAATCAATGAGCCAATCTGATTTTCTTTCTCTTCTGTAAAAAGGAGCTCTCTTGTCAGTGATGCTGGAAATAGTGTCCTGGTACCAAAAGGTGATTCAGATAACATCCCTGCTTGCCATCACTAAAGAAGCCGATGGATAGCAGATTATCAAAGATCAGATTACCAAAATTGGCTACAAATGATATTTATCCCAGGTCAGGTTCTCTTTTAGATTGGTTAGCCAAGGTAAATGTTTGGAGTGAAGGCTACCAGTTGGTGGTATAACCAGTTTATTCTGAAAGGGGTCTTGAATCACTGATATTAAACATAATCATGCCTAGACAGGTACTTTTATGTCAATAGCAGACTCAGTAGAGGAGGTAATTTTTGCCAAAAAAGATATAAAGTTGGCATCAAAAGTGAAGGTTAAGTGGAGGTTTAAGTTTCCAAAGAAAGGTTTTGGTTGCAGGAACCTGATCTAGACATTCACTACTACCTATCGTACACTGAAAAGTGCACTCTGCTCAGCAGATGATGTAGTGTCTGTGGGTCAAAACAAATATACCTCCTATATCCATTATCTGGGCAGAAAAAAAGTGGAGGATGGAACCTTAATGGTTGATGATCGTGGATTAAACCAGGATCCTGGGAAAAAAAAAAAAAAAAAAAAAAGGATTGTACACGCTTAACATGCCCACCGGTTTCAGATGCACAGTTCTAGTCTAAACAAGATGAGACAATCTTGTACTTAACAGGTCTTCTATTAGTAGCACTATACTATCAATCACTTTCTTAGATCTGAGTTAGGATTGGTATTTAGAGGGAGGACGAAAAAGTTACACTTGAAGGTGATAATGAATATTTATTCTCCTTGAAAGTATGAAACCAGCCAAAAATAATTCATTTTTTGGTTTGCTGAAAAGCCCGGACGCTGTACAAAAAGTAATATTTTAACCCTAACTTTTCATGGCACATACAGCTGTGCATTTCAAATGTCCTTACAATATTTGAACCAAAGGTAAGTATCACACTTCTAGATACTATTCAATCACCTTCTGATATTCTGTCTTACACATCAGCTATATCTTTAGACAATATTTCATCATTCCTTCAATGGTGCACAGGTTCAGCCCCTTGTAAAACGCTGTACCAGAAATATTTTCTCATCCATCATCACTGCTTGGCTCTGTATTTCTGCTCCCAAATGTCTGTCCTTCAACTGAGAATGGAAACACCCCCCATCACGGTGTCACCTCAGTTGGTTCCAGGCTTCACCATTCTGGATGTGTTTCTGTAGGTGCGCAGGACCACTCCGTAAGCTTTCTACCCTTAGAAATGAAAAATTCCAGATTTCAACTCTGTTCTGCAAGGTCATCCTACAAGAAACCTGCCAGCAGTGCTTAATTTGTGCTGATGCTTTCTGGTGCTTGGCAATGGCATTTAATTAACACCAGCACTTACTCATGACAAGCCACCACATGGTGGTGCGGTCTATTTTTGCACGGAGCACATTAGTTTAACAATTAGGTGTACGCTTAAAATATAATCCTAAAGGATCCAGGACAATCTTATTGCTTTGGGTAACCTGGAATATTTTAAACTGTCTCATTACAGAAGTGTGATATTTAGAAGGGAGCGTTTATCCTGGAATGTGGAAGTGATGGCAGATCCAGCCATTGGTGCAACCTGCAGTGGCCTACTAAGCAATATCCTGGGCCCTGGCACTTGTTTATTTACATATTAAGCACGGCCTGCCAGAATCCCTAATTATCTGATATATGTATTCCTGTGTACATTGTTCAGCAATGTCGTACCAGTCCTCTATTTTTACAGAGGCTTTCTCTGTGGCACCCAGAAGGATTCCTGATCCTGCACACCTTTTACATTCTAAGACAGGCTGCCCTTCAGAGTATGCATCGCTGACCCCTGATCCTCCTGTACCTTCTCCACCTGCACTATGTTGGATAGGCCCTAAAGTTTCTGTTCCATTCCCCAAACCACTTCTTCAATTGTCCCAGAACGGTTGAGTAAGTTAGCTTGCTGTTTGACATTGGACTGGAGGGAGGCTCTCTCCCAGAGCAATATCACTACTTTCTCAGGTGGTACGGCAGAGTGTCTTTCAAGGTGTTCCTGCGCACGAGAAAAAGAAGTCCTCTACCTCTTTCTTCTTCCCCAACACACTGGACTCTTGCTCTATCAGGCAGGCCTCCACGCAGAAAAGATGGCCTTTAGTTCTTCATTGTCTACACAGTGTTGGCTTCATTCTGCAGAGAAAGTCTGGTGCATTCCTCAAGGGCTGCAAGTGGGGCAAACCTTCCAGTGTAGATCATGTCTTTAGGGCCGACTCCAATGTTGGAGGAGTGTGGCCGTGCCCACTGCTGGGACTTTTTCTGTCTTGCTCACTCCTTCATCCTCCCTGATCCACAGGCACCTCAAGGTGGCCTGCAATCTCGATTATACTGGGGTGAATCAGATGTCATCACCACATGTCCTAGCTGATAGAAGACTACACCTACTGGTGCTCCCAAGACTGATCACTCGCCCATCCATGATGTAGGAGGTGCTCTGGGTTGCCACTGATGACACAGGTGCACTTCTGCAGCAGAGTGCCATAACAAACAAGCTGGTCTATGCGCAGTAGTTTGCAGGGAGGCTCTACAACTATTCCTCTGCCAGCATAATATCCAAGGAAACCCTCCAATGCCCGGGGGCCGACAAGGGAGAGACAGAGCAGCACTATCTAGAATGTGGCATTCTTAGAGGAAGGTTGGCCCTGTCTCATTAAGAATTTCTTTAAGTGGATCTACATTGGTTTTTGTTAAGAGCTACTCTGGAGTACTTTACAGTGTATTTATCAAAAGATGAATATCTAGCAGGAAACAATGATTTTACTTAGTGAGACAAAGACAGGTTGGATCCCAATACGTTTAGGCAGCCGGTCCACCTACATTTTAGACCATTGTTGGTGTTGTAGTAGGATTAAATCCGTTTTTATCCGGAAAATGTCTTGCAAAGTTGGAGGGCATCTAATTGCAGTTTCAGTACGATGTTTTTCAAAATGAGAATGGTTTGAAAGGTGGAAATACTTTAGTAGATCGTTGTATGGCCTACATATTAGTGTATTGATACTCCGTCTTTTCCGTCATTAATCTTAGCAGTTCCTTAAATAGATTAAATAATGTTGGTGCTAGGATGGATCTTTGGGGAATGCCACATGTGACTGGTAAGGGATCCATGGTTGTATCTCTAGACTTGACACATTGTTTGCTGTTATCTGTAAAGTACAGAACCTACTGAGTACCGCATCTTTGAATCTTAGAAGATTTTCAAAGATGCATTTGAGTGCTTGATGGTCAGTAGTGTCAACAGGATAAAAATGCAGGCGTTACCAACCTGTCATAAATGAAGTGGATGTCATCAAGTATTTTTACTGTCTCAGTTTCTGTGCTGTTTGCATCGTTTGGGAAACCAAAATTGGTAGGGGAAAAGATTGAAGTTCTTATTGATAATTGGTGTGTTGGAGGTAGCTTCATTAGGTCAGAGAGTTATGCAAGTACATGGACACTATTAAAATATCCCTTTACCTCAATCTTGGATAAGGAGTGTAAATGTATGACTGTCTTCATTAAGGAAATAACCATCAGCACCAAGAAGTGTTTTTTCTATTCCCCTTCTAGTGGTATTTGACAGAGTATTTTGATTTGTTCCAATGTAACTAGGTCAGGGATTTTGCCCATGGTTTGTGTAAGGGAGTTTTCAAAGTTGAGAGAAGGTTACAAAGTGCTGTGGCATTAGCATCACTAAGTCTGCCCCAGTGAATGTTGAAATCTTAGAGGAGAATGTTTTTGTTGGATAGTGTTTGTTGAGAAGTGAAATGAAAACCGCGATAAACTTTTATTTCTTCTTGTGGGATGACAAACAATGTGAATGTTGATGGCTTCTTTGTGACTTGAGCCCCATGTCACATTTAGTGTTTGAAATGAAAAAAAAACTGGCACTTCTATGGATTAGAGCTAAGTCACCTCCTGGACAATTTCTGTCTTCTCTAATGAAACAAGTAGCCTGACCATACATAAGACCACCTACCAAGTAACATAGGTTTTAATGGACAGTCTACTGTTTTCAGAGAAGCCTCACAGTAACATAACCCTATAAGGAAATTGTTGTAAGGAAGTGATCAGATGTCTCTTTCCATTCTACCACATATCACTAGCGAGTTGTTGAAACCTATTCATGATGCACTTGTTCTGATTGAGGCACTCCCAGGAGATACCTGAATTTGACACCTTCACTGTACTCCTCTTCCGGGAGGCAGGACGTCCGTTTGTGTGGCCATCTTTGAATTTTCTGCGCTCTAGTGGTTGGCAGGCACCAAAGTTTAATGTACCTGCCACCGATGACGCGCGCAGTGGTCACACCGGAGGAGCACCAAATGTAAGCCCCTCTGCGCCCGTCTGCATCCGGAATGCGGCCAGTACCAGCCACGCTGCCCGAAGACAATCGGGTATTTCCATGACAGCAGACTTTTTGAAATCGCTCAATAAAGTCTCCAATAACAGATACCCGTTTAGTGCCTAATAATATGAAGGGCCCTCTAACTTGTCAAAACTGTAGAACTGAGTTTGGGCCCTTTGTTGAACCACCAACTCCTCCTAATAACTGTCCATCAGTAAATCTTCTGAGTGGGGGGCTCATTAATGCCTGCTCCTTATGTAAACATTCTCAAGATATACATGACTTGATTACAGATTCCGAGCTTGACTCTTTGTATTACAGAATCATGGCTTAAAGATTGGGGTAACCAAGACATTGTTTAGGCCCTACCCCTAGGATATACCATTTTATGAAAGTATAGAACATGGACTCGGGGAGGAGGACTTGCCCTTATCTATCGAGACTCATTCCAATGCGTAAACTTTGAATCTCTTCATTTGAAAGGGGAGGAAAGTATTGGTTTCTATTTCAAGCTTAATGGATCTCTCTCCATTGTAGAAGGACTCTTATATCATCCCCCTGGCCCCCAGTTCAGGCTTTTCAGAATCTTTAAGAGATACACTAGGCCCTCTAATTCTTCGGTATTACAATTTTACCCTCCTGGGAGACTTCAACCTCCATTTTTACTCAGTACTTTCCTTTCACCAGCAATCCCTAGAAGTGGCTGGGACCTGCTTCCATCTGATAAAGTTATTCGACGAGAACGGTCTTGGAGATATGGGATAGACTGGCGATTCCCCAAGGCCTTACGACCTTCCCTTCCCCCAATACCCCACGAATGCAAAATCCTGCGTTCCCCCCCTGCCTTGCAGGCTCAGTCTTTTGCGGCTTGAACCATAGAGGGTCGGCGTGTTCTCAGGATTTTTTCAGGGCTCTACTCTCCGCACCTTTGACCAGTGTAAACACTTCTTTCATCTCACAGATTATGTGCATTTGCTATATTGTCAATTGCGCCATTGGCTCTCTCCCACAGAGTACTCCCGAGAGGTGGCTTGACAGCTCTCCCCCTCTGAGTCTCTGGTGCGTAGATTTGAGGGGTCTAGTGGCCTAATCTCCAAAACCTACTCTGTCCTTCAGCACTCTCGACAGATTCCGCTTCATGATTACCAGGTGAGTTGGGCCTCCGATCTGGCTGCTGACATCTCCCCAGAGGAGTGGGATTGCTTGTGGAGGAACATCCTAAAGGTTTACCGTAGCATGCCTCAGCGCAAATCTGCATATAAACTGATGACCCGTTGGTATTATACCCCTACCCGTCTACATCAGATGTTCCCGAACACTCCTCCGACTTGCTGGCATTGCCAGATGGATAGAGGGGCTTCCTGCACATTTGGTGGTTTTGCCCGGGTCTTACCATGTTCTGGAAGGAGGTTCTCAGCCACATCAGGGAGGTGGTGGGGTACCCGGTTCCTTCTACTCCGTCTCTACCGCTCCTGGGCATCCGACCCGGCACGCTGAAGGCCATGACTTCGGCAGGCTGGTATTTAATTCTCCACATACTGGGAGCGGCGAGACAGGCCATTGCCTCCTGCTGGAAGCGGCCCCACCCTCCTCCTAGTGCTGCGTGGTTTCTCCGGCTGTGGAATACCCTGTCCCTGGAATTGCTTACTGCCCACCTCACTTACACTGACACGCTTTGACCACATCTGGCGTCCACTTATACACCATCTCACTAAAACCGAACATTCTCGCCTGATGCCCCCTAGACTACGTGCCCTACAATTGTTCAAAGACTCTCTGGAGCCCTTCTCTCGTGGCCTGAGGCCGGCCTCCCCAAGTAACCTTCTTGGACTGTCAGATGGGCCTTCCCGACCTGGCGATTATTGACTTCCACTCTGAGCCCTGGCCTTTCCCCCTCCTCCCCATCTCCTTGGCGCATCCTCTCTGGTTTCTTTTTCTCTTCTCTTTCCCTCTGGGGGTGCCTTCTTAGTTGTCTTCTTCTTTCTCTCTCGGTCCTTACTTACTCCAGGTTCTTTTTTCTGTCTCTTTAATGTTACAGGATGTTTTTTGTTATTCTCATGGCAGAGTATACTGATATTGTCACAGTACGAACTGTTTCTTCCATGTGAGCGGAGGACTTCACGGTGTCTGGACTTTGCTAGTATTGACCAACTGTCTGACTCAGTGGCTGTGTTGCTTTGTTAGCTCTCTATTGGGCAATGGACCTTTAGCTGTGCCTCTGCCTTTAAGTCCCTTCCATAGCTTTCCCTTTGGGCGTGACAAGAATTTTGCTCTTGATGTTACCGCTTGTATTCTGAGACGTAACTGTGCCCTCACTATGTTTGTGTTTTGTAGTCTATTGAGACGGTCCTATCCCCCTGCAGATACTCAAAGCTGATTGTTTATTCCATACCCCAACTTTTGTTACCCTCCTGCCCCTGCCCTATTTTCTGCGACATGTATACTTTTCTATTTGTTTGAATTCAATAAACAGATACTAAACAAAAAGTTATTTGACATACTTCCCTGCACGGCTAGAAAGGCAGTCGCAGTGACCCTAATCACATCCAGATTGGATTACTGCAACAGCCTTTATGCAGGAACTAATACATTGGTCCTACCATACTACAGATGGTACAACATGCAGCAGCTCGACTACTATTAAAATGGCCTAGGAGCTCATCAGCATCTGCCGCACTAAAAGCACTGTTGGCTACCCACCCACAAAAGAAACCTGTTAATTTAAGATCTTGATAGTTACCTTTAGAATTTCTCACTCCTCAGGCCCTCACTACCTTCGGCCCAGGATTGCACGCTATGTGCCACACCATGCACTCAGATCGTCTAATGCACATCTATTAAAACCCCCTGCTTTCAGATGCGTCTCAAAAGGGGGGGAAAATCTATTGCAGTTCTTGGGACCAAGGTCTGGAACCGACTCCCCAACCACCTACGCTTCATCCAATCAGAAACCCTTTTTAGGAAAGCTCTGAAAACTTTGATCTTTATTGCCTCTGATGCTCTATGTAAATCACTCATCTAACTCTTCTCTGCTTCAGTCATCGTGTTCTTTAGAGATCCGCACAGCGCCATGATGCTTTTCGGAATGAAAGTTGGCACTTTTTAAGTTATTTATAACATGACATAATGAGTGCAGAAACGAACCTGTAGTAGGGAACTTTTTAGACACTTTGTAGACCCTCGTGCTCCATCAGTTGGTGCTACTACCCACACACTGCGCAGGACATACTCTGGATGGTGTATGCTGTAATCTCTCAACCCAGACAGTCAAAACCCCCATTCCTCAAGCATGTACAGATCATATGCTAAACCGGTTCAGCATTAAATTTCCCAGAGCTAGTCTTTCCCCCCACCTCCCTAACATCCATCCCGCTAAGGACTCCTAAATGGAACAAGCGGATAGCCAACCTTGATTTGACTAAAAGCGCATCACCCTCCATACCCAATCTATCAGGGATGATGTACAGCGTTTTAAGTCATGGATCACCAAGGTCAGTGACAAATTAGCACTTCTAGTTCAAATAAAAAAGAAACACAATCCCAAGGCCTCGCTCCTTGGTACACTCAGGCATTGGCAAACTCCATCTTCACTGTAAACAGTTGGAGCGGAGGTGGAGAAGAGCTTACAAAACAGAAGCTCTAGTCCCTTACAACTTACCACTTGCAAATCAAGTGAGCTAAAAAGGACTATTTTTCTAAGCAAATAACAGGGGCCCAAAAAGATCAAAAATCCATCTTCAAAATTGTCAAATCCTAACTACTTGCAAAAGCTCTAAACAAAGATATCCCCCTTTCTCAGACCCTATGCAATCAGATTTCTTCTTTTTTTGAAGAACAAAATTCAAAACATCCAAGAAGAGTTTAGTGCTACTCCGACATCTCCTTTAGATCAAGAGTTGGATCCCTACCATATAGGACCATCCGCCCAAGCCTTCCATTGCATTAGCCTAGATCAGTCTCGACAAACAATTCTTTCATGTAAATCCGGATCCCCTTTTGACGCCTGCCCGTCTATCATTCTCCATGCTATTGTGGACATTGGTAATCCAGTAATTAATAAACTAATAAACTGCACTAGACACAGCATAAGTCCCTGCAGATTGGAAGTCACAAAAAACAGCAGATCCCTCTACCCTCTCAAACATCTGTCCTATCTCTCTACTTCCAACCCTTGGAAATCTTATTGAAAAACGTGTTAACAACTTTCTGGAAAAGGCCAAGATTCTGCACCCCTCCTACAATCTGGTTTCCATCCTAAACATTCGATTGAGTCAGTACTATTGGAAATTGCAGATACTTTAAAATTAACCCTTGACTCTGGGAAGAATGCAGTACTGATCCTGTTAGACCTATCAGTCGCATTCAACACCATCTCACATGACATACTAATCGCATAAAAGGTTGTGGCATAACCCATCTTACCCTGGATGAAATCATTCCACTCCGATCGTAGGTAAACATTTACTCTAGGATCTTATCTGTCAACAGAACGACCGCAGGGACCTTCTCTTAGCCCTGGGCTATTACACATCTACATGACCCCACTAATCTCGTTGATATCATCTTTTGATATCGAAACAACTTCACACGCTGATGACACGCAGTTGCTCCTAGTCCTAGACAAAGATTCAACAGATTCGGAGTACAACTTTAACCTATACCCAACGGAAGTCATCCAGTGGATGCAAATCAACACTCTCAAATGTAATACAGACAAGACGGAGATCATGCTAGTAGGGAAATGAAACTCTTGCAACCCAGCTGTATGGTGACGTGAAGCTGCTCCCCCAGCCCCGTTAGATTCCTGTACAAGCATTATTTGAAATCCAACTGTTAATAGAAACGTATGATCTAGATGTGTTGTTCATGAATGAAAAGTGGACAGACCTTGGATCAGACTTGGAATTGGGATTGGCGTGCCCTTCTGGATACAAAGCTGGATCAAGTTGACCCGATCAAAAGTCATAAAAAATTAGGTAGACCGTCAGCCCCTTGGTTTAACGAAAAACTGAGAAACCTGAAGCTGGGCTGTAAGCAAGAGGAAAGGAAATGGCGTAGGGAATATGCAGATGAGGAAAAAAATTCCTGGAGAAAGGCAATAGAGGAGTATAAAAAAGAAATTCTTGAAGCAAAAACAGAGTTCTTTGCAGATTCTATTCTGAAGGCACAAAATAGTACTCGAAGTTTCTTCAGGATAGTAGACAATATGATCAATTCAGATTGCTCAAAGTATGAGATTGTGCCTAGTCAGGAACTATGTGATAGTCTGGCAACCTTTTTTGAAGATAAGATTAGTAATACCATTGATGGGCTCAAATCGGATAATACGCCCAAGGAATAGACACCTGCAAAACGGGCAGGGGTGGACAACTCTCACTCTCTAGATCATTTTAGCACACTTTTTGTGGAAGAATTCTATAAAATGGCCATGGGGGTATCATCAGGCTCCCCTCTGGATCCGCTACCACATAAAATCTGGAAGGAGCTGGCCCTTGAACTCTTCCCGGCACTACGGCAAATTTGCAATCAATCACTGACTAGTGGTTCTGTGCCAACCTGCTGGAAACAGGCGATGATAACGCCCCTCCTGAAAAAAGCATCGCTTGACCCGGCATGTCTGAAAAGCTATAGACCGATTTCTCTCCTACCCTACCCAGTAAAAATCTTGGAACGATTAGTTAGTAAAGCACTTTCCCAGTTCTTAGAAACAAACAATATCCTGGACAAGGTGCGATTCGGATTTCGCCCAGGCCATGGTACGGAGACTGCCTTGGTGACCGTCATGGACAATCAACGTATGCGTGCAGACAGGGGACAGTCAGCTATACTGATTCTTCTTGACCTGTCTGCCGCATTCGATACGTTAAACCATGAGATTCTTCTTTCCAGGCTTCAAGAGGTGGGGGGTGTGGGCACTGCCTTAAAGTGGTTCCAATCATATCTATTTAATAGACAACAGGCAGTAGCCCTCCCCCTTTTTGCTCCAAGTTTTCCAATACCTTGCACGGTGTCCCACAAGGATCGGCAATTAGCCGGATATTATTCAATATCTATATGAGCACTTTAAGTGCTGTTATAAGGGCTCATAACATTAATCTAGTAAATTACGCGGATGACAACCAGCTTATCTTGTCCTTAGAGGGTGAGCAATCTGTATCCCTAGAAGACTTCCATGTCTGTCTGCAGGACACAGCACTTTGGCTTAGGGAGAATTCTCTTCAATTTAATTCTGACAAGACAGAAATCCTACACTGTGCAGCAGGTAGAATTCCCCCTACATTTCCGTCTGACTTCTGGCCTACCCCCACTACTACTCCATTGGTTCGCAGCAACTCGGTACGTAATCTGGGAGTCCTGTTTGATAATAAACTGACACTTGAAAATCATGTTAACATGTGCTGCTTTACCTTGATTAGAGCATTATGAAAAATATGCCCAATGTTCTCAACACAGGCTAGAGCGCTGATAGTCAGAAGCACTATCCCCAGTAGACTGGATTACTGAAATGCTCTGTTGTTGGAATCACCGAAGTATCTGATTGAGAGATTACAGTGAATACAGACCATGGCTGCCAAGCTGGCATTGATGATCACGCTGCTCTTCCACCTCTCAGGCACTCTCAGAGTTGCACTGGCTTCCAATCTCACAGAGGATACATTTTAAGGCATTGTGCATTGTGTTCAAAGCCTTGCAGGGCTGCGGACCCAAATCATTGCAGGACAAATTTGCATGGTATGTCCCCTCCCGAATGCCTTGTTCCTCCTCGGCCAACCTGGTGAAGGTGCCTAGAGTCAGGAAAACTAAATCAGGAGGCAAGGCCTTTAGTACGGCAGCCTCACGCCTCTGGAACAAACTTCCGCCTGATATTAGACAAATAGACAATCTCCTGCAATTTAGAAAAAGGGTAAAATCCTGTCTCTACCCTCAAGTCGGCTTCTCTACATCCTGATAATTGTCTTTTCAGTAAGTGATTTCCACTGGTATTTACACTCAGCCAGGCATTTGTATCACAGCGCTAGGGTAACAGTAGGGTATTGGTTGCTCTATATAAATGCTGATAATAATAACAATGACAAGAGAATCTGGATTTCAGTAAAGACACGGATGCTAACATTATCCCACCCTTTCCCTCCCATGGGTGGGTGGATAAATACATTACTGAATAGATGCAGGATTTATGATACAATCTTTATTCAATGTATTGTTGAAAGTATCATACAACCTTTTTTCAATAGATTGTTAAAAATGTCATAACTTGCCCGCTTTGATATTACACCTTTCTCAGTTACATGACAAGAGAGCACTTATACTCTCTTATTTCTGATAACTCCACAAAACTGGTTCATCTATACTGCTGTTGCCGCAAGGAAGATGTTCAGAAAGAATTAACTCTATATCCCCTCCATTCAACCTTCATTGGTTCTATCCGTTTGGAATGCACACACACAAAAAAGAGAAGAAAGAAGAATACGTTATACAGAAGAAGACTTACCTTATTACATCACATTTACATGAGGCAGACTTTCCTATGTGCATGGCTATTGTACATGTTGGAGATTCTATTCTTGATCTGTTTCACTTTATGATGTATTGCTTCCAAGTGGCTACTTGGAGTTAGCATTAAAGGAAATCTGCATAATGTTAGCCTCCGTGTCTTTAATGAAATCCAGATTCTCTTGTCGTGTTATTAGGAGAATCGCACTTCTCCCTCAAGCTGGTGATCAGATTAACAAATTAAGGAAAGCAGTAGACAATTTCTGAAGTCTGTAGTATGCAAACTGCAGCAGTTAAGAACTTGGTGAAATCGTTAGGTGACTACAACTCATGAGCATATTCCAAGTGAAAACTGAGCTAGGGAAGGGCACACTAAAAAAAAAGCTTTCAAAAAGCATAGCTTGTTGTTAAATGTAGCTAATGAAACTTTTTGCAAGTCACACCAAAAGAAAATCAAGGTGGCAACCACAAACGAACATATATACAGGACATTCTTATTGAAGTTACAACAGAATCAAGTTAGGTTACTGAAATAAAAGCGCTTTTAAACACGGAGTGAAAAGATAAAATATTAATTAACAAGAAAATAAGAGGGACATAAGGTTACAGTGTGACCAGGATAGAAAGGAGTTTAAAAAACAGGCACTGGGCATCTTCTGTTGGACAGACCAGAAATCGAACACCTTGGAGAACATTTGTTTTAGAGTATTAAGAAAGAAGCAATTTGGGAAATTAGCACATCAGACAATAAAACCATCAAATTAATGTATTTATTTTTATTCGGCATTTACAGCAGAGATGTTTTCCTGATGCAATTACATTATTAAAAACATGATACATAACAATTAGGAAGTGCAAAACGAGTAAGGATGGCTGCGTCGGCCCGAATGGTAGCACAGTCAGTAGAGTTCACAGGGTTAATCTACTCATACAACGTTGCCGGACAAGAGCCTATAAGCCGCGCAGTGTTATCTGGAGCAGCTGTAATTGCAGTCAAACAAAGCAAGCAAAAAAATCAATAATTGTACTTTGTGAGCAGCAAAACCCTGGCTTCTTAATGCACAGTCATTTTCGCGAATACAAATTTCAAAGTCAAGGCTGCTGAAAATTTCATAAGAAAAATTATGAACTATGACCAGGAACAAAAGCGTTGGATTTAGACGATCGGGAAATTTTTGCTTAAAACGTGAACCCTTTTGTAGGTCTGACTACGCTACAATCTACTAATTTCCTTACAATTCTGAGTCAGAAAGTTCTGGAATTTGTTCAGGGTACAAAAGGTCCCATTATCCAGTTTTGCAACACTTCTATCAATACAAACAGTACCTCATATATGTGGTTGGCCTAATGTAATGCACAGGAACAGGCCATAAATGTGACTGTGTGAGAAGTCATTGTACAGTCAATAAGGTCTTCACACAGTTAAAGTTTTCTCTTATTCCCTGGGGTGTGGAATTCACACCTGAGACATGTTGGTTTCCTTTCAAGGGCAAGACGATTTGATGTCTATTTTATAAGACAGGCAATTAGATATCAACTAACAGTAAGCAGGATAATGCTATGGTACTCTGGTGCTCATAACCATAAAGGCATCATGAAATTCCAGCAGCATGGGAACCTTATCAAGGCCTGTCAGACTACAAGCCCAAAACTCAAGCCTGGGATTGGCTGAGGAACTACCTAAGATCACCCCCGAGGTAACTCCATTCTTAATGCTGTGTGGTGTGTTTAGGACCAGGCACTGTGTCGCTATTGGCCTCGAGGCTTCCACACACTGAAAGGGGCTTTTTCCCTTGCGTAATCTCTCTGCACTAGCCCAGGAACTTTTACTACCGAGTCTCCTGCCTGTCCCTAGCTGACGTCCTTTACCCTGCCTGAGCAATTAGTTCCTCCGCTATCTCCGACAGCTACCCTCGTGCTCCTTCTGTTGGCCTTTTCTCCCACTGAGGGTCCCATATCTGAATCCCCTGCCCCAGGCATGCCAGAGTTAATCCTCTTTCCCTCCCAGTCAGGACTCAGCCCCATCTCGAAGGCTTATCATAACACTCTTCCACTCATCCTTTCCCCTCACACCCATGTCCTCACTTATTTGCTACCCCTGGCCTTTGATGCCTCTGACCATTATTCAGACAGTAAAGGGGGCTGGGAAACCTGGAGTGTCTGAGATCATATATTTATTTAAGCTGATATACTGAAGTGCTTATGAGGGGCCTAGGTTTGTTTATAAGGTGATATAGATAGAGCCACTGCAGCACAAACCACCTTTGAAAGAGTATTTATTTTCTTTGGAAATGCCAACATGAATGAATGCCACTACCTGCCTAAAAAGAAGTAAAAAATCAGCAAGGCACTGGCCCTAAACCAGCTGGATGGCATCCCAAATTCTCGAATTCATGCTGCCTTATTTAGACTACAGTGCTCAATTTTTTCCTGAACAGAGACCAGAGAAAGCATGTGTTGAACCGGTTCATTTTTTCCATATGTTCATTCCAGAAGTCAAATCCACCTACTTAAAGTGCCACTGCTTGATGTCATCCACTGACCAGGAAGCCGGATATACCATAAGGGAAGTGTTTTTTGTGGAGGGTAGGCCTGCTGAATGTGTTTGTTGCAGAGTACTGTGTATTTGAAGGGTGTTTATGTGTGTAGACAGGGTCAGCATATCTGTAGGGTATGTGCCATCAGCAGAATGTGCATGGTGGTTGTGTGCACGTTAAGAAAGTGTCCCTCTTGATGTAGAGTACCAAGGCAGGGACTGTGTGTGCGCAAGTTGCTGTTACACAGCTTGCCATTTAAAAGCTACTTGTCAAAGTTCTGCATGTCTGTTGCTACATTGGAGTACTACCTGGTGACAGGGTGCGGTGTAGGGAAGAGGTAGGGCATGTGTGCATGCACTACATGCCCTAGTAGTGAATATCACCAGATGGTGTGTTCAGTACTGATAGGTCTGCTTCTCGCATTGATTAACATGAAGGAATCAACTGAAAGGCTATAGAGCTGCATTTACTATATGCAGAAGAGTAGCAGTAAGGTGTTTGGTATCGATGCATTAATAATGATAGATCCTTTCCAGCAGTGAGAGTGGATTTGACATCACTAATGTGGAAATGCCATCTTGGGAAAGTGGGCATTTCAATGCTCGTGGTTTTCTGTGGGTCGGTCAGCCTGTTTCCAATCCACATCTGGATGTGGGGAGATAGCTACATCTGAGCATTCCTGATAGACGGCCATAAACTGGGGGCACTCAAAGAGAATCTGAAGACCTCTGACTCTGAGGGGCCTACCTCGGACGGAGAAGACGGGGTGGCATTGGCACCTGACTTCCACAGGATGGAGTCCTGGCCACACTAAAGATATTGATCTAGCCTCCCAGGGTAGAAGGGTAGACAGGACTAACTTTAGAGGGGTCCTGTGCATTTTAAATGTGGCCGTTTGAACTGATCTCATCTTCAAAGTCAATTATGGGTAGAACTACTGGGGTTCTGCCCTCAGGAGTTAAAGACGCTTTTCGGATTGGAACCATACAATGCTGGTTTGACGCTATGACAAGAGGAACATTGGGGCAGGAGAGACTGCAATTGGATTATCCGCAGACTTGTGATGGCCTGGAGCTTGTGGTGCTCCAGGAAGGGGCCTTTAACTTGGTTGATTTTGCCTGGACATTGCTGGCCTGCAGCTAATTGCCAACTGCTGTAGCCCGGGTCCCTGAGCACTCTACAAGGGCCGGTTGGCTGGCCTCCTGTTCAAGAGATCACAGGGACAGAAGGGTGCTCTCATTTCCACTAGATCATAAGGACCACTTAGGGTGTGGCGGAAACCGGTGGAAGTTCTCGTCGGTTGGGACAAAGACCGTCCGGACGAATGCAGTAATCATACTGTGCAGAGGAATGTGCTTGTAAAGATCAGTTTCCATCTGAGGAGCCGTAACGTGAGGAGTTCGAGGAATGCTGGGGAAGGTTGTAGAGTGCGAGCTTGCAACCAGAAACCTGTGCTAGCTTGCACTTCATAGTGTGTGGTCTCCGAGGAGTGTTGGGGGACATCTGCCAAGTCTGTGGGACCCAAGCCGGAAGCATGTACTGTCTTCGATCACTAGATCGGGAGGACGACAGTGCCCGAAATCGAGGCCTCAGTCCGAGGTCGCCGGATCTGGTTCCGATGCCACCAGGTACTCTATTGTTGGTAATATCATGATCAGACCAGAGGGGTCTCGTTGTGCCTTGTGGGCACACACAGCTGGCTTTGGGGAAAAACATTTCTCCAAATTGGAAGTGTATCAGCTTCCGGTGTCACAGTCTTTTGCCTACAGGTTGGGGTGGGGGGTGGGGGGGGGGGGGGAGGTTTGAGGGTGGGGATAGTGATCCCACACTAGTAAAGGTGCCGCCGGGTGCCTTGATGGCCTAATCTGAATGGATAAAACCAAGTAACTTTTTCCTTCTGCTCTAGGTCATCCCGACAATCTAATCTAAGTGTTGCCAGCAGGTGCAACATGTATCATTAGCTGGTGTAGTTTGGGTAGCTATGGGGGCAGGGTCACGAGGAGTAATCAGGACCTGTGATTTCTTGACTATTACAACTGTACAGGGTATGCAATATTTGGGAATGTTGTGGTTTATGCTAATGTGATAGCAGGAAAGTGGAATACCTCAGAACAGCCTGCTTATATGTTTGTGGATTTGATCTGGTAGGGATCGCTTGGATAATGAATACCTCTGGGAAAGGATGCACATGGGTTTTTGTTGCCTTCAAGGATGAGGGGATAATGGAGCAAGTGAATTCCTGTCAAGGGTACATATATGTTCATGCAGTTCTGCTGCTAATGGGAGAATTTGATAAATGCATATAACTGTAAAGCATATATCCAATGTGTATGCCGTTTTGATTTCAATGTGTGTGTAATGCAAAGACTAGTGATTTATACATACAGTCTGGAGTCTTTTTGTAGTGGATGCCAAGTCAGAGACTGTGGTACTACTGGTCCAAGGTAGGACTACAGAGGCCTCTGACTTTGTTGCAGACATGACATCCCAGTGTACCTTAAGGGTGGTGAATGGAATTCACACAAGGAAGCTGTTCACAAATGTGTGACCCAAGATATGCTCTGTAGCAAAATGACTTCAATTTACCCAAATATTTTGTCCTGGGAAAATAGCAGAAGAAATCATGAATTTGAAAAACTTCATTTACTAGGAAATCGTATTGCAGAGTAGATCATAGTTTTGAAAAAGCTTAAAATGCTGCGCTATCTTCAGGCTCTTCAATCCCTGAGCAACAGAGAAAATACAAATTAGGCTTTGATTCCAAAATTGTCCTTTTTTTTTTTTTGCACTGAGACGTCCTCACCTGCATCGGTTTTTTCGCACTATTTTGTTCTACTGTTGCAAAAAGTTACTGAAAAATACAATAATAATAATAATTTATTGAGTTCCCGTGAGTTGCTAAGTCAAGGTATTTGTGCTTGCTACTTTCCATATCGGCCTGTCCTTTTCGGAGAATCACTGATGATGTTTAGGTGATTGGAGACAGGGCAAGCTGCTTTGCATGTTAGGTTACAGAAGACATGGGCCTTAAGTACTCCTCCCCAGCAAGGAAAATCAGGCATGTCACTTTTTCTTACCTTTAATAAAACACTGCATTTGCTTGTTCTACTTTTATGAATGTTGTAGGCCCAACCAGGAAGCGATTGTGGGATCTGGTCCTCTCACTGCGGATGTTGCATTGCCTCTACCCGTGCTTCTTTCTAACAGGCAATCGTACATACACCAATCTTTGTGGACAGATCACCTTCAGAATATTATAATTGGGTTTCAGTGAATATTGAGCAGTTGCGCATCACCAAGGAAAAGTGTCTTGACTTGCTTTGATTCTATTAAAATCTTTGCTTCAATCACACTTTGGGATTACAAAAAACTGTGCTTCATTTTTGCTTTATTAACTTCTGATATGTTCTGAAATGTGTACAGTTCATTTACTGGTATTTAAATGTGGTTGTATGTTACAAAAAATACATCTTATATCCTTTTCTTTCAACCCAGCAAGACTGTCACAAAGTTCACTTAAAAACATCGTCTCAATTTTCAGACAGAGAAAAAAAAGTAAACACCAATGTCCATGTTACAAGAATAAACAGCAATTTATCAGAAGACAGAAAGTAACATTTTACCTCTGTTTCTGAAGCATAGCAAATGTGACAAGGTAAATATAAAGTGCAAAGGCTTTGTTATGTATTGATCTTTTTTGTGACACACCAGAAATCAGCGGTGTTAGGTAAACATTGCCTTATGTAGTACAGAATAAGAAAATATGTAGTTTTTACACCTTACATATAGTTGAGAGTTTGTTATTCGTCAATAAACGAAGGCGCAGCGGCTAGGGCGACTGACTCCGTAACCCGGGGTCTTACGGTTCGATCCCCGGGGCAGGCGGCAGATCAGCCCAGCACCATGTGACTCTGGGCAATAGTTCGCCTAATCTTCCCGACGGTCCCCTGCGCCTTGACACCTTCGGGTAATTGTTCGCGCTTTACAAATACTGGACATTTACCTTTACTAACAGTGCATCTTAAACCAACACTCTTCCACAAATTGGTTAATAGCACTGGTACAGCTTGGTTGTGCAGACTAAATACCCTTAGAAAGATCCACACCTATTTGGCATTGGCTGATTCTAGACATTCAGGGTAACGTTTCCTTCGATAGCATACAGGTTTTTTTCTTTGTGTGAGGAATGCCACACAATAATCAGCACGTTTGTTAGAAAAATATCTCCATAGTGGTCATATGTTCAGGCTGCAATAACATATTGATGATGCAAGATTTGCGCCAATATATATTTCATGTTATTTATTTTGAAATGTATAGGGCTCGTTATTGCCGAGAAAGGTGTCTCGGCGCTGAATGTGCCCATGGCTCCGAAAAAGACACCGTTTGCAAGTGTGCAACAAAGAACAACAAGATCATCATGGCAGTGGAGGGGTTAAACTAATACAGACGCTGGTAATAAAAACACGGCCGGGGCCCCATGATGCTTACATCTGATGGTATTATGACATGAAAGTCAAAGGACGGCTTTAAGTGTTCGTCCGCTAATGTACTGTGCAGACGGGGCCATGCAAAAACTTGAGTTAGACATAAATGAAAGGGCATCAATTAATAATGAGCACCCTGCATAAAGACGCCTCAAGAGTCTGTCGAGTGAAAATGAAATGCGCGGCCCTGTCTTGGGTTTCACTGCTCGGTGCATCACAAAGGTACGCTCCATCATTTGTGCAATATCACACATACAGATATCTGACCCGAACATCACACACTCCACAACTTGTGGCCTGGCCAAATCTCCCAACAATAACCTCTTTCTTCCGCGGTCGCACTGAGGGACAAGGCTGCACGCTCAGGTTGTCAATACAAATATGCCCTTGCACGAGTGCCAATATTGTTCTTGCACGAACATTGTTGTGAAAGAAAAAAAACAATCCGAAAGAACCATGGAGTTATTTCTTTCTGTGTTTTCCATCAGTGCTCTAACGGGAGATGAAAACATTGGCAAGATGTCTACGTCAGCAGTCGATGCACACAGAAAATGCTTAGCGCAGCAGAAAGATAAGCTGCCAGCAGGGAACAGATATTTGTTTTTTTCAGCGACAGAAAGCTCGAGGTTTCCAAAGACCCTTGCCCCAAGAAGTACATTAGCAGCACGACGGTCCACGGTACAGTTTATTAACAAATCTTCCTTCGTCTATTTTTAGTGAAGCCGCACTATAGCAGTCTCAGAGCAGTTTTTGCAGAAACTTGAGGGCGCTACGCTACCTTAATTGGTGGTGGTGTTTAGCAGCACCAGAGCTAGAGGAAAGGCAGTATAGGAGTACCAGGAACGGTGGCCATCGACATCTCTCAAGGTGAAATTGTGAATTAATCTGGAGGAGAGGTGAGTGCGCCCTTAACTAGAACTGTAAGATGAGCCATGCCTGCTGAAGAGGACGAGGTCATGTGGTACTGTTCAATGTGTTTTCAACTCTGCAAAGCCTTGTATGTGCAGGGTAAGTGTCACTAGGTGACTGACATACAGTAAGTAACCTGCCCTCTTGTTGCCACACAATGTCGTCAGAGTAAAGAGACTTATAGGAGTGATTGTAGTGCTATCACGCATTATGAGTCTCAATACTATTGCTTCATGGTGGGTCGCAGCATCCCTTTAGATTTCGACCGCCTTTGGCAAACTGGCACTGAGCAAATGCACACTGCAGTAGTAAGCAACATTAAAGGACTACTGATCTAAGGCTGGGGAAAGTGAGAAAACCAAAACAACTGACAGACATTCTTTTTGAGGGGTTGCATTCTTAACAAAGAAGTAATATTCAGATTGAGCTACAAGAACTGGCAAGTATTATAGCCACATGCAAAACTACCAGTCTTGGTGTTATGCATATGAGAGATTCAAGGGCTACTTGAAGTATCAATACATGACATGATAATGGTAAAGGGTTAGAAGCGGGCTAAAAGACCTCTTAATTAGGGCGGTACACTAGAATAGTAGAGAGCAATGCTACAATACAGACAATGCAAATGCAGTCTCCTGTGATGAACTAAAAATCAGATGTTAGGACGCACTTCCTGAAATTAAACTCAACAGCGTGGAACAACGTCTAGACCATACGAAAGGGCTTACACAAACAAAGCCCCATCACGGATATGACAAACAGCGTAAAAACGGCAGCAAAATGCAAAAAATACCTGATGAAACAGTGCTAGATAAAGACCAAGAATGAAGATCTGGAAGCCATATCTATAAGAAATAACTTCCATATTGTAGGAACGCAGGAACCAACGGACACAATAAAGATGGAAACATCTGTACAGACTTTATTATCTGAAATGCTTGCCAGATTGAACGATTTCACCTTGTTTGTGGTTGAGCGTGTGCCCAGGAAACCCCAGCAAGACCAAAAATCAGTAGACTTTCCAGCTATCAAAATAAGGGCAATGTGTTCCCTCTACTGAGAGAAAAGTGAGACATATTCTATTTGGGATCATGCATCAATCAATCAATCAATCAGTTAATTTGTAGAGCGCACTACTTACCCGTAAGGGTTTCAAGGCGCTGGGGGGGGTTCTTCTGCTACTACTGGTCGAAAAGTCAGGTCTTGAGTTGTCTCCTGAAGGTCAGCAGGTCTTTGGTTTGTCATAAGTAGAGGGGGAGGGTGTTCCAAGTCTTGGCGGAGCAGTGGGAGAAGGACCTGCCTCCGGAAGTGGTTCGACGGATGCGCGGGACCATGGCCAGGGCGTGGTCAGCGGAGCGGAGTTTCCTGTTGGGTACGTAGAAGGAGAGTCGACTGTTGAGATAGGCGGGCCGGTTTTGTGGAGTGCCTTGTGTGCGTGGATCAGGAGCTTGAAGGAGATTCTTCTGTCGACGGGGAGCCAGTGCAGGTTCCTCAGGTAGGGGGGTGATGTGGTCGCGGCGTGGGACGTCGAGGATCAGGCATGCAGAGGCGTTCTGAATTCTTTGTAGTCTGTTGATGAGTTTGGACGAGGCTCCGGTGTAGAGGGCGTTTCCGTAGTCGAGTCTGCTGCTGACTAGGGCCTGGGTGACTGTTTTCCTCGTGTTTGTCGGGATCCATCTGTAGATCTTGCGGCGCATGCGGAGGGTGTTGAAGCAGGTGGAGGAGACTGCGTTGACTTGTTTGGTCATGGTGAGTTTTGAGTCAAGGATGACTCCCAGGTTGCGTGCGTGGTCGGTAGGGACCGGGGGGTCCCCAGTGATTCGGGCCACCAGGAGTCGTCCCATGCTGAGGGGTTGGGCCCGAGGATGAGGATCTCTGTCTTGTCTGAGTTCAGCTTAAGTCGGCTTTCCTTCATCCAGTCGGCGACGGCCTTCATTCCCTGGTGGAGGTTGGATTTGGCGGTGAGAGGGTCCTTGGTGAGGGAGAGGATCAGCTATGTGTCGTCGGCATAGGAGATTATGTTGAGGTCGTGCTGTTGGGCGATGCGTGCTAGTGGTGCCATGTAGACGTTCAACAGCGTCGGGCTGAGGGAGGATCCCTGTGGGACGCCGCAGATGATCTCAGAGGCTGCGGAACGGAACGGGGGGAGGCGGACTCTCTGAGTTCTGCCGGTGAGGCAGGAGGTGGTCCAGTCCAAGGCCTTCTCTCGGATCCCTGCGTCGTGGAGGCACGTGCGTAGTGTGCGGTGGCAGACTGTGTCCAAGGCGGCGGAGAGATCCAGGAGGATGAGGGCCGCCGTCTCGCCGTAGTCTAGAAGGATCCTGATGTCGTCTGTGGCGGCGATGAGGGTGGTCTCGGTGCTGTGGTTGCTGCGGAATCCTGATTGGGAGGGGTCCAGGATGCTGTTGTCTTCGAGGTGACGGGTGAGCTGGATGTTAACTATCTTCTCGATGACCTTTGCTGGGAATGGGAGCAGGGAGACGGGCCAGAAGTCACTTGGATCCGCCTTTGGTTTCTTCAGTAGGGCGTCGATCTCTGCGTGTTTCCAGTTCTCAGGGAGGGTAGCAGTCTCGAAGGAGAGGTTGATGATGTTGCGCAGGTGGGGTGCGATGGAGCTGCCGGCTTTGTTGAAGATGTGGTGTGGGAGAGAGTCAGACGGGGATCCGGAGTGGATTGTGCCCATGGTCTTGATTGGGTCCTCGATGCCATCAACATCTTACTAGATTTCACAAAGGCGTTCAGATGGCAAGAAGGCATACACTCATGTAAAGAAAAGAACCATATCCACCCAGACTGTGAATAACTCTACGAGGAAAAACACATCTTTAAACCACAACAAGCCATAGCCCTTGCAAATAAGAGGAAGTTTAACACGCTACTTGTCCCACCAACGTAAAAGTTCAATTCCACCTTAATTCCCATCTCTCTCCCTCTCCATTCCTAAACATTTGCCAATCTTACTACATCTGTCCTCCTCAAGCCTATCTGACATAAAGCGCCTAAGGTTCGACTCCATTTTAAGTAGGCTCTGACTTCATCTTAGGTAATGGAGGTCACAATCTTTCCTGATTTATGCAGAATCATTGTCAGGTCTGCCATTTGATTCAAATACCATCTGACCTGATCTTTCTAAGAACTGTCAACGTGTCAAGTAATTCGAACAGTGACACAGATATAACACATAATGCAGCATTCGTCTAGGACAAATATCTACTTTTCACCATGCCAAGATTATAGAACAACAAATACAGACATATAAACCGAAATAGCGTGGCCTGAAGTGACGTCCTTTTCCCTTATACGTTCATAAAGAAATGTCTGGGGTGCACACTTTGATGCCTCTAATCTATGTCAGACATTTCTAAATTTATGTCAGAAATTCCAATTTCTGTTAAGATTTAGTAGATAAAGACTGCCATTTGACCAATTGTCAGGAGCGGCCCTTCGTCCAGATTATTGCACAACATTCTGCCAGAGACGGACTCACCTACTGCCAGCATACTTCAAAGATGCTACATGTTGCCTCAAGCCAATAAAGTGGAGTTCTAGAGGAAGACCTACTGCAGCACATACTACCCTTCGTAGGGAACACGGTCTTCACGACTCAGCTAATAAAGACAGTTTTTGCTGTCAACAAGGTCTCTTCTCTCCAAGAAACTCTAGACTGCAAGTTGCTCTGCCTTCTACACTCTGTTAGTGTACTGCATAGAAGTAGATGTTTGGTTCTAGATGGCATTTTAATCATGTTGTAAATGTGATTTTTTTTCTTGTTATTTATAACATGCCTTCTTGTTGTTTTTATAATCTTCTTTGTAGTTTTAGACGCACTGAGGAACAGGCTATTCCTGTAGTAATAAATACTTTTACTTAAAATTGTTCTTTCTTCTAGGGGGTGGAGGGGGCATAGAAAGGCCTCAAGTCCATTCAGGAATTCCCCAAGAAATAACACTCCCTACCAGCATTAGAGAACTTCTGTAGCTTAACCCTCAAACAAACAACTCTATCTCCGTGCATCTTTCATAACTCATGCAAAAGAGAAACCACCTATCTAGACCAGGAACTAAAGTGATCCTGTGTGTGCCTCTCCAGAACTCGTTCAGTTCTTGCTTCGGACAGATGGAGCCCTTGAAGGGTAAACCAAGCAGAGCAACCTGGGCAGCCCTTGGAAAACCAAAGGCATCTAACGTAGTGCCCAAGAGCACAGAAACTTTGCCAATGACTCCACTGAGTCAATCTGCTACAAATCCATCTCCGGAAGGCATGAGAGTAACAGACCTATAGCAAGAGAGAAGGGCCTTACATCATGGTGATAAAAAACTTTCTTCCACAACTAATCAAACCACTTCCAGTCAACAACTGACAGAGCGGATGAAGAGGAACAGCGAATGTCAACTCTGTGCTCTAATAAAGCGTCAGAGCTAGTGTTCGAGCACAGAAAATCAGACCATAACGTTCATGCAGCACAACCACAGACCACCATACAGGTGGTCGGTCTATACCAAACAAACTTAGTGAATTCATCAGCGTCTCATTTTTCTCATTAAAGGACATCAAGGGCTCCGAGGATAAAGTACCAGACTGGAGACCTATCTTGAAAAAACGAATTTTAGTCTTGGAACTGAACCGTGGGAAATCTCAAAACCTCTGCAGCTTTCAACAGAATGCCAATGAAAGTAAGGCAAGAGCTCCAATGTAAAATATGTGCCCTTCTCAAAAACAGGGTCAAACACCTATCTACTGGCAGCAGAGAGAGCATGGTGACCCCACTGGGACTTCGGGGAAGAGGAGGCAGGGGAAAAAAAACTTTAACATCATCCACTTGATCACACTACTTCCCTGAAGCCATGATGGGAGAGGCACAAGAGTGACCCAAATGAGGGACTATTGGGTCGGGAGACCAAGGTGCCAGGAATCACCTTCCCAACAACAGTCCAAACGTTGTAGTCATTCCAACTGATGGAATACCAGACAGACAGAGCCAAGTGAGAGCCCCCTACCCCCCCTCCCCCGAGAGCACTAGCAACGATGCTAAAAAGTGAAACCATGCCTCCGGTGGCAAGTTTAAACACGTCCAGGTCAAGATGAAACCAATGATCTATCGAGCCGACCAGGGTGATGACTGCTGACGAAGGAGCATGAAAACAGGCCTGGAAACTCCTTAGAGCCCAATGGTGCACCAGAGGGCGTCAGAGCGGACTTAATCCTGTCCAGCAAAGCATGGATGCTTACAGTCACTTGACCTCAGTCAGCTCCAAAGGCGGAAAAGCAGTAAGAGGGTCTGACAGGACCAGGCACAGTGCTGGAACAGGGCTGAGCACCAGAACAAAACCTCTGCCCAATCAACTACATGATGAATCCAAATAGGGCGTGGAGGAATGCCCCCGATCGAGTAGCCCACCCAGGATCAGGAACAACATTGGATAGGAGGAACACCTTTCAGCCAGACTGAAGTGAAAGGGCTGATGGAGGGCAACCCAGAAAATAAGAAGGAGTCCACGTGAGCTGGATACAGACCGAAAGATGTACCAATGGTGCCTCATCCACATGGGCCATCACAGGGGGCACCAGGTGAAATAAGAATACCCAAACCACTTAAGATCCAAAAACGGTCAACAACTTTCATACACAATGGATGAAAAAAGTATGTCGAAAACAGACCAAAATGGATTGAGAGCAATAAGATCAGAACTACAGCCCTGCAAAATCTTCAAAACAGAACAACATAAGAGGAGGGCAACATCAAATCCACTTTGAAGGGTGCAGCAAAAATAGGGAACTGGCATCAGGAATGCCACGTGGTGCCATATATGACTCTGCAAAGTCACATTTGGTAGTTTCTGGATCACAGTTTGGGCCATTGAGGCACCTGCTAGAGCAGAAGAGACCCTGCAAAATGTCCAGATCCAGACTGGCACCAAAAGGAGATTTAGGAGGTGAGGTACCAGCAGGCAGAAGCAAATTAAGCAATCATGTCATACAAAAATAAAATTGGATATCTTGTGAACACGGCAGAATTACTATTCAGAAGAATCAAAAGTTAGCTGCTCCTGTTCTAGACATTATATATTTTCTTGTCCCAGCTATTATTTCAAAATATTCTTTATATATAAAGCTGTAGAAATGCCCAATCTAAAATGTATGCGTGTGTTAATGCAAGGCTTTAATCAGAGCTTTAAGTGGATTGAAAAAACTGGCGGGGGAGGGTTCTCTCAAAGGGGTGTAGCCGATGTAATTAAGGGCGAAGCTTAAAAACACCCAAGCTAAAAATCTGTGCTTAGCATAGTGTGCCGCCCGACTGGTATTTTGCAACTTCTGTCATTTCATCCAGATATCCAGATACAACAAAGTAACAGTACACATACGACAATTCAGGACTATTTGGCTTTGCCAATGGTTGTTAGTTGCATAAAATAAAATTAGCTATGGCTTCGATGTATATAGTATTGAAAACGCTTCCATTCTAAAATGATGAGACTGTAAAAGAACTAAAACGAGTCTCTTTGAAGTTACCTCAAAAGCAATGAAGGGTGGTACTGCTGCAGAGTTAATATTAATTTTTTCACCCTGAGAGTGAGGGCAAAAATAAAGAGCCCGATAGGGACCAGTCTCGGCACCTGCTTTTAAGAACTGACGGTGATGAGCACCGGCAGGACCCGGCCCACTTAAAGCCCTGACTACAATTCTTCCAACCCCCCAGTAGCAGATCCACTTCGAAATTTAGAAATGGTGCATACATGTTCCTTCCCAAAGCATTCTTAATTTCTAGCTCGTGCTCGACCCCAGCCTGAACTGAACAGTTTACTTTAGAAGAGGATTCTATTTCAAGAACTGGCAGCGCATGAACATAAATCCTCGATGCATTCTAGAAAGGGTACTTTACGTTTTTAATTATAGTACATTCAACATTTCCTTTTGCAGAACAGCTGTTAGTCTACTGCCCTCTCTTCTGCATCTTAACCCTTTAAAACCCTCTTCAAGGTGAGCTGTCTAATCGCTCACATCCATTCTACTAACGGAAGACCAGGCTTTTGTGGCATTGCTCAGTTTGAACCACTTCCCTTATAATTCGTTGGCCATATTTCCTCATGTTCTTTCTCATAAACCTTCCACCATTGTGGTTTACTCCAGACATTAATCTCCCTTCCTGCTTTCTTCACACAAAGCACAATCGGAAAACCACATAGACTGTTTCCTATGAACAGAAATAATTGCAAACATGCTGGGGACTTCATACGAAAGGAAACGGACTGAAGGCAACCTGAAACATCGGACTTCCCCTAAATGCTAAGCATTCAGGACCATCCGTGTGAAATACGGTATTCAGAGAGTACATTAGGCAAACTGCGTACGTTGCCAATGTCAAGATGAGCTTCTGAACTAAGAGGTTATATGAAATGAATCTGTATTATGAAAAGGCTTACTTGTGAATATGTTGTGAAGTTCAGAAAACAGCTTGTGTTATATCCGTTTTTTGTCCTACGATTAAGCATTTTTTTTTTACTTACTCATTTATTTTTATGCAGGACCTCCCGTATATGAATACAAGTGGGCCGACTATTTATTTGGGCAATGCTGTCGTTGCTGCAGCGCCTCAACTCCTCACCGATTCAGCTATACCATCATCATACAGTTTTTCAAGCTGCTGGGGGAGAAAATATTTTCTGCCCATATGTAGTGGAAAAAACACAAACCCTTCTATTCACCTGATCACCCCTCTTTCCTCTCTTCTGTTTTTTCTAATATATGGGTTATTTGCATTGTACTTTACTTATATATTGTATTTTATTATTATATTTCTTATTCTTATTCAATAAACTCTCTTTTTTAAAACTTAAAAAAAACTGACACTAGACCAGAAGTTTATCAGTTGCTAAAGGATGGCATGTAGAGCACATGTGGGCTAGTCAAGGATCGGGGGTCTTCATTCTTTCCACCTGGGCCACTGCCGAAGCACACACTATGACCAGAAACGCAGATCTTACAGAATCCAGCACATAGCTTGCCTACTGACTTGGCCGGCATGGCTACCCTCACACTAAGGAGTGTGAGCAGAGTAAAGTAACCATGGACCTCCTGGCATGCAGGCAAACCATTCAAGTCACGTTTGCAGGAAAAAGCAGCAGGCACCAGCTGCCACATCACCACACACAGTATGAGAGGCTATTTGAATTCCTTAGTGTATTCCATGAAAGTAAGGCACTGCATTTGTTGTCTTGTGTTAGTTTTAGCATGGTTTTAGGGGCACTGCAGCAGACTGATTAGCCCACAAAGCCTAGCCAGCTGCTGTGTTTTGGGAGAGGCTGCACTGGAGGCCAACCATCTTTTTCATACTACTGTAACTCTGCATCAGAATGCCAGACATCCAAGGGGTGTGCCCATCCTCTCAAATACAGCATGAATGAAACAGGTCCTAAGACCTCTGGCGAACTCTGACATATGCTCACCGTTTTAGGCATGATTTGCCCCAGTCCTAGCATAATGGTGTCCATTGTGGGCATATTTTGTAGACCAAAGGCCTGCATGTGCCCAGGCTTGGCTGACTCTCTCATAATGGTGCCCATCACGGTCAATGGACTTTAGCATTTGGAGACCATCCATGGTATAATGGCAGCATTCTCGGCATAATGTGAACACCCTATTTATTTGGTGTCCCAGCCATAATGGTGGGTCTCCAAGCGTGATGCAGTGCATCCTATACATATTGTTGATGTGCTCAGTTGTGGTAATAGGCTGGTCATTTGCCACACATTTTGGATATTGTCGGCATGGTGATAAATACATCACCCCAATACTCAAATAATTAAACGGGCTTCACATATAGACCCAGGATTATCAAGTTTAGGACTCCTGTACTACTTACAAATCATCAAAAACAATACCCAGATATACCCGGCCAAGAAACAAACTACCTCAGGCAGACAGTGTTAGATTCAGAAACCACCCTGGACCACCCAGACGCTTGTAAATGACCGAGTTGTACCTTGGTCTCTTGACCAGCACTTTGTTTCCCAGCTAGGCTTGTGCTGTTGAACAAGTTAATTACCTTCGGTAACAATGCATCTGTAAACATGTTAGTAATAAATTCCTTGTAATCACACTGAAGAGGGAGGGACAAGGAGCAAAAAATAAGAAGGTCCTGTACCAAAGCTCCAATGGTATGCACAAACACAATAAGGTAACAGTTCCTAAGATGAAAAATAACAGTCCCAGTATGATCTGCTATATGAGAAAGAGAGAAAGAAGTCTAAGGAATAGGTTCTAAAGTGTGGGTGAGGTGAAGACCAGATACTCCTGGGTGGGTGCTAGAAGTGCCCTCACACACTCTTGCAGGTGCAAAGCATCATCATAGGGCAAAGCTCCTCGTGGGGGTGGCGCTGCAGTCCCTCACGGGCCCTCAAAGAGGGCGCTCTGTCGGAGATCTTTTATCGGAGTAGCCGTAGTTGTGCGTGCGGGTGTGTGGGGAGGATGTGAGAGGTGGTGAAGCTAAAAAGACCCTTCGGTACCCCAGTAGTTTTATTCGTGAGTCCTTAGGGTCTAGATAAAACGTAACGGGGAATAGTGCGTAAAACAACGCTGAAGTGAGTAGGGGAAAAAAAGTTATTTGTAATCCCGCTACTCTCAACCCGTATGTGAAGGGTTAAGGTGAGAGAGAGAGGGTGAGTAGTGGGTGGTCAACATGTTTCGCGCTGCCCGTGGTCCCTAATGGATCCTATAGCGCTTCGTCTTAGGATCCCGCTGCTGCTAACCTCAGCAACTTCATGCCAACCTTTGTGTGTTTACAGGATTGTTGCCTTAAACCACGTGTCTTCCTTTTCTTTTGCTTCTCCTGCTTTTTTGCTGTTTGCAACATATTGTTCAGTTTCAGCTGTGGCTCCCTCCCCAGACGGTCCTTTCCGGTACTGCCCGGATCTTTACCATTAAGGGTAGGATTGCCTTTTAACTCTCCTTGCTTACTGTGTCATCTCCTGATCCACGAAGGTTTTTAGTTTCACGTGCATACGCTGATGCACTTTTCACGGCAATGCTCAGACCTTTTCGGCACACCCCGCCTCTTCTGTGGACACTACCTCTAGTGTCCGGTCCCTCGGTTTTGACTGAGTTTTCCTTATGGTTTCGGGCCGAGCGCGTCATACATGACCCTGGCCACCCTCCACCTTGCCGCGTCCTTTATGCACTGTCCTGCGGTGACGCAACCTCTCCACTCTATCTTTGGCATGACTAGCATACTTTGGGGCTCCGTCTTGAGCCTACACGACATCACTTACCGTTTGGGTGAACTATTCCAGGGCCCTTTGGTCATCCATCACCGCGACCATCCCCGCAGCCTGCTTTTATTCACTGTTGTGATGCTTCTCCAGCACCCGTTCTTGTGCATGACCAGTGTACCGAGGGGCTCGTTACCTCCGAGCCTCCGTGTATCTTGTTCCCGCACCACGTCCACCCTCATCCATACGGTGGCCCTCATTGTACACCCCCCTCCCCTGACCAACTGGTCATTGGAACAACCCCCCTCCCCCCCCCCCCCCGCAAGCATGACCCCAGCAGGCCCGCTCCTTCCTACAACTGTAAACCTCCTTTGGTTACTAGTTTTGTGGCCCTTGATTGCTTTGTTTTCTTACATTGCCTCTTTTGTTTCTTTCTTTCCCTTAGGTCTCCTTTAGGTTCGACGCTTGGGACACGAATAAGACGTGCCTCACTATTTTAGTAGGGATTATAGGATATTTCCCCCCCCTGAATCCCTTATTTTCTTTTCTTAAGGTCCTGACAAAGCGCTATAGGATCCATTAGGGACCACGGGCAGCGCGAAACATGTTGACCACCCACTACTCACCCTCTCTCTCACCTTAACCCTTCACATACGGGTTGAGAGCAGAGGGATTACAAATAACTTTTTTTCCCCTACTCACTTCAGCGTTATTTTACGCACTATTCCCCGTTACATTTTATCTAGACCCTAAGGACTCACGAATAAAACTACTGGGGTACCGAAGGGTCTTTTTAGCTTCACCACCTCTCACATCCTCCCCACACACTCGCACAACTACGGCTACTCCGATAAAAGATCTCCGACAGAGCGCCCTCTTTGAGGGCCCGTGAGGGACTGCAGCGCCACCCCCACGAGGAGCTTTGCCCTATGATGATGCTTTGCACCTGCAAGTGTGTGTGAGGGCACTTCTAGCACCCACCCAGGAGTATCTGGTCTTCACCTCACCCACACTTTAGAACCTATTCCTTAGACTTCTTTCTCTCTTTCTCATATAGCAGATCATACTGGGACTGTTATTTTCCATCTTAGGAACTGTTACCTTATTGTGTTTGAGTTATAGATTCCTTACCTTAGAGTTACTCCCAGGCGTCAGACTGGATCTGGAGAATTTTTTTCTTAACAGTAGCCCTGCGCGTCGTTAGGTGGCATCGGTCGATTCCCCGTCCATCATCGGCTTCGTGGACGCTGGGCTGACGTTGCAGTGCCTACATAGACGCCGCCCCAATGAGCTGATGTCAGTTCTGGCACGACTTTCCATGCCAGAAGCACAAAGCCATGAAAGAAACGGACCACTTATGCGCCACCACTAGGGCCCTGCAAGGGAGTCCCTATCCCTAGAAGTTAGTTGGCAGAGCGGGGAGGATGGGTGCGGCAGTAAGGAATCTAGATCTAACATATGTCGTTACCGAAGGTAAGTAACTTTAGTCATCGGAAAGAGACTGTTAGTTATAGACCTTACCTCAGAGGAGATACCGCAGCAATACCATCCCCGGAGAAGGGTCTGTGAACTAAGTTCACACCAGAAAGTCCTGGAAGACTGAACAGGCAAAATAGCCGTCCCTACAGACTTGGCTGTCCAGGCAATAATGTCTGGTGAACGTGTGCAAGGATGCCCATGTAGCCGCCTGGGAGATGTCAAGAAGTGGAACTTGACGTGCTAATGCAGTGGTTGCTGTCATTGCCCTAGTGGAATGAGCATGCAGCCCAACTGGAGGTTCCTTTTTTGCTAAAGCGTAACAGATTTTAATGCAAAGGGCGGCCCATCGACAGATGGTACGCTTTTGAACAGCACAACCTTTTTTGGCACCTACACAGTCCATGAAGAGTTGATCATCCACCCGGAAATGTTTTGTCCGGTCAAAGTAGAAGGACACCGCACGTTTAGGGTCCAGACCGTGGAGTCTCTCCTCCTCCTTGGAAGGGTGCGGAGGTGGGAAAAAGGTGGGCTAAGTGATAGTTTGTCCTATGTGAAATGGGGTAACCACTTTAGGAAGCAACAAGGACCTTGTCCTAAGCACCACTTTGTCCGGAGGCACAGAAAAGAAAGTGGGCTTAGAAGACAGAGCTTGAAGCTCACTCACCTTGAGAGCAGAGGTGATAGCAACAAGGAAGGCAGTTTTTATAGTGAGGAGCCTGAGAGGACAGTTGTGAAGAGGCTCGAAGGGAGCACGCATAAGATATGTTAGAACAAGGTTCAAGTCCCACTGGGGCATTATGAAAGGAGATGGAGGAAAGATATGAGTAATACCCTTAAAGAATCTATTTACAATAGGAGACTTGAAGAAGGAAGGCTGATCGGGCAGAAGAAGGATAGCAGATAGGAGCAAGATAGCCTTTAAGAGTGCCCAGAGCAGAGCCCTGCTGGGCCAAAGAAAGTACATACAAGAGAACCTCTGAAAGAGGGTCAGAAAGAGGATCCGCAGCCTTTGCTGTGCACCATGCCACAAACTTGTCCCATCTACAGAGATATACCAGTTTAGTGGAGGGAAGCCTGGCTACCAACATGACATTACAGACTTCGGGTGGAAGGTCAAAAGCTATAAACTGTCGCCGCTCAATCTCCACACAAGGAGGTGGAGCAAGACAGGTTTGGGTGAAGAATCTTTAAAGAGCATGGTGTGTACTGAGTTGTTTCTTGATATGGAGCAAACAGATGGTCAGAGATGCAGACAATGCTTCGTGACAGATGAGGTTGTAGGGTTCCAAGGTTATGCAAGCGAGGAGGAACAGTAGCTAGCAGGTAGGTTGGTGTGAAGCTGATGTTCTGTCTGTTATTAGGCTGTGGGGACGTGAGCATGGAGAATGGATGTAGTATTGAGGGTGAGACATAGCTGGCAAAAAGTGCAACAAGGTACAGTATGATGTTGGTGCAGACACTGTAACCTATATGCCATACAGGGGAACGACGTTTTGCTCAAATTGATTTTAGAAGCGACCAAAAATAGGATGCACAGGAGATTGCTGAAGTAATGGTGAAGCATGAACTTGTGGTTGGGTGTGCATTTGTGTCGTGGATATTGGATTCTGGTTCCAGGGTATTTCCTGGCATCAAGCCCACATGAGCGTGCTTTGGTGTGTGCTAGTATTTTTCTTGTCTTATGCTGAAGGGTGGAAAAATGGCAGAATCATGATAGTGTGTGGGGCTAGTGGAGACCGGTAGGTGTGTCCTGACTCTTGGGCGGGTTCTAGAGCTGCTGTACTACACTGTGTTTGTCCTGTGCGAAAGATGCAAAAACAAATGTCCCAATTGGTTGTATGGCTGCTCGAGGGCGAACAAAAATTCCACCCTCAGAACAAGGGATGAAGACGTCACCTGCCGCCTGATAATAAAGGAGCGAATCTACGTCTCCAGACAATAACAACCACAGCCTGAATTAAATCGGGGGAGAATACAGTACTAAACACAACATATCAACAGAACGGGTAAAATAAATACAAAAAGTATTTGAAAATATAATACATGAATTTCAATTAATTTTCCAAAAAGATTTTTTTTATATTTTTTTTTCTATATATGCTGGAGCAAGTCAACACAAAAACATGGATACAAAAAACATGAATAAATATTAAATGAAATAAGCAATTTTATCACAACTAATTGAATGGTAGAATGCACAATCTAGCATATCCCCACAGAGAGCGCTCTATACAATAAAATATACAAATAGGAACACATATATTTACATCAATCACACCAATCAAACACTCCACATTCTCACATTCAACAGATGAAGCTCGAGGGCGAATAAAATAAAACAGCTGCACCATGGATGGCTTGTGGACATGTTGTAGTGTGCTGTGCTACTGAAAGGGGCTACAGAGTTGCTGGGTTTTCTGGTTTTAAGGTTGCTGCCGGGCAGGAAACAAATTACTGGATACTGAATGGTTCAAGGAGCTGCGGTGTGTGCTAGTATTAATCCTATACAGAAAGAAAGCAAAAACAAACTTGTAGGGTCCCAACTGGCTGTGAGGCTGCAGTACCGTCACAGGGGCAAAATGCTTGGTTCAGAATGGTTTTACAGGGAAGTTTGTAA
The DNA here is from genome assembly GCF_964204655.1 of Triturus cristatus. Classification (NCBI taxonomy): domain Eukaryota; kingdom Metazoa; phylum Chordata; class Amphibia; order Caudata; family Salamandridae; genus Triturus; species Triturus cristatus. The sequence goes on from NC_140589.1 coordinate 397,215,393, forward strand.
GAGCCAACATAGGCCCATTGAGAGCATGTCAGAGATGTTTTTCTATTCTTTTTTCCGATTCCCGCATTAAGTTACTGTCTAGCGTTATCCCCAGAGATTTCGCTGAGTCAACTTTGAGCAGTTGTCCATTGAGAGCTGTTAGGTGTTTCATCCAGTCCAGGATAGTGTGGGTTTTGTTCGGGGGGGGCGATTAAAATGAATTCCGTTTTGAGAGAATTCAGATGGTTTTCTGCCAACCACGTTTGGGTTTTTTGTAGTGTGGTGTTGAGCGATTTGATGTCCTCTAGTGAGTGTATCTTGATGTATATTTGTGTGTCGTCTGCGTACATGTGGAAATGTATCTTGGTGAGGCGGAGGAGATCAGTAAGAGGTTCCATGAAAAGGTTGAACAAGGTGGGTGAGAGGGAGGAGCCTTGAGGGACTCCTAATGTGACTGGCATGGGGTTGGACAAGGATTGGTTGACCTTGAATCTTTGGGATCTGTTTTGGGGGAAGGAGGCAAACCAGTTAAATACATTTCCAGATATTCCCATTCTGTGTTTCAGGAGGTCAAGTAGGTTGTCGTGTTTGACGGTGTCAAAAGCTGATGACAGGTCGAGCAGGATTAGTAGACAAGCTTCATTTTGGTCTAGGATTTTGAGTGCGTCGTCTACTACATGAGTCATGGCTCATTCGGTGCTGTGACCTGCTCTGAAGCCTGATTGAAATTGGTTCAGCAAGTTGTTTCGGTCAATGTGACTGTTCAGCTGTATGTTAACACATTTTTCCAGGAGTTTGGCTTTCATAGGGATATTAGATATCGGACGATAGTTGATGGGGTCTGAGCGGTAGCCGTGGTTTTCTTAAGGATAGGTGAGACCTGCCCAATTTTCAAGATGTCAGGGATGGAGCCTTCAGGGAGGGAAGTGTTAATGATCTTGGTCCAGCTGGGTAGTAGGAGAGGAATGAAGTCTTTTAGGTAGTTCGCAGATAGTGGGTCAGTGAAGTGATTGGAGGGCTTCAGTGTGTTAAGTGATTTTAATATGGAGTCTTCAGAGTAAATGTCAAAATGGGACCACGTTGCATTGTTTGTTAGTTTAAATAATGGACGGATATTGGGCTAGGGCACCATCCAGGGGGAGTGAAGGGCCCTTAGTCAAATCTGAAATGGATTTAAGGTCCTTGAGCAGGTCCGATTTAATGGATTCTGTCTTAGAGGCGAAGAAGGAAGAAAACTCCTCACAGTTGGGTAGAGAGGGTGGGCAGGCGTTGGGGGCAATAGGTAGGCTTTTAGTTTGGGTTTTGATAAGGTCAAAAAGCTTTCTGGGGCGGTTCTTGGCAAGGTCTAATTTAGACCTGAAGAAATCTGTTTTTGATCTTTCTAAAATAGGCATTTCTGGATGTTCTTAGAGTTTGGAGGAGGTCCGTTGAGCGAGTATCTCTCCAGCGGCGTTCAATTAATCTAAACGAGCGTCTGTCATCATTTAGCCTCCCATCGTACCATGGTTTGTAGTCTTTTGAGGAGGTTCTTCTCAGTCGCAATGGGGCCATTTTGTCAAGCAGGTTGTTCATGGAGCGAAAGTAGTGATTTGTCAGCCCCTGTACATCATTCATGTCTTCCGGGGGACAGAGAGGGTTTGCGTTAGCTAAGGATGAGATGTCTGAGCCGATGTTTTTCAGGTTTCTCTTCCAGATCTTAGTACTCGGGGTTGTATCGGGAGTCGTTTAAAGGATTCAAGGATTTGAAAAGTAATGATATGATGGTCAGACCAGTCGCATGGGAGAATCGAGTCAAGCTGTGTGGAATCTGCTTTGGAGATAATTAGGTCGAGCGTTGCACCCTTGTCGTGTGTAGGGCTGTTACAAATTTGAGTGAGTTTGAGGTCTGTGATGAAGGCTTTGAGACTGTTAACCGCAGGGTCGTCCCAGTAAAGGTTAAAGTCCCCTAAGAAAATTTGTTTAGTATGTTGATTGTCATTTGAAGCTAATATGTCCATGAAGTGTTCTATGAAAGTGAGGTTATCTCCCGGAGGATGGTAGAAGGTGTGGAGAAAGCAGATTTGTTTGTTGTTGTTGGCTATGTTTAAGCATAGGTATTCACAGGATGATATAGCAGGGGCATAGGAATTGGCCACAGTTAGGTTGGTCTGGTGTATGCAGGCTATCCCACCGCCTGTCCTGTCAGTTCTGTCAAGTCTGGTGATGTCAGTTAGGAGGTAACAAGATGTCCAGGATGGGAGTAGAAGTTTCATTTAGCCATGTTCCTGTCAGGATCATAATGTCAGGTTTGTTCGTGATAAGTAAGTCAGCAATATCAGCTGCATGTCTGGAGGCGGACCTGCAGTTGAGGAGTATACATCTTAGACGTGGCTGGGTGTTTACAGTGGTAGGATCAACTGTGATGGGGATTCTAGTGAGGTTATTTTCAACAATGCCTCTGGAATTGAGTCTGTGTGTGTTGATCAGAATGGAATGAATACGGGAGTCAGATTGCGGGCTAGCTGGAGGTTCCGTGTTGAGAAGACGGTAAGGTAGATCGTAGGATTGGAGGAGGGCCATTAGGTCTGAGTCAGATAGAGGGTTTAACCCCCTGATAGGGCGGGATGTGGCATTAGGGTGTGGGACTGTGATCCAACGTGGAGATCCATGTGTTTGGGAGTTTGCAGGACGATGTTGGGTGTGGTTAAAGATCTTAGGGTGTGGGGGACGGTCTGTATTTTTGTTTAGTACAGGTGGACTTGGTTTGTTGTAAGATAAGGTCTTGAAGGGCTCGCATGTCTGATTTGACTTGTTGAAGGGTAGATAATATCAGGTTAAGTCTGTTTTCAGGCAAGATGGATTTGTTATTGGATGGGAGGACCAAGGGAGTGTATGGTGAAGTAGTTTAATTAGAAATGTCTGTGTTAAGAGCTGTGGGTGTAAGTGTAGGGTTTATGTGTCCAGGGGAGGAGCTGTAAGAAGAAGTGGGGCAGGGGGGTGAGATAAGGAGAGCCAGGTGAGAGGTTCGGGGGGGGGGGTGCGGGGAGTCCTTACTGGGGTCCAAGTGGGTGATAATGGGGCTGATAAGCTGATGAGAGGTGCCGGGAGAGGAGGTGAGGGTGCTATAAGGAATGCGGTAGGAGTGGTTTGTGGGGTGTCAGTGCTGGGGTCCGAGGGGGTATTGTTGGGGTGTTGCGTTGAAGGGTGGTGTTGGGCGTAGCGGTGAAGGGAGAGGGGGGGGTGCGAAAGTGCAGGGTGAGGGGGGATGGGGAGTGAATTAGCGATGTTAAGAAGTGGGGTGGTTGCAAGGTGGAAAGTGTTGTTGGGTGGGTTGACGTTGGGGTCAAAAGATAAAGTTGTGGTGGGTAGGGTCATCTGGGAGTTCTGATTTATTTCAGTCGCGGGATGGGAATTGTACAAGTCCAGGTGAGTGGAAGGGTGGGGAGGGGAGAGTAAGAGTGACTCTATCCTTGATGAGCGGAAAAATATGATCAATCAGATTAAGGTTGTGGTTGGAGGATTGAATTAGGATGATACCATTATCATAGGTAGTGACGGTGGCAGCAGCATTAAAGAATAAGGAGGGAAGGATAGATAGGGTGATACCGTGCGCAGTTTTCTTTAAGTTAGAAACCTTAAAGAGAGCGATAAAGACTTTTCTACATTGAGCTCTTCTTTTCGTGTAGAATATGATATCGTTCTCAATGAGCCCCTTGTTCATAGAGAAGTAGGGGTCAGAGATAGGGGTTTCCAGGTGGGATTTTAATAGGTTGTGTTTGAAGCCTTTGGCTGCTTTTGTAGTGAGGTTAGGAGGGTAGGTGATGGAGTAGTTGCATTTCCTGGTGCGTTCCATAATGTGGGTGTCTAGATTAACGAGGGGCAAACCAATGGGTAGAGGTTTAAGTAAGATGATGGCCTTAAGGGGATATATACTCAGAGGTTAGTCGAGAGGTAGACCTCAGGGAGACAAGGAAGTGAGGGAAGTTGCCTTTACAGGGGGTGGGTGAAATTTGTGGACAGGAGGGATGTGTACATGCTGACTACCATCCATGATGAGATTACTTCACCTGTGGCTGTTTGGGGTCAGATTTCTGAATTGCGCAAACCTGTGTGCATTTTAGACTACAATAAGTACATGGGTGGTGTGGATAGAGTAGAGGTTGGAACCTTCCACTACTATTCGTAAGGCTTACGTTTGGTATAAGAAGTTGGCCATCCATCTCTTTAATTTAGCAACTTTCATTGCTTTTGTTGTGTTCAAGGAGTGTTCTCCTGCATCAAAGTTGACTTTTGTTCAGTTTCAGCAATCTGTGATAGGCAGCCAACATTTACTAGTACTAGGTCACCAAATTACTTACTTACATCCCAACTCCATTTATCCGAATGGTTTCCGTCCAAAGGCTGTTCATCTTGTTTACTAGTCTCTTGTGTGTCGTGGTATTGAAATATTTAAAGAACCATAGACAGATCATATCCACTATCTTGCCTGGATCTACCTCCCTGGGCATCCAACACAAAAACCTCAAATTTGATCAACTTAGTTGGACTCTCCTATTGAAGACTAAGATGCAATGGATCCACGCTGCTAAGGATATTGAAGCAAACTCTTGAAATTACTTGAACATTCTTGTAAACTATTCCATTACTTTAATTGATGACAGACTGCCCCACCAGTTGTTGCAAGTTCCATCCTTATGGCACAGAGTTGGAGTGAGTTTCTACATTCTTTTTGACATTCTTCCACTTTATTCATCCCTAGAGAGTGATTAAAATGTTAATGGAGTTGCTATGAACACTCTACATTCCTTTTTAGGCAGGTGTATCGGTGGTCTGTTACTGAAGGCCTACCGTCTACACTAAAATATACAAATTGACTTTGGGTTAGCATCTTGCTCATGAAGGAATGGCTTTCCCGTCTGTCTCTGTTCCCTGCTTGTTGTTCAGTGACATTTCTCCCTATTCTTGTGTCTGTCCTGTCTAGGAGAATAGCTTTCTTACAGGAATTTAGATTGGAAGACTTCTACTGTTGCCAGGAGGGGACTAGTTCCTATTTTTGTTTCAGCACTCCTTGGGACTACATCACTTTTCTCTCTCCCTCTCTGTCTCCTCTGTTTGAAACCTCCCCCACAGCCACAATTCTCAGTTACCTAGCCCTTCCACAACCCTGCTTCAAGTTTTCCATTTTGTATTCAACATGGATCCTGTGAGGGAACAGCAGCTGCAAACTGCTGCAGGGTGCCTGTTTTCCCATAGGCTGCACTCCACAACTCCTCACCTATTTTTTTCCATTCCTTTATTTATTTTCTGCAATGGCCCAGCAGCCGCACACTGCTGCTGGCCCCTTCACTTTTGGATCTTGCAATGTCATCTTCCTCACCTACTCGCAAACTTTGGCTGTGTTTTTTTCTTATTACGTTTTATGAGGGCCGAGCAACTGCACACTGCTACCTGGTCCTTCCTTTTGCCCCCATGTCTGGGCACACTTTAAATATTTTTTTTATGGTTTGAAACGAAAATCATTAAAAGAAGGTAGGCACACTCGCATGGGTCATGCACTGAAGCCATGTGGTAAACATTTTAATTAAAGTGACTGGAAGTTTATTTTGAAATGACTTTCCTTTCGCTTTAAGAAAAAATTCTCCAAGATGACCATTGCACCAGCTTGCACATCTGAGAGCAGAAGCCATCTAGGGAAAAGAAAACCTTGGCATGAAGGAATGACCAAGATTTATAAAGCACACAAAGGCCCATAGGCATCTGGGCACTGTAGTACTGCAAATCACACAGTGAACTTTAAGTATCCAGATAATACTGTGCCTATTTATAAAGTGAACAGTTAAGTTTTTAAGGCGTTCCTAAAAGGAAGATGCATTTTCAGGGATGTAAGATCCTGAGGAAGGGTATTCCAGAGCCTTGCCGCTGCAACTGAGAAGGCTCTATATCCCCACTTCTTCCGGATTCTGGGAACCATTACCCAATTTTGGTGTGCTGAGCAGAGATTTCTAGGGTGCACATACCATTTAATGACATGGATGTCAACTGGACTTACCTCTTAGAGAGCTTATGTACCATATATAAGGTCTTAAACCATATACTTTTCTCTGCTGGAAGCCAGTTCAATTTCCTTTCGAGACAACAATCTGAGCGTCATTAACGTATGGCACTGTCTTTAGTCTAAATGAGCGAACAAGCTTAGCCAAAGGGGACACAAAGATTAAATAACATGGGACTCAGGGTTGAGCCCTGAGAAATTCCACAAGGCCACGAGAAGGGCTCAGTATGGAACTGGCTCATTGTCATCTTTTGGAATCCCTCAGTAGGAAAAAAGGGAAGCAGGTTTAGAGCTTTGCAGGTGCCAGTCCTTGCAGGTGCCTTATCAGCAGGGTAGGAGAGATGGTGTCAAAGGTCGCGGAAAGATTAGCAGGATCAGTGCCGCTGCCTGCTCTGCATCAACAAGACGTCTGATGCTGGCCATGGCAACTATCAGAGTGGTTTCCGTTCCATGGTTCGTCCGGAAGCCATGATGCGATGCATCCAACAGGCCCTGCTCCTCTGTGCATTTCACCAGTTTGATTAAGGTGTCTCTCTAGAATCTTGGCTGGGACCAGAAGCAGAGAATAGGCCAATAATTCTTAAGGTCACCAGGATCCAAATTTGGCCTTAATAGCAGGCCGTTTAACTGCCTGTTTCCACAGTCGCGGATAGTGCCCAGTCATAATGGCCAAGTTCAAAATTGCCATAAAGGGCTGGAGACTGTGCTGGCCGCCAGGTGCAAACTTTCTGCGGAGGAGAGATCCTGATTTAATGTTAAGGAGGAGAGATTCAGTAAGATCTCAAATAACGAGCGGAAAAATCTCCAGTGTCATTACATGCTTCACTTTATCCTCTTTAAGGGCTACCGAGCTCGGCTGCAATTCCATACTAAGGATAGAATCACCCTCATCTACAGTATTAGGGGCATCTAGATCAGCGTAGATATTTGTACTTATATGCTGAAAAAAATTCCAAAAGTTTGTTTCATAGCTCCTTTGATCCCTATATTCCTGGACATGCCTGTGGAGCCAATAGCTGCTGGAGGTGTGTAAAAAGCTTTTTAGGAAATTTGGTCAATTGAAATTTGTTATTCAAATAGAGCGATCTTTCTTCACTAATGGCCAATTTATAATCCCTGAGAGCATCCTAATATGACGTCCTCTCCTGTTACCCATAGAGTTTCCCCTAGGTGCACTTATGGCGGCATGAAGCCTGTCGGAGGACCCTACGTCGTTCAGTATACCAAGGTGTAGTCGGTGCTTTCCTCCGTTAAGAGATTTCTCGTAGGGGAGCAACTGCGTCAGCTGCTGAACAGAGCCATGCAGAGAAGCTTTCTGCCCCACTATCCATATTCTCTTGAAAGGTACAGGGGACGCCGTTTGTGGTATTTAAAACAAAGACTCCAATGAAACCCCCTTCCAGTTCCTAAAGCTGATCTTTTTACCTGGTGCAATATCCCTCTCGTGAGAGGAATGATGCAGAACCAATATAACTATTTGATTTGCCAATGCAAATGCTTCTTTACCTGAGTTTTTATTCCATCTTGTGTCGTTACTGTAGGAAGCTGGCTCTTTATATGGTATCCCAAAAAGAGGTATACCATGCAAAGAGTCCAGGTATTCCTTTACTAGTGTGCAGAGCTTGCTCTAGCAATCCCAAGGTGCTCTTCTAGAGGGTAATGTGGTTGAGCAGCCTTAGGCTCATATGAGAGCAGTGTTAGACTTCCACTGCGCACACACAGAGTCAATAAATGATAAATACGACTCGATAAGGAGATCCACACCAATTTATAAAAATAATACTTATCTTCATAAAACTTTAGGCACCAAGAACATTGAAATCATGTACATGCTTTTAAAATTGCAGGTTTCAAGAAAACATATTTTTTATACTTTAAATCTGAATTGAAGCACTTCGCGGCAATGGTAAATTAGGAAGAAAACATACATTGCATACTGTCACTAAACAACAACTTGGGGGTCAGAAACTCGCCTCTGGTAGAAGGCTGGTTAGAACCAGTCAAACAGCACACCAGTGGCTGGTAAGTTTTCAGGGGGCACCTTTAAGGTGCCCTATGTGGGCATGTATTGCTCAATCCAACACTGGCATCTGTGCGGGTTTATTAATAGGAGATGTTCGATACCAAACATCCCTTTTTTCAGTGAAGCTATCATGCAGTTGGGGAACTTGTTTTTACCAGTGTCCAGCACAGGCTTGTAAAGTGGACTCCCTGTTCACTTCTACTGGCAACAATGGAGCTCATCAGCAGGGGGCATACCTGCTCGTGCGGTGATGCCCTCACATGTAGTACAGTGCACCCTGCCTTCGGGCTGTAAGGCCTGCTGTAGGGGTGTCTTACCTACATTGCATGCAGTGTCGGCTGTGTGCCATCTCGTGTTTTCACTTTCATCTGGACCAAGACAAGAATCCCACAGTGGGAATCTGTACCCCCGCCGCTGATGCCTGATCCGTCACCGGCCCCGTCTCCTTAGCCTGCTTGTCTTCCTGGTTCTGGGCTTGAGTTCACTTTGTCTCCGTCCCGACCTATCCCCCCCCTTGATATTCCTGTGGACCGGTAGGGTCCCCCCCAGGGGAGCACATGCTATTGTTTCCGATTGTGGGTTGCCTTGTGGACTTGTTTTCTTCGTTATTTATATAAAAATGAAACCGTTGTGTGGGGTCCGGATGGTGTGGCTGCCAACGCTTCTTTCAACTCCTGTGATCTCTCTTCTGCCGCAGCGTGTGTTCTACTGTTTGTATTATATGCTCTTTCTGTCTGCTAGCGGCCGGCCTGAAGGTTGTAGGCCCATCTTTGTATATCTTTTGGATTCTGTAATAAACGGTTTCAAAAAAAAAAAAAAGAAGAATCCCACAATGGCAGTTGGCATGAGCTCTGTATGGGGGCCCTTAGGGTGGCACAATTTGTGCTGCTGCCCTAGGGACCCTCTTTAGTGCCACAGGCCTTAGGTACCAGGGGTACCATTTACTAGGAACTTACAGAAGGTACCAAAGGTATTGCCAATGGGCAGAAAAACAATTGTATAGTTTTGGGAACGAGATCTGGCTCAAGGGGCCTGGTTAGTAGGAACCCATTGCACTTCTAGTCCAAATCTCATCAAATACAGGCCAAAAAGTGGGGGTGACCATGTTGAAAAAAGATCACTTTCCTACAGTTACCTTATCTATTTTGACATTAAGCATTCTATGGACCTAACAAGCCCCCGCTCCAACCAATTTATTCTTCTGAATGAACCACTAAAATTAATGAAGAGGGGAGTAATAAACAAAGCTATGGGCTCTATATGTTTTCTTTTTTTCTCCTTCATCCTCACAATCCTAGATTACAATTTTAAAAATGGTTGCATCTCTTAGCTTTAAAGCTTTGGTAATTTTCTGAAATGTTTGTGCGTTTGACCACTTGACTGCCTTCTATGTTTTGTGTGCTTTTAAAAGTTTACTTTTCTTTTCACATTTGGCTGCAAATACTCACATTTGTGAAATGCTGGCTTTTCTACCCAACTATTTTTAATAATACTCCCTCATCCTGCAAAAGGTCCAATTTTCACTAGTTCCAATTTATTGACCTAGAACAAAAATCTGAAGACTCTAAAGTATCTTCCTTTATTTTAACTGTTATCTCTTAAGCACCAAAAATAGTCTCCAATCATTCTGAAAAGATTCCTGATGTAAAAGTAGACTCCCAAGCTCTTCAACAAGCATATGCTGACTCTGCAGCTGTTCTTAGCCGAGCGTACAAGGGTAGGCACTGCTAAATTATAAATTGAAGATTCAGGTTATCTAGTTCCATGGAAGACGAAAGAAGGTGTGCACTGGAGTAAGTTAAATGTGTGCCATTTTAATGCTGAAAAGAATTTTGGGCAGTATCCTCCTATTGGACTTGAGCGATTCCCAGAGCAAAACGCTGCGGTACAAGCGGAGAATGAATATTCTCAAAAACCCATTTATGTAATCCCACGGCTCCCCCCTTTCAAACTATGCTGTGATGTGAGGCAGTGCGCTCGCATCCCCTGCTCTTAAGCCAGCAAGCTGACGTGCTTTTTGAAGTGCACCTGTGCACCAGTGAGAGGTACCGAGCCCGATAGGACTGTGGCAGCATTCACTGCAACCCCTGATGTAATTTGTTTTTCTGATCTCCACTGATGAAGGATAAAATCCAGAAACATGTATCTAGAGATGAACAGCATTATCTGCACTAACTCCGGTGATAAACTACAACTAATATTCCAAGTAAGCACAAACATTGTACTGCATTTACCATAATGCTAAGGGACGAACTGTGCTGTGATGTGAGGCAGTGTGCTCCAACCAACAAGCAGCACAAGCGCCTCTGCAAAAGTATGACCAGCACAAAACTCAAAGGGATCTGGTCTCTGCATTAAACGAACACCAGATTAACTGCAGGTCAACTTTTTCATGAATAAAGCTTGCTTCGTTTTCAAACAAGCTAGTAATAACTGAACACTCTACTTATTTTGTGTTAAGTGGTAACTGTGCCCAAATTTGTAAACCTGCATCCCTCTCCTAAGCCTCGACTCCTCAAACCTCACTGCTTGAAAAAAAGAGTTCAGTTGCATTTCAGTGACCTGCAAAATACTACCTAACCCACAGAGGCCGGGGATAACAGGCAATACTTGCCAAGGGGTAGACATAAAGAGGTCTATGTCCCACTTATCATATACTGTCACCAACCATCAGTCTATCCATTTCCTGGTGAAGTGGCACTAAGAAGTTGGTATGCTCCACACTAGGTGGGTGTGCAATTTGAGTGCATCCTCAGTCCAGCAGATGTTACCACTCTGTTCATGGAGCAATAACACAACATGGACCGTTTCCAGTTTCAGCTGCAAACATGTAAACCCTTAAAACCCTTCAAATGAGGCTTATAATCCATTGAGAGTGGTAAAAATGTGTTATCGTTTTATTTATCATTTGCTGGCAGTGGGGCGACGCTCCACCACCATTACGGAGGAGCCGCCCCTGCTTAATGGGCAGAGACGCCAGTCACGTGGACAAAGCCATCATCAAACTTTTGAAATTAGTCTTCTCCTGGAAGATATACTCGTCTCAGCCCAGCTGCGTCTAGAATTCGGCCTAGTAAAGCAATCTATAGCAAGGCAGGTAGCCTTCATCAAACTCTACTACAAGCTAAAGGAAACCAGTAGCGGGATCCTGACCCATCATCTCCAGGTTGAAATCAGCGGAAAAGGTCACTCCTCGGCCAGACAATACATTGCCAGATCCTTAGCAACACCTGGATTAACAGAACAATGGGAGAACCTCTCCACCTACTCTGAAATGAAAATCATGGCCAATAAGAACGTCAAAACTTGCTTGCTGCTGGCAGATAAAGAGGCATTTGTACTGAGACGGCATGCCTGGTTCACATTGGCGTCCTACATCAAGCTAACACTTCAACCATACTTGAGCATGGCCATTAAAACCCAGATCAAAACATAATTCCTGAGGTATCGCTTGGGCTGCCTACATTCTCTTTTACATCTACCTCCATGGAAGCGAACTGGCATGACAGATCTGCAGAAAAACTCCCAAGGCTTTATCCCATCAAATTTGGACATGCAAAGCAAACACAAGAGATCAAACAATTAGTTTAAGAAAAGCATGGAACCAATGGGGGATTTTGCCACTGCACGCCCAAAATCTTGGCTTGTTTTAACTCGGACATACAGCTCAGGTGCAAGTTTACAAAATACCTAATTAGACTTGACCAGAAAATGATTTGTTTACCGGACGCTATAACCCCTGCGGCCACTCAAGCCCCTGGAACGAGTCTTTACAAATTTAACTAGTATTGCACCGCCACTTTAGCACTTACAGGCAGTCCGGCAAAGAAGCTGTATTTCATCTTATGGAGAAATCTGTTGCACAAGGCACTTTAAACTTGTAATTTTCTGCATCATGTTTTACCCATTGTCACAAATCAAAGCCTCTCTTTCTAAGGCTCTATTTCAAGAGTTGTATGCATGCACTTAGTACAATGGTTTTAATTAACTGCACACTTGATAAAGTTAAACTTGAAACTACTGGCACCAGTCCTCAAATGCTTATAAAATTCATATGGTGACACGAATCCAAAAGCTGAGTCTATGAGAGAAGCGTTGATACCATTTTTCCAGCCAATATCCCTCTTCAACATAGTTGCAAAGCTCTTTACATGAATTGTCGCTGACAGATTGGGCCCTCACAAGCAGAGAATCATTGAGCCGTACCAGGCAAGATTTTTTCCAGGGACGAACTCCTCAGATAACATCGAATGAGTTCTTCACATTCTGAATGTTGGAAGAATGAAGGCAACAACCGTACTTTTACTGGTTGATGCGGAAAAGGTATTTATTCAATAGATTGCATTAGTCGTTTCTGAGGAAGACTTTAGTAGTGTTTGGATTTGGCCCTATATTTCGTGCATGGATATTTAGCCGATATAGAGACCCGTAGTCCACAGTAACAGTTACTGGCGAGGCCTGTGAACTGTTTCAGATAGGAGAGCAACCAGGCACTTGTGCCCCATGTCACCCCTCCTGTTCACGCTATATATGGGGCACCCAGAGACTAAAGTTAGGGCAACAGAAAACATTAAGGAGTTTGAATCACAATGAGATGAACACACAATCTTTCTATATGCAGAAGACATTTTGTTGGCCCTTGTGGAATTAACGATTTTGTTGCCACCCCTACTGGAAGGCTTAGACAAGTTTGTTTTTGCCTCAGGTTTAATATTTTCCTGAAGAAAGTCCAGGTTTTAAACCTATCCACCCCTTCGAATCAGAAAGGCCATATAAAGTGGAGGTTCGCCCTGGACTGGTTGGATCACCAGTCTAAGCAGACTCTTCCGTGACCTTGCTCACTTTTGCTTTTAACTTGCACGTCTCGTCACTCTTTTAAAAAAGAAAACTGCTTTTGAATATTTGAATATTGAAATTGATTACCTGTTGCTCTGTAGGTTTGTACTATCTGGGCAGTGACTAGGTCACTCCCTACACTGCTTTCCATCCAATAAGGAGGGTTGGACGTCAGCTGGGAGGGGGGCGGAGCCCTTGACGCCGGAACAGGCTTTAAATTCATGCCTGTGGCACAAGCGCGCAGCGGACGTCCGCAGCCGGCGCACCAGCGCGCGCCTAAGGCAAGCCCGTCTGCGCCCGTCCACGCCAGACAGGGGCATAGTGCAGGTCACTCTGCCCAAAAATATAGCTATTCTGCGGCTAGTCTTAAAAATATGGCACCAAAAAAGGTACAATTGCTAGAAATTGACTTAGTACAAAAATTGCAAAAGTTGAAGATATTAAATCTTAATCCTAGACCTTACACCTTTGCCGCAACCATAGATGAACAACTTCCAAGCCCAATAGCTCTGCCCATATCTGTTATGTATACCGGTCAGAATAAACGGCGAATCCAAGACCTTAATGTGATGTATCTTAACACGCATTCAATGGTTAAGCATCAACTGGAAATCTTCCACATATTAACTAATGACTCTCCTGATCTGCTATTATTGACTGAAACATGGCTTACGGAGGAATCTTCCCCAGAGAGCCTAACAGCTGTTCCGGAAAATTATTTGCTTTATCATACTGACAAATTGCCAGGGAAAAGAGGGGGTGGAGTGGCGGCTATTATAAAAAAAGAACTACATGTCTCCACTATGCCTCACCTTGATCTGCCATCTGTTGAATCATTAGTATTCAAATTGGACCTATTCAACAGTACCCTTTTGTGTGTGATATTGTAAAGATCCCCCAAATCTGTGCCTAATTTTCCCAAAGCTCTAGCAAATCATATTGCGTCCCTGTGTACAGACTATGGTAAAGTTTTGGTCGTAGGTGATCTGAACTATTGGGCTAACGAAGCAGATGAGGGAACTTTGTCAAAGGAACTTACGGAGTCGTTCACCAGCCTCAATTTTATCCAACATGTTCACACCCCCACGCACAAAGGAGACCACACTCTTGATCAAGTGTGGTCTACCAAGGTTAGTGTATACAAGTTGGTAACCCAACCTTGCATTTGGTCAGATCACTATATTATTAGCTTTAAACTAAATAACTTGTCACTATTAGAACAGTCATCCTCATCGAGAAGCACGTTTAGAAATAAGAACCGGGTCGATTTGAAAGCGCTCCTGGATACTCTTTCCTCTGAGCGGCTTTCCCCTGATGGAGACCTAGACAATAGGGAAAGAGAGATTATCGAATGGCAAAGGAAGGCATTTAACATCCATGCTCCCCTTCAGACTAAATACTCTCACCTTAGGCAACATGAAGCGTCCAAATGGTTTACTAAGGAGTTGGGAGCCCTAAAACTTCAAGAACGCCAAGCTGAACGTAAATTATACTCCACAGAGGCCAAAACAAAATATTTAGCAAAATTAAAGGAGTACAAAATAGCTATTTTAGAGGCAAAAAGAGCTTTTTTTACCACTAAAGTACTCGAATCTGAGAACAGCTCCAAGGAAATGTTCAGGATTGTGAAAGAACTTTCCAATCCTAGCCGTGTGGCTCCACCTGTCAAAGCCACCCAGGAACTCTGCAATGATCTGAACTCGTTTTTTGTTGAATTGTAAAAAAAAAAAATAGTTTGCAGCAATCACAATACTGAAGACAGTAAGGTCCCTCCCAATCCCTTTTTACTTGATACCTTTCCTATGCTAGATAGGAAAAGCTTTCTGGAACTGGTAGCAAAGGTTAAATCCGGCTCTCCTAAGGAGGAATGCCCTATTAACATAAAGAAAGCAATTTTCCGGGCTTTTCCCCGATATCTTCCTTGAACTACTCAATCTTTCTCCGTTTCAGGGAACTTTACCATCAGCCTTTAAGGAAGAGGTAGTTATTCCACTTAAAAAAAAAACAAGGCTTAGATTTTAATAAGCTGGAAAACTACTGACCCATTTCACTGCTTCAGTTTCCAGCTAAATTACTGGAAATTCATGTGGCATCCTGTCTCAGTTCCATTTTAGAAGAATCAACGTTTTTGAACATTTATCATCAGGCAGGTTTCCGTCCCGCTCATTCCACCGAATCTGATCTTATCTGTCCTGGACGACCTTAAAGGACAGGCTGACACTGATCACAATCAGGCTCTGATCCTCTTTGACCTGTCTGCGGCACTTGACACCGTGAACCACAAAATCTTGTTGGACCGTATTGCCGCGGCAGGTCTTGGAGGGTCGGCACTGGACTGGTTTGGGTCCTTTCTAGAAAAACCGCAAACAATCGGTGTGGCTGTCGCCCTATAAATCCAATACTGTTGAAATGAGTTGTGGGGTTCCAGAGGGCTCCTCCCTGTCGCCGATTCTTTTTAACATTTACATACGTCCTCTTATCTTGAGTCTTCGGCAGAGGGGGGTAAAAATCTTCAACCATGCGGACGACATGCAGCTGATTTTTACTATGGAGAACTCCTCCGACTGCAAAGATTTTATCAGGAATTCTATGATGTATGTAAAAACTTGGATGGATAAGAACCAACTTAAATTGAATTCGGAAAAAACTGAAATAATCATCTCGAGCAATAAAATCACTCATTGGGCACCATCATGTTGGCAGTCCGAGTTAGGGTTAAGAGTTTTGGTCTCTATATAGACTCCGACCTATCTATGAGCGCCCAAATTAATGCAGTAACCTCTGCTTGCTTTGTTCAACTCCGTAAATTGCACAAGATCAGACTTTTTTTAGTAGAGAGGCCAGCATTCAAATTGTGATTGCCCTTATCCTTTCTAAGTTAGATTATGGAAATGCCCTTTATCTTGGCATACCACTATATCTGAGACATCGGCTTCAGATGATTCAAAACCAGGCAGCCAGAATCATCTATCTTAAGGATAGGAGATGTCACTTCACCCAGCTACTTAAAGATCTCCACTCGCTTCCAGTCGACCAGCGGGTGTTGTTCAAAACTGGCTGCAATTTGAGATCGATGCACTTGCACCTCTTGGAGGTGCCTAGAATCAAACGGAAACAATTAGGTGGGACCCGGTTCTTTTATCTGGGTCTGAAACTTTGGAACTCATTGCCTAAACCTATCAGACTGGAGACTGACTACATGCAGTTCAGGAAGGCTTTGAAAACCTGGCTGTTCTCCCTAGCTTATAATTAGTTCTTCCTTATGCTCTCTTCTTTTTTCTGCTTAATCCTACTAGCGCCAAGAGACCTGTTGGTGAATGTGCGCTTACATAAGTTCGTAAATAATAGAACATAAATTCCAGGTTTTAAACCTATCCACACCTTCGAATCAGAAAGGCCATATAAAGTGGAGGTTCGCCCTGGACTGGTTGGAACACCAGATTCCATACCTTGGGGTCAAAATACTTCTGTCTCTAGAGGATACAGCATAGTACGGTGAACTTTTACGTTCCTTTAAGTCGGACTTTGAGGCGTGGTACATGGGAGGCCTTTTGCTGGTTATGGAAAATCACAATGGTTAAAATGACAGAGTCAACTAGATTTCTGTATATAGCACGGACTTTGCCCCTCCAATCGCTAAGGGAAGTTGTGGGGGTAATCCAACGAACATTGACTAATTTTGTGTGGCAAGGGAAAAAGCCTAGACTTGCTGCCCTGCCTATGTTCCGACAGACCAGAGATGGGGGCGGATCTTGTCTCGTATTAAACTATTATCATGTATCACAGTTGAGCTACATGGTTAAATGGAGTAGAGGGGAAAGCGAGAAATAAAGATCAAGTAATAGCTGGGGATCCACTTTAGAAAAAAGCTTGGCTGCCCAAAAAGCACAGATCCTTGGGATTATACACACATCCCTGGTCACCAGGGATGTGTGTATAATCTATTAGCTATATGGGATTCAGATATCACAAAAAAGGCCTCTCGGCCTATCCACCCCGCCACCCAATAATCAGTAATCCAGACTTTACTCCAGTATTGACTGCTGTCAATATTCAGTGTGGCAGAAGGTAGAAGAAGGCTTTAAGAGACGGGGGGACTTCTATGATATCAATTGGCTTAAAACTTTCACAAATTAAGACATTTTGGTGTGCGGGAGCCCAAAAGCATGCGCTATTGCAGATACAGCGCAGGTTTCCCCCAGGGAGATTAAAGATCAGCAAGTAAACAGTTGACCTCATGAGAAATAGGTACTCTCTAAGACGAACAGCAAACATTTACTTATGGTGGATTCTCGACCTGGTAAACTCAAAGGCCAAAAGAGGTGGGAAGCGGAGTTATGATGAACCCTGACAGAAATGAAATGGAGCAGGATCTTTTCTTGACCCCTAACGACCCCTGTTGGGATGGAAAAGTCTTCTGCATGTTAAGAGCGGTTCAACCCTGCCCTGATTGCCAAACTGTACTGCTGTCTGGATCCCTAATGCGGATTTATTTCCTAGGCGAACACGGATCATGTGTGTGCACTATGACATACATCTGTCTCACAGATTGCAGTCTGGGTGGACCAGGATAGGAGCCTAAAGTACTATCCTCTTCTCCGCTTGACCAGGAGTGAAGCAGCACAAACACGGTGGTGGCAGGACCTTTTTACCCTGTGTCACTGAAGTGAGGTCTACAGGCTCACTCACTTTTTAAAACGTTTTGCTGGTGTGTGCTTAACTCTCACTTGGCCTACATCAAGTAGATGTGAAGTGCTGCGCAGGACTAGTGGCTCTGCGCTGGTTGTAGGTGGGCCTGGGAAAGGTGAAGTACAAGGCTGGAGCAGTAAAGTGCAGTGAAAACATGTACTGGGTGCACGTAAGCCTGAGGAATACACTACATGAGAGAAGTACTGCTGTGCAGTAGGCGCGCAGGGACCGCATCTGTGCCTTCGTGAAGCACAATACATAGCGAGCACGTGTGTGTATTTTAAAACAAGCATACCCTCATTGACTATAGGAAGGGGGGGGGGGGGGTTGAGAGACACACACACACCTCCCCCCCCCGGGGTAGGGGCACACTTGAGGGAAAAGAAGAGACTCCCTTTACATCTTTAAAGACTGCTGTTTGATTCAGTGATAGATCACGAGGGAGGGGACTGGACACACCTCAGGAAGGGAGATGGGGCTGATAATAGAATCATATAAAGAGTAAGGCGGGGCGGCTGGGACTAACCTATTGATACACCTATCACTGTGGCTGACATACAGATGTGAACTCTGGTCACTCACATGAATTGTGCTGTGGACAATAAGTTTTGGAGTTATGTCTGCTGTGGCAGATATGTTTCATGAAGGAAGATGAAAAGGAGAAGCGCCCATTAAAAAAAAAAAAGTAGACCCCCAACATAAAACTTCAAAGACCCAGACCCTAAATCACATTTGGTGTCTGGAAAAGGACAGTAAGGGGAGGTTCGGTCCCAAACATTTGTCATCTGCCAAGCAGCCAGATGGGCTGTGTGAGAAGGTGACACTTTGAAGACTTTTGCCTGTGACCAGGACTGGGGGCCAAGACCTGGTAATCTTCCTACTGGCTGAGGGGATATCACCCAGGGAAACCAACACCATCTGCTCTGGAGCACAAGCGCCTGCCTGCTTACCGAGTGCAGGGTGTCCTGTGAGGAAGAGGAGAGTGTAGGAGGGAGCGAGGTCCAGTGGAGACCCCTACCGTGAGGACTTCCTGTGCGAGGATTCTGCTGTGCACCAATCGGGCCATAGCCCATGTACAAGAATGTTTTCCGGGGGGGGGGGGGGGGGGGGGGGGGGGGGGCGTGGTCTGCGACCGGAGAAAATGGCTCCAGCCTAAGAGGGCTCCCGAGGACGCCGAGCTAGCCCCGACAATCCGGGCATTATCCTGACGTCTGTGGGCAGGACACAGAGGCGCCGCACCACCCACGGCGACTACTGCCGCGACTGGAGAACGAAACGTACCTGCGGACCCACCGGAGGCCGAGAGACGAAGCAGCGGCCTAGACCCGGCGGCGAAGCCGGGAGACACAGTGACGGCCGTAGCCGGGAGTGGAGGCGTGAGCTGCAGCGGGTGGCCGAGCGGGGACGCTGCAGCTCACATGTAGCGGATGGCAGGGCAGACGCAGAGAAGGCCAATCAGCCCGCCCCTGAAGTAGAGGAGAGGCACTGGCCCATTGATGAAAGGACCCATGAGGCAGTAACGAGAGGGCCCTGAATAAAGACGGAGCTGGACCATTCGCGCACAGCACGACTTGGAAGGTCGGGACGGCCCTTTGTGACCCCCGCCCAGTGTGAGAAGGGCCCCATACTGGGGGGAGGCTGTCCCCGTGTGGCTGGGGCTTGAAGAGGAGCAGGAGCACCAGAGGCTAGTGAGAGACGTGGGGCACGGGGCGCAAACACCCCGACAGCTCGCCAGACAGCAAGTGCAGCAGAGGAGAGGTCCCCAGAGGCCACAGTGACAGTTGGCAGGAAGCGGTATTTGTCGGTTCCGGAGGCCGTGGAGGGAGCAGGTGCGGAGATCTCACCATGACCAAGGCTCATACCCTGTTCCACGCATAGTGAATTGAATACTGCACAGCCAGTGACAGTTTGTGCGCTCTCATCCTTTCCTGGGCCGGGACCGGAGTAGCAGTGGTCTGAGCCAGCAGATAGGGTGCGGTTTGTGTGCGGTTGGCGCCGCTGCCCTGCGCCGGTTGTGCAGGGGTCGCCCACATCTATACCTAGAGCGCCATGAGCGGCAGGGGCCCAAGATCGGTGCAAAGCAACCGCATCAATAAGTACGCCACTACCAAAGATCGGCATGGCGCGTCGGATGCGGCGCAGGGAGCCCTGACTAGTCAGCCTGCTGAACCACAAAAGGAAATCACACTCCATGACGTGATGGCCACTTTGCAGCAAATGCAGGCCTCCATTGGCACCATTTCTTGTGACGTGACGCTGCTTAGGGCTGACATTTCTAAAATGGGTACAAGGATGGCGGAAGTCGAGGCCACAACGACAGTCCTCTCAACCGACACTAAGACGCTACAGCGGCAGGTGCACCATCTTGAACTAGCCAACAAGCAGATGGCGGAGAAGCTCGACGACCAAGAAGGGCGCGCTAGACGAAACAACGTGCGATTGGTGGGTGTGCCGGAGAGTATTACAGGATCGACGCTGGATCTGTTTGTGGAAGAGCTGATCCAGGACCAGCTACAGCCCCGCAGACTCCCAAATTCTTTTCTGTGTAGAGAGCCCACCGTGTGCCGGGAGGTCGGCCCAGGCCGGGGGCTTCACCGAGACCCATCCTGGCGCGGATATTCAACTTCAGAGACAGAGATGCGATCTTACAAGCGGCCCGAGTGGGACCACCGCTTCGGGTGGACAACAGTGTGGTAACCCTCTACCTGGACTATACTGACGCAGTCACAAAGCAGCGGCGCAATTTCACAGAAGTCAAACGAGAACTTCGCAGCAGAGAACTAAAGTACTCCATGCTCTACCCGGCGAAGTTGTGAGTAGAAGCAGAAGGTAAAAGTTGGTTCTTTTCAACCCCAGGGGAGGCGCAGGACTGGCTGGAGGGCTGGCGACTGGCTAGAGGAAGTGGCGCGCGGGAGAAGAGAGAACAACGGCAGCCCGGGCAGCCGGCCCAATACGAAGGGAGGGACTAAGCGGAAGGACCGACCGCCGGGAAGAGGACTGGAAGCGACGTGGAGTGATAATCTGAAGCGCAGCCTCCAGACCCAGGGGCGGGGTCGGAGCACTATGGACTTGAGGAGCCTGGCTGCTGTTCTGTGAGGAGGCCCAGAAGTCGGCCCACAGGGATGATGCCGTGCGGCAGACTGCGAACTGCACCTACAGGCTCCGAGGCGGGGACTGCAGGCACCTCTAAGTGGTGATGTATAATTATAGGGCCCCAGGGGTGAAAGACACTGGACACAGTTAGTACACCACAGACTCACAAACTCTATATAAGGGGTGCCCGGTGAGCCGAGGGGGACTCTCCCCCCCTACACATAGGTACAAGGGTATGGGATTTAAGCGCTCTGCTGTGTTGGGGTGGCGGGTAGTTCCACATCCGCTAGGCAGGGAGGCAGGGTGGAGGGTAGGGGGATTGGATCAGTTCATGTTGGGGGGGGGTTTTAGTTCTAGTGGCGACCCTCTTTTGCAAAAATGCGACGCAGAAGGTTATAGACTGTAGCATGACAGACAAGCCGGAAATAGCAAGGGACACAGTTCTCGTTCCAAATCGTGATGGCAGGCACAAACCAAGGTGACAGTAGCAACGCCTCATGCGCACAAGACGATCAAACATGAGGGCCCCCATTTACTGTGATGTCATGGAACGTAAATGGATTAGGGGACAAAATCAAACGAGGGCTGGTGTTACAATTCCTTGGGCGGAAAAACCCAGCGGTGGCGCTCCTTCAGGAGTCGCATTTGCAGGGCACGACAGTTAAAGCACTAGATCGCTGGGGCTTCAGAATGGCAGTGCACTCCAAATTCACCTCTGGGTCTAGAGGGGTAGGGGTCCTTCTCAATAAACGCTTCCCTTTGACTGTAACTGCAACACATACGGATGATCAGGGTAGATTTGCGGCCATCACGGCCCAATGGGATGGTAGAATATACAATATAGTGTCAGTATACGTACCCCCGAGGCTACACCAGACTGCTTTTACAGATCTTGAGAAATTCCTGCTTGCCCTTCCAGGCGGGGAGCTTATACTCGGTGGCGATTTCAATGCCGTCATGGATACGTCTATAGACCGGCACCCTCCCAGAGATCCCAGTGGTCCAACCTATAGACTACAATAATTTGTAGAAGTGCTCGGGCTGCTCGATGCGTGGAGGACTAGGCACCCGAGCGAAAAGCAATACACCTTCCGCTCTGGAGTACACCACAGTCTCTCTAGATTAGACTACATCTTCACATTAGCGACAGGGACGCTGGGCATGGCGGACGTTAGGCACTTGCCTAGAGGTATCTCAGACCACTCCCCGATTCTCATCACATATGCCCCATTTACCCCGCAGACCCGCAGACTGTTCCCCATCAGACCAGGGCACCTTAAGAACCGTACAATAAGGAAGGGCCTCCTTAAGAAGACGAAGAAATGTTATTTTGAGGAAAACTCATGTTCAGTATCCTCATCGATTATGTTGTGGGAGGCATATAAGACAGTGCTCCGCGGGCAGGCTATTTCGTTGATAGTGGGACAAAAGAGAGACCACCAGAAACACATTGACGGCCTAGAGGTACAGCTCTCGCGGGCAGAGGCGGCCCTGGTTGCAGACACCACTGACGACACGGCACACAATTTACATTTGGCACAGCAGGAATATAGGGCATACACGCGCGAAGAGGCTATAGATAGACTGACAAAGACGCAACATGTAATCTACGAGCAGGGGGATAAGGCGGGACGACTCCTGGCCTGGTTGGGAAAGCGAGAAAGAGCGAGTAACTGGATAACCCAGATAAGGGCAGGAGATGGAGCTTTAGTGACGGCATTGCAGCACTGGCGCAACACTACAAGGCAATCTATACACCGATAGCTACAGCGAAGGAGGAAGAGCACTTGGCGTTCCTGCGGGATATACGCATGCCCTCACTTGACGGCGACGCCATAACTGCCCTCGAGGCGGATATTACACCAGAGGAACTTACACAAGCCATTAGGGCACTGCACACAGGAAAGGCGCTGGGGCCCAATGGAATTCCAGTAGAATTCTTTAAATTGGCAGCCCCTCAGCTGGCGTGCCATCTCCTGGCCATGTACACTGAAAGCTTAGATAAGGGGATTCTGCCCAAAGATTAACGACTCGCCACTATAGTGGCTATACACAAGTCCGGTAAACCGGCGCACGAATGCGGATCTTACAGACCAATTTCCCTCATCAATGCAGAGGCAAAAATACTTGCGAAGACACTGGCAGCAAGGCTGCAGCCGCAACTCTCTGCAATAATCCATCCAGACCAATCTGGATTCATGCCCCACCGCAACACAGCGTTAAATATTAGAAGGTTGCACGGAGTAATGGAGCGCAGATCAATTATAGATGAAGACGCAGTCATACTATCGTTAGATGCAAGAATGGCTTTTGACCTAGTGGAGTGGCCCTTTCTATTCGTAGTCCGTAAGCGTATGGGGTTTGGGCCAAAATTCTGTGCATGGATCCGTCTGTTGTATACGCAGCCAGTGGCGCAGGTCGTAGTCAATGGCCACTTATCAGACGAGTTCCCATTAGGCAGGGGGACTAGACAGGGTTGCCCACTGTCCCCACTCCTCTTCGCAGTGGTACTGGAGCCCCTGGCGACATGGATTAGGCAAGATCTTACAATACAGGGGCTGCGATGGGCCAACAGATGGGAAGATCGTATTTCGCTATATGCGGATAATATTTTACTGTATTTAACATCCCCTGCATGGTCCATCAACTGTCTTCTAGATATATGTGCCGCGTACGGGCGGATGACAGGATACACTATCAACTGGGAAAAGTCACTGCTATATATCCTACACGGCCTCCCACCGCAGCTCCCAAGAGGATGCCCACTGCAAATAGTCACAGACGGATTTAAATATCTAGGGATATTTGTTACACATGACCACGCGCTATTCATGGAAAAAAACCTGGCGCGATTTAAAAGAGATGTTAAGCATTGGCGTAAACTACCATTGACGCTTCTAGGGCGTGCAGCCCTATTTAAAATGATGGTGCCCCCCTGGTTTTTGTACGCACTACAGAATACACCATTCCAAGTCCCAGATGCGTATTTCATAGCAGTCAATGCGGAAGTGACGTCGCTGCTCTGGGATGGGAAAACGCCCCGAATAGCTCTACATAAACTCACCAGAAGCCGGTTTGATGGCGGGATTGCCCTTCCGGACCTAAAGGTCTATTACTGGGCTTCCCAATTAGTCGCAATCAACCAGTGGCTCCACGTCCCCCATGACGACCCCGCATTCAGATTACATAGACACCTCTTAGAGTCATCAGGGATAATGGGTGCTTTATACAATAAAAGGAAGCAACGCAACGTTACGGGGCCTACACGACACACACTGCAAATATGGTTTGAGACACAACGTACACTAGGATGGGACGATGTTGTCACACTGGCGATGCCATTATGGGATGCAAAGCGACTTGGAATGCTGGGTAGGACAAAAGGATTTTGTAGCTAGGATCGAATAGGCATTTCCAAAGTTGGGGACTTGTGGCAGCTGGGTGGGGTGTTCACCTTTGCTCATCTTCAGGCCACTTATGGCATGGCCCAGACAGAATCATTTCGATACATGCAGGTCAGACATGCACTACAGTCCCTAATACCACCAGATACAAGGCCTGAAGAGGCCTCTCCGTTGGAGGATCGGCTCCTAACAGACCAGCTCCGCAAAAAGGCAATCTCATTGACATACAGAAAAATAGTTAATAACTGGAAAGACCCCCATGGTAGCGCTGAAGGCCAAGTGGGAACACGAACTTGGAGAGATTGACGAGGCGGACTGGCGGGAGGCGTTAGCCTTCCCCAGAGAAGCTGCAATCCCATCAAGACTGCGACTAGTCCAATTAAAAATCCTGCACCGTACGTACTACACTAGGACATTCCTACATAAAATACATCGAGCGGATACACCGCTCTGTCTCTGGCAGTGCGGGGAGGAGGGCACATTTTACCACACTATCTGGCTATGCCCCAAAATAATACAGTACTGGATGGCGGTAATGCGGACGCTGTCCCAGGTCACACAGATCGGCACACTTCCAAGCCAGAGGTGTTGCCTGCTCAATATTTGGGAACCAACAGATTTAAATGCGGTGGCTCAAGATTGGGTAACTTTGGGCATGACGATAGCCAAGCGTAACATTGCCCAGCGCTGGGGATCCAGAAACTGCCCCACACTTGATCAATGGTGCAAAGACATGGATATGGCAATGGTGGCGGAAAAGTCAGTATACATCCACCGGGGGTGTCCAAAGAAATGGGAAAAGGTCTGGGGAGGCTGAACGTCTATCGCAGCAATATTTGTGAGCCCCCCCCTCGCTGGACGAATCGGAATCAGATGCCAGTATATCAACAGATTAGAGGGGACACACGCACAAGGGGTATATGTAGAGGGACCGCAAAGCTGCCAGAGTTGGAACGAGGAGGGGGGCGCTATGACACGCACAGTAATGATTATGTTGATACCGGAACAATTAAGTCCACATGTCATGTGAAAGAAATACTGCTGTCATACTTTTCAAAATGTTTAATAAAAAGTTTAATAAAAAAAAAAAAGAATGTTTTCAACAACCCTTTATGTTAGGTGAGGGCCGTCGTTGACGGTGCCAAGTATCAAGTGCTGGGTGGAGGGTGCCAAGCCCATGCAGCCTTGTTTTGGTGACCCCGTATGCCTGATGGGGCCACCAGTGAAAAGGTTGTATGAATGATGAGGCGAGCTGCCGCAACACTCTGGGGAGTGAAGCTGCGCCCACCCGATGCTGCTGTGTGTACCTCAAGCAGCCTAACTTCTCAGAGCAGGATCAAACCTTGCAAGTGCCTGCACTGAGGGAACCCGCTGTAATGCCGAACGCTTCCGTGCTGCAGGAGTGGGTAAGACTTGAACTAGGGGATTCGCTGCTGAAGTACCACAGACACTTTTGACAGAAATCCTAAAGACTCAAAACAGAACCCTTGAGTACAGTCTAAAAGTTTTCATTCCCTGAAGCAGCCACCACTGAATAAAGAATAATCCTGAGCAGGCTACATGAAAGAGGGTGGCACAGAGATTTGACTGACCACTACTAGAACCCCGACCTAGAGGGGGACTGTGTTGCGGCTTCTGAACGTTGTATACCTTTGCATGAGTAGAGTTAGAAATAAAATACGACTTTTTCGTATAGAAGCAAGTATTCGACT
This sequence comes from Triturus cristatus, assembly GCF_964204655.1. Taxonomy (NCBI): domain Eukaryota; kingdom Metazoa; phylum Chordata; class Amphibia; order Caudata; family Salamandridae; genus Triturus; species Triturus cristatus. Next base: position 397,241,160 of record NC_140589.1, read on the forward strand.
GGACATTGTTTTATTCCTCATACTGTCTGCACTTTGTGTTACGAGTCGTGTTCACTGCCTTTATCTACATTGCCTCCCTCCCCACACACCCCCGACTGTGCCTTGACTGCTCAACAACAGCTACCACTGAAAGTCAAGTGCTTGATCCATAGTAGGTCGGGCCTACAGATCTCACTAGTAAAAGACCTCAACGACCAGTAACCTCAGTGTCCCCATCAACAAGAGAATTCAAGGAGATTACCTTTCCTAGGTTCTTTGGGGTGTTACACATTAAGGAGCCAAGCTTGCCCGATTGGATATGAGAATGTGAGGCCGCCAACCCAGGTGCAGAAAAAAACTTTTGGATTTATTAGTTCATACTCAGTGCCTCTTTTTGAGAGATGGACAATTTTCAAATTAGGCTGGGTGGCATGATGGGTGTGGGAGAGACGCGGACGGTTGCTGATCAACTCATTTTCCTTGTTAATGCCTTCTTGAAAGCTTTGGGAAAGTGGCATGGGTCACAGTCTAAGCAAGTTTGCTCTAAGAGGTCTTCTGATTCATAATAAGGACCCACCAGACGCTAGCTGTAGGTGGGTGTATATGTGTATACGTTTAAAACGAACACAAAATGTACCCATAACGTATGCCACGGAGGTGTCATTAATCAGGAAAAAAAAGTGCATTTTAATTAAGAAACAAATGGCCCTGGCAACATGGGGGTTAAGAAAATTAAAGGGCAGCATAGTTAAACACCCACAAACAACAGTGGTAGCAAGGGGGAGGGGTGCACGAGGTTTGGGGGAGGCGGCACTTTTACCCTTACACTCTTCCTAGTCTGTCTCCAGGCGCCCCCCCACCTCAACCTACACCTAGAGTAAATACTGAAAAGACCACTGTGCTGCACTAGCGCCCATCCCTTTATCAATCGATAGGAGAATGATTCAGTTTGTGCCAGGGTTCACCGTGTGGGAATGTGCAGAGTATGACAGGCATTGTAATAGGTTTCAGGCTTACAAGAAAGTGGTGTATCACTTCCCTTCTGTATATATAACACTAGTATCTTGCAGAGTCATCTTTGGCGCATCCGTATGCCAGGTCCCTCCCTTTATTCTTGGTCCAGGAAGGAGGGCGATTCCTTAACACCACAGGGACACCTCTGTTTCAGTTTTGCTGGAAAGGCTAACGTGGCGTCAGTGTATATCAACAAACATGAATTTCCTTTCTCTTGAAAAATAAAAGGCCACTTTGATATTGTAGGACAACAGACAAATCTGTACTGCAGAATCACATGCGCTTGGAATCTATTTACAAAATAATGGACGCTCGCTAGAAACATCTACAGACTATTTAAAATGATTACATCTTATTAGACGTCCCCCTCCCCGCCAAACACCCTTTATCGCTTTCTGGTTATTATCCTATTATGTTTACATTAATGACCCCGTTTTACAGTGTCCAGGTGAGGACCGGCCTCCAGAGACGCTCTTAAGCGAACTGTAAGAGCTGTTTGAACATGGACTATACCGTGCCTTTCACCTGGACCAGTTTCTGCCATGTGTCCCTCTTCCTCATATCGGTCATTTTATTACGAGAATGGTTCACTTTCATATGCGAGACAAAACCGTTAGCCCCTCCTCTTGCCCGGAGGGCATAAATGCCTGACCTCTAACCCACACATCCTGTTTGCCAATTTCTCATTATGCAAACTAAGTGCTGGATGCTGCTCTGTATCTAGCTATGTTCCCTCTATTTTCTTTGCTTTACGATTTCTAATTGTTTTCGATACACTAAGAAGTTCTTTCTGTGCAGTCTTCTGCTATTCACACCCAGCACCAAAACCTCTAGCTTTAATATGTGTTTATCAGGCTCAGCTCAGTCGTTCAGGCTGCTTTCCAAGAGCCTTGGCACACGATGGGAGTGCTTACTGCACACGCTGCCCTGTGGCTCCTCTAGCTTTGTGGTGCAGTCGAGGGCTGTGCACTAGTGCCAGATCCCGCCACCCAGTCTCATCATACAAACCGACCCATTGGGGTTGGGGAGCAGGATATTGCTTATGAGAAGAAGCAACCCAAACCCTTTTTTACACTGTACAAGAGTTTTGTATATTTGTTTTCAGCAAAATAGAAGCAGAGATCTAGCTGTGCAGATGGCTTTTTAGAACCTTTCCCTCTTCTCTGGCTGACAGTACCACTTCTTTGGGTTGGGGAGGACGGATCCCGTCTGAAAGCCTTTACGTTTTTTGTGAGAGTGGAAGTGAAGTCCAATACCTCTCATTTCTACAATATTTATATTTCGCCCTTCAAAGTTTTAGGTGGAGGAAGGCTGGCCCTCAAGCGAGGCTTTCTGCTCTTCTAGACACACCTCAACAGAGAGGTTTGCTAAGAAAGGGTCCTGCAGTTGTCGCTATTACCAGCTTACTTCGATGCGGGGATCAGACCATTCAGGTCCTTTCTACTGCTTAAGGGCTAGAAAGGGGGTAGAGTGCAGTTTTCTGTATTATGCTTTTGGGGTTGTTTTTGGATAGCACTTTGAACATAAAGATGAGTGAACTACTGTGCTAGCTGTTTGGTACTCCAAAGATGATATCCCAGAACCTGTGATCTCACCATCTGTCTTTTAGATTTACTATTATATGAGCGGTTTGTTGGTCTGTACCCGATTCTAATTAATATGTACCCTTGCTAGTTTTGCGCCTAAAGGGAGCAACACATTACTGTTCAGTTGCCAAGAGCTAAGGTGGCATGAGCAGCTGCAGCTGGTCCTCTCATGACAACTAAGCAGGTTTTAGATCGAGCTCTTGTGATGGAGGACCAGAGGCACAACCATTGGGGATATTGCCTATTTGTCTCTGTGGGGATCAGATGCAAGGTTGATTCGGTTCACAGAGGAGGAGCTCCTTTCTATCTATGTTTTACTCTATATGCCAGAAACAAATAAGCCACCTCAATTAAACAAACTAAGAAGGGATTTATGCAAGGCCTATAGGACGACAATGACTTGTGACTGCATTGTTGATTACCCGAGTCCAATTGAGGTCGGATGATTCCAACAGCACTGCTACTCGCAATGCATTCAAGCCAAGCACGAGGAAAGAACCATAAGCACTTTACAAATGCTACTAATAGGATTATGTTAATCTCAATCAGATCTTCCTACTGTACTTGAATTGTGGGTGCAAAATCATCTGTACGTGTCATTGAGATAGTAATGCTGCTCAGTAAGAACTGCATACTTAAACAATACATGTGGGGATTTAGTTGAGTAACTTAAGGGCCGAAACCAACATCTCTGGAATTATTACTCAATACCTTGTTCAGCCCTGTGGCCTCAGTCTATACTAAGACAACGACTCTATTCGGGCGTCACAGTCCTATTTCGATCATTATGCAGAATGACCTGGCAAGGTGCCAGTAACAAAGACACTAAAAACATGAAAATCCTGTGTAAGGTAATTGCCTTTCATGATTTTATTTCCCGCTGCAAACAGCTTCTTTAAGGTGGTTACTGGAAGTGTCGGCTCAGGATGTCGCGATAGTATTATCAGACTTGTGGAGCAAGAGCCTTGGCTCTCTGGCCTTGGTTTCTGTGTCCCTACACCATCCTTCATCTGGTTGCCACATTTCCTAATCTTTTTCTCCATCGAATCATTTCAATTATTTCGGCTTCGAAAACCCCTACCAGCCGTGCCTTGCATTTAGTGGTGATGGGGTCTTTTTTCTTGCTGTCACTGTTCAAATTAAAATATTCTGTAAAAACAATCATGCTTGGCATCACAGTAAGGCTTTTAAGTTTAGGCAGTGTGTCTGTGGCATTTTAGACCTTACTTTTGGCAGCAACTTGGAGTTTCCTGCAATTGGATTTTGGGTGGTGACTGTTAAAGTCAATCCCCTTTCGGCTTGCTTCCTAGGGAGTTCCGCAGACAGTTCCCTGGCTTTTAATGATAATTTCTTCATAGTTAACCGGACAAGCCAGTAAAATATTCATAGAATCTTAGTTTTGGGTGTTAATTGAATATCCAGTATGGCTGTACTTCAGGCGATCCGAGTTTGCCATCCAGGATCTTCTGAGGGTTCACTATCCTGAGGGCAAAGGTAGACAGCCTTCCCACTTCCGCATTCCCTCAGATTAGTATACTAGGGAAAGTAATATCTGCATATTTGACATGCGTTACTAGGTTCTGGCCAGGAGCATCTGTAGTATTCTTTTAAATATTGTGCCTCTCCCATTTTATCTGGGGGTGGGTTGCTGATGGGAAAGATGCTAGAGTTAGCTTATTTGTGTCAAGATGTTGGATGACCCCGGACTACTCATGGTATAAGAGCATGTGCTCTTAGTCTAACGTTTTCACACCATTTGCGTTCCTGAATGCTGGACGATAGTCTCACTGCTGTTGGACCTTACATCTCTATAATTTTGGTTTGGGCCTTATAGTTCTTTGGCGCTTTACCATCCTGTGGCAATGTTATCTTCAAGAGGTTGCTATATATGGGCTTATTAAGATGGCTGTCTTATGTGAGCACTGATTTGATCATTGTGAGAAATTGGGTTGTTGGTTGAATGGGGGTGTCCCCTGTTCAAGCAACAGCCACAATCCCTGTCGGGGTGAACCACAAAAGTTACTAAATTCGCCTGTGCTTAACTCTCTGGCACCTTGGCATAAAAACAATCAGGCTTAACTTAGATGCAACGTTTAAAGTATTTATGCAGCACACATTCAGTAATAAAGTGAAAACACAACAAAAGAAAAATCTCACACCAATTTAGAAACGTAGAGTACACTTTAATAAATTATTTGACACCAAACTGACAAAACTCCAATCAGTAGAACCGGAGTTTTGAGTTTTTAAAGTTTAAGGTAAAAAATGGTGCCTAAAAGATCAAAGCGCCAACCGCGGATATCAAATTGCGTGAGACCGGGTCAAAATTGAAAAATATGGCCTACCACAATGGAGCGCGAGGCGGATACAAGAAGTGGGTTGGGCCCAGTTGGCACATCCTTCGGACTCAAAAGACATTTTGCAGAACTTTTTTATACCTGGTGCCTTCTTTGAAGTTCGGAGAACTTTCTAGAGAATTTCCTTTGAAGTGCTTGAAGTTTCCAGACTCTCCTACCCTGGCTCCAAAGCTGGCTGCATGTGAAGGCAGAGCACAGCCTATTCAGTTGCAGGTGAAGTTGTGCCCAGCTCCGATGCCCCCATCCTGCTAGTTGATGGCATATCCAAACACACATAATCCCTCTATTGTGTGGCTGTATGGGAGGAATAAACAAAGTCCAACTGCACCAAGTCATGTGACCTAGGACAGGCTGCAGGCATCAAATGGGGTAGGAAAATGCCAATTTTCTGAAAGCACCATTTTCTAACTTAAAAATTGACATTACCATTAAAGAGGATATTTAATTGCAATTCCTCAGACACCCAAAACAAATAACTTTCCTGTTCTCAATCCAAACGTAGCACTTATCAAATGTAATAGAGCAACTGATGCTATCCACATTAGTGAAAAACGAGATTTTGAATTTTCCACTACCGGGGCATGTAAAACCTAAAAGAACATGCCCACCCTTTAATGACAATGCACCCTGCCACATGGACTACATAGGGGCTACCTTACGGATTACTTATAAGCAATAAAAAAAAGGTGCTTAAGGCTTGGCAATGGGGTTAATATTAACAAGTCAACATGGCAGTTTGAAACTGCATTTAGGATGCCATGGCAGACCTGGGACATTTTTTAGGGGGAAGGTTAAGTGGGTTGCATAATAATTGGTGCAGGCCCACTAGTAGCATTTAATTTACAGGACCTAAGTATACGGTATACTACTTATAATAGGGACTTCTAAGTAAATTAAATATGCCAATCATGTGCAATCCAATTTTGCCATGTTTAAGGAAGAGAGCACAAGCACTTTAGCACTGGCGTTGTACGGTTTCCACTTTCTCAGTAGGAACTGTTCATTTACTGGACTGGACAACAAACATTGGGATGGTGCAAGACTGATTCCTTTCACCCCCTCAGGATATGTTGGCTTAGAGTCCTGCTAGCTCACAGTGCGGTTATGGGTACCCCTAAACCTAGTTAGGTAACAAATGGTTTGGACAAGCTCAGACCATGACAACCCTGACTCCCTAAGGAATCGTGGTAACAGATCCAGAACCTTTTCACTCAGTCACTCGTGCATACTCAGAAAGGTATACAAGAAATACACAAAGGGGAGTTTCAATAGTCAATGAACCATTGTGATTCTTTTATAAACTATATGTGCTACTGTTAATAGGCAGAAGCAGATAAAAGTGGTTAGCAGTATAAAAACTGTGAAAAGGATAAAAGATTCCGCCATTGTGCTAAAACTGTGTAAATATATGCTGGCATTTAAGTACTGTGTATAGTGTACTCCTATTATGCGCTCCCTAATCTAGTTGCCTAGGGCGGTGTTCTGCCAAGAACCCCCTTCTAGATAATCTAACTCCCCATTACCTGAAGGTGAGTGTATGCAGGTCACCGTCTTGGTCACAAGTGGACATCCCTCCTCACAGAGGGTAAACAGGAATCAGTTGGGCTTAGAGTCCAACAATAGCGACCTCGCAAGGACAGCAGAGTGCTCCGCGGATTTGAACACAGAAATGTGTGTGTATTTATAATAACATCATCCATACTTCCGTGTCGATGCTTCAGCCAGGATGACATATGTTGAAGGTGTCGCAACAGTGTACTTACAAAGTGGAACTGTAACCAATGTGGATTCAGAGAAACTACCCCTGCTCTGTCAGGCAAGCAAATGTGTGTCAAAAGTCATCATGCAAAAAGGAAGGCAACTTAAGAAACATGTGCATGTAAAAATGGCAGTGTTTCTTCCTGGCTATGGTAGCCATGCAACACTGGTTAGCAGTGGTAAAAGTGCACAAAGTCCTAGAGGCAGAAAAAATTAATTTTAGCATAAAGTGGAGGGCAAAGACAAAAGGGTTAGGAGTAACCCTGCAGAGAGGGCCAAGTCCAAAATTAGTCATTAAATAATGGCTTACCTTTTGGATTGGCATTTTAGTATTAGTACTCAAGGGCCCCAAGGAGTGCCAAGTGGCACCAGTTTAAGATTTGACACTGCTTTGTAAAGTTTCATAACGTAAGAATTGAAAGTAGAGGGACATTCAGAAAGGCTAAGTTTATTTAATCGGTCATCCTCATGAGACTGAGTCATTACACTGAGTCCAGCTCTTCCTCACCAGTCTTGGATTCCCTTCCTCTTTCACTCCTGTTCAGTTTGTGTATTACCAGCAAGAATACAAAGAGAGGTCATTAATTTATGTCCTCACAGTAAGGACTGGGGTTTAACACGTTAAATTTAATGAGCTACATGGCTGTCAGTTTGCTGGACATAATTACATTCGAAATATAAGGGCAGTGACAAGGAAGAGTAGGACTTATTTGAGTATTACCGATAAGTAATCTGAGCATTCCAGACAGTTCCAAGAAGGCACATTCATAAGATGGATTTTTTTTTACACAAGTCAGACCTTCACTTCTTGACAAATGTGAGACCCACAAAGTATTTGTCAAAGAAATGAGAAAATAAGATACTTGTTCCAAAACACCGTAAATCAAATATTAAATTCCACAGCTCAATTTTAGATGACAAAAACTAGACTGACGATCTTTCATTCTCTGCCATTTTTCACTTGGCTTGTTGGCTGATGCAGCCATAGAAAAAACAAAGATGTTCAGGTTTCAAAATTGAGTTTTTCCCTTAGCTTCTAATCTCTAAAGCTGCCTTAGCTCCGAAAACACACCATTGTTCTTTGCTTTACTCCCTTTTTTCTGGCTCCCTATCTCCTATCGCTCCTATTCCTCTGGTATCTAAAAAATGCAAACGCTTTTTAGGTCTCGCCTGACCCAGCGCATGCGCTGGTGTGGCGAGACTTATTGAGAGGGCTCCAAAAAATGCTACCAGGCCAGCCTAGGGCTACAGTGCGTGTGCGCGGGCGCGCGCTTGACCACGATTACCTTCACTTTCGTGTTTGATCGCGATCACTTTCCCTTTCGCAGCCGTGTGGCCGCTTGGCATAGCCAATAGGTCTCGCTTTTGGGACCTTCTAAGTATTTAGTTATGCAACTGTTGCATGGCTTAACACTTATAAGGTTCCAAAGGCGAGACCTATTGGCTATGCCAATGCTTGTGTTCTTTTGAGTACGTCAGTCGTTGTCTTCACTTCCCTGCTCTCCGAAGTGTATTGGTTTTGCCTGTACTTGCTATTTCTTCTTTTGTGTTGCTATGTGCTAGCCAAGATTGAATCACCATTTAGATTTGTATCCATACATACCTTAAGTACACGTTTGCTATGTATTTTACATTGCAATAGAGGTTGCTTATCTCCGCCCTTGCATTTAAAATTGAATTTTGCCAGATGTCGAACCTTGCTGTTTAATGTTGTTCTAGCCGAACTGTGAGGTTGCTTTTGCAGGATTTGCTCGTAATAGATACATAAAAAACACTGCTGAGTAACAAATGACTCCTTCATGGACACACAACTGAATTTGGGTCAACAACGTTCGGTATATTAAGGACCTTATGTATTTTGTATTGCTCTACATTTAGCAAAGCACTGCTACGCAACGAAAAAAAAATATTTTCAGTTGTTTTGCAAAATACTTTGTACAGCTCTGTGTGAGGATTCCAGCCGCCCACAGAGGTTACTCCTCAGACATTTTCTAATTGTACAATTACTAAAACACTGCTACTTCAGGAAAGAAGCCATCAGTGAGTGCAAGGCAAAGTTTCACGAAATCGCACGTTTTCAAATGGTAGCAGTCGTCATTGGCCTCCCCCTTGTGTCTGAAGCTTGAGCGCGCCCTGTAGGCTGTCAAATGTAAATGTCTAGAGAGCAGCGACTGACTCCCATTAGTGCGACATCCACAAACAAAAGATGAAGGACACAAGAAGCACACACAAATGTTATGTTTGGGATCTGGGGCTGCGCCAGTTCGAGACACCATTCCCTGTATGTTTTTTTCCTTGTCCCACCCATTACTCTCCGCCTCCCAAAGTTAGTAGATTAGCTCGCAACTACCATAATGCAGAGACCTTCCTGGGATGTTCTGAGAGGTCACAGCCGCTGGTGCTTCTGCCACGGAGCTGGCCGGGACGTACGCCTAGATCTGCTGTGTACAGTGTAATTAATATGTCTATCGGATCAAATCTGCGAAGTGGCAGTTGTGCAGTGCACATTTGAGTAGGATGTGCCAGAAAGTGTGTAAATGTCTACTTTGTTAATGGGGGAAAAAAACGATTTAAACAAAAAAATTAGTGCGACATCCTGACTATTCAAGCAGTAAAGTACCATAATTTGTCGAGAAATGGCAATAGAGAGAGCGGTGTTTTTTGGGGGGTTTTACAAGCCAACACATGCTTTTTAAAGAATCTAACAAGTTTCTTCTAAACACTTTATCAGATAGCCATGCAGTTGTAATTTGGGAGCAGACCTCATGAACGTGTGTTAAACCTAATACCTAGCTAATAATATGTAAATAACTGCGTTCACCTGAACAGTGTGAAACGCACATTTTAACAGTTTTGCAACTATCTTGTTTCCGAGAAAGATTGTGATTTGCCCAGGATCACAGGATGTTGAGCCGAGGAATTTGAACCTCGTTACCCAGTTCCAAAGTCCGCAGCTCTCGCCATTAAGCCACACCTTCTCCCATATGCTCCCAACTTTATAAAAATGCAGACATGAAATCAAACCGTACAATTACACGTTGTTTACAATAAGTTTCTAAAAATGATAGATCTCTAACACTATCAAATCAAGTGTTATATTTAAAAAACATGTTACTGCTATTAATACCATGCTATTGCAGAACTGCAGTTTTATATTTTTGTACGTTACAAGTCTATAATAATGTAGTTCCTTTCCTAATGTCAAATAACGTCATACAGTCACAAACTATGCCTGTAGCACATTGGTCAGCATTCTTTAAAAACGTTTCAACATAGAACATTACAAGTAAACCAAAATATCGAAACCAGTAGCTAGCACCTCGCCTGCATATTCTAGGCTAGACGTTTTGGCTTTGGCAATGCTTGTTACTTTTATATGCTCCCTGTGGGTTAGTCGCCCTTCATTAACTCTGTGCAGCTGTTAGCCACTGTCACCTAAACATGTTTGTGATGTAGCAGGGTAGGAGATGCAGTTCCATGATAAGGAAAGCCAGCATTGGCAAAGCCCAATATGTCTAGCTTTGGCATGCTGGTGCGATGGTTAATTCATTTGTTATTGCATATATCGCAAAAGTTAAAAAAAATTAAAATACATGAGATCGCTTTAACATGGGCGACACATTCCTGTAACAAAAATGTAAGTAGTCACCTATGGAGCATTTACCAGTGATGGTTTTTTGTATTTTTATAGAGCGAGCCTTCCTGTTGCGCCATGCATTTTATCATTATAATTATTATCATCACTATTATTATCAACAAAACAAAATCACAGTTTAACCTAGTACTCTAATATAAAACGTGGCAATAGTGTAAATAAATAGCGGTTAAGTATATATATATATATGTGATCAAGTCCCCGAGCAGGGACGAAACGCGTAATGGCTGCTACTAGGATGTAACTTAAGGACATTAAAAAACTTCGATCTTTAAGGATTGTGGTCCGTGCTCTTTTTCCGTGGCTGGCGGCAGAATCGCGGAGTGTAAGAGTGCTTGCAAATATATATATATATATATATATATATATATATTCACTGAAAAAACCATAGGTTTCACACACGTTATAGTTAGGGATTAGCATTTAAAAAACCTTGCAAATTCACTGAAAAAACCATAGGTTTCACACATGTTATAGTTAGCTGGACATTTCACTCGTGAAAAACCATTGAAATTCCCCCGTTACATCACTGTATTTAGACACTTATTTACCCATGTCTTCTTCCATTAATCTTTAGCTATACATATATTACAAATATTTATTTTTCAGAAAGACACATATGTCATCAGTGATGTAATATCTGACGTCATCAGCAGAGGATTGCGGTCGCGTGAGTTATAGTTGCCTGCAGTAACTATAACGGGGGAATTTCATTGGTTTTTTACGAGTGAAATGTCCAGCTAACTATAACATGTGTGAAACCTATGGTTTTTTCAGTGAATTTGTACGGTTTTTGAAATGCTAAGTTATGTTTTTTTTTTTTTTTTCCAGGTTTTACACCGTGCGCGCACTGTGGCGCACGGTGCGCTTCATGCACCGTGTGCGCTCTGTGGGCACTCGGTGCGCTTCGCGCACCGAGCGCCCACGGTTCGCAGTGCGAACCCTTGGGGGTCCTTCTGTGACACCCTGACCAAGGCTAGGGGGTCAGGAACTGTCCACTCTGCTCCCTTTTCACGTTCTCCACCTTTTTTTTTCACCCCCTCAGACTGCGAGAGACAAAATGGCGGCCGACACTTCCTGGTTTCGACCGATTCGAATGTTTACCGACATCTAACAACCAATCAGAATTGCACGGCAGGGTGCGCGCACGGTGCGCGCGCGTATAGATATTGATATGCTTTTAAATGCTATTTTCTCAGGAAATACTGAACAGATTTACACCAGACCTGCAAAAGGCACTTCCTTGACCTTATGGCTACCTCTCTGCCAATTCCACGTAGCTGCGTCTAAAGGTCCTATGGAAAAAAGCATGGGGAAAACGCGTTTTGGGACCCCCCCCTTTTTCTCGGCGCCCGCTTGACGAATCACCCAGAGACTTTCAGGGTAGGAGCTGAACGGAGCGCCCCATTAGTTTTGAAAATTTTGCGAGGATTCGTCAACCGGCGCCAAAGTTATTCAAAATAGAATTTTGAGATTTCCTATGGAAACTAGGTTGTAACTATAACTATCTACTGCGACCGCCAGTAGAGAGATAGATATATATATATAATATATATATATATATATATAAAGAAACACATGCTTTGAACCAGTTGTGCAACTAAAGAGAAAAGAACTGTTTGTGGACGGGCATGATCAATGTGCAGACTTTGGGCAGCCACACAAAGTGATGGGAGCCAATGGGTAAAGTGAAGCGACTGATTTCAGCATGCTGTGGTGAGTGGTAGCAAAACGAGAGTCACAATTTAATAAACCAGTGGATGAAGGCCGCTGGCCAAAAGGCCCTTGTAGTATCGATAATATGTATGAATTTCATGAAAACAAACGCTGGTCAAGTAGGACCACTGTGGTTTCCTCAAAAGTCAGGCTTAAAATAAAAAGTTTAGCCTTGTGTGGTGGTCGAGCATCTCTGTTACACTGGGAAAACGGTTAAGTGTGGGCACCACCATTAGGCAAAATCAGTATTCAAACCTGGGCATAGTAGTGCACTGAGGTAGAACAACACAAAAACAACCAAGAGATATGCAGTGCACTGAAAAACACAAGCAACATTTTGGACCTGAAAAGGAGGCTTGCTCTACTGAGGAGATAGGCCACAGAGCCCAATTCATTATTGCTTTGTGGTTGTGGCCTTCCTCCACCACTTATGACTGTTTGCGCTCCTCCACATACAGTAGGACAGGCCCGGGGAAATGCAGTAGAAATAATAAACCAGCACTGGCAAATCCAATAGGTCTTGTCAATTGGCTGTGCCATTGCTGCTTGCTGATGCTGTGCAGCATTGGCAACATTTTTTATTTTTCCCAGTTCTGTGCAGCATCGGTCAAAAAAAAAACAAAAAACAAGCAATGGCATAGCCAATAGGTCTCTCTTTTGGGACCTTATAAGTATTTAGTTATGCAGCACAATATCCTTGGTGCTACAACATCAACTGTTGCATGGCTAAACACTTAAGGTCCCAAAGCGAGACCTATTGGCTATGCCAATGCTTGTTAATTATTTGTATTACTGATAAGCCTTAATGATAACATCATTGTGTAAAGACCAGCAGTGATTTCAAAATTATTTTAAATATATGTATTCTTTTATGAGAATCACAAGCCAAACCAAAATGGCGACAAAGCCAATAGTTTGGGCGCCAGTACAGTGTAATGGCTTCCTCAGGCTTCTCTTCAGGAACCAGCACTCGGACAGGTATGTGCAGCACAAGCAAACTTGTCTCATGAGCAGTCCTGTAGCAAAGCAATTCATTATATATATACGCACAGTACAGCTCAGTCAGCATCATTCTAGTTTGAAAAGCACAAAATTCCCCTCAGGGAGGCCATTGTGAGAAGGGCTGGAAGAGGAGAGGGGTAAGAGTGAACAAGCATTGTCAATGGCAATCTCTTGCCTACCTCTACATACAGCGGTACAAAAGGGGGTGGTGATGGACAGAGCATCAGAACCAATCAAACACTCACACCCAGTCAACAGATCTGGGTTTGAAGACGGCTGAAATGCCAGAAGCCGGTCCTAGGAAGCTTGTTTCCGGTCCAGGGAAGGCATGGCTTGGCAGTTCGGGCTGGACTGTTCCCATGAGGCACAGGGTCAGACTGATTTGCATATGGCCATGTCTGAACTGGGGTGGCAGAGTGGGCTAAAGAACGGTGATGGATCAAACCCAGATCTGTTGACTGGGTGTGAGTATTTGATTGGTTCTGATGCTCCATCCATCACCACCCCCTTTTGTACCGCTACCTCTACATACAAGCAGGACAGACTGTCATTGCCATTACCTCTTTATAGTAATCTTCAATGTCTGTCAAGATCAATATCGTATCTTTCACAATTCTGCCGTAGTTTTTATAATGACCACTAGTTGACACTGAAATGCAGCAAAATGGTGATAAGGTACAATGCTGTGATGGGAGTAGAACGAAAGGCGAATCTACCCATGTTGAAACCATAGAGCTCCTGTGGGCAGGTCAAACACAGAAAGGAATGAAAGCCACAAATAAAAGCAGGGCAACTGAGATCGACACAAGTGACAATCAATCTTGAGTAAGGATTGTATACAATGCTGTCTGTGTCAGACAGCTAGAGCCGTCTGTAGTGAGATTTAAAAACGAAGATTAACAGACTCCTGTTGCTAAAGGAGGCAAAACGTAATCTGACTACACTGTTTACACCAGTTAGACAACTTAAACAGCATACTACTTAAGAGCACTGAACCACTTTAAAATCCACAGAAAATCTTCCTGTATATACAAATATATGTTTTGCTAATATTGGTTTTGCCATACTACATTTTATTATACTGTCAGTACACTACAAGGCACACATCACAAAGTGCACATAATTCACCGAATACCTCGACTGATCACTCCACACATCACCGAGCAAGTCGTGCTGGTGCTCCCATGCTATCCACCACCAAATACATTAAAGATGAGGGATCAGAGGAGGGACTATAGAACCTAACTACAAGCTCACATTCCACCAGAGATAAACTACCATACAAAATTCAATTTGAATAAATCACAACAAAAGTGTATTGTCCTTTGATCTCTATTTCGCTTTATTATTATTATTATATTTGATAATATGCAATTGTAAGTTACTATCTCAATGTATTAATTTACAAGCACACAGACAGAGAAATGTACAACATTCACACTTTGTTGCAATATATTCTAAAATGTATGTGTCATACTGACACATCTATATTCTAAGTATAGCAACCCCTACTACTGCCCCCACCCCACCCCACGTATGCAGAATGATATTCCCAATTAAGACAATTGATGCAGGTTAGGATTGTATTCAGTCTATATGCATCAGTGTACACAATTGTATTTCTGTTAGAAATTACCAACATGATGCCATATACACATAATTAGTAGTACAGTTAGTCCACTCTTTTGTTATTGGTTTGACATACTACCTTTTCTTCCTAGGGATAGTCAGTGGACTAGTAGTGACTGGTTCTGAATTTGTGCTTTTCTTGGGTTCAGGAATTAACAGTTCTGTAGCTGGTTCAGGCCATCTGAGATCTGATGGCACACTATCCACAATGTTGGTGGAAATGTTGCCTGGGCACTGTACTTATTTGATGGTCAGAAGATGATTTCAGCATAGTATACAGTACTGCGCATACTATGATTTGGGTGGATTTTGTTTTAATACTGGTGTGTCAGACTGGTAGTCTGCCACAAGGCATAGATCGGTATACTGTGAAACAAAAAGTTAATATTTTTCTGAATGACTCAAGCATAGTATTAAGTCTTTGTCTCCAGGAAGCATCACAAAGGCCATGGCCTTCAAACCATGTGCGACTGGCTTTTCTTCTTAGATGTAGTGGTAACCAGCTGACTCTCGACTCAGTTACTGCTTTATATCCGCCACTTTTTTCATGTGCCTGTCAGAATCAGAACAGAGTTTATCCTTAATCACAGATAAGCAAGTATTCGGTTTGTCGAATGCCCTGTTGACTTCTCGTCTGTTAATTTATATTCATGTACAGTAGTGCATGCATGCCGGCTTCTTCTTAGCTTCTTTTCGGACTGAAGGATTTCCCTTGGCTGTCCTACTAGAATGATCTGGTGTAGTTCGTGTCTTATCTCAGCCATTAGTAATTTCTTTTTGATTAAGTTGGCTTCGAAATACACTCCCTGATTAGAGTATCCGCAGAAATATTACTGTCACAACATTTTTCTACTGTAGGAGCATCCTGGCCTTTTACTGAAAAGTCTTGGTGAGATGTGGTACAATGACCACACACTACTAAGATAAAGTAGATAATTTTCATATCCATTTCCAATGACAATAAGTCTGTTTACGCCAGGTAAGAGACTTGGTGCTCTGTTCATATCCCTTAGGGAAGCTGTCTGGGCCAGATTTTTTCTGGACAAAATCCATGGTTCATGGTTGATAAAAGCCTTTAATATACCAGACAAAATGTGCCCAATGGAATCATCCTCCTTTTGGTTTATCTTTCCTGTCAGTCACCAGTTGGACACTTTAGTGATGGGCGGTTGTACAAGACTTGTTTCAGGTATGGACTAACTAAAACTAGCCAGGAAAATGTGTGATTGACTGCACACTGAACTCTTTATACAGGTCTTTCTTAGACAATTTTAATCCCGTCTAAATATGTAGATGGGCACCAGGATGGTCACACCACGTATGTGTGCCTGACAATCTTTGTATTTTACGTTTCAGTGCATCAGTGCTATTATTTTTTTTTTAATCCGTGCTGTTTGCTATTCCTTTTATCAGGTAAGGCAGATCAGATGGTTAAAGGGTGGGGACATTACAAATAGAACACTAGAATTACATCACTTGACCCCAAGCTAGCCATCAGTTTGGTACTGGTTTTGTATGCCACCATGATCTGATGGTAGACTGTCTGCATAAGATCTAGCTTCGATCCAGCACTGAAAAAGACTGATGCAGTGTTCAAACTGCTCTGGAGAAGAATACAGTTCCTATCCACCTCCCCTACCTCCCCCCCCATTCCCCCCAGGGTGCCTCTGCTGAGCTCCTTGGAAGTTACATTGCTCTCTTGCACCAACACAGGGTTTCAAACGTACTGCAATGATCCCTCGGTTAGAGCACAACAGGCAAAAACTATAATCACATCATCAATTCTTGTGGATGTTGAGATCTTCAAACGATCTAACCAGTTCTGAGGCAGAGTAGATCAAACGCATTGCACAGTTTTTTTACTGACTGCTTAAGTCGGATACCAAGAGATAAGATATCAAGATTTGAGAAGGCATGAAGTAGTCAAAATATTGTGAAGTGTGAAGGGAACACAGACGCCCGAATAGAAGTTAGTTGGCGGATAGTTGGATCTCTTTCCAAAGTTCAGGTTTCCTCTAATCAGCCCCAGTGTTTGCAATAACAAGGAAACGTTCATTCCCAACAAGCATTCTGTATCTGACTGCAGCAACTGCCTTGCAATGCATTATATTTATATTGCTGCAAATACAATTACGTCCAAAAGGAATCTTCCAAAAAAAAGCTTGTTCTCCAGGAAGAGTTCCGGGCACTGAACTTCTTTGCTCTCTTCTATGGTCATTTTTCTGTGCTGGGTAGAAAACAAACACTTGGATGACTGCAATACCTAAATAAATAAAAATGTAGAGATCACATTGTAGAGCTGCAATGTCATAATGAACTTCAGTTCATCAATAAACTTGGGACTTCTTCGTAGAACATGTTCGGCTGAATTTTTCCTCACCCAGAAGAAGCCAAAGCAATCTCTGGTAGTGGCTGCAAAGTTTTTAATGGAATATTGTTTATTTTTTAATGGAACATTTGAGGGCACTTATTTTTCATCCTGGTGTGTCTGCACATACCCAAATTGTGTGACACAACTTTAAAGTGATAAATGGCAAGTCTGCACCTAATGTATTCATGTTATAGATTGAGAATAACCAGACCTGTGGGCAAGCATTACCCGTTGTTGGGCATGTGCATGAAAGAATTACGTTTGCTGAACATGTAGCGGCTGGCATTACCGGTCATGGAGAAGAAAGGCGAATAGCATGTCTCATTTTCGACTGCTGGATGTTAGACATAACTGTTGCAGGACATGAGACTGCATTATGAAAAGGTATATTGAGACTACAGCGAACATCAGTGCATTAGAGAAGAAAAAGCACTTGCCTAGATGAGTAAATTTAATCACCAGGAGTTTTTTTTGTCAGCTTTGGAAGCCATGTTCCAAGATCAAAGATAAACATGAAGTCAGTTTTGAGGCAGAAGAGTGTAGTGCCACACAACAACCTATAAACTATTTTATTTTCATTTAAAAGAGTTTTATTGTTTTTTTTCCAAAACAAAGAAAAACAGAACAGAGGAGACAATGATATAGTATAGAAGGGAGCAAAAGACACACAATTGATGGACAGAATGCAGAACAAATCAAAACATTCACACCCATCAAGGGATCTGGGTTAAATACATCATTCTTTTGCTCACCATGCCACCCCAGTTTAGACCTGGCTATATGCAAATCAGTCTTGACCCTGTGCCTCATGGGAACAGTCCAGCCCGAACTGCCAAGCCAGGTCTTCCCTGTACTGGAAACAAGCATCCTAGGACCGGTTTCGGGGTTTCACCCCTCTTCAGTCAGGATAGCTTGATTCCAGTGGCACAGTGAGCCCAGGACTCACGTCTGAGCATAGTATAGAAGGGTACATGGTAAGCAAGTTACATACGTTGAGGTGATGGCCTGTAGACTCTACAAAAACAGAAAGCCTACAAGAGTGGAAAAGCAATATCCAGAGCACAGCATCTACAGCACAATAAGGGAAATGTAAAGTAATTGAAGGAAATTAAAGAGTGGTTCACAGAGGAACCCATTGCCGTCCACGAACAGGATGCTATTATATCAGCCAAGTAGAGAGATAGTTGTGCCAGAGAGTAGAACACATTTTACCAGTGACAGTACAGCATAATGAATCCATATTCATACATAGTTTAGTATGCATATTTGGCACGCAGAGATGGAATGTATAATATTGGGTGGGGGGGTGACCTGCTGTCCAGGTCTGAGCGCGGACTGCTACCCAAGTCCCAGTAAGGAGGCAAGTCTACGTCCCGTGGAAGATTATGGGGGTTTTGTCGGGGCAAAGTAGCTGTCCAATGACTCCCAGACGTCGTTATTTTGTGGTTTCCAGCAGGAGTTCTGGAGAGTGATATTATCTGCTCCTCTTAGGAAGGTAATCCAGTTCAGCCAAGCACGGAAGGAGGTAGCAGCTCTTCCAGTTGGCCAATATCGACTTACAAGCCGAGGTTAGAAGTATGTCCTCAAGAAGTCTATCATTCTGTGAATGGATTTGGGGGAACTACAAAAATAAAAATAACAAACAAACAAAAAAAAAATCCCAAAAAAAAAATCCAAAAAAAAAAAAAAAAAATCACAGAATTAGGGAAAGAAAGTCCTTTTTAACCCAAATCCCACAAAAAGTGTGGACAAAGTAAAAAATGCTATCCCATAAAGAAGAGACCACAGTGCAGTGAAATAGTAGATGGCAGAGGTCCCCGTTAGCTGCATTACAGTTTCAACATGTTGGGTCTTCGGCTCAGCTCCATAAATGGATTTTAGAGGAGTCCAGAATATCCTACGTAGGAGCCAGTACTTTGTTTGGCAGAGAGAGGGGGTGAACTTGTGGGATACGAGTGATTTCCGAATTAGTTGCCAGTTATCAGAGAGGATGGACCCATGGCTATCCCATTT
Organism: Triturus cristatus; assembly: GCF_964204655.1. Taxonomy (NCBI): domain Eukaryota; kingdom Metazoa; phylum Chordata; class Amphibia; order Caudata; family Salamandridae; genus Triturus; species Triturus cristatus. The sequence continues at coordinate 397,260,240 of NC_140589.1, forward strand.
TCTTATGACTGCCCCCGTGATGGATGTTGATTTTGGTTTTAAGAGGTGGTAAAGCTTGGAGGCTTGGTGACCCGACTTGTTGAGGGAAAGTATTGCCATAATAATGGAGGGATCTTTGTCTGGGCAATTTATCTTAGACAAACTAACTTTGAGCTTGAGAAAGTTATAAAAATAATTTCTAGTATGTTATATTGTTGTTGGAGTTCTTTGAAGGAGAGCGGCGCTTCTGGGGTGCCCAGTTGTTTTAAAAAATGGATGTCTTTTGACATCCATGAGTCCCAGAATATTGATTTCCCCTGGATTTTGATCTTTGGATTGTGCCAGATCGACATCATATTAGAGTGGTTGAGAAGGGTATCTAGGAGTTTATCGATTTTTCGGTGGGCTCTTTTTGTGCTGTTGAAGATGTATTTACAAGAAGGTGTGGGCATTATATCAATGGTTAATAATGGGATAGGGTGAAGGACACCTAAGATTTCTTTTTCAATTAACAGCCAGGTGGGGGGTATAATCAGGAGACTGGGAGAGCCAAAGGGAGCCTTGTCTAGCAAGGAAGGCGGTTTGGTACTTTTTGAAAATCAGCCAAGTTAATACCTCCCAGATGAATGGGTAAGCGTAGTTTTTTAGAGAGATATTCTAGAGCTTTTATTTTGCCAAATGAATTTTGTTAATAACTTGTCCAGTTAGTGATGGAATTCGTCCGTTAATACAAGGGGTAATATACTGAAGATAGTCAACTATCGGGGTGACCATTATTGTGGAGGTCTCAATGCAAACCCACCATGTTAGAAATTTGGGATTCCAACCTTCTAGCAGCGCTTCGATTTTTTGCAGCGTTATTTCATTATGGTGGAGCGAATGTAATAAGTTTGTATTAAATTCTAGGCCAAGGTATTTAATGTAGTGGGGTTGCCAGGCTAAACCTGTGGATTTGAAAAGATCACTAGTACAGAGGTTGTTCAGACCCATGATTTCAGACTTGTCTTTATTGAGTTTAGAGCCTGACACTCAAGCATAACCTTCTATTGTCTCTAGCAAGGACAGGATTGAATGAGACGCGTCTTGCGGCATAATCAGTATGTCGTCAGCGTATGCGGCCACCTTTACTGTTGTTTGCTGAAGGAAGCACCAAATATGGAGGGGTTAGTTCAGACCCTGTGAAGTAGAGGCTCCAATGTCAGAATGAAGAGGGATGGAGACTTGGAGCAGCCCGGTCAGGTTCCCCTCTCCAAATTGAAGGCTGAGTCTGTCCGAACGTACTCTGGCAGAGGAAGCACTATACAGGGCCATGATCATTCTCATAAAGGTCTCACCTAGGTTGTACTTCAATAGGGTCTCCCGGAGAATGGACCAAGACACCCTATTGAATGCTTTCTCAGCATGGAGGGTGACATCTACAGTGTAGGAGTTTGCTAGTTTGGCTTTCTCAATGATGTGGCATAGGAGAAAAGTGTTGTTGCTGGGCAATCTATTTCTCATGAATCCCACCTGGAGTGACCAATTAAGGACGGCAACAACAATTCTAGTCTTTTGGCATACATTTTTGCATCTATGTTAATTAGTGAGTGGCATGTAGTAGTTTTTCACAAGCAAAGGGTCCTTACCCTCTTTTGGGATAGTCACTATGTTGGCCTCGTTGGTTGTGTCAGTGATGGAGCCAGAGAAGTGTCAAAATAAGGCCACTAGAGTGGGGTTAAGTACAGAGGCAAATGTTTTATAAAACTTAGCCGTGAGTCTGTCGGGCTTGGAGCCTTGTTAGGTTTGATGGAATCGACTACCCTAGTCACTTCCTCAATCGTTATTGGTTCACTAAGCATCAGTTTCTCTTGGTCCGAGATAGATGGCATTGCTATCTCCTCAAGATATGCCTTACAGTCCTCTATTGGGGAAATGGAGGGTTCTTTGTATAGTGATACGTAAAAGTCTTTAAGGATTTTTATCATTCTATTGGGTTTGGAGTGGGGAACATTAATATGAACTAGAATTAGGAGCTTGAAGAATACCTTGTATCTAGACAAGAAGCCACAGAATCTTGCAAGTTACACAAGACATGCGTGCCTCGGGTCTTTGGCGATATAAATTAAGATTGGTAGCCAGTGTGCTCTGTGGTGGCCTTTTGCCACTATGCTTTCCCAGGAGGGCAGAATCACTTGTAGTTATGCCTTAAAATTTAGAAACACCAGAGGAGGAGTCAAAGATTGTTGAGTAACTTTATCAGAGGAAAATGCTTCTATATCGTAATTTTATAGTAATCAATGAACCAGTAAAAGTAGCCAAGTGGTTCATTTAAAAGTATGGGCTTATTATTTCCATCAATTTGTGATAATATTGCAATGTTTTCCCGATATTATTTACACGAGATTGCATTGAGAGAACACAGTCCCACATTAAATGATAGCACCACTAAAGAGTATTCTTCCCTCTGCTGCATGGTTTAAGGGACGCAAGAAATTGCACCACCTGCCACCTACTCTAAAAGGGCTACAGTGGCTGCAATTTCAAACCACATCATAATCAAGACCTGCTACACCACATCCAGGGCAAAAACTAATAGAACAAACCTTGGCAAAACCAACAGGCTTCAATTTTTTTAAAGATGTTTCACAGAATCACGGACCAGCGCAGACCCTGTCATAGTGCTTTTTTTGTTCACTGTAAATCATGTTGCACAGCAGTTCAAACTGCTGAGCGCCATCTTTAACAGAGATTAACAAGATGAAATGTCTGTACGAGATGTAAGAAGGTGCGTAGCTGCTGCCTAACATGACTCAAGGTAAATCAAAACAAAGCTCTACGGCGCAGCCAAAATGGACCGCGTCATAGCACTTTATGTTTTATGCAAGTGATTTTGCACAGAAGCCCGCACTGATATGCAACATCTTTAAAAAACAATACCAAAGCCAAACAGCTCTGTGTGAGCTACTTGGCTTTGTTAATGTTTTTTAAAGCGGATGTGGCGTTATGGCCAGAACTTCTGCCTGTGGACCTGAGAACTACATTTGAGTCTCGGGGTCTGAACACCATTCTATGATTTTAGGCAAATCACTTAATCCTCCCTGCCTCTTTTCAAAATAATCTGCTTTGTCGTGCAGTCAATGGGGACTCAGTCTACCTTGACTGGCGACATTACACAATAACAAAGCAACAGACGAGTGAGATGAACATCTCGGAACTCTCAAATAAGTACATGGAAAAGGGGTTTAAAGAGGCATCCGAGGGCACGACGGATCACCAGAAACACATCAACAAACCAAATGCGGAAATCAACTCATTGAGTGTGTAAAACTGTACATTTAGACACCCAAACAATAAAGCATAGATCTTGCACTTGTGCAACCTCTTTAGCTGTGCTGCATAGGTCGCACCAATATTCAAAGAGTGTGATCATTACAGAGTGTAGGGTGGTCTTTCTCAGTAGTTACAAATATGATGAGCGTGGCAAAGGGGGGAAACAATGAACACCCTGCAGAGAAGCACAACAAGGAGGAAAGGTTGGGGGGGGGGGGGGGAGCTCAGACAGTGGGAGAAGGGAGGGACTGAAGACGCATGCACTTGTAAAAAAAAATAAAAAATAAAAAAAATTATAGTACATGCAACAGAATGTGGCCAGTGGAAGGGCACTGGCTGTTGGCAGGAAACTGTGTTCAGTCCAGGCTCCTAGGTAGGGAACACACCGAGTGCCAGGCAGGAGCAGAAGGCAAGGACCAATCACAATCAAAGAAACTAGAGTGGCGTGAAAGCCAATCAATGATAAGTAATAGGCGGTAATGGGCCGCTCCAAGCCCTTTTTCCGGGTTTTTTTGTTGACAAAAGATTGCCGGTACAGCGCATTAAGGTCGACTCAGGCACAACCAAAAAAACCTATTATATCCGTGGGTCAATGCGTTACAGGAAGCCAGACCATTACTAAATTCAAGATGAAGATCTGCAAAAAAAGAAACAAACTCAAACATTTTTCATCATGATGACGTATGATTTCAAGGAGCACTTATACAATCCATAATCTCCTTGCACCCTGGGTAATTAAGGCATCCATTGTCCCTCCCCTCCCGGTTATGTACACAATCTTGAATCATCTGACCTCTTAGTTCTCACATTCTGATGCTTCCTTGTACAATGAACTGCTATGGTTTGCCAGGTCTGTGTTATATAAAATACCTGCACATAATGCATCTGACACCTGCCGCAGCTAATCCATATGAAACTATGGCTAGTGGTTATATGAAATTGCATCCAAGCAGAAACGGGGCTTTCCATTACTTTACTTCATATAAGTAGGGACTATTTGATACCCTCTCAGTGGGCAGCAGTATACAGCCTTTGCTAAAAAATAAAAATCGTATTCACTCTTTGCAAGGGCTCACAACACAACTCTCTGGCCTTTCCAACCCCATATGCAATAGCTGCAGCCCATTGCTCACTTTTTTTCTCTATATCTACACAAGGAATTTAGGAGTCAACCTTTCCATGCATGCAGTTGCCATGCCCTTGCACTCTCCACCACCCAAAAACTCACAATCATACAGTCTCCTCTTCCTCGCCCTTGTCAAGCAAACTTTGCTGTGTCCCTTAATCCCTTCCTGTTCTTTCAGTCAGAACCCCAACTCTCTAGCTCTTTTTGGCCCAACAGAGCAGTAGCTCACTGACACCTGTAACTCAGTAAATGCTGAGATGATACCACTGCATTTCAATCTCCTCCACAAATGCACCTCAGTGAGCAGAGACTGTGGCTTCACCTGCAACTTTATTTTCCGACATTTCAACTTCAAATTTCCTGTGAAAATTGTTGGTGCAATGAATGCTTACTCTTCTGCTTTTTCACTCTACGTTTGCAGCTCATCTACCAGTCAGTGGCTCCTGTTTCACACTTAATGAGGTTTGCTTAGACTGTTACTCAACAACCTTTGACCCCTGGATCATTTACTCCACCACCTCTACTCCAATCTTTTCATTCACTATAAGAATCGTTGGGCAGAAGAGAACTTGTTCGAATTGCTACAGAGATAGAGGGGGATATTGCGCAATTAAAAAAAAATTAATACACGACACATTTGGAAACTAAAGTCACGAAAAGCTGAAAGTACACTTTGCATAGGTTAGAGACACTGAGATAAAGCAGAGACAAGTGTAGTAAAAGCGCCGTAAAAACGTCCTTTAAAAACGTGATAAAGAAATATATACACGTTACTAATGTATCTTTAAGTTTCTTTATTTTGGGTCCTGAGGTAGTTCCTTATTCCATATCCTGTACCACCACTAAATGAACTTTTAATTGTAACTGTTATTATTGCATATCCATGCCTGCTTTGTTTTTGGACACCCTCGTGGGTCATGTTCACGCTATATAAAACTCTAAATAAATTCTGCTTACATCAGCAAGGGTGTGGAGAAAAGTTTCCATGTATTTAACTATCAGTTCAGATGAGGACTGCCCTAAAGATTCTAGCCCAGAGACTGTCTGGTTTGACCCACACAACCTCCTCAACGTGGCTCTGGACAAGAATGACCCTTTCAATAAAAAAAATAAAAAGTTTAAATCACATTTTCTATTAAGAAACACATGGTTGGACGGTCAACTCAGGAGATACAAGTAAATCTAAACTTCAACTCCAGTCACTCAAATGAGCATGGTAAAAATCCTACTTGTGTCAAGCTTGCTTGCTTTTCTCAGGGGTGAACTCACAAAAGAAATGAGAAAATCCAAGGAAGTGTACTTCATCGCCAAGACTGAGAATGCTCCAAAAACATGCAAAGTGCTCAGAGTTGTTACTCAATTCTAAACTTCCTCATCGCCAACATCATCAGTTCCAACCTTCATTATACTCTGTAAAGAACTCTCCACTTTGTTTACTACCAAAGAACCAACACTGCACTATGACATCCAGCGCTCCTCTTTGGTGCTTTATGCACTTGTGGCAAAACCTTCAAACCTTCCCTGCCACCTCAACACATTATAAACAAGAATCAGCTCAATTCCTTCAATCCTATCTCAGTTTCTGCACTTCTGAGCCTTGACCTTCAGCACTTGAAGATCCTTATGCCCTTCGTCTCTAGTCCACTACAACACCACTCAAATTTCTCCCTCACGGAATTTTCTGTATCATCATGCTTCAAACAAAGTTCTTGCCAGGCACTTCTTCTATAGCTGTTTCTCAGTCCTATCGTCCAAAGAATTATCGCCCTATGTCCAATCTTCCATTACACAGCCTAACTCCAGGAACAGGTTTTGACCCTCAAGCTTCAATCCTATTTTCAGGACATCAACGTTCATGGTGACAAGCAGGTCAGTTTACGACCACTGTGAGGTACTTCGTGATCACGAGTCAGTGAACACATCTACTAACCACATGTAAATGTGGTAAGGTGATATCAATATTGGTGCCATTTCCTTCGATCTACTATATTCTACTTTTTTCAAGCAGCTGGTTCTATGGCTCTGCAGCAGTAGAGATCTCCTCGCTTCTCTTTTGACAAAGCCAGGTCGTTGCTCTCCTACCTGCTTGGATCCAAATCCCAAAATATGGAGTGTGACATTCTTCAGGGTGTTTCACTTTCCCCTCTCTTTTTCAATATCTCCATACACCACCTGCCCTCCAATATACACTTGTCTGTCCTCCCATTCCATTCAAGTTCCGTTCTCCACGGATTATATTCGGAAGGGGATTGACAAAACCATAATCAGGGCATGATGGATATCCACTGGCAGTTGCACAACAACGGACTGAAGCTAAATTGAGACCAACTGAGGTCATAATCACGAATGCCAGCCCTCAAAACTGACTATCCTCTATCTGGCCAAATACTTCAGTCCATGGTCCAACTTGTCCTGCTCAGGTACAAAATCCCGACATCTGCCTATGTACAGACCTCAGTTGTTTCAAGAATGAATTCAATGGACAGGCCTTGCTTATTCCATCCACTCCCACTACAAATGGTTCCTCTCTACTTAGATGTTCCTTCACAAAATTAGTACTGTCTATGCTCTCATTTCGCCAGAATTTGGCGAGGTCTTGTAATCTACCTTGGTCTCCTTTTGTCTTAATCTGGAGACTCCTGAGAGGTATCAATGAGATCACAAACTTCATTGTTTAGTCTAAAAATATAATGACTATTTTAAACCACCCTCATTTGCTTTAAAGTGACTGCGAGCATCAAAAGTAATCAAGTTACTCTACATGGTTTATTGTGCCTTCAACAAACACGACCCACCCTTAACTAAATTTCAGCAATAAAACACCACCTGCGGTTGGTTCCAAGGAAATCCAATCAGTTCCTTGTTTTTACTACCTCATTCTTTGGCAAACGTGCCTCTTGTATTCTCTCATCTTTATGTTGTTCTGAGCTTTTTTCCAATCCTCCAAGCATTCCTCAAGAGCTTACAAACATTATTTCACTTAGTTATAATCCACACTGCTTACTGCCTCCACTTCTTAACCCGGGGGCAATAGACCATCTTGATGGTTAAAGGTGCACTCTATAAACGCCAATTACAGCAATAGTAGCACGGCAAGAAATATCAACAGAAATTTCAAAGAAACGAAAAATAATTCAGGATTGTGACAAACTCATACTGCCAGGTGCAACTACAGTGATTGATTACTATGCACCTGATTACAATTTGAAGAATCTAAAGAAACTCTCTATAAAGACGTGTACTCTACCGTATAGATCGTTAATTTAGATATTGTAATTACAGCCTTCCTTCAAAGTAACTGGTCATGGATCAGAACAGTACGCCGCCAAGCTAGGCAATCTGCTTTACCAAGTAATTCACTTCCTGCAAATAAGATTAACAGTCTTTAATGCCAATTCCCAGAAAATGCCAGGGGTAACTCGTGGGAGCTGTTCGAATGCATTTGTCAAACTGCAGGAGGGGGTGAAGTAGAAGTCATCTTGAAACCATGGTCTAGATTTGAAAACGTCTACATCAAAAACTGGACCGAGTGACGTGTTCTTCTCTTGACAAACTAGATTTGCATGGGGCAGCATGTACACCAGGGAAGCGTTTCCATGCTAGGCGCGAGTACTTTCGGGCACAGAAGGCAGTTACTTACTCAACAATAAAAGGTGTAGGCATCTCGGACGTTAAAGGCCTAAATTGAAAGCCCTGTTTACACCATACCGACGTCTTGTTATGTACTGTGCTGAACACGGCCCAGGAAAAAAATAAGCAGCACACTCAAAATGATACTGTACGAAGGGAGAGTCGTTTCATCTCTTTGCAGTGTCAGGTCAAAATGACAAACAGCCATGCAATGCGGCCTAAAGAACAGAATGTATTCACCGGATTGTAACTGAAAACAATAAAAATGTGGTTATTTTTTTTAAAGAAGGTATTCAAACGAACGTGAAACCATTTCTGTGCCTTTCAGAGACGCCTTCTTGCGATTTTCACGCGTTGCTGAGGGCAAGGAACCGGGAAGGTCAATCGACACGAATATTCTAGGTACATGGAAATATAAATCTTTATCGATACACAGTGCTCGCGAGACGGATTGCAGGGTCCCAGCGCTCTGCACCCGTTTACACTCGCTCTTTCTCTGCTTAAACAGAACACGGGGTGGGTTCGGAAAAACTGCGGCTGTTTAAGAGGACAGTTTCCCTTACAAGAACCTGTACTGTTCATGTTTATCTTTTCGTCTCCTTTTCGCTGAGGATTGCACAGACTTGACAGTCTCAATAGCACCGAGCTGGTGCAGCACGAGATACTCCTATCCAGGGCTGCTAGGGATGTTCAGTGTGGCCGCAATAATACGAGACATTTTCTTCCGACACGGACTTCAATTCCAGGCCACCCGCTTACTTCAAACTACATCCACCGTGTAAGGACTAAGACAGGGAATAAAGCGATCTAGAAGCAATCCTGGCTGCATTTACAGAAGGTCTAACGAGACGTCATTTGAAACTCATTATTTACAACATTTTATCTGCCACCCACGTCCCAGCCTCGAGCGGTCGAGAGAGTAGCGCCTGGTTATCATCCTTCACATCAGTGAAAGCATCCTCCTAGCTTGGCCACTGGGTGCAATCTTATCTCTCCGCTGCAGATGGAGTAGGATCTAGCAGGCCTTCGCCCACCTTCACCTCCTCCTGTGGCTCAAATACATAGGGTTCAACTGTGGATTCTCTGCACCAGCAGTAGGCAGCAGGATCATCCTACTGAAGGATCCATGGTCATGGCACTGGGGCTGCCCGCCAGTGCGGCCCTTCACTACAAGTCCAGTTACTGTGCATACATCACACAACATGCATAAACAATAGCTTGGAGACACTGAATGATTCAAAATGAAGACACAAGCATAAAGCTACAGTGGCTGCAAATATCCACAACTCATCCCTTACATTTAATGGAGGAAAATGGATGACTCAAGGAAAGCCAGAGGTCACGCCTTTCAGCACTGCAGGTCTTACAACATCTTGCAACAGAATTTAGTCCCTGGTAGTCCCACTGACTTGATTCGGTTTTGCCCCCTAGGTCTCCTACAGCTTTAGTTTAAGGTATCTGCTGGCAAGATCTCATGCCAGGTGCCAATGCCTAACAGTGGGTAGACACTTAACCTTTCATCTCTCTCCTTCGATCGCTGACCTTGGCCATTGAGAACTGTTCATGACTTCGGAGCCCTCAGTTGTTACTGGTTCATCAAGGTGTTCTATATCATACTAACAATTATGCGGAGGTCATTTACTCATGCAAAGCACTTGGAGTGTGCCTACATTTTGAAATGGAGACTTTCTTGGATTCACAAAAATAGCAGATGGTATGTTCCAGGCCTCTCTTGCTACAACAAGGGTATACACTGGAGGAGGGTTGCAGCCAGCGGAAACCAGAGTTAGCATAGCTGAGGCAGACCGACGTGCCTTGGGCAACCCTTCAGAAGAGATGCAGCACTGGCCTATGTCTTAGGGGCTTAAGTGGTGAATGTCATATGGTTGTCAAAAGCTTCACACACCTGGAACCGAGATCTAAGAAGTGACTCAAGACAAACTGTTAAATACATGGTAGCGAGTGAGCTAACACCAAGTAATGCAACATGCCATACCGATCATGTCACTGCATTAACCTTACGTAGTACATTAGCTGCCAATCAGCGCCAAGAGGCCCTCGTGAGTAATAGTGCGCTTTACAAAAACACAATCGAGGTTTCAGATGGTTGCAAAGAGGACACAATCAGTGGGCTGGGCTCTGCAGGCGACTCAAATGGCATAGTCAACGTGCAGCCGCAGCCCACCGTTACAAAATGTTAGTTTTGGAACAGATTGAAATCTGGTATTTTATCTGCATATAGGCTTTGATAACCTTATGTCAATTACGTAAAGATTCTGAGGTGTAAACGGCCATTTTCTGGAATCTTTTGCATCCTCTGGAAAAGTATACAATTGTGCTGCACCAGCATAAGCTGCAAGCTTAAGCACGTGCGGATAACATCTGAATGGATGCTTTAAAAGTGTTTAGTCAGAGGGAAGATCCCGATTGTCCCCAACAAAAAATAAAATAACTTAAGTGAAAAGCTGATATGAGCAAGTTTCAACTCCTGTGGTGAGAAAGGAATAAACCCCCCCACCCCCGCAGCGCCCAAACGGACAACGAGGCAGCGGAGCAAGATAATTCAAGGGCAATATACCTCATGCTCCTCACTAGCCGCTCCTAACACCCAAAAGTCGAAGAGTGCAGTTTTAGTTCAGCGCACTGACAAAAACAGCCAGACCCTCCGACTACATTAGGCCACGAAGTCTGATGCCTTTCTGAAACTGTTACACCAGGAAATTTCTCTCATCATCCGCTAAATGCAGCCATCAAATATTGCCATTACCAATGTTAAATTCTTTGGCGTGTTATGCCCAATTTGCTAAAGTGTGGTCTGTTTTCTTAGTCATTCCATCTAGGCAGGAGTATCGCTTGGTGCTGTGTTTGGGTGTCCTTCAACATATGCTTGCAGCAATTGAAAAATGCAGTAGTATGCAAGACAACAGGTGCTAGAAGACAAGAGCATGCTTCCACCTCAATTGATTGAGTCCATCATAGCAGTTGGTCCTTTTTACTCATCAGCCATATTAAATTGGGTTGAGCGAACACTAGCACTCCGCTTCGTGCTGTCTGAAGGGTTAGCATGGCAAGGAGGATGGTTAGCATGGCAAGGAGGATGGTGGAGTGAGTGCCGCATTCACAGCCCAAATTGCAACGTTGTGGCACTCGGTTACTACTAAGGACCATGAGAGCTAGTCTAGTTTTCCCCAAACTGCTTTAGACATTGCTTTTCAACCAACTACTCGCTTAGCTTTATTATCATTCTTATGTTCGTTACTAGGTGTCTTTTTTGGTTCAGTCAGTGTCATTTGGTATTGGTTGGCACAAATGGACTTTACAAATAAAAAAGCACAAATTAAACACTGGCCAAGGAATTAGTTCAGGATAGTGTATAGTTAAAAGTTTTTTAGGATCAGAGGGCTTTCATTTGAAAAGAGTGAAGTATTAAAAACAGCAACCTAACAGTAACAGCTTGTGTCAACAATCAGCTGCTGTCACAGAACACAATGCCTTATCATTAAACACCCAGTTCGTGCATGTAAAAAATAAGCATACAATTTACATAAAAAACACGTTCTTAGCTAATGCACTGGGGTTATTTTGTTGTAAAGTTATGTCTTTAAAAGGAAACGATATGATAATGCATGTATGTATCCGAAAGTAATGATGTAGTCCATTGGACACTCAGGTTGCGGGAAGTATACTAATAAAATCTTTTAGGAAAAAATGGTGTGAGGAGTATAATTTTCCAGTGAAATGCAGGAAAATGTCTCATGGCCCGTGGAAATGAACTGGATAAGCCTACTCTCACACTGAACCATCTTATCCTAGAGGACTGTATGAAACTTGATGGGCCTTTGATATCCTATGGCTCAGCTAGGTCTTAGAGCAGTTGAAGATCCTAGGCTATTATGAGTGCGTCACCACGTACTCATAACAAGCAGACTTGACGGCGGAAACGCCCTCTACGCCGGAATCAACAAATCCCTACTCCTCAAACTCCAGACCATCCAGAACACCATGGCCAGACTCGTCCTCGGCATCCCATGACATGAACACATCACCCAGCACTTTTGAGACCTCCACTGGGTCCCTGTCGAGAAGAGAGTAACCTTCAAGCCACGCACTCTCGCCTACAAATCCCTCCAAAACACTGGACCCGAATACCTCAACAAAAGAGTCTCCTTCCACGTACCTAAGAGAAACCTCTGCTCCGCCAACCTCATCTGTGCATCTGCAGAGCCGGAGCGGGTGGAAGAGCCTTCTCCTACATTGCGGCAAAGACCTGGAACGAGCTCCTGATCAACATTAGGCGCTCCCCCACTCTGCACACCTTCAGGAAGAGCCTCAAGACCTGGCTCTTCGGCTGACTCGGACAGCACCCCACCCCCAGCGACTTGAGACCCTCACGGGCGAGTAGCACGCTTCACAATTCCCTGATTGATTGATAGTCCGTCCGAGTTGTTCACGAATTATAGGCCAATGCGCCTCAATGTGGTGAGAGATATAAAATCACTGTTCTTAGCAAGAAGTGTGGTAGAAAGGGGAAACAGGGAATTCACCAAGCCTACATTAGGCAGTATGCAATATTGAGCCCAGGGACCCTAGGACAACCTTATTGGACGTACATCAGGAGCCAGTATCATCACTCTTTTAACCAGGTTTAGGTTTAATCTTATTCATTGGGGTTTATCGGTCCCTAGGGGCTTTTCCAAGACGGGTGCCTTAATGCCTTTTTCTTGTGATCATTTTTCAGAACAAGAGCTTTTACACTTTATTTTTTTCTGTCATTTTCACTGCAACTTACAGAAAAAATATATTCTTCCTTTAAGCCATTGTACATTTGCACAAGTGAAACCAGCCCGGATATATTTGCAAATACTGTCCTCCCCTCTGATTTGTTTTGGAGTTGCCAGTTTTCTATCAGGTGCTTTAGGACAAAGGAAACAACTGCCACAGCTTAAGTGTGTCATTTATTGCCTTTTAGGACAGAGTTGTTTTAGTAATTTCATTGTATTATACTAGTGGCTTTTATACATTTGTAATGCACTATTTTGCACTTTACAGGGTGGTTTAAATTTCTAGTCACGCTGTTTCCCGATCCATATACCTTCCATCCATCTGATACAGCTATATTAATTATTAATCTGTGCTTTTTAATATATTGTATTGATCAGTTTTAGTATTGTTTTCTTATCGGTGTGTTATCTGCTTTTATGGCCTAGGTTGGCCAAAGAAAGTTATTTATTTTTTTTTAAACATATTTTATTGGTCAATTTGCATATATTGCGCAGAGCTCTGCAGTCCAAAGCATACCAAGGACAAGCAGTACAGCAAACGACTCCCCCCGCCTCCCCCCCCATAAACAACAATACAGAACATAGTAGCATTTGACGACATTGCCCTACACCCCCAACTCCCTCTGCCCACTCCCCCCCCCCCCCCCAAAGGTCGCACTAGTCCATACCCACCCATCTGCGATAGCAAAGAAACGATCCACAGGTCCCAAGCCAAACTCACCACCCCCCTTGCTCCTACTCTCCCCTTCCCCTACGCTGGACCCCAGACTTGAACCGATATCAAAGGTTCCTCCATTACCGGAGGTTCCAACCAGAGGCCCCGATACTCCGCCCATCTCTTCCATATTTTATAGTGTTTGCACGGACACCCCCTGGCCACAAAGATGGGCTGCTCCAGACCCATGCAGAAGTGTAGGCCGTTTTTCCAGGCCGCCACGGAGGCAGACCTCGTAGCCTTCCAGGCCCTGACAATATCTTGTTTCGACAAAGTCAGGCCTAGGAGTAGGAGGTGTAGTTTATATATATTTCCCCCCAACTCCCTCCATAACATGCAGCAGCGCCAACTTTGGTGTGCGGATAAGCTCCCATCCCAGAACCTCTGAGAGGCAATCGAAGACCCCCCTCAGAAACGGTCGAACGATGTGCATTGCCAGACTGTGTGTATAAATGTACCCTCTGCGCGTCCACAGCGAAGACAATCCGGGAAGGTGATCATCCCCGCCCGCCACAATCGTGTCCTGGTGAAATAAACTCTATGCAGGTATTTGAATTGGACTAGACGTAAGCGAATTGCTATGGCTGCCCCCCGTGGGGCTGCGAGGGCCTCCGTCCTATCCTCCTCCTCCAGCCCATCCACATCAGCCTCCCAGTCCCCCCGGAGTTTCTGTAGTGTAGGGGAGCAGTGTATGACCAGAGACCGATAGATACGCAAAATCTTTTTGTCTAGTAAGTCCCCCATAAAAACTTTCGCTTCCACAGGGCTAAATTCAGGTATGGACTCCAGACCCTGCAGACTAGGGGACAACGCATGGCGCAGCTGTAGATAATGATAACATTGAGCCTGTGGCATATGGAACTCCTCCTGGGCATCACGAAATGATTTCAGTGTCGTGCCCCTCAGGACATCACCCAGGGTGGATATACCGATGGCAACCCATCCCCGAAAGCCCGGAAGGGCCGCCAATTGGGGCAATTGCCCATTATCACACAAAGGAGTCTCCCTGATTAGGACGTTCCACCAGCCCATGCGCCACAACGCCTGCTTCCAAACCATGAACACCACCCGAGTGGCTGGAGGTAGCGCACTCCGCAACCATAAAATTGTATGCAGTGTGCGATTCCCCATGAGATAACGTTCCAGGGCGTACGCCTGGTCTCCCCTCTCCCCATACCACCACTCGTTAAGGATCAGCAAGTGCGAGGCCTGATAATACGAGAGGATATCCGGGGATGCCAGTCCCCTGCTATAGGTAGATAAGAAGCATGTTCATATGGCCACTCGCACCATTCCCCCTCCCCACAGAAACTGTCCCAATAGAGAGTTCACCAACCAGAACCATCTGGGTGGAATCAGGTATGGGTGATTCTGCAGCTGATAGAGAAGTCAGGGGAGCGCCACCATCTTAAAGATGGTCGATCGACCAAACCGTGTCAGGGGTATGCGGGACCAGGACTTAAGGTCCGCTCGAACGCGATCCCACACCGGTGCCAAATTACGCTCCCAGGCCACAGCCGGTACATCCGACAGTACCACCCCCAAATATTTTAAGCCGCCTGCCGCCGCCTGGACCTCAGTCGCCCACGAGCCCACCCCCGTCTGGCCTCCCAACACCCACAATGTGGATTTACGGGGATTCATATATAAACCCGACGTTTCCCCAAAGATCCGCATTATCTGCAGAAGCTGTGGCCCCGTCCTGTCAAGTGCCGTCAGGAAAAAGAGGACGTCGTCAGCATATAACGCTGGCCCATTCAAATCCGCGTACCTGGGCGTCTACCCGCACCCAGGCCACCAAGGGCTCCATGGCGAGAGCAAACAGATACGGCGAGAGGGGGCATCCCTGCCGCGTTCCCCTCCAAATAGCAAAGGTGGAGGAGGTGGCACCCGCTACCCGCACCAACGCCGTCAACCCCGTACAGAGGAGTTTTACGTAGGAAAGAAAGCGTGGACCCAGGTTGAGTCTAGGAAGCAGAGCAAACAGGTAAACCCAACTCAACGAATCAAACGCCCTGTCCATTTCTGCCAAAAGTATTGCCGCCGGCTCCCCCAACCGCTGGATCGCCACCTGCACCCTTCTAATATTGTGCCGGGTGGCCCGCTGAGGCATGAACCCCGCCTGATCAGGGTGCACGAGTGACGTGATGTGAGGCAACAGACGATTGGCCAGCGTCTTCACCAGAACCTTGGCCTCCACATTTAAAAGAGATATGGGGCGATAAGACGCATGTTGTTCCGGGGGCGCCCGGGCTTATGGAACACCACCATTTCTGCGTGTCTCCAGTCCGGAGGAAGCAAGCCCCTGTCCCGGGCCTCCTCCACCACCGCGCGGTAATGTGGGGCCAGTTGCATGTGGTACCGACGGAAGAACTCACTCGGAAACTCGTTAGGTACGGGAGCTTTCCCGGGTTAAGTTCCCCCAGAGCCACTCCTAGTTCTTCATCTGACAAGGGGGCCTCCAGCCTATCCCGCAGCTCGTCAGATATCGCCCTGAGAGGCAGATCTGTAATAAATTTCTCAACCCTATCAGCCGACACACTCCCGGGGGGGCATAAAGGTCCGCAAAATATATAGCAAAACTCTCTGCAATGGATGGAGAATCAGTAATCGGGTTCCCCGCGGTGTCTAAGATTCCCGGCACGGCTTGAGCGTGAAAAGTGCCCTGGCAAAGGCGGTGCAGCATCTTGCTCGATTTATCCTCCCATTGATACACTCTGCTGCGTGTTGCCAGCAGAACCTGCCGTGCCTCATCCATCAGCATAGCTGCGCACTACTGTTGAGCCCACAGCAACCGTCGCACTCCCAGAGCACTCCCCGACTCTCGGTTTTGTCGCTCGAGTATCTCTATGTTCGCCTCAGCGCAGGTCAGCTTCTCCCTATGCTTCCGGCGAGCCACTGCGCACCAAGAGATGTCCACCCTGCGCAGTGTGGGCTTCAACGCCTCCCACAACATGGCCGCACTAGAAACGGATCCCACATTTGCCGTCAGGTACTGAGCTATGGCTTCGCTCATATGTGCTGCATATTCCACCTTCTGGAGATTCCATACCCCCAGGCGCCATCAAAACGGCCGCCTTCCCCTGCCTGTCTCTAGTTTTATGAGCACTGGAGAGTGATCCGAGAGCCCCCGGGGCAGAATCGTCACCGCCGCCACCCTCCCAGCCATCGTCCGGGGAACAAAAATGTAGTCTAATCTAGAGAATGAGTGATGAACTGCTGATAGGTATGTATACTCCCGAGCCGCGCCATGATCCCACTGCCAGGTATCCACCTAGTCCAGCCCCGTCACCAGAGAATGCAGTTTGGTTGGGAGATCTCCCCTACGACCCTCCACACCCCCTGTCCTGTCCATACTGGTGTTCATAACATCATTCCAGTCCCCACCCACCACCGACATTATATTCGGCATGTCGACCCACAAAGATTGTAGCCGCTCAATTAAATTCCACTGAAACGGGGGAGGGGCATACACACTACCTAAAATCAACGGATCCTCCCCGACCCTACCCTAGGGGACCCTACGATGTATCAGGATAGCCACGCCACGGGACCCTCGCAGAAAGCCAGCATGAAAAACCTGTTGGAACCCATAACGCTGCAGGCACAGGGCCTTTGTGCCCATAAGGTGGGTCTCTTTTAACAGAAGAATATCTGCCTTCGCCCGCTTCGCGTGGTAGAGTATGGCGCGCCCCACCCCCCGCTTAATCTTGTCCAGGACCCCTCGCACGTTCCAACTCAGGATACAGAGACCACCCTGTGTCCCCTGCCCACCATCGGACATTTCAACCATGAGGGGTTGCATCGCTATTCCAAACTATCATGGCGCTTCGGAGGCATGTGTACAACCTGCATTGGACCTGTAATGGACGTGCGACCTGTAACCAGCAACAACCCTTCCCCAACAAACCCCCCACACCTCAAAAAAACCCTTGAAGTATCTGTTGCGGCGAGGCTGACCCCCACCCCCCAACGGGGGGATGTGAACCACCCCAACCAATGGATCTCCAAGTCACAGCCCATAGCCTCCGGGCAAGGTTCCCACCAGCTCACAGCAGACGGTAGGTTAAGCCCAGTACAGGACATCCCGGTGATCAGTAGTTGAAGTTTCTTAGCGCAGCACCGGCGTCCTCCGCTAAGGATCCAATGTCTGTCCCCCAGGGGCAGGCCCCCCTCGGCCGACGGCACCACCAGACCGCGAGAGCCGCCGGGACTTCGATCGTCGGTCCCCTTTCTGCCTCCGTCCCGAGGGCCCCCCGCGCTGCATCCCCCGAAGACGAGTCGGATTCCCTACCCGGTGGTGTGCGAGGCCTCACCCGCACCACTTTGTCCGTCCATCTAAATACCTCCTCCGGAGTATCAAAGAAGTGTGTACAGGATCGAAAGACCACTCAGAGACGGGCCGGAAAGAGCAAGGCATAGGGAAGTTTAAGCTCTCTCAGCCGGGCCTTGGCGGCCATAAATGACTGACGTTGCTGCTGGACCTGTCGCGTATAATCAGGGAATATCAGGATTCGTGAATTATTGAACAGCAGGGGTTCTTTGGCCCTGGCCTGCTTCAGGATGGCATCTCTGTCCAAAGAATTCAAGAATTTGGCGATGGCAGGCAGCGGGCGAGCCTCCACTGGAGGCTTCTGCAAGAGAGCCCGATGAGCCCTCTCCACCACAAAACATCTGGACATCGCATCGGGGGGACCCAACCCTCCAGCCAGGTCGTGAGAAAGCGTTCCATGTTTCCCTCTTCACAGCCCTCCAGAAATCCAACGAATCGGAGATTATTGAGTCAGGCTCGTCTTTCCGCATCTTCTGCTCGGAGCGTGAGGCCCTTTTGGACAGTATCGCTGCCACCTTTCGTTTCAGCTCTGCCACATCATCTTCCACGCCAGAAATTGGATTGGGTAATGGCGGCCATCAGGGCCGCATTGTTCGGCACTGCTCCTGGTTGGCCCCCAGAGGCTACCGACCCCGGGCCAGTAAATTTAATCGATAGGCCCCTGCCTGGCCAGGGCACCGCCACCCTTGTCTCTTGTCATGTTGATGCCGTGCGCTGCGAAGACTGGCCCGCCCCCACCCGAGCGATGTACTAACCCAGGGAATAACAGATCTCGCGGCCCGATCTAGCCACCGTGCGTGCCCTGATCGACTCCCGATTCCACCCCCCCCGGCCCTCCGAGCACCCCAGGTGCGGGGGACTACGGACCCCACCTCACCAGCTCCTGAAGCGATCAGTCAGCGGACGGAGCTCACACCCTCCTGCCTAATATTCTTTGCGCTGGCGGCGACTGGCTCCCCCAGCCGCCGAGTCCCACCACTTATTTCCCTCCATGAGGTAACTGCGTGGGGCTCAGGATTCGCCCTCTGGCGCCCACCGCAAAGCCCCAGCGGGCCCCGACGATCGCAACCGGGGCGGGGGCAGCCCCACCGTGAGACCCCTGATCACTGAAGCCAATCAGACGCCCCTCCGCTCTCCTGCTGCGGCCGTCACTGCGGAGGAACACGGGGTGCGCCAGCACACAGACCCAAACACGTCCAAGGGAGGGGCCCAAGAGTTCCAGTCACAGTTGCAGCAGCTCTCCCTACGCGGCCCGATCCGGCCGCCGAACCCTGTCTGTACCGCTGACAGGAGGGGGGTGGAGGGGGAGAAGAAATCGGGGTCCAACCACCACCACCACCCCGGAATCAGTGGCGAGGCAGCCCACCAGACCCCCAGCAGCCCCCACGCGGCCTGACTGCGCCGTCGGACCCCCCGCTACACCAGAGTTATGGGGCACTGCAACCAGTAGGCCCACCGCTCCTGTCGCCAGCCACCTCTGCCCTCGAGTGTCTCAGAACCCACAAAGGCTCGCCCGACACAGACACTCCTCCTTACCGCTTCGGCCCGGCCGCCCGAACACTCCGACTTCCTCACTCAGGGCTCCACAGCTCAATCGGGGGGCAAGCCTCCCACCGCAGGACAACTCTGCCGCCGGGCGCGCCCGCCAGCCAGGCCGAGCTTCCCCATCCGCCCTCAGCCTGCAGCACGGACACAGCCCATCGCTCCCGGGGCCTTCTTCGCTCCGCTAGGCCTTTCACTTGCTGCAGCGGGATTACAACTCCATCGCGGCTCCCCTCTCCCAGACTGCGCCAATCAGAAGGGAACCGGGTACCACGCCGCAGCCATGTCTAGGACTGCCTCACGTATGCCGGGATGCCAGAAGTGTCGTCGATCCCCCCACGCAGCCCGATCAAGCCGCCGATCCCTATCTGTACCGCAAAAAGGTTGGTGGGGGGAGAACAGAACCAGGGCTCCACCTCCACTACCACCCCAGAGCCAGGAGCGAAGCAGCCCACTAGGCCCCCGGCAGTCCCCACGCAGCCCGACTGCGCCACCGATCCCCCCGAGTTATGGGGCACTGCTACCAGCAGGCCCGCCGCCCCTGTGGCGGGCTGCCTCCGCCCTCCAGCGCCGCAGGTCTCACAAAAGCCCAGGAGCGGCCACCTCTCTCTCCGCAGACAAGCCTCCTTACCGCCGCCGCCCGACCCGCCCGCCGGAGCACCCCGTCCCCCTCTCTCAGGGTTCCACAACTTAATCGGAGGGCAAGCCTCCCACCGCAGGACCAATCTGCACTCCGCTGCCAGGTGTGCCCGTCAGCCAGACCGAGCTCCCCCGTCCGCCCTTAGCCTGCAGCAGGGACGCAGCTTGCCACTCCCGGGGCCTTCTTCGCACCACTAGGCCTCTCCCTGGTTGCGGCGGAATTGCAGCTCCACCGTGCCTCCCTGCCCCCAAACTTCACCAAACAGGAGGGAGCCGGGTACCGCGCCTCAGCCACATCGATGACAGCTTCAAAAGTACCGGGATGCCAGGATTGTCGACGGATGTATGGCGGGCTGGACGGAGCCGGCCTAGAACACATACGCCATGTTGGCTGCCCAAGCCACGCCACCCAAATAAAGTTTGTTTGACTCGACTTGAACTGGATAAGTCAGGTCGGAGAGCGAAACCATGACATTTTTAATATAAAAGTGTGGCAGAAGAGTCAGGCACTCTCGATTAAGTGCAGACACATCTCTGAAATGTATAACTTTTAGCCACACCGAACACGGGAACTCATTAACCAGAACTGATGGAACTGCAAAATATAGACGTTGAGAAGAGAGATATTTATGCAGGATCAAACTGTGGGCTAGGATTGCAGGTCCTCGTCCTATGCACATTACTCCTATAATCTAAAGTAAATGTTGCCAGCAGTCTCTTGCCCAGTGCCTCCCCAGATTAGGGCCATCAGAGGCAGGCTGAGGTGGAGGCACTATAAGGGGGGCAAGCGATCAAAGCTTGGGGCATCACTCCAGCCACCAAGAAAGTAAACTCACTGACTATCTAGTCTCTTGGTATCCAATGCCCCAAGCATCTGCAGCATAAGTACACAAAGGAAACTGTAGGAAAATCACTGCCGACGAATAAGGAGTACAGAAAGAGTTCAAAGTTAATCGGGGAATACGCAGCTGATGGTACTGGAAATTCTGTGAATTATCAGACTGAAGACACCTGTGTGTCGCGTATTGATGTATACATTCGCAGAACACAAGACTGAATTTTTTTTAAATGACGGGGACCTGATTAAAGTATTATGCAGACGTGAGGATGTCGAACGAAACTAGAAATCCTCTCACTTCAAGAGTGAGGACACATTGTTAAATGTTTGCGGAGGAATGAGCAATCGCTTTCCACAATAGCGTAGAGCCTGGGTCACAATTCGGCAACCATTTACAACTGGAGTATTTTCAGTGTGTATTCTACAAATAAGACCCTTTGTCTCACCCACACTGAGCACTTGGTGATAATATTTTCTTGTGGCACTCCATATCTAACTGTGCAGGTCTCCAATCTTTAGAAGCGGCCACGTTCTCTTATGGATTGCTTGTATAAAAACTCCCATACTACCCATTCTA
The DNA here is from genome assembly GCF_964204655.1 of Triturus cristatus. Lineage (NCBI taxonomy): Eukaryota > Metazoa > Chordata > Amphibia > Caudata > Salamandridae > Triturus > Triturus cristatus. The sequence continues at coordinate 397,281,709 of NC_140589.1, forward strand.
TGAACTACTAGAACATTTAATCTCTAAGATATTTAGAAGCTGCTATTTACAGCGCAGGAAGCACAGTAGGGCAGCCCCCGTACTTTTACTGTGAACTTCATCATATGGCGAGGCTATCGCAGAAGAAGAATACTATGCAGCACATCCATCAATCCATGCATTTGGCTTAGTGGTATGCACAGATGCAGTGTTCCATAAGCAACTAACTAAGCTATACCCCAGGGGGACCGAACAAAAAGGGTCACCCAATTGGAGTGCAGCTGTGTGTCCACAATGAGTCAAATAAACTCACCTAGCAATTCATTGTATGAGAGGATGGTCCCCATCCCATGCAATTCTACACAGTAGGCCGTTATGCATTCGCCTAAAGTGCACAGAATGAAGATATGTTAGTCAACTCTGGTATCCTCTTGTTCCAAACATGCTGCGGCCTTCCGACCCCACGACAGTAAGACAGGAGAATGAGAGACAATATATGTGTCATAGAATAATGAATGAATGATTCACATTTGCTATCAAAGTGGTCTGTCGCCAATATTGCACTTTACCTTAGTGCCAACATTGTACCCTTCCTCACCACCAACGCAGTCCAGTGTTCCTCAAAAATGTCCTGTTCAAAGACGGTCTGATCTTTCTTAAGTATGCTAAATGGAGACAGATTGTGCTCAGGACTGTGGCATAGTGAGAGGGATGAGGTGTGGGGCAGGAGGTCCAAGGAGATCTCTAAAGTAGCTTTGGAAGCGGTGACTCATTGCAGCCACATCTATTCATTTCAAATGTACTACTTTGCGGGGTATTGTAGGCTTGTTGCCTGGTCATGTGGTCCCAAATCACGCCAGACTGCAGTTTAAGGTCAAAGCCGTTTAGACTTCGCCTCTATGTGAAGCAGCTAATGTCTTTATCCACTTTTGTGCTCCAAGGAAGGCGTCTGTACAGTATTAAGGAAGCAGTTCTCAATAACACATTTTCCTTTGCTGCTGTGGAAGAGGTTCATACTAGTGATATTGTGAGTTTAGATGCTTCTTGTCTAGCCACTTCTGTTCAGATGTGGAGGTTTCTAATTCTTTAATGGCTGCAGCAACATCAGACAGAGAGCAAGTGTTGCATTAACTGGGGATGAGATAGTGTGAAGCAGGAGAAAGCAGTGATCTGTATGTATTTCATCACCTGGAGATTCAGTAGTTTTTATAAAGACATAGCCCTTCTTGTCAATTGAGCCACTATCAGGGAGGGGGGGGGGGGGTCACACTTTCAATATAAGTAGTTCTATAGAAAGCAAGTATTGCTAATCCTATACAGTGCTTGCAGTCTGAAAAACAGAAAAATGCATTAATGCTGGATTCCAATTACAGAATTCTGTAAATTTTGGACTTGTGATGTACTTACTGAAAAGAACCTTCCAAGTAGAAGCTCTACGGAGCTATGGGTAATGAAACGTTTAGGTGTAAAACGGTCCCCTAGGCCTCCAGAGAATAAAATAATATGGGTAAGGAAATGAGAGAGAAAGCTGCTAAAGAAAAAAGTAATAAAAAGGCGGGAAAAAAGACAAAAGCAGGCGACTGGTCAAATTTCGTTTCCTAATCAAACAGAAAATTGCCCAGCCAGGGTGAAAGCTGAAGGGTATTACTCTAAAGCAGCAGAAAATCCGCCAATGGGAAAATTAGGATGTTCCCCTCGCTCTAAAAATTAACAAAAACTCAAACATAATGACATTCCCTTCTCTTCTAATGATGATATTAATAATATATTATCGAAAGGTAGGTACCCCGGGATTCTGCGTGTGGAAAGACGAGTCTGCCCTCAATGCTTACAGAACTGAAGGCAATACAATTGGAAAACATAATAAAGTTTTTAATGTAAATGGGTAAACGATACAGCTCTGACCAGTGGACATTTGCACCCTAAGCAGCGAGAATCAGCCCTGGAAATTTGATTTAAATCCATGCAAAAATAACTTTCATACATAAGATTTTTGAGAAATTAGTGGTGATTAAGAGAGGAATGATTCCAGAGCAGAAAAGCAGTATATATATATATATATATATATATGTAAAACGGCAGCAGGTATGAACTTTGAATTCAAAACTGCAAAAAGCATACAACTGAGAGAATATTTTTTTTTTTTACTGAACCACCTACTGATAGTGGACACCTCTCGAGCAATTATTGCTATTTTCTTATCATAAAATGTTCCCAATGTCCAAAATGGACCTAAAGATGCATTTTGCATTCCGAAAATAGTGCTAAATGCAACAGAACACAAAGAGCAGCAACTGCTCGATAAGTTGGTAGTTCCTGTGCTCCTGCGTTAGGAGTTTTGTGCCTTAATTACTCAAATACGCATACTGGCATAATCCTGTAATTCTGGGTAATTTTGTCAGAAGATTACGCGAAATTACTCCAGATTACTCCAGTTTAATTAAAATTTCGTCCAGACCTAATTTTGTAGGCTCATTTCTGAAGGATATAGCCCAAATTAGCATACCAGAGTTCAAAAGATGCCACTTGAATGACCAGCAATATTTTAGAATTTTACAGCGAGAGTGAGTTCTCATGGTCTTAAAAAAAATTGTAAGGTGGCAGCTTGCTCACCCCAAGTCAAGCAATTGAATATCCTGTCAACTCAGTTGGTATGCATATTTATAGTCACCAATATTAAACTAGCAGGACTAAATCTGACCCTAGAAGGCTTGCTTAAGAAACCGGTTCCGGTTAGGGCTCCTATTAGAAAAAAGATATATATTTTTAGAAACGTGATCCCAAAGCTGGTTGTTTTAGTCCAAAATGATAAATGCAGAATTATCTTGGGTACAGAAACCAGTAATTTCAGAGGTCCTAGAAAGCCATTTTACCTGGTACTAATGCATACAAGTCCTATTGTGAGATCAGTACCTTTGGGTTGTTTTCCCCTTCTCTCTGACGAGCTGGCAGAGCAGGGGGAAGGGTCCTGCTTGGCTCAGAGACTGACAGCAGACTCCTTAGCCTAAGACTGGGAATGGTTTGAAATCTCCACTTGACCTGCCACAGCTCTATTTTTAGGTCTCGCTGAGTCAGCGCACATGCGCTGCACGGAGAGACATTTTGTAGGTGAGTTTTCAAAGTGCTGCTGGCTGGCCTAGCGCTTGCGTGCACGTGAGCGTGCACTCGCCATGTGTCTTTCCTCCGCTGCGATTGATCGCGATCACTTTCACGGGCCGCGAATTTCATGTCTCGGTCTAACATTTTCTCTTTCTCTGCACTGCTCTTTTATTATCTCTGTTTTGCTTTCTTTTCCTCTTACTCTGTTTCAATATAGCATTTCTTTTTTATTTGTGCTTTCTATCATTTCCCGATTCGGTTTCACTCGTATTCTCTCTTTCTCCACCTCTCTCTATCATTCTTTCCAAGGCCCTGATTACGAGTGGCCTGGTTAATTGAGTTTCGCTCAATCATTCCTTCGTATTGTGTCTTTCTTCCGTTCCATCTTTGGTTTTCGTTCTGTTCACTCAAGCCTTCCCTCTTTGCTGGTTTCACTTTAATTCGCTCTTTCTCGATCTATCATCCCCCCTCCGCTTTGCGCTTTCATTCCCTCTTTCTGCGTCTTGTTCTGTCGCTCCCTCTTTCCCTCTCGCTCTTTAAGCCTTCTTTCTCCCTCTCCTACTGCCTTCTTGTTTTCCAGGTCCTCCTGACAAAGGGAACCACTGTCGATCTTGTTAATGAATGCTTCCCACGCCAACGTTCTTGGAACGACCAGATGACAGAATTTCTAATTGTGTAATTTAACTTTGAGGAATCGGTTGTTTACTCTGTGCTTTCCCCTCTCCGCCATGCTAAACTTTGTACAAAAAATACAATTGAAAAATGCGATATTAAACTGCCTTTCAGCGAGTGATGGACTAATACGCGTAAATTGCAGGCGCAGTTGAAAAACTTGCCTTATTTTCCAGTCACGTGGCGGTGATTATATCATGCGCTAATGCTAATTAGAGAAATCAAGCAGCTTTGTTCTGTGCTGCGCCTTCTTCCTGGCTGTCAGCGGGAACTCTTTGCGTGGTTCTCTCGCGAGAGTATTGAGATTAGCCTCTGCCTGTGATAACTGTTCATTATTATGTCCAATTCGTTTTCACGGCCGCGCTGCCAAGTCCCGGCTTGGCAGCCTGTACGGCCACTTCCTTTCAGACCCAGAGAGTATGCTTCAGTTACTTGCAAGGGCCTCGCCGCGCAGACACATTGACGCAGAGCGGGAGAGAAGCCCCCATGGGCAAAGGCGATGGATTTCAGATCATCAACAGCAGTGACCGATGCTAGTTTTTTTTTTTCCAGGATGTCAGGGAGCCTTTGTTTTGTGGGCCTTCGAGGTTTCCAAGGCTGCAAAACCACACAAGACAGTGCTGCTTAGACTTCTGTATAGCAGAAGAATCATAAAAGAGTAATGTTCCACAGTGTGCCTTTCAGTTTTTGAAGAAAGCATCAATAGACCTGCACAAAACACTTTTAAGTGGGCCAATTCGTCCTTTAGATAGGTTTATTTTAACCTTTTATCTTTTTGCGTTGTTTTTGGCAGCATCAAAGTGAACTTCTCTAATCCTTCTCATCACTGTGAAAAATATACCTTGTACTTGGTTGTGTTTCCTTGTCTAGGCCACTAGCCTCTCCGATGTATCACAAAAAACGGGGATTTTTGGGTCCAAGGAAGTTTAACAAGCATTGGCATAGCCAATAGGCCTCGCCTTTGGGACCTTATAAGTGTTTAGTTTTCCAGCACAATATCCTTGGTGCAACAACATCAACTGTTGCATGGCTAAACACTTATAAGGTCCCAAAGGCAAGACCTATTGGCTATGCCAATGCTTGTTATGTCTGGCGTTAGCAAATACCTTTTTGTTTTAGTAAAATTAGAAATAGGTACATGATATACTTCCCTTTAGGGGCCTTCAGCCAGCCCTCTTCATCCACTGGTCTGTTTAGTCATCCACATTTTTCTTCTGACCACAACAGCATGGGGTAATGGGTCTGCTCATTTAAATCATTGGCTAACTGCACTGTTACCACATTCAGCCATTCACAACGAGCACATCCTTACTCAAAATACGGCCCTTCAGAGTCAGGCACTATTATGGCATTTATGCTTTTTTAAGGCCAATAAAATAAGTTTACTGTCTTCTTTTTCTGTTACTATTGGTAGAAGCCGAGTAGCTTCCAAAACAATGTTTTACAAAAACGATGACAAAACAGGCATTGATAAAACCAAAAAGGCTGGCAGCCAATGCCAGACTGACTGACTGAGCCAGTGCTTGCTGGTTTATGAGAACATTCAGATTTCTCCACTTCCCCAAGCCCATGCTGGTACATGGGGGAGAAGGGAACTATGTTCTCTAAACTTAGTGTCCGCATCACAATCCCTTGTCGCAGAAGCACATCAAACAAATGCAAAATAATAAGTGATGATAATTTGCAGGCTGGATAAGTATTTTAACCTGGAAAGTCAATGGCTTCAGGCTTCGGGTCCATTGGGGATGGGTAGAATGATTATACTGGAGCCTTACAAGGTCCTGCTTCCAGAGATACCGTATAGGAAATTAACAAAATTCTTCACATCTGGCATGCATGAGCTAAACCAAAGGAACCTGGAGGTGGAGTGGTTCAGGTCCTCTTTAGCAAGGGAGCTCCATGTCGGATACATAAGTGGTTAGAAGACCAAGGCAATCACACTGCAGTCACCCATCTGGGATAGTTGGGAGATTTTGGTGGTTGTTTTTGACTCACCCAAGCTGTATCATCTGGTATTTGACAATAGGGCAAGGTAATGATGAATACTCCGCACTGTGCTCCGGTTCAAAGGGTGACTTCGATTATGTTATCAATGAGATACTGGGCAATTGGAGGGTAGGTTCAAACTTGTGGCAAACTGCTGTACCCTTAGGTATGAAAGATCAAGCACAAGGAGGATGGAAAATACTCTTTCTACTTGGGGAAATACATGGCTTCTTCTAAAGGCTCCATTATTTCAGAGTATCTGGAACCATGAGATTCCTGACGGAGGAACCAAGCCCCATTTTAGGAACTATTCTGGCTTAGTACAGTTATCCTTTGGAAGCACAGAAATTGGTCCTCAAGGGACAAGCTGTCTCCAGGATAGTGGACTGCCCATGAGCTCAAGCCCAGACATTCGAGAGCTTTCAGAAGGTTGGAGGAACTAGTAAGTAAGTAAGCAAGCATGCAAGTAAAAAAAAACTGGTAGAGTGCACAAATGCGGAGGCGTCTTGGCGCGGAGTGTAGCAAAGAAGCGAGTGAAAATAGGGAGCTACGGCATCATTCCTGTGATGGGAATAGCCAGGTCTTAAGTATCTTCCTAAACAGGGATCTGGTAGGTTGAAGCCTGATGATGCCCAGCAGCAGATTCCAGAGCTTCGACACTCGATAGGAAAGGCTTCTACCTCCCCATCTAGCTTAGTGGATTTTGGGGACCTGGACTAGACCTTTATTGGCAGACCTAAGATTACACCGAGGGGAATACGACTGAATAAGGTTCTGCAAGTCCAACAACTCTCAACCAGACAGAGCATTATGCACCAAGCAAAGCGCCTTCAACTCAATGCGCTGCTTGACCGGTAGCCAGTTAAGCTCCCTAATGCTACTAGAGATATGGTGGTATTTTGGAATGTTGAGCAGCACTTGCACTGATGCATTTTGCAGCAATTGAAGTTTTAGCAGTTGGCGTTTGTCTACGCTCAGGAAGTGTGTGTTATAGTAAATAATTCGAGGGAGAATAAAAGCGACTACAACAGATTTTCTGAGGTCCAGTGGAATAAAATGCAATATTTTGTGGAATGTAAATAGTAGACAAAAGCAGGATGATGTTAAAAGGTTGATCTGTCCTGCAAAGTTTAGTTGGACATCAAACAGGAATCCTAAGTTCCTCACTTTAGCTGCAGAATTCGGACAGTGAACTGCTTCCATCGGACACCAAGATTGGTTCCAGAGTAGTTGTCCATTCCCAAACTCCATGACTTCCGCTTTGTCTGTGTTTAATTTAAGATAGTTCCGATGCATCCAGCCCATGACATACTTCAGACAGCTGTGAAATCTCCCCGCCACTGTTTCCACACTCGAGGAAATATAAACAATCTGCGTGTCACCTGCATACAATAACAAGAAACTGTGAGCCCTTTTTAGCTTGGCCAGACGTGCAACATAGACGTTAAATAAGGTTGGCAACAGTGCTGAGCCTTGGGAGAACACCACAGGGGAGGGAGAACCTCTCAGATAAAGTTGTCCCAACACACACTCTGTTCCCTCGCCGTTAGGAATGAGGTGAGAAGGGTTCTCTTTGATTACTATTGCCTTCAGCTGCTGCATTAATACCAGATGGTTCACAGTATCAAACGCTGCTGATAGGTAAAGTAGGATTAGGACGGCTCTTCCTCCCTGGTCAAGCTGCCAGAGTATTTCCTCCGTGGCCATGATTAGAGCTGACTCGGTGGAGTGCTGTGGTCTGAAGCCACGTTGGGTGGGATCTAGAAGGTTGTTTGCAGTGGTAGGCTGGATATAGGGCGGTAGTTTTTCCCCTCGGAAGGGTCAAGAGAAGGTTTCTTTAGTATGGGTCTGATACATGCTTTCTTCCAAGAGGCGGGGAAGGTTCCTGACCTGATGACATTATTCAGAAGTGGGGCTAGATGAGTACTAATCTTATCCGAAGCCAGGTGTAGAATAGCGGGGGGTACAGGGATCTGTCAGGGAACCTGATTTCGTAGATAGTAACAGATAGTTTACTTTGTCCACAGTTAAAAGTGAGAAGCTGGTCAACTAGCAGGCAAAGGAGGTAGAGTCCTCCGACGGTGGTAACAAGTGGGAGAAAGGGACAGGGACCCTCCCAGCCAATTTGTCATAGACCGTTCTGACTTTAGTTTGAAAGAAGTTGGCCACTCTGTCACACAGGGCTTGATCAGGAGTACATCGATTCTCTTGTTGGATTTTGGTTAAGGCGTGACAGTCTTAAAAAGCTCTAGAAGAGTTTTTAGCAGCTTTAATTTTGCTTGCAATGCAATTCATTTTAGAGCTTATAATGGCTTCCTTATATTCAGCTCTAGCTAGTTTGTAGGTAAGTTTACCTTGCACGCTATAGTCTGCCCTCCATACACGCTCTGAGCATCTGTACTAAGATTTTAGAAGTTTAAGATCAGAGTTGAACCAGGGGACTGAGGCTTTATTTCTCAGTTGCTTGTTTATTCTTTCAGGCACCAACTGATTCATAGCTGACCTAATCCAATCATCATAATTGTCAGCCGCCTTATTGTTGTCTGGCACTAGCACGGGTAGACTTGTTCAAGCGTCTCCACTAGTTCGTTTTTCTTGATTTTATGCCAGGGTCTGAATTTAGCATGAGGCAGGTTCTTCGACTGAGACATGCTATTCTTCAAAAAGGATAGTTTGAAGAAGATGGCCATGTGGTCTGTCCAAGTTAAGGGAAGTACTTTGTCCACTGTAATATTGGGATCGTTAGTGAAAATGCCGTCAAGACTATGGTGAGCCTCATGCGTGGGCTCTGAGATTAACCGTGTCAGCCCGAAACCCTCCAGATTATCTAGTAAAGTGGAGGTGTCTGCATTCTTCTCACTTTCTAGGTGAACATTAAAATCCCCTAGTATCATGTAGGTGGGACAATCCAGACAAGATTCCATGTGGGACTGTAGACCTTGAATAAACAAGGGTTTCGGCCCTGGCAGCCTACAGAGAAGTAGACCGGGGAGGGACAAATTTATTAGCAATTTTAATATTAACGGTCATAGCTTCCGCCCCAGGCAGCTGAATGGTCTCAAAGGTTGCTTTAAACAAAGACCTGTAAATGATTGCCATGCCGCCCCCTTTTGCCCTTTCCGGTCTACGGTGGCTAATGCATTGCCTGCCGGTAGCACGATAATCCAGTCAGGCTTGGATGTTTCATTGGCCCAAGATTCCGTTAGGAAGACCAGATCCGAGTTTGAGGTCTGCAGTAGGCATTCAAACTTGTAATTATGCTTAATCACTGATCTAGTATTAAGCAGAATAGCTTTAACGAACTGCCAACAGGTTCATGCTGATTATTCTTAGAGGAGTTACGTGGGGGAACGGATGAGGTGGTAACTATACTGGTACCCGTAACCAAGTCTGGTGAATTGTTATCCTTTTTCAGAGAACTGTGGGCGGAAGTAATAGAGGGAAGGTTGGTGATAGTAAATGAGAGGTTGCAGGCAGTATTTTGAAATGGGAGATAATCCCTTTAACCAGTCCACTTAGCAGCGTTACAACACTTACCATTACTATATGCCAGTAGCTGAGCCCTAGAGAATGTTTGGCGAGGGGTCCTGGCGCATGGCGCATTCCAGGTGCAGACGGGCATGCCTTTGGTGCACGTTTGGCACGCTAACAGCCTGTCCGCTGCGTAGTCACGTCAGCATGCCCGTTTTATCCCCTCGTGCTTAGAACAACTAGCATGCCCACCTTGCTGTGGGCGGGGCCACTCTTACTTACGGGCACCGCAGGTGGTACGGGGGTAACCGCCAAGGTAGTCTGTGGGACAGAGGCCCCTACGGTAAGGTGCAGTGTGCCATAAGCAATTTTAAAACATTAATAATGTGCAATACGCAACATTAATAACATTGAAGAAATGCCCTTTACAGTGTCCCAATTAACAGCACTTTCCTTATCAAAACCACGTTTCCACGCTGCGCGGTCGCGTCATCATGCCGGTTTTATCCCCTCGTGCTTAGAACTAGCACGCCGACCTTGCTATGGGCAGGCCGATCTCACTTACGGGCATCGCAGGTCATGGGGGAGAAAACGGCAAGACCAACATCTGTAATCCATGAAACAAGAGAAGAATAATGAGAAGACTTCTAACAGGTTAGGATGGTGTGGGTTACAAATGACATTTTTATAGATGGATGTTCCGAGGCTTTGTATTTACTCTTGACAAAATGTTCACTAGCTCCCATAACTATAGACTAAACTCTTATCACTGCTCCTAAAAAAAAATATTAAAATATCCTTTGTTTTATTTTCCCTAATGCCCACCAGAATAATGCTTTTGCTTGACTAAAATGAGATGCAGTGTTGTAAATACAATTTTGATAAAGGTTTACATAAAATGCTGCAGCTGGGCCAGACTGCTCCAGTAACAGAATAGTGAAATCAAATCTGAAATGGTAAAGTGTTCTCATAGCTGAATTGTTTAATCTTGACTTACGACTCAGAACATTACCTCACTCCTATTTAAAGCCCAGTGATGCCTATTTTAGTTTATAGAAGGGGATCCAAACGTTTGCAGCCCCTATAAAGTTTTTGCTTATAAGTTTAGACTCTCTTGAGTCCTGGGTAAAAGAAAGAAAAGCTTTTTTTTCATATGTCGGATTACAGGAAAATATAGGATTCACTAACATGTGTTTATTATAGAGCATCTTTATTATGCAGAGTTGTTCTAGTCTATAAATAGACTTCTTCAGCTTTATTAATGCACTTATGCATTAGAGAAAATATTACTGAAACTTTTGTGGTGAAGTTTAAATCCATAAACACACAACTGTCTTGTTTAAGGTCACTCCAACTGTTGCATTAAATTCTTGAGAGCTAGGTAAGATAACATTCATCTCCTAGCCCGACTGACTGTACACAATGGATTGTGCCAAGACAACATTTCAGTGTCTATGTCAATATCTTTTACAAGGAATATGCCAAAAGACTAGAACACCAGTGATACTTCAACACCTTAAAGTAAACAAAGAATTTTGTGTTTGTAATCATGAATACAGATGATGCCGTATTAATCTTCAAGACAAACAAGGCCCACAGAGCCAGCATGATAAATTATATACAAAACTTAAATATTAATTTTAGCAAAACCAATGTTAATGTCTTTGGTATTAAATAGAAATGGTTTCATGTATTTGCCCAAACAACCGTTAATGTCCACTGATGACAGCTCAAATGACATAACTGATGACACCCACAACTGAGGACATCATTCAAGCTTCTTTTGTAAACATTGCCGTATAAACCAGTACACCATTAGAGCTATTTAAGTAAGTGCAAAATAGCACAGAATAATATGAAGCATCATTACTGTTATCATAGAAACAACCCCATTGGTGAAGCAAGCTTGTGTTATGTGAAACATTGACCATATACCATACACTTCATGGGTAGCAGAGTTCATGTTGACTAGAACCCACAGATGAAAGGGTAACCTATCGTGCACACAGTGTTCAATCTGTATACAACTGTTCAGGGAAAACCAAATTCGTCCAGATACTGAAGCTCTGTTACATAACTAATGACCTACTATGGACTGTCATCACCTGTATCAAACCCCTGACAGTCACTGAACCTATATTGAGAAGTGGATAGAAGTAGAAAAGTGGGTTCTGTTGACACAGTTTTCTCTATGGAGTTCACTCTGTACCAGTTTGTTTGCAGATAGTGGAATCCTGTGTCAGAACCGGAGGCGAGGATTATGCTATTCTTTCGCTTTATTACAATATCTCTCAAACAGCAGCCCTTTTAATAACAAGGGAAAAAAACTACTTTTCCCACAAACACTAGGAAAACATATTAAGGCCAGCATCTGGTCGCAACAAAGTCCATCATCTCTTTCAAGACTCCCTCTTTCTTCGCTGCTCAGCGGCCAGTTAAGTCATTTCTTTCTGTGCTCTATGTGGCAATGTTTTTCTGCTGATATTTCTTGTTGTGTTCATTTCCATTGGTTTGTATGCCATTGTCGATTTGCTTATAGATTCCCTACCTACCGCGGGACCCATTATGGTTCCTTAGCAACCTCTTTTCGGTAGACAAGACTGAGAGCTGTCAGCTGCCAGTGTTCAATCTCAGAGTGTTCCACGAGTGGCTGGTTTACAGCCACTTCAAAATGGCTGGCATCCACCTCCTCAGGGATGTGTTGCTCCCCTTACACTGAATGGTGCGTCTAGATCTGCAGGTCACTTACTTGGCAGTCCCAGTCTTTCCTCCCCACTGTCGGTTTCTCCTATTTGCCTGGTGAGCTCAGACATTCGACTGCTGTTTGGCCGGTCGTCGGCCCGTGCTGCTTCAAGAAGGTCCTCAAACCAGCGATAGAATAACTTTAGGCTTAGGGTATAAGGCTCATCTTCTATCTAGATGACATTTTGCTCCTAGGCTAGTGCCCTCAGAAGCTCACCCTGCAGCTCCAGATGGCAGTAGACCTCTTACAGGGCCTGGGGTTCATTATCAATGAAAATAAATCACTTCTGTCCCCAGCTCAGAGAACAATCTTCCTAGGTTTCATAATAGATTCTACTTTGAGTCTTCCGCCTAGGAAGATGGCAAAGATCCGACATGAGTTGCGTCAAACCTTGGCCAAGCCTCACACCTCTATCAGGCAGCTCCCACGCCAGGTGGGTTTCATCGATCCAAGCAATACTTCCGGGCCCTCAAGCGCCTCAAGGCGCTCCACCTCCGGAAAGGTTTCACATATTCGCAGTCAGTTCCTCGCATCCAGTCCCGACATAGAATGGAAATTTGCCTAGCTTCAGTAAAAGGTAAGTTTCAATTTTATTAAGGACAAGGAGGCAATGTTTATCCCACTCAGTCATCAGCTTTCATGCTTACTGTTAGACCTGGCACCACTGGCGTGGGTCTCCCTTCCATTTTTCGCTTTAGTCTCCTCTGTTTCTGCTGGTGTTAGATGCTCTGGGCGCTGTGCCACTGCCATTCAGCAAGCGCGAATGCTACCTATTGTGAAATTTACTGTATGAATTGGTATTCCCATAATTGGCTCATTTGGTTTACCGGTTAGTTCCTAGTATAGTGCACCGTGCGTGCCCAGGGCTGGTAGACCAAATACTGCGGGTGGGCCTGCAGTGCCGATTGCTCCACCCACAGAAGCAGCTCGTAAAGTGTGTCCCAGACCTGCCATGTCAGAGTCTGTGTGCAGTCCAGAACTGCCATGCTGACTGTGAAGTAAACCCACTTCACAGTCCTTTACCCTTCCCTTGGCATCATGTAAGTCACCCCTATGGCAGGGTGCATTGTATGTGAAAGGTAGGACATGCCTTGGTATGAGTAGCATGTCCTGATAGTGAATTACACTCCCATTTCGTTTTTCACTATTGCAAGGCTATCTGTTCCTTTAGGCCAAGATGGGCAGTTTGATTATTACATTCTATAATCTTAATTGACCCAAGAAACATGATAGGAAAGTCGAAATTAGTATGACTGAGCTCAGAATATTAAAAGTACATCTTATAGTGAAGATTATTTTTATATTCTGCGTTTGAAAATACCAATATTAGAAAGTAGGTATTTTCTTGCCTAAGCCTTCCAGTTTGCTCTGCTGTTAAGAGTATTGGCTGTCTGGTTTTGGAGGGACAGGGCAGGCTGAGTCAGACCTGGGTTGAATAGAGAGATCTGCTTTTGGAGTATGGGGAAGGGTGACTCCTTGACCGGAATAGGTCTGTGCCTGGCAAGGTAAATTCTGGCTCCACCTCCCACTGTGTCTGATGGCAGACCCCCTCTTTCTGAAAAGCAGGATGCAGGCTTGTTAACACAGTGCTCCAGGACCACACAGAACTGGTTCTGGCTGGGTTCAGTGACTTGTGACTTTTGAGAACAAAGACTTTTGGGGTAAAATATCTGTGCTGAAACCCCTACAATTGGTATTACTTCTGGATGTCAAGACGAACATCTGTCCGTGTAACCAAGGAAGCTGAAGGTCTGCAGTGCTTTCCACTGGACTTTAGAAGAGGGAAAGGACTTGGCACTTTCATCAATCTTGCTGAAGCAATTACCCAAGGGCTTGATATCAGCTTGCCTCCTGCTGAAGTCTCAGGGATATCAGACTTCACCCACCAGTCCTCTGAATTCATGTGAGGGGGATTCTAACTGCAGGTGAGGCTCCTGTTGAGAATTCCAAGGCCTCTAATTTACTGCGGGGACACGGGCTGAGAATCATCGCTATCTGTAGGTCGCTACAGCCAAGAGCTGTTGCCGCTGAGTGCCCGCCTTGTCATCGCATCAAAGAAATCATCGCTATCACAATCTGTGGGCCGCTGCAGCCGAGGGCTGTTGCCGCTGAGTGCCCGCCTTGGTATCGCATTGAGGGAATCATCGCTATCGCTATCTGTGGGCCGCTGAAGCTGGGAGCGGTCGCCGCTGAGTGCCCGCATTCCAAGAGTCATCGAGAACGCACGCAGTGAGCCGCTGCAGCTGGGAGCAACCTTCCGCGATGCTGAGCGCCCGCCACTGTCCATTCTGCCTGAGAGGCATCACCGCCGCACGGGGAAGTGGGCCGCTGCAGCTGAGAGCTGTGGCCTCTGAGAGTCTGCATTTTATCACTTCAGCTTCTTCGCGAAGTTGTGCTTTTGTGCTCCTTAAATTCAGGTACATTGTGCGTAAACGGGTCGCGTGGACCCCTGCCTTGAACGGAACTCAATTTACACGCTTTTCAATAATTCCCCAGCATTCTAAAAAGAATTCCTATTCAGGCATATTGTAGATTTTTGGTCGTTTTGAGTCTTGCGTTAAGCCTATATAAAGATGCTTATTTTTCTGTAACTACTTGTGTGGTGTCCCTTTGTAGTATCTTCACTGTATTATTGTATATGGTCATAAATGCTTCACACACTGCGTATGAGATAGGCCAGTCTGCTCATGCTACATTACCACAGGGTTGAGCAGGGGTTATCAAAGGGTGTAGCCCCCTTACTCTGACTTAGGAAGAAGGATCCCTATTTGTACATTGGGGCCAGCCGCTGCCAACTAGAGATACCCATTTCTAACATTTACCCTCGCCATTTTGGATTAAGTAATGCTTTTCATATTGTAGATATTGTTTATGAACTGTACATACTGTAACCATATGATTAATTAATTTGACGATTATTTTATTGGTTATTAATTATATCCTGTTAATTGTTAATAATTCTATGGGTAATGATGTATTTATGCTGACAGGTCTGTTCAGGAACATCACTTACAGGTTCTCTCTCTTCATGACGGGTTAAAACAGAACGCATAATGATTCAAACGTGGCGTGATTCACCCAAAGATAGAGGGAGTCCTGAAAGGGATGATGGACTGCTAAAACCAGACGCTGTGGTTTAGATTATCGACTCAATATATTTCTCTGTTTGTGGGAACAGTAGTTTTTTTTCCTGATGTTATTAAAATGACTGCTGTTTAACAGACACTGTAATAAAGCGAAGGAAGAATAGCATAATCCTTGAGCCCGTATCCTTAATAGAATTTAAACTTTCCTTTACTAAAACTAAGCACATTTTCATGAGATATACATCACAGAGTATTACAAATTATCTACTAACAACAATGTACCCTATATACAAAACATGTCCAAATTTCGACTATTCACTTAAAATAACCAAGGTTTGAAGGTGTCAAAGATCATACTACCTGTAGCCTTTATGCTTTACAAAAGTCCACCTTCTGAAGTAAAACAAGCACATGTACATAGGTTAGTACCTAGTGCACACACTCTTCTATGTTAAGTAGAAATTGTCATGCTGAGACGATTCTGTTTAATAACTCCTAGCTGCTTACAATACTTAGTATGTAGAATCTTTGACCTGCTGGAAGCTTTTTCTGCAATATCAAAAAACGTGTGTGGAACATAATGAACACAAGTCCAGTGTCACCTGCACACAGTTATTACTCTTCAATACAAAGATGTAAAACGTGTTTAATACCTCTACAGACATGCTGAGAAAGTCATTTTTTTTTTTTTTTTTTTAAGGGCGAGCCTAGCGCAGCGAGCATGCACTGCTCTAGTAAAACGACCTCTTGGAATCACTCAGGACTTTTCACACGCTCCTGCGTGTGTTTTTTTTTTTGGGGGGGGGTTCAGCATCATTTCTATTGGGCTTTGCGTGAGTCTTTCCAAAAAGACAGCATGCCATTGGGCAAAGGCGGGTGCATGTCCCACCTTTCCCAGTAAATGTTTCCGCCCACGGCCTACGGTTACGAGCAGGGGCGCCATCTGTTCGGGATCATGTTTCTAATTAGCGCGGTCGAGGTCGCCATACGGCCTCGCTGGTTTGTTTTTCTCTTGGCGTGAGCTGTTGTATCTTTGTTTATATCTGCTCACATCCTCTCTCTTTGGTCTTAACGGTGTACACGATGTTGCTAAAAACATGTGCACTTTGTTTCAGTTCAGCAGACATTATGCGTTCTCTTAGCTGCGTCTTGCTCTTTCCTCCGTTTATTTAACTAACGGCGGACTGGCGTACTGGTTTCAAAGTGCGTGACTTGTATATGTGACACTGATAGTCTGTGCTGCCTGCTGCCATGGGTTTATCGCTGCATTGCCACTAACACCAGGCCTACCTAGCTCCAGACATTCCTTCTCTTTCCTTTCTGCTGAGTTAGAATTTTTTTAGTTGATTTTAAAAGCAAAATCAAGAAGCACGTCATATCTATGTCTGCTTATGAGAGGGCATGGCCTCCTAGTCCGATTCCAAGTACCATGTGACCTTTAACCCAGACAGCGGGTAGCAAGGACGCCAATAGCCCGTACGCAAGAAAAAGGCGGCTCTCCCGCCAGTTGGATAGTAAAGGGCAGAAAGAATCAAGATGCACTGTCACCTCACCCTCTGGGGGCACAGCGCCTCTGCAAGCAGCAGCTGCACTGCTGACAGTAGCCTAGCGCCTTTACACCACGTAGTACGTTTGGAGTGCCCTCAAATCGGAACCCTCTTTCTGCTTGCAATTTGAGGTTAGTGTTAGAGACTGTTGTATTCATCCTGGGCAACAGTAAACATAAATTTCAGCAGCATTTGAGCCCAAAACATTATATGCTAGGTGACGGGGTGTCATGTCTTGTGCTCAACATTTGTACAGCAAACTGCTATCATTCTTACTTTCAGGGGATGGGTGCCAACATGAATGTGGGGCAGGCACCGAGAGGCGTCTAGTTGCCCACTCATTGGCAATGTGTGGCTTAACAGCTAGAGCTGCCGACTTTTAAGCTGGGGGACTAGGTTCGAGTCTTGCTGGAGACTCAAAACATCCCATGATTCTGGACAAATAACTTAATCTCCACGCTCCTTAAAATAAATGCGTCCGTCTGTAATGCAACTGGTGCTCATGTGAAGCGATCCGATACCTTTGTGTTGAGTTTGCACTTTATAAAACTGCTAATAAAAAATCTGCAGCTCTGCACAGTCATAGTTGGCGCTGCACAGCTGCTGGGTGGAATATATCAGTTTAGCGCATTATCTGCATTAATATAGCGCAAAATCACTTGCTGTGTATTGCATTCTGCTCTGTTGCCTGGCCTAATAAGGCTGCCTCGTTGAGCCGCATTATTACCAATTACGCAGCTGCGTGTGGTGTTATGTGGGTGGCGCGGTGGCATGTTTGTTCGCCCTGCTCTAAATGGTTTGTGGGGGGCTATGGATGTGCTGTTGAGGGTAAAACGGCAAGGGGCAATTGGTGTTTAAAGGGGCAGTAGCTACGTCAGCCCATTACAGGGATCGGAAACTTGAACTAAAAAAAAACATTACTTACTTCATCGCCAGCACCTCATGTGAATAAATCTTTGCCATGCCGCCTGCGAGGGAGCCATGAGAATTGAATTGTTTATTAAACTGCGGCCTTTTACTCCCAACAAAGTGTGTATTGGTTTTGTTAAAAGTATGATCAGGGTCTGGGTGTTAAACTGGTACTAAGTAGGTGCAACCTGTGTCCAGACAGCGTTAAGTGTAAAAAAAATTTTTTTTTTAAAAAGACAAATATGAACTAATCCTATCAGAAATATGCCGGATGATGCCACATAATTTGCTATTTCTTGCACTTAATTTAGTCAACTCTGCCACATAATTTGACTGTACCCTGCCGCACAGTTCCAGGGAACCTGAATATGATGGTTTGGCACACACCTAAAACAGGATCTGAGCCGAGTGTGTTCCACTAGTGACTTGTCAGCTCATTAAGCAATGGGGGGGGGAAGCTCGACAGGTCCCTGGTGAGGGATTCTTCTAGAATACTTCATGTGTTCCGGCTGGTGTACTTACAGTATGATGTGTTGCCACCATTTGCACACGCCTGCATTTTACCACATGAGTGGAAGATATGTGTTTTTTAACAGACATCTCCACTGGTCGAACCTAATAGACTGATAGTCTGCACTGACTTCTGCAGCCCAGTGTTACCACGGTACATTCCAAAACATGTTTCTGTCCATGACACACAGGGATCGCGTCCTTAAACATCATAGGGCGTAAAATTGTGTGGCCGGATTATTAACAGGATAATGTGCTGCATGGCTAAACACTTATAAGGTCCCGAAGGCGAGACATATTGGCTATGCCGATGCTTGTTTAGATTTTGGCAGCGTTTCAGTTTCCAACACAATTTATTACTGTATTACGCCATCTCTATGAAGGTGCGTGTGCACGGCTTACTGTGAATTCTTTGGAAGTCGGTATCTCTATAGTGATGCGTGGGAATAGAAAGGAATGCCCACTCTCTGATTCTATTCGCACTTTTTACCGAACACTTGGCAACAGAAATCAGAGTAGACAATCAAATGAAGACCCCTTTAAGTGGAATCCCCAAAACTCACACTTTATACCAGTGACATTATGTTAATTTTAAACCCTAGAACCGAAGTTCAATTTAGTGCCTTTGAGCTGTTCACCCAGTTGCAGGAATTGGCTGAGTACAAGATAAATAAAAGGAAAACAGATATTATGGAATTGCGCTTTAGAAATATTCATGTCAGAGCTAAAACTATTTATTACTCTGAATCCCAAGTGCTATTTAGGGATTGTTACAGCCGCCAATATCCAGGATTTATACAGTTTGAATGTTATACTTTGTTCATCGCCTTAAATCCCTATTTTCTAAATAGAGCCATCTCCCGCTCTCTATTTTGTGTTGAATTGCCATAATAAGAATGTCGGTACTACCGTTATCCAATTTTTTACTCTTCTATCTTAACATCTTTTTTACATAAAATATTTTTAAGCAGATGTAGGGTTTGATTTCTGCTTTTATCTGGAATAATAAATCCCCGTAGTTGGCTGTCCATTTGATATATGCATCAACTGAAGATGGAGGGCTTGGGCTTCCAGACCTAAAGCTTTACTATTTTGCTAATTTTCCATATTCTTTGTCACATTTCTGCAAGGAGAGACTTAGTTTGATTTCCATTTACTTAATACTCAAAGAGTATAACATCAGGGATTTTATGCGCCTTACCAGGTCCCCAAAGAAAGTTAGATACAAGATGCTACTCTGGGCTATAAAAAGAGAGGATCAATTGCTTAGATCCTTCCCCACAGCAAGTTTAAATGTTTCCACTCAGTTGGAAGATATTAGCTGCTTAGACCAGCAACTTGTGGTTTGTGATATGTTCAAAGATGGAGAATAAATGGGTTTACCCAGTTGATAGCTTGTATGGGTAAAGATGTATGGTCAACCTGGATCAATACTGAACCATATTTTAGATATCATAAAGTTTCTATTATGCGGTTTTTTTAACCGTTTTTCAGTTTTTAAAAGAACTTGACCGAAAAAGGGTCTGGCAGAGCTCTGAGATGATGTAGTATCTTATTGAGAACAATACACAAAGGTTGGTTAGCTGTTAGGAAAACAGGCTAGATGAGTCAAGAAATAGTGATGCGTTACCGAAAGTGGCCCAGAGGTGGGAAGTCAAAGAAGCTATGATCATTCCCTCAGGAGTAAGGGGGAGGGGTGAGCGGGGGGGTGGGGGGGAAAATCAATATGTTTTATTAAAAAAAAAAAAAAGCTAAAAAAGTTTTGTTCAAAAGCAATTTTACAAGAAATGGTAATTATACAGGATGCCTTCTTTTTCACATAGGATTATGCCACAAATCCCATGTGCCTGTTTTAAATGTTCACATCGTTTTTTCATGTCATGGGATTTTGGCAGGATATTTTGCATTACAATGATATGCACATAGGTGTGAGTAGGGACACCCTCCACCAGCCCACTGGACCCTGGGACCCCCATTCCCCGAGGTGGGAATATTCAGTTAAGGGGAGGGGTGCGGCCCACCGCCCCAGCTGATGGTTGTCCCAGGGACCCCATTCTCCAGGGCCACAATTTCTTTTCTTTTTTTTTTTTTTTTTTAAACGGAGGGTTGCAGAAGGGCCCTCCTCCCTGAGCCTGTGAAGGCCCTGGAGAGGCGATCCCCTGAGGCTGTCACATTAATTATAAGTGAATGGGGCCAAACGGCCCTCCTCCCTGAGTTTTTATAGGCCCGAGGACAACCCCCCGGAGCCTGCTGTTCCCCGGGGATTCCACCACCAGGACACAGTAGTTCTGCTGCTCGCACTACAGCGGGCAGGGCAACACATGTATGCGCCTAGCTGGCAGGTGCATTTTTAAATCTCCCGCCAAAGAAAGATGCTCCCCCCGACTGGGAGCAGACTTGTGTACCGTTCCCTTGCCCACACACCTGCAGGCAGGGAAACAGAACTGATATTATTCCCGCCCAGCGGGAGCAAGCAGAATACAGCTGCTCCCTCGGGGCGGGAGCAATGCCAGCTCCTGCACCATGCAGGGGCTGCGGAGTCCCTGGGCGGCCCCTAAAGTGGTAGATGGTGGGTGCCCAGGGTAGGCAATGGGGGACCCACCTATAATTAATGGCGGACCAGGGTGATGGGGTCCCTGGGACCAATATAGGCTCGGGAGAGGGGAGCGTGTGGCCCCACTCCCTTTTAAAAAACAGATGGTCAAGGGGATTGCGCCCAAGAAGGTGCCAACCCCTCTTTTTCTTTATTGGTTTTGGCCCCGGGGACGGGCTCCCTGGGGACAAAAAAGGCTTGACAAGGGTGGGCCTCGCTGCCTCCTTTTTAATAAAATACAGCTGTTGGAGAAGGGGTTCCCAGGGCCCCAAAAGGCTCTGGAGGGGGGCCACACGCCCCATCTCCGGATTATGGAGTTTGGACCCGGGGATGGGGTTGCAGGGGGCCTAACAAGGCTTGGGAGAGGACCACATGGCCCCCCTCCACTTTAAATTGACAAGCGGCCAAGGGGATGGGCTCCCCGGGAATTATGAAGGCTCGGGGACGGGGGGGGGCTGTTCAGCCCCGACACTTTTTTTTTTTTTATAAATCAGCTTTGGCCCCAGTGGATGGGGTCCCCGGGGCCTATGAAGGCTCGGGATGGGAGTTGCACGCCCCCTCTCCTTAGAATTTGAACCCGAGGGATGGGTCCTCAGGCCCAAAGAAGGCTCAGGGAGGGGGTCCACACAAAACCATTCCCGGTTTAATTGGATTTTGCCCCAAGGTCTTGGGCTCATTGTGGCATTTTATGGCTTGGGGAGGGGGCCACGTGCCCCCCTCCCCATTGAAATTTGGCCCCAGGGGATGAGATCCCCAAGGCCACTTAAGGCTTTGGGGGGGTATTGCATGCCCCCTCCCTTTAATTTCCCTTAATATGTATGTTTTGGCCCTGGGGGTGGGGTGCCCGGGGCCCAAAGGTCAACCCAATGCCATGCATGCCAAAGGCAGGGCACTGCATGGGGTTGACAGCCTGCTGGGGCCAACCCCCAGCTACGCATGGCCAAAGGCTGGTTGGCAGCCTGCGGGGAGTTGGACACAGGGCATGGCTGCAAGCCAGGCCCTGCGGATGACCGCCACGCACGACAAAATGCCATGTGCAGCGTGGGGTTAGCTGCCTACAGAGAATTGGACGCAGGGCTTGACTGCAACTTCTGCTACATAACTAATGCCCTACTATGGACAGTCTTTATCTCTATCAAACCCTTCACAGTCACGAAACCTACAGTGAGAAATGAAGTGGATAGGAGTAGATAATGGGTACTGTAAACAGTGTTAACTCTATGGAGAGTATTTATTATGTACCACACTATTTGAAGAACCTCTCATAAGAAATACACCAGAGAATTCAAAATGATCTAGTAAAAACTGTGTTCAATCTAAGCCAAACGTGTCCAAAGAGACAATATTCATTAAAAAATACCCATGGACTGAAGATGCTAAACGTCATACTACCTGCTGGCTTCATTCTGTGGTGAAAACTTTACAGATAGCCGATCTTTTGAAGTTAAACAAGCACATGTACATGGGTTAGTAGCTGGTGCACATAACCTTCCATGTTATGTTGAAACAAACATGCTATGACGATTCTGTTTAAAAATGATAGGCTGCGTACAAAACTTAGCAGGGATGTGGAATTCCTATAGCCAGACACCCTGGACATATTGTTTGGGGTCCAGGGCAACAAGTTTTCATGTGTATTTTGTCCTTGGGACAAGTAGGCCCAACCCCCTACAGCACAAACCATTTGTCTGCCAGTTTACAGTATCACATTATGGATCAGGGAAAAGCATTGTCTGCAGTTAAGGAAATATGTGTCCATGTGTTGATGCTGTTCAAACTTGTATTTATGGTTCATTAATGCAGAGCCTTTTATTAGGAGGGTGAGAACTCAGTGAGGGTGAGTAAATGTTGTAAGCTTGAACTGCTCTGACAGTGGTTCCTGTATAAAAATGTGTACACCCGTTTTCATAGTTTAGCATTATGAAGCGATGAATAATGCTCCCAGAATGCTCTCTGATTAGATGCAAATATTTGCACAACACTGAAAGCAAGATTGATGATTCTTTACTTTCAAAATAAAATGTTCACAAATAAATGCAAGTGGGATACAAAATGGTCTAAATTACTGTAAAATTTAAGTTACCATTTCTTTGCAGCATCATTTAGTAAAATGTGTTGATGTATGCTAGTATTTCCCGAAAAAACTCATAATGGAAAATCAGTGTAACCAGGTTTAAAAAAAGATTATGGTTAAATAAAAATAAATAAACACTGGCAAAGCCAGTAGGCCCGAAATCGTTGGTCAGCCTTTTGGTTTTGTCAATGTGTGACTTGTTTTGGCATGGTTTTTGTAAAACCTTATTGGTGTGGGAGCTTCAGGACCCTCACCATTATAACAAACATTGGCAAAAGCAAAAATTGCTACAGTAGTACCTTTCACTGAACAAAACTACTTTGTATGCCGATATGTTCCTTGTGTGAGTACACTCACAGTGAAGCCAGCCGATACGAGAGAGAGAATTCTAATAAACACAAAAGGTCATGATTAACACCATACCTATTTAGGGGACCAATTATTAAAGAAAGTCTCAAATGAGCATCCATGGTATATGTCCTTGCATTAAGTGCAGATACACAACTTTTGTGAATTCACAAGTATTTACAGAAATAGGCCAAGAAATAGTACTCCTAGAAAATATTTGTGAACTGCACTCCTGATGTGATTTGGGACTGTGTCTCGCAACTATTATTATGACTGGTTTTCCTAGTTTTCGCAATTTCCTTTTTCTCCCCATCTTTGCGAGAATTTTTCTGGTGAAGAGAAGAGTCGGACTATGAACCATCAATAGTTTTGTTCATTCCAGAGGAGGTAGGTAAAGACTCCCCCCTTTCTGTGAAAACTAAGGCACCTGAAAAAATGCTCGCATTGGCGGGGAGAAAGTGGAAATTTCGAAAACCAGTTGTAATAATAGTTGCGAGACACCATCCCGAATTACCTCAGAAGTAGAGCAGCGGCAGTGGGAGGAATAGTGTGACAAAATAATACCCCCAATAGAAACGGCGTTGAGGAAAGACTAGACAGAAACACCGAGGGTATGAGAATCCACAGAGGATTGCACCCCAATATGGCCCTTTAATACTGAGTCGGAAGGTAGCGTAACCTCCGCACATTGAAAGAAAGAAGAAAATCCGAAAAGCACACAAACAAAAGAGTACCGCTCATAGGCGATATTTTGTGAAGTTGTGATTCTCAGTGAGGGAGATAAAAACCAAATTTGTATTGTCCTGAAGAAGGTTGGGTATATGAATTAGAATCCACTGAAACACCTTGAAGCAATGCCATGACTGGATCCAAATACGAGGCGAAAACTGTAATGAACTAATTCAAACG
The DNA here is from genome assembly GCF_964204655.1 of Triturus cristatus. Taxonomy (NCBI): domain Eukaryota; kingdom Metazoa; phylum Chordata; class Amphibia; order Caudata; family Salamandridae; genus Triturus; species Triturus cristatus. Next base: position 397,305,635 of record NC_140589.1, read on the forward strand.
CACCAGGACTCAGTCTCGATTTTTATTATTGGATCAGTACATGCAACAGAACAGTACATACTGTGCAATGGGGCACTCCAGAGTGCGGGTAGGGACTCCTGAAATACAAAAGGTTTTTTAAGTGCTCTTAGTTCCGTTATTGTGGGTTTAGTATTAGGGGACATATAGCAGATTTGTGTTCTAATATAGGCCATTGTATATATATATATATATATATATATATATATATATATAGTACCCCTACATTTATATATTCACTTTTTAAGAAAATGTATAATATATATATATATATATATATATATATATATATATATATATATATTTTATATATAAAACTAAACTATGGGGTAACACACTGGTGTTACGAACTCATATGAATTGGATATTTATCCACACTGTTCTGGAATCATTCGTATCAGCCTAAGATTTACGTTGAGATGTGCGTGTATGTATATAGGAGATATATATATATACATATATGAAATTTGCAAATATTTCTTTCCCCCTTACTAAGATTGCACTTAATGAATGAATGGTGCTATCTTGTTTTTAAATTTTGTACTATCGCACTATATTTCAGTTTGTTATATAGGGACTGCACTTGTAAACAAGTCACTATAAGATGGCCGCTATGTATCTTTTAACAATGTTGCCTAAGTCCGCCTTTGACTATTATTATGAATCATGTGATGCATATATAGATTAAATGCCTCCATGGAGCACAAAAAAAGCTGACATTGAAAAAGCCAGTCGGCGAAACGAGTCTGTCAGTGCAAAGAGGGGGGAGGGGTCTGCACAATAAAGCATTGTTGCTTTGAAATTCTTTGTGTGCTTTCCATCTCTAAACGCTATGGCGTTTTTGGTTGTTTCGATATACATATATATATAGCAGTCAGTACCAGGGGCTTTTCACAGCATAACACAAATAGAGCATTTGTAACACCATTTAAGCCTAAATCCACCTTTCAACCAATCATGCTTCGTGACAATTTGGATGTCTATCATGAACTTGTTGTGCAAGACTTGAAGAAACTATATAGTGCTACCAATAAAGTCCGCCACAGTATAAATAAACAGAATTTATGTTACCATCAACTCATGAAGAAATTCGAGGAAAACACCGACATAATTGTGCGGCAGGCGGACAAAGGCGGCAACGTAGTCTTATGGCCACGGCAGCTTTACATGGAGGAAGCTGAACTTCAATTGTCTGACATAGCATGCTATAAAAAGAGCAACATCCATTCTGTCAAAGCGGCGTGGGAAGACCACTATCGCAAACTCATGGCTTGGAGAAGTGGGGGCCTGTTGACCAACGAGGAATATCGTTTTCTGAAAAAGGAACATCCTGTTATCCCCACATTCTACTTGATTCCCAAGGTGCATAAGAATATTGCCAAACCACCAGGCAGGCCAATAATTTCAGCCATCAATAGTGCCTTGGAAAACACTTCCAAATATGTGGATTTTTTTCTTCAAGAGTGGGTAAGGGGGCTCAACTCGTATGTACAAGACACATCTGATTTTTTGCGCAAAGTTGAACATATACCATGGGAGGCAGACATGTTATTTATGACTCTTGATGTAACCTCCCTGTACACGTCGATAAGACATTGTGATGGCCCGAAGGCGGTGGAGCATTTTTTAAACTTGAGACCAATAAGTTGTGTGTCCCATAACAAAATGTTCCTACAGATGATAACTGCATGCCTCGAGCAGAATTTTTTCCTTTTCAATAACCAGGTCTACCAACAAATCCGGGGCGTGGCCATGGGGGCCTGCTTCTCCCCCAGTTACTCATGCTTACACATGGGACTGTGGGAGGAGCAGGTCCTGATGGGCGAGGTCAAGGATGTTGTGGTTAATCATGTTGTGTTGTACCTAAGGTTCATTGATGATTTATTTTTTATTTGGAAAGGATCGAAACAGAGTGCACAGGCATTTGTGGATAAATTGAATATGAATTGCCTGAATTTACAATTCACATCAGCTATAAGTGAGAATTCTACATTTTTCCTTGATGTGGAGCTATATGTGCAGGACAGCAAATTGGTCACCAAGCATTTTAGAAAGCCCACTGCGGGCAACACAATTCTTCATGCCTCTAGCCATCATCCCCAGCATTTAATACGTAGCATCCCGTATGGCGAGATGCTGCATATACGACGGATTTGCAGCTCTGATACGGACTGCATCCGTGCCCAAGATGCCAGTAAACTTCGCTTCTTGGAAAGGGGTTATTCAGGCAAAATCATTGATAGCGCGATCAAGAAAACAAGAGGCATATCTAGATGTGATACTTTGGTCCCCAAACAGAAACAAGTTAGTGCTAGTGAGGATACTTTAAATGTGCAATCCAGGATTATATTAACTTTTAATCGACAACATCAGGAATTAAGGAAAATTTACTCCCGTAATTGGAACTTGGTACAGGGGGATCCCGTCATTGGCGATTTAGTAGCCAAAAAAACAGTTCTAACCTTTAGGAGATCAGTTTCGATGAGTAACAAGTTGGTTAGCAACTGTCCTGAACTGAGCACTCCGACAACCTGGATGGCACAAATCAAGGGTTTTAAAAAGTGTTCCACTTGCAAAGCTTGCAAATTTGGACAGAATAAAACCCATTACAGCAGTCCTTTTAAGTCTGAACCCACCCTTATAAAGAAGAGAACCACATGCAAGACAGAATATGCTGTGTATGTGCTGGAGTGTCCTTGTGGACTGAAATATGTGGGTAGCACTAGGTTACCGGTCCACAAAAGGATTCTCCAGCACATCAGGGCAATTACAGGGAAGGATCAGGCATATCCTGTCGCTAGACATTTTGAGCTATTACACAAGTGTAACCTCAAGTTTCTCCATTACTATGTTATTGACATGGTTCCACCAATGAAGCGTGGGGGTAACCGAGAGGGCAAACTACGCCTCTTGGAGACACGATACATCTTAGAGCTCAACACAAAAAATCCGGCTGGATTGAATGCTAGTGAGGACTTTTTTACCTGCTTGTAGGACCAGTCAATCACTCAATTAATGGGTATATTTATGACTTGTGTGTGGGGAGTGACAACTTCAAGTAACTAACAGTTCAAAGATGGGGATATCTGAAATCTGAGGGAATGAAAATGAAACACCTATTACCAGGAGTTGGTAATATTATATATGAATTTAGATCCCATACATCTTCTTTTAACTGTTTTTTTAAATTAAGGAAACTAACTGGTTTGCGCATATATATTTTTTAGAGGAAGGATTTTATCCTTTTGCACTATTTTGCACAAACTTTTTGAGTGGGTTATTTAAATTGTGGTTGCAACAATGGAATTATTGGCTAAATAACAACGGCCCACTTGGGCGGTATTAATTTATTCATTCACTTTACTGAATATAAAAGGATAGCCGGTTACTGAGGGAAATATCAGCTATATTTTGACCAAGAATTTTAGAAAAGTAATACAAACAACTCAGGGAGGTCTATTTGACACCCTAAATAAATGTCGCAAATAAGGACTTTGTGAAAATTGTAAATAATCTCAACAACAAGTACACAGTAACATAGGAAAATCTGTTTTTAGATATATTCTGGTTTTAAAGATTTATATATTTTTGTATGTATTTATTTCTATGTATTTATACAATGATTGATCTTACTGTGTATATACGTCGACATGTTGTAGTATTTCTTTTATGTCAAACAGGCTGCAATGACACCTGAAACTCATTTCCTGTTTACCACTTTAAATACCACTCGCACCGTCAGCAATGTGTCATGTGATCAAGACCCGAGTGGGGGTCGAAACGCGTTATGGCGGACAGGCTGGGCAACCAATAAAGCACTTTTGATTGGCACTAATCGTTTGGGTCCGCTTCTCGTCTCTGTGTTCGAGCGAAGCACTGGCAGTGGCGTTTTGCATATATATATATATATATATATATATATATATATATATATATATATACATATATACACACACACACATATACATACACACACACACGTAATTTTTTTTTATTTTTCAACAAGAATGGCAACAATATGTTTTAAAGGTTTATGTGGAATCTATTCCTTGGTGGCACAAGTATACCATTGGAGGATCATGTGAATGAGTACGAGTAAAGTGGATTGATTGGTTTGTATTCTGACCTGACAGGATATTAGATTCCAACAGGAGATTATACGATTACCAAGCAAAACGGCTAGACAGCTTTGTTTCCCACATACAACCAACACAGCTCCAAAATGCCATATAGCTAACTATATATGCGCTTTCAACAGCACATGCCTTCAATCAACACATTTCACGCACACCATCCAAAACAGACATACAACTCATTTCATTCGGAAAATACATGCTAAACGGACCTCCTGGCTTCCTCGTGCGCATAGCACATCGCTAAAGCCATGCACAGAATAATGCTGCCTCTACAGCAAACCACTACAGCAAACCACTGTCTGAAATGCACGCAATAGCCATTAAGAACAAATCAAATTAGTTCAAACATACCACACCTGCAGGCGTGCAACATTTTGAGCTGCACAGTAGGATAAGGATGCAGCTCGCTATAACACTCCCTCAGGCCATGCAACAAAAACTGTGTATGTTAGTGGAATTAAAACAAATGTCAAAGTCCTACTGACACACACTCTTACACATGGTACTTTAATACAAAATCTTTAAGGCTCAGACTCAACTGGGGTTATGCCGAGACTTTGCGAGCGTGAGCAGACCAACCCCGAAGAGAACAGTGCAGAGCGAAGGGCGCGATGAAAGCTGAATTCGAAGATGCAGTGGCTGCAGTGGCCACGGTCTGGAGGGGCTGAGTAGGCGAGACGCAGTGCTAGAGCCTAAAGGGCTGGGTCCCTGTAAACAATACTACTACGCAATAGTGCATAGCCCGTGCTCCGTAGTCTGAAATCCACGCTGCTCCCTGAAGCTTGAGCCCGTAGCCACTGGAGGGAGTATGCGGAATTAGGCGAGCCCGAGTTAGGAAGCAGGAGCAGAGGGCGCTGGACAGAGGAGAGATAGTGGTAGTGGTAGACTTGGTCATCAGACCGCTGAGGCAGCGTGGCAGGAAGCATGGGAGTGCACAGGCACTAGGTGGCCACCCGTAGTGAGCTCACGTGAGGGGGGGGGGGGGCTGCATACACCACTCCATGCCCCTATACACCTCTCTATCGCATGCATGTTTGCTTTGTTACCTGCCCAGTATTGCCTGCAAGCTTGCTCAGGGGTCCTCTCTTCAGTGCTTGTTCCCAGGTATTGGGGTTTATGCCTCTCATTTCTACGTCTCACCACCTCGACTTGGCCAGTGGGGTTGCGAGTCAAAGTGAGTTTTTGTAGAGTTGCCTATGCCGGTCGAGCAACTCTGGCCAAACTCCAGCTTAACTTCAATCCTTAAGTGCCTTATCTTACCTTTCATATTTTGGGGTCACAAAGACCTTGCCAAAGTCTACTAGCAGCTACTCTCAGTGCATCTAGCACACCAAATCGGAGCCACAACTTCTTTTGCTAAAGCTCTGTGTGGGGCCCCTCCAACGTGCTTGTGTCTTTTCCCTGAAATCACCAGGCTGAACAATAGATCAGGGAAGGTGAGGCAACGCTTACAAAAAGGACACTTCCCATTTGGACCTCCCGGTCATTGACCTTTAGTTTAGGCCTGGGAGTGAAATTTCGCTTCGCTTGCCAACTTTTTCACACTTCACGCTCCCCGCTGAGTTCTGAAAAACTCAGCATAGCGGAGCAGAGTTTTTCCCTCTCCCGCCACTCACCAACGTTAAGTTGGCGAGCAGGAGTGAGGAAAATCTTACGCCAGACCACCTCCCGGCATGATTTCTCAACGCAGGCGGTCGCAGCTGGTCGCTATTGCTCACATTGAGAAACCTTCTGCTAGCTATGAGGAAGCTGCCGCTGGAGTAGAGAATCTACTCGAGCAGCAGAAAGAAGCAGCGCCTTCTTGCACAGCACGTGGTGCCATTTGCACTGATTTTACAGCGTGTGACAAACAACCAGCACTAAAAATCAGCATGAGCAGCGGGACGTATCACACTCCACCACTTGCAGAGGTCTGCGTAGAGCTGTGGAGTTTTTTTTGTCACTTTGCAGAGATCGAGTTCGCATTGAGTTCGGAGGCTAAGGCTTGAGGACCCGAGACGATCTAATTCTTTAAGCTGCTGCTTATAGCCAACGATCAAGTATTAATGGACCATAAAGAAAGTGGGGAACTAACAGTGCAAGACACCTACCTTGAATGGTTTGACAAGGATTGCTGGGTAAAGAAGAAAGAGCTTAGTGCAGCCCTTAAAAAAATATAATTAACATAAGAAATACCCCCAGGGGGGCAAGATACAGCTACTCGAAGGGCCTATAAGCACTACGTAAGACACAAGAAGAAAAACCAGTGTACCAAGGCCTAAAAAGCTGGACAAGACGCAATCAACCTAAAGGACACAAAAAAGTTCTTGGAAATCATAGGCTGGGGCTGTGCAGGAACCACCAGGAATCTCGAGGCCAATATAAGCCATGCAATATTGGTGGAACACTTTGCTTCGTTATATCAAGAATCCTTGGATGCTGACTTGGAAATCACAGAAAAGGACCTGCACAGCGCTCCAAAGAATCAAGCCGTAGCATTTGCCCCCCTGCGCAGCTACCGGCATGAGGAAATTGCATACAGCAAGATGGAAATAGCCCAGGCCATCCAACATCAAAAATTGAGGAAAGCCCCAGGCCCAGATAAGATGCCAGTTGACGTGTTCAAGACCAACCTGGACGTGAGGCTGGGTCCCTTGACAGCGGTATTCAATGCCATATTGGCAGAAGGTGTGGTGCCAAACTCCTGGAGGTCCTCTGTAATAGTTGCAATTCATAAAAAAGGGAGGAGAGAGGATTCAACTAATTATCGCCCAAACTCATTATTGGACAGCGTAGGCAAAATATTCGGCAAGCTCACTCGGTTAGAGTCCTGGATGGAGGATAGCCACATAATTTCTCATCCCCAAACTAGTTTTTGTAAGAAGCAGGGCATAATCAACCACGTCCTGTGATTATACATAATCTGCTTGAAATATGTAGCTCTCTGAAACTCCCCGATCTTCAAAGACCTAAAGACGCTTTTGACAGCCTGAACCAGTCTACACTCTTGAATATCCTGGAGGAAATAGCTGTCCCCGAATACTTACTGAATTTGTTAATCAACCTCCACACTGGCAATACAATAGCAGGGAAATTCGGTCACAAAGGCGAGTGTATGGTATACATTCAGGGGTCAGGCAGGGCTGCGTTTTAGCCCCAGCCTTATTTAACATCCATACCAATGGCACTGGGAAGTCTCTGAACAATCTTGGCCTCGACGTACCTAAGCTGTTGAATGAGCATTTTCCGATCCTAATGTTTGCAGATGACACAGTCATCCTAGCACACACACAAGTGTCTATGCATTGGCTGCTGGAAGGCTTCGCACGTTTTTGCAAAAGTAGGAAATTAACAATCAATATACAGAAAACAAAGTTTATGAAGTGAAACCTAAAGCCAATCTAAAAATCAAACTTTAAGATCTACGGAAAACCAATAAAGCAGGTCACAACCTACGATTATTTGGGGATTTAGACAGATGACCAGCTCCACTGGGGTGCCCAAGTAACCAAGTCCACCGTGATCTAGTACCAATCGGCTGGAGCTGTTCGGAGATCTGCCAAAAATGTAAAAAGTGTCCTATTAAGCCTGCACTACTCACTGGTATTATACCCCAGCGCGCATCAAGGGATGGGACAATTCCAAGTCGGATCTTTGCGGGCGTGGATGTGGTTCTGTGGGCACTCTGGTGCATTTGCTTTGACACTGCCCCAAATTAGTGCGAGTTTGGACTACAATAATCGATGATATCGATGCAGCTTTCCAGATTCTTTTGCCGCGTGCGCCCGAGTACACCTTGCTAGGTCTTCCCCATCCCAAGTTTTTCCCGCTGAAGTCGCTAAGAGGTAAACAAATAGCGATGGCTTTGCTGGCAGCGCGACAGGTGGTCTTAGCGCACTGGGGATCGTTGATGGTCCCAGATCCTCGAGACTGGATCCAGAAACTTTGGTAACTCTTGGCGATGGAGCGGATGTTCCTAAGTGTGGAGGGGAGGGGCACGGACTTTCCAAAGCTGTGGGCTCCCTTTTTGCAGATCCTCACTAAAGATTAGAGGGAAGTCACGTGTCCGAAATATTTGCAAATCTTGCGCCTTGTACCTCTTGAACCTCCTATGCGCAGTGGGCAGCGACTAACTGGTTTGGCGACCCCTAGGTGGAGACATGAATGACAGCCTTGTCTGAGCTGAACTGATGCGGAGGGAGGGAGGGTGGGGGGATGGGGGGGGGTTTGTTTCTTTATTCCTGTTTTTGTTAGATAAAAGTGGTGCTTCCGTTTGCGCCTACCTGGCTCACTCTGACTTACTTTCATTGCGAGGTCGGCCTCGGGGATGTAGGCCTATATGCTGTGTCTATTTCTACAGTTTTCGCTCTGCCGGCGCATAGATGTAGGCAGTACAGCTGTGTATCTGTTTTGTACCCACATAATAAACATGGTTCATTCCTAAAGCCTGCACTAACCACATATAAAACCAAAGCGTTGGCAGCTACTTGCTATGGCGCCACAATTTGTGGTCACATAAATGTGCAGGTGCTTCAAAGAGTGCAAAAACTCCCACCTGAGGAGATTATTATACTTAGGCCTAGGAATCTCAATGGCAACACTCAGAGCCAAACTGGGAATGGCCTCTGTCGCTGATCACATTACCTTCCACCCAGTAGACCAGGGGATAAGAGTCTGGACTACTCCTGCTCTCCTAGACTTCCAAAAGAGGTTGAAGGATATCCTGGGAGGCCAGAATTGCAGCAGATTGCTTCGGCTTAGACATATAGAGCGCACCCTCAAGTCAATAGACTGCTTAGATCTAAGGTACAACCCAGAAAATATAAACAAAGCCACATTAATAATGGTGACAAAGAAATACTGGACGCATATGTGGCAAAAGCAAGAGGCTATGAAATGTGCCTGGTCTAAAATACCTAAAAGTGAAGTCCAAACCCCAGTGGGAGCCATTCCTAGATCTGGTTTCATCACCTGAGAAAAGGGCTTGATCAGCATTTATAACTGCCTTGTAAGGTTGTCTATGGTATTATAAATGCCCATCTCTGGCATTGATATACCTTATCCCAGGCTCTGTCTTACATGGATACACTTTAGTTGCCATGGCACAGGTAAAGCCATTGAGATAGCCTAATATTTTAATTCCAGTTGTCCTAACTGTTAATCACACTTAGCACTTTACTTGCTCTCTGCACAGCTATAACACCTACACCAGGCAGTTTATATCCTATAGAAGGTTTGCACAATAAGTTGATTGGCCGCATCACTTTAGCAGGCACGATGTTTTTATTCTGACTCTTTTCTGCACTGGAGTTGCACCTTTAACTCAATCGTTCCGTGCTGCTGTTTTGTTAATACGCGCCTCCTTCTAGAAACGATGCACTTTTAATAGCTGTGTAGTGGAGGACGATAGTCACATGAATTCCTTGGATTAACCCTCTAGGTTAACTAGCGAAGCTAAGTAGATGAACTGTTAGTTTACCGAGGTGTACTAATCACCTAGTTCGGAATTCATATTAATGGGTGCACGAGGGAAGCCCACTATTAATAAGAAACTATGCTTCGAGGGTGGTCTTTAGACAATTGTATCACATGGAGTATGTAATGATTTAATATTTTACATGTCTTCATGTAAGCTGTAACGAGTACATTGCATGCTCAATTTTTTTATGGCTCTATTTTAAAGCTGAAACAATAAATAAAATGAAATGATTCAAACGGTTATTCCCACTCTTTAACTATCGCAAACATTTTCTAGAGAATATGCACTGGTAGACACCACTAGCGGATCATGATGATACTCAAGATTACCTTTACTCGGATCACAAAGGAGGTATTACCCTGACTCCAATTAATGAAAACTCCAAAAACCGAATGGAACAGGCAGCCATGCTCTGAAAGCCCTACAGTGCCAACCAAATGGTACAGGTAACATAACAAATGCTTGCAACACGCAGATAGCAGGTTCTACAACTATCAAGCTATAAAGTACCGCAAATTGTGCCTTTAGGTTAAGGAGGGAGGGTTAAATACCATTGACAATATGTACTCCCACTCAACCACTATTGCTTTTAGTTTTGTATTTCATCACACGGTCTCTGTAACACATAGTACAGTACTCCGTTTAAATATATTGTTTTCTTTTTCACGTCCCTCTTCAACATTTTATCTTAATGCATTAAATATTGAATAAATATTTCATTATCAAAATTAATATGAAATCTTTATTAATCAGATTGAGACCCTTGTGATAAAAACTATGGTCCCGAACAACATCAACAATCCCCAAAATACAGTGAACAACCTATTGCTTGGATTCTTAGCACACTGCGGGTCATCAATGCCAGGTAAACCGAAAACAAGAGGTTGACGCACGTTGTGGTGGCTACTGCTCCAATACGACCAACTAACTACCTTTTTAGGGACTAAAAACTTTCAGTTCGAGTGCTTTACACTCAGCAGGGTTCATGCCCATTCTTATCCACAATACACTGAAACCAGTAATTAAATACTATTCACGTCACGGACCATCAACACAAAAACTCTGGAAAGTTGTTTAACTCTACACACCAAAAACAAGTGGGAATTAGAACCAATAAAATTAAATAAAGATTCCATGCCATTCACCCAGGTACAGAAGGGCTCTGTTTACTTACTTCCAGACTTTTGTGTTTGGGCACTACTTATAGACACGTTGTGGCCTTTGTTGCAAAGTGATTGATTGATGTTATGCAATGATAAAAGAAATTGAGTTTGAGCGGGAGTATTTATTGTCCGTCAACAAGGCCAACTCATAACTTTAATAATTCGGCGGTTTATAAAATAATACATTTCACCCTCACTGGCTTACAAAAATGCAACTCTGTGGCTAGCAGTTATCTTCTCTCTTCTTTATTCTCTATCATTTCCTTTTTCACGCACTCTTATGCTCTGAACAAGACAGTGGATATGGGGACAGCCAAACATATATACCATGTACCTGTACTTTTGACAAAGAGCCAGTTGGGCTGCCACCCTGTAACGAAAAACCGATGATAACTATATGTGTAAAAATCAATTAAATAAGTATATTGAACTAAAAAAAAAAAAATAGCTGGAGGGTTTTTCAGACTTGTAAGGCACAGCATAACACATCCGTATGTTCCTAAATAGTTTTGCGCTTGTGTGACTCAGAATCAAATTTTGTGCTCTTTCATAATAGAACTGCAAAAAAAAAAGTCTTCTTTTCCTTATCTGACTCAATGCATAAATAGGGATTTGTGCATGCGCTAGCATTCCTTTTATCACTTCCCTATTGGATTAGGACATAGCAGGACCGGCTTTAGGGCAGTGGGACTGATGCAGCGGCACTGGGCGCTGACCAGTGGAGGGGGCGCCAAACTCAGGGGGGCGGGGGGGCTCTGTCTTTAGCAATAACTTAGGACAGGAGAGATGAGGGGCACTTATGCCCAGTGGTAGTGAGGGAATCCAAGGAGGTGGTCATGGGGTTTGGGGGCGCCAAAAAATGATTCTTGCACCGGGCGCCACTAGTGCTAAAGCCAGCCCTAGGACAAAGACCAATTTGCATATGGTAGGTCTCAGTCTAGAGTGGCATAGTTATTTTAAAAACAAATGGACTGGTATGCGGCCCGAGGCAATCACCCATGGCTGAAATTAATTCTAGCATTCCTTCCATCACTTCGTTGTCTGTGCACAGACACTCTCAGTACTGACAGGAATGTCCAGCTAAGGATCCCATGCTCACTGTGCCACAGGAGTCGAGTTATACCACATTGATGAGGCATAAGTAGGTCAAAACGGATCTGTGTTACCATATGAAGGGAATGTGGCCTAGCTGTTCAGGTTAGATGGTTCCTATTGGAGCTGGACCAAAACTGATTTGCATATGGTTGGTCTCTGTCTAAAGAAGCAGAGAAGCTAAAACAATGTACTAAAATGTGGCCCCAAGCCTTCAAAAGTGGCAGATAATAATTCATAGAAAAGCAACAGGAGCATAAACCCATAAACCTCGTTGAGATAGGGTAATAATGTAAGAAACAACAACTCTCAACTGGTATCATTCAACAAAGACAGATCAATTGCATGTACAAGACATTACAGTTGAGATAAGGATGACTCAGAAAGGAATAAATTAAGAAAAGAACATATTGTATTGAATCAAAAATTTACATAGAGATATATAAACTTAAATAAACAAATTGATGGAACAGTTGTAACAGCACTGTACGCAAAAATTAATATAACATAAGGACAACCCGGGCTTGTACTTGGTACTTAAAGTGTACGTGACACGAAGACGGCGACAGAAGTGACAAGGTTAGATCAGCAGGGGACGGCGCAACGTGAAGTGAAAGTGAACAATGGAACAATAATTACAAAGGTTCTAAATTCAATTTTTACAATGGAGATAACTATACATTTATTTTAAGGAACCATAGGGCCATCAATTGAGCTGAAAGGTCGGCGGCATTTCGATCCGGTTAAATTGGGATCATTATTAACTGGGTTGTAATATTCACAACAGTGCTATACAAGAAAAGGAAAAGATATAAATTACGAGAAAAGGAGGAGAATAAGACTAAAAGCAAAGGACAAATGGAGGACTAGTATCTTGGTTTTTCTTTTAGTCATTTACCTGTCTATTAGAATGTCTAGGGAGACTCTTTCTTACTCTGAGGATTATATCCAACGACTTATTGGTGGCCCTTCTCTTCTTTCAGGGCCCCATCCCTCTACTACCCCTGTTTCTACCCCTAACTCTTCCCGTCTACTATTGGATAAACTTGAAAAATTGAAGAAGAAACAAATCAGAACTGATTTGCATGCCCGTATGCTTACGGAATATCTAAAATCAGGTGTAATACCACTTGGTCTAAAAATCAGAAACATTCCAGCTATTTTCACCCAAGATCCTAAATTCCGGTTAAGTTTCAGCCACCTTGCTACCACTTACTCACGCCACTGGATGGTGTTGGGCATTGATACTGCAATAGAACACAGTCGACTGGAACTTGAGGAAATTGCTGAATTGGAGAAATTGATTCTAGCAGACACCACTTGTACAGAGGCCAAAAATGAGTGCCACTATTTCTACCTTCAATACTTTTGAACTAAATAAAAAAGTCACTAAAATACAGAGGGATATTAAATCTTACAGTGTTGATAGTACCTACCCTTATATTCGGGAAGAATTTTACAACACTCCATACACCCCACTCAGGACACGCAATATGTAACCGGATCGAAACGCCGTCGACCTTTCAGCTCAATTGATGGCCCTATTGTTCCTTAAAATAAATGTATAATTATCTCCATTGTAAAAATTGAATTTAGAACCTTTGTAATTATTGTTCACTTTCACTTCACGTTGCGCCGTCCCCTGCTGATCTCACCTTGTCACTTGCGTCGCCGTCTTCGTGTCACGTACACTTTAAGCACCAAGTACAAATCCGGGTTGTCCTTATGTTATATTAATTTTTGCGTACAGTGCTGTTACAACTGTTCCATCAATTTGTTTAAGTTTATATATGTCTCTATGTAAATTTTTGATTCAATACAATATGTTCTTTTCTTAATTTATTCCTTTCTGAGTCTTCCTTATCTCAACTGTAATGTCTTGTACATGCAATTGATCTGTCTTTGTTGAATGATACCAGTTGAGAGTTATTGTTGTTTCTTACAGATATTAATTCAAGCACTCCTTCAATTGCCTCCATTTGTGGCTGAAGCGGATTCATTGGAAGAAATAAAAAATCTAGTTACACATACATACAAATGGGAAACTTAGAGAGGAGTCAGAGAAATATGGCAGTTGAAAGGGGTAATGTGCATGTGTCTGGGAACGAAATCTGTGAAATACAATTTGGCCCTGCTACCAAACTGAATCACGTTCTCTTACACAACTGTGTACAAAGCACTACTATACAGTGAAGACACAGACAATTATGTTTTACGTCACAGCAGTTTCAGAACATTAAATACAACCCTCTGAAATATCATCTGCAATAAAATGTTGAAGGTCACAGTGCATTTCAAGAGAAACATGTTTCTACAAAAGAAAAGAAGTGTTATTTCACAAAGACATAATAATTTGCTACAATTTATTGGATTTATTCACAGGTTCTTGGAAAACTCATTTGAATTTTGTTATCAACAGTCTTATAGTTATTTAGGATTGTCTACAGAATATGACTATACTCCTCTAATTGTTATGAAGCCACCCATTATGCACTCATCCATCAGATGAAAGTTATAAAACTTAGGATACAGACTTTCAGTAAAATAATTAATAGGGAACAAAATACGTTTGCCAAATGTCAACATTTGTAGTCTCAAAATCCATTGCATGTTTTTCCGATGTTTCCGTTTACACCTCAGTTTATCATGTATGGACATACAACCAGTGGTGTCGGCCGGTAATTATAGCAGGGAGGGGGCGGATGGCAAACAAACGCACACACTGCCTCGGAGGTCCCAGGAGGGTTGGGCCAGCTGACTTTCCTCATTGGAAGAGCTTAGGTCAGCCAATGAGGGGAGGCAGCAGTTCCTACTCGTCACAGAGCGGGATGAGGTCAGTGTGTGAGAAGGTGTCAGTGATTGACACTCTGCCCTGGGCACTTCAGGGCTTATAACTGCAGCTCCCAGGTCTGAGGCCTCGAGGTGCTTTGCCAGGCTGCAGATGTCACGCTCACAGGAGCTGTTACGTCTTCAGTTTGGCAAAGTTCAGCTCAAGCAGCCAGGAGCCAGCGCATTTAGCACGTCTAGTTGCTGACTTCCTGCCCTGAAAATAAAGACTGTCAGACTGACCTTTGCTCAGCCTAACAGACACTCTTCTTTTTGTTCAAAAGGTGAGGGGCATGGCCACTTTGCCCATTAGATTGGGCCGCGGCTGCATACAACACAATTCTAACAAGCTGACATCCCTGCAGAAAACAGTTTATACATTCAAAAAGTGAGTTTATGGATCCCTAGGCCTTTAAGTAAAACCTATATTTAAATTGCCAAACACCACCTGGGAAAATCGTCATGCACTCCCTTGTCACAAGCAAGCTGGACTACAGGGACACCCTCTCTGCCAGGATCAACAAAACTCATGAGAAGGTTGCAGACCATTCAGAACTCGACAACCAGAATCACTCTCAACCTTACATGCCGCACTCACACCACAAGGAGCTCACTATACACAAAACAAGCACAAGTCGCACTCCTCAGCCACACTCTCAAGGCACTACTTAACACTGACCCAGCATAACAAAAAAATTGCGTTTGGAAAGTTTGCAAAAACAAACACCTCCACTCGTCCAGATTCCTACTTAGACATCACACACATATGTAAAACCAGATCCAGTGGTCAAGTCTTCTCCTACATCGCTCCTAAAGTGAGGAACGACGTGCCGCTCCACATAAGAGCCCCATTCTTGATTCTTGCAAGAAGCTGAAGACCTGGCTTTTTGAATAGTCCCACTTGGCCCTAAGTTTGGCTAGAATAATACCGGCTCAACTCCAGCATATCCTCTGGTGTGATAGTGCACTCTACAAATATGCATAACATTACATTTAAACAGGTCATTAGTATGATCCCAATAACATAACCTAACACAAAGCTCGAGCTTTCATTAAATTACGTTGTTAAAGTCTGGATTAAGACAAAACATTTACATCAGAGAGGATTCTATCGAGCTATATACCCATGGCTCTAGATGTTGTTCTCTGTGTGACAGGGACTGGTCAGCAATGGGTATTCACATATAGTGAAGCAGCAGTGATTGTTCATGGTCTTTCAGAGCAATGGTTGATTTTTGCACAAAAAATAGGCAGCAGTGGATATTCTAGGGGAGGGAGATAGAGTAATCTAAGACTACAGGGGCAACCTCAGTTATCCGTGGGCACTGGGGCTAAATTATAATGTTCATAAGTTTATAGTCAGTCATTGTGACCAAAAGTGTGAGGGAAGCAGACATAGTTATCCACAGATGGGTGGGGAGCTGTGAGTATCCACATGGTAGAACAGTTATTTGTGGAGCTTGGGAGACAGTTGTAGCTATCCAAATGTGAGCCATAGCTAACAGCAGGGCTGCATGTTGAGCAGCCATGAGTTCAAGCGAAGTTAGCATACAAATATTAGTGGAGTTAAAAACAAGAGCACCAACTGAAGTGGTGGTTGGGTTGCATCCCTGCTCAGCCTACACTCTCCAACATCTTACTATCAGTGCTGGAACGCTCTTACAACATTGGTTGTCAGAGGACAGGACATAGCGGACAACATAACAGAACACACATGGCTAACGCTCCAACACTAATTTGGATGTGTGCTTATGCAGACTAGTAAACTATGGCTAGGGGTGTCATGAGCTCATCTTACTGATGCCAAAAGATAAAGTGTTCCGAGTATACACAGACTGGTACTTTAAAGCACCGTGTGATGAGTGTAATGTATTCCACAAAAAGTGATGACGGCTACCTGGGTACTTATTGATAGTGTTTGACTCTGGAGACAGTTTAGGCCACAAGAAGTGATGTGTTGTTCTTATGGTGTGGCTGCTGTATTTGGTCTCATATAATGGTGTGAGACACCCAAGTCATGAGGATTGAGACTTTAGTGGTGTAGCAGACCATTTTAAATTAAATACACTAAGTTATGTGGCGTGCACTTTGTGGCAAAAAGTGTTTTGCTGGTTACTCGGCATGTTGTGCAACATTCTTTTGCAGTGTCGATTGCTTGTTTTTGCTCATACTTCATGCACTGGGTTTTCTTTAAGTTTGCGTTACTAATGTGTATGTGTTGTCAGCACGAATGCTGAGTTTGTTGTGTCTGTTGCCCTTTGTTAAGCAGGAAAGAAGTGTCGTGCCCTGAATTATGATGTGAGCTATATCAAAGCTTTTCAAAACCTACTTTTATAAATAGGAATGAACATAGCACATACTTGAATGCCCTAATGGTCATAGAAATGGAACAGTTTAGATATCCACAGAACTGGGAGAGCGATGATTATTCTGCTCACAAGTGAAAGCCGCGATTATGATTGCACAGCGGAACAGCAATGAGCTAGATTAATATTGCCATGCCATCGTTGAGGGTTTGTTTTGGTAAGATTTAGGGCAGCGTGGGAATTTCGACAGGGTCTGAAAACACACAGGCCACTGTTTGGGAGTATGAGTTTTGTGACAGAAAAACGTAATGGCTGTATTTGATAATTTGCCGGCACGGATATTGACGTGCGCAAAAGTTTAGGGTGGGGGTTAAACAATGGGAGGTAACATCCGACAAAAAGAGAGATCGTAGGTCCCCCAAACTCTGAGAGTTGGCATGCATATTGGGGTTACATGAAAACACTGACAGAAAGACGTTCTGGGCATTTACAATGTAGACATGTGACACGGCGCATTAGTACCACCAGAGAGGCGCCAGCACTTACCTGCGGGGTGAGGAGTGCAGGCTCCGGTTGCGGGCTCTCTTCGTCTGGAGTATCTTCTATTAACACACGGCTCTTGTTCAGTTTCCACATTCTGGGCGGGGATAAGGAGGGCTAGGCAGATAGCAGCCCCGGGATTCGCTCAGGATTGTGGTGACTTTCTTGTGGCAAATACTGCTAAAACAAAACGGTTTCAGCGGGTGGAAAGCAGCTCGCTGACCTTTCTCAGTAAAAGGCACCGCCCCCTGAACCGGAGACAAGCAGCCCTCCTCTTCCCCAGTAGCCCCCCTGTTCCGGTCGTGCTTCTGTAGATGGCTTCTCACAAAGGTATCATGTGAAATCGCGGCGACGTGTGGTAGCCAGCGACGGGACTCTCCACGTTTCGATTCGAATACAGCTCCTCGGCAGCAGGCGGCAGCGGGCAGCTCTGCCAGATGGAAGGAAATGCGGAGCAGCTGTCTTGGGAGGAGACCTGCAAAAGAGGGAGGAGGGAAGAGCAGAGGATAATAATCAGCCGGGCATCAACGAGGTCAGCCGACAGACGAGCACGCTGAAAAAGTAACATAGCGGTTTAGTTTTGTACAGTTTATATACACCCCAGCATTTACCGATTTAATCGAGATACGCTCTATTTCCAGGCGAGACGTGGCTTGCTCACGCTTAAACATCCTCCACGTCAATAAAATGAATTAGAAATTAAATTTCACCTTTTTTTCTAACTCGCGCATTCCTAGTTGGGGTGTATGCAGATGGTATAACTCCCACCAAGAATACGCTGTGTCAGTGAGTGAAAGGCCTACGCTAACGAGACGTCTCATTCTTGCTGAGGGAGGAAGGGGGAGGGGCGGCTCCGTTGCCCAGCACACCCTTCACCTGGGTGTTTCTCGTGCATCAGTGGGCACCAGTCGCAAACTCACCACCATTTTGGTTTTTGGCAGCCGCCACTGACCTAAGCAGGTTGCCCAGGTAACCAGAAAGGGCGTCTGGTCTCCCACTGCCTGCCTTCCTTCCTTCCCTCTACCCTCCCAACAAGCAGCTCACCGGAGCACGAGCGCCGCGCCAACTAAGCCCGTAAGCAAAACTCAGTGTGCAGGCACCCTGCACTTTTAATGACAGACTCCTTAGTTCAGAGGAATGCGCGCCCGTTCTGTGAGGATTAGGAAGTGTAGGGAAAGATCGACCCCGGGGCTACTGCTGGTTTCTAGAAAGCGGTATTTTACAGTCGTTTTCAACATTATCTTGTTTGTTTGTTTGTTTAATTTTTTGGCCCGTCATTAGCATCTGCTTTTTGTTTTTTAGAAATGGTCTGTAGAATAAACATACTTGCTTAAAGGGGCTTCCAGACAGCCATCTTCATCCATTAGTGTTATTGTGTAATTGATATTTTAAATCTGCTAGCTTTAGCATGTGGTAACGGGTCAGCCCACTTCAGCTATCGGTTAACGTGACTGTGACCGATGGCATTCTGAACACCCATACACACAGTGGCTGCTTTCAGGGCCTACTATGGCAATGTGTTGCTTTTTGATAACCAAAACATATTTTTGCCTTTAGCTATTTTATTTACATTAGCGAAGGGCTTGAAGGGGTTTGCGAAAACGTGAACTTTTGCAAAAACCATCACATTACAAGTATTAACATAGCCATGAGGCGGGGGGAGAGGGGGCATTGCCAGACCTATTGGCTTTTGCCAATGCTGGTTTTATTACAATTTATAATAGCCTATGTTGGTCTACGATTACCTTACCTACTGATGCTACGTTTCGACAGTGATTGTGGAGAGATCTGTTGTGAATACATACATTTGCATACCTATAAACTCACCCTCATTTCGAGACTGTCACCTTCCTTAAACTCATCCCATTCCAAACAAGCAATATTTAGTCCACATGCGTCAATGGAATCACTGCCCTCAAAACCTTGCTCACCAGCCAAAACAGGCTTCAACGCCATTGACTCACCCATCAAAAGCACTAAATATTGCCCTCCTTCGTAACTCAAAAGTTTGCGAGTAAGAGCCTGAATACGAGTGGCTCCTAATATTCCGACCCATGCGTAAAGTCGTGTTTACGCAATGGTCCGAATAACACGTTTTAAGGTATTTAATGCATAAGATAATCATCAGATGTGTTAAATACCTCATCTTCCTTGCAATGCAACAACGGGAAAACATACGGTATTCACCGTAACAGGCCGATTTTGTTACGCTAAACTCGTAATAGGTGTTATTTATCACATTAGATAAATAACATACTCTCTGGTATCGTTATTTATCAGGGGCGATACATAACGTCTTCGCTCGTAATCAGGCCCTAAGTGTTTATGCAGGTCTCAAACCAATTAAATATATAAAATTAAGCAGTATATGATGACTTGTTTTTTCTTTTTACAATCCAAAAGTCATCTCTCCTCGCCCTCATTTGGAGGGTCTCACCTGCTTTGGAATCATTTTCATCCTCCTAGCATGTCTTGACTGGGGCCAAACCTCCCTCACCCCCCTAAATAAAAGGTTCTTCTCCATTGACTTCATTGGTTTTGCCACAAGCACCTGACTGCACCTTTCTTCAAGACTAAATTGGTTGAGAGTTATACAAGACCATCAAATACACAGGGGCTAGCTATAGTGAAGGAGACGCAGTGGCATAAGGGAACAAGGTGTGAGGGGATCTCGGCACCCCAATTATGGCTTTATTTTACTACCCAACTGGGGAAAGGGCTTATTTTTTATGTGCACTGGGATCCATGGCATCTTTGGCATGCCACTGCAAATATATAAAAGAGGTGCTATTATCCAGCCACTAAGACACCGTTGAAAGTTTAAGAATCAAAGCCACGTTGAATGTCAAGCTTTGTGCCTGTTTCTCTTGTGTGTTCTTCAAATCCTACAGGGTTGTCAAAAAGACAATATTTTACCTAAACACCAGTTAACACATTGGGAAAATCAACAAACACGGGCAATTTCTCCTCCTCAAAATATTCATTCAAGACAGCAAATCAAAGACAAAACGGCTTCAGAAGAATTGTAGCGCAGCCTCAACTATTCTAAGCAAACAGTTGATGAATTGCTATGTTTAAAAAAGGATTTATATACAAAATATTATACAAGTTCTTCTTGCTGCTTTTTCAGAATCTAAAATTATGCTTCGGTTTATTTACCGGTAATCTTAATTACTCCAAGTCCATGTCTTCCTCGCCACACTATTTATGTAATGAGCTTTAGTCTCCCTACAGAAACTCCCAAGTTAAAAAGTTTGCATTGTAGCCTTCCAATCCTCCAATATGGCAGACATCCCCCTACCCCTATACTATATGCCATAAAAAGGAAGTCCACCCTATTTACATCCTGTTTCCAAAAGCCAGCAACCAAATAATGAAGCCATTTACAATTTGGATGGGAAGGATGGAAAACTATACTGTGGGGAGGAAGACCTGGACTCGAAGTAATAAAGATTACTGGTAAGTAACTGGGGCATTGCCTCCTCATCCATATTCCTTGTCATAGTATTTACGCAATGAGCCAATAATAAAGCAATAATCGGATTCATTACAAAGGCAATGAAAACACATACCAATGGCCATAATTGAAGT
This sequence comes from Triturus cristatus, assembly GCF_964204655.1. NCBI lineage: Eukaryota > Metazoa > Chordata > Amphibia > Caudata > Salamandridae > Triturus > Triturus cristatus. The sequence continues at coordinate 397,326,765 of NC_140589.1, forward strand.
ACAGTTTAATACAAAAGAGTACAATATGTCTCAGCACATATACATTACACCATACTTGAGTGCAGCGCAGAAGTAGCAAACGCCATTGACGCCTCCCCATCAACTTCCAACTTATAGTCTTCCATTAAGGTATGAAGAGTCGTCCATGTGGCCACATTGCAGATCTCCCCCATGGATACTCCCTTAAATGCAGCCCAAGAAGCAGACACAGATCTAGTAGATCTCCCCTGAAACCAGTTCTTCACCTGCTGACCCTGAGACTCATAAACCAGCAGAATCACCTGGTTAATCCACAGATTAAGTGTAGAGTTTGAGGATATCAACCCATTCCTCACTCACCCAGGAGTCACAAAGAAGCTGTCCACTTTCCTGAAATTCTCCGTCCTGGCCAGGTAAACCAACAAAGCCCATTTCACATCCAAAATATGTAACAAAACCTCCTCCTCAGACTGAGGATCAGGAAAAAAACACACGGTGTACCACCTTTGCTGATCTGTGAAAATACGAGGCAACCATAGGGATAAAGGCGGGGCGAGTATCAAGACCACCTTATCTGCCAAAATCTGCGAAAAAGGTACAGACCTTTTGAAAAGACCCCAACTCACCAATCCTCGGGGTAGAAGAGATGGCCACCAAAAACACTACTTTAAGGGTCAGGATTTTTAAATCACAAATTTCTAGAGGCTCAAACAGCACCCCCTGTAAGGCTTGTAATACCAAAGGCAAATCCCAGGGTGGGCCCGTCACCATAGGCCTTGGTCTTTTTAATAAAAAGGATTTCAACAATATGGACACCAGTGGCTCCAGATGATCAAATAGAGGATGTTAAAATGCGCTAAGAGCCACCCATTGAGCCCGAATAGCGGAAGTGGCCAAATCCAACTCAAAGCCATCCGACAAAAAAAGCAGCACTTTCATGGGTTGCACATCAACAGGAACCAAACCCATCCTCAGACACCATGCACCAAAATGTGCCCAATGCTTGACATAAGCCTGCAATGTAGAAGGGAAGCAAGATTGTTGAATCAAATCAGCCAACTCTATAGAACACCCACTAGCCATCAGAATCAGCCTCTCAACAGCCAAGCCTGAAGGTGCATTGTCTGCAACATAGTAATTAGGAGCTGGGGACTCATCAGGGGATATGTCTGACAAGAAATCTCCCAAGGCGGCAGAACTGCCAATTCCAACAACAGAGGAAACCATGGGCGCCTCTGCCACCCTAGAACCACCAGAACCACAAAGGCCTTGTCCAACCTGATTTTCCACAACACTTTATGAATCAACAGAACTGGGGGAAAAGCATACAACAGGTCACCGGCCATGCAAACGACATTGCGTCCACCCGCCAGGCAAGAAATAATCGTGCAGAAGCGTGGCAGCTTGGCATTCTCCATTGAGGCGAGCAAATCTATCCTTGGAAACCCAAACTTTCTCTGCAATTGCAGGAACACATCCATCATCAAGGACAATGAGCTCATCAAAGGAAACAGTAAAAGCGCTATCCTTCAAAGAGGGGCGTCCCCCTTAAGCACTCAAACCTTTGCACTATTTTCATATGTTTCCTCATTTGATGATATTCGTTTGAGTCGCAATAACTGCGAGTATGGCAGGTGTTTTTTTAAAGAAGGTTGATGAAATGATGAAAAATGAAGAAGATTATTCCTGTCTGTTGGTTTGGTGTAAACCTCAGTCGTAAGTTGTTTATTGGAAATCTTGACAATGGTGTCTAGAAAGTTGATTTGTTGGGTATTGATCGATGCTGTGAATTCAATCCTTTCATCCACTTCATTAAGTTTGGTTATAGCTTGTAAAAGCGATTCTTCCGTGCCATTCCAAAGTATGAATATTCTGCATGATTATTTACTCTTTAAACTCATTTATGTTCACTTTTCTAGAGCACATTACCTTTTTCATCACACCGTAAGATTACCATCACACATATAACTCAGTGCCTTGACTGACACATCCTTTATTTTTCATTTTCAGAGAGCTTTTTGCCCCCGAAGAAGGGCTACGGCCCGAAATGCATTGGGCTAACGATAAGTTGTAACATGTTGAGAAGTATAAAACGTCAATGATTTAAGAATAGTTCAATCTGGATTAAATGGACTAAATACGGTTCATTGACATGTTTCATTTTTGAAAATATCAAAATTGAGTTCAAGACAAATAAAACTTTATTTGCAAACAATTTCAAACACTTTATTTGGAAGACAACGAAACAAATAAACTGTATTTTTTGAGTGGTTAAGGGGGACGCCCCTCTTTGAAGGATAGCGCTTTTACTATTGTATATTCATCCTTGCTCTCAGAAGGATTAACCCTCTAGCACCATCGACTTTACACAAAAAGCAAACTTAGTTCATACATTGGAGTGCGTTTGTGATTCATTTTTCTTGACTCATCAAAGGAAACACATGACTGAGCCTATCCGCTACCCAGCTCTCCATCCCGGGTAAGTACATTGCAGGCAGAGTCCACAGCTCCTGTTCTGCTGTCTGATGAACTGCACCCTGAAGCCTCACTGGTGATTCACATACCCCATGACCACCCTGTTGTCCATCCGGACCTGTACATGATGGTTCACCAATTGAGGGGCAAACGCCAGGGGACCCAACTGAACTGTTTTCAGTTCTCAAAAGTTGGAAGAACAAGCAAACTGGACCCTCAGCCATTTCCCCTGTACTGACAAATCCTGTAGGGTTGCACCCGAGCCCTGCATGCTGGCATCTATGGTCACGATTATGGAGGGCACTACATTGAAAAGATGCCCCTGTGACAGATTCACATTGTCCATTGTGAGGCAGCAGACCCAGGGACGCCATTCTTAACGGCCATCGGAGAACGACATTGACCGAACTCTTCCTCGAGCGGGGATCGGACTCCGGGGGTCGGGTTTCGGGAGGATACGTCCAGAAGGATAGCCACACCTCTACCTGTCGTGTTTCCTTAGAGCGAGGCGATGAGATGTAAGTAGGAGGAGCTGACCCAGGAAGCAGTGGATCCCAACCACTGAAAACGGACCGAGACCAGGAAGGAGGGTCGTTGACCAGCAAAGGAGTAGAGGCGTATACGGAGCAGAGCACAGAGAGTGAAGACTGGAGAGAAGTGCTAGCGGAGGAGACAGACGAGCGTTGGAGTGAGGAGCGATGGTGTCCACCGGAGGAGGCTGGAGAGCGGCCGCAACTCAGGAGAGTTGCGGCGGAGCCGGTGAGTGACGGTAGCTCTGGGGAAGGTGCGGGTGGGCACGAGGGTGGTGGGAGGATGGTAGAGACAGCAGGGCATAGGTTAGAAGAGCGGGAATTCCGCTAGCACTTGTGGCATGTTATCCTTCCTATATAAAACAGCACAACCCTGAACACCCCTCTTTCCTCACAAACCCCCCCCCCCCCTTGATTTTCAACATCACACGTGGATAGGAAGACGCGTTATTGTTAACATCCGCACCTTCCTTAGTCCAGGTTTATCTCCCGCACATGGTATATACTTTGTGCGACTTAGCCTGACTAGACAACACACCTTTTGGTGTAGGTGATGGGTAGCTTTTGAATCCCCACCCCATAGTCACACGTTTACTGACGGCATCCTTCTCTCCCTTCTGCATGAGCCTCCGGGGTGAAGATAACCAGACGGAAGAGCCGAATCAAGCATCGTTAAACCCCACCGACAAGACGGAAGAAACTGATCAAGCACCATCAAGCTTCCACCCAAGACCACAGAAGACGGACCAGGAAGAAGAGGGAGTCCAAACACCCGTAGTAAAACCAAAGTCCTTACCTCCAGACAATAAAACCCGTCCTCTTGGAAAGTACATTCAGCCTCAGTGTCTGTTTATCCGACCCGCCCTTCCACAGGTGGTGTCAGAAGTGGGATCCGCCGGAGACATAGAGGCTGCACTTGCCAAGATGGCTGAAAACCAGGAACACCTGGGAAAAGTAATGGAACGGTTTCTCACCGTGGTAGAAGAGGACCGGGGCAAACTGCAGCAAGTAATATCGGGACAGAGCCAATCGCATGGGTCAGCCATGGACAAAATCACTGAGGCCCTGGGATATCAGAGGGGACACACTACTCTTCCTTCCGTGGTCCTACAACAATATGTGAGTGGAGAAGACCCGGATTATTTCTTTAATAACTTTGAGACAATGGCTACAGCGGCTGCCTGGCCCGTGGACAAATTGGGACAATATCTGAGGCCCCTCCTATCCGGTGACCTGAAAGCGGCATATCAGACTGCGACCGCACAAGGAGTAGTCCAATATGCCGACATCAAGCGATGCATCAAAGAGCGATTGGGGTGGATGATGAGTCCTATCGGATAAAACTGCAACAAATAAAAGGACCCCAAGAAACCCCTAGAGCCCTGTACTTCCGGGTAAAGGATATGACAGATCGCTGGCTGAAGCCTGCCACTACCGACAAAGAAGGGATCATGGCCAAGATCTCCTTGGAACAATATCTGTCCTCCCTTCATCCACCTATACAGTGGTGGGTTCGACAACAGGCCCACCTCACTCTGGAAACAGCAGTAGAAATAGCCAGTGCCTACAGTCGGGCCCAAGAAATCCAAGAGTGGCGAGACGACCCTTCATGGAGATCTGGTGGAACTAGGACCCATTGTCCTCCCCATCTGCCCGTTATCAAGAAACCCGAACCTGTCACCATCATCCCCGGGACTCCAGTGTTCCGACCACCTCCTGTTGGCCCCCAATGTTTTAACTGTGGAGGGTTGGGACATATTGCCAGGTTCTGCCCCCAAAAAGAAGAGCCAATGGAGATAGGGATGACCCGAAACTATTATTGTTCCCCCTCTGGAAAAAAAAACACCCCTGTATCACTGTAGAGTGACTGTGAATGGACAGCCCATCATGGCTTTGGCGGACACAGGTTGCCACCAGAGTGTTGTAAGACCCCAGGACCTGGAACCGGGGATCGGACCCATTGACGGGACCGTGGCTATACGTTGTGTTCACGGATATACGAAGCAGTACCCTACTACCAGAGTACAGATGCAACACCAGAACGACGCGGGCACCTCTCTGAAGGTGGGACTCAATCCCAGTTTACCCGAACAAGTAATTCTTGGGAATGATTACCCAAACTTACCTCAAATGATAAAAGACGCCCCAATGAGAGATGAAGAGTGGTGGACCACAGCACCCTTCTCCGGAGAGGAAGACCAGGAGTGGCCACCCTCCAAATGTCGGAAAAGCAGAAAACAAATGAGGGCGGAAAAAGGGAAAACCTCCACGGCGTTGCCGGTCTTGCGGGAAGACAACCACTGGGAAGCAGATAGGAACTTTCATGCCGCTCAACGGGAGGACCCCGTGCTATGGGAAGCCTGGGATACAGCCCTAGCGAACGAAGATCCACTACATGTAGGTCCCTATTTCTTTATTAAAAACGGGTTGTTATACAGAAAAGGAAGTCCCACTCTAAATCCCCAACATTGATCCCGGGCCCATCCCGAGAAACGGTTTTATTTCTGGCCCATAGCCACCTGTTAGGGGGGCATTTCTAGAATGAGAAACCCCCAAAACAGATCACTGAACGCTTTTACTGGCCTGGCATATACCAACAAGTAAAAAGTTACTGTTGAGAATGTCCCATATGCCAGAAAAACAGTAGGTACCGGCCTCCCCATGTACCTCTTCGTCCTCTCCCTATCATTGGTGAACCCTTCTGTAGAGTAGGGATGGACATTATAGGGCCTTTGTTACCTTCCCGAAGCGGGTGTCGTTACGTTCTTGTCATTGTTGACTATGCCACCCGTTTCCCGGAAGCAATGGCTTTACGCCGTCCAGATGCCACCAATATCGCCAAAGCCATGGTAACGGTATTTTCAAGAGTAGGGTTTCCAAAAGAAATCTTAACGGTAATGAAACAGGTATGTGCCCAGTTAGGGAACAAATAGATAAGGACCGCAGCATATCATTCCCAGACGGATGGACTAGTTGAGCGGTACAATGCCACCATCAAAACCACCCTTAAGAAACTCTTGCCCTTAGAATCCAGAAAGTGGGAGGATATGTTGCCCCTGGCCTTATTCGCTATTTGGTGTAAAGTACAAAAAAGCACCGGTTATTCCCTGTTCCAACTACTATATGGCCATCAGCCACATACGCTGTTGGAAATGGCTCAAGAAAAATGGGAATCGGAACCGGACAACTCCAAACCACTGGTGGATTATGTGTCCAACTTGAAAACTCACTTAGGACAAATCAGAGCCATAGTCCGTACTAACCTGAAAGAAGCACAGACAGCCAAAAAAGGACAGTATGATAAGAAAACAAAAGAAAGGTCCTTCAACGTAGGTGATCCCGTGTTGTTAATGATGGCTTCTTCTGACCATAAATTATTGGAACAATGGCAGGGACCCTACACAGTGATCGAAAAGGTGACACCTGTGACCTACTGCATAGAAACGGATACGGCCAGGGGCACCTCGCAGATTTATCACATTCATTTGTTGAAGAAATGGGAGGGGCCCTTACCAGCGCTCGTAAACAGGGCGGAGGCACTAACTCCCTTATTTGATCAGTGTATAGACCCTGCACTCCCTCCTAATTTGAGGCAAAAATTGACATATGCCCTTCTTCCCCTTCAGGACATCTTTTCCCTATCCCCCGGGAGAATTTCCCTGTTGGAACACGCCATCAAAACCCCCTCTGGGAAACGTGTGCGTCTCAGACCGTACCATGTACCCGAGGCACGTCGGTTCACCATTTGAGAGGAAGTACAAAAGATGCTACAGATGGATATCATCGAGCCATCCATAAGCGAATGGAATTCACCTATCATTCTCGTGCCGAAGCCTGATGGCTCGGTACGATTTTGTATCGATTTTGGAGAAGTGAATAAAATATCTGAATTTGATACGTATCCCCTCCCAAGGGTAGACAAATGGTTGAAAGAATAGGCATAGCCAAATACATCAGTACCCTTGACCTCTGTGAACGGTATTGGCAAATCCCCTTACGCGAACAAGATACAGAAAAAACGCGTTTTCCACACCAGATGGTTTATTTCAATTCAAGGTATTACTCTTTGGGCTACATGGGGCCCTGGCTACTGTCAGAGAGCCATGAATCAGATCCTATGGCCTCATGAAGACTATGCCGGGGCATACATTGATGATATCATTATCTATAGCGATACTTGGGAGAAGCATATGTTACATCTGTCCCAGGTTGTACAGGCTTTAGGACAACATGGTCTCAAGATAAATCCCGGCAAAAGCCATCTAGAAGCTCAAACAGTACGTTACGTTTTAGGTGAAGGGGTCATCAAACCTCAAAACACCAAGCTAACCGCCATCTCCCAGATTCCAATGCCAAAAACAAAAAGAGACCTCCGAGCATTTTTGGGATTACTCGGTTACTACCGACGACTCATTCCCAATTTCTCCCACCAGCCGGCCTCCCTTACAAATCTGCTGCGGAAAGCCATAAACACCGAGGCTCGGTTAAAAGATCTCTCTCCCGACATCCTCCAGGCCTTTGAGTCCCTAAAGTCGTCCCTCACTTCTAATACTGTTTTGGCCAGTCCTGATTACTCCCTACCATTCGTTCTCCAGACCGATGTGTTAGAACAGGGGCTAGGGGCCATACTATCTCAGATAACAAAGCAGGGAGAGGAGAGGCCCATATTATATATTAGCCGAAAGTTGTTCCCTAGGGAATGGAACTATGCGGTCATAGAAAATGAAGCACTTGCCATCAAATGGGCCATAGATACACGGGGATGCCGTTTTTACCGGCTATCTGAGAACGTCATCGACCGAACTCTTCCTCGAGCAGAGATCGGACTCCGGGGTCGGGTTTCGGAAGGACACGTCCAGGAAGATAGCCAAATCTGCCTTTCGTGTTCCCCTACAGCGAGGCGAGGAGACGGAAGTAGGAGGAGCTGACCCAGGAAGCAGTGGTTCCCAACCACTGAAAACTGGCTGAGACCAGGAAGGAGGGTCGTCGACCAGTGAAGGAGCAGAGGCATATACGGAGCAGAGCACGGAGAGTGAATACGGAGACCGGAGAGGAGTGCTTGCGGAGGAGACAGTCGAGCGTTAGAGTGAGGAGTGGTGGTGTCCACTGGAGGAGGCTGGAAAGCGGCCGCAACTCAGGACAGTTGCGACGGTAGCCCTGGGGAAGGTGGGGGTGGGTACGAGGGTGGTGGGAGGAGGGTAGAGACAGCAGGGCACGGGCTAGAAGAGCGGGAATTCCGCTAGCACTTGTGGCATGTTATCCTTCGTATATAAAACAGCACAACCCTGAACACCCCTCTTTCCTCACAAACCCCCCCCCCCCCCCCCTTGATTTTCAACATCACGCGTGGATAGGAAGACGCGATATTGTGAACGACCGCACCTTCCTTAGTCCAGGTTTATCTCCCGCACATGGTATATACTTTGTGCGACTTAGCACGACTAGAAAATACCCTTTTGGTGTAGGCGATGGGTAGCTTTTGAATCCCTACCCTATAGTCACACGTTTACTTACTGCATCCTTCTCTCCCTTCTGCATGAGCCTCCAGGGTGAAGACAACCAGACGGAAGAGCCGAATCAAGCACTGTCAAGCCCCACCGACAAGACGGAAGAAACAGATCAAGCACCATCAAGCTTCCACCCAAGACCACAGAAGACGGACCAAGAAGAGGAGGGAGTCCAAACACCCGTAGTAAAACCAAAGTCCATACCGCCTGACAATAAAACCCGTCCTCTTGGAAAGTACATTCAGCCTCCGCGACTGTTTATCCGACCCGCCCTCCCACATCCATCCACCAGATCAAAATCTCCCTCAACTGCGCTGTCACCGGAATACCTCAAATGTAATCCTGAGAACCCGGCAACCAGTGGGACAATACGTGATTGATAATCGGGTACATATGTAGACATCTCAATGAAGCATCATAAGGGAAGCAGACTTAATGCCCTGGAGTCTTAGCCAATGTTTCGCTGGAGGACACAGCTGTGCTAGTAACCCTTGAACCTCCACCACCAGAGTCTGCTTCTGTTGTACTGGCAAGAAGACCTTCCCCACCAATGTCCTGAATTGCACACCAATAAAAGTCAGGTCTTGCGTCGGGGTTAGACACAACTTCTTGTGGTTCACCAAGAATCCATAAACCTGTAACACGGAGCAGACCTCCTTGACCTGCTACTCCGTCCTTGAACTGATAATTTTAACCCAGTACACAAAAGCGGCGATACCTCTGCGAATTCTGATGCACCGGCACATGCACATACGCTTTCTGTAAGTACTATGATACTAAAAAGCCCCCCTGGTTGATAAAGGGTAGATTGTTCTGAAGCAACCTCATTTTGACCTTTACATGGGGTATGAACTGGTTCAACCATTTCAGATCTACCAAAGGTCTGAGTTTGCTGGAAGGTTTTTCCACCAGCAAGAGAATAGAACATACTCCCCTCCCTCTTTGTGAATGCTGCACATAATGATAGCCCCTTTTGTCAGGAGCTCCATATAGGAAGGCTCGCCTATTTACCTTATTTACTGGACATGGGGTAGCCTGAATAAGATCTGGTGGGGAATTCACAAAACCAATCTGGAACTCCTCTTTCATCACTTGAAGTACCCACTGGTGTGTCACTGTCTCGTCTCAAACCCTGGAGAACCGAGAAATCCGACCTCTCACTTGGTTGACCAGCTCAGTCATATAATCAGGGTTTGGTTGAGGACTGAGAGGAGGCAGAAGCATACTGAAATGGGATTTGTCAGCGGAAGGGGCACCCCAGCCTCGCTCTCTACCACGAAAGGGCTGGTTGGGTTTACCCTGCCTGGCTACCCCAAAAGCTCTTTTATTGCCCAAAAAGTTTTGTCGCACTATCTTCTCGACGGCTATAAGCCTGCGATCCCATTGCGACTTGTTGATCACTTTCTCCAAAGGAGGTCCAAACAACTTTACCCCAGAAAAAAAGAATCTTCATCAATAACGCTTTCTGTCAGCATCTGCGCCCCCCGACCTCAACCAAAACTGGAGTCTGGTCGCTATGGAAGAACCCGCAGTGGACACAGGTGAACCCAGGGAGTCAAAGGAAATGTCTGAAAACAGCCTAACCTGCTGTTCCATGACGACCAATGTAGGAGTGATATCCTCAACCTGATCCTTCAACTCCGCAAGGGATTAAGTCTTTTATTAGTGACTGAATGGCATTTGGAAAATATGCGGCCGCCCTAATAGCAAAGTTAGATGCGGCAATGGTACGTTTTACAGCTACATCCACCCTCTTATCATTTGGATCTGCAGGAGCGGTGTCTTTATAAACGTTCCTTGGGATGCCAACCCTGCCATTAAAGAATGAACCTTGAAGGATGCTGGGAATTTGCAGAAAATACCTACAATGGATTCCTCTCGGCCAAGATTCTAGGAAAGGTGTGTTTATCCACATCCTTCCAGTCACATTCTCCATTGCTTTCGTTATCGATGAATTGAGCAGCAGTGAATCAGGCTTCTTACGTTGATATTGTGAGAAGAAATCCTCACTCTCCTCCTGCAAAACCAAATACGGAAACTCTAGGTTTTGCTTAATGTGCTGGAGGACCTTCTTCAATGCTGGACCATGCACATATTGCCCTTTAAGCGGATTATCCTCCTGCAGGGGCCACAGCATCCAAACAAGGATTCCTAACTAAAGGGTCAGGTTCCTTCTCACGAAAAGCAGCAGCCACTGCTGCTTGAATCATTTGCTGTATAACAGCCAAAGATGGAGCAGCCTCTGGAACCCCAGGATACTCAACATTGTGGGTCTTTTCCATAGCCTTGCCACCAGTCTCCATAGCGCAACTGAGTAATGCTTCAGAAAGTTGGCACTTCTCACTTATATCGTTGCTAAGTGGTTCAGCATGACATATCAAAAAGTGTCAAAATCACCTAGCAACCACCCCATAATGCGCCCGATGCCGCAAAGGAGAAAAAACAAGCTTGCACATAGACACGCTTACTCTAAGATGCCTGTACAAGCTGCCCTCGCCTAACATAATCACAAGAGCAACTGTAGGAGCAGCATAACACAGCGGCAACCCCTGCCCTGGAGAATGTCAGAATACACCTGCTCATGCAGTGCGCTCACCTCCCGGCAGTCCCCCAGCGCGATCCATGCAGTGTGGGAGTCGACTAACCCTGCTACTAGTAAGTGGGAAGAACAACACCGATGCCCCCACCTTCTGAGTCCGCACAAGCAGGACCTCTTAAGGTAACATGGAACACATGGGCAACACAAATGTATCAAGTCCAACAACGGGCTCTCTCACATCATTCACCCATAACATTGCAAAGTACTGGGTCTGCTAATGCAGGAACTTCGGCTTTGGGTGGCATTTTATGAGTCTGCTAACGTCAGACCTCTGCCCCCAAACTTATCTGCAAACTTGATGGAAGCATCACAAGCGATGTCTTTGCAGAAACTTTAAAAAAAACAGATGTGATTAGGGTGGACTTCAATTTTATGGTATGTAGGGGGAAGGAAAGTCAGCTATAGTGGAAGGATGGGATAGTAGTATGCTAACTTTTTAACTTGGGAGTTTCTGTAGGGATACTTAAGCTCATTGCATTAATACTGTGGCGAGGAAGACGAACGAGGAGGTAATGGACAGAAATTCTCATTAAATGTCTTCTGTTTTTAACAAGGTCATTGTTTAGCAGTTATTGCCTTGTTGGTTATTAAATGACCAATTTCTTGCTGTGAAGCTACAAAACTGTTATGCATTCTATGCATTTCATTGAACATTGAAGACCGACCAGCTTTTTAATGACGGAGAACCCGTTACGTCTACATCCCTCTTCCTTTCAGGAAAAAGACAGGCACATTGGATGATAGTACCATACTTAGCCAGGCATCAACACATAAGTATATTAGCTCGGAACTACTTCCTCCATAACCTCACAACCATTTCTTTACACAGCTGTCATCATGGAACGTCTAAGCATACTATACTCTCAAGTGCTAGCATGCTCACGAGGATGCCTTGTGGAAGCACGTGATAAAAAGATGTCATGAGCCAAAAGTCAAAGAACACATTACAGCACATCCCCAATAAATAAATAAGAGTGATACTAACACTACAGTCCCTCTTCCTTGACTCAGTCTTCTTTTGCAGTGTCTCCCACCTCCAATGCTGAAAAATGTCAGAATAATAAATAAATGAAGCATAGTTTCCAAAGGAGCATACACCAATGACATGGTGTTATTACAAGAAGTACCAAACTGAATACACCTATTCCTCGCAAAGAAAAATCTTTTTTACAGCTTTCCTGAAAAGTGGATGGTCACTGATGCAACAGATGGAAATGAGAAGATCATATCAGATTTTAGATACTAAAAGAGAAAAAGAGCAGCCACCCACATAAGAGCATGTATATTCTGGTATACACTGGAGGAATTTAAAGCTTGATCCAACAGTGTAAGATGGGAAAATAGGTTTATTTTGTTTGGCAAAAACAAGAAATCAGTCCTGCGAGCATATTAATAAATCGGACAGAAGACCGTGAACTCATTACCCGGTGTAACCGGTAGCCACTGCAAGGAACTACAAACAAGCATGAGACTGTGAGAAAAGTCTGCAGCTCAGCCTTACTGCCGGTTTCTGTATTTGAGGAAGTTAGTTGATTTGGTTAGAAGAGAGCCATAAATACTTTGCGTTGGCATAATCCAACCTACAAGAGATGAACATGCTAGCCACAGTTCGATGGTGGACAGAAGAAATATTTCGATGAGACGTTTGACAACTTCAGCAAGAGCAGGGGGTGTCACAAGGTCATGTGTCCAAATTGAGGGGACTGGGTGCGCCCACTATTGCTGAACACCGGGTCCGCTGGCTAATCTGTGTACAGTTTGAGGAAATTATAAGCATTGCCGAGTGAATAGACAAGCACTCATCAAAACACACCAAGATTGCTGTGGAGTTCTTGTCAACATGCAACAAAGTGCGCTAGTTCTAAGCATAAAAGGAGGGGAAGGGATGAAGGCAAAAGATCTTTGTAACCATTAGAAACGAAGGAGCAAAATCAGTTGGGGGCTATGCCTGTGAAGCCATTACACGCCAGGCAGAAAATGAAAGCTGAGCGGTTGATTATATCAAAGGCTGCGGCCGGGCCCAAGAGAACTAAAGTGGCAGCACCCCTAATCAAAAGTGTGTCTTGTGTTATCTATGGCTCCCCCTAGTGCCGATAGTCATCTGAAGCCCATTTACTTTTGTCTAGAAAACTGCACTGTTTATGATGTCTAATTATGAGTCACATCCACTCTTGTACCCACTGTTACAAATTAATTATAAATTCTTCTAAGCTTTCTAATATCTTATGAATTCCAAGGCATATTACAAGAAAACAGCAGATCAGCTGCATAAAAAGCCGATTCACCCTATGGGCATTAAATGGCTGTAACATGTTGACCCTTGATGTCTGGTGCCATCATACCCTTGTGACATCCCACTGTTTTTAACCTTGCCTAAGGACCTTTTGAGTAAAAGCAAGTTAGGATCCGGCAGGCAATTTTAATTCACCTACAATCCCTCGGTCATAGCTTAAGCTGTCCGATTACAAAAGCGTTCAGCCCACCAACTCACACTAGGTGATATGGGTCCGATGATGAAGCAGGCCACAGGTGGGACCTGTGGGGGAGGACTCAACAAAAATTTTCAAAAGATGGAATGATCGCACATTCCCTTGAGGGCCAAACCTCTTTATGATTCATCAAACTTTGAACCAGAGTAAAAGAGAGAAACACAGAAAGGGGAGGAAGCAGGAGGAACAGAACGATAGTAAAATGCAACGACAGGTGAAAACAGATGTAAAAGAACCCTTGGAGTAAGATAAAGGCAAGAAGTGCATGGTGGTGCAAAAAAAGCATAGGGTGGAGTTAAAACTACTCTTTGTGCTTAACACACAAACCTGTACATAAACCTGATGTTAAAACATCTATAACCAAGCATTTGCAATGCAATAGGTCTCGCAATTGCGAGATTTTGAGCTACTAGCATTGTAAATGACAATGCCTTTTATGTATGTGTTTAAAAAACCTGCAATAATAAAAGGCATTGACATTTACAATTCCAATAGGTCAAAATTTTGAAAATGAGAGACCTATTGCATTGCAAATGCTTTTTTTTTGTTTTCACTTGGATTTCAGGTATGCTTATTTTGCTGATAACAGGTGTCCACATAATCTACGCTAAACTAGCCCATTAGTTTATTAAAGCCTTGTAAAATTTACAGTGTAGATTTATTGTGTGTGTTCATCCATATGGATAGAGGGCTCTGAAACCCATATATAAATAATCCTATGGTGTCTCACAGGACAGATCGTTTCCTAAAACCTCTCTCTCCCAGTCAGGATTGGCTCACTTGTAAGTGCACCAGGAAGCCTGAATTAAACCGTGTAATAACACTTCAAGGCAATGCCAGGATTCAGGATCAGTGTTTTCACGTGCTTTTTTCAGGATATGTACACGCTGCTGAGAGCACAATATCATTGTGAAGTCGCCATGAGATAATAGCTGGCAGGTTTTGTTGTTTATGGGGTCACAACGGTTTGCTAGTTCTCAATCTGCAGAAGCCAATCTCAGCAACCTTTTTTTGGTCTGGGCTTGTGAAATACTTTATTATGTTTGTATTTATCGATCCGATATGGATTGATAAATTAAAAACCATGATACAAAACGCTACAAAAGCCAGAAGTGTCAGCAGCAGTTTGCTTAAAAAAAAAAGTTACAAAAAGAGGGTGGGGATGGTGCAACAGAGGAGCGAGTGGGGGGAGGCAACAGGGCGTGGGAGGGGAAAAGCATCAGATAAGGGAAATCTACATGGGGTTAGGGTGAACCACATGAAGGATAAAGCAACATTGGCCAGCAAGGGAATTTTTTGCTGGGCGGGAGGGCAATCACGGAAGAGGTTTTATACCACGAGGGAGACAGCAACAAAGAGCGTGGGGTCCAATGTTATGCAGTTGAGCACGGCCAATTACAGTACGTAGGGCATCAGATGAGCAAAGAGTCATTGATGTGTGTGAGTAGTTTAAGCGGGACGTCAGCAGCTTTCCATGGAAGAACATGCATTCTCCACTATCCTGCGTGAGCATTCAACAAATGTATAGCCACGTGTGTGAGTCATGCTGAAAAGCCAGAAAGATTTAAAGGTCCCTTCACCCAACATTGTAAATACGGTGAGAAGCACTACAAGGCATTTTTTGTATTTGCCTTGCGAGTGCGTGTTGTTAAAAGACGTGCGGACTTCTAATAAAAATAATTGCACCCACTCCAAAAGCACACAGTTACCTCCATGCCGCTGCCCAAAGTAAACAGAGGCAGGCAGCGGATGAGTGGTGGGGGGAGTGTATGCACCCCACAAGGAGATACGGCACTCTCTGTTTAAGTATGTTTTTTTATCCGCAATGGACTGCGTGCTGTTAAAAGGCATGCTGCCTTCAATTTACAAGCAGGGGGGAGATGGAGGCAGCCGCCACCAAGGAAATGAGCGAGCAACAGCTGAGCCCGAGCGCTGCTGGAGTACAGCTAAAAAACAAGCTTAGGCAACGCGGCCGCGAAAGTGATCGCGATTACGATCGCGTGCTACGGAGGAAAGACACATGGTGCTGCGCTCGTGCACGTTCACGTGCACTGAAGCTTTAGGCCACGGCAGCACTTTGAAAAGCCTGTATACAAAATGTCTCGGCCAGATCAGCGCAAGCGCTGGATCAGGCGAGACCTAAAAATGACGTAATTACTAAATAACGCCATTATGTTATTCATGTACTACTGCCACACTCACCATTATGTAACCCTTTAATAGATATCTGCGATCCACGCAAGGATATTGTTAGGACAAGCTGGAAACTTACTAAGTTCATAGTTAGTTTTATGGAAAATGTGGGCCATAACCTCCTGATTATGGGGGATTTTAATTTGCATCCTTGTATAGACCCATTGCACAAATGTTTACCAGAAATGGTATGTGATAGGGCAGACTGTCTCCACATGGAGCACACAAAGGAGGGTGAACTGTGTAATGACTTTCTGAATGACCATGACCTCTGTTTGGCCATGTCTTTAAAAGACCCGCTATTTCGCTTTGATACCCCTACTTTTAAAGGGCATGGAAGGGGTACCTTTATAGACCATATATTGGTCTCTCAGACGATGCAAACTTTTGTAGATTCTTTTACCATCGACCTTAGTGAATTCAGTGACCATAATCCTCTTATAATCGGTCTAAACTGCCCATGGTTGAAAAAAGGTATTACGAGTATCAGGCAAGGTAGTTTGGTTACAACTGATGGTAAGAGGCGCTTAAAATGGTCTATTGTCTCTGAGGATGTCCTCTATAAGAATATCACTGCAGGTTGTGCCGAGGACATCAAAGTTTGTATGAATGGGGGAGGTGAACCCAAGCTGGTTCTAGAAGCGTACCAAAACATTACGGAAAGGGTATCAGCATTTCTATCGGTCCCATATAAACCCCGACTTAACTTAGGCCCGAGATGGTTCAGTCATGACTGTACTCTAGCTGCCCGTAATTTGAGGGTAGCCTTGGCAGCAACCCCGAGGAACAGGGAGGCCGTAAAACTCTGTAGAAAGGAATATAAGGCTACTATTGCTGCCCGTAAAGAGTTTTTGAGGAAAGAGGCCTGGGAGGAATTGCTTGATCCCGCTACTTTGAATAACAGCACTAAATTTTGGGGTCTGGTAAAGAAAACTTTTTTGACTGGGGACTCGGGAGATGGACTGGTTTGTTGTATAACAAAGGAGGAATGGGAGAGTCATTTTAAAAGTTTATATTATTCAGAGGCAGATGCAACTTTGGTTGCTGTCCCCTCTGATAGGGAAAGTACTGCCATCATTTTTTATATAAATGAGGTTCTGGTTGCTATAAAGGGTCTTACTGCTAACAAAGCCCCTGGCCCTGATGGAATACCACCTGATCTTTATAAATCTGATCCGGACTTTTGGGCTCCCATTCTGACTGCTGTTTTTAATGCAGCAGCCACATTGGGTTGCCCGGAGACTTGGGGTCTCTCAACAATAGTTCCGGTCTTTAAGAAAGGAGACAGGGGTAGTGCTTTGTGTTATCGCCCAATCTCGTTAATTGATTCAATGGTGAAGATAATGGGGAGAGTTATACTCCAACGCCTAACAAGCTGGACGAACGAAAACAATATTTTGTCGACCTCTCAATATGGTTTTTGTGAAGGGCGTTCAACTATAACTCAATGTCTTAATTTGTTTCTTATATTGAATAAATATACTGTTGTGTATAAAGGAACAATTCACCTTGCCTTCATGGATCTGTCCTCTGCCTTCGACTGTGTCAACAGGGGGAGGCTGTGGCAGACCATGAAGGATAAGGGTATTGATAAGGGGATTGTGGAGTTCCTTGCGGACCTGCACAACGACACAAGAGCTAACGTGAGGTTTTCATCGACCGGGGAAACTACAGGAAGTTTTAGTATCAATAAAGGAGTACGTCAGGGGTGTATTTTGGCCCCTTTTCTTTTTAACTTTTATATAAATGACCTTGAGGCTGTCTTACAAGAGGTAAAATCAGACTGCCCTAGAGTTGGTCTGAGGAGTATCCCTCTACTTTTATATGCTGACGATGCGGTCTTAATTTCCAGAACAGAAGTTGGTCTCCAGGCACTATTGAATGTTTTTAATAATTTCATGTGTGATAGGGACCTTAAGGTCAACAACTCAAAATCCTATATTATGCATGTTGGCCGACAACCAAAGAAGAAGTTCAATTTTAAATTGAATGATGTCTCGATCCCTACCACTCAAACATTCACCTATTTAGGTATCTTATTTGATACCAAACTTAATTGGGCTCCTCACTTGGCCAAGAAAAAGGGGGAAATGACTAGAGTCAATGCCTCCATCTTCAATACTGCGTCTAAACTGGGGAATAAACCAAATGTGGCTATGATGAAATTATACAACTCTAAATCCATAGCCACTGCTGTATACGGTAGCGAGATATGGGGCTACATAAATGGCGAACAATTACAAATAGTTGAAAATAAATTTCTAAAACGCCTGTTATGTGTCCCATGTAGTACCTCGAACTTAATTGCACATGAAGAACTTGGCTGCCAGTATTTATCCGACATTGTCAGCTTAAAACCTCTGTTATGTTGGGTAAAACTATGGTTAAGTGATGAAATCCCTTTAACACATTTGATAGTGGAAGACCTTATATCACTTGATCATGCCATGTGTGTACCTTGGCTTAAATACCTGAAGTCCCAATTTTTGAAACTTGGTTGCCTGAACTTGTTTGATAAACCGAGGGATATAGTCAAGGGTGATGTAGCAGCAATTAAAAAAGTTTTCTCTATGAAATGTATTGCCCTAAGAGATGAAGTTGAGCTCTTAAAACCTAATGTTAGAAAGTATATTATGCTGAGTACTTGCAATTCTATGGAAAAGTATCTAACATGCCCCTTCACCTCACATGAGAAATTTTTGCTGACCCGATTCAGGTTTAACATTTTCCATCTTCTCTTATTTAGACCCACGGCAGATATTTTTAAGAAACCTGTAGCTCCCTGTGGCTGCGACGGGAAGTCTCCACAGGATATGCTACATTTTATGTTTTTATGTACATTTTATGAATATCCCCGTAGGAGATACCTTGTTACCCTTTTAAAGAAATTAAATTTTAAACAAATTAGACCTGCCTTTATGTACTTACAGCTGCTGCACCCGGATAGTGTCCTCCAGGTGTTAGAATTTTTAAAATTGACACTAAGATTTAGAAAATGTTTAGATGAGTAAATGTAACTTCCTCTGAACTATTAGTCGCCCATTGCACTTATGCACTTTTTTTCCTGTACTGTTTTGCCTTTGCACTCTTTTATGGAATTTATGTATTGTATGTCTGTGTGATCGATTTTGTCATTATTGTGATGTTTTTTAATATGAACTGTTTATTGATGTGTACTTTTATGGATTGAAAAATATCCGAAATAAAGTCATTATCTATCTATCTACTAAGTTCATAATTACTTTTTTGAATACACAGTGTGTGATATTTCTCTGTACTTGTGAACAACTAAAGATGATCTATGAAAGAATACAAACAATCAAACAATCAACAGAGTGTGCCAAAAAAGGAGAAGAGCAAGCATGTAAACAGTCACAGTAATAATCTGCTGTGGAGAAAAACCCGCTAGGTTTTTAGAAAAGCCCTCACTCACCAAACTCGTTGGTGACATGCTTCATTATTGGGCCCCACCAGGAGTCGCCGAATGCCACCCTAGTGTGCTGCGACGCCAGTTTACTGCAGAGCTGGTTATAGGTGTTCTGTGAAGAGTGAGTAGTGAAATTAAAAATGTCTAGAATGTGTCAAAAAATACTTTATTAGTTTTGCCAATCAGACATGAATAAAATATATAAAGTGTGGGATACAGAACTAAAATTAAAAGTTCAGTTTTATCTCTGAGGGTGCGGTCAACATGTTTCTGCCTTTATGAGTGTTAGTCAGGCTTTCATCAGGACCAAGAGTGTGATGGTGAAACCCAGCAGGTATGTGCGTGCCAAGGCCCACCCTAACCAGGGGTTTTAAGTGTTAAAAATATTATTAAAAACAACAAAAAAAACACTCAGTGTAGATTCCATCAAAAGTAGAGGGGAACCGAGTTTATTCTGATAAAAAAGTGACAAACAATAACATACAAACATAAAGAACAAAGAAGACAGACAGATTTTAATCAGTATGCTTCTAAAGGTTGTCAAAGTTAAAAAACATGCAGATGTGCACTTCGTGGTGCACTTCATAAACAATATCAGGTTCACATGTGCTGCTATTAGTGAACTCGTGCACATAGAGGACTACAGTCGACATCCTTGTGAAAAAACGGGGGACAAACGTCCCCTGTCTTGCTCAAACAGCGTGGTTGTATTACTAAGAGACTGGAGGGCAAAAGGTGTCCATAATGCCCATGTAGAGTTACTGACTAGCAAGTGAACTAGGGGAAAAGGTCGATCAATCAGACATAAATGTGGTTCTGGGCAGAAGATAAATAGAGAAAAGCAATGTAAAGTTCTTACAGTCGGTAGAAAAATTCCGTGCACCATGGGTCACGGGAGGGGGGTGGTGGCGATATGGCACACCCTAGAAAAAACAAAAAAAGGGGAGGGGGGATAGGTATAAACAGCGTGGCTAGTTGTAAATGAGGCTGGTACTTAGCTGCTAAAGATGATCTATGAAAGAATACACCACTTTCAACCAAGGGCAGGGTCAATAAAGACAGTACCAGATGAAAATGGATAAACTATTGGATTTAAATGTTAGTCATCCTCTTAAATCTATTCCACTTCTACCTTTAGGATTCCAGTGGAGCAAGAACTCACACAAATCTCCTCTCAGACAGCCTTGATTGCATAATACCTTAGAATAAACATTGAACCTAATGTTCTAGGATACTGCAGTATAGGATCGCCCTCTGTTAAACCTAATCTCAATTTTAAAGGTACTATCTTATTTTTAGAATTAAAGGCAGGGCACAATGATCTACTAGACATCACCTCAAATGTTTTATTCTTTTTGAATCATAAGATCCATACCTTACATGATGTCAAACATTCTAATTCCCCAAATGTTTTAAAACGTAATATCATAAGGGAAGACCACTTTGAAGTGATTGCTTTATTCGTGTCTATTGAACATAATTCCCAGTCCTTAACTAACCCTGAAACCAGTACTGAACAGCGGCTTACTATCGTCGATGCTCACAATGTTGATTTTTCAGGGTAGTTGCTAGACAAAATGTTTAGGTGACTTTCAAAACAGACTATTTAAGAAACGTAAGAATTAATATACATTATTTAATTTGCCTAACGAGACAATTGAAAAATGAAAAAAGGCATTTTACCCATTAAGGAATAGGAACAATTGTTGTATTACAAAAAGGTCATGCTAAAGTTTGCTTCTTTCACCGGTGTGCAACACATCACAAAGCAAGCAAATTACCAGAACCCTGACTCTCAATGAACTCTTAATCTATAGTAAAACTGTTCACTGCTACTGTAAACTTGCTAAAGCCTATTGTGAATTATAATACTTAACTGCACAAAGATAGCAATCTTGAAGACAAAAATATAAGTTTGCCTAATACCTTTGTTCCTTCTACTACACACATTTCCTTTCCCCCTTTTGAGGATTCGGAGACTTGCTGTTTTGGTCAATGGGCAGAACAACCTCTCAATGCTCGGAATTGGGTGGTGCATCCCTGTAAAACAAAATTGTTTATTTTTACAGATATCTTTCAAATGGCCAGGAAGGGGCTATTGTTTATAGTGGTTAGTTGTTACAACTATTTTATCCAGTCTTAAATATAAGAATACTTTGTTCAGTATACTTAATTATAGTATCCTTTTTGAAAGACCTGAGAAAATGCAATCTAGTCTGGTAAAATCATGGTGACCTATGGGAAGATAAGGGGCATTAATGTGACTCATTCATGTATGAACTCTTCCATGGTTAATTCTCGGCTCAGGTATATTAGAATCGGTGTGATCTCATTATTACTTTGTACCAAAGCCATGTCTCGTATGCCATATGTTCTTCTAGATGAAATACATTTGAATGCTGATGCCCTTTAGATAACAACCCTGGGTGGTGTTCCCTCAGCATTATTAAAGATTTCTTTCTTCTTGCATAATCCTACAGACTCTCTAGATTGGGTAACTGAAGTCTTACATGCCATGGTAACAGATCTCCCTTGTTTCAATTCCTAACAACACATTACTTGGTTTTTTGAGCTATAATAGTCTAATCTGGGTCCATTTATGGAAGTAAAAGAAGCCCGCTCTCTTTATTGAGACTATATTTATTTACAAGAGACCGTGATGGTGTAAGAATTTGAACTAAAGGATTATCATATATATAACTTTATTTCGATCAAAAGGATCTTAACAAGTGCACAGAACAAGACTGGTTAAGAACAATATAAAAAAATATAAAAAGCATCTTTAAAAAGCACATAAGTGCCATAATATACAGTTAAAAATACGAATGAGTGAAAAAGTAATTCCTAACTTCCAGGTGTTCAAGTTTATTTATGCCTGCCGATTGGCCGAAGAGGGACTTTCTGCGCAAGCATTTCATTATTGCGAAGTCATCGCCAAAGCAATTCTGAAACATCCTTCTTACTATTCTGTGGTGCTCATCAGCCAACTGATTGAGGTGTTATTGTCACAGTATCATAGCAGTGGGATACTATATCTGTTATATTAAATAGCTGGGGCCAATGTAGTGTGCCCTACAAAATAATGCCCCTTCCTTACCCTTTTCTACAGAGAAAATCCTCAATCAAATAAACACATTATTACCAGATATTGTACAAAACAGGTTTTTGATCATTGTATACTAATTTGAATATGGTACTGCCAATAAAATTTGTTTCCTACCCCTTTTTTTTTTTTAGAGTGCCCGGGCCGATTTCTAATCCCAATCCAACCTGATTGGATCCCACGGGGACTGCAGGTGGAGAGCCAGGCTCAGCCCTCCAGGCATTCCCTGGTCCAGTCTTCAAGCTGGCACAGCCCAGGGGCTGATGCTTCGCTGCCCATGCCCCCCACTCCCTTTTCATACCTCCCGCACCTCGCACGGCATTTCCTCCATCCCTAGCCCTCCAACTCCCTCTTCCCTTCCCTCTATAGAAGAGGGGGTCCCGTCCCGCGTCTGTGGTTAAATACCCCACCGGCCACATTCATGTGCTTAACTTTGCGACTGGGCTGAACCCAGTGTCCTCCTGCACGTACCAGCCTTTCCCGCCTTCACTCTTCTTACCCCCTCCCAGTCCAGGCTGGTTCTGCTTTTGGGGGGGGGTCATCAAGTAAGGCACCCGGTACAGTCACATCCCACCTCCCACGACGATCCAGCGGGCATAGCAGACGGTCATCACATTCAACAAAGGAACTTCTGCTTTAAAGGGGCATCTCGCCTCAAAATCCCAAGATACAAGAAAAAAAACATGGGTGGCACATCCTTCTCTGTTCAAGCAGCCAAACTATGGAACTCTTTACCCCCAACATAAGATCCACCGACAACCACCTTATCTTCAGAAAACTACTCAAGAATTGGCTCTTCCCCACATAAGCACTAACAGAAACTTACAGCATATCCCTCTGTATATAAGCATTTATTTTCACTATAGATATGTACCTATTTTTGTGTATTGCTTTGTATAAACATGTAGAATAATTATGTTGTTAAAAAATAAAAATCATGTACTTGCTTCCATTGTGCATCTATGTACCTCCATGTACTTGGATCTGTGTTTCTCCTGAAAAAGCATATCCAGTGCACTACCCTATTTCTCATCCTGTACCTCTATCAATATCTTTAATCTACATATACTTAAATCTGTTATGCATCTTTATACTTTCAATGTACTTATGGATCTATATATTTATCACTTTCTTCTAATTTGGCATTTCCAATGCACTACCCTATTTCTCAGCCTATACTTCTCTCAATATATCTTCTAGCCCAACTTTCTGACTCATCTCAAACTTCTTTCTACTACTCTTTCCAATGCGCTACTCTATCTCTTACCCTATACATCTATCAATATATCCTCTACATCCAATCTCTCATTTATCCCAAACCCCATACCACCACTATGATCCCCAAAATAACCCTCTCTAGACTCTCTCCTACTCTACCCTCCTTGCATCATCTGACACCTCTTTTACTATACCGATCCCCCAAAGCAAACCTTTCTAAACTCTTCCCTCTGACTGTCCCCCTCCAAAACCCCTTTTTACTTATCCAAAAGCCTCCTCCTACCGCTATGACGTAAAAAAAGAAATAAAAAAAAATCCTTCACTCTTCTATCCCTCCACTATCCTTTTCAATAAAAATAACAGACTAACATGTTCACTTCTCAAATTCCATATTCCACTATACTAATTCACCACTAATCCTTTGGGTTCCAGAGTAGCATGCTACTCGCCAATAAAGCGTTTCCCATCAGGGTTAGAAGTGCTATATAAATGCAAACCTTTTTCCCTTTTCTACCGCTCCCCAACCCTTCTCAATCCAAATAACTGACTAACATATCCACCATTCAAATTAATTTCATGTTTCACCATACTAATTCAACACTAATCCTTATGGGTTAGTGTTGGTGCATCTGGACGACTTTCAGCTTTTGTGAGGCAGTGTTACGTGGACAATGCACTGCCGATGGGATGCTCAATATCGTGTGCATTGTTCGAATGCTTCAGTTCATTTCTGCAGTGGTTGTTCCCGTAGCACACAGGCCTTCAGCTGGTGACTTACTACCTTGATTTTTTCTTTTTTGTGGGGGCGTCCGGCTTGTCAGACTGCCAGCAGCTACTGTTAAGATTCCAAGAGCTCATGAGTGACCTCGGAGTTTCTTTGGCACCAGAGAAAACCGCAGGCCCAGGAATGGTGTTGACCTTTTTGGGCATCAAAATAGTTTCCCAGCAGATGGAGACGAGATTGTCTCCTTTTTCTCCAGTAGCAATGCTAGCGCTGTTGAGCTCCATGCTGGCGAGAGAAAAGGTGAAAGTCAGGGAGATTCAGGTGTTGCTGGGTCACCTAAATTTTGCTTGCAGGGAGGTTAGGTCACGGAGAACATATTGCAGGAGACTGGGTTTAGAGCTCTCAGGTTTCTCGTGCCTCATCATGTAGGAAAGTCAGTAGGGGTCAAGGAAAATCTAAGGATGTGGTGTTTTTTCCTGCGGTCCTTCAATGGGATCCCCTTAGCACGTCGGAATGATATGGCCTGGGATGTGCTGATATTCACAGATGCAGCGGGTGGGCTTGGTTTCGGTTTGTAGATGCAGGGCAGGTGGTGTGCAAAGCCATGTCCAGAACAGTGGTAAGGTGGGGGCAGGAGCATAGCGTTTTTGGTATTGGTCCATATTGAGGTGGCGGTCACGTTGTGGGGAGCAGAGCTGACATACAGGAAAGTGCTGTTCCAGGTTGAAAGTATCACTGTTGTGCAGGTTGTGAAAAGACAGTCGGCCAGAGACACAGGTTTTGAAGTTGCTGAGGTTTTTCGTGTTGGGTTGCTGGCAGCATGACATTTCCCTCAGGGCGCAGCTTGTGGCAGGAGAGGACAATAACATTGCAGAGCTTTGTCTCATTCAAAGTGGGGGGAGATTCCGTGGGTTGGCCAAGGATGTCAATACAAACCCAATGCCCATACCAGAGAAGCTGTGGTTGATAGGAAATGCAGGATGGTACAGCTGATGGTAAGGTACCTCGAGGAGTCCACACGAAGAGCTTAAAGTCAGGCATGGGCAGATTTTTTGGCATTGGGGGCATAGCGCAGGGCGGAGGGGTGGTTGCGGGCTGAAGCTGTGATTCCGTTTATACTGGATCTAACAGACAAGGGTTTGTCTTGCGTTACCATTGCACAAAAACTGGCCGTAATTGCTTTCATGGGAAAATTGTTTGTGGGGATATGCCCCCTCAGCAGGTGAATTGGGACACGGGATGGTGGAGCGTTGGGCAAGAGAGCAGGGACGCTTGGGGCAGACGAGGAAGCAGTTATCATGGAATTTGTTTTGCGCTGTTTTGCAGCGGCTGCCAGAGGTGTGCAGGGATGCATATGAGACTTGCTTGTTCTCTGCCCTGTCCTGGATATTCTTTGGTGCGTTCCGCGTGTCGGAATTGCTGGGTGGGGTACTGTAGGAGGATGTCACTTGGAGGAGTGTAGTTTGGAGATATGGCTGAGCAGCTTCAAAAAGGCACAGAGAACTAAAGGGAAGAGCGATTGGTTGCATGCTGTTGAGTCGTCAAGGCAGTGCCGGTGGCTTGGGGCGATTGGTGGACTATTTGCAGCGGGGGTGGCAGCGGCTTGGTTTTCAGGCACCAGACCAGGGGTAAGGTTTCAGGGTACCAATTGCTATCAGTTCTCTGCAAAAGGCTGTTGGCGTTGGGGGTACACTCAGAAGAATATTGTACCTACTCTTTTCGCATCGGCACGGCGACTGAAGCGGGTAAGAATAGCTGGCCACGCTAAGACATTATGTGCTTGGGGCGGTGGTCTTCTGATTGCAATGGGCACTATGTGTTGGTTTTGCAAGCTGAGGGAAGCACAGTGGGCATTTTTGAAAAATTCTTACTGCTGTTTTTTTTTATTGCAGGGCCCAGCAGAAGAGGACGTGGACATTTGGGTGGTGGCCCACTCTTTCATCAAGTGGGCAGAGACAAGATAATCAGAGGTGATTTGGGGCAAATCTAGGTTTTGACAGACTTCCGTTTCCTGTTACATGAAAGGGCAAGGGGGGCATGTGCTGGCGGGAGTTGTTGTAATGCCTGAATGGCATTTTAGTCGGCGGTAGATGCCCAGACATGTTTGTGGTACATCTGGGGGAGAATGATCTTGTGAAGGAAAAAGGGGTAGTGCTGATGAGGGCAATGAAGAAAGACTTGTTGCAGATTAAGGCCTGGTGGGACGGAGTGTTTCCTGTTGTGGACTAAATTAATTCCGAGGAGGATTTGGTGTCAGCAAGCCCTCTGCCATTGATAGATCAAGTAGGAAGGTTAATTGGGAAATGGCTTTTTTTTTTTTAAGGAAATTGGCTTTGGTCGCATTTGTCATTCAGACATTAAGTATAGCAGCAGGGAGTTTTTTAGAGGAGATGGCATCCATTTGTCATGCCTCTGGATGGAGTTGTATTTTTTGGAGCTGAAGGAAGTACTGGAGAGGACTCTGAATATCAGAAGATAAGTAGGCTGTATGGCGGGGAACTGTGGGAGAAAAAGTTAGCAGGCATCCTTTTGCTGAAAAGTTTTGCAGAAGTTGATAGAAGTTTGGTTGGCCCTGACAGATGGTGAACCATGTGCAAAGGGAGCGTAGGCAGTAAGTTCAAGGATAATTTTAGGAAGTTCAGAGGCTTAGAGGTTCTTACATGCAGTCATAGGCTGTAGGAAAAATCTAAAGTTGAAAACTGTTGAAATGCCCTATAATTAAATGAGATAGTTGCGGGGTGGGGCATGTGGGTGGGAAGCAGGGGTGAGGGTAGGATATTGGTTAGTTCATTTGATGTTTAGCTAGGTTTTTAGTTTTGTAAGGCGGTTAGCCAGGTAAAGTTTGTGATGTCCACCTGTTTCAATAAAGCGGCCTTTTTCATACAATAAAATAGTCTTGGTATTTGCAGCGCCCCTTCTCCCAATTGCTGCTGTTACCCAATCCCAAGCCCTACAGAGGATATGGTAAACTTTCCATTTCTTTCCTTATCAAACTCAGTTTGTGCCCTGCACTAAACTGGTTAATATAACTATAAAGAAAAAGTTAAACATGAACGCAAGGAAAGCATAAACAAATATACCTCAGACTTCTCAAATCAGCCAGGAAAGCTCACCCTAAAGACAGACAAACAAAACAGGATTTCTTAAAGCGAGAGGTACATTTTATCTACCATTAGGTAGGTGGCACCTAAAACTTGCAATTTATGTGCTTGTGAAAGAGAAGTAGGACAAATACTGTCTGTCTGAGGAGGTGGGCTTTCCTCAATGCGTAATGACTGGAAGAAAGAAGAGGACAAGGAAGCATTTAAGGTTGGCATTGGGCACTTTACAGAAAAGATAATAAATAAATAACACATAACTACCCATGATTTCTATTTTTAAAGTTCTGGTGCACATCAATGTTAACTGAAAAATGTGGAAGGATTTTGCAAACACAAGCTGGTTGACTTGTGTGGTCAGGTATTGAGGGCCATCGTTTTAAAATACTATAGCAATGTTTCTTAAACTGCTAAAAGTGATGACGGACATAATACTGCCCACACCCATGTACTGCAATAGCATGCATACTTCCGGATTACCCTTCATTTAGCAGCAGTCGCTATAATTGCAAATCATATGTTTATGTTTAATTGTGATACCTTATTTCGAATTCATGATGGCAGCGATTCACACAAATAGAGACTTTTGAAAAGCATGGGAAACGAGGCTGCCACTAGCCTAAGTGTGACTAAGTTGTGTGCTTTAAGTGATTGACAAATCTTCAGATCCGGATCTAAATGCCACTAATTTACAGTGCCTCAATAGTTCTACCATTGGTTATTTGAGCCGGAAAAAGAACCAAACAAAAATGTCAGGCATCTGAGGATTATAAGATTGCTAACCTCGAGGAGCACACTCCAGTCTGAAGGTGCCGCTCACTCTGCAATAACTCATTTAGGATTAACAATAAAGCCTCAGGATAAACGAAACGGGTTTAATAATTATATGATGAGGAATAAACATGTACGTTTCTTTTTTAAAGAAACATGTACTACAACTTAAAGGAACATAGTCAAACTGCGTTTAGTAGTACTAAAGTAGTACCTACATGTGGAGATCTCCGCACCCATAGCTATATGGTGGTATACCTTTTAGTGGCAAATGTAGGTGGGAGGGGAGAGTGACTGGAAAATGGGGAATACTTACTACTAAATGCGAGCTAATTACGTAGGATTAAAGAGGGGTTTAGGGTATGGCATGCAACCACCCACAAACATGTAAGACCATTGCTATCCACAAACAACACCTCTAAAATACTGTAGCCATAAGGACCCAAAATAGTAGTAAATGTACTCCAGCTCTGACCTGGAATAAGTCCAGCACCATACATGGCCAACCACTGGTACTGCAACACTCTCACCTATAAAGTAATGGAGGTAGGAAGGTAAACTTGAACCCCACAGGAAATAATGTTAAAATAAATTAATTGATTTAAACTTTTTAAAATATCCTGCAATACTGAAACATTGGAGGATGTAGAAGACTTGGCGAAGGATCTAGTTTACCCAGCAAGCCCTGCACTTTCTCTGTAGAGCCCAGTTGCAGCCAAAGGAGCAGTGCGGAAGAGGAAAAGGGCTGCTATGAACTCTAAAGAAAATATAACGTGTCGGCAGTGCCTCATGAAGGTTCCCAGGATGTGTGTGACAGGCTAATAGCGATGGTAAGAGAGAACCTGGGAGTCATTTACCTTTGGTTGGGTGCAATTCAGGCCTAAATCAAGAGTTTAAAGGGGGTGGTAACTACCAAGCGAGTAATGTCTAATTCTGCAAAACCCCCATTTTCCCGCAGAGTTAACTCTTTTAAGGGGTGGGGGGGGGTGATGACGAGCCTGCAGTTGCCCCATAGAGCACACCAAATGGATGAAAGTAGTAATCCTCTAATAAGAGTCCAAGGGGGTACAGGACCCTGCATAGCAAGGGTAACGGTGGGCGTTGAGGCGGCGGGTTGCGGGGCTGGAGAGGCACCATGTAAAACCAGGGCCCCAGTGCAGAAGCATTCTCCTGATACCCTTATTTCGCCCCCAGCTGTCTGTCCTTATACTGTCATACTGTGCTTAGTAGTGGGAACTGTGGAAGCCTTTGTACAACTAAAAAAATAAAACTTTGCATACGTTGTGCAGCCTGCGAAAGGACTGTGAGCTGGCCCAGCCGAGAAACATCGGTCTAGTAAGACCTCCCTCGCCTATAACTGAGGTTGATTGACTCGCCACCAAGTAGAAGGGCCACTCTGACAAAGAGATAGTGAATCAAAAACGTGCCAGTGGCAGCTCTAACACAGGTAATATTGGGCCCCTAAATCATACACATGGAGCCCAACTGGGTGCTATTGGCACCACAGATCCCCGACTAACATGGGCCTAGAGTACCCATTATCACCCCCTATTTCACCAGACTGCCCACAGAAGGAGGGTGCTGAGGCCCTTTTGCATTACCCGACTGTCCCACTGCTGAAGACCCATATGCTAAACTGGAACATTGCAGGTATTAGGGGTAAATTTGAGGATCCTGAATGGGGTACTTTTGTCGATGGCCACGACATTTGCCTGTTCCAGGAAACCTGGGCTCTGGAGCAGATGAATAGGTAAGGCTATAGAAGTTACAATGTACCAGCGACTTAATCTAGCGCTGGGTTCCCCTCTGGTGGGCTACTAGCCTTGATTGGAACCACTGTGGCCTATTTAGCCATGCCCCTTTATTGGAACTCTCCAGATGTTCAGGGATTGATTCTTTCGGGGAGTAACCTATATCCCTATTTGATTGTTAACATCTCTAACAGGAGCAGTTCCTTTACACAATTTAAAATGTTGCAGCTATTGCATAGAGTATTAGGTAAGTATGTAAATAGCCACCATGTGCAAGTAGCAGGTGGTTTTAACCTAGCCTTTAAGCTGAACAGCTTTGCCAATGACTTGTCTAGAGAAAAGAACCCAACATGGGGTATACCGGATGTAGAGCCATCTAAAACAAGCATTGGCATAGCCAATAGGTCTCGCCTTTGGGACCTTATAAGTGTTTAGCCATGCAACAGTGATGTTGCACCAAGAAAATTGTGCTGCATAACTAAATACTTATAAGGTCCCAAAAGTGAGACCTATTGGCTATGCCAATGCTTGTTTATGTTAAGCATTATGCAATACCCCTTCTCAATTCTCTACTGTTCAGACACACAAAAAATATCAATAGTGCCTGTCTTCGAATGACTGCTTAATAAACAGTGATTTCTCTCCCCACCCCGTGCAGACAGAACCAAAAAGACAAACGCTAGTAGATTTGGTCCCTGTTTTTTTTTTTTTTTTAAATCTTCTGCAAGTATATAGCACCACTGTAATGTAGTTTGGGCACAGATGACACGCTTCCCAGTCCCTAACTGCACATTTTGACTCTGGACTATTCTAGGGAAAAGGTAGAGTTTGGATTCAAATCAAGCTTACACAATAGCCCGCGCTTGAAAAAAAACAGACATTTTAAAAGTAGCCATTTCACAGGCTCGGAAACTGGGCATGTCCTCAATAAGTGGTGTACCTAAAATCATGTGCGCAATAAGTGTTTTCTACTACTTGTTACCGTAGAAATAACTTTAGAACATAAAAGCGGGTTTTGTCAACAATTAAAAAATATCCACGCCACCTCCCGTTAAACAGAAACTGAATTTAACATTAAGCGCTTTACATCACACATAAATGTTCTACATTAACATTAAATCATTACCTGTGTAAATTAATTTACAGAATATATAACATAAGACGGTAGGGTTACAAGGAGTAGGACCCACATCTTTCATAGCTCACTATACTGTATTAGAACGATTACAATTTATGGACTGCACGTAAAACAAGCAGGAAGTGGGATAAAGGAGGGAGGTAGGGCAGTCGTGCGCACTATAGAGAGAGAGGCACGCAGGCTGGCAAATGGTGTGCACTTTTGCGGGCGCTTTGATGTTCTCAGTAGCCGCGCGGCTCACTGAGAACATCAAAGCGCCCGCAAAAGCGATCACGCAGGCGGACAAATGGTGTGCGCGCCCGGCGGACATGCACTGTAGCTGGAGGTCTGAAGCCACTAGTTTGCACTTCCAAAACCCGGCTTACTAAAACTCTCACCAGAGCAGCGCTAAAGCGCTGGCTCAGGCGAGACCTAAAAAGGGCCTCCTCAAAAGCAACACTTCAGGTTGTTGATCTCACCATTACTTATGGCATTCAGGCATGCAAGGATGAACCCCCTCAGATAAACTGCTTGCCCCGACTTTCAGAAGAGGTTCTTATCCCAGTACAATTGACTACATTCTTTTGGATGTAAAATTGTGGTCCACACTGGAAAACATAGTTGTAATAGAAAGAGGAAAAAGTGACCACGATCCCTTGCACTAAAGTTGGGAGTATCAATGTCTCTCCCATGTCCTGCACTCACAGACCATGCTTGCAGACAGCTTGTAGCCACAAATAACAGGAGAAACTTGAGATGGGAAACAGTCACTTCATCCCTGGAGGAACTTCAGGCCTTTTATTCAATGTTGGCTACCCACATGGAGACCATGGGTGCCAAAATGGGGAAGAACGACTTGATCCTTGCTGAACACCATATGGTATTTTCCAGACTGATGGGTGTCCAAACCAAAGAGGTAGGGGTTAGCCCAAAACCGCAAATGGGATGGTTCAATCACAAATGTAAAAGGGCAAAGTTTAACCTCCTACAAGCTCTAAAAGGAGGGGTAATGAGAGTCATTAGGGGATACAGGTCAGACTACCAGGCTTTATGAGAACAGCAAAAGCAGCTTGGGAGGATGAGATGTGGACTGACCTGTTAGATGCAACTGTAACCAACAACCAGTAGAAGCACTGGACCATGGTCAGCAGGCAGAAGGGGAGGCGTGGCAATCCTGCAGAAACATCTATTTCACCGTGTGACTGGGTTGCACATTTTATGAACTTGTATTCCCCTGCCCCTGTAGTGGAAGAAAGTATGGTGCATGGTGATCCCCTGAGCATGAAAAGTGAGACAACTGACCCGATAATTTTCACACTTGAGGAAACAGAACAGGCGGTGGTATCGTTCAAACCCGGGAAAGCCCCGGGGCTTGACAGAGTCCACGCAGATGTCTTTAAAGCGGACCCTAAGGCTTGGATACCTTATATCAATGTGGTCCTCAATGCTGCAGTAGGGGAAATTCCTCCATCATGGAAAGGGGCAGAAATTGTTCCAATTTTTAAAAAAGGTGACCCCAGTGTGCCCTCTAATTACCGCCATATTCGTTTACTTGACAACCTCCATAGAAATCTTCAGCAAGCGGGTCTTCGAGTGGCTTTTGGACTGGGTTGAGAACACAGGTTCTCTCAGGTTTACAGGCAGGCTTCAGGCATAAAGTCAGCGCTATTGACCAGGCCTTCCAGTTCTTCCTTGTTAAATGGAGGCTGGTTGACCTGGCCAATGGTGACCTTCATGTGGCGATCATTGATTTGTGTGCTGCATTTGATCTGGTAGCAAGAGGGAAATTGTGGGAGATCCTTAGGGGGATGGGATGCCAACTGATTAGAATATTCCACGATGGCAACTTCGCAAAGTAGGGTGTAGCACTAATGGTGACTCAACTGAGGCCTTTCCTGTAGACCAAGGTGTGGTCCAGGGGTGTGTTCTCGCCCCTACCCTCTTCCTTTTATAAATTAACAACTGTATTGCTTACTTACCCAACTGTGTTAATGATTCCCCTAGCTTGGTGGGAGTAAAAATACCTGCCCTACTTTTTGAGAATGACACGGTATTGTTGTCCAAAACTAGGACGGGGATGCAAAGCATGGTTGATAGTTTCAACTAGTTTTGCACAGATTTTGAAGTTAAAATCTCCAAATACATGACTTTCTCCAAGAGGGTGATGGTGAGGGGAGTTATCAAGGTGAGATCCGAAGTACTGGAAAGAGTGCAGGAGTTTGACTACTAAGGGATTTGGTTCAGTCGCGGCTCGCATGACTCGCAGGTGGGGGGATCAAGCAGGGTGGTGTGGGCGGGTGGTTAAAAAAACTTGCATTACCGGGTCTCGCGCCTCCTCGTGTTTGGTGTTTTCCTGCTGCTTTACAGGAACAGGCATCCTCCCCCCCCTCCCCTAAGCCAATCACAATGCTGCAATGGCAGCGTTGTTATTAGTGGGAACAGCGCCCAGCCGGGCGCCTGAAGGGAGGCCATTTTCTCAAGGTCGGCTGCATGCAGCCTACATAGAGAAAATTTAGAGTGCGCATAACTGGTTTGGTCAGCCCTAGAGGGCCGTCCAAACAGTCAGGGCCCACAACAGTGGGCAAGCCGCTACTCCCGGACCCACCCGCCCCAACCAGGCCGCCCGCCCCAAACAGGCATACCCTGCCATCTGCTTTCTCGCAGCGCGAGAAGCAGAAACATAAAATGGTATTTAAAATACCATTTTATGTTTCTGCTTCTCACACTGCGAGAAAGCAGTGGCACGACGCTCCTCCGCCCTAATGGAGGAGCCGCTCCTGATTAGGTTAGACGAGTCAGGATCTTGGGATTCACAGATTCTAAAGAGTACCCTAACTCTCAAACAGTCGGCTGGATCTATATTAAAGTTTGCCAAAACTGCTGCTTGGTCTTCTGTATGCTCAGCTGTAGAAATCTATAAAGTCCAGGCTAGGGTGGCTGATTTGTATGGGGTGGAATTATGGGGCTATTGTAAAATCAGTGCCCTGTGCATAGTAGAAAAGTAGTTTAAAGCATAGCGTTAGGGGGAGAAGAGCAGTGTGAAAGATTTGGGAAGGAGAGTGAGTAGAAGAATAGCACACATTGCTACATATAATACCATAATTAATAAAGCAAATTTATGGATTTAAAAGCCCACCTTTTGTTCCCATATGTCCGGTGCACTGCTACATTTTGGGTCACCTAGAAAAGCCCACACTAATAAGCGCTGCTTTGCAACAAAAAACACAACCTTTATGTGCCCCTAACTTATCTCAAGCCGATCCGTGAACTTTGGCAAAGCAGTAACTCACAAAATCTGCCTTGCCTAAATCATAACGCATGGTCTTACCCAGCACCAGATCACCAGATGCCACAAGTTTTTGTCTCCTTAGTTATACATTTTAGGGTAGGATACCTCCCGGTGAGCCCTTCATAAGGAATAGACCAAACACAAATTGAAAGACAACATGCAATTGTATGCAAGGTGGTGATTAAACACTTTTGGCCCTTTATGCTGCTATGCCCTTCCTCTTTGTCCCCAATGGGGCTATTTATTTGCCCACTCTTAAAAATAAATATAAGGCAGTCATGCAGCTACGAATATATACATTCAAACAGACAGTGAACTGATTTTCAATCCAGTGGCCTCTTATATTTACAGAGCCTGGAAAGCCATGAGGCCGTTGCTTTACAAGTAAATTAACTTTTGTTCACAATTATTGGCTGATATTTAACTATTTTCCACAATCTAAAGTTAATTATATTATACACCTTTGATTCAATACTCGGAGGTAACCAAAATTAAATAAAGTTATGTAATCATGATGTTTTAATATAATGCATATGTTTTGTATTATATACGGAATGTTTGCCGCATTTACACCAAAAGGGAGAAGAGGGGGTGTGGGGGTGGAGCAATGTTATGACTAGAAGACAGACATCTATTAGTTTTTAAATATGTCGTATGAAATTGGTATCATTTAGTGATATAAAATAGAACAAGGAAATAACTGCTAAATGTGCTTTGCACTTCAGAAGGAGAGATGCCATGAATGAGTTTGTCAAACATTTGCAAACACAAAGAGATGATGGACTGAGCACTGAAACTTTTCAGTCACTCGGCCCCAGTCATAGATCTGATCTGCATATGGCTGGGTCTGAACTGGGGTGGCGAAGTGAGCTAATGAACGATGAGGGATTCAACCCAGATCTGTGAGTGGGGGTTAATGCCTGCTTAATAAACAGTGATTTCTCTCCCCACCCCGTGCAGACAGAACCAAAAAGACAAACGCTAGTAGATTTGGTCCCTGTTTTTTTTTGTTTTTTTTTTAAATCTTCTGCAAGTATATAGCACCACTGTAATGTAGTTTGGGCACAGATGACACGCTTCCCAGTCCCTAACTGCACATTTTGACTCTGGACTATTCTAAGGAAAAGGTAGAGTTTGGATTCAAATCAAGCTTATACAATAGCCCGCGCTTGAAAAAAAACAGACATTTTAAAAGTAGCCATTTCACAGGCTCGGAAACTGGGCATGTCCTCAATAAGTGGTGTACCTAAAATCATGTGCGCAATAAGTGTTTTCTACTACTTGTTACCGTAGAAATAACTTTAGAACATAAAAGCGGGTTTTGTCAACAATTAAAAAATATCCACGCCACCTCCCGTTAAACAGAAACTGAATTTAACATTAAGCGCTTTACATCACACATAAATGTTCTACATTAACATTAAATCATTACCTGTGTAAATTAATTTACAGAATATATAACATAAGACGGTAGGGTTACAAGGAGTAGGACCCACATCTTTCATAGCTCACTATACTGTATTAGAACGATTACAATTTATGGACTGCACGTAAAACAAGCAGATAGAAATACACACAGGTCCTGACGAAATGCCATGAGGGCATGAAACATGTCGACCACTAGAGTAGGAGATAGTTAGAGACAAATACAAGTCACACTAACTGTCCACCTTCCTCTATCTTTTTAATGAGGTGGACAGCTGTCCTAAATAAACACATTTAACAGACTTTCCAACCTTTTTAAACTCATTCTACTCATCTACACTCCTTCAGACCCCTCACACCCACGCACTCATCGGCAAGGAACAAAAGATCTCCGCTAAAGAGCCCCTTCACGGGTGCCCGTCGGGCATTGCACCGCCGGCCCGACGAGGAGCAGGCCCAGATGATGAAGCATGACACCTAGCTTGCTGGGTGTGTGAGGGCATTAGGTCCGAATATGGGAACTCCCCTTCCCTACCTATAGGTTTTTGGAAGTCCAATCAATACTGGCGGAGTTAAGAATTGACCTCACTAACTAATCATCCTCTTAAGGAACTGCATACCCTTTCTTAACACAGCTGTTTATTGACAGCGCTACGATACCGCACGACTATAGCAGGAAGCGCAAACGGGTTCTTCACAAAAATAACCGGATGAATTTCCCTCGCTTCCCACTGTGCTCACATAAACCAAAAACAATTCCAAAACCTCTTTTGACACGTGTGCTTTTAAGTCCCTCTCTGGACCACGCACAGTTTAGGATATGCATTTACAAACGCTGCGAAAAACATCATATTTTAGGGTGGCTGAGAAACAAAAAAAACTAATAATGAAGTTGGCCATTTGGCAGCTAAATATTTGTACCGACAACCTTGTGATAGAGACCTATTTTATTTTCAGTATAGACATTGTTTTCCATGAAAATGTCGTAAACCGGTGGCGTTTCACTAACGTCTTTCGTTAAAAGCGGTGACATGTTTAGTTTTAAAATGATATTGTTTTTATTGCGGATGGCGTTTAGTTTTCCCTTCAACTTGCGAATGGAAACGGGTGCTTCTCTTTTTGTGAAGACAGACATGCAGTGCGTGTGTGTGTGTGCATTGCACTACAGCAGCCTCCACACACCAAGGACTTAAAACGAGGCGAAATGTGAAAATAATTGACGCCTCTCCGCCCCTTGGGACCAACTTGTGTCCGTTCAGCGCATTACAGGACCTCAAATCGCTGCCATTACCTGGGAAAAGAGAAATAAAAATACACAATGGCTACCGAGGTGTGATACCTCGAAATGCACATTCATAATACACCAACTATTTACAGAAGCGTATTTATTTCCAGACTTATAAAGGAGAGCGTGTAACTCCGCGAGTACACGATCCAGTCCAGGTAGGCAGGGCCAAAAGTGGACAGGACGGTAACAGGGAGGGACTGAGAAGCCTCCTTTTCAATCGTGAGCCAGTGTTTAGCATGGAGGATGACGCCAGCGAATGAAAAAGGTGGGTGGGGCTACAAATCCACTTCTGAAAGCCCTCGCAGAGCGAGCAGCGCATGCGCGCTGCAACGCCAGCCGAAACCTAAAAAGGGTGAATGAGGAAGCCATTAGGCGTAGGGACCGCCCATCCTCGCTTGGGATCCTAACAAGTGCTTTTCTTGCACACAAATCATTGTGCAAGCTCGAGGAATTTATAGATTTTATACATCCAGCACGTGCTCTGTCACTGTTCCTCCAATTTAGATATGGATCCCTTCTGGTTGCATCTTCTACTGTTAGTAGGAGGATGTCGAAGCAGGGATCTGGCTGTTCTTTTTATTGTAAAAATCTATGTGAAAGTGACGAGCACGTCTTGTTCTTCTGTCCTCTTTCTGTAAAACGACGGTACAGGTGGATTGTACCTATGTGTAGAGCCCTTAGTCTATTAACCAGTAGCATATAGAGTTTCTAAAACGGACACTTCCACCTTTGTGGTTGTGGCCATTTCTAAATTCTTATATGCAGCCTGGTTAACTAGACGTAAAATGCTGCTTTGGAGGGAGCTTTGTCATGACCTACTGGCTGATGGCCTTCGGGCTGGCTCCCCGAGTGTATCGCCTGGGGGAAGCGACGTGGGTGCAGCGGGGGATTCTATGCCTTAACACGGCGGTACTCAACGTACGGCCCACAGACCATCTGCGGCCCGCCAGGTCATTCCATGCGGCTCCCGTGGAAATCAGCAGGCACGGAATCGGCACCATTTCTGCCTGTTGTAATTCCTCGGGCCGCATTTGCCCGGAGAAGCATTAAAGTGGCATTCAATGAAAACCAGTGTCTCGCATGCTCACCCATAGTCCCCCCCACCCCG
Source organism: Triturus cristatus (assembly GCF_964204655.1). Lineage (NCBI taxonomy): Eukaryota > Metazoa > Chordata > Amphibia > Caudata > Salamandridae > Triturus > Triturus cristatus. The sequence goes on from NC_140589.1 coordinate 397,364,856, forward strand.
CCCTCACCTGCCTCTCTGGCGTCACTTGCTCGCCCTGCCACTGAGTACCCTGGCTGTGCTACTTGTATGTGCTGCTCACAGACAGTGTGGCCTCTTTAATCTCTCAATTGGTGCCACTAAAACAAAGCTGTCTCTGTAGTTAAATTTATGTTTTTAAGGCCCCCCGGTTAGGGTTTCAGCCGAGCCCGGACTTTTCTTTCTCATGATCTCAGAGCAGACACGTGGTGTAAACAGGTTAAATCAAATAAGGATCCAGCAAAGTCCTCACATGGATCCGTGGGCTGCGCCTAGCCTTTTGTTTCATGGCATGGCTTCACTTGAGGTACATGGTATGCTACAGGCTCTCGGTTCACAACAGCGGTGCTACGGAACGTTTACAGGTGAAATTGGTGGAGATGCAGTTTAAACACAAAGTTATATGCCTCTGAAGCAGCCAAGCAGGATATTTGTGTATAAATCCCAGCTTTCCCACTTTATTAAATTGTGCGAATCTGAGGGGAACATTTATGTGCCTGTGTTGTGAAAAATATTTCTAACATTTCTTACAGGCAAACCAGCTTGCTTTGTGCATTGCTTTAGAAAGTGTATTACTTTTTAGTCATCTAACACCACCCGTCTGAGTCGTAGCACAAATGTAGCATCAGGTATTTAACGCAGCAAAATTTAACAGCAAATAGTTATTGGTTTTGGCACACATTAGGTAGAGTCAGAACTGAGGGGACAGGGGCACAGAGTAAACATAGAGGTGAATGGGCAGAGGCAGAATGGACCGGTAGAGGTAAGAGGAAAGGGCAGAGAAAGGAAAAACAGAGGGACTGGCAGACTCCGTAGTAGCAAAGCATAAAAGCAGAATAAGAAGCGCAATGAGGAGGTATGGAAAGATTAGGGGCTAAGAGAAGAGAGCGAGGGAGTAGATGTGAAATATGAGCGCAGAGTAAGGGTATTGCAGTTTATGAGGGTGTGAGGGGGTAGGAGCAGAGAAAGAACAGGAAGAGTGGGCTGCTATACATGTAAGGACTTATTGAGTGATATATATGGTAGGTGAGTGAAGGATATGACACAATAATGGAAGCAACAGCTATGAGCTAGCAGCAAAGTGAAGGGACGTAGTGAAGGTATAAAGCAGAACTGCAGGAAGGACAAAGGGAGCGGCTTATCAGTAGAGTAAACCTTTAGTAGAGTGAAGGTGTACAGGCACAATGAGAGGGTCTGTGCTGAGTGACGCAGTAGGGTACAACTAGAGGATAGCGTAGAGTGGTACATTAGCGTGCAATGAGATGCTAGGCGTAGGATGAGATGTCAGGGCACAATGAGAGGGTAAGCAGTTTGATAGGGTATGAGGAGAGTGAGAGAAATAAGGCTGAATAAAGTAAACACGTGTGCAACCAAAAAGGTGTGACCAGATAGGGGAAGAGTGTGATGGAGGGAGAGCAGGAGCAGCATTAAAAAAGTCAAGGTGTGGAGAGAGTGGACACAGTATAAGAAGTTGAGGCCAGAGTAGGTGCAAAATGACAGGCTATGAGCATAGTGAAATAGAAGGACCAAGAAATGATTGTATGCAGAGTAAAGAGGGGTAGAACAATGAGGTTGAAGGGTTAGACAGAGGAAGCTTATGAACCGAGCAAAGAGGTACTGGGAGCAGATTGAGATGATAAGAATAGAAAGCGGTGGTAGGGACAGTGTGCGAGGCACTTATGAGATAAGGAAAGAACCAAGGGTAGGGGGAGAGGTATAATGAGTGGTGTACATTGAGGGTAAAACAAAAGGAGAAGAGTAAAGTTGTGACAGAGTGCCAGGCTGCGGGACGGTCAGGAAAAAAGTGAATTAATAACGCCAAAGTGGTGGGTAGAGGTGGGATGAGGGGGTAAAGTAGAGGAATATGGCAAGCATGAATCAGTCATAAGGTAGGGTTCGAGTTAGAGTGCAGGGTCAAAGTGAATGCATAGGATCACAGCGGACCCTATCTATGAGCACAGTCATTGAGTGTAAGGCTCAGGGAAGATTGGTAGTAGAGGTGCTGCCTTATACATGCATTATTGTGAAATGACAATCACCTACCTGAGATGATAGCCATTTTAGAGATGACACTACAATACCTCTGCTGCATTGTTTCACAAGCTCATTGAGTAGAAGGCAGCAGGTGTCTTGCCCATCATGCCGGTCATTGTGCCATTGTAAATGTGCATTACAGTCTGAGTACATGAATGCATGTATTGTGCGGGCCCGTGCATGCACATTACAGCAGGGGACCATTTATGCTTGTACTGTCTACGTACATTAAGAATATGGCAGCTTGGTGTCACTGATGCTTGTATTGCCTGGGGTTACATGCATATGGTAAGTTTAATGAGCTTAGGTGTGTACAGGGGCTAGACAGAGTACAGGAAACATATCTCTGTCAATGCACTTTGCATGTATGCGTCTGAGTTTTGCTTGATGATCTTGGGGCTTGGTACTGTAAACTCTCAACAGGGCCATTAAGGGTTGTTCAGAGCGAGTTTAAGAGGCATAGGGGTTTGAATTGTTTCTTCTTAGAGACAAATGAAGGGTGTGTCCACGTGTCTGCGCAACTGAGGGCCTAAGACCAGGGAACTGGATGCTTCTCAAAACAAGGCAAAGATGGCAAACTATGGTCAGAAACACACAGATCCCAGTACAAATTAAAATATTGACAGTATTTATTCAGGGGGCATATATATATATCACATTTCGAAATTCAGCACTGCCTAGTAATTTTTTGAAAAGGGTGTGATTTGTTTTTACCCCTGTAGCCCTGCCCCCAGTGATCCCACCCAATAAAACCGCCACCACCCCAATCGCGCAGGCCCATCTGTGCGGCCCTTGGCCACAAGCCAGACTGAAATTTTGGGCCCCGAAAAAAAGTTTGTGAGTACCCATGCCTTAACACTTGGCCATAGACATTGGAGCAGGGTGGGAGGCTGCGAATTTCCCAAAAGTTTTGAACTGTAACCACCATAATGCACGAGTATATGATCTTTACTTGCTGAAATCGAAATGCACACCTGTGTTATGTTATATGTAAAATCTTAAATAAAGTTTTGAAAAGGAAAAAAAAATTGATGTAAACTGCCAGCTAGTGTGTATAACCATGTCCTAGACGACTTTATACTTTAGTTGACTGTGACAGTGTGACGTAATCCTCAAGTGAGCTTTAGATTTATTTTCACTTTGGTTGACTGTGATTGAGTGATGTAACCCTCATGCGAGTTTTAGATTTTTTTTAATTGTTATTAATTGTTTTAAGATTGGTGTCTTTTTTAACATGCTTTTATTGATGTATTTTTGATAATGGACCACAATGTTTCGGATTATTAAAAAAGATTCAGATATATATATTTATATAGTTATGGCATTGAGTGCCAAGTCGTCCTTTTGCCACGACAGAGAAGTGTTGATATAGATATACATACAAATATTTTTTAATGTTAAAAATATACATTATAAATACATATTACTTTATTTTTAATACACTATGATTAACTTTTTAATGGAAAAATAAATGAAGTTATTTAGTAAATAATTATATTATTAAAATTAATTCTATGCCTAACTCAATAATTTAATACATAATAAATATAAAAAATTTACTTTAGGTGGATGTTTTTAAAATAAATTAAAACCACGTTAATTTGATTAACCTAAATTAATGAAATATTTAATTCAAAATGAATAGTGTTGTAAAATGTTGCATGTGTTCTACTTTTAAAGTATATAAAATTAACAGTAACAGTTAACATGAAAATATTTAAATTATTTTTTTTTACTTTAAAACTTTTCTCTATACCAGTGACACTCAAAGTACAGCCCAGGGTCCGCTTACGGCCCTCTTGACCTTCACATGCAGCCGCATGTTGAGAAACCGCTCTGGGCTGCTGCCTAGTTTAGAGAGCACTAACATTAAGAAATATGTTAAATAGAGGGGGAAGCTTTATTTTCAAGATAACTAAAGAAAAAAGAAAAGACACAAATAAGGTGTCCAGCACCACTTAACTTTAGGAACACATTCTTTTTTAAGACATCTTGCAATAAACGTGTATAAAAATGACAGTCTCTTCAAAATGTTAAAATGTTTATTTCATTAATATGCAGAAGTGTTTCACTTTAGTACATCAAAATAGATCAGCGCATTGGGAAGTATTTTTCAAAATTGATAGTTTTCAAATAATGAACGTAGAAACATTCATGCCTCCTCCCACCCTTATTACAATGGCAATAATAAACTAAGAGACAAGTCAATTGTCACCTCGAACCCTCTGGGTGGCCTGGGATGTTGTACAGGGGTAAAATTATAGTTCATTAAATCAAACACAAAAGAAGGTTTTGTACATTGCATACCCTGAACACATATTTCAAGGTGCTCTTACATCTGATAATGAAGAAAAGGGAGGCAAAGTGAAATAAATAAAATTGCTTAGGATCACACAATTTAGCCAAGTGGGGGAGTCGGGATTGATCATAAGTTTTCTGGTTTCACTTTGTGTAATTCTATTTCATTCCAGTTCAATAATGAAGATACTTCTATTTTACACTTGACTCTCCCAAGGTAGTGATAGTAATTAAAGAAGGCTTACCCCAAGGTGTGGTAGAGGGATAGCGATTCAGATGCTACATAACACAGTATTGTCAAATCTATGACGTTTCTAGATTGGTTAATTTAAAAGGCAGTATGGAATGAAACCTTCAAAAAGAACTCCATGACTACATCATGTACATGCTTTGCTTTCTCAACGCCCACCGTTCCCTGGTCCAGCAAAGCACTACTCGCACCCCGCTGGCATCAATGAGGCCCTCAGGCACATCACAGACCATAGTTTGTGGCCCCTGGGAAAATGTAATGCATTCTCGCAAACATTTTCCCAGGGGCCACAAACTATGGTCTGTGATGTGCCTGAGGGCCTCATTGATGCCAGTGGGGTGCGAGTAGTGCTTTGCTGGACCAGGGAACGGTGGGCTTTGAGAAAGCAAAGCATGTACATGATGTAGTCATGGAGTTCTTTTTGAAGGTTTCATTCCATACTGCCTTTTAAATTATACTTTCCCCGAGGGAGATACACCCCCAACACATAAGTCTACACTTTTGAGTAACTTTCCACCTAAAAATTATGAGTAGCCAGGTTACTAAGAGTAAACTTCCAAGTGTAGATATAATCAAAAGTCTAAGAGTAAACTTAGAAGTGTAGATTTATGCATGCGTGTTTATCTTTGTGAATAGCCCCAAATATTTTTGGGAGGTAAACAGACTAATCCAAACAGTCGTGCAGAGGTGAAAATGTACAGCAACCAATTATGAAACCAACACCTAAACCAAGCATTTCCCTTGAGAGGGAGAAAGGAAAAGGTCTCCTTATACCCCCAGATTCTTCACAATTAATAATTAAAATCCTCTTACAGCGTAAAATAGACGAAAGTTGTGTGCGTATAGTCAAGATTTCCAGTAGCTGGGGCCCTGACTCTTTCCTAAGTCTGCACCGTGACACACATGCTCAAACTTCCTTTCGGCGTTCCACGTCCTCTCGTTTCCTATGAGAGGCGGAAATGGGAGGCGAGTGGGAAGTCCGCTGAAAGTTTACTTCCCAGACCATTAACAATAAAAGATCCTGTCGTCCTCATTGAAATAGTCACGTGCTGGTGGCGCTAACAAAGCCACCTGTCCGTAAATACTGAAAGCACCTGGTTTTAAACCCAACCCATATTTAACCTCCCAGACACCTACAGTCAGTAAACGTGCAATATTTACAGCAGCCTATTTTCCATGATCTCGATTCTTGCTACAGAACGGTAAAATTGTTTGTTTCCCTCTTGGGTTTCACCGGGTTGAGCAGTGCACTAAGATGGGACAAACGTTTGAACCAAGGGGCCATTAGGAACAGCTGGCTGTTGGAAATTAACTGCGCTCTGCAACAAAAAAAAAAAGGAAACTTGTCATTTTCACAGCCCCGAGAGCAGGATGGAGCTAGCCGCTCGCTGATCTTAGGGTAAAAACCAACGGAGCTGACAAGACCAGGCAGTGCTCAGCATTACGAGCCGGGATAGCCGCACACTGCTTTTGGGGTGAAAGCACGGAGGATGACAAGAGCGGGTGCCTATAAAACGAAGACATCCATCAGAGGCTGCGCTAATGAAAATATTACTTACTCGTGCCAGCCTGGCAGACTGGCGGCTCTGAAGCAGGGAAGGGGCGGGGATCCTCCAGGGGCCCAGGACTCTCTCAGCTCACCCCTACCGTGCCGCGTGCACTGTCTGGCAACCTAACTCCCCGGTTAAGTCGGTCCGTGTAAGCAACCGAGAGGAGGGGGAGAGTCGTGGCTGCCTGCAGCCAGCGTTGCTCCGCTGTTACTGCCGGAGCTCAGGTTTCCCGCAGCCTGCCTGCTGAAGGAGCTCTCACAGGACACGACCTGCAAAAACTTGTTTAGAGCGGCGCTGAGGAGGGGGCGCGTATGACTGGAAGTGCATTTTACTGAGCTTTTTACTCTGTCTTCCTTCCCCCTCCAAGATGCGGATGAAGACCAGGGCAGAGCTGGACAAAGATCAAGGGTTTTTACAAGGCGATAAATCAAGTAACCTGCTGCGTGGTGTTTTGGGCTACCCGAGGTCTGTGTTTGGGAGGAGATTGCATCCTTCCTCTTTGTTTTCAAACTATGGTGTGAGGCCAAGTTTCGGTAAACGTAGATGTTTAAGATCCGGTGATTCCTACAATGATTGTAGGAGAGTTGAAGCTGGACTACAAAGTCGGATTAATAACACTAGAGCTACACAAATAACATTCACCAATACAGGGCTGTGTTAATACGCAGTTTCAGAGACATTACTACACTAACCTCACTTTTAAAATTAACAACAATATACCCAGTGTGTGTACGCATATCAAATATTGGTGGTTCCATTTCAAATTCACACTAAAAAAATAACGGCAAAGTTTGTGGTCCACTTTAAATACGCGTATTTTGATAAAGTCATATCACAACAAATTTCTGAGTAAAGAAAGGGTTAGGGTTGTGTTCCGAGGTAATTTGGAAATGCTGAGCTGGTGATGTTATATGCTAAATGCACACAACGTTTTTTTCCCCTCATAAATTAAGATGTTTGCTTTGCATGAAGCAAAAGAAATACGCATATAAAGAGATTCTTAAAAGGCACAGGTCGCAGTAGTTTAATAACTAAGGTAAATTAAATGTCACATGTCAAGCTGGAATGCTACCACTTCTCGGAATAAAGGTGAGAAAAGACAAAAGTGATGCATGCTTAGGGATGCCATGCTTCTTATCACACTGCATGCGAAAGGCTCTCATAGAGATGCGAGCATGTGCAACGTGTTGCTTGTAGTGTTAACGCGCACCAGAACTTTCCTACAAAACCCAAACTTGTATTTCCCTCTAGTAAAAGTATTGGGACCGAATTTAAACAGCATTGGCAAAGCAAATAGGTTTTGCTTATGCAAGAGCAATTGGTCTTTCCAATGTGTTTTAGCCATGTTGTACACCAGCGTGGCTGCTGTTCAGCATGGCTAAAAGTTTGTGGAGTCTCATAGAGTGGAGTGTCATGAATCAGAGAGCAGTGGAGTTGTGTGGTGTAGAGTAGAGTGACGTTGAGTGGAGGGTTATAGAGTGGAGGGGCGTAGATTGTTGTAGAGTGGAGTGGAGTGAAGTGAAGTGGCGTGGAGTACAGTGGTGTGGAATAGAGTGCAGGGGCATAGAGCTTTGTAGCACAGAGGGCAGTAAACATGTTGTAGAGTGGAGTGGCGTAGTCTGGAGTAAAGTGGCATAGAGTGGAGGAGTGGAGTGATGTAGAGTCGATTGGCGTAGAGTGCAGTTTAGTGTGGTAGAGCAATGTGTTGTAGAGTGGCATGGTGTACTGTGCAATGGAGTAGCGTGGCGTGGGGTAGAATGTCGTATTGGAGAATGGAGTAGAGTGCCATAGAGTGGAGTGGCATACAGTGGAGTAGAGTAGACTAGAGTTAAGTGGCATATAGTGAAGTGCATAGAGTAGAGTAGCATGGAGTAGAATGTCATAGATTGGAGTGGCGTAGAGTGGCATGGCATAGAGTGGAATGGCATAGAGTGCAGGGGAGTGGTGAAGAGTGGAGTGGCATAAATTACAGCGGAGTGTTGTAGAGTGGTGTGAGGTAGAGTGGAGTAGAATGCCAAAGAGAAGGGTGACGTAGAGTTGAGGGGCGTAGAGTGGAATGTCATATAGTGGAGTGGAGTAGAGTGGCCTAAAGTTAGGTGGCTTACAGTGTCGTGAAGTTGAGAGGTGTGGTGTCAAGTGGCCTGGTGTAAAGTGGAATAGAGTAGGATGGTGTGGAGTAAAGTGACGTAGAGTGGAGTAGCATGGAGTGTTGTGTCATAAAGTGGAGGGACGTAGAGTGGAGGGGCGTAGTGTGTCATAGCATAGAGTGGAGTAAAGTGTTGTGGAGTAGCGTAGAGTGAAGTGAAGGAGTGGAGTAGCAGGGCATAGAGTGGAGCATAGTGTCCTAGAGTGGAGTGGTACAGAGGGGAGTAGCATAGGGGGAGTAGAGTGTCGTGGAGTAGACTGTTTGTTTTAGAGTGGACTGGCATAGAGTGGAGTTGGATAGAGATGAGCATGCATGGTATGGTAGCGCACTTTTGCTGCAGATCGGAGCATATAAATTCTCCCTACTTCCACGGACAGAGTAATTCCACAGTCATACGCACATACACTCATCATACGCTAGGGCCCATCACACTAACATTCATTCTATTACTCTATCCACACTGAATATACGAGAGAACTCCTAAATCAATCTGCATCTAAACTGAGGTCAATGCAACCTAATTGATATGTCTCGAGTCATGATTTAATCAATAAGAACACATTTGGAAACTCAATAAATGACAAAGAAATAACCACCCGACACTGTGATTCAAACAAAAGGTTATTTTATCTAAATTAGTTCAAATGAAAGTCAATCAATAGCAAAATCATTATTCTCATAATTACCTATTCTAGCTAAGTGTCATTTTAGGTCAGGACAGGTCTCTCAGTAAGGTCTCCCGAGTCGCCGTCCTCTCAATCAGCGTCGATCCTCTCGAGCATAGGTTCGGGAAGAAGTGGCCTTAGACCCTCTCTAGTCTAACATTATTTATAGTAAAACTTACACATTAAAAGTTACAAACAAACTCTAAACGTCCGTTGAGCCGTTGAGCAGAGCAAGCAGGAAAGGATGTTGACTCGCAACATTTAGAAAAACCTCCGCTCTCGAAAATCTCAAAAATAAAAACATGGAAGAAGGAAGCACAAACTAAAAAATGTAACATCCATGAATGCTCTTCCTCGGAATCATAATGAAGCCACCGCAAGTTTATCAAAGTTCATTGTGGCTTTTATTCTGTCCCAAGGATAACTGGTGACAACTGGCGTCAAGCCCAGAGCTGCTGTCCTCACGGAAACTTTTAATACAGACGGAGGCCGAGGTCAGGATTCCAACCATATTCAGCGAGGCCTCTCTTCGTATTTCAATAACTCAAATGCAGGCTGTAATTGTCGGCCATCTTTCACTAGGCCAGAATGGACAATCTTAATTAAAAGAAACACAAAACAACGTTACTACATCGTAATGATTATACAGTGTTAATTCCCATTAAAACCCTTATGTGTATGTATTTATCTAGCCATTTGCGACATAAAGAAGCATTAAAACGTATTATTTTAAAACGCAAACACATAACAAATAGCACTTTAGCAAGACTTATTAATTAATTTGCTCACCAACTTAGTTCAAGTATTAATAAAGCAACATAAATGCATTCCCACGTATAATTCTTTCATTAGTAAGGTTGATTAGTCAGAAACTTCAAAAAAATCAATATCTAGTAATTCATTATTAGTAATTTTAATTATGACATATAAAAATATAAACTGATGTTCGGGTTTTGACAGAAAACCCTGCTTCAGCAATCCCCCCTTTGGTGATATATTATCACCACAAAAACCAACCCCAAAAAAAAATTTAGTCCCCATTTCTTAGGAGAAATTGAAATGTCTTTTATATAACACTACACACCGGTCTCTCTTTCATCATCTCTTTTCGATTCCAGGTACACACTCTCCCTAAATTCTTCTAATTCTATTTCTTGTGGGTCTCTCTTTGACCTCTTTTGTTTCTTTTCAATATTTTCTCTTATTATTTTCTTTTCCCCTCCCCTGTTTTTACAACACAAACACCCTAATCTAAGTATCAATAAAGCAACCATCACACATGTCAAAGGAAACAATATCTTACCAAATATGGTACTACCAATTTTAGCTATAAAGTTCTTAACAGCAATCATCTTATTAGCCATCTTAGTCCAGATACTTTCAGCCTCCAGTGGTACTAATTCTTCATGCAAATCAGTAATATTTTTGATATAGATCTTTAGATCTTTGCTTTCATCAGGAATGTAAGTGCAACAATGTTGAACCTTCAGCATTCCACAGACTCCACCCTCTTTGGCCAATAGAATATCAAGGGCAAGTCGATTTTGCATAGACATGGCGCGTTAAGGCAACCATCTCCGTATTCACCAATAGAAACCCTCCAGTGGTGCTTGTCGATAAGCGATCCACCACTGTTGACAGCTTCCGAATTCCATACGCATTTAATGAAATTCCCACTGCTGGAATCAAAGCTCCAAAAATATCTCCTACAATTTCTGACCAAGTTTCTCTCTTAAAGCGTGTTAGTAAATTAATTTGTTCTACATCCTCTATCTTATCTATATGAAAAATCTTTGGAAAAACCAGGCCAACATAACATGTGCCATACCAATGGTCAGGCAACCTGTAATAAGCCTTATTCCCACAAATATAATACACTCCCGGGAAAACTGGATCTTCTCCACCTTTAAATCCCCATCCTGTTGCAATAAAGTATGTATCATGACACTCACTAGTCCCAACAAAATAATTATCATATTGGGATTTCCTTCTGGTAATGCATAGTTTACCCTTCTGTGGTGCATCTAAAGCCAAAGTTGGACTGGCCCCATTTTTCAACTCCTTTCCCATCTCAATGTCCCACACTGTCTCACTCATCTTATATTCTCCTGCCTTTTCATGCATGCTCACTCTCCTTGTCTCTACCATATCCAGGAAAGCTTTTTCTTCTTCCTTCAAACTACAAGTTAAATTGTTTCTAAAAATGTAATCTAATGTTAATTCTTCTGTCTCAATAAAAATCTCACCAAAAATGTTAACTTCTTTTGCAGGATTCAGTTTCTTATTCATAGGCAATTGCCCAAAAATGCTATCTTTGTTAGACATCTTATAATCTATTTTCTCTAGTAAATAAAAAACACTACTTAGCACACTACATGAAATCCCATACGTAGCTGGAAGATGATGATAAGTAACTCCCTCTGAAACGGATGCAGGCAATTGCATACAGACGTAGCAATCCCTTACTTCCATTGTCTTTACGTATTCATACAACAACTTTGAAAAAACATTGCTAGAAAAATCATTAATCGATCTATCTTTATGTATGTAAATGTTACTAATTCTAGTTGGCACTACTTTCTGTGAACCCTTCCCTATGTTAGTCATATTCTCAGTATGTATTCCAAAAGTGTCTATTGTCACTCTAAAAGTAACTAATAAAGCCAGTACACTCCATAGTAGCATTAATAATCCTGTACAGCAGCAGCACATTCTACACCATCTTTTCAAGAAGGTACATCTACTTTGATTATTTTCTGTGTTAGCCATTTTACTACTTTGGCAGTGTCTTTTGACTTAGCCTCTACAACTCCACTACTGAATCACTAGAACACTAGATTATTTCAATCTGCTAATTTTAGATTTCTTCTTCTTCACTTTTCTCCAAGTGACTCTTCCAATTCACTCAATTTGGATTTTCATCACTTTTTACTTCTTCTTCAGCAACATCAAATTGTATCAGATCTTCAATATCCTGAGCATCTGACTCTTCTCCAATGTCAGTCAAGATAACCTTCAGGATTCCAACAGTTTTCTCCTCCTCAACCACTTCTCGTAAGGTCCCCTCTGGATTTCCTTGACTCTCTGCCTCTTCTTCTTCAGACAGTGCCACATACGTCCATTCCGGTGACCTATACTTCTGGTTAGGCTTTCTGATTCTCTTGATCTCCTCTGGTTCTTTTGATTCCTTTTGTTTTTCACCTTTTGCTTGATTCTGACTCAACACCTCGTTCACCTGTTCAGCTTTCGATGAACTCGCTCGTGTCAGTCTGTACCTCAGCCTCTTTATCTTGTTAGGCCAAAGATCTCCTTTTACACTCCTTTTCGGTCTCACTTCTTTATTATTTCTTTCTCCGATCCAAGTTCTCTTTCTCAGAACTCGACCCTCTGATTTTCCATTCTCACTCTCATCTGATTCTGTCTCATTTGCCTCTTGTTCATCAACAATTTTCTTTTGCTCCACAGACTTCCTCTCCACCGATTGAGATTTCCCTACTACTGTCCCTACTCGGGTCTCCAACACGCAATCTTCTTGCTGTCTACTTGTCCCTTCACCTAGCTTATCAGGAATGTTCCCTACACCTCCTCGGGGGTCTTCCGCAATCTGTCCCTCTCTATCTTCGTCTGACCCTACTTCTCCAGGAGTAATCTCAGGTAGATCCTCAATCTCTTCATCTGATTCAGGTGTAGTCTCTGTGGAATTGCTCTTTTCTTTCCTTTTCCCTCCTTTATGTTCTCCACTGTTTGTTGGAACTTCAGGCACTCTTACAGAATCTGAACTCTCCTCTGAAACTCTCAATGTTTCTCTTGAAGCTTCTCTTGGTAAGAAAAAAGAATCACCTGACTCTCTTTCCAACTCTTCCCCCCTTTCAGAATTCTTTTTTCTTCTCACTGTTTCAGTGTCTGCATCATCACTGGAATCTGACTCTTCAAAATACTCTTTCCCAGTCCCATCGTTTGGATTTGGAACTCTCAGAGTATGACTTGCATGAACCCAGTTCTTCACACCAGCACACTTTACAGCAGTTGTCGTAGTCAGAATGACTTGTCTTGGCCTTCCCCACCTTGGAACCAAGCAATTTCTTCTTCTGTGCACCTTTATCCTCACCCAGTCCCCTGGACTCAGATCATGGGCTTGCTTCTTTTCAAGTGTGGTGGCGTCTCCTCCAACCTGGTGAAACACAGAATGAACTGCGTCAGCCAGGCCTTTACAGTAATCCAAAATCATGTCATCAGTTATTGTCATCAATTTGTTGACAGGCACGAATGCATGTCTCATTGCTCGTCCCATTAATATTTCATGCAGACTCAACCCTGTAGTTCTGTCTGGAGTAGATCTAATAGTCATTAGCACTAGAGGCAAGATATCAGGCCATTTCATTCCAGTGGCTAAACACATCTTACCAATTCTGTTTTTGATTGTGCCATTCATCTGTTCAACAACGCCAGAAGCCTCTGGCCTGTATGCACAATGTAGCTTCTGCTGTATGCTCAATGCTTCACAAATCAAACCCATGAGCTCATTGTAGAAGTGTCCCCCTCTGTCTGACTCAATTGTCACTGGGAACCCGTACCTAGGAATCAACTCTCTTAGCAGCAACTTTGCCACTGTTATTCCATCATTTCTCCTAGTCGGATAGGCTTCTACCCATCTTGAGAACAAACAGACTACCACTAGAACATACCTCAATCTATTGACCTGTGGCATTTCAATGAAATCTATTTGCATTCTGGTAAAAGGACCTCCTTCTCTGCCTATTGTTCCTAGGCTCACCACTGTCTTTTTTCCAGTATTGAACTGCTGACAAATCAAACATCTCTGACAGATGCTCTCTGCAATCAGCCTGAACTTTGGATTGTACCAGGTTTGTTTAAAGGACCTAATCATAGCGTCCCTCCCCAGATGTCCCTGTCCATGATACATTCTTGCCATTGTTGACAACATTGAGTTAGGCATAACTGGTCTTCCATCTCTATAGATCCAAACATGATCTTTCTCTCTTGGAGCACAACCTGCCTTGATCCAATCCCTCATTTCCTCATCTCCTGCTTCATCCTGCAACTGTTTCACCTCATCCCATGTTTCCAGGACATTAGTAAACATCACAGAACAAAAAGACATTTCCCTTTCTCGTCCCTTGTTAATCGAATGATCGTTCTTTGCACAATACTGTGCTATGTCATTTGCAAAACGATTACCAAGAGTAACAAAATCATCTCCTTGTCCATGAGCAGCACATTTTACAACTGCTAGTTCTTTAGGCAGCTGTATCGCCTCAAGCAACTTCCCAATCACTTCAGCATTCTTTATAGGAGTCCCACTCAACGTCAAGAAACCATTCTGTAGCCAAAGTTGGCCAAAATCATGAACCACTCCAAATCCATACTATCAGTCATCACAGTCACTCTCAAATTTTTCCCAATCTTGCAAGCTTTTGTCAATGCCACCAATTCAGCCACTTGAGCAGACCTTACTCCTTTCAAAGACGAAGCTTCCATAACCTCTGAAACTTTGCACACCGCATATGCTGCACTCAGCACACCATCATCAGTTCTCAGACATGATCCATCCACAAACAACACATGATCACTCTCAGGTAGTGGCAGATCTCTTATGTCTGGTCTCGGTTTTGTACAGTAATCAAGCACATCCAAGCAATCATGATCAACATCATCTCTCACACTCACATTTTCAGCATCTGGCAAGAGTGTTGCTGGATTCACATTCACACATCTCTCAAAAGTCACATTTGATGCTCCCAGAATGATTTTCTCATATTTAGTCAGCCGACTATGTGACATATATTGAGTCCTGCTTCTTGTCAAAAGAATTGCCACATCATGACGTACGAACACCCTTACAGGATATCCCATTATTATACCCTCACTCTGTTCCAAGCTTCTGCATGTAGCAGCTACTGCTTTCAGGCAACCTGGCAAACCCACAGCTACTGGGTCAAGTGTTGATGAGAAGTACGCAATTGGCCTTCTCAGTCATCCATGTTTCTGGATTAACACTGAAAGTGCACATCCATTTCTCTCACTACAGTACAATTCAAACTCCTTCTCATAGTCTGGCATTCCCAAAGTAGGAGCTTCACACATTCTACTCTTCAATTCTTCAAATGCTGCCATTTGTTCTGCATTCAGTTCCAATGGGTCTTTCACTTCACTTTTGGTCAATTTAATCAGTGGCTTTGCTATCAGGGAGAAATTACTTATCCACTGACGACAATAACCCACCATTACCAGAAACATCCTCACTTCTCTCTGGGTCATGGGGGCTCTCATTCCTCTGATAATTTTGATCCTGTCATTGGTCACTTTTCTCAGACCTTTTTCAATATTGTGTCCAAGATAATGTACTTCTTTCTTGCAAAACTGCAATTTGGCTGGAGATACCTTTAACCCTCCATCTGCCAGATGATTCAGTAAAGCTATGGTATCTACTTCACAAGTTTCACGTGTCTTCGATGCCACAAGTAAGTCATCGATATACTGTACTAGTACTGAACTCTCAGGCATGATCAGACTTTCCAAAGACTTCTTTAACAACTGATTGAATATTGATGGACTCTCTGTATACCCCTGTGGGATACGGCACCATGCCAAAATACGCTGTCCAAACCGAAATGCAAAAATCGGCTGGCTATCATGATGCAATGGAATTGAAAAGAAAGCATGACACAAATCAATCACCTTGTACCATTCAGCATCATGAGGAATCTGATACAAAATCACTGATGGATTTGGCACAATGGGACAGCATGCTACCACAATTTTGTTAATCTTTCTCAAATCTTGTACAATCCTGAACTTCCCATTAGGTTTCTTCAGCCCCATTATCGGTGAATTACATGGGCTACTCAGTAACTCTCTCAAAACACCCTGTTGAATCATCTTGTCAATTATAGGGGTTATTCCCTCAATTATCTCTGGTGTCAATCTGTACTGTGGGATATTAGGGTAAGTGATTCCCTCTTTCACTGAAATCTTCACTGGATCTACATTATTCATCAATCCCACATCCTCTCCAGTAAAATCCCAAACCGCTACTTTTACTGTATTCCTCAACTCTTGAGGCAAGTCATCTGGATTAAATACAGCATATGTCCCAACAATCTCACTTTCTCTATTATCTAGAGTCATCCTGTACAAGACATCCTCATCTGGTGTCTCAAAAGCTATTCCATCCGGAGTACAAAAAATTGTGCAATTCATTTTACACAATAAGTCCCTACCTAACAAGTTCACTGGACTAGTGTCGCAGACCACAAATCTGTGCATATCTGAAAATTTCCCTATTCTTACCCTTACTGGTTCAGTAAGTCGAGTCTTAATCTGTGTATTAGCTACACCAACCACTTGGATTGCTTCGTCCGAGAGAGGAAGATTTCTTATATCTGCTGACCTGACAGTTGATCTTGTCACTCCGGTGTCTACCAAAAAAGTAACACTTTCCCCATTTATTTTCCCATCTACAAATTGTCCTGCCTGGTCTATTTCTAGCGTTGCACCAAGTATGCACTCTTCCTCCTCTCTTCGGCACCGTCAGTAGTCCCCTTCAGACTCACTCCCCTCATTCTTTAGCCAGTACTGTTGTACCAGGTTTGAACGTCTCGGTTTGTTTACCTGCCCATCATTGTAGAATCCTGAGTCCTGGTTATATTTCTGGGACCCTCTATTCTGCGGCAAGGGCGGTTTTGGCTCTTGACTCTGCTGTCTGACAACCTTCTGCTGTTGCTGCTGATGATTACACCCCTCGTTCTGCACCTGTTGATTCAATGATTTATTCTCATTACTCACTAATGGTGGATTGGTACACTCGGATCTCCAATGCCCCAATTGTCCACAGTTGTGACATGGGAACTTCTTTTTGGCCTCCTCTAAATTCCCTTTTCCTTTTCCTGTACCATATCTGGGCCTATTTCCTGGATTATTTGCTTGTTCCACCATCTGTGCTTCTTGTCTTTCTGCAACTTTCACCTGTACCCACATTGCTTTCTCTTTCAGCTTTCTTTGTTTTGCCTCAATCTCATCACTGAAGTACTTCGCATGTCTCAAGATTTCATCAATCTTTTTACTCTGCCAATCAACTGTGTGCTCTCGAATCCTTTCACTGATTTCAGGTCTCAAGCCATATACAAATCTGTATACAAAATGACTCAAATCCTTATCACCCAGGTGTTCATCTCCACTAAACTGTTTAAAAGCCAGTATCAGCCTTTCATAAAAAGCATGAACTGATTCTTTTGCTTCCTGGTGTGTCCGATCTATCTTAACCCAGTCTGTTTCTTTAGGGGGTACCTTATTTTTCAGGAACACAATAACCTGCTCGTACTTCTTCATCACCTCCGGGTCTGGTGCTCCTGTTTTCTGATCTCTTGGATACTCCTTAGCAGGCCAATCTACAACTATTTTGCACTCTGCCCACAAGTCTGCTGGAACAATTATATCAAACAGACTATTCAGGTCAATCCACAGCACCTTTGACAATTTCACAAACCTGTCTACCTGCCTATACCACTCGACGGGCTTTTCTCTCAGTCGAGGGAAATCATTCGTAAATGACAAAATATCCTGTCTAGTCCATGGGACATGTACATATCCTCCTCCAGGAATCTCTCTCATAGGATAAGCATCCACTGTTCTTTCCTTTTCTCTCATGGGAAATGCTGAGTAAGTCCTGTCCACTGAATCTTCCCTTTTCTTGTACCACCTAGCCTTCCATTTTTCCACATCACCCCATTTTCGCAATAAGGAAATCATCTCTTTAATTTGCCCCGCTCTTCCAACATCATTTAGATTCTCAATGTCTTTGTCAGAGAAATCCACCCTGTAAGGCTTCGGCAAAGCTTTCACCTTATCCATATCAACTCCCATTTCACTCGCTATTCCTCTCATCCTGTCATGTGTACTCTTAGCCCTCCAGGTAATACTCTTGCACATGAATAACAACTCTCCATCATGATGATTTTTCAACATCTCTGTAGGAATTGGTCCTGCTATGAGTTCCTCCAGTTCTATTCGCAACCTGGCTACATCCACTGCCTGTGAATCTTTATCCTTCTTTTGGAGAACTTTCAACCAATCATTCAAATCCTCAGCCGTTATTTCTGTAGATCTTTTCACTGTACTCACTTGTTCTGCCATCCTCTGTGGTTCTAAAATTGATCTTTTTAAACAACCAGTATTCAATCCTGAATTAGGCTGTACATCTGACCCTCCACCACATGTGTCATGTCTCAGCTGTTTCAAATGATTTTCTTCCATCCTCATTCCTGACTCTCCCGGAGAACCAACCAATCCATTTCCTACATAGGGAACCGTCAAACCATTTTCACTCATTCTTTGCTTATCAAAAATAGGCATAACTGGACCTATGGTTACAGGTACTGTAACAGCTTCTAGATTCTTCGTTAATTCTCTGATCTTTTCTGTCAACTCAGATGTTGTCCTTGCTAACTCTCTTGTTTTCTCATCCCCGATTGCACTCTCTCTCTCTCGCTCTCTCTCTCTCTCTCTTTCCGTGAAAGAGCTACCACTTTTCAAATCAGGTGTCGCAACCTCTGTTTTAATGATCTGCAAAGTATCTCTTATTGGAGTAGCAACTGGTGTTCTCACTTCTGGTTCTGGTCTATATGGAGGTGGTCTCTTGTAAATCATGTCATCCAAGACTTCATCCTCATAATCATTAGCCCCATACCTCCTCAATTCTGTATTAGGTACCTTTTCCGCACCTTTCCTCCCTTCTGCTTCCTCAACAGTTCTCATAGGATATAATCCCTCTGACATACTAGCATCTCGCCATCTTCTCATTCGATCATGATGAGTTTCACGATCATATTTCCTCCCAAAAATATACCTATAATTGCCTCAACTCCTCTGCTTTTCTCGCTCATGCACCTCATCTTCCCATTCCACCAATGCCTCAAACTGTGTCGGCCTTGGTCTAGGCTCTAGACACATCATCTTTTCCCGTAAATTTCTCAACACGGCCAGATTAAATGAACCATGTTCCGGGAACGCTAAAACACCATCCTCTTTAGTGTACTTAGCCCAATTGTCTAACCAAATACGGGTATGATACCCATATTTCGCAACCATGAAGGATGCAGGGGTTCTTGTCGGAGGTAGCAATTCGCCTTCTCTAGTTATTATATCCTTATCCTTGTCGAACCACCTTTTAATTTTACCGAACAAGGATTTCTTCTTCTTTTCCTCCGTTTGGTAATACATTTTAGCGTTTACTACAACCCTCTAGTCCTTTTCCGCAACTGTACGATCTTTTGTCCAATAACAGCGCGACTCACACCAACGCACCAATCCTGGAACGTCTACGTCACCCTGTACTCCTTCCAATCCTTGTGCGGCTCACACCAACACACCAATCACAGCGCGAGCACTGTTCTAATCCACTGCCCAATCACAGCGCGGTCTTGTCTGACGTCAGTAGTCGCTGCAGTCGCTTCTACTCTGTCTTCTGTCACTCGTCTACCCCTCCTTTACAAAGCCTTCTCAGTAGACTTCGTTTCAGATTCTACAAAATCTATTAGTTACAACATAAAAACATCTCCTTTGTCTGCTCCGCTAACCACAGAATAGTAAAGGAAAGTCTTTCTCACAAGAATCCCGCTTCTCTCTAGAACAGCGCTTACCTCTGCTCTACCACAGAATTATTTCTTTCGTTGACACAGTAGCACATCCCTCTACTCTGCCCTTCTATCATGCATCCAATAACTGTTTCCTCTAGGAATGCTCCAAAGAGTCTCACAATTGACTAAATGCTCATACATTCACGCACTTTCACACCAGGAAATGTAGCACATCCACACAGAATCCTGCCTTTCCCGAGAACAGCAAACAGTCTGTCCTACTACAGAATTATAACACACGTTAACCAAGCAGCGCTTACCTCTGCTCAGTCCTTCAATCAAGCTCAGAGAATACCTATTACTTCTCCAGCAGTAAGCTTTAACGGCGAACCTTATGGATCCCTGGGACTTAAGACCAGAGTTTCACAGATAACCTTCGCTACCATACACACTCCTCTTATACAGAAAATATGTCTCTAATAGTAACACACGGCGATGTCACTGATTCCGAACCCAGACAATGCGACGCGCAACTTCAATTGTCACACGCTTTTCCCTGCATACATACAGGGCCAACAATCCCGTCTTTCCCGAGAGCAGCACTCACTTCCCTCTGCCCTACTACGGAACCGTCACCAGCTCCCTATGTTCCAGAAGCCGTACACACTACATAGAACTCAATACGACGACTTTAACATATACTGTTAGTACATATATCCACATCAATCAATAAATCAATAAATCCATAGCCTATGTACAAGCAATCTATCAGATCAAAACAATAATCAAAACCATCATACTGCTACCAGGAAACTGCTGCAGATCGGAGCATATAAATTCTCCCTACTTCCACGGACAGAGTAATTCCACAGTCATACGCACATACACTCATCATATGCTAGGGCCCATCACACTAGCATTCATTCTATTACTCTATTCACACTGAATATACGAGAGAACTCCTAAATCAATCTGCATCTAAACTGAGGTCAATGCAACCTAATTGATATGTCTCGAGTCATGATTTAATCAATAAGAACACATTTGGAAACTCAATAAATGACAAAGAAATAACCACCCGACACTGTGATTCAAACAAAAGGTTATTTTATCTAAATTAGTTCAAATGAAAGTCAATCAATAGCAAAATCATTATTCTTATAATTACCTATTCTAGCTAAGTGTCATTTTAGGTCAGGACAGGTCTCTCAGTAAGGTCTCCCGAGTCGCCGTCCTCTCAATCAGCGTCGATCCTCTCGAGCATAGGTTCGGGAAGAAGTGGCCTTAGACCCTCTCTAGTCTAACATTATTTATAGTAAAACTTACACATTAAAAGTTACAAACAAACTCTAAACGTCCGTCGAGCCGTTGAGCAGAGCGAGCAGGAAAGGATGTTGACTCGCAACATTTAGAAAAACCTCCGCTCTCGAAAATCTCAAAAATAAAAACACGGAAGAAGGAAGCACAAACTAAAAAATGTAACATCCATGAATGCTCTTCCTCGGAATCATAATGAAGCCACCGCAAGTTTATCAAAGTTCATTGTGGCTTTTATTCTCTCCCAAGGATAACTGGTGACAACTGGCGTCAAGCCCAGAGCTGCTGTCCTCACGGAAACTTTTAATACAGACGGAGGCCGAGGTCAGGATTCCAACCATATTCAGCGAGGCCTCTCTTCGTATTTCAATAACTCAAATGCAGGCTGTAATTGTCGGCCATCTTTCACTAGGCCAGAATGGACAATCTTAATTAAAAGAAACACAAAACAACGTTACTACATCGTAATGATTATACAGTGTTAATTCCCATTAAAACCCTTATGTGTATGTATTTATCTAGCCATTTGCGACATAAAGAAGCATTAAAACGTATTATTTTAAAACGCAAACACATAACAAATAGCACTTTAGCAAGACTTATTAATTAATTTGCTCACCAACTTAGTTCACGTATTAATAAAGCAACATAAATGCATTCCCACGTATAATTCTTTCATTAGTAAGGTTGATTAGTCAGAAACTTCAACAAAATCAATATCTAGTAATTAATTATTAGTAATTTTAATTATGACATATAAAAATATAAGCTGATGTTCGGGTTTTGACAGAAAACCCTGCTCCAGCACTTTCATTACAGATAACACATTTTCAATTGAAATGAGCTTTACATGTGCACAGACATACAGTTTTACTTATACAACTATACATCACATAAGCGATAATGTGTGGAAATGGCATCCCCAAGTATACTGATTTGTTTTGATCGTATAACATTTTTGTTTACACCACACTTCCTATTTGCACAGTTCATTTACAGACATTTACATTTTTTGTGTGTGCTAGAAAAACAATAGCCTATAGCCTCTACTGTCACATGACGTAGAGTGGAGTGGCGTAGAGATTGCGGGGCGTAGAGTGCAGGGGAGTGTAATATACATCCTCTCACTTTGAAGTCAGAGAAAGAAAAGTAAACACCAAGCTCTCTCGGACAACAGAGCCTGATATTTGACCTCTGTCTTTGAATACACAGTAAATTTGACAAGATGAGAACAAGATTTAAAGGCCTGTTTACAGAAAGCAAGCTGTGGAAGAAACCAGTAAATAGGCAATGATCCACTGGAGGGACAACCTTAAGCTAAAAGCCTACAATAAATAAAGTAAGCAAATAGAAAGCAATCGCATGTTGCAAAGCACAAAGTCAGTGGTAAGCAATGGGTGGAAGGCATTCCTAGGAAAGCTTCCATAATATCCCCAAGATCTCACTGGCAAACAAGACCGCTGTCTGATTGGCTTCGACCTAAAAAACTGGGACTGACAAGGGAAATCCAGGTTGATTGATCACCGTAATCCAGACACACATTTTTGAAATTAAAACTCTAGCTACTAAACGGGGCAAGATCCTAAACTCTGTACCCCCATTTTATCCAGTCTTCAAGTGGAATGAAAAAGGTGGGTACTATATAAAAGGGACATGGCCAAAGAAGCATAACTACAGGGTGTGGTCTATGCACTTAAGGGCATGGATTAAAACTTCTGATGTAAAATTATGTGCTTCACATAGAGTGCCACCTGACTGCTAATTTGGTGCAGCCCTGTGAGTTTCTGTTATTGCACACAGACCTATCGCACAATAAATGTTGATACCGAAAACAAGCCAGATCTGTTGGCTTTGCCAACGCTTGTTAACAGATTCAGATAAATTAATAACAACAATGATTTTGTTGTGAATACCTAGATTTGAAAATGTCGCTGACTTAGAATGTAATGCGTTGTTATGTTGAACAAGTTACTTACCTTTGGTAACGCCATATCTGTTAGAGACTATATCTAGCTTCAGATTCCTTACCTTTCAGTTTCCCAGGCATCAGACTGGGTCCGAAAGATTTTTCGTGAGCAGTATCCCTGCCGGACGATAGGTGGCATCGATCAGCTCCATGTGCATTGTTAGCATCGTCTGCGCCAGAAGTGACATCGCGGTACTTCTATTCACAACTTTCCACATAGAAGCGCAGAGCTATGTAGTACACTGACCAGTGGTGTGTAAATCTAGGGCCCTGAAACGGGTCAACCTTGTCCCTAGAAATGCAGTCACAGAGTAGGGACGATAGGTTGGTCAGTATGGAATCTATAGTTACATATAGGCTATACCAGATAAGGTATTACCAAAGGTAAGCAACTTTTCAGTCTGATAGAGACTTCTAGACGCATAATCTTCACCTTTTGAATAGATACCTAAGCAATACCATGCCCAGAAATAGGTCCTTGGACCAATTTTACACAAGGAAGTCCTGAAGGACTGAATGGGCGAAGTGCCCGTCTCTACGGACCTGACAGTCCAGACAGTAATGTTTGGTGAACATGTGCAGGGAAGCCCACGTTGCTGCCTGGTATATGTCCTGGACTGGAACTCCAAGCACTAATGCCATGGTCGCAGCTTTAGCTCTGGTGGAATGAGCTCGCAGCCTTCAGGAGGTTGCTTCTTGGCCAGTGCTTAGCAGATTTTGAGGCAGAGCACGACCCATCTAGAGATGGTTCGCTTCTGCACCGACCAACCTTTCTTCGCACCAACATACCCCACAAAGAGTTGGTCGTCCACCGTAACGCTCATGTGCGGTCAAGATAGAATGACAACGCTCCTGTTGGGTCCAGTCGGTGGACTCACTTCTCTTCTTTAGAGGACTGTGGAGGAGGATAAAAAGTAGGCAGTGTGATGGATTGGCCTACATGAAATGAGGTGACCACTTTCGGTAGAAAGGAGGCTTTTTTTGCAAAGCACCAGTTTTTCAGTATAGACTGAGAGGAAAGGTGGTTTAGATGATAAGGTCTGCAGCTCACTCACTCTACAGGCAGATGTAATTGCCACAAGGAAGGTTGTTTTCAGTGTAAGATCCTTACGGGACAGTTATGGAGAGGCTTGAAAGGAGTACACATTAAAAAGGTCACAACCAGATTAAGGTCCCACTGAGGCATAATAAATGGTGAAGGAGGGAAGAGATGGATAAGACCCTTTAGAAACCTTCATACAATGCTAGACTTAAACAAGGAGGGTTGGTCAGGCAACCACAAAAAGGTAGAACGAGCAGCCCTTAAGAGTTCCCAGAGCAAAGCCCATCTGGGCAAGTGAAAGAATAAATAGTAAGACATCAGAAGGGGGGTAGTTGTGTTTTTCTGCGCTCACCATGCCACAATTTGTTTTCAACAGCAGGCGTATACCGTCTGAGAGTGACGCCTAGCTGCCAATATGACGTTACAGACTTCGGGAGGATGGTCAAATGCTGTCAACTGTCGCCACTCAATCTCCACGCAAGAAGGCAGGAGGTGCACAGGTTCGGGTGCAGAATCCTCCCCTTCGGCTTCAACAGAAGATAGTCCAGAAGGGGCACCCTGATCAGAGATCCATAGACATGCTCAGTAGCTTGGGATACTAGACTCTATGTGCCCAGTCCGGAGCCACAAGGATGACTTTGGCCCAGTCATACCTGATCTTCTTGAGAAATCTGGGTAGGAGTCGCATAGACGGGAAGGCATACTGGAGGCCTGTGCTCCACTCGAGATGACAAGCCTCTCTGAGCGAGAGCCAGTTTGGAAACTCCAGCACGCAAAACTGCTGACATCGTGCGATCTTGGCGGAGGCAAATAGAGCTAGCTGAGGCTCCCCCTACTACTGAAAGAGGCCTTGCGTCTCCTTCGGGTGGAGACGCCATTTTTGATCCGCTGCTAAGTTTGTCTGCCCTGGCGTTCGGAGAGCCTGCCAGGTGTTTAACCACCAGGGCTATGCCCTGCTGTTCCATCCATGTCCACAGGCACACCCCACCCACCCATGTTTGTTGCAGTATCACATGACAGTGATGTCCGTGAACTCTTGCACTAGCCTTCCCTTGATGGAGGGTAGAAATGCTTTCAATGCCAGTTGGATCGCACGGAGCTCCAGCATATTGATGTGGAATCCAGATTCCGCTTGAGACCAGAGTCCTCTGATCTCCACATCTCCCAGATGGCTGCCCCATCTCAGGAGTTTCTCATCTGTCACTACCATCAGATTTGGTTGGGGAAGGGAGATGGGTCTGCCTCTCACCCAATTTCAGTTCGTTAGCAACCACTGCAGATCTTTTGCAGTTCACTCTGAGATCTGGACAAATGTCGGAGAGATTCCCTGGATGCTGTGCCCACTTGAACTTCAGGTCCCACTGCAGAGCCCACATACGCCAGCGGGCATTTGTCCCAAGCAGGATGCAGGGGTTCATGAGGCTTAGTAGCCTCCAAGTCAGTGTCACTGAAACCCAGGATAGAGGCTGAAACATCAGTATCATAGCCTGAATATCTTGAACTCGCCACTCGGGCGCATAAGCCCAAAACTGCACTGTGTCCAAAACAGCTCCAATGAAAGGGAGCGTCTGAGAGAGAGTCGGGTGTGACTTTGGCATGTTGATAGTGAACCCCAGTGAGTGCAGGAGGTTTGCCTTAGTCTGGAGGTGGGAGACGACAGCCTTGGGCGAGCCTGCCTTCAACAGCGAGTCATCGGGACAGGGGAAGACTGGCAACCCTGATCTCCGCAGATGAGCTTCAACCACTTCTTTCTTTTTTTGAAAACACATTTTATTTGTCAAGTTGCACATGTGTTGCAGAGCTCTGTATCCCAGAGACAGCTGCACAATCAAACCATACAAATAGGTTGACTTTAACTTTCCCAGATGAAATCCAAACATATATATGTAACCATGAGATGAACACCCCAACTCCCTCCCCCCCACCCCTCCCCCCTGATCACACAAGTTCCGCATAGTCCTGGCTGCAAAGTATATTCATAACAGACTGGGTGCACCCTTCGGGTCCCCCCGCATAATACTCCCTCTGTTCGAGGATGTACACAGGAGTTATCCCATGAGAGGAACCTCTGTTGCCGATGGCGGGTCTAATAGCAGCCCCCGATAATCGTCCCATCTTTTCCAGATCTTGTAGTGTTTGCGTGGGCACCCCCTTGCAACGAAGATAGGTTGTTCCAGCCCCATGCAGAAGTCTAGCCCATTTTTCCAAGCGGCAACTGATGGGGCCCGTGGCGCCTTACATGCCCTGGCAATATCCCTCTTCGCCAGTGTAAGACCCAGTTGCATGAGGTGTCGCTTATAAATATTGCCTCTTATTCCCTCCATAACATGAAGTAGGGCCAACTATGGTGTGCATGGGAACTCCCATCCTAGGACCTCCGAGAGGCAGGCAAACACCCCCCTCCCAAAGCAGCCAAGGGAGAGACAATGCCAGACCGTATGAATAAATGTACCCTCCTCTTGGCTGCAGCGAAGACACATAGGAGAAGCGATTAGCCCTGCCCTCCACAGGCGCACTCGAGTAAAGTAAACCCTGTGTAAATACTTCAACTGGACTAGGCAAAGTCTCATTGCTATGGCCACCCCCCGCAGGGCCACCAGAGCCTCAGTCCAGTCCTCCTCCTCCTCCAGTGTGCCTACGTCCTCCTCCCAATCCCTTCGAAGCTTCTGTAGTGTGGGGGAGCAATGTGAAACCAGGGACTGGTATATGTGGGAAATCTTCCGGCCAGTTAAATTCCCCATGAAGACTTTTGCCTCCAGTGGGCTGAATTCGGTAAAACTGGGACCGGGGCATGAGGAATTCTTTCTGGAGATCTTGAAAGGACTTGAGCGTCTGGCCCCTCATTACATCGCCCAAGACGGAGATGCCTATGTTGTCCTAACCCATAAACCCCTGTAGGGCTGCCAGCTGGGGTAAACGCCCATTGTCCCAGAGGGGGGTTTCCCGGGTCAGTGTGTTCCACCATCCCATGCGTCGCAGTGCCTGTCGCAAATCTGGAACACCACTTGCGTAACCGGCGGAAGTGAGCCCCGCAAGGGCGCTGAGTATAAAATCGTATGTAGTGAGCAGTGTCCCATAAGTTGCCACTCAACTGCAAATGCTGGGTCTCCCCTATCACCGTACCAACACCCATTGAGGATCAGCAGATTTCACGCCTGATAGGAAAGGACATCAGAGGACGCTAACCCCCCGCAGTAGGTGGACAGAAAGCATGTGCGTAGAGCCACACGCACCTTTCTCCACTCCCACAGAAACTGCCCGAGCACCGCATTCACCTGACGGAACCATCGGAGCAGGATCCGATATGGATGGCTTTGCAGCTGATATAGGAGCCGAGGGAGCGCCACCATCTTGAATATCGCCGATCTGCCATATAACGATAGGGGCATTCGAGACCAGGACTTGAGATCTCTGCGGATCCGCTCCCATACTGGTGCCAAATTACGCTCCCAGGAGTCTGCAGGTACATCCGATAAGAACACACCCAGCTATTTCAATCCCCCCACCGCCAACCGAAGCGAGGAAGCCCATGCGCCCATTCCCGATTGCTCCCCCAGAACCCACACTGTCGATTTACGAGGGTTCATATATAGTCCCGAGGTCTCACTGAAGATTTGCATAATGCACAATAACCGCGGTCCCATCCTTTCCATATCTGTCAGTAAAAGTAGAACATCGTCCGCGTATAATACGATTCTATCGGACAGGCCCGGCGCCCACTCGAATCCCTGAATCTGCGCATCGATAAGCACCCAGGCAGCCAAAGGCTCCATAGCCAGCGCAAAGAGATATGGGGACAGGGGGCAGC
This sequence comes from Triturus cristatus, assembly GCF_964204655.1. NCBI lineage: Eukaryota > Metazoa > Chordata > Amphibia > Caudata > Salamandridae > Triturus > Triturus cristatus. The sequence goes on from NC_140589.1 coordinate 397,392,542, forward strand.
CCTGCTGCACACCACGTCTAATAGAGGAAGTGTATGAGATCGCCCCAGCCACTCGTACCGACGCTGTCAGATCTGTGTATAGGACCATTAAATATGAAAGAAATCGCGGTCCCAGATTAAGTCTTCTCAACAAGGCGAATAGATATACTCAGCTAAGGGAGTCAAACGCCCTGCCCATGTCAGCCTGTAAGAGCGCCGCTAGTTCCCCCACCCGCCGGATGGCCGCCATCGCAACGTGTGCTCGTCTAATATTGTGCCTAGTCGCCCTCTGCGGCATGAACCCAGCCTGGTCAGGGTGTACCAAAGCGGAGATATGGGGCAAAAGGCGATTGGCCAAGGCTTTGGCTAGAACCTTTGCCTCTACATTCAAGAGGGAGATCGGATGATACGAAGCATGTTGCTCCGGGGGTCTGCCTGGTTTGTGGAACACCACCACCTCCGCATGTTTCCAGCCCTGCTCTCGAGCCTCCTCCACCACAGGCCGAAAGTGGGGGGCCAGCTGTATAAAATAATGCAGAAAAAATTAACTGGAGAATCCATTGGGTTGAGCTCCCCTAGGGCCGTGCCCAATTCTTCATCCATCAGTGGTAGCTCCAATTGCTCCCGCACCTCATCAGACACAGTTTTAGGTGGGAGGTCAGTTATGAATTTACCAATCAAGGCCCCGGTAGGTACTCCTGAGGAGCGTATAGGTCTGCATAATAGGCGGCAAAGCTTTCGGCTATGGCCAGGGGTTCTGTGAGCAGCTCTCCCTCCCGGTCCCTAGGGTCTGGGCATGGAAGGTACCTTGACAAAGACGGTGTAGGATCTTGCTGGACTTGTCACCCCATTGATATATTCTGCTACGTGTCGCCAGCCAAGCCTGACGGGCCTCGTCCATCAAAAGAGTCGCATAGTTGTGTTGAGCCATCAATAATTGCCTCCTGGACGGGCCTCCCCCTGCCTCCCGGCTCTTGCATTCGAGTGCCTCCATTTCTGCTTTCGCTCGTAGCAGCTCTTCCCTATGCTCCCTACGCGCCGCCGCACACCAGGATATATCCACTCCCCTCAGTGTGGGCTACAGTGCCTCCCACAGTGACACAGATCCCACATTAGTCGTCAGGTAGTGATCAATGGCTTCACATATGTGATCTTTATAGTCAATATTTTGCAGGTGCCATAAAGAGAGACGCCACCGAACCAGCTGCCGCCCCCGGCCAACCTGGACTGTGAGGGCCACCGGGGAATGGTCTGATAGGCCCCGGGGCAGAATCTCCGCTGATACTACCCTGCCCACCACCACTCTGGGAACAAAGAGATAGTCAATTCTAGAGTAGGAATCATGGACCGCAGACAAATAGGTGAATTCCCGGCTGTCACCGTGGAGTCGCTGCCATACATCAATCGAATCAAGTCCCATCACTAAGGAGTGCAGCCTTGTGGGGCAGTCGCTTTCCGGAGCACCCCCAGCCCGCCATCTGTCTCTGGCCTGCTCCATGACATCATTCCAATCCCCACCAACCACAGAGAGTGCCTCTGGCATATCCGTCCAAATAGTCATAAGTCGTTCTACCAAATTCCATTGCAGAGGAGGGGGAGAGTAAACACAGCCCAACACTAGAGGGTCTTCCCCTATCTTGCCCGAAGAAACAGATATCTCCCCTGTGTGTCCGTCCACTGTTTGTAATGGGGATAGGGGACCCTGCGGTGTATCAGTATCGCTACTCCCCGTGAACCCCTCGTAAAGCCGGAGTGGAAGACCTGCTGAAACCCACCCCACTGGAGGCAGAGGGCCTTCGTGCCCGTGAGGTGCGTTTCCTGCAACATAAGAATGTCGACCCCGGCCCGCTTGGCCTGTTGAAATATGGCCCCACGTTTTATTTTGTCCAGGGCTCCACGTATGCTCCAGCTAACAATGCAAAGGTTACCCGAGGTCGCCCTCCCCTTACTAGGTGTGTTGGCCATCTGAGCAGGCATTCACCACTATAGTGGGCACAGGGACTGTGCGGTGCATATATGAAGGGCAGCAAGCCAGCAGCGACAGTGCGATCTGTGAACATGAACAACCCCCACCCAACAAACCCCCCACACTATACCTCAAAAACACTGAAGCATCTGTCGCGGCGGGGCTGGACCCAAATCCCCAATGGGGGAATGGGAACCGCAATGACTTATGGATCCCCAACGTACAGCCAGTGCCTCCCGGGCCCATCCCCCGCCAGGAAGAGCCTGACAGAGATACTAGCCCGTGTCAGAGTCTCTCCAATTAGCAATGAGCAGTCTAGAACCCTACAGTTCCTTGCGGGTCCTTAAATCAATCTGCCGATATCTGCCGCCCCGAAGTTAAGCCTCCCCACGAAGAGGCGCCGCAGGACTGGGAGCAAAGCCGAGATCTTGACTGTCTGTGGTCCCTCAGCTGACCCGGGGACCTCTCCGAACCATCTCGCTCGATGAGGAATCTGATTCTCTTCCAGGTGGCGTGTGCACTCTCACACGCACCGTCTCCTCAGTCCATTTGAAGACTTCTTCAGGAGTGTCAAAAAAGTGTGTGCTGGAGCAGTATACAACCCTCAGACGGGCAGGGAACAAAAGAGCATAGGGGAGCTTGAGGTCTCTCAGACGTGCCTTCGCCGCCATGAACGATTGCCGCTGTTGCTGCACCAGACGTGTATAGTCAGGAAAAATGAGGATGCGTGCATTTTCGCAGAGCAGCGGCTCCTTGGCTTGGGCCTGCTTTAATATGGCGTCGCGATCTAGGTAGTTCAAGAATTTGGCTATAACTGGCCATGGGCGAGCCCCCGGTGGAGGCTTTTGCATGAGCGCTCTGTGGGCCCGCTTTATAACAAAACAACGAGACAGGGCCTCCAGGGGAGCCAGCCCTGCAACCATTGCGTGAGGAAGCGTTCCATATTGCAACCCTCCGGGAATCCAACAAAGCGGAGGTTGTTGCGTCGGGCCCGTCCCTCCGCATCCTCCACTCGCAAGGCAAGCCCCTTCTGAGCGTTCTCCATATCAGCCACTTTTTTCTTTAAGGAGGTGACATCATCCTCCACTCCAGAGAGACGAGTTTCAGCTTCCGTAATACACGACACTGCGTTACGCAAGTCTTGTCTCAGTAACATGACATCGGAGCCGACTGCTCCAATTTTCGCATCCAGCATGTCCCTGGATTGAGTGATGGCCGCCATAAGTGCCGCATTATCAGGCATCGCCCCCTGTTGTCCTCCGGATGCCCCAGAAGCCGCTCCCTCACCTGTATATTTGTCAATAGGGCCTTGCTTGGCCGGGCCACCACCGCCCTTGTCCCGTGTCATGGCTGCTCTCAGCGCTCCCCACGCGAGCCCGCTGAAGCCCTGGAAGGAAGCAAGGTCAAGGAGAGTCCAGCTGTGAGCTCCCGCGACCCGGTCCGACCGCCGAATTGGGGCCCGCAGAGAGCTGCTCCAGATCTGAGGTTAGCACGCAGACCAGTGGACCACACTATATCCGACCCAACCAAGGATTTGTAACATCACTCAGTCCACCCTATTACGTCCTGGTACAAGACAGGGGCCTCCCAGTGCCCGCGGCCCCCCAGGTCCACAGACTGTCTAGCGCACGCACCTCCAGGCTATCCACCTCCCCCGGCGTACACCAGTCACCAGCTGGCCCAGTGTCTCCAATAGCGCCCACCCTGCCCGGGCAGCCGCCGATAAGATCGTCTCTGGTGGCCTGGGGGGGTTCCCCAGGGAGGGAGGAGGCCTGCCTCTCTGTGACCAGGTGCTGGTCCAGGGGTCTTCCAGTATGCGCCTCAGCCCTCCACCTCCGATGTGACTGCTTCCTCCGCGACTCGACAGTGCCGCCGCACGCCGCCTATGAAATAGGCCCGGGGGGATGAGACCAGGAAAACATGCTCCTCTATGGCAGGACTGTAGACCACGAGCGCCTCGGGCCCCCGCCGCTGCCGGGGAGGGATCACTGGGAAGGTCGCTTGCAGCATGAGCGCCCCCAGGGCCAGGAGGCCACCGGCCCGTAGACAGCGATCACCGCTCCCCTGCTGCGCTCCTTACCTCCGCAGCCCGATCAGGCCGCCGAGCCTCACCGCCAGATTTCCCTGCAGGCTGCGCCACGGAGCAGTGACCGGCACCCCGCCGGCCGCCTCTTCCCACCGGTCGATCTCGGGGATAGGCTGCACTGCACCCTCGCCGGAATGCCCCACCAAGGCTGCGGCTTTCTCCCAGCCGTGGGCTCCGACACTCTGCAGTGCGTCGCCTCAATCAGCCGAGCCTCACCCCTTCACGGCCCATCTCGGCCGGAGCTCCAGTGTGTCGCCGCAAACCTCTGTGCACGCCCCAAAGTCACTCGGGGCGGTGCCGTGGACACCACGGGTCAGCAGGGTCGTTGCTATGGTCTGATGGTGTTCTGCTTGGGTTTTTCTGATCAGATAGAACCCGCTCAACAGAGCCTCTCTAACCCAGCCAGAACGTTACCCCCTCCCTAGGGCCTATTCACAAACAAAACCACATATATATATACCACCTAAGGACAGGGAATTCCTATTATATATATATATATATATATATATATATATATATATATATATATATATATATATATATATATATATATATATATCAAGACCTCTTATAATACAAGTGGCGGCCTCGCGGTCCTAGATGGACCCAGGACTTCCTACCCAGACGGCAGCCTTAGCCTCGCGGTCCCAAACGGACCCAGGACTTCCTGCCCAGACGGCAGCCTTAGCCTCGCGGTCCCAAACGGACCCAGGACTTCCTGCCCAGACGGCAGCCTTAGCCTCGCGGTCCCAAACGGACCCAGGACTTCCTGCCCAGACGGCAGCCTTAGCCTCGCGGTCCCAAACGGACCCAGGACTTCCTACCCAGACGGCAGCCTCAGCCTCGCGGTCCTAGATGGACCCAGGACTTCCTACCCAGACGGCAGCCTCAGCCTCGCGGTCCTAGATGGACCCAGGACTTCCTACCCAGGCGGCAGCCTCAGCCTCGCGGTCCTAGATGGACCCAGGACTTCCTACCCAGACGGCAGCCTCAGCCTCGCGGTCCTAGATGGACCCAGGACTTCCTACCCAGGCGGCAGCCTCAGCCTCGCGGTCCTAGATGGACCCAGGACTTCCTACCCAGACGGCAGCCTTAGCACGAGTTCATCCTATAATTACCACGACATACAACAAGGGAATCAGTGTTACTATGTATCAGATCACACAAGGACCGCCAGTTGAGCACAACCTGTTCCCCAGTTCGAGGGGCTCCTTTCTCCCTTATTCAGTTACCACTTACCTGATCAGGATTAACATCTGTTCATGTCAAGTCACAGCTGACTAGAAGAATAGGCTACCCTCTTATACAAGAACACGCAGCACATGTTGATTCACTACAAACTGGGTACTTTATTACTCATTACATACGTAACCACATAACATTATACTATGACATATAACCTGCAAAGAAAAGTGAAAGATTAAGTTGTACACTCTAATAAAAAGGGGTTGACATCACCTTGGTCGTATGTAGCTTGCACTCAATGGTCATCTAGGTTCCCTTCTCGTCTGTGCCTCGGCTTCGCCTGGAAGTCACACCTCCGCAGTCACGGATCTACTCCCTTCTCCTTCTCCGAGTCACTGGGACCTCTTCCTCATCGGCTACTCTCTTCTCTTTGGCTATTCTGTTAGAAGAATATCTATCTCTCGGTTTTTTCTCCACCTTCAAGTTTGTCATCTGTCTTCCCTGGAATAAGTAGTAGCTTTACTGCTAACGGCCAGGTGCCGCCTACGAACTAAAAGCAAGTGCCAGTATCTGCCTCAGACTTTCACTAATATAGAGGTGCATTTTCTCATGGAAAATTCCAGCCCGTAACCTGCCGCCCACCAAATTCTTGTACCTCCCCGTGCCAAGGACACGTTCCCAGCCGGCCGGCCTGATGTAGTGTCTTCGGCATGAAGAAAAATACAATCCTTCGATAAGGGCCGGCCTGAACCGGTTCTCTCCAAGCGAATAACACCTCCTAACTAAAACACTGCCTATGACCTAGAAGCATCCCAAGCTGCCGGAGCAGAAAGAAAGATGGAGTCTCTCCCGTTTGAGGCCTACCAGGCCTGAATTCAGCACGGCTCCATGAAATACCCTCACTACAGAATAAATTACCCCTAATACTAACGAATCTATCCCCTAGGATATGTGTGCAAACCCTGATCTATGGGGAAGAACACAGGATCATGTCGAAGTGCCTAATAAATAGGCTCTATACACTACTCTAACCCTTAGACTTGGATGTAAAGAGACTGAAGTCACATTAGTTCCCCTTTAACACAGAAAGGCCGGGAAAATCGAGCAGTACATTTCACCCTTGACTTCAGTCTATTATACATTCATTACACAGAACTAACATCGGTGGAAGAATAATATGAAACAAAGCTAACTGATCTATGTCTAGTACCGAGTGTACAGAATTGAAGTAGTGAAGGAATACACTGAATAAAACAACAGATAGAAATCAAAATAGCAACAGTAATCAGAATACCTCCTAATGTTTGACGTAGCATATGTACATCAGGCAACCAATTAAAGAGCCAGTCAAACCATCCCTGGTCAATGTGTTTTCTAACTTCTTCCGTTAAGTCACGTAACTTGTCAATATGTGCGCGAATGGATTGTGTATGATCAGACAAGTTAAAACAACAGAGACCCTCAAAATCAGAACAGTCGTGTCCATGTTTAAGCAAAAGATAATCAATGGCCGCTCGATTTTGCAAAATGGCCCTACGTTCACCCTGGGCGTCTAATAGCATGTCAGACAGGACTGTAGAAGTATGATTAATGGATTTCACCATCCAGCAGGCCATTTTCCCAATAGATTTGGCATTATAAACTGCCAAAGCAGGAACACCAATAATTGAAATAGCTAGGCTAAGGTATTCAGACTTGGAATAGAAATGTAAAGATGAGTCACAATCCTCCTGTAACATCACAGTATCTCGAATCACACGAGAATTGGCATTCGGATGCGACGAGAACATTAGTAAACTTAGTCTAGTAATGGCACAAGGGCCTCCGGAAATGTTTGCAGGGACATATGGCCAGGAAGTATTACCACATGAGAAAAGCCATCCGGCAGGTAGTAACATCGTGCGATAATGACTGGGGGTAACTACCAAACTATTGCAAGTCATATTGTTCTGAACTGAAACACATGTGGTCGGTGTCCTTTGAAAGCACAAAGTCCGTTCATGAGCTGTAAATGAAGTGGCACCTTTCAGTTTCAAGCGTAGACATTCAGAGATCGCACTAGGATTACACGTAAGAAAGAAACATAAGTCACCTTGTGTGATATTATAAGTAACTATTTGGGACTGGATGGGGGGTTGCTCGTCTAGCATTTCAGTACATGAGGGGCAATACACATGGGTAGCGAAATCACCCAGGAGAACATTGGGGCGAGCCTTTGAAACATTGAAAATGTTAATTAGAGTTTCCAGTGAGGCAGGGACAGCAACCAGACAGGTCGCCAAGATATCATGTACAGATCTCATCGGTGTCAAACAGAAGTGAGGGGCATCAGTCACCCTCTTAGCTAGCGATGTCCAAAAGTTCGATGATGAATCCCACGCAGCGAAGGAACGCAACACTCTGATTCTCAGTTCATCCCGGGTTGACGGGATCCCTCCTCTCTCGTCGTACCAGCCCAAAAGGAGTCCAGCGCCGACACATCCTGCAGCAACAGTCCAAAGAATGATCTGAAAGAGAATCAAATACAGGCATTAATCATTCTCGTAAGTAACATTTGTCAGCCGGGACCGCTTCCCAGCTATCTTTCCCTGGTCTCATAACCAAAATGGTATTGTCCTGACCGGTGGCAATGACCTCTGCTTGTTCAGGGGGATTCTTAGGCGACTGCACCCAAACCCTAGCCCCAGGGTTATCCGTAGAGCCAAAACCTTTCTGGCCTCGTACAGTTAGCAAAGTTGGGGCAGCGCCTTTCATTAATGAACCACTGAAAACAGGCATAATGAGTAATTGAGCCACTCGGTCAGTGCGGTGTATCAGTAAGTCAACCTCACTGCTATTCAGCAGGAGCACCTTAATCTCTCCCTGATAATCACTGTCAATTATTCCTCCAAGCACCTGAATGCCTTTTACAGCCAGCCCCGATCTAGGGGCTATCAATCCGAAATTTCCAGGTGGTATATGAATACCAACACCGGTAGCAATGATGACCCGATCCTTACTTTTTAAAACGGTGTCATCCATGGCATGCAAGTCTAAGCCTGCCGACCCTGGGGTCGCTCTACATGGAGCCAAAGCTCCGGGAGTAATTTCCCAATACATCACAGTCTCTCTGATTTCATTAGGCATAGCCTCAACATTCGGGGGAAACAAACGCATAAGTGGAGATTCAGCATTTAGAAAAGGACGATTATTCAAAATCAATATTGCTTGGGGCAAAAAGTCTCGCCAATTTTTATACTTGTCATCTGTTAACTTACGCAGCTGATCCTTTAGCAAGCCATTCAACCTCTCCACAAGACCCGAGGCCTGTGGATAGTAGGGTATATGGAAAATCCATTCAATATTGTTTTCCACACAGAATTCCTGTACCAATCTTCCACGAAAATGGGATGCATTATCAGATTGAATTTGGAATGGCACACCATAATACATCATAATCAATTCTAATGTTTTAATGGTATTCAATTGGGTAGCTTGCTTACAGGGAAGGGCTACCAGCAGGCCACTGTATGTATCAACAATAGTGCAAACATATTGACAATTCCTACTCATAGGAAGTGGACCGATGTAATCAATCTGCCAAATTTGAGCGGGCAGTTTCCCGCGATGTAAATGACCTTTAACAATTTGGGGCACCTTACGCTGTCTGATATGCTGACAAACGGGACAATGTAAAATAACATTTTTAATTAAATCTAGGGGAATATAAATTCCTCGATCAGCAGCCCACCTGCTAGTGGCCTTCTCTCCAAAATGTCCTGCCTTCTGGTGTGCCCATTTCGCCAATCCCGCAATATCAGAATCTTGCCTGTCCACCACTGCCTCAGCAATTTTAGATTTCTCATCTGCAATGTTATGAAAAAATTTGTCAAGAGAATCTATCGGGGTATGAGCATCCACATGGAAGATTGTAACAGTACTCTGTGGGAGCATCTCCCAAATCTCTTGCCATAACTCTTTTCCCCACAATTCTTTGGAATGCAACTTCCAATTATGGGAATGCCAAGTCGGCAACCAAACAGCCAGTCCATTGGCAGTAGACCAAGAATCGGTGAAAATATGACATGTACCAGGTAACTCTTGTTTCAAAACTTGATAAACAGCATAAAGCTCAGCAAATTGGCTGCTTTTACCTTCACCAGTTGTGCTCAGCAATTTTTGTGTGATCGGATTATAGGACACCGCCTTCCAGGGCCGTGTCGTCCCTATGAACCTCGCTGAACCATCCGTGAACCAAACATGGTTTCTGTCCGCTGCGGACAAATCATCAAAAGGCTTACCCCACTTGACAGGAGACTCCTGTACTAAAGGTACGGAACATTCACTCTCAGTCTCAGTCGACGGCGCTCGCGCCACCTGCTCATGTAAAGAGGCAACTCCTTTCGGGCCCACACGTGCCCTGTCTTGTATATACCATTTCCATTTAATCACACTCGCCTCTTGAGCATGTCCAATTCGGTGAGTTTTCGGCGAACTCAGAACCCACTGCATGATAGGAATTTCAGGACGCAAAACTATATCATGTCCCAAAGTCAATTGCTCGGTATCCACCAGAGCCCAATAACAAGCAAGTAACTGTTTCTCAAAAGGTGTATAACGCTCACCAGCATCAGGTAACTTTTTGGTCCAAAAACCTAACGGTACTCTACTCCTGCCTTGTTTCTGCCACAAACTCCAATTCGCATAAGGGCCCTGTACAGACACATTCAAATCACCATCACGTACAGGCCATAAATCCAGAGCATGTTGAATTGCTTCTTTTGCCAGACTGAACGCATCTTGCTGCGGTTTATCCCATTCAAATGCATTCTTTTTACGCGTGACCCGGTACAAAGGGGCCAATATTTGACTCAAATGAGGAATATGCTGGCGCCAAAAACCAAACAGACCAATGAAGCTCTGGGCTTCTTTCCTATTCCTCGGAACTGCAAAATCAAGAATCTTCTGTTTAACCTGAGGGATCACTTCACGGTGCCCTTCATGCCAATTAATACCCAAAAAGTTTACAGCCTGGGACGGACCTTGCAATTTATCCGGGTTGATTTCCCAACCTTTCCCGCGCAGGCACTCAATGATCCTGTCCAATTGTGTCTGAACTTCCTCTCGTGTTTCACCTTGGATCAAAACATCATCAATATAATGACATATCTGAATTTGGGGAGGAACCGGTACCTCAGCCAAATGCTCTGCCACCAGCCGGTGACATATCGTAGGACTATGCACATAGCCCTGAGGAAGACTTCTAAACGTCATCTGACGCCCGTTCCACGTAAAACTGAATTGTTCCTGACACTCAGGGGCAATTGGAATCGAAAAGAAAGCATTAGCAATATCAATGGACGCATACCATGTACCTGGATGCTTTTGGATTCTTTCAATTAGGGTAATAACATCCGGTACTGCAACAGTCAAAGAGGGCGTGTGTTTGTTCAATTCTCGATAATCAACAGTCATGCGCCAAGAATTATCAATCTTACGTACAGGCCAAATAGGATTATTCCAAGCAGAAGTAACTGGGGTTATAACTCCTGCATCCACCAACTCCTGAATAGTGGTACTAATCTCTTCATGACCACCTGGAATACGATACTGCTTCTGACAAACCACTTTTGTCGCCTGGGGAACTTGTATGGGGGGCATTCTTAAACGACCAACCCGTATAGGCCTGGACGATATATAATGCGTGGTTCCAAATTGGTAACACCCATCATCTAAATGCAACGTCATTCCTTTCAAAATATCAATTCCAATTATGAATTCTAAGAGAGGCACCACTAGTACAGAATATTCTTTTCTAGGGATTCTACCTATTCTCATTTCAAGCAAAGTTTGAACTGCAGGAGTTTCTTTTCCACCTAATCCGGTAATTGTAAAAGGCTGACCTGTAAACTTCTTTGATTTTCCATGAATAAGAGTGGCCTCCGCTCCTGTATCTACCAATGCTCGGGCCCTTTGGATATTACGATGTCTCCAATAAATATCAATATCTACATAGGGTCTATTATCTCTGTGAGCCCATCTGTGTACCGGAGCTTGACCTATTTCCTAGTCATTCTTACTGCATTCTGTGTACCAGGATAAATCAGGATAAAGACTCTCACGTTTCTTAGGTATCGGTACCTCCTGTTCATATCCATTCCCAGTACGGAACGGATTCGAGTCTTCAGCATTGTACTGCGGGTTACGATCGACCAAACTGTGACGATCCTCTCTCCTCCTCAACTCAGGGGATTGATCCCTATCATCTCTACGTCTGCTGTAAACATAATCATTTCTCCCCCTTTCTCTTTCCCCCTCTCCCTCCCTGTCTCTCTCTCGACGGGGGGACATATCACGTACATAACGTCGATCATCACGACGAACAGAGCGCCCACGGCGGTCGTCATCACCGCTACCGTCAGAACCACCACGATCACACTCAGTGGTCCGAACACGCCGGGCACCCTCCTTCCGATCCAAACCACGTTTGCGAAACAACTCCCACAAACGAGCGGTAGTCTCACCGTCAATGTCTTCCCTACGCACACCATCAGCCAGAAGACCAGAAAAGATATCACGTCTAGTAAGTTTATTTTCACCAGGAGTACGAGTGTCAGGCCGAGACTGACGTTCAGGTTTAAACCACTCGCCTAACTCACCGAGTTGGCGCACCGATTCCAGTACCGTAGATAACACATTACCAGTCTGATTAATCAATAAAGTCATCATGACCTGCTTATAGGCAACAGGGGAAGATCGAATAATACGGTTCCGCACAGAAGATGTCAACAAACCATCAAGCAACCTGTCAGCAGTACCCAGAAAAATTGCCGTTTTCATCACCTCCTCTTTGAGACGTTGAGCAGCATCGCGCAAAGTATACCACGGCTTGTCATTCACAGGCCAGTCAGATTCAGTAGGATATTTTTGATTACAACCCTCAGTCGCCAATTGGAGTAAAGAAATTTGACCACCACCATTATAGTTACGAAAATGATCCTGTACAGTAGAATCCGAGCTCAAGGAACAAAACTTCAAACAATCACCATTATCCAACATAATGCCAGCAGCGCCCAGTTCATAAAGGCGCACCATCCATGTGAGCAATGTCTCACCAGCTCGCTGCCGAAATCGCTGCAAAATATCACTAATTTCCTGTTGAGTAAAGTCCTCCAAAGAGTCTAAAGAAATACCCTGCGGAGCAGCAGGAGACTACTGCAATTTCCGACGAAAAACTGGATGCACCGAGACCGCGGGGTGAGCATCACAAGGAGCTCGACCAGTACACGTAGAGGAACAACCAGTGGAAGAAGCATCAACCCCACTCGAAGGACGAGCGCAATCACGGGGTGCACCATCAGGGGTGCGAGAAGCAGGCTTACAATCATGGCGGGAGCGGGAGGACTCGCACTTAACAGATTCCTCACCCGAGGAACAAGAATCACTCGAATTCCAGATATTACCATCCCATTCATCAGGATTCCAATCCAGTCCGGCTTTCGCCACGACCAGACGCACCTTTCGCGTCGAAACCCGGCCGCGCCGATTTTTGTATTTATAACGGGCAATTCGCACAGCCGCCCTCTCGGCAATAGTCTGGTAAGTCTCAAGTTTGTCAGCAAGCAACTTATTTTGACACCGCAACAAAGTATGAGAATTCTGAATCTCAACAAAGTGCGCTTCAACATCCTTAAGAGAGATTTGTAGCTTCAACAACCTCTCATGCAGAATCCTGTACGCAGACAGAACAATCCAACCTCTGCGCCCCAAAACGGGAATCTCCTCACCTTTCGATACGGGTGCCTTCTGTAAACAAGTAATCACATTAGCCGGCTCCGCCAGCTCCAAAGAAGAATTCCAATTCTCACTCAAACCAGTAGAATCAGCCCACTCACGGGCTAAGGCTTCATAAGGCGTTGAATCCCATCCGGGAATATCAACGGGCAACTTAAAAGTAGATTTAGATTTTCTAGAAAACATCGTGAAAAAGAAAGAAGAAAAGAAAGAAAAAGAAAAGAAAGAAGAAGAAAAGCTAGACACACAAGTATACCACAAATAATATACAAACAAAACCACGCACACGCCGAAAGCAAACACGAGACAACACGACGCACACAGGTTTCGAAAACGGTTCGTGACGCCAAATGTTCTGCTTGGATTTTTCTGATCAGATAGAACCCGCTCAACAGAGCCTCTCTAACCCAGCCAGAACGTTACCCCCTCCCTAGGGCCTATTCACAAACAAAACCACATATATATATACCACCTAAGGACAGGGAATTCCTATTATATATATATATATATATATATCAAGACCTCTTATAATACAAGTGGCGGCCTCGCGGTCCTAGATGGACCCAGGACTTCCTACCCAGACGGCAGCCTTAGCCTCGCGGTCCCAAACGGACCCAGGACTTCCTGCCCAGACGGCAGCCTTAGCCTCGCGGTCCCAAACGGACCCAGGACTTCCTGCCCAGACGGCAGCCTTAGCCTCGCGGTCCCAAACGGACCCAGGACTTCCTGCCCAGACGGCAGCCTTAGCCTCGCGGTCCCAAACGGACCCAGGACTTCCTACCCAGACGGCAGCCTCAGCCTCGCGGTCCTAGATGGACCCAGGACTTCCTACCCAGACGGCAGCCTCAGCCTCGCGGTCCTAGATGGACCCAGGACTTCCTACCCAGGCGGCAGCCTCAGCCTCGCGGTCCTAGATGGACCCAGGACTTCCTACCCAGACGGCAGCCTCAGCCTCGCGGTCCTAGATGGACCCAGGACTTCCTACCCAGGCGGCAGCCTCAGCCTCGCGGTCCTAGATGGACCCAGGACTTCCTACCCAGACGGCAGCCTTAGCACGAGTTCATCCTATAATTACCACGACATACAACAAGGGAATCAGTGTTACTATGTATCAGATCACACAAGGACCGCCAGTTGAGCACAACCTGTTCCCCAGTTCGAGGGGCTCCTTTCTCCCTTATTCAGTTACCACTTACCTGATCAGGATTAACATCTGTTCATGTCAAGTCACAGCTGACTAGAAGAATAGGCTACCCTCTTATACAAGAACACGCAGCACATGTTGATTCACTACAAACTGGGTACTTTATTACTCATTACATACGTAACCACATAACATTATACTATGACATATAACCTGCAAAGAAAAGTGAAAGATTAAGTTGTACACTCTAATAAAAAGGGGTTGACATCACCTTGGTCGTATGTAGCCTGCACTCAATGGTCATCTAGGTTCCCTTCTCGTCTGTGCCTCGGCTTCGCCTGGAAGTCACACCTCCGCAGTCACGGATCTACTCCCTTCTCCTTCTCCGAGTCACTGGGACCTCTTCCTCATCGGCTACTCTCTTCTCTTTGGCTATTCTGTTAGAAGAATATCAATCTCTCGGTTTTTTCTCCACCTTCAAGTTTGTCATCTGTCTTCCCTGGAATAAGTAGTAGCTTTACTGCTAACGGCCAGGTGCCGCCTACGAACTAAAAGCAAGTGCCAGTATCTGCCTCAGACTTTCACTAATATAGAGGTGCATTTTCTCATGGAAAATTCCAGCCCGTAACCTGCCGCCCACCAAATTCTTGTACCTCCCCGTGCCAAGGACACGTTCCCAGCCGGCCGGCCTGATGTAGTGTCTTCGGCATGAAGAAAAATACAATCCTTCGATAAGGGCCGGCCTGAACCGGTTCTCTCCAAGCGAATAACACCTCCTAACTAAAACACTGCCTATGACCTAGAAGCATCCCAAGCTGCCGGAGCAGAAAGAAAGATGGAGTCTCTCCCGTTTGAGGCCTACCAGGCCTGAATTCAGCACGGCTCCATGAAATACCCTCACTACAGAATAAATTACCCCTAATACTAACGAATCTATCCCCTAGGATATGTGTGCAAACCCTGATCTATGGGGAAGAACACAGGATCATGTCGAAGTGCCTAATAAATAGGCTCTATACACTACTCTAACCCTTAGACTTGGATGTAAAGAGACTGAAGTCACATTAGTTCCCCTTTAACACAGAAAGGCCGGGAAAATCGAGCAGTACAGATGGACACTGGAGAGACAGGATAATTTCAGGATAAATGGCGGGCTGGACAGAGCTCGCTCAACAAGCGTCCGCCATGCTGGCCTGCTAAGCCACGGCCCAGCTTCAACCACTACTTATCAAATATAAGCAACCACTGCTTTGAGAATTCTCCTCGAGAATTCTGTTTTTTTTTAAATTCTGTCAGGATGTGGTAAACTCCCTCTGCCTAATCCTAAAGGATAGGAGTATCCAAAGATATTGGAGTAGATGCCTTCCTCACTTATCGTGACATGCTTCAGCATTGGCGCCTATCCAGACCGAGGTAAGGTGATACTACCAAGGCGGACTCAATCATAGATGGAATGGGAGTTCTTAGATAAAGCAATACTGGATAAGCAGGGATCCAGAGGAGTGATTCTTAAAAATACCTAGCACATAACATTGATTTAAGCATTCTTCCTCTCGTAGTGTGTGACTAAAAGACAGCACCTCCCGCCTTATCCGCATGCCCCTTGAAAAAGAGACCAGTGGGTAAGTGCGAAAATGCTGGAGTATGTATGTCATAACAAGGGGACTATCCCAGGATGACTGTATAATGTTACAATCACTACACGTAGAAGCTGCATCCGCACCTACCATATAAGTCGCAACCTATTGAGATATAGGTTTCTTTTGAATAAAGATCCCAGTTGTACATAGTTAAACCACAAAAATGTAAATATTCACGGGATCGCCAAATATGTTTTTAACACAGAGCCATAGGAAAATCTTTTGCCACAGTGTTGTGCACAAAATAAGGATATGCATGGAACACAGGATAATATGGTCCAACATATAGGAATGTATGAGACACTAATGAAAAGTCAGGATGAGTAAAAATAAGTAATTATGGTTTTTTCTCCCTTCCCAGAAAATCTAATGAGGACAGAAAGAAGACAGGTGCTCACATTAGGTCTCACATTGGTGCATGGAATGCGTGCACAATATAGAAGCAGGGACAGTAGAACAGTAAAATAGTCCTGACGACGGCCCCAGAGCCACGTGGGCGCCTAGTGAGAACCGAAACATGTTGGCACAGCAAAAGGGGTAAAACTGAACTATCATAGTAGTATCATCTTACCTGAGTGTCGATAAGCGCCAATGATGAAGCATGTCACGATAAGTGAGTGAGACATCTACTCCAATATCTTTGGATACCCCTATCCTTTAGGATTAGACAGAGGGAGTTTACCACATCCTGACAGAATAAAAAAAAAACAGAATTCTTGAGGAGAATTCTCAAAGCAGTGGTTGCTTATATGTGATAAGATTGTAAATGGGAGATTGCAACTGATCTGACTTTCTCTCGCTCTCCATTGTGTGAAAGAGCTTCAACCACTGGGGAGCATGGTAAATTGAAAATGCTCATGGCCTACCATCAACCACACATAGCGCTGGTGGGCACGCAGGACGGGAATGTGGAAATACGTGTCCTGCAAGTCCAAAGCTACCATCCACTCTCCTGGGCCCAGGGCAGACAAGACTGGAGTCAACGTGAGCATTCTGAACTACTCCTTCTTCTTGAGAAAGAGATTTAAGGCCTGCAGATCTAGAATAGGACGAAGGCCTTCATCCTTTTTTGGAACCAGAAAGTAGCGGGAATAGCAACCACAGCCGAACTACTTCTTCTTGAGAAAGAGATTCAAGGTCTGTAGATCTAGAATAGGAGAAAGGCCTTCATCCTTTTTGGGAACCAGAAAGTAGCGGGAATAGCAACCACAGCCTAATTCTGGCATCATAAAGTTCTCTATGGCTCTATTGGCCAAGACAGCCATGACTTCCTCGCGGAGAAGGAACAGATAATCCTCCGTCAGTCAGTCATGAGAGGGTGGCATGGAGGGATGGGTAGTCTTGAAGGAGAAGGAGTAGCTCCTTCTGGCAATTTGCAAAACCCACATGTCCAATGTTATAGACTGCCAGTGGGGCGAATGATGACGAATGCTGCCGCCAACTGGATACCCATGGTGGTAAAGGGGCAGTTTAGGAAGGTTGGGAAGCTGCAGCTACCGGGGAGTGGCAGACTGACCAGACCGCTTGCCACTTGACCCACGAGGACTATGGGTATTGTGCCCGTATCACACACAGGCTGGGGAGCATGTATAGCTTGGAGGATGAAAGGGAATTGGCGTGGCTGGAAGCCCTTCTGCAGCCACGAAAGGTGGATTGGGGTGGCATGGGGCCATAGAAAGGACCAAGGACTTGGCTGTAGCCCGACTTTCCCTGAAGCACTCGAGTGCTGAATAACCCTTGTCTCCAAAGAGATGGGTACTATCGAAGGGCATGTCCATGAGTGAAGCCTGGACATCCCCAGTAAAGCCAGACCTCCTCAACTAGGTTTGGCGCCTCAGGGTACTGTTGAAGATATCGCTCTGCCCAGTGAGTCGGTTGTGTCTAGTCTGCATCGTATAGTGAACTTTCCTGTATCTCTCCTGTCGGCAACAGCCTGGGAGAGTATGGCCCGGGCCTCCTGCTGGACCCACAGTGTGGGAATAAGGGCCCAAAAGGCATGCTGTGTTCACGGACCGCAATGCCAGGCTGGCAGAAGAAAACATTTTCTTCCCCAAACAATCCAGCCTCTTGATTCCCTATCCGGGGGAGTGTTAGAGAATGTGCTGTGAGACATTGAGGTCTGGACCACCAAGCTCTCTTGGGTAGGGTGATGGGTGAGGAGGTTTGGGTCCCCGGGAGTGGGGAGGTGGCGGAGGGCAATTGTCCTATTCACAGGAGCCCCTGTGTTGGGTTTGTGCCAGGTCCCTAAAAGGATGTCAGTGAGGGCGCCCCTGAACGGGAGTAGCGGTTCCGATATGGCGACTCCTGGCTGCAGCACTTCTTTCAAGATATTAGTCTTGACTGCCACTGAGGACAACTGAAGATCAAGGACTTCAGCCGCCCTCTGCACCACCATTGCATATGAAGCTCCCTCCTCCGTTGCCATTGTAGGGGGAGAAAGCATACCAGTATCTGGTGAGGTATTCAGTCCACTGGCTTCACCCAAATCCTCACAGCAGTCCATGTCAGGGTCTTCATCATATGGCTGGCATTCTCCGGGGTCCAGTGACCCTCCCATTCTTCCCTGAGTCCTAGCCAAAGGGCTCATACTCCAATCTAGGAGGCAAGGCTCCTATCTGCACTGGAGTAGGCATTGGGTGACGCTCATCCGGCTCTGTATCGGAGTTGGGGATCACAATGGGGATGGCACTGATAGTGGGTGCCAGTGGAATCGGGAGCATCAGCATCGGGACCAGTGTCGGGGAAGGAAGTTAAAGTTGGTACAACCGTTTCCGGACACTTTTTTGACGCTGTGCCTCATGTGTTTTGCTGGTGTTAGCTGCTCAGAGCACTGTGCCACTGCCAACCAGTGCCACAGTGCAAGTGCTCCCTATTTAAAATGTATATGTTGGTTGGATTCCATGATTGGCTTATTTGGTTTACTGTCAGACCCCAGTAAAGTGCACCAGGAGTGCCAGGGCTTGTAAATACAAATGCTGCTGGTGGGCTTGCAGCACTGGTTGTGCCACCC
The DNA here is from genome assembly GCF_964204655.1 of Triturus cristatus. NCBI lineage: Eukaryota > Metazoa > Chordata > Amphibia > Caudata > Salamandridae > Triturus > Triturus cristatus. Next base: position 397,411,325 of record NC_140589.1, read on the forward strand.
ACAGAAGCGGCCTGGTAAAATGTATCTAAGGTCTGCCATTGCAGAGCCTGCGTGCAGTCTGGTACTGTCATGCTGACTGGGTAAGTGCACACACTTGCCAGTCCCTAAACCTTCCCTTAACTTCATATCAGACACCCCTATGGTAGGCCCAAGGGCAGGGTGCATTGTAAGCATAAGGTAGGACAAGCCCTGATGTGTGTGGCATGTCCTAATAGTGAATTACAGCCATTTTCGTTTTTCACTATTGTAAGGCTACCTGTTCTCCATAGGCCAGAATGGGCTGTTAGAATTGTTACATTCTATGATCCTAACAGACCCAGGGAACATGGTAGAAATTCGAGTTTAGTATGCCTGAACTCAGAATGATAAAATACATCTTTTAGTAAAGTTTATTTTAATATTCTGTGTTTGCAAATACCACTTTTAGAAAGTTGTATTTGCTTACCTGACCATTTCAGCCCGCCTCTGCTATGATGTGTATCTGCCTGTCTGGTTGTGTGAGTGACAGGGCTGGGGAAACCCAGAGGGGCAGGGCTAGGTAGCCTGGTGGTGAATAGGAAGATTGGCAGTCAGATGGGTGGGAGGAGTACACCTTGGCTCTGAATAGGGTTGTGCTCTGCTACCACAATGCTGGCTCCACCTCCTGCGGAGCGGCTGATGTCTCTGTCCTGCACCCTGAATAGAAAGGCAGAGTCATGTCAACAGAGTGCTCAAGAACTGGTTTGGACTGGGCAAAGGCCCCTAAACCCCAGAGGAACAAAGGAATTAGGGGTATAAGTATCGGGACCCTGCTCCCAAGAAATTAGATCCTGCTGAAACAAGAAGAACCTCTGCCAGAGGAGAAGGAACTGGGAAAGCTGTAGGAGGAGTACTGTCCCTGACCTGGGGGATTGGCCTGCAGTGGTTGTCTTGCTGCTGAAGGAGAGGAGAAAGACTACTAAAGACTTTGCTTCAACTTGTGCTTTAAAAAGATCTCCAAGGGCTTGAACTGAGCTTGCCCCCTGAACGAAGTCCCAGGACCAGTGGACTTCACCCCAGCTCCCCAGAGTCTTTTGGAAGTGCCTGCTGTTGTTGTTGGGCCTTCTGAGGGACTGCGTGTTGCAAGGAGCTTGAAGCGCAACGCAAGGAAGAGAAGCGTGCCGCCGTCGGAGCCGCTGTCATCGCATCTCGCAAAGGGTGTCACCGCTACAGCATGACATCGAGCGGAAGCGTCTCGCATCATTCCGGAAGTGTCTCGCAACGCCGAAGAAGCGTGTCGCCATCGCAGCCATCGTAGCTGTCGCATTGCACCGCATCGAGAGAAGAGTCTCGCATCGAGGAGGAAGCGTGTCGCCATCGCAGCCATCGTAGTTGTCGCATTGCACCGCAACCAGAAAAGCGCTTCGCATCCACGGAGAAGCGTGCCGCCGTCAGAGCTGCTGTCGTCAAATCTCGAAAAAGAGGTGTCGCTGCTGCAGCATTGCATCGAGCGGAAGCGTCTCGCAATGTCGGAGAAGAGTGCCGCTGCCAAGGCCGCTGTCGTTGCATCTCGTCAAGGGTGACGCCGCTGCAGCTGACGCATCGAGTCGAGCCTTCTCGCAACATCGGAGAAGTGTAACGCATCTGTAAGATCCCGTCTTTATTTCTTTTGCACCAAGGACTTCAACGCATCTGCATCGCTGCAACACTTTCGTTGCCCTGCGTGTCGCATCTAAGGTACATTGACTTAAAGTGTCGCATTTAAGAACTGAAGAGAAACTAAGCAATCTTCTACCAACTAAGCAACCGTATTGTGTATTTTTAATCGTTTAATGGTCTTGTGATAATCCTATATAAAGAATCCTTATTTTTAATATAAATACCTGTGTGGTGTCCATTTGTAGTGTTGTCACTTGGTTACTGTATGTGTTCACAAATGCTTAACCTATAACGCTCTGAGATAAGCCTTGTCTGCTCGCTAAGCTACCTAGAGGGTGAGCAGGGGTTATTTTAGGAGTGTAACCCCTTACCCTGACCAGAGGAAAGGTTCCCTGCTTGTCACAAGTACCTACCTGTGCCAACCAGAGAACCCGGATTCTAACATGGATCAACTGTGGGAGGACTTGGATATACCGATCCGCCAAACCTTTTGCCCCAAAATTTTGCAATCCGCATTGAGCAGGGTTATCGGTCTGTATGAGGATGGGAGTGTGGGTTCTTTATGTGGTTTGAGGAATGTCACCAGGGTAGATTCCCTGAGTGAGCCTGGGAGTTTGCCCCTTTGTAGTGCGTCCTCATACATGGATACCAGTCATGGGGTCAACTGAGCCGAAAAGGTGGTATAGTATTCGATGGGGAAGCCATCCATTCCTGGCGCTTTGCGTCTTGCCAGTGCTCTGATGGCATTGGTTACTTCCGGGGATTTGATTTTTTTCTCTAACGCCTTCCCATCCTTGTGTGGGATGTTGGGTGGAGGCAGTGAGTGGAAGAACTGGGACAGCACTTGCCATGATGACGGCGGAGGAACCCGATAGATTCCCCTGTAATAGTCATGAAAGATGTGTAGTATATCAACCTGGGACTGTTTAAGGGTTCCTGTTACGTCTTTCAGATCGGTAATTGGTTTCATGTCCGTGTCCGGTTTTGCAAGCCAGGCTAAGAGCGTTCCCGCTCTGTTGCCCTCTCGATGCACCCGGGGCGGCATAAGCCGTTAAGGTATATTTGTGAAGGTCTCTCATCGTCTCCGCATAGAATGTTTTAGCGGCCGCCACTTGCTCTGCAGTAGCTTCCCCTTTATCCATGCTTTTTGTTAGGCCCGCCAATCTTGTTTCCGCAGTTTGTAGTGACTTCTCTAGTGTTTTTCGCACTCCTACTATTTGTTGGATGCAGTGTCCCCTGGCTTCGACTTTGAACACGTCCCATTCTATTAATCTAGATGTGGCTGTGTCTGTATTTAGTGCGAAGTAGCTTGAATGTGGTCACTGTGTGTGTGACAGACCGCCTGATCAGTGAGGCACTCCCGAGGCAACTTCCACGTGGGTACTGAGGTGGTCTCCATCTAAGGATCACTATATGTGCGTCATGGTCTGACAGGACTCTGCCCAGGTAGTCAGTGTGCTGTATTTGGAGAGCAGGGCTGCAGAGCAGAGGAATCTATCTAATCTCACCCGGAGATTATGCGGGGCGGAATAAAAGGAGTACATTTTAATGTTTGGGTTCTTTTCTCACCAGGCGTCAAGTAGTGTCCAGTGGGTCACCCAGTTCCGAAATTGCTCTGTCTGTTTCAGTGCGGGGGACTGCGCCGAGGGGGGGTGGGATCTATCCAGGTCCAAGGTACAGTTATAATCCCCTCCCAATAGCCATGGTGTTGATGTGTATTGTGCTAGTACTCCAGTAAGGCGGTTCCAGTATTGGTCCTGTTCCACATTGGGGGCATATATGCTTCTGAACAGTATTGATCTACCTTCTAGTAGTCCCGTTAACAGGGAGTATCGGCCTTCTTTGTCTACCACTCTGGATTGCTCTCTGAAGGGGATCCCAGGTCTAAACCAAATCAGGGCACCCCTGGCAAATGCAAAGTATGTTGTGGCACAAATGATCCCTCGCCATTTTTTACGCAGGCGTTCCACCTCTACTACTGTCAGGTACGTCTCCTGTAGGAGAGCTATTCGTGCTTGCTGCCGCTTAATGTAGGCGGAGACGGCATATCGTTTGTTTGCTGTGTGCATGCCGCTAACATTGAATGTAATGACTTTTAGATCTGTGTTAGGGATCTTGGCCGCCATTTTGTCTAGTGTCTAGGCGTGCTTCACCTGGCTTGGTGCTCCCTCCATCCCTCGAGCCCCCCCCGCCAGTATGCCCGCCACCTATATATGTGCTGTATTTCTCAATTCCGTGTATACGCTCCCCTGGAAGTACTGGGGGATGTAAAACAGGGGGAAACTAGGTTGAACCAATGGGAAACAGCCCGAACTAATGTGAAACAGTCCCAACTCAGGAGACCTATCGCTCGAGGCGATACGTCCAAACTGTACCTCATGTGCTAACTTTAGTTGGTTGCTTGGAGGAAGTGGTCGTCCATCTTTGCCAGCCGGTACCACTGTTCCCTCCCGCCCTTTGGCTATGCTGTAGTAATGCCCTACAGTGTCTGTTTCTGTCATTACTATCCGTTACAGTTCAAGTTCATATTCAATCTTCAAGCGCTCCTAGTTTGTGATCAGTTATAGAAGTGCCAATTTTGATGTCGAGCAATGTCTCCTAGTTTGGGGGACGTTGAGGTCTCGGAGGATATCTCCATTAATGTTCGTCATGTTGTTTTGGGGATGTCAGAAAAGTGTGTCGCCGTTTGGGGGGTTACTATTGGTGGTGTTATCGAGCCATCATGGGGAGTGTTCGTGTCGCTGCCTTCGTCCTCTGAGGTGAATAAGTGTGGGCCTCTCTCTGTCCGAACTGTCTCCTGGTAGTCTCATCTCTGAGACCGCTTGTAGTGCCCTGCTATGATTTGCTCGAGATCCGGGGAGTTCTTGTGAGATGAGTCTGAGCGCGGGCTCAGTTGAGTGAGAGTTATGTTATGTTATGTTATACATTTATTTTTATAGCGCACGGCTACTCCAAAGGAGTGTCCCGGCGCTTTATCGATGCAGCTCAGAATAAAAAACATAACACCATACAGCGAACAACTGAAAAAAAGAACAGCAGAAATACTAAAGGTTAAAAAGCCAGGTCTTCAGGCTCTTCCTAAAGTGAAGCAGATTAATAGAGGACCGTAGGGCCAAAGGGATGGTGTTCCACAACTGAGGGGCCCTCAGACTAAAGGAGCGCCCTCCAGAGCGTGCCTTCCTAATTCGAGGAACCACAGCCAAGAACAGAGATTCGGATCGCAAGGATCTGGCAGGGCGATAGAAGGCGAGCCTGCGTTGGAGGTATTTCGCGCCCACGCCAAAAAGCGCTTTATGCGCCAGCGTCAGAACTTTAAACATGATCCGCTTCCGGATGGGCAGCCAATGAAGCGACTGCAACAAACCGGAGGCTCCAACTCGCCTATGGAGGCCAAAAATAGCGCGAGCTGCAGCGTTCTGCACAGCCTGCAGCCGCTGAACAAGATAGTCCGGGAGACCACTGTACAGGACATTAGCATAGTCCAATCTGGAACCAACCAAGGCCTGTACAGTGATCTTTCTGTGCTCTTCCGAGAGCAGAGGCAAAAACCTCCGGAGCATCTTGAGTAGCCCGAAGCAAGTGCCCGTTAGACCACGAACATGTGGCACCAGTGTCAGGCTATTATCCATCTTTACACCCAAATTCTTTGCCACCAGCGAAGCCAGGGCAGGGTGACACATATCCGACGGCCACCAGGCCCGCCAATCAGGGTCGAGGGAGCAGCCAAAAAACAACACCTCCGATTTATCTGAATTGGCCTTAAGGCCATTCGACTGGAACCAGCTAAAGACCGACTCCAAGCAGCCCCGGATGTTCTCCCCATCAAAAGCCTGATCCTTCCCACACGCGAAAAGCAGCTGCGTGTCATCGGCGTAGGAAAGGTGACTTTCTTCTGTTGTCGTCTCTGGTGGCCTGATGGTCGGTAGGTCTGCATTTTCCTGGAGTTGTCCAGATGTGATAGGTGTTGTTCTACCCAGCTACTGGCTTCTGCGGGGTCAGAGAAAAAGTGGGTATTTCCGCCGTGGATGAACTTGAGGCGGGCTGGGAACAGCAGCGCATATTGTACATTCTTTTGGCGCAGGTTGCGTTTCACTGCTAGGAAGGTGGCCCTTTGTTGTTGCACAGCTCGTGAGTAGTCTGGGAATAGCATGACCATGTTTGTCTTCCCCTCGGAGTGTTCCCTGTTGTCTCGCGGCTCGAAGGATGTTGTCTCTATCCTGATAGTGAAGTAGTTTTAGGAGGAAGGGTCGGCGGTGATCCTGGTGGCGGTTTGCGTGCCGGTAACCGGTGTGCCCTTTCTATGGAAAAGATGGGGGTCAGATCTCCTGCCGGTGTGAACGTCGCGATCCATGTTGCGATGTATTTGAGAGGGTTTGTCTCTTCCACTCCCTCTGGCAGATTAAGGATACGAATGTTGCTTCTGTGAGATCGTCCTTCTAAATCACCCGTTTTATTCTCCAGGGTCTTCACCCGTGATTGTAGGTCTTTCAAGATGTCTTGTTGTTGCTGTATTTGCGGTTCCAGAGTATGTAACGTTTTCTCTCCTTGTTTCACTTTATCTGCCAGCTTCCTGTGGTCGTTTCGGAGCAGATTAAGGTCTGTGGCCAGTTCTCCGAATTTATTTTCCATGGTAACTCTCGAGTGCTCAATTGCAGCTAGGACTTTGTCTAATTTGTTTGACATGGACTTTGAGTGTGAGGGCTCCTCACCCAGTTGTGTGTTGTTGGGGGTTGGGGATGTTGTTCTTGGGGTCCCCGGAGTCTGTGACGTGCCCGTTGTGCATGGACGCCCCGTGTTGAACGTGTCTCTTGCCGATGGTTACTGGTGGGCTCCCGTGTCGCTCCTCTCCAGTAGAGGCCCTGCGCCTCACGGTCAGTTGCGGCCTGTGCCTTCCCTCTCCCTCGTTCCGGGAACCCCTCCGGATCGCCGCCCAGTCACTGGTGGGGAATACTCATCCACCCTCCTAGAACATGCACCGAACGAGCTTGTGTTGACTTTGTCAGGGTGGCGGTGTAGTCGTCCCCACGTGGTTCCTTCAATTCGGCGTCTTAGGGAGCCAGAGGTGAGTTCGGGGGGGGGGGGGTCGGAGGAAGTAGTGATGCTCCCCCCGCCTGTCTCCACCTGCGGCCTTGATTCTTGCTGGCATTAGTCAGGGATGCCCGGAGTGAGAGGGGCACAGTGCAGTATTTAAGTCCAGGATCTCCAGCGGGGGTGGGGGCCCAATGTAGTTTCAGGGATTCCTCGGGGCCCCGTGCACAGCAGCTGCCGGCCCTGCCTTCGCCTGGGGAGTGGTCGCGACCCGTGGGGTTCAGGGGGGTCGGGGGTGGCTCCCAGGAGTATCCCTGTGCAGAGGTCTTCCAGGCCTTTCCTTGGGTTGTCGATCCGCGGCCTGCACCCCACGCCGGTTCCAGGCATCTAGGCCCGAGCGCGCCCTCACGTTCTTCCGATTTTGCGGGCCCCAGGAGAGTCCGTCTCACCGGGGTCCAGTCCCCACCGCTCATGTGATGCGTTAATTCCCTCCCCTGCGTAGCAGTTCACAGGGGCCCCCTCAATGCCGGGCTGTCCGTCAGGCTCAGGTCCCGATGTTGCCTCCTCCACGCACCTCGAGGCCCGGTGCTATGCCGGGGGAGGGTGCCGCATTGGGGGGTTCTGCGGGTTCTGCGGGTGTTCTTGGGTGTTCTGCTAGTGCAGGGTGCAATGTGCAAGACTAGGCGTCCAGAGTCCAGTCCCCGCCGCTTGGGTGATGCGCTGATTCCCGCCTCTAGGGAGCGGTGCACGGGGGCCCCCCGCAGTGCTGGCCCGCTTGTCAGGCCCGGGTCCTGATGCTGCCTCCCCCTGCGCACCTCGAGGCCCGGTGCCGTGCCCAGGGAGGGTGCCGCGCTTAGGTGTTCTGCGGGTTCTGTGGGCGTACTTGGGTGTTCTGTGGGTGCAAGGCTAGGCGTCCGGTCTTCTCAGTCGGGTCCCCCCCGCATGGGAGTTATGTAACACGGGCCCCGTGAGCGACCGCGTCAGCGCTCTCACCTGTCTCTTCTGGCCTGGAGGTTACTCATCACCGATTTATGAATCATCGCAGTGTCCGGACGCCAGCAAGCATTATGTCCAGTCTCTGATTTCTCCCCGGGCGCAGGGAACGCTCAGGATCTGCAGGGTGCCGCCATTTTGAGGTCGCAGCTGAGATCCCGCCTGAGCTCCTGGTGCCATTGGGAGCGTCTCCTCAGTTGTCTCTTCGGGCTCATTGGGCGCTCCTCAGGTATGTTTTGGTTGTGGCAGCATTTTCTGTGTTTAATTATTAGTTTGGGGCATATGTAGTCATCGATGTTGCGGGCTGCCGAACGGAGCGCTAGGGAAGTGCTTCCGCCATCTTGGCTGGCTTGGCCATGCTCCCATCTCTCCAATCATAAGTTATTGCTAAACACAGCGCCCCCCCTGAGGTCAGCGGCCCCTCCACAGGTCAGCGCCCAGTGCAGCCCCACCGGTTGCACTGCCCTAAAGCCGGCCCTGCCTGCTATTGCTCTAACTTAGACCAGAACTTACATGCTAAATTGTTTTCTCGCTGCAGCTCTTCTTCCTTTCACACTCTAGGAGTCCAGGTGCCTGCTATTTTTGACTGCTGACTGCTGTCTTGCCTGCATCACTGCTTTTGAGGAAGACGCCAGGGACCTGGAAAACAAAAGTTCTACAAGACCTTTACCAACAGTCAACTGTTGCTAAAAGGTGGTACGGTTCAAAGATTACATTTTGTATGGAGATATGCTGACTTTACTGGATACTTCCTGCCTGTGCATCAGTAGTCTAGATTCTGAAGTTCTTGAAAATTAAACACATTATGTACATTGGAATAGGTAATTGTGTTTTCTAGCCTAACACTTAACTTGCTCCATGGATTTTAGAGACTTTGACTAGAATTTTCTCTGATCCAGCCTGTATCTTTTGTTGGCCCCAAAAGTGTTTTAGGGAAAGATTAGATAATTCCCAAGCTTAGATCATGGTAAATGGTTCCCTTTGGTAATAAATCATGTAATCAAGAGGGCCCCAAAAAATGTGATATTTTTCAATAGACATTGTCCCTAGAAAGTCTCACCTGCTTGTATTATTTGCTTTTCTCTTGAAGTGACTGAACATCAATGTTGTTTTCCCATCACCAGAGCCTTAGGTGAGAAAGAGGGAAGTTTTAGGTAAGCTGGATATTACAGAACGGTGTCACTCTTCAATCCCTTCCATGCTGAGAACCTAACGGTTACGTCCTTGGGTGTGGCGCTAGTGTGCCGAGGACGTAACAAATTTCCCACCACCCAGCATTCCCCTCGGTCTCCTGATAAAAAATTATACATCACTTGTGTGGGTGCCCAAAGCAGAAAACCTAAAAACGTATAAAATGAAAAACTGAAGCGGAACTAAAGTGGGTCCAAAAGGGCAGGTTTTTAAAATGAGTTTTTTAGGCTGACTCTGCTTTGGACACCCACACAAGTGAGGTATCATTTTTATTGGGAGACTGACAGGAACGCTGGGTGGTGGGAAAATGTGCGCTAGCATGGTGATCTCACAATCATACCATACAGAAATGTGAGGAAAATGTGACTTTTTAGCCAAATTTGAGGTTTGCAGGGGATTCTGGGTAGGAAAACATTGGGGGTTCCACACAAGTCACACCTCCCTGGACACCCCCAGGTGTCTAGTTTTCAGGAAAGTCTGGGTATTGTTGGATTTTCTTAGATGGCTGACGAGCCTGGGAACAAAAACGCAGGTGCCCCTCTTTCAAAACCAGGTCTCTTTGTGATAAGATAATTTTGATGTCTTCACAATACGTTTTGGCCCTTCCCTGTTGCAGGTACGTGGCCCACCCACACAAATGAGGTATCCTTTTTATCGGGAGTTCTGGAAAATGCTGGGTTGTAGGAAATTTGTGTCAGCCCAGTGGGGAAACATCTATTACAATGCAGGCATTACATCATAGTGTCTTTTCAACGCAGTCAATACCACAACTGTGAAGTTACCACGCTTTCCATTATAACGCGAGTCATTACAATGACTTGCTTTCGAGCATGTGGTATTGGACTGGTGTTGCATTTTAAGTCCAACACCTTCCCTACTCATACACCGACTGGAGTTGGAATAGTAATTTAAACTATTCCAAAGTCCAAGTTTTATTTTTCCTCAATATAGGAGACAGCAATTCCAACAACAATACAAGGGCATTTCATAGCTCAAATACATAAAAAACAAATACATAAATAAAAACATAAAAAAGGGAGACTACATTAGACAATCACATATGTCTTTTTGACCACTAATCGATTACAGTCATTGTTCAGATTGCAGAGTATTATCATATCAGTAATATCTACTGTGTCACTCAATGCCTGTTCGATTTAGTAATGTCTTATATATTGAGGAAAAAGAAAATTTAGGGAAAATAGGCTTCAGTTTATTGTAGAAGAACGTGTTTTTATGGTTATTGTTTTGATGAAAATAATTTTCTGTTTGAAATGAGGGTAGCCTTGACCCCATAATCATTTGCACATACTTATTGATTTGTAGAACATATGAAATGTTTTTTTATGAATAAAGCATAACAGTTTTTTCAAAATATATATTTTTGAGGTCCTATCTTAGTGATACAGGGGTGTATTTTAAGTAATGAGTGAGATTGTGAGAAGAGTATGACACAGGTGTAAGAATCATTAAAAAACGGGAATCTTTTTTTGACTAGATAGTCTCATACAGTGCCCTGTCACTTTAGTGTGAGCGACCCCTCTCTATTTTTACAGACTTAGGGCCTCATTACGATGTTGGGTGGATAGTCTCCGCCTGACAGTCAGAATTTCCTAGTCAACATCGGAACCCATCCGACTGACTCAGGTTTACAATCCGCCTGACCAATTATGATATTCGCAGTCGGAAAGTAAACTGCTCGGTTATTCCGAATCTGTTCCGACTGGCTCTCGGAGTATCCGTGTCGGCCGGAACCACATTGTGCACCTCTACAAACAGCGTTTCCGACCGATTACGATGTCGATTTCCAACAGCCTTTCCGCGTCGGCCTGTCCGACATGAAAAGGCTGTCGTAAATTGACTTTGGGGGCCCCTAGCAGAGCTCCCTTCATCCACAGCCTCCAGTTGGGGGCCGAGGGGGTACCTAAGGGACCCCCTGTAAAACCCTGCACTGTGTGGCAGGCACCGTGGGGTGCCTGCGACTGGGTGCATGGTTTTACACACACACCCCATTTCCCCATAGGAACCTGTGTTGTCAGTCAGAACCCGAGCTCCCATAGGGAACACTGGGACTCCAACCGAACACTCATAATCGGTCGGGCGGAACCGCCGACCCGAATCCGAGACCGTGTCGGGCAAAAACTCGTAATGAGGCCCTTAGTGTTCCAGTGCCCACAAGGACAATTTCATAGCAAATTAGCAAACAAGCAAGTTTAGTAACCTTCTAGCAGTTTCTTAGCAAACTAACAAACAAAAGTGTAAGATTCATTTCACAAAAAATTATTATTAATAAGTATATTAGGTTGTGTATGAACAAAAAAAGTCTGCACCAATGTTCAAGTTGGAATGCCTTTTCTTTATGTTTTAAGGCCCAGTTCATTTGCCTTGTCTTCCTTATGGTCAATATACAGATGGCACCCTCATCTAGCATGTCTGCCAGATATCAATGCGTTTCCGTTAGGAGTGTATAAAACCATGGGCGAACTTGGGGAGAGGAGTTGGCCTAACGGCTAGGGCGGTCGACCTCGAATCTGGGGAACTGGGTTTCGAGTCTCGGCAATGATGCTGAAAATCCGTGATTCTGGGCAAGTCACTTAATCTCCCCGTGCCTAACAAAAATTAATGTGTCCCCATGTAACGCAACTGGTGCTATGTAAAGCGCTCTGATACCTGATGCCTTCGGGTCAAGTTCGTGCTATATAAAACTCCTGTTAATAAAAAATAAAAAAAATATCTGCTGAAGGTCTAGCTTTCAGAAGACAGTTCTTGCTGGAAGATGGCCAACATCAGTGTAGGACGATATATAGACTACATATTTTGCGTTTTTACCTTTTTCATGGTATCTCAGTAATGGGGGTACCCAGATATATAGTCTGCCCCATAGTGCTGCTTGTTGCACCTTTCGATTGAGACCTTACTGTTGAACGGTAAAAAATGTATTCTGTTAAGTTAGCCTCTACTGCCCTTCCATTTTGTCTACCAGCTCCCATTTTTGTGTTTCTGCAGGGACTTTCATAAAGTCAGAAGTTACGTGTTCACTGAAAGCTGGTTTTACTGATAATGCTTGCGTGTCAGAGTAAGCAGCCCTGCCCTGCCGAAGGGCCTAAGTGCACAGATGTCTAATCTGTTAGCCCACCAACACCTGCAAACTCCCTTGCCTATCTACTAAGATGACGTGGGTAGGGGTTTATCAGCATTCAACAGTTCAGCATGTAAGCATTATACAAAGGGGTTGTGTAAGGGGTTGTTTAAGCATTATGTAAAAAAAACGAAGTGGTTTCATTGTGTTTCACGAGGCACCGAAAAGTATAAATGCCATGTGTGAACTTGTACTCCCTTGCAGTGTCTGAGTGATGAGACTCATCTCATGAGATATAATAAACCTGTGTTTTGTTCCACTCCAGTGATGATCCTCATTTTGTGAAACCGTAGACTATAGGGTGTCCCTGCACCAGTGAGACTGATAGGAATCTCACTTCTACAATTGGTGCCAGCAACGTGGGACCCCATTGAAGGAAACAGCTGGACCAGAAGGAGGTAATTTCGACAGGACAGAAACACTAAGGGGAGCCCCACAGACTGAGACTTGCTCTCGCGGCCAAGGTGGTTTACAGCTTATCGACCTGACCTTTGTGGCAGCTGTGTGTCGCAACTGGGGCTCTTCCGTTGGCATTTTAGAGGTGATCTATTGATCAGAGGATCTGCGTACTGCGATCAGGTAGAATCGAATTGGTTGTCTTTTTTGGGTCTTTTGTTAGTAAAAAGTCATTTGCAAATGTCTTTGACAGGTAATGTGAGAATTTCATTACAAGAACAGAGGCTACATTATGCATAATCTTTTAATGTAGTCTCCAAGCAGCTGCATAAATCATAATATTAAAAGGTTCCAGAATAGAACATTAGGAATACATAAAGGGCATGAGGCATCAACAATCTGCCTCTTTTAAATGCAGCTCTGAGCAGATAAGTTGATCTCATTATCCTTTAATATATAACTGTTTTGCTATTACCTTTAATGGTATTTCATCTATGGGTTAATCTCACCCACCCCCGCCCCTCTTTTCTGCCTCCATACCGATTTCCAATTTATGGAAATCCCCCTCTTTCTTGCCCTTTCCTAGGAAAAGTTTTTATCACTTTGTGGGCACTCCACCCCCTCTGTTCAACTTCCCTTATCCCTTAAACCACTGGTAAGTATCTGACTAATTAATGACCTTTATTTGATTTTCTACCGCGTCTCGAATTACTAACTTTTTAGATGTTTTTCAAATGTTTTAATTGTTTTAAATGTTTATTGTTTAAAGTAAGGAACCCCACCTACTCCTCTTCTTCAGCGCGACCCCCGCTTTCTCCTTATTTCATCTCTGTTTACTTCCACCTTCCCCCGATGCAGGCCGCTAGCTCGAGCGCAACCCGCATCGCATTCACATTAAAGGAATGAACCTTGGCAACCCGCACATTGCGTGTTCGTGTTGCCAAGGTCCTTTCTTCCGCACTGCCAAGCAGGTCTCCAGCTGATCGCAAGGATGGTCAAGCGCGAGGCAACCGTTCCGTGGCAACGAGCAGCAGCAGCTGTTCGCGTACGCACGCGAGTGCCAGTTACTCGTTGGCCATCACAATCAGCTGCTGCCTCCTGCCATACAGCAAGTTTTCTCCGTAATTTCTCATCTAAAGCACACAAAAAAAAAATGGCTTTCATATTGCCTGCCTTAAATAACCTCTGCCTTAATTAAGGTTTAAATAACACCTGCCTTAATTAATCCTACCTCCCTTAAAAGGGTAAGCTTCTACCTAAACCAGCTGTGCACTGATAACGTTACTTACAACTACAGTGCATTTCTCATAAAACTAAACTCTCTCTCTCTACCCCGCGCCATGTCTGACTCAGAATCAGATTACGCCACTGCCCCTACACCCAACCTAGATAGGGAAGCTTTTAAAATGATTTTACATAACGAAATGAGAAGCTGTATGATTGAAACCCTTAACAAGGTCATGTCCTCTAGAAGGTCATTCCCCTCCGATGGGACGAGGTCTCAGAGATCCTCGAAGATGACATTACTGAACTGAGGGGTAAAAGATTAAAGAAAACAAAAAACATAGAGCAATTAACCCCTTAGAGCACTATGGGAGGTCCCAGCACCTCATCTAATTTGGGAGGTCTTAGCACCTCAACTACCAATGGAGGTCAGCGCACCTCAAACTCCCTGGGTGCCCCATGCGGCACGACATATTCGGGTGTCCTTGGCAGCACAAAATATCTGGCTGTCCCTAGCGGCACAAAATATCAGAGTGCTCATGATTTTACAGGAGACAACTAATTCAATGATGACAATTCCTCAGACATCCCTGATGAATATATCCTTGACTTAGATGAGGACGATGACCAAGAATTATACAATCCTGAGAAACTCCCATCATCCTCAAAGGATAATATTCTCGACCCTCTGGGACAAGGCCCAACAAAATATGCGCAACGTTTTTAACCCTAACCTTTTTGGCTGGGCCGGAAGAAGGGGCCTCTCTTACATCCGATTTAACCAAAGGCCCTTCCCAAGATCACGCTGTTTTGGAAGAGGTTTTCAGCATTTTACCAACTTCCAACTTTACCCCCAGAGAGGGATAGGAACGCGCACCAGGGGTTTCAGATCCCACGGAACCTCCATCAACAGCAACCTACCAAGTGAGTACTGCTCCCCTCTCTACCTCTCCTTCTTTCCCCCAAAAGGTGGGAGGCAGACTCAGATTCTTTTTTCAGAATTGGAGACTAATCACACAAGATCCTTGGGTATTAAATACTGTCAAGGGATTCATGATAGACTTTACAGAAACACCTACACAAACCTCTCTCCTGAGAGACATTCCAATCCCTCTAGACCAACAAAAATAATAGAAGAGGAGATCTCCTCCATGCTCCAGAAAGGAGCAAACATAGAAGTTCCCCTAGAAGAACTCAGGTTCATAAGCACTCTCGTCCTCGTAGAAGAAAAAGACAAAGGTTGGAGACCCGTGATAAATTTAAGAGAACTAAACACATTTTTAGTTTACAGGCACTTCAAGATGGAGGGGATCCATCTTCTGAGAGATCTTCTATTGGAGGGAGACTGGTTAGTCAGACTGGACCTAAAGGATACTTATTTCACCATTGCTGTGGCCCAAATTCACCAATCCTTTCTTCAATTCCTGTGGAAAGACCATTAATATCAATTCCAGGCTCTTCCGTTCGTCCTTTCTTCTGCCCCCTGGTGTTTCACCAAGGTTATGAGAATAATTGCCTCATACCTAAGGGAAAGAGGCATCCATCTGATCATTTACTTAGACGACATTCTCATAATGTCGCAAGACCTTTCTCAAATAACCCAAGATCTCAAGACGGTAATGGATCTCTTAGAAAGTCAAGGCTTCATCATCAACAAAGAAAACTCAATCTTGACTCCTTCCAGATCTCTGGAAATTATAGGCTTCACCGTAGATACCTCCAGATGTCTTCTCTTACTCCCTTCCCAAAAAATCGCCAAAATCAGGAAGGAAATACTTCATGTCTTGAAACAACAAGACCTTTCTCTGAGAGAGCTAGCCAGACTTCTCGGTCTCCTCTCTTCCTCTATTCAAGCGATCTTTCCTGGTCCCCTAAACCATCGGGCCCTCCAAAGGGTAAAAGCGAGTGCCCTAAGATCTGGTCTCTGGTACAAAGATCGGATTACCCTGGATCAGCAAGCCCAATTGGAACTAGCATGGTGGCTCGAGAACCCAGAAATGTGGAACGGCAAAGCGATCTTTGGTTCAAAACCAGAATTGTTTCAGAGTCAGATGTGAGCCTCCATGGCTGGGGAGCTTGCCTTCTCGATCAGAACACGGGTGGCATCTGGTCACAAGAGTAATCCTCTCACCACATAAACTACTTGAAACTAACAGTTGGTCTTTATGCCTTGATGAGCTTCAAACACTCTCTCCAGGGCAGGTCAGTCATCCTAAAGATGGACAACATGTCCACAGTAGCCTACGTAAATCGCCTGGGAGGTACCAAATCTGTGGACCTCTCCAACTTAGCCAAGAAACTTGGGATGTTCTGTCTGGAACACAATATCGCTCTCAAAGCGGAATACCTCCCGGGGAAAACGAACATCTCTGCGGATTGGAACTCCAGATTCCTGTTAGATCACAGTGATTGGAAACTCAACGTTCCTGTGTTCAGGACCCTGAACAGGATTTGGGGTCCCCTGGAAATAGACCTATTCGCGAGCAGACTAATATTTCAATTGGAAAATTATTTCAGCTGGATGCCCGACCCGCGTGCTCTAGCAGTGAACGTCTTTCTCCAGTCCTGGAAAGGAGTCAAAGCCTACGCCTTTCCTCCTTTTGCCATGATCCAAAGGGTTTTACAGAAAGTGAGACAGGACCAGTGCTCCCTTGTCCTAATAAACCCCTTTTGGCCATCTCAAGCCTGGTTCCCCACCACTCTGGAACTAGCATGCAACCCCCCCTTCCTAATCCCTACCCAAGAGTATCTCCTAACAGACGTAGGTGGAGGAAGTCACCCCCTAATTCAGACAGGGAGTTTGAACCTTCTTGCTTGGAGAGTGTCAGGAGATCCAACGAAATCTCAGGGCTTTCGTCAACAGCTGCAACTCTCCTCAGAGAGTCTTGGGCCTCAGGCACTCACTACAGATACAACAACATTTGGAGAAGCTGGGTTTGTTGGTGCCTGGAAAGGAACCTGGATTCCTTGGAGGCACCTATTATTGACATAGTAAACTTTATTGTCGAACAATTTGATAGGGGTCTTAGCTACAGATCTATCAATTGCTATAGATCAGCTATCTCTGCTGGCTATGTCCTGCTCAACGTCAAAACGGTAGGTAACAACGTCATTGTTTGCTGAGTAATGAAAAGCATTCATCTTAGAAGGCCTCCTAAGCCCAGATACGAGTCTCTCTGGGATGTTAAGTTAATTTTAGACCTCTTCACTAACTGGCCAGATAATTCTCTCTTGAATTGAAAAAACCTTTCAATTAAGCTTGCAACTCTGCTATGCCTAATTCCCTGTCGAAGAGTCTCCGATGTCAAAGCTCTAGAGGTTTCAAATAGATCCTGTAACATGTTTGGTGTCAAATTCGAGATTTTTAGAAGAACAAAAACTATGTCAGACTCAATATTTTATCCACGTTTTGATTTTTGCCCTACACTTTGTGTAGTTGATTGCATGAGAGAGTATGATCGGAGAATGTCTAGTCTTCGTCCCCCGGTTGTTAACCAATTACTCATATCCTTCGTTAAACCACACAAAGATATAACCTCTACTTCCATTGCTAGATGGGTTAAAACCGTCATGAACCTAGTAGGTAATGACCTAAGAAAATTTCAAGCTCACTCTCTTAGAGGTGCTACGGCCGGTAAATCTCTCTGGTCTGGAGGTAAGTTGGATGACATTTTCAAAGCGGCCTACTGGTCGAATGCTAGCACTTTTGCACGACACTTCTGCAAGCCTTTCGAACATATGTCTGATGTAGTCTTACAAAGCTACCAACATGCATAATGTAGCCTCCGTTCTTGTGATGAAATTGCGATTCTCCTATTACCATGACTGGAGAATCGGGATTTCATTAAAGACACGGAGGCTGACATTATCCCACCCATCCCAACCTAGGGATGACTACTCTTACAGTGTTTATATGCCTATTTATTAACAGTGCTAGTATAATTTGTGATGTTATTTATTAACAGTTCTAGTATAACTTGTGATGTTGTCTCACTTTGTATTTTTGTCCATAAGGTATTTACTTCTCTCTCTTTTCAGGCAACCATTCTTAACTACGAGGCGTCTTGGATCCATTTTTGCATTTCCTTCTCTCTTTCATGATGAGCACCTGAGGAGCCTTTAGAAGTTTTAAAGTCTTGAAGTTTGGACATTTAGAAGTATATTATAAATTCATGGACTTATTTTTCTCTTCTCCACATTTAAAAGAGGCAGATTGTTGATGCCTCATGCCCTTTATGTGTTCCTAATGTTCTATTCTGGAACCTTATAATATTATGACGTATGCGGCTGTTTGGAGACTGCATTAAAAGATTATGCATAATGTCAGCCTTCGTGTCTTTAATGAAATTCAGATTCTTCAGTCATGGTAATAGGAGAATCGAAATAAATTTTCATCTTTTGGTATTGGTATAAGAGCCTCTTAACGCTATCGTTAAGAATTATTTGGTAAACATGCTTGTTTTGAGCACACTTTGTGCATTATGTTGTTGTTGCAACACAAATAGTATTCTAGAAGAAAGACAGCCAGCGCCTCTAGAAGGCACTCTGAATTATGAAATGTACATTAAATATGGTATTTCTTCCATACTGTTTAGCAAATTGTGGAACAATATACGAAGGCAGATGCTAGTTTACAGTTGCCACTTAAATGGTACCTTCGATTTAAATAAACTGCAATATGTAGAAGAGCAACTCTTTAAGAGAAAAAGTAGGCAGAGTATGTTTGATGCCGTAGGGTTATGGGGAAAACAAATTAAACAGAAACAGATTAAAGAAGAAAAGGATAGGAAGAAATTTGAAGAACAGACTATTGTGCAGAAAATTAAAGAATTACAATTAAAATCACAAGAAGAGAGTGTAGAAAGTGATGAGAGAATGGTTAGACTTTAAATGCAAAAAGTATATATGGCCAGGGCACTCCCTGGTTGCCTGAAGGCCGTGGCAGCAATTGCCATTTCAAGCAGACAATCAGCAGGACTTTGACTGGATCATAAATTGACATTTTTTGTTCCCCATTCAGTTGATGTATTATTGAATCAGACTAAGCACTTTGTTAGCACCACACATTACACTTAAACGCTGCCTGACCTTGAATCCAGCTACTTGGTGCCATTGCCCTCTGAACAAGCTTTGTGCTATACATGACTGTATTTTTACCACTGAAGAACAAACAAAGGGTCAAGTGGACCTGACTGACATGCCCCTGCCTGATGTTCAGGATGAATTGTATGTAGATGGATCTTGTTTAAGCTACCCAATGGCACCACGACTGCAGCTTATGCTATTACCATTCTGCATACAATTGTGGAGACAGCATGGAGAGTTTGTTCAAAATTTGCTGACTGCTTTAACACTACCAAAGCGAGTGGCTATTGTCAAGTGTAGTGCGCACCAGAAAATAGTAGATGATGTTAATTATCAGATTCCTGATGAGGATGTACATTTTAAAATGGCCCAACAAGAGACAGCTATAGCAGAAAGGACAGTTGAAAAATTACATTATGATTTGAAAGAAATAATAAACACAGAAGTAAGGGAGTTCACAGAGAAAGATGTCAGAATAATAAAACATGCAGAACATGTCCTTTTCAAATTAGAACTAGATGACGTGTTCAAGAACACCATCAGTTGCAGAAATGTTACTAATAATTGGAGATAAACTGATTAAAGGATTTTTGATGGAATTGATTGGAAGTTTATGTAACTTTCTGATCACAGGTTCACAGAAACTAAATGAAAAGAACAGAATAATGCAGGAGAGTAGAAGTATAACTTTTCTAGGTTGTCCTATGGTACTGAATCCAACCAATATATTTTTTCACATTCCATATGCTGAGGAATGGCTTACTGTTATTCATTTCATTTAATCTTTATTTCAACATTATTTCAGCCATAAAAGATTACAAATAAAAACAGGCATTTCAACACATAGTATAAAATTGTCAATTCATATTATACAATAAAATTCCATAAACACAGGAATAAGCAATCAGCCCTGGCTACTATTCGCCATTATAAAACATCTCTTGGACCACATGGCTATCAGAAACTTCGATAGTGCAAAGACAATATGCCCTGAAGTATCGGTCTTGAGAATTCTCAAAGCAACCGAGCATTTGTCAAAGCCCAGGTTCTTTCATAAAGGTACTAACCAGAACTTCCTGGCTTTACTATAAGCAGGACAAAAAAAGAGTATATGGAGTTCATCCTCGTGGACGGCACCACAGCCTGGGCAAGCTTTATTCACCGAGGAGGGCCATTTACTTGTAAAGGCCCTTAGTGGTAGTGTACCATACCTCCATTGAATATAGAGCTTCCTTGCTGCTACTGGATAGATAACATTCAGGAAGTCCTCAAACACATAAGCAGTCTTATTATTTAGAAATAATTTTGTCATAATGCCAACTCGTGAATCGTGCAGCCATATGTTGCGTTTGTAAACCCTGAAAGACTTAGTAAGGGATTTACCTGAAACCTCCCTACACGCCTGTTCTGGTTCATACCACAGAGCAGGTAAACCCATTTTCTCCAGTTCCTGTTTCACAAATGCAAGCCAAGGTATATTTGCTGCTTTACTATGGCTCAATACGTCCTTCAATACAAGCCTGTAATTTAGGAGTTCAGGAGTTATCCAGAGCCTCCGCCAGAACTTGATAGGTTTTAGGGCTAGCTCATCCTGAATGGGACTTAATCCTAGATCTAGCCTTAGTGGTAGGAGGAGTGTACTCTGGGGAAGCGCCAATAACTGTCGCATAAAATTATTCTCCACATTTGGGATTTCGAGCCTGCAGGAGTGCCCCCAGAGTTCCCCCCCATAGAGAGCCACTGCCCTTACTTTGACTTTACAAATCTCAAGCGCAGGACTCACTGGCTTAAAAGTTGATGCATTTAACATCTTAAGGATGCCCCCCCGATAATTGAGATAATTTGAGTTGGGACTTGACCTGTTGGGGGCCCCACGAGAGATTTTCATTTATCGTGACCCCTAGGTATTGAAAGGTCTGTACCCTCTCCAGTCTAACCGAGCCCAGGATAGGTATTAGGCGGGTGGATGCCGGGGGATTAAAGATCATAAATTTGTTTTTTTCTACGTTGATTTCTAGACCACGGGAGCGACAAAAATCCATGAACCCGTTCAATACCCGTTGTATCCCCATAGGGGACTTGGAAAGCAGGAGGGTGTCATCAGCAAACATTATCGCCGGCACCCTCCTGCCTGCCAATCTGGGTGCGTCGTTATTGGGAACCGCATCCAGGTGCGATATTACATTGTTCATATAGAGGCAGAATAGGGTTGGTGCCAAAACACAGCCCTGTCTGACCCCCCTGCAAACTGGAAACCTGGAGGACAACGCCCCATTTCTCCCGCATCTAACCTGTGCAAAGTTCTGTGCATGCAACCTCATTAATACCCCCAATATTGCATATGGGACTCCCATGTCCAAAAGCACCGCCCACAGTTTCCCCCTAGGAACCATATCAAACGCGGACCGGAGGTCCACAAACACCATGTAGAGTCTGCCACCCTCTACTGTGACCGTCCTCCAGTATAGCAGAATTAAACGGAAGATCTGGTCCATGGTGGATGTGTTCCTCCTAAATCCGGCCTGAAATGGGGTGAGAATCTCGTGCTCATCCATCCACTCCTGCAACCGATCTAGAATTAGTCGTGAGAAGATTTTTTGGGGGACGTCGATGAGGCTGATGGGCCTGTAGTTGGCTGGGAGCAGGGGAGAGCCCTTCTTGAAAATAGGGATAATCTCTGCTCCCAGCCAGGTACCCGGCACCTCCATGCCTCCCAAGATTGCATTGTATAGGGTACAGAGGTAAGGAGCCCAAATCCTTGGCTGATCCCTAAAAAGGTCGCCGGGGAGTTTATCTAAGCCGGGAGCTTTTCCCGTAGCCAATTTCCCTATCGCAATGTAAACCTCCTCGGATGTAAATTCCAGTTCATCATTCTCAGCAACTGGCAGCGTGTGTAACTGTAGGCTGTCTAGGCCAGGAGCTGCTGCATATAAGGTCTTAAAATGGAGTTCCCAGACCCCAGCCTCAATATTGGGTTCAATCGCAGATCTGGGCTCACCTGACCCCGTACTGACTATTGCCCAGAATCTACGCGCATCTTTCATGTCTAGGGAGGAGGAAAGATTGAGCCATCTTTTCAAGTCCCACTCTTTCTTAGCATGATTCATTGTTTCTTTATATAATAATCTTAAAGAGCGGATTTTTGGTTTATCTCTCCCATCTTTTACAGCCCCCATGAGCTCCGTTTTTACCCTCCTGCAAGAAACATTATACCAGGAGGATACAGGCACCCTACTCTTCCTGCAAGGGCTGGGCGGGTTAAAAAATTCCAATAGACAGTCTACCAAATCCTGATGCACGGTCAGCATGTTTCCATGCAAATCTGGTGCCAATGGCTGAACCATTATGTCACTGGCCTTCGCGAGGAAAGGTAAAATTGCACTATATAGTTTAGGTAGTGCAACTTGAGAAGCCACCAATTTCCCCCACTTGACCCTACGTCTGTTATTGGTGGCTATCAACCCATCTACCATATCTGGGGCAGCTTCATACTCATTAGCCCCTGGGTATGGGAAGTCCATCCTCAGACTCAATGCGTTATGGTCGCTGTCTGCCCTTGGTATCACCTCAAAGTCAACAACCTTCGACCATAGGCGTGTCTCCAGCATAATATAATCCAATCGTGATTCTTGATCTCTCTTATTAAAGGTGCACTTTGAGGGGATATCGGCGGGCGTCCGACCATTACAGGCCCAAATTGAGTTGTTTAGTGTAAGGGTTGTGATCTGCATGGCCAGTGGGGACCAGGACCTTTCATGAGGAGACTGGCATGGCGGGATTCCCCAATATTCATCCTCCCCCGTTAGCGCTCCCTCGTTCAGCCCTCGCAAGGGCTCAAAGTGACAGTTTAAGTCACCAGCCACCATGTAGTGTGTATCATTACTGAGGGAGTCAAGAAAAATTGACAGCTCCCCAATGGTACTAGACTCTTTGGCCACTGTTATTGATTTTTGTCAAGTTCACGTCACAGTGCTATTGCATGAGAATAGTCAGGAATACTGTCAAAAAGAAGATGAATGTCTGGGACACATAATTGGAAAAGGAGCTAGAAAGGTGTCACCAGAGAGAGTGAAAATAATTCACCAGATGAATCCACCTCAAATTTAGAAAGAAGTCAGGATGTTTTTGGAAATGGTTGGCTGCTGTAGTGAGTGGTTACCAAACCTTTGTCTAGTGGCTAAGCCTTTACTGAGGCTGACACACAAGGATGTGTCTGATCCGCTTCCATTGGACAACAATTGCACAAAAGCATTCCTAGAGTTGAAAGAAAAAAAGTGTCATGCCCCGGCACTAGGAGTGTAAGTTTATTTAAAAGACAATACACCAATTTGCAGGGAGAGGGAGGGCTGAGCTCTCTCAGTGCCAGTTCTGAAACATCAATGTGTTCAAAGGTCTGTGACGTATTTCCAAATGACCCTTGACCCAAATGTCACAGAAATGCCCAGCTACCTAATTTAGTAGCTATGATAATAGTCAGTCACAAAAGAGTGAGAAAAAAATGCCTTCCTTTGTAAAGTTGTTTTAGGATAATAGTATGACTAAGAAATGTCTGAATTCAAATGTATTGAGCTTACAGCCAACAAATCAAATTGTTTGTAATAAACTGAATCTGAATGTCTAGGTGTCATGAATCTATGCGTAAAGTCAAGTTTAGACTTTAAGGATGAACGTCTGATTGAGCCCAACAATGTCCATTTTGTAGATTGCCCAGGTTTGAAAGGTAACAGTGACAGATTAGGAGCACCACACGCTGTGCTCCCTATATATTATGTTGTCAAAGCTTCATGGCTTTCAGTAGCCCAAAATTCGAAATTGATTGCCCTTACCATAACATGCATTATAACTGCTCAAATGGGAGTCATTATTGTCATGGGAGAGACAAATGCTAATTTAGTTGTACAATATTGTGTCCTGTTACATATACATTCCATGGAATTTTTACAGGTAAATTTGAAAAGGATACTGTTTATTTAATGCTGACAATTGTAAAGAACTAAAAGAGGTACCAGAAAATATTTTATAAATAGAACAACAAGGTTGTATCAGAACAGAATATGAGAAAAATGACAACTGTATAGTAGCAAATGTGTTATTGCAAAAACTGATGCCCAGGTATAAATTGCCAGTTTCTCTGAAATAAGATCGAAATGAGGTCTCAAAGATGATGTGTGCAGAACAGCAGATTGGACAAAGTTTGGATTGTAGCTATCTGCCTGAAGTTTCAAGCACAGTAAGCAACACAAAGAAAGCACAGAGTTACACTTTGTAAAAGACTGTGTTTTAGCATCACTGAAGTGGTATGAATATGTACATGCAAATGCACTTGTGAAAATCACTGATGAAAAGCTAGCCATTGCTGTGAAGGTCTGGCTGATGTGGAGCGGCTACACAAGATCTGCATAATGGTTGGTGCCAAAACTTTGATCTGAGAGATGCTGTGAAATGGAAAGGCCTGTTCTAAATGATCCTGGCAAAGACTGTTGTGAAATGTGGTGGGCTTCTAAATTAGGTGTATGCCTCTCACACACTAAGGTCCTGTGTCCCCCTGATAAAACAGCTCCTCTTCAAGAAAAGATGCCAACAGTGGTCAAAAGCCCACAGAAGAGGGCCATTCAAGTTGTAAGGGAACACACACAGTCTGAAGCAGCACTAAAGCAAACTGCACTGGAAAAGCAAAAAGTGAAAACTGACTCAGATGAAAGCGGTGTCATAGAGGTGAATGAGTCAGGTGCAGCCTCTGAAGGAAAAATTAGTGCTGTGGGCCTACGAGTGGAGGAAGAAAAAAGCTGGCTGAAAGGGTATCCAAAATGTCTGCAGTGGTCCCTTGAAAAATCATTTGCACCCATAGCTGAAAAGTCTGAAACTGATCAAAGTGAAAATAAAAGGGAAAAGCTTGGATTGAAAACATGCAAAAGATTGATGGTGCTCTGTCAGAGTTTCACAGCACCAGAGTGGTCAAATTGCATGGAAAAAAATACAGAATGCCACATTGAATGAACTGTGTAAATGCAAAGTTTGAACTGTATAAGCCACCCTGATAGCAAGCTGATAATAAATAGTCAAGAGCTGAAGAGAAAAGAAACTTTGAATGGAAAGAAGAAGATTTGTGGTGCAGAAAACTGCGGATATTATCCTTGTGTACATTACTTTGCTCTGCCCAGGGTTGGAAATAGAATCTGAAATTTCCACCAGTTGGCCCAGAAATATTTCTTGAAAAAAAAGCAATCTATTTAACGATCCTTCAGGCTGTAGGGGATAAACTTGTGGACGATCTTTCTTGAATACTTGCTATATTGACTTTCTTTTTCGTTACTATGGTTTTATATGAACTGCAAGTCTTCAACGATTTTTTTTTATTTTTTAGTTTGGACTTTGATTGAGGTGAAAGTGCTGTTTGATCGTTTCAAATGTCTGTGTTCTTTCTGAAATTCCCCATTGACTGATATATGCATTATAGACATTTTTAAAAAAGAAAAAAATTTTGTGCAGCGTTTTTAAGAGGCAATACAGTTAAAGACATTGTTGATTTTTGGATGCCAAACATGGAGGAAGAACGCCTGGATATTCAACACCCTACGTTGAGAGAGACTAAACATAAATGGGCATTCATTTATTTGGCAGCAAGTTTATCTAGTGTTAGGAGTATTTGTGTAATAGCTTGGTTCCTATATGTGAAATTTCCTATGCATACACCTGTCTGCCCAATACCTACACCTGAACATTATTATTTTACTCTTTCACTGTTAGATGAGAAACATAGGTTCTCTTACCAGAACAATTCCTTTATTCAAATGTTGCATTATACGCATAGTATTGCTAATATTTTTGATTGTTCGGTTTGTGGATTGTTGTCTGCACACCAGGAAAAAAAGGGAACGCCTCTCATGCCACTCCCATTCTCCCACAATGGCTCTTGCACGGCTTGGTTTGGAGTTTTATGGGCAGCACATGTTAGTAAGATTTTACCTTTGATACAGGAAGTTTTAATAAAGAGCTAAATATAGCATGTTATCCAGATGATGATGGTAACCCACAGGCAAAAGGATCAGATTTAGTAGTGGTGGGATATGGTGGTCATGGTGATTATATCACTAAGTATGTTAATTTGTTCTCTTTTATCCTTTCTGTACTGATGAAGTTTTATGTATCTGGAATATATATTTTTATTATTTAATTAGACAAAATGTGCTTAGTAGAGTCTAAAAGGAGGGACTGTTGAACGATAAAAAATGTATTCTGTTAAGTTAGCCTCTACTCCCCTTCCATTTTGTCTACCAGCACCCATTTTAGTGTTTCTGCGGGGACTTTCATAAAGTCAGAAGTTACGTGTTCACTGAAAGCTGGTTGTATTGATAATGCTTGGTGTCAGAGTAAGCAGCCCTGCCCTGCCGAAGGGCCTACGTGCACAGATGTCTAATCTGTTAGCCAACTAACGCCTGTAACCTCCCTTGCCTATCTACAAAGATGAAGTGGGTATGGGGTTTAACAGGATTCAACAGTTCAGCATGTAAGCATCATACAAAGGGGCTGTGTAAGGGGTCGTGTAAGCATTATGTAACAATGACGAAGTGGTTTCAATGTGTTTCACGAGGCACCGAAAGGTATAAATGTTATGTGAGAACTTGTACTTGTTAGCCCCCTCCCTCCGGCACTTGCAGTATCTGAGTGATGAGACTCATCTCATGAGATATAATAAGCCTGTGTTTTGTTCCTCTCCAGTGTTGATCCTCTTTTTGTTAACCCGTAGACTAAAGTGTGTCCCTGCACCAGTGAGACTGAAAGGAATCTCACTTCTATGTTACCCCTGCACTCCTTTCCCCAGAACTGCAGTCTAGGAGATTAGCCCAAGATGATCAGATCCAAACCAGGAGTAGGGACAACCCATCCTCCACCTGTTTAGCAGGGACCAGGTGTATCAGGACAGTGGAAGTCATCTTGTATAGGTAGAGAGGAGCGGAGGAGGGAAGAACAATAGCCCGCTATACCACTGACAACGGGAGCACTCACTTTGTTTGGGCACAGATGAGTGGTATAAACATAATCCCTGAGCACACCCTAAATTATGTCACAATTTATGCAAATAATGAATGTACAATAGTTCTTCGTTATCTTTCTTTTTTTTTCTTCTTTTGCCCAGTCAACATGTGTTTTGGCGTATAGGATGTTTCCCATGACTTCTTCAGGGCTAAAAATGTAATAAACACCACTAGACTGGCTGCAGTGTGCAGACAGCACACAAACAACACAAGCACCTGTGTCATGGTGTTACATGATTTGCAGTCAAAATTCGAACAAACTGGCGTAAAGCAGGTGGAAACCCATGCTAAAAAGTTATGCAATTTTTCTGATCATTGTCATGTATATCGAAACCAGTATGTGATGTTGACAGGTAAAGTTGAGAATCACTAAAATAAAGATCTTAACTCATGGGACGTGGTGCGATTCTGCAAGCAATTCAAAGTGAGCCCTCTTTGCCCAAACTATTCGGCCAGCAACACACTGTATGTTGTCAATGTCCCATGCAAGACCAATAGTTCAGGCAGAGAAGACTCACTTCGAATATATAAATAAAATACAAATATTTCAAAAATATCATTTATATGAAATGAAATATCAAATATATCATACAATTAGATCAAAAACATAAATTTTATAAAAAGGAAACCAAATCAAGTTTAAATAAAAATTAAACAACACACATTTCTTAAACACAAAAATAATATTTACTACATAAAACATAACATGGCAAAATTCTACAATTTACTATTCCCACTATAATTAACACAAAATTAATAATTAACAAAAAGAAAATCCCACTACACTCAACTCAACAATAGGGAAAGTGTTGAATTGCACAGGGGTAAAATGTACTATTCCTACTCCAGCCAGTGCAAAAGTAGATAAAGAGTTGGATTGCGGAGGGGTAATATTTACTATTCCCACTCCAGTCATTACAACAGTAGGGAAAATGTTAAATTGCGGAGGGCTAAAATGTACTATTCCCACTCCAGTCAGTATAACAGAAGGGAAAGTGCTGGATTTTAAAATTAAAAAATGTATATTATTCCCACTACAGTCAGTATTACATAACAAACAAATACAATGTCTAAAAAAAACTAATTTAAAAACAAAATAAAAATATAAATAATAAATATTTAATATGTTATATATTAAATGTAAACAAACAAAAATTAAAACATTTCTGAACATTAAAAACATCATAATAATATTACAAAACAAAAATGAAATGCAATACTATTTCACATATAAAAACATTATCTTAAAAAGTATTCATTAATAAAATTAAATTCAGAAAATACATTTAGTTAAAATGTCCTCCCGTCGTCTACTCCTACAACTTACAACCAAAACTTAACACTAAAATAAAAACACACATATTTTACAATAGAAACATAAACATGTATTGGCACAAAAAAGTATATACTTAAATACAAATGATTAAATATGCAATTAAATGTATTTAACGTTCCACTACATACCTCCACAAAATATACACCATACTCCTAAAATGTAATAATAAATGTAATACAAAATTAACACATTACATTGAAACAAACTCATTATTATAAAAATATAACTTACAACTGATTTGGTCCCACTGTATACCTCTATAAACCCCACAACCCACACCTAAAATAAAACAAATTACTTGCACAATTAACTTAATAATTATCATTAAAATAATTGAGATTAATAAAAAAAGTTATTTACAATTAAATCATGGCCAATCCTGTACACCCATAAATCCTACAACTCACTCATAAAACAAATTAACTAACAATATTACCATAATTAATGATCAATTAAATAATTTACATTAATTAACAATTAATTAAAATTAAATTAAATTACTTCCCACCCTCTACCCCAATAAACCCCACACCCCATATATAAAAATGTATTTATAAAACATTATTTACAATATTAACATAAATAATTACCAATTAAATATGTAATGCTAATTAACAATGTAAAAACATTATTATTGCACAATTAACAAAATGAATTATTAATTAAATATTTACAATGAAGAATCAGTAATTTATTAGATTTTAATTACTTCACACTTTATACCCCCATAAACCCAAAACCCGCTATGGTACAAAAAATAATATAAATCACTTAAATAACTTTTAATTAATACTACAATTTTCACAAATACATTAAAAAAACAATATTAAAAGAATAAACTCCATCATATACATATAAAATATATAACTAAATGCATAACAAAAAATAAAAATCGATATTACTTACCTTAAATTCTATATTCCTGAGGGTGTTTTACTCGTTTGGGCACTGAGAGTTCAGAAATTCATTGACTATTTTACAGAGCTTTTTGATAGTGCATGCAGCATTGATCTGTTTACCTTTTGATGGAAGGTCTGTAGATTTTGTACCGCATATGGATTCACTTTTTGTCATTATGTATAAGATTTCCTTTGTTTTCTTTCATACAATCTAGTCTCTGTCATTCACAGTTTTACGTCAGAGTTTAACTATTCAGCCTTCCTTTTGTGAAGTCTTTGCCATGAATCACCTGTTCAAAAATCCCAATGAGTCAATGGTGGAATTGATTGAATGGCATTTTCATCTCAGGAGGGAAGACACTGAGAGTTTTTCTTGTATCAAGTTTAGATCAGAGTTCTTTCATGGTCTATATGCTATGGTTGTATTGAATTCTGAGTGAGTTTTGGGTGCCAAAGGAAGGTTAAGTTTAAATTGGATGATGTGGTGATCACTCCATATGGTAGGTGGGTTTCGTGTGACTGATATCAGGCCTTTTCAGGTGAATGCAGATTCACAGGTTGAATGAGTGGGTCCACTGACCAGTTGGTGAAGGTTAGAGGAATAGGGTAAACGTAGGAATGAACCTTGATTCTACAGTAGTTTGCCTGCGAGGCCTACTCAATAACAGAGATGGGGCAGCTCAGAAAATGACCTGGGGCCCGAGGTGTAAAGCCATTTTGCTATTGCAAACCCCACAATTTGCAGTAATCACGGGAGCTGGGACAGCAAAAGAGGGTTTTAATATGTAAAAGAAGTTGGGACATGTAAAAGCATTTCTGAGTCGTAAAATGAGTTTACCAACCTATAGCGAATCTCAGTCAGGCAGAGGGGTGAAAGGGGTATAACTTTCTTATGTCGCTTTTGTATTGTATGTTTCAATGGTTTGTGACCGCAAATACCGGCCTGCCTGATTAATATTCATTAGGGAGGTCATTTGTAACCCCCATTGTGACTAGACATTTTTTGAAGCGACTAATTAATACTTCGGTTCTGTGCAAAATTAAAGATGGTACACAATTTGTGAACCCTTTTTGTGACCAGTTTTGATGCATCTGGGCCTTCATCCTTTTGATAATGACCTCCTCATACCAGACACAGCTATTTTCTACTAAAGCTCTTGAATATAATTTACACACAAACACCTTTGAATACATCTTCTCTGCTGAAATTGCAGTGCCATTAACCTTCTATCCTTCAAAGGAGCTCTAATGAACACCAGCTCAGCTGTCAAACACTACCAAACGTTAGCTGATCATCTGCCTGATGCACATTTAATGTTCTATTTTGAACTGAAACATGACTGAAACCACACTCATGTTGCAGCTGTGTTTAGAGACACTCTAGAGACACTCTAGTCGTGCTTTCAGATTGAAGCACTAGACACATCTACTACGCCTAAACCTATCACTGACTGGTTGATTTTCTACCTTCCTCACAGTACGAATAAAGGGAACTTAAAAACATGTATTGATAATATCACTATATTTTTATAGCCAGTATACTGACTATAAAAGTTGCCTTGATTGCTGTCCAGGGTAATTTTAACCTCAGACTAGAAGCTAAGACAGACACTCGGGCGAGCTATTCCTACTTTAATCTCATAAAGCTTCACTTCTACCATCAATTATTAAGTCACAGCCTATATAACCTTCTCATAAAAAAATGCAGATTTGAGTAATACAAGTGTCATCACCGTATTTGGGTCCATTAATTGTCTTAGTCAATTTAATTTTCAGACAATTCTGTGTTTACATGACCCTTCACCTATGCACCATACAAGACTATGTTTGTGGCTTCAATTAGCAGTTCTTACGTGAAAAATGATCATATTTTGTTAACAGTGCCTCATTTGTAAAAAAAATAAATAAGTGCCAGGGCCCTTGACGGGAGTCCACCTCAACTTGCACTACCCATTGCCTCTGCCAGCGCTGCCAATTACAGTATCAACACAGCTACTAACCATCTCTCTCCTACAAGTGTGACAATTCTGACTATTCCAGTCCCCCAAATCTATCAGGATGGCTTTGGCGGCATGTAGTAGTAATTTTTTATGTATGTTGAATTAATACACAACTGTTGTTGTGCTAGTCACTAAACTAGACAAACAGCGCTACCTTGTGGCAGACTGTCATAATTGCAAATGTTCCCAACTATGGGGCCAATTCTGATTCCGGCCGCAAAACGAACCGACCGACACGGATCCGGACCGAACACCGACCGACACGGACCAGCGCCGTACGACCTGTGCAGTACGATGCAACACGTGTGAATTACAACCGACACGTATGGAATACCAGCCGTACGACCGAGCCGTAGGGAAAATAGAGATCTGGCCGGAAAACCGACGCGAATATCACCGACCGACACGAACCCGGAATGAAGCCGACCGACCCGTACCCGCGACGTACGATTTGCGCAGTACGATGCAATGCATGCAAAACCAGACCGACTCGCACAGACAACCCGGCACACAAGCAATAGAGACCGCCGCGAACGACGCGTACCAAACACAGAAGACAGGCAGCGCACGAGACAACAGCAGCATCCATTTCCGTCGCATGAACGTCTCCTTCATGCCTACAAAACACAAAGGAAAAAAGACAAAAATAGGACCAAACAAGCAATGACAAAGCTGATAAATACAAACTAAAAATCATGTGACAAAGACACACCCACCACTCCAACTATATAAAGGACTACAATCACTACCATCATCACTTGCAAACAGGAGACACAGCCAGCAGCAAACACCAGTACACAGCAATCACAGACACAATCACAACTCACCCATCACACAACTCACACACCATCAGCACCCCATACTAAAGCACACACACATACACCCAGCAAAAACAACACCAACCCACCATCACTTGCACCCTCACACACACACATCCCTCACCACCACCACCCATCACTATGCCTCCAAAGAAGAATCCAAAGTTCACAGATAGTGAGTTAGAAGTGCTGGTAGACAAGATCATCAGAGTAGAGCCACATTTGTTCGGTACATTGGTCCAAAGGACCCCCATCTCACAGAAAACCAAGATGTGGGCGAGGATTGTGGACAAGGTGAACGCCCAAGCACCAGCAAGGCTCACAAAGGACGACATCCAGAACAGGTGGTATGACATGCACAGGAGGGTCAAGAAACTCATAGAAAAAGATCACGCCCTGAGTCAGTGCACCGGCGGTGGCCCTCCTGCCAAACCAGTCTACTTCAGGACCTGGGAGGAGAAGGTGCGGGACATCCTACTGCCAGAGAGCGTCCATGGCCTAACAGACATCCCAGAGCCTGGTGAGTACACACACAACATACCCAAAATTGTGTGGCAAGGGGACAGTGAAACCATGCACCGCAAGCAAAGCTACACTAACCAATAGATAATCAGCCCAAGATGTGTATGCCAGTCACACAAACACAATACCTGCCATCTCATAGTGACTGGGAACTGTGTCATGACATGCACCAACCTACAAACAAATAGAGCAAGCCAGTGGCACTAAGCCAAATACACCCTGCCAGACAGTTTGACACCACAAACACACCACCTCACAGTGCAGCTGACTGTCAGGGAGGAATAGTGGGGATGCAGGTGAAGTGAGTGTAGCCAAAAGCCTGATGGGGCCTGTAGTCAGAGATAATGCTCCCCCTCCTCATTGGCCCATCAAGACCTCTCAGAAACATGCCCACATCACAGGGAGTGGAAAATGACTGACAAGATGTCTGACACTGGGTCCTGCTGTGGGGAGTATAAGGCCATGCTCGGGTTGTGTGCAAATCAGAAGCAGGACATCACTGGCTGACATCCTGAAAGACAACTTGCACGCCCTACAATGGAAGCACGTTTCATGATGGGAAGGAGGACTGACAGCCATGACCATACTTATCAGCATGGGGAGACACCCCCAACACAAACTCCACACAACTCACCGGGTACAATGCATTGACACACACCTCATTGAAATATCATCAAAAGATACCCCATACTGGGTGCAGCTGTGTGAAGCCCAGGGGCTCACTTGGGACTTGTAGCCAAACAAACACCAGGATTTCACAGTCAGCCATCTTGCCATTGCTGTCACACCCCCTCACATGGAAGCAGAGTCAAGAGGGAGGAAGTATGGGCATGCTGGGAAGGGGGGTGTAGCCAAGAGTATGATGGGAGTCACAGTCACAGACAACCTACACCCACCTACATGGCTCAGAAAGATCAAACTGAACCATACTCGCCTCACAGGGAGTGGGAAGGGACTGACAAGATGTCTGACACTGGGCTCTGATGTGGGGAGCACAAGCCCATGCTGGGAAATGGCCAACAACAATATCAAACTCTGTCCGTGACAAGCTGGGAAAAAGCAGTGTACAGGCAGGCATCTGTTTGAAAAGTAGAAAATGTCATGTTTGTGAACCAACGATGCATGTAGAAACATAAATCACATTGTGTGTCTCTTCCAAACACAGGTGGTGCTGGGCATCCAGCACCAAATGATGAGGAAACCCAGTCCCAGACTCTGGTGGACACTGAGCTCTCTGGTCTGACTCTCTCACTGTCCTCTTCGGATGACGATGACCAACCTGGCCCCTTCGGTGTGAGCCATTATGCAGCACCAGCAGCATCAACATCTGCCCCCCCTATTCCCACTTCTCCAGCATCTGGACACCGACAGGGCATCCCCGCCAAAATGGACAGACCAAGGACAATCAACACCCACAGCACAGGGACACAGGACCCCCCCAGAAGCTACAGCCAACACCACCAGCAACACCACCCAAGGGGTCCCAGTGTCACCTGTGCGTGCCGCCGCTGATCCTGCCCGTGTGGAGAGGGGTGCTGGGAGGGGTGGGAGGCACAGGGCGTGCCTTGCAGAGGGGTGTGGACTGCATGATGACCCCCACCTGGGTCGCATCTTAGATGCGTACCAGGATAGCACCGGAGGATTTGGCCAGGTAGTGGGTATCCTCAAGGACATGCAACACGAGCAGGTCGCCCACCATGTCCGCATGGAGGCCAAGTGGGATGATATCACTGCGGTGCATCGGGGCATACTACAATGCCCCCTCCAGATCAACACCAACCTGCCCACACCCCCCTGTGTGCCCACAACATCTGTCGCAACACCATCTGCCAGCGCCACAGGGAGGGAGGAGGACTCTGGCGGAGAGGCCCCTGAACCGCAGAGGCCTGCACATGAGGATCCCCCCCTGGAAGAAGAGGGGTCGTCCGAAGAAGGACATGTGAGAGACAGATGTCCCAGCACATCCCCCAGGGCCTCTAAACCTGTTCTGGACAATGTTCTTCTGTGCGCAACCCGTTCACCTTATCCAATCGCACACAACTCGCCCACATGACATGGAGGGTTCATGTTGGGCCAGTGTATCCGATGACTGTGGACTTTACTCTGGACATTTCATCTACCAGCACTTTCAACTCCAATGTGAACTTTGGATTCCCAAACCACTGTACAGCACCCACCATCCTGTGCACTTCCCTCACACATGTTTGTAAATAAACTCACCAGTACACCATACTTGCCTCTGTTGGGATTCCATGTTGTCATGTTCAGGCAGATGTTGATCTGCTACATAACACAGTGCATGCCAAATACTGCAACAATGTGACCAACGTAAGGTGAGTCATGGGGATGTGACACATGTGAGGGAGACACACCACTATGGCAACACAAAACATACTCACCATGGCGATGTTACTCATCCCACACAATGATGTTGACCTGAAACACATTGGCATGCACAGACACAACACCAAGCCCAGTCAGTGGTAAAAGTCCACAGGTGAGGTAAGCAGATGTCACTCAGATGTGGGAAGACAGACAACACACATAAAGCGTAGCACAGGTTCATTACACATCAGCAACACGTTTATTCCACACCAGTTGCACGGTAATTCTACGTAACAGTGGACACACGCTCTCAATGTGTTGGAGAATGGAAGTCCAGGGATGTGTGGTACATCAGTTGATGGGAATTGTCAACTTCAACACTGGTGTTGGCTTCTGGGTGTTGAGGGTCAGTGTTGACCACACAACAGGCAAAGTACCCTGGGAAGGTCAGACAAGATACAGTCAAAAGCACAGAAGAACAGAAGAGAAATGCAATACACATGCACAAAACATGTTGCAAGACACCTACACAAACACTAGTTAGCAGTACTACCCTATTGTGGAGTACACACCACCTGAATGGACACATCACAGCACGCATCCAGCCAAGTGGCACACAGACAGACTCAGACAGAACAACACACAAAGGATTCTGCCCCCATGTACACATGCACAGCCTGGGAGTGGCTGCACAAAGTGCCAGCCAAAAAAATAGATGTGGCCCCCCAAACACCCAGGGAATGCAGCCTTACATGCCATGGGACACTGTGTGGCCAATGCTGTAGTGTTATAAGAAACAATGGTTCTGTCGGGTGTGGACCATCAATTACTTTGTTCTACGAGTGGATCGAGAAAAAATCAATTATAGAAGAGAGTATTCTCTTTGTAAAAGGGACCACATGAATTATGAGGTACAAGTCACAAACACAATGGCAAAATACAAATCACGATAAAATCAAATTTGGTGGGTGAAATGCTGTTCTTTATATATAAATTGCATCATTTATATAAACACCCATATCATTTATAGCAAAGCACGGTTACCAAGGTAGCAAACCATAAAGCGAGTTTGTGAATCAGTGAAAAAGTGACATGAGTGACAAAATTGTGCATAATATATACAAAAATTGAATACAAATAATTTTTATGTACACGATATAAAAAGGGGGGGCCAGTTTTAAAGAGAATTGCAATGACACAGTTTCATGAATAAATCAAAGTTTGTATGAAAACAGGTCTTGAACTGGTCCTAGCTATTGTCGTCAACGTTTCAACCCAGTGTAAGCGACATTAAATTGTCATGCGGGTCTTCATCAGGACTTTAAAATAAACCTGCAAAATGGCAACCTGCAGAGGCAAGTAGAGTGCGTATCAATGCGTGATATGTAATGATTTAGTGTGTGGTCCTAAATCTACAACAATGTAAGATTATAATAGAGAGGCCATGACTCACCTAGCCGTTGGTCTAGGATGGCCTAATAGTCAAGTATTCAAGAGAAGAGTCACTCATCCAATGGAGTTTCTGAAAATAAAATTAAGCGCGGGATGGCATTAAATAAAAGAATCATCATCATACCGCTATCACCAATAATCCAAATCCTTACGAGGGGCTTCTACTGCGGTAAAAGGGGATTTATGACATTCGAAAAACCTAGTGCATCATGATACACTGAAGTCAAGCCTAGACGCCAGTGAAGCACACAGGATACGTCTAAAAAGCGGTATCCGATTTACCAAAACGGAATAGCCCCGTTAGAACCGTCACTAAAACAGTCAGTTAGAGGAGTGACCTGATAGAGTTAATTAGAACAACCCAAAAGCGCTTTAGGATGTTTTTCGGTCAAGGAATAAATTCTTAAACAGGAGGCTGCTGCAGTGACAATCTCGTTAAATAAATTACGAAGCAAAAACATGAGCGAGTTTAAGTTACTGAAAACAGCTCACCTCAAAAGCGTTTTCCTACATGCAATGCTGTAGTGTGGCAGATGTGCACAGGTGTCCCTGGCCAGTATATGTGTGTTGCATCCGTATAATAGTCACACTAATGAGGTCTGACGCGGGTGACAATGCGTACGCATTGCACGGGTCATGTCCGAGCCGTGCGTACGCTTTGTCATTGAATGCAATGAGAACCGACGCGGGTGACAATGCGTACGCATTGCACGCGTCATGTCCGAGCCGTGCGTACGCTTTGTCATTGAATGCAATTAGGTCCGATGCGGGTGACAATGCGTACGCATTGCACAGGTCATGTCCGAGCCGTGCGTACGCTTTGTCATTGAATGCAATGAGGTCCGACGTGGGTAACAATGCGTACGCATTGCACGGGTCATGTCCGAGCCGTGCGTACGCTTTGTCATTGAATGCAATGAGGTCCGACGCGGGTGACTATCATGCATACGCGTCGGACAGGCATGGTCTGAGACAGGCGTACGCCTTGGCCATTGAATCGTATTGAGACGGGTGCATGTGTATATTCAAAATATGCGTTGTACAGTCAGTTGAACGAGCCGGCCGCACCCATTGGCTCCGGGCTGTCATAGAGACGGATGCGGATTCAAAACTTGTACGAGTTGTGCACTGGAAATTCAGTTGGATGCCTACAACAATGTTGCAATTTCAAGTGTTACATGAAGGTGAAGATTTGAACGATGCGGAAGGCATGTACGAGTTGTACTTTTAAATGGATTGGCCAGATTCATAGAATGCAACCGTGTTGGACCTATCACTTGGGACACATGGCACAGAGTCTGCCTCTGCAGCACAGATATAAGGATGGCTGGCCCCCAGGGAGCTCACTTGCCTGCACTACATGCTATTGGACCACATCCCTGCTACCACTGCTGCTGTCTATGCATCCTCTGGCTCCTGCTATGGCAAGTACTCTGGAGAGGGCCCCAGCCTTCACTGAGGAGGAGAACCAGGCCCTGCTTTACGGGCTCCTTCCAGAGTACAGAAAGCTCTATGGGAAACCAGGGGAGCAGGTGAGTGTGCAGTCCACTGGCTTCCTAATTATGCATGTTGTCTGACTAGCAGTACTAGCAGTGTGTACACCAGTGGCAAGCATTCCCACTGACTACTTTCATCCTCCAAAGTGTGTAGGTACATGTAATGAATAGTTTTCCTGCTGCTAAAGTGCATTATTGCAAGCTTAAACTATCCAGGCATTGTTAACATGTCAGACATGCAGGTGATTTTTCCTTCCCCATGGTTGCATTACCTGTATAATTTTTTTCCCTTTGTGATGATGACATGTATTTCCAAATGTGTGCTGCACAAATCTGGGGCATGTGTGTTAATGTACTTTTCACTTTGTCCTCCTCACAGGTTGATGCCCACCAGAAGCAGGAGATCTGGCTGACCATCGCCCGGGCTGTTTTTTCTGTGGGGGTCTACAAGCGCCAGATCCGCAACTGCCAGAAGAGGTGGCAGTACCTTCGGGCTGGACCCGGAGGATAGCTAGAGTACAGCTGAAGCTGTCACCTCCACACAGGAGGGGTGGACACCGGACCCTGACTCCCCACATGCTCCGTATCCTGGCAGTGGTCTTCCCAGACCTGGATAGGCAGCTGACGGCCAGACAGCAGCAGGAAGGGGGTCAGTCCATGTCTGATCTGTGTACTATGTCTGACATGTAAATAGCAGTCTTTTGTCCTGGTCACACTTCCACATTACGTAGGTCTTGTAGTCCAAAACTCATGTCCCTCAATTGTGTGATGCACCCTCCTCATCTGTTCCACAGGTGTGGCCCCTCCAGTCTGTTGCTTGTGTCACTAGGGCACTGTGTCCCTGCAGTCAGCTATGCTTCAGGTACCGGTCAGCATCAGTTCCCGTGAATCTGTCGTGTGTTTCATGGGTGGGTCAATTGTTTACACAATGCCTGAGATCTGACATGTGATCTGTGTGTGCCCTTGAGATGTGTACCAATTGCTGGTCTGACTCACAACATGTGGCTGGGGTATTCCAAACAAACCCATGCAGCTGGAGACTCCAATTTTCGGGCCTCAGGAGTATGTATATCAAGTATGTCACACTTGCTTAGCCACCTGACTACTGTCCATGGCCAAACACTGTTTCACGTAGTCCTGGCCAGTCATGCCCCTCAAGGGCATTTAGAACCACTCTGTAATCTCACTCCTCTGTATGAAATTGCAGGTTGTGCTTAGTGACATGTGCCCTCAGGTGTCTGCCTCTGTGTCATTAGGGTGTGGCTTGTTGTTACGTACAACTGGGGTGTCCATGATTCAGAGGGTCAGCATGACATGTGCGATGTGACTGTGAGAGACAAGACCTGTATGACATATAGGTGTGTGATCATCTGACAGCGCACAATGGTGTATGAAACTGTGTCCTTCATGCAGCTGGGTTACATGCATGGCAGACTGTGATGTGTTAATGTACAGGGAATTGTGTTTGCTGAGACTCATATGTATGATTTGCATGATGTGGGGTTTTCTGGGTCTTGGATATGTTGTTTGCATGGGATGGGCAAGTGCGCCGGTCATCTGCAGAGTTCGCTTTACCCCTGAGCTAGGATTGTGAGTCAGTGCATATTGTTGTTGTCTGGATGCCCTGCCCCTGTGACAGGAGACAGTGTTGACTGACTTTCAGGGCATCCCAGTGCCATGGCATTTACCTTGCTATGAGTGAGCCTGCATTGTGTTCAAGTGTGCACCATGCACCCCATTGTGGCATTGCCCATCAGGACATGAGTACATCATAGTGTGTGTTGCTGGCATGCATCCCAAGCATAAGAAATGATTCTCTGCCCACCCCTTCATCCGGACACCTGTACTGAGTCAGTAGCAAGAGATGTGCTGTGTGTATAGTGACATACTCCTACATGTTCACTTGCATGTACAACTAATGTGTGGGTGGTGCATGTTGGCACAGTGGGGTGTTGGCATCCAACATGCAACGGGCATATGTGTGAAAGTCAAGGAGGGATATGTGTGCCATGGTTGATGTTGAGAATGACAATTGTCTTATCCTAAACAGTGTTGGCACTTTGAGCTGTGTTCAGCTGATGATGCCAGGGCTTGCCCTATGATGTGATGTACTCACGGTGGTGTGTGCAGTCGGTGCAGGTGACTGATGTTGTTCTCTTACTTCCTATTCCTATCCAGATACATCCACGGCCACAGGAGGGGACAGCTCCACGGACCAGGAGGAGCCACAGGGCCTTACAGGGACAGAAGGAGAGGAGTCGGGTGGACCCAGTGACACGGAGGGCGAGTGGAGCCACACAGAGGAGTCGTCAGCACCATCACCCCCAGTTGAGGGCCACAGCAGCTCTGAGGATGACTCCCTTGTGGAGGCGGGTGTCAGCAGCCACCAAACCCCAGCTAGTGAGGCTATCCCCGCCACCACCACCACCACCCACCTCCCATCGGCTCCTATCCCAGAGGTCCCTGTGGGCTCCCGTGTTCATGAGCATGTCTCCTTTGTGCCAGGCACCGCACCCCCTGCCCCTGTGTCCCCTGCTGCCCTGAGTGAGGAGTCTGTGGACTTACTTAGACAAATCCATGTAGGGCAGACGTCGATGCTGAAGGTCCTCCATGCACACACAGGTCTGTTGACACAACTGGTGTCATTCATGGAGGGCATTTCCTCGGTCATGTCTGCCCTACAGAGGACCAATCAGTCCGTGGCCTCCTCCCTGACGGCAGCAGTGTCTCTCCTCCAACAGACCCGCACCCCTCCTACCCCTGCACCACCCACGATTCCTAGCACCCTACCTGTACCAAGCACAGAAACCCCCAAACCAAGGTCTAGACTTGCACACAAGCAAGCGCAGGGGACTGATTCCACACTTACAGTGGCTGGTTTGCAGACACACACACAGTCATCCACAACTACTCCTCAGTCCTCCAAGACCTCTCCCTCCCAGCCCCCTTCCCTTGCCTCACCTGCAACCCCATCCCCCCAGAAGCTCTTCCTCTGTGACCTTGGCCTCTACCCCACTGACCCTGCAGATCCTGATTACAAGGGGAAAAGGAAGTCCCCACACACAGAAGGGAGTGCCCCTCACACCCGGACACCCTCCCCCAGGCGCAGTCAGACAGAGACCCCCACCCGCAAGTCCCCCCGGTGCCAGAAGAGCAAGACCTCCCCGCCACCACGCAGCTCCAAGGCAAAGTCTCCGTCCTCCATCCCCCAGGCCACCACTCCAGAGGTTCCCCCGCCACTCCCTGCCCCAGGTTCCCCCACCCACAGATACACCATCCCCAAAATGCTAAGGCCATCCCCCCTAGCACTTGCTCCTCCACACCTGGTCAGACAGTTAGTGCCACTGATGTGGGGACCGTGTCCCCCCCTGCCCTGCCCACCTCACCTGTCCCCCATTTCACTCCCATGGATGTAGGCACTGCTTTGGAGTCCACGACCACTTGGGCACTACAGTGGTGAGCCAATCCACTCCATCTGACCTGCCCACTGGAGTTGTGCCGGCACCCCCACCATCTGACTTGTGCCCCACAGTTGTGACAGCACCCACCACTTCAATCAGCTCCACTGCAGTTGCAAGTGTCTCGCCTGCATCCCCCACCTCTTCACTGCCTCCTTCTGCTGGGCCCTGATCCTGTCCCTGTGGTGCCTGGCCTGCCCCCATGTATGCCCCTCCGAGGGGATGACCCCGGTCCTTAGCAGTGCAGGCAAGCAAGGTGTGACAGTTGTCACACTACTTCACTCCTTGGCATTTGGACATGGACTGGCCATTGGCCTTTTGTTTGCACAGACGTTTAACTTTTAAAATGCTGAATAAAGCTTTTTCCTTTCTCCCTGGGAACTAGATTTCGCTGTACATTATGTTGATGATGTTTAACATGCCCTTGCACCTGTGATGCTTTGTTTACAATGTTGAATTCTGATGTGTTGCTGTGAGGTACTCCCTGTGGTCCATGAGATATGTATCCTATTCTGGTGGGTATCCATGTCATCCTTTGCAGCTACCTGGGTGTGTCAGGATCAACTATTTGTGGACATCTCTCTGTGAGCATTTCATTTGCATGGTCACATCTGTGGCTTGCACCCCTGCACATATGATGTGCTTCCCATTGTCCAATTTGTCACTTCCACATACTTTGTGCTCATCAACACTGGACCTACAGGTGTGGGCATCATTGTCATAGGAGCAACTGGGTCCTCTGTGCAACTTGCTAGACATATGTTTTGGGTATGTGCAGATGACTGAGGGGAGACTCACGTACCCAGGCTGTTGTGACCAGAGCCTTCATTGTGTGGTAACTGATGGCTGACTGACCAAGTGTTCTGCAGACATGAGTGGGACTTGCGGTGAATATGTTTGGCACAGCTGAGCTCCCACAGGAGTTGGGTCCCCTCAAGTAAGTGTGTTGTCCAG
Source organism: Triturus cristatus (assembly GCF_964204655.1). NCBI lineage: Eukaryota > Metazoa > Chordata > Amphibia > Caudata > Salamandridae > Triturus > Triturus cristatus. The sequence continues at coordinate 397,453,294 of NC_140589.1, forward strand.
TGACATGGCCTGGGCCCATGGTGTGTGTTGTATGGGCATGTGTGAGTGTCCACATCCCTGTTCATACACAGACAGTGTTCCCTTGATATGTTCCTGTTGTTGATGCTTGCTGAGTGGTACTGGGTTCATCCCACTACTTTTCCAATGGGCTACCAGATGTGTGGGTGCATGACACACTACTGTTAATTGGTGTATCATCATTGGGATTTGTCAGTTCTGAGTGGTGATGATGTTGTCAGACATAGATGGGACACAGTCAGGGTTCCTCAGGCACCTGTTTATTTGCTAAATCATGTAGTTGTCCCTAGGTGGTAGTTTTCAGTGATTGAGACATTTGTATGTGTGTGTGACTGCTCCCACTTGTCGGGTTCATGGCTGCGATGCTGGCAGGTGTCAGCATGTGTGCTTTGTGGTTCTCCTTGGCATCTGCATTGTCCTGGGACTGTGGCAGGTATTCTGAAGGTTACGTGAGCTTTGAGGTCATGGCCATGTACCGCATACTGTGCAGTATGTCTGTCATTCCCCAGGTTTGTGAACTGTCCTTGTGTGATGTGTCTGTGCACCTTAGATCCTCACAACATTCCTGTGTTTGTCATGGGTGCATGTGCAATGTCACCTGTCCATGTGAGCTTCACAGATACACATTGTTGCAGTTCAGTGTGTGTGGTGTTGAGGGTGAACTGATGTGAATGTTTGCATGCGTGGTCCCCTAGCTCCCGTTTGTCCATGGATGAGGGGCCATGCTGAGTGATTTGTGTTCGTGTATGTGTGATGTACGTTTGTGGCACAGGACACATGTCTGGTTTTCCCAGTTTGTACGACATCTGCCTTTGTCATCACAGTGGAGGTGTCATGCATGCTTGTGTCACCCCAATGTCCGTTCCCTGGGGGTAGTGGTGTTGTGTGTCAGTCTCTTGCTGTGTTATTTGGGGTTCATTCCAGCTTGTGTCACATGTGTCTGTTGTGCTCCCTCTCACCTCCTAATGCCTGATTGCCCACTGAGGGTGTCCCAATGATGGTTTACTTGTGTATGGCACTGTGTCCACATCTGTGTCACTGTGGTTCAGCCCCCCTCATGTGTTGTGTAGTTGCCTGGGGATACTGTGACACACACACACATGCTGTGTCAGATGTGCAGTGTGAGTTTGCCTGTTTGTGTTTGTGCATCTGCACCAGTGCATTGGTATTGCTGTTGTGGGCCTTTGTCTGGATGCTGTTTCTGTGATTTTGCATGCTGTCCCTGTGAGTCATATCACATCATTGTGCACATTCATCCTGGTTGTTAGGTGCCATTGCTGGCATGGAATGTGAGTTTGGGATCTGACACCTACAGTCTACACATGTTGTTTTGATTGGTGTGTCTATTTTCGAGATGTGTGCATGCTTGGTGATGGTCACTTCTGCTGTTGTGTCATTGTACGCTGTATGCATTGTCAGCCCTCATGTGTGGTGCTTGTCTGCACATGGCAGAGAGTGTGTTATGTTTTCACAGCACTGTTAGCCTCACCACATCTCTGTGTGTATGGGACACAACCACTAGTTTGCCCCAGAAGTGTTTGATGTGTTCGGAGCAGGGATCATATATGCTGTTTGTTATTTGCAGCTTTGACCATGATGACACTTACCTTTTGGTCACTGTGATGAGGGGGTTTAGTCCTCATCACCACAATGCTCAACATCTGCAGTATTTTGGAAGCCCCCACTTAACTTCTGTTCTACACTGTGAGGGGGTGTTCTTTTTACATTGCCACAGTGCTATGGTGATGCTTGCCTTGTGTATGTCACACTCATGTGTTGATCACACATGTGCTGTTACTTACATTGTATGCTCGTAGCCATAATCACTGTTGTGGGAATTTGTCACAGACTACACACTGTTGACATGATGTTAGGGGGATGCATTTTGCAGACATACCTGATGTTGGAGTATGTTGGATGTGTTGCGCATCACCCATCCTATGGGTGGGGATGGCAGGGGTGATGGGCAACAGGTCCCCTGTGAGTGGGGGTGGCAGGGGTGATGGCCAACATCAGCCTTATGGGTGGGGGTGGCAGGGGTGATGGGCAACATAAGCTCTATACGTGGGCGTGGCAGTAGTGATGGGCAACATAAGCCCTATGGGTGGGGGTGGCAGGGGCGATGGGCAACAGGTCCCCTGTGAGTGGGGGTGGCAGGGGTGATGGGCAACATCAGCCTTATGGGTGGGGGTGGCAGGGGTGATGGGCAACATAAGCTCTATACGTGGGCGTGGCAGGGGTGATGGGCAACATAGTCCCTATGGGTGGGAGTGTCAAGAGTGATGGGCAACATCAGCCCTATGGGTGGGGGTGGGTGTAGTGATGGGCAACATAAGCCCCATGCCTGGGGGTGTCAGTAGTGATGGGCAACATAAGCCCTATGGGTGTGGGTGGCAGGGGTGATGGGCAACATAGTCCCTATGGGTGGGGGTGGCAGTAGTGATGGGCAACATAAGCCCTATGGGTGGGGGTGGCAGGGGTGATGGGCAACAGGTCCCCTGTGATTGGGGATGGCAGGGGTGATGGGCAACATCAGCCCTATGGGTGGGGGTGGCAGGGGTGATGGGAAACAGGTCTCCTGTGAGTGGGGGTGGCAGGGGTGATGGACAACATCAGCCATATGGGTGGGGGTGGCAGGGGTGATGGGAAACATAAGCCCTATGGGTGGGGTGTCAGGGGTGATGGGCAACAGGTCCCCTGTGAGTGGGGGTGACAGGGGTGATGGCCAACATCAGCCATATGGGTGGGGGTGGCAGGAGTGATGGGCAACATAAGCCCTATGGGTAGGGGGTGGCAGGGGATGGACAACATAGTCCCTATGGGTGGGGGTGTCAGGAGTGATGGGCAACATCAGCCCTATGGGTGGGGGTGGCTGTAGTGATGGGCAACATAAGCTCCATGCCTGGGGTGGCAGTAGTGATGGGCAACATAAGCCCTATGGGTGTGGGTGGCAGGGGTGATGGGCAACATAGTCCCTATGGGTGGGGGTGGCAGTAGTGATGGGCAACATAAGCCCTATGGGTGGGGGTGGCAGGTGTGATGGGCAACAGGTCCCCTGTGAGTGGGGGTGGCAGGGGTGATGGGCAACATCAGCCTATGGGTGGGGGTGGCAGGGGTGATGGGCAACAGGTCCCCTGTGAGTGGGGGTGGCAGGGGTGATGGGCAACATAGTCCCTATGGGTGGGGGTGTCCGGAGTGATGGGCAACATCAGCCCTATGTGTGGGGGTGAAGAACCAGGGCCTTATGGGCCTGGCGGCACAGGGCACGCCTTAATCTCCTGAGTTCACCTGCTTTGTTGAACAGAGACACAGGACATTCTGTTGAGCGTAGAAGATCAGGTTTATTAGCTGCAGCTAAGTACAGTTGTCCCAGAAGTACACTCAGTATGTTCTTAGGAGACTGCCACTTTACTCCGTGGTGCACAATCTTTTATAGCGCATAGATTCACCAAGAACACTCCCAATGCATACATGGTTATCCAATGAGAAGAGTTTGAAAACAAGATATAACCAATGAGAAAAGTTATCAAGTAACCCAAATAAACCTCTCTTCCAACTGTTTTTGTCACCCCTCCCCACAAGTTAATCAGTGGTAGTGTCTACAACTCAACTTGCAGGTGGCAGGATATATTGATATGCTTTGGAGGACAGTTGTGAAATGAGAGAATACAAGTAGAGAATAGCGAAGGCCAGAAGATAAGATAAAGTCAGGAAAAAATGGTGTTAACCGACAGACAGTTGAGACAGGGTTTAGTCAACCAGACGAGGATTAGTGGACTCAGTGTCACGTTGCACGGCGCTTGCCGTTTCCTCCGCTAAAACGCACACACAGATACGGCCGGGAGACTCACTTCCGGTTGGAAGTCGAGTCCTGGTCTAGTCTTCGGCACATCAACAAGGGTCAGGGAAGCACTTCTGGGGGAAACGCTTAAACATCGCGTTTCCCGCCGGCTCAGTGCTTCGTATTCATTTGGATTCCTCCCCGAGACGCGAAGCGTGAGAAACATTCCTGATATTGAGAGGTGGGAAGCGAGCTGGTACGTTCTTTGCTGGAGCCCTGCTGGTTGGCCTTCCTCCTCATGCCGGAAGACTCCTCGAGGTACCTCTTTTCACCAACCCTTGAGCCCTTGTCACGCTGGTCTGTTGAGGGGTTTGCCTAGGGGTTGTTCCTCTTCAATGCGCCTGGGGTGAGCCTGGTTGTACCGCGCAGAAGCGTCTTTGATGATTTTGTGTATCGCGCAGAAGCGCCTTTGCTGATTTTGTTTACCGCGCATAAGCGCCTTGATGATTTTGTGTACCGCGCATAAGCGCCTTGATGATTTTGTTAACCGCGCTGGAGCGCCTTGATGATTTTGTTTACCGTGCTGAAACGCCTTGATGATTTTGTTTACCGCGTAGAAGCGCCTTGATGATTTTGTGTACCGCGCAGAAGCGCCTGTGCTGATTTTGGTTCCACCGCGCAGGAGCGCTTTTGATGATTTTGTTTCCACCACAACGTGCAGGAGCACTTTTCCTTTGATTTACTGTACAGCTTACACTGTAGCACCTCACCTGCGTAGCTTCGGTGGAGCTGCACCTTCAGCAGTATTCTGTGGTCTGCCAAGTGCTGGTGAGTCTCCGGAGTTGGGGACAGGGATATTATCTGTGTGTGTTTTTTACGGTGTTTTGGTAAAGTAGGTATTGGGGTTCTTCACTGAATTGGGCCTTCCTGTTTCCAGGTAGTTCCGAGATACTCTGCACGCCTACCTACTGCCTTCGTTCTGGCTCCTTTCCCTGCGTCCATCTCATCCCTGCTGGGTTCTAGTGTCCACGAGGGTCAGATGGGTACAGGGGCGGGCGCTCTTGTCGTCTCTGCGGATTTGCTGCACAAGCAGAGGTAAGTCTTGTGGAGCACCCGACACTCAGCCAGTCCCTGACATCAGTCTCGTAAACAGAGGCAGAAGGTTATTTGACACATCGCAGTAAGATCAGCAGAAAAACTTCGTTCATTGTGCTGCCTGAGTGACGGCAACACAAAATGGCGGTGGAACACAACTGAATACAAGCGAGATCGAAAATCGAATTTCCTCAGACCCTCCTTTTGCCATAACTCAGGCAAAACACACAGATTCACGTTAATCTGAATCAATGTCAATAGCCATGAGGTCGTCAAACTGTTGCTGCAACATCATTTTAATGTTCTCTGTTTTCTGTGACTCAGGTCTTGGGACACACAGAGTGGCACAAAGACCGCAGATGCCGGGGCCACACTGCATACAGAGACAACAGAAAAAAATGATGGCCAAAAACCACTCCAAGGAAGGTTAGTACCTTCCATCCCCATTTGGACAGTAATCCCCAAAACCATTCCAACAAAGACCAATCTCCTTCGTCCTGATGAATCGATTCGGAGATCATGTGTAATTTGGAGATGGCTTGGTATACCGTAGGGGCGTCGTCAGGTATATAAATGCAACAGATAGATCCGATCAATTTACAGACTCCACCACGATCTGAAAGAATAACATCTAGTGCAATCCGGTTCTGCAAAGTCATGAGACGATCCGCCTGAAGTTCAGCTGTGAGATTACTCAAGGCTCTCGCAGTGACATCTATGGTAGTCTCAACAACACAAACCAATTGTCTCATGTTTCTACTGTTAGCCATTGGGCCCCAAAAAGGAAGAAATCCTTTGAGGAAATCACTTCCCTCTTGTCCTGCCGTGTCTTTAGAATCAATAATCCCTCTGCCATATCTGTTTCTATGATGGCCTGAAGGAGCAGTGCATGTAGGAGGGAGAAGAAAAGCTATATAGCATGTTCCTGAAAAATCCGTTGGTAGCCACGTGTAAGCTATATCGTGGCAGACAAAATATGTGCCCTGGGATGGCACTAACGGCGGTGAATTCTGAGACGTGTAGATGTATGTATGGGAACAAAAGCTTTTTCTTTGTCCAGTGTCAGTAGTCTGGCCATTCATTTGTAAACAGAAATTACCTTGATGAGGGACAGTCCAAATTGGTGGAGATATTCCCTGTTTAGTTTTATCAGTAAGGCTAGTAATGTAACGAGTCACGTTCTAATTAGTATATGTTTGTCTCTCATCAACAGGAACCTTATTATTCTCCACAATTTTAGTCATAGCCATCATTCCCTTTATCAGAGAATTATGACTAAAATCTGGCTTACTACCATAGGAACAAACCCTTTATCTGTGGTATGAGGCATAAGTCCACACACCCAACAGTCGGTTGTGTTGACTACCAATTGGTGTTGTTGCAACAATTGGATAAATGAATTATTAAAATATTCTGTTCTCCTGATTAGATCATGTTGGGGAAGTGTATATAATTGATGTGGGGAGATAGTAGAATGAAGAGGCAAGGAGATAGAATTAGGGACAACTTTTTGCTGCATAGCATGAATAACCCAACCTACACAAGCCAATAAGATACACAAAAATATAGAAACACACAATGTTACGCCACATCGACTGTACAATATTTTACAATATTTCTTTCTCATCTCTTCCTTATTATCCTTCTTTCCTAATTTAACATCCATCCTCTAAAATTGTTGCTCACGGCAATCTTCCTTACTCACTTGGCTGTGATTATTAGCCGTCCTATGACACTGCAAGTCCTGGGGGCCTAGCCATTATACAGGTCACAAACCAAGACTCCTACCGTGACCCTGCAACCTGGACAGATGATAAATGTAGCAGAAGAGATGGAAATCTCAGGTGTCCTTGACCAATCTAGGTCTTAAATTGTATCTAGTCCTTGTTGGTACAGTTTGGTCTTGAAATAGGGTCTGTGGCTCTGTAGTGTTTAATCGGAGATGGGAAGGTACGGCTTCTTGTAGAATGTCGTCATCTTCTTTCTCCGATCGAGTTCCATCCAGGTGTGCACTACTGAAAGGTATGAATCGGGGGACTTTTTCTCCTTCAGAATCACCTATACCATTACGAACCCACTGATCAAAAGGCTAGGGCAAGGGCACTTTCCTGCAGTGCACGCCGTGGATCCAGTTCTTTTTCCCTTTGACTTTTACTGCTGTGCGAGTTGTCAGGAGAACTTGTCGAGGCGCCCTCCAGCGAGGTTCCAAATTCTTTGTCCTCTGAAAATGTTTCACACAGACCCAGTCTCCAGGTTGGATAGAATGACCTGGGTCTGTGGAGGCTTCTGGTAAAGCGTTTTGAACCTGTTGGTGAAGAACACGTAATTTAGTGGTGAGGTCATGTAAATAGTCAATCAGCATTGGATGGTGTATATCAGAATACTTTCTAGGGCGAGGGACTCCCCATACATTAGCTGGGTGCCCGAAAACAATCTCGTATGGGCTGAGTCCCAAACGAGAATGTACAGCTGTGCTAGTGGACAGGAGAGCCAAAGGTAAAGCATCGGGCCAATTAAGACCTGTGCTGGCTTGTACTTTTGCAAGCTTAAGTTTGAGAGTGCCGTTATAGCACTCTACCAAACCTGTGGACTGAGGATGATTTGCCGCATGAAACTTCTGCCTTATACCAAGACCGGTAGACACCTTTTGCATAATTTGGCCTACAAATTTACTTCCATTGTCACTCCAGACAATGCGCGGCAAACCAAACCTAGGGAAGAACTCTTTCAGAAGAACTTTGGCAGTGGACAAAGCAGTGTTGTCTTTCAGGGGATAAGCCTCCATCCATCTGGAAAAGGCACATACCACTACCAGAACATATTTAAGATTGTTACATCGATCCATGTGAATGTAGTCGATTTGCAACACCTCAAAAGGATATGTTGGGGGAGCAAAATGACCTGCCGGAGTTGGGGTTCCCTTTCCCAGATTGTACATCAAGCAAATGATACAATGCTTCACCACATTATCTGCACATTTTGGAATCCCTTTGTTCAGCCACACTGGAGCCAGAAGTTTACATATTCCTTTTGCACTGATGTGGGCTGGACCATGCGCCATAGTAACTACAGGCAGTACGTAGGCGTCTGGTAACATCCAACGCTGGTGTTCTGACAATTCTATCCAACATCCTGTTGCGTCTAACATTCCTGTACTCTCTTTCCACTTTCTCAACTCTTTCTCTGTAGCATCTCCCTGAATTGATCTCACACTTTCTATTGTGTCCTCACACATCCCTCTTTCCCTGACCCAATTCGCAGGGCCCGCAACATACATGCGACTTGTAGCATCTCTGGCTGTCCTTTTTGCTACCTCATCTGCAAAAGCATTTCCGCGACCAACATCATCAGAAATCTTCTTATGCGCACTACATTTCCCAATTGCTATCTGGGTAGGCAAAACAAGTGACTCAAGAAGATCAGTTACCAATTGAACATGCTGTATTTTAGTACCGTGGGAGGTAAGGAATCCTCTTTCCTTCCACAAACGACCGAAGCTATGTGCCACACCGAACGCATACTGGCTGTCGGTATACACATTCACTCTCTTTCCTTTAGATAACACAGACGCTCTAGTCAAAGCTATCAGTTCAGCTGCCTGAGCTGAATTATGTCTGATGCGTGCTGTCTCCACGATTGTATACAAGGTGGTAACAGCATAAACTGAAGTTGTCTCACCATTTGGGAGTTTGAAACAAGACCCATCCACCCATAGGATCCCATCTGGATCCACTAACGGCGTATCTTTCAAATCAATCCTGCCTTTTGTCTCCTCCTCAGTATGGAGAAAACAATCATGTTGTTCCTGAATACCTTTCTCTTCTGGAAGAGGTAACAATGTGGCTGGATTTAAAATATTACATCGTTTGATGTGCACATGACTAGCCAAGAGCGTCAGCTCATATCCAGACAATCAAGCACTTGTAAGATGTTGTGTTTTCATCCTATTTAGCAAGGTATCCACTGCATGTGGTACCATAACAATGAGATTATTATCTAGCACCACTCCAGCAGACTGACGAATAGAAATCGCTGCTGCTGTAGCTTTGAGACAACTAGGCAATGCCTTGGCTACTGGGTCTAACGTAGCTGAAAAATAGGCACATGGCCGCTGTTTGTCTCCAAATCGTTGTGTTAAGACTGACAACGCACAACCCTCTCTTTCATGGACATAAAGCGTGAAGGGCTTACTGTAATCCGGGGTACCCAAAACAGGAGCAGAGCACAGAGCAGCACGTAAATCAGAAAAACTCTTCTGACATTCGTCAGTCCAAGGAAAGGGTTGGGGTGTGTCTTTCAAAGTAAGTGCTAACAAAGGTTTGGCCAACAAAGAAAAATTCGGAATCCACTGTCTACAATAAGAAGTGATGCCCAGAAAGGCGCGCACCTCTCTTTGTGTAGATGGCACAGACATTTGCGCAATTGCTTGAATTCGTTCTGGGGTTAATCGCCTTCCCTCCTTTGATAAGAGATGACCCAAATAGGTAACCTCTCGACGGACATATTGTAGTTTAGAAGGCGAAATCTTATGATTAAGATCAGACAAGTGACGCAACAGTGCAACAGTCACATTCTTGCAGACATCCTCTGAATCAGCAGCAATCAACAAATCATCCATATATTGAATAAGAGTAGCACCTGGGGGCAAAGGAAAAACATCGAGCTGACATTTCAGAGCTTGACTATAAATGGAGGGGCTTTCACAATAGCCTTGGGGTGCGCGCTTGAACCGGAAACTTCGGCATCCTAGAGAGAAACCAAAAATATCCCTACTCTCTTTGGCAATTGGAATGCTGAAGAAAGCATTTTTCAGATCAATAACAGAAAACCAAGCCGCTGAGGCAGGTATCATAGTTAACAGGGCAGTGATATCTGGAACAACAGGAAACTGCGGTACAACAATTTTATTGACCTCCCGAAGATCAATCACAAAACGATAAACAGGAGGCTTAGAAGGATCAGTGCGTTTAAGAACAGGAAAAATAGGACTATTACATACATTTCCTCTCGTTTCCTCAATCACACCCTTCTGAACCAAATCATAAATAATAGCAAAAAGTGCTCTTTCACCATCATTGGGAATTTTGTATTGAGGGATTCGTGGCAATTTAGCATTGGGCTTGAGGGTAACAACATAGGGTGGGATCTCAAGACAACCAACATCATTTGGACCCGTAGCCCAGAGCGTTGCAGGAAGAGAGAGCAATTCAGGTGGGAATTGATCTTTAGACAAATACATTGAAGAAGTCAATTTCTTCCCTAAAGTAAGATGCACACCAGAAGGAGAACAATATATCATTGCATGCATTCTTTTCAATAGATCCAAACCCAACAGATTCTCGCCGCAACCAGTCGTTATAAGCAGAGGAGCTTCCATATCATAAGGGCCAATTGAAAAAGGCAAAGGACAGGAGACCGGGTTACGAACTGGGGCGCCAGAAAATCCTACCGATACATTTGTTAAGCCAGACAAAGGTGCCCCAGGGAGTTTGGAATGAATGATAGAACTTCTCATCGCACCAGTATCTAGAAGAAATGGCTCTGAAACACCCATTGTAGTGACATTGACATAAGGCACATCCTGATTTACTGGAATCAATACAACTCCCTCACTTTGTCTATGGCTGTCCTAGTTAGCGTGAAGGCTTTCATTTTCACCTTCAACATGATAATCATCATTGTAATACTGTGTAGACTGAGTATTCTGCTGATCGAAGTAGTTCGTATAATTTGGAGGGGGTAAGGAACACTGTTCTTGAGGCATCACACCTCGACCTCTACCCCTGTATATTATCTGGAAACCACCACGGCCTCGTGGAGCAGATAGTTCTCCCTTACGTTGCAATAAAACCGGGCAGCTATTCTTAAAATGACCTTCCTCTCTACAATAGGCACATTGGTTAGGACCTAATAAAGGTCGCGAAATAAAGGGCTCAGGCTTTTGATACACCCTCTGAAACTGTGGAGGCTGTTGAAACTGGCGCTGAATATAACGAGGAGGATAAGCTTGTTGCAGAAGAACCTTCGTTTTTAATTCTTTCGTCTTCTTCTCTTGCTTATCTTTCTCCTCTTTATCCCTGTTCTCATAATATTGAGCAGTAGCCAATATCTGGGCAGAGGAAGAAACAGCCCATGAACTCTCGGAGTCTTTCAACTTATGTGACAGTTCGGGAAGCAAATTAAATACGAATTTATCTACAAATAATCGCTGTCCACCCTCCGTAGTCATATCCTGACCACTGTGATCAATAAACCTCTTCTCAAAACGAGTGAAGAAATCAGAGACACTCTCATCTTTCTTCTGCTTACACGCAGCTAATTTATCCCAATTAACTCGCAAGGCGGGCATCATTGTTTTCATTAAAGTAATAATCCTACCAGGGAATTCTGAAATCAAAACAACAGGCTTAGCACCACCCACTTGGGCTGCATACGCGGCAGTTATAGCAGCCCAATCGCCACCCAATGCTTGGGCGTGATCCTCTCTACGAATCTGAGCCCATAATGCTTGTGGGACTATATTTCCCATCAACATATAAATATCGGCTAAATTCATAATACAGGCATCAACAGTCTGGGACAACTCCTTATAATAGCCAGCAGGGTTTTTACGGGGATCCGGTAAAAATTGTTTGAGGGCCAAAACATCAGATCTCTTCCAGGGCACATGTACCCATATACGCTGGAAGTGAGCGGGAATAGCTGGATTATTACCTGCTTGCGCAACCTCTTCTCTCCACACTGGAGGAACCTCTCTCATGGGATAATGTTTGGATGTCAGCCTAACAGCAGGATCGGAATCAAAAAAAGTCTGTGAGGAAAATAAGGACCTAAAAGTGACAAGTGTCCTTACGGCATCCTCAACCTTAGAACCCACAATGAGTCCCTTATCGAAATTAGCCTGAACATCTAACAAACCCTGAGGAAGTAAAACCCAAATCCATATCCTCCCATTCTTTAGCGAGAGTGTCACACATAACATTAAATACATATCTCTGCGTGGGCGCCTCCCACTGATGAAAGGTGGTCATGATATCTTTCACACTATACTGGGGTCCCTTCTCGATCCATTTGCGAGCGAGAGAGTCCAATACCACCCGTTCGTCGGAACCTGGGAGTTGACATAGAGACTGTCTTCGAGAAAAAGCCGGAGACATATTCAAAGTCTCAAAGAAAGGAGACAGAAACCCAGAGACAGTATCTGTGATTCGTTTGCGCACAGTAGGAGAATTAGATATAAGAACAGGGGACAAGGTATTAGGTGATACAGGAGAGGAACTGGCAGTTATAAGGGGAGCCGAAGGAAAAGAAGATTGAGGTTTAGGAGATGGAGACAAAGGAATCGGTGGCACGAGAGGTGGGGGTGGCAATGCCGGAAGAGGCAATTGTGGAAGAACCGGAACAGGTGGGGGGACAACAGGTAGCTGAACAGGTTGTAACAACGGGGGTGCATTAGCACCTTGTACATAGGGTGGAGGCAATTTCAATAGGTGAGACATCAAAGGGTCTTCCTCCAGATCCTTACTTTTATCAGAAGGGGAATTAGGCAACACCAGATAGCATCTATCTATTGCCATACGATGTGTCTCCATGAAATTTCCGTTGCATTATCAATCTCATTATCTTTAAACTGCTGGGCAGCCTGTATAATCGTCATATTTTGTGCTTTCTTATCTCGTTTTGCCTGCTTAATTTCTCTCTGTTTGGCTTCCTTACGCCAGAGGCGAAAAGAGTCAAACATTGCCGGCCGGGCTTGTTTTTTGAACAATATCGCCTCCAAATTGTCTAATATGTCAGGCTCAAAACTACCATTTAGTGGCCACTGTAGAACGTCATCGTTCTTTGTGTATCGGATCCATGCCTCATTAAAGGCAATGGGGCCAACACCATGTTTAGAATAAAGCTCATAAGTGGGAGTTCCAACCGGAGGAATTGGACAAGAGTCCTCCAGCCGGTAATCCCTATCACAACCAAAACAACAAAACTTTCTAAACTTACTCAGACCAGGCATCGTTATTTCACTGGACTGTTCACAAACATCAAGGGGTTAAATCAAATAATATAGCACAAACGTACTCACCCCTCGGCTTCGGCTTTTGCAATAGCCGAATCAAAGACCCAAATCAAAACAAAAAATAGTGGGAGCTACCCACCAATACTTAACTAAGTGTCTTCTTACGCCAACAGAAGCCCGTCTAACGTCTCGCGATACCATACATCACCAAAAGGGGCCAAAGCAAGGCGGCAGTCAGGGCAGCAGTCGTCAGCAGCCGTCAGGAAGGAGAAATCGCGCTGAAAAAGACCTTCGGATCACTTCGACATACAGGGGTCGCTTGATGTGGTTCGCGATTCCTCCAGAATTTTCTTGCGGGGTTCCTCACGACCCTCGGGCAAGAACTGCTACCTCTGAAGCCGGCCTCACAGGGGGCACCAATTGAAGAACCAGGGCCTTATGGGCCTGGTGGCGCAGGGCACGCCTTAATCTCCGGAGTTCACCTGCTTTGTTGAACAGAGACACAGGACATTTTGTTGAGCGTAGAAGATCAGGTTTATTAGCTGCAGCTAAGTACAGTTGTCCCAGAAGTACAGTATGTTCTTAGGAGACTGCCACTTTACTCCGTGGCGCACAATCTTTTATAGCACATAGATTCACCAAGAACACTCCCAATGCATACATGGTTATCCAATGAGAAGAGTTTGAAAACAAGATATAACCAATGAGAAAAGTTTGAAAACAAGATATCAAGTAACCCAAATAAACCTCTCTTCCAACTGTTTTTGTCACCCCTCCCCACAAGTTAATCAGTGGTAGTGTCTACAACTCAACTTGCAGGTGGCAGGACATATTTGTATGCTTTGGAGGACAGTTGTGAAATGAGAGAATACAAGTAGAGAATAGCGAAGGCCAGAAGATAAGATAAAGTCAGGAAAGAATGGTGTGAACCGACAGACAGTTGAGACAGGGTTTAGTCAAACCAGACGAGGATTAGTGGACTCAGCCAGTCCCTGACATCAGTCTCGTAAACAGAGGCAGAAGGTTATTTGACACGTCGCAGTAAGATCAGCAGAAAAACTTCGTTCATTGTGCTGCCTGAGTGAGGGCAACACAAAATGGCGGTGGAACACAACTGAATACAAGCGAGATCGAAAATCGAATTTCCTCAGGGGTGGCAGTAGTGATGGGCAACATAAGCCCAATGGGTGGGGGTGGCAGGGGTGATGGGCAACAGGTCCCTTGTGAGTGGGTGTGGCAGGGGTGATGGCCAACATCAGCCATATGGGTGGGGGTGGCAGGAGTGATGGGCAACATCAGCCCTATGTGTGGGGGTGGCAGGGGTGATGGGCAACATCAGCCATATGGGTGGGGGTGGCAGTAGTGATGGGCAACATAAGCCCTATGGGTGGGGGTGGCAGGGGTGATGGGCAACAGGTCCCCTGTGAGTGGGGGTGGCAGCGATGATGGCCAACATCAGCCATATGGGTGGGGGTGGCAGGAGTGATGGCCAACATCAGCCCTATGTGTGGGGGTGGCAGGGGTGATGGGCAACATCAGCCCTATGTGTGGGGGTGGCAGGGGTGATGGACAACATCAGCCATATGGGTGGGGGTGGCAGGGGTGGCAGGGGTGATGGGCAACATAAGCCCTATGGGTGTGGGTGGCAGGGGTGATGGGCAACATAGTCCCTATGGGTGGGGGTGTCAGGAGTGATGGGCAACATCAGCCGTATGGGTGAGGGTGTTAGTGGTGCTGGCCATGCAACCCCTATGATGGGCTGTTAGTGGCCAGGATGTGGATCCCTGTGTGTGTGTGCCATTTTGTGGGTACGTGTCATTTGTTTATGTGGTAGGTGTCTGACTTACTGACTGCGGCGTCGGTTCCTGATCTGGTCATAGATGTAGAGTACTGGTATGACCTGCGCGATGGGATTCATGATGTGTTTGTGTCGTACACAATGCTTGTTGCTCCGTCTCTTACCCGCTGCAAGTTGGTCCGTCTCGTAGCCGTGTATTGAGTTGTGGCGCGAATTGTAGCTGATATACTTGTTTTCCGGATGCTGTGACGTGCCGTACGTGACGACCCGTCCGGCGCGTAGGAAGTATGCATTGTACTTGTCATGCCGGAAACTGCTATGGATACTGCTTCCGGGCGACTCGGGTCATCGTTAGGAGTTACGGCTCGGACGGAGAATGGAGCTTGATTCCCAGCCTACGTGTCGGTCGGGTTTTTAGCAGTTATGCGCATCGTACTTACTCTACAGGATGGACCGGCTCCGAGTACGTGTCGGTCGCACCGTAAGGCTACGGACAGCTGTCCGACTGGCTATCGGATTCGGCCCCTATGTGCCGGTGCTGAGCACAGGAAACTACCAGCTCAAATGAAGCACTGATTTTGAAGCATGAGACTTTTTGAAGGCTTTTTATTTTGTTTATGAATGGCATATCTTTTGTCGGAACTCTAGAAGTAGTCTCCTTCCACAGCCTGTTATGCTATAGAACTCTAACCACAGGGACCCGGGCAAGATTTATATTACACTCTGTTAAAAAATTCTAATTAACCATCACACAACAATAAAACCTAATTGTGAGTGTCACAAATGGGGTTATTCATTTGAGAGTGGGTACACCCTACTAATTCAATAAACCCACTCTTTTTATGTCAGAACACAGTTCTGAGAGAATCTCTGTTCAACTTGCTTGTTGCTCGGCACCGGCAGCAGACAATCCCCAGAGAAGTGTGCTCTAAATTCAATAGTACCAACAATTTTAAAGTTCCTAAACCAATTTATAAAAAATACAGAAAACATTAATGGGCAAAAAGACACAAAAGTAATCAAAATACGTTAAGGTGAACCAGAGATATGAAGTCAAGTATATTCGCAGTGGAATGGGACCGGGGTAAAATTTAGGAGAGTCGGGATTGAGCGGAGGTCGGATTCACATAGCAGGTTGACCCAGTATGCCTTCAGGCTTTGTCTCTGTATGGAAATCACTCTTTTTGAATGGTCTCCCCAATTTGTTTGACCAATGCTGTTGGTTTTTCGATCAGGGAGTGCACTGAGGCCTGCTAACGAGATCTCAGTGCCAGTGCCCTGACCTTCAACTGTGTGTGTTTGATTGACTTATTTCCAATTGCATATACTAACTTACTTGTAAGTACCTAGTATATGGTACTCAGTATACCCAGGGCCTGTAATTTAGAGGGTCACCCCAGGGACTGCAGCATTGGTTGTGCCACCCTGGGTGTGAAATAAGTAAAACATGGCTCCTAGTCTGCCACTTCAGACTGGAAGGGCAGTTTTCAAGCCAAGCCTTCCCTTTTTAATGCATGTAAGTCTCCCCTAAGGCAGGAATAGCAGGCCCTAAGGCAGGGTGTTTTATGTTATAAAGTAGAACATATGTTTTACATGTCCCAGCAGTAAAAACCCGCAATTGTTGTTTTTACTTTGAAAAAGGCTAGTAGCCCTATTTCCGAGTACAGACTTGCAGGCTGGCAGAGCAGCCCTGCAAACGTCTGACTGGGGCTACTTAAGTTGATTCTGTAAGCTATCAAACAACTTGTTACATTAAGCCGGACATGATGCCCAAGTTGAAATTAATGTAACTTGTTGCAGTGTGCAACTTTTATAATGTTGCCACTTTGTTGAACTAAGTCCCCCGTGCCTGTCGACGGTCTGACACCTGAGACAGCTTTCTGCCCTCCTGGGTAGACGTGCAAATGACTCCCACGAAGGAAGACAATAACATCCTGCACAGGAGAGGTAGCTCTCCCTTGCAGGAAGCCACTCGGGGTTTGCCCCAAAAGGCAAGCCTCAAAGGTGAAGCCGCCTTTGAAGAGCAAATGGGGAACACTTTGGAGAGGAGTTGCCCTATTGTGTAGGTAGACAGGCTAGCACTAGGGAAGGAGAGTAGAAACCAGTTGTTGACTAGTTTTTTAGGGGCATGTAGCCCCTTTCATAGCCACCTCTGGGCTTGGGAGCTCTACACACTAAGCAAGGGGTTCTGCCATCTTCAGAGTGTGAGAGCTAGATGCCTTACTTAGCAGGAAGTGGTCAACAAGGGGGAAGGTATCTAATAGCCATTTGATACTGACCAGGTCCATTGTGAGGGCACCCCTGGCACCCAGAACTCAGATCGAGTTTAACTGGAAAGAGAACCAAAGAGGAACTGCCCTGCTACACCAATGACCCGGCTAAAAGAGGCTACACCTACCTGAACTGCACCTCCTGATCCTGGTGGCTAGAAAGGAAACTGAACCTGCTGTGTTCTGCTCATGGAGAAGCGGTACAAAAGGGGGTGGTGATGGACGGAGCATCAGAACCAATCAAACACTCACACCCAGTCAACAGATCTGGGTTTGATCCATCACCGTTCTTTAGCCCACTCTGCCACCCCAGTTCAGACATGGCCATATGCAAATCAGTCTGACCCTGTGCCTCATGGGAACAGTCCAGCCCGAACTGCCAAGCCATGCCTTTCCTGGACCGGAAAAAAGCTTCCTAGGACCGGTTTCTGGCATTTCAGCCGTCTTCAGCCAGGCTTGCTTGAATCCAGTGGCAAAGTGAGCAAGGGACTCACGTCTGAGCAAACCATATGGCCATGTCTGAACTGGGGTGGCAGAGTGGGCTAAAGAACGGTGATGGATCAAACCCAGATCTGTTGACTGGGTGTGAGTGTTTGATTGGTTCTGATGCTCCATCCATCACCACCCCCTTTTGTACTGCTTTCTTCGCCATAAGTTGGCAGGGTATGCTCAGACGTTGAGTCCCTTGCTCACTTTGCCACTGGATTCAAGCAAGCCTGGCTGAAGACAGCTGAAATGCCAGAAACCGGTCCTAGGAAGCTTGTTTCCGGTCCAGGGAAGACATGGTTTGGCAGTTCGGGCTGGACTGTTCCCATGAGGCACAGGGTCAGACTGATTTGCATATGGCCATGTCTGAACTGGGGTGGCAGAGTGGGCTAAAGAACGGTGATGGATCAAACCCAGATCTGTTGACTGGGTGTGAGTGTTTGATTGGTTCTGATGCTCCGTCCATCACCACCCCCTTTTGTACTGCTCATGGAGAAGTCCATCTGAAGCAAAGGAACCCAAGGGCGAATTGGCTCACCTGCTACTTGCAACACAGGGTCATAACAGCTGAAGAAGCCTGCTGGAGCAAGTTGGCAGCCCAGATCTTCACATCTCTGCCACTCGTCTCTGTGCAACACCAGAGACCAGGACCTGATGCTCAAAGATGCACCTGAGTCTACTGAATCCAGGAGAGTTGTTGGATTGCTGCTTGGTCACCCAGAAGGATAGTTATTGTCCCAGGAAGGATTCTGCTCTGACTGAGATACTGGGCGACTATTAGCTATGAGGCGACTGGACTTCTGCCAGGACCAAGAGGACTTAAGGGACGTCGACCCCTGTGGTCAGGACAGCCTCACCAAGCTTGTGGACCGAGGGGTATCTGCAGGAAGACCTCCATCGACCACATTGTATCTACAGCATCCTTGAGCATCTTCATCATCCTGTATCATTTTCATCAGGAGTACTTCCATAGGAACCTATAGCATAGAGATAAAAGTACCTTCATCTTACTGAGGACTGCTTCTTCCCAGTGGGGTAGCTAGGCGTTTTGATGCCCGTGACGGTCCCAGCTTTTGCCGCCCCGTGGCAAGCGTACGAGGGGGGTAGGGTGCTGGCGATCGATTCCATCTGCTGCCCCCAAAACTCGTGCCTCCCAAGACGAACCACCCCTCCCCCTTGCTACACCACTGCTTCTTCCTCTGAGGAAACTGTTTCTGAGGGCTTTGCTGGTCTTCCTGACTGCCTTCCTGCTGGGGTTAGTCACTAAAAGTAACTCAAAGTAACCACATTGCTACTTACCCATTTTTTTCTACATGTCCAATTCTTTGGACTTGCTCGCAATTGAGTAAAAAGTGCATATTTACTGTATCTTGTAATTCTTATATCTTTGGAATCCTCTATTTTTATTAATTGGTGTCGGATTATTTGATAGTCTCATGCATTCCTTCTTCATTTATTGTGGTGCTGTTTAAATGCTTACTACTTGTGCCATTGTGTAAGTCTGACTGCTCAGAGAGCCACAGCTACCCAGGGTTAAGCTTAAGGGTTAACAAATGGCACCACCTAAGTGTTTTAAGGTGTGGTTGCACAACCACATCACATAATACACCCCATTTCCTCACAGTCTCCAAGCTGCTTGGAAAGCTTCTTCTGGCCAGTCCAGGAGCCCCAACCCCACCAGGGCATGCTTTTGGGCACTAAGTCTCTCTCCGTTGAGTTCTCCTAGTCCTCTTTAGCCATCTGGGCTCTCTTCGAGTCAGGAATTGTAAGAAGTTTGAATATTTGGGGTTTGTGACTACGCACCTAGAGCAATAATCACAAAATAGAGTACAATTTAATAAACAAAGTGACACCAAAAAGATAGAACGGCAATAAAGGGAACCAGAGATATGGATTTTTTATGTTTTAAGTAGAAATAGTGCCAAAAAGTGCAAAGCACCAGTGATAGTCAATGGTCACTTTAGATCAGGACCTAGGTGCAATATGAGGCTAACCGTGATGGAGAGCAGTTTGTCCCAGTCAAAGATTTTAGCTTCTGACTTTTTAGGTCCCAATCCACCGCTGGAGTACACTTCTAAAGCTCCCCAGGACCAATCCACCACTGGAGTACACTTCTAAAGGCCTCCCAGTACCTCAAGGGATCCACTTAGAGACTCACAGGATGTCAGACATAGGCCAATAGCAGGGACCAGTCCAGATCCAGTTGCCACTGGTCATCTGGTTACTTACATGTAAAAGCTCCTTGGATTATGGTATATATTTGTAGCTTGAACAGGAGATCTGCCTTATGAGCCTTGGAGTCCACTCTTATGTACCAGAGGAAGTGAGTCCAGCTCTGCAGAGCTCTTCTCAGGTCACATACAGCAGGTCCAATCCTCTCCTTATCGTTTGAAGGTCTAGAAAATATTCTGAAGTGGGTGCCTGTAGGTGCCATATTTATGCCTGGCTAGCTAGTGGGTGGGATGACCACACAATAGCTAACGCCAGGGGTAAAAGTTATCAGGGCCAACCTTACTCACTTTGGGCATTTTCACGTTGGAGAAAGTCCTCTGCCACACTAAACCTGAGGCAGTCTCTGTAATCCCAACAAACTTGGGGATAGAAGTCTAGTAAGACAAAACTGATCTTTCAAAACCAGACCGTGGACACACACATGTTGTTTTGTCATTTTGTTTCCCTCCTTTGAAGTGCACCCCTAGTGTCATATGACCCCCATTCCCCCCCCCCCTCCCCCCAGATCTGTCCTACAGGTCCTGACACTCCAGCAGGATCTGACACTGTGATGTCAATAAGAAGCCCACTGGGATGAAGGGTGATCTGGCTGGAGGGACAAAATAAGGATGAAGGTCTGGGTGTTAACTACATCTGCTTGTGACAACGTAGGCCTCTTTAAAGTTAATCAAGTCCTTGGACTCAGCTCACAGGCCATCCTGTCTAGGGCACACCAACAACACCTTCCTACACTCAAGGACTTTGGTCCCTGTCTTGAAAGCAAGTTCACACCTCATTTTCACCCATTGAAATGCAAAGTAATGGCTGATAGAGGGAAGAGGTCCAAATGAAGGTTTAGCTTTCAGGGAATCGGAGACTTGGAATAGTACATCCATCGAGATAAGGGAAGACTACTCCTTTACTTATTTCGAAGATGGTCTGAACCCAAGCTTCATGTACCTCCTTTCTTTTTGAAGGCATATAAAGCTGATAGCTTAAAAGTTAATGCAAATATAAACGTAAGTACCTACATCGTTGATTGCCATCCATGATTTCCTTTTTCAAAGTATGAATATGTATTATTCCTCCTGGACTTGTTAGTATGAATAGTTCATAGACACACCTCAAGGCAGTCTCTCCCTGGGTATCTATTCTAAGGTAAGGCATCTACAGCTAGAAGTCTCTATCAGGTGAACAAGTTACTTACCCTCGGTAACGCCTCATCTAGTAGAGACTCTATGTAGCCCCAGATTCCTTACCGACCCTCCCATCCTGCCCATTCTCTAGACTGATTGTAATTCTCGACTAACAGAGATCCCTCAGAAACTCACTTGGCAGACTAGTCATTCCTCCTCAGCTTGGCTCCGTTCTTTTGGTGCGGAAAAACAGTCAAGAACTGAGGTCAGCGCACTAGTGTGTCACCTATATAGGCACCACGCATTTCACTTCCAGTGTGGACGACGCCATGTGGAGCCTTACGACCGAAGGTAAGTAACTTGTTCATCCCTGCCTTTGCAAAGTAAATGTGTCTGTGTTTTATGGTGGAACACTACCTGAATTATTTTTGAATATCCACAAACATAATTGTTTGGGGAAGTTTGCCACTTTGTGAATGAGCTCCAATCTGCAAGTGGAAACGTCCACTCAGCTGAAAAATGTCCATAAGAAAATTCTGTATGTAGATTTGTTTGTGCATGTAAATTCTGCGTGCACTAAGAATCTTATGATTCTGCATCGTGATGTGATGGGCCTCTTCTTTTAACTGCCAACTTTTATTTAAAGGATAACCACCAGTGTTAGGAGCTAAATAGAAAATTCAAAATGTACAAAATCGTTCTAGAATCTTTTTGAAGCATAATACTTGATTGGTGTTTTTCGACTCGTGTGCGTGTGAAGATTGTTGCCCGTCGAACATGAAATATGGTTGCAGGGTAAAACTCCTGTGCTGATAACAGAAGATCAAGCCATAACTTACTGTGCATTTCAGCTAGAATTGTTACAGAACATGGAAACCACTGTTAATTAAGGCTCAATTTGAGGTTTCTCCCAGTTTGGCAACAACAAAGGGATGCCATAACAACCACGTCTAATGTGCCCGTGACTGTAGTTGTTCTGTTGCACTAGTAACTCATCTTCGTTTTCTCTATCAGCACTATTAATCTTTTCCCAAGTGAGAAATCTCACTGCTGCTGGCTCTCCAGAAGCGACACAATGAGCATTATGTATGCAAATGAGACCCCATGGGACCTCATTAAGAACTAAAGGTGGAGAAGCACGCTTATTTTAAAATGAACTTCTAAACCTGCTGTGTAGCGCTTTACACAGAGGAAATTAACTTCATGTGCAAAGTTTCACCTCATGCATTGATGCTCCCGGGGTTTGGCAGAGTTTTTCAGAATTGTCAAACCATGATGCTTGCATTTTGTGGTTTAACCATGCAGTTGTAAGAAGGAGCTTAGGAAGAACAGAACCTTCAGTAAAAGGACATTTTCAGGTCTGGTGTTTCAGACAGTTTTAGCTGTTTCACCAGACAATTGTTTTTCTAAAACGGTCACACATAACATATATCAGCAGGGAGACTTTCATCTGCAGGCTTCATCCATTGATCTGTTAAATTGTCATTCACATTTTACTTCCGCCCACCAGAGTAAACACCATGGGACAATGTGTGAGCCCACTTTACCCATTGGCTCCCTTCGCTTTGAATGACTGTCTGCACAATGCATATTTATTCCCTCATGATTTTATTTGTGTAGTACAACCATTGACCAAATCAATTTTTGAGTGTAGATTCAGATTGTGTGAACTGAAAAATCAGGGTTTGCATCCATAGACCATGTTATTGTTTTACGATTATGAATTGGGTGATATATACGTCAAAAACATCATTTAAAATGTAGAATGTGCATTCCTTCTTTCATTAATCGAAAAGTATTAACAATTTCATCTTTAATTTTCTGCTGTCCTATCTTTGTTGTAAGAACGGGGATACTCCCAGAAGAAAGCATAAAAGATCCCAATCTATGAAGACAATAAAGGCGCTCATTGGAAGTGTAGCTGCAATGGGGTACTTTGTTTTAACAATGCTAGTGTATAAAGTTTAACCAAATGTTAGATTGAAGTCTACCAGACCGTGCAGCTGTCTGGTTTGCTAATGACATCTTGGGGACATTCTAAAAGCTTCCCTCGGAATGCATTAAGCCAATTGCTTACAATTGGCTTTTCGGTTTGTAACTCACATGTTCTTATCTTGTCACATTTGCTGTGCATTCAAAGACAGAGATCAAATGTCAGGCTCTGTCCTCCGAGCGAGCTTGGTGTTTGCTTTTGTTTCTCTGACTTCAAAGTGAAGGTCATTTTAAGCTCAAACTATGAATTTAAGGCAGGCATCCAGGTGAGCTATTTCTACTTTAATCTTATGGAGCTGAGCTCAACTTCTACCATCAATGACTCTACAAGTTATTAATTCACAGTCTATAAGACTTTCTCATAACAAAAAATGAAGATTTGAGTATGAAAAGTGACGTCACCATATTTGGGTCCATTCATTAACATATTCAGTTTAATTTTCAGACAAGATATAATGAGAACCTGCCTATCAGCATTAACAATTTTGTGTTTACCTGCCCTGCACCTTTGCACTATACAAGACTACTTTTGTTGCCTGAATTAGCAGTTCTTAAGTGAAGAATGACCATATTTTGAAGCATGTGAATTTTTAAAGGCTTTTTTTTTGTTTATTAATGGCATGATGTTTTATTAGAACTCTAGAAGCAGTCTCGTTCCACACGCTGTTATGCCATAGAACTCTAATGTATAAAACAGACCACAGAGACCGGGACATGATTTTATTACACTCTATTAACAAATACTAATTAACCATCATACAACAATAAAACCCAATTGTGAGTGTCAGAAAGGGGGTTATTCATTTGGGAGGGGGTACCCCTACCAATTCAATAAACCCACTTGGGTTAAGTCAAAACAGAGTTCTGAGAGAATCTCTGTTCAACTGCTGGTTGTTTGGGAAGCAGAAAATCCCTAGAGAAGTGTGTTTTAAGTTCATTGGTACCAACAGTTTTAAAGTTCCTAAATCATAAAAAAAAGAAAGAAAAAAATAATGGGCAAAAAGACACAAAAGTCATCAAAATAGGTTAAGGGGAACCAGAGATAGTATATTTTAAGGCAAAAAGTTGCAAAAAAAAGTCAAGCATATTCGCAATGGAATGGAACTTGCATGTAATTTAGGCCAACTGTGATAGAGGCGAGGTTGGATACCCATGGCAGGGTGGCCTAGTCAAAATGTGAGCTTCCACACTTTGTCTCTGTAAGAAAATGCCTCCATTTAAATGGTCCCCCCCAAATGTTTTGACTGATGCTGCTGGTTTTCCGACTCTGAGAGTACACTGAGGCCTGCTAACGAGACCTCAGTGCCGGTGCCCTGACCCTCATGATCATGAGTTGCTGTCAACATTAGTTCAATAAAGCATTTACAAAAAAAAATAATACATTAGTCGTCTATCTTTGTGCTTTTTATATACATGCAACATGGAAGCGGCAGTTATCAAACTAGCTCCTAGAGGGCATCACATTTTGATGACAAAACCTGTAACCATCATCTTGGCCCCTCTAGGACATTGCACCACATGTACATTCTTGTAGACACCTTCAGGCCACACTAGCTGCAGCCATAGACTTTGCCTCTAGAGGGTGCTGCCCTCATAGCTGTATAGAACATGCACCAGCCTTTGGTATGTTCAAAACCTTGCAGGAAAACCTGGGTTGGCCATCTCTTTTTGGACCCTGAAGACTTAGGGTCAGTACTGTCTAAATCCTCTGAGAGGAGGCTACACCACTCCTGCAGCTCCCCTGCACTCTTTTGGGCATTGTTGGTAGTGGCCTGTCATCCTGGGACTACCATGAGGGGACTAGAGATGCAAAATCCAAGAGGCCTGTAGAACAATATGGGGCGATCTCTTAGGAGCAGTGAATATTCAATGAGTGGCTCTCTTGAGTCAGGGAGAGCTGATGCCTTTCTTTTTCGTTTTTTTCCCACGCGCAGCTTTTCTGTTCTTTGGAGGTGCACTGTAGCAACTGGGCACCCTGTGTTCTGCCTATGATGGGGGGGGCAGCCCAAGGAGTCCATGCTTGGCTGCCCCCATGTCTCCCCGCGCGTTCAGCACTCTTCCATGCTGCCACGGAAGCTGGCAGGTCTCTTCTGCCCTGCCTGCTCCTGTGGGTAAAGCACAGGTTGTTGTGGGAGCCTTCCACTCCCCCTGGACATGGGCACAGGCGGTGGGGCGTGCTGGCCACTACTGGGGGGAGCCCGGTGGCACACCCCCAGCAACTCCTTCATACCGGCACCCAGGGATGGGATTCTGGGCCCCTTCTTCTCTCATCCTGGCAAGGGGGAAGCGCATCAGCGCTCACTGTCATCACAGCCTTTGGGGGACTGTGGATGGGGTCCCCAGGCCCTCGGAATGCTGGGGAGGGGGTCCCCCCCCACTACTGACATAGAAATTAGGACTTCTCCTTGCAGTGGCCCCTGGACCCTGGCCCACCCCTGGGTGGGGGGGGTTGAAAAGGCTCGGCCAGTAGAGTTTTACATGCTCCGGGTCTTGCTGGGGGGTGGGGTCAAAGTTCAATATCCTTTTCCAGCTGATATCTCAGGCTCCATTGGGCCTTTTCGCATACTTTGGGGCTCATTGTGCACTGGCTAGCCTCAAAGGGGATGCACTTTGCATGGAGCTGTGCCAATCTTTCTCCTTGGGTTCCTCTGGGCCTCTCTCCTTATTGTTGCAGAAGCCCAGTCTTCCCTTCCAACTAGTAGCCAGGAGCCCTAAGGGGACCAGGTTCCCTGGTCCTGGAGAGAGCCTCACTGATCCTAGGATCAACTGAAATTAGAGTCCTTTAGTCCAGCTGGCATCAGTGGGTTCTTCCTTCCAATTGTCCATGGCTGCTGCCTCCAGTCCTAGTAGCCAGCAGAAAAACACAACCAAGAGAGAGCTCTCCCCTTGCGCAAGACCTTTTAAGAGAGGTGGGAGGTTCCAGCTGAGGCACCTCTGCTCTATCCTAGGGTGCCATATCACCTTTCCGCCCCTGTCCCAACCCTCCTGCACAGCCTGCTGGGCCATTTCAGAATGGCGCCACCCAGGAGTCACTTGCCACATCTGCTCCGGGGGCCTCCTCTCCGGCCCTCATTGACATCACTGCCAGGTTCTCTTCCACCAGATCTTCAAAGGATGCCCCCTCCTGTGTTGGCTCTAGAGGTCTGGGCTTGGACAAGGCCCATCTCTGGTACAGTGTGACAGCTGGTTGATCCCTCCACTTTCTCCTCAGGAACTGAGTGAAGTACTGTTGATTGCTCTCTTTGTGGAGGGAGGCTTTTGTTCCTGTCGCTGGAGAGAAATGTAATTAACTTGTCACAGCACGGTGACAAAAGGCCTGGGCTATCATCCTGAGCAGAGAAATATGAAATTCCTGGATGACTCATAAGCTGTACAGATATCTTCTTGGATCTTGCAGAATTGAGTTTCCCACACAGGTTATACCCCATTTCGATGTAACACTGGTCTCTGTAGGCCAAAGGAAAGTGAGGCTGCGCTCTAAGTCAGCCGTCCCCATAGATGTATAATGGAGTTTCACAAAACAGGCAGACAAAACAGTAAACCACACTGACTTTTCCTATGAGTGTACACTAACATTATGAGACCTATCCCGGGTCAATATCCAATCCTGCAGAGTTCCCTCTGTGCCAGGATACCTGTGCACAGTTACCAGGCTGTGCACAACAGGAGTTTCCCACGAGCAGACCTCACACATGTGCATGTGAGTGAGCACACATGTTCATGTGTTACCGGTGTTGCAGTGGCCTTCTTAAAAGGCGGACACTGATGGTAAACACGCACAGTCCATTTACCTTGATTTTACTGTGGGTGAGTCACAGGTTATGAGGCTCCCCCACAGTAAAAGTACAACAACCAGGTGATCAAAAAGCCCAAAATCTGGGCAGGTTAGAAGGGCACACCCCATTTTCTGACAATCTTGCGGTGAAAGGAAAAGCTTTTTTTCTAGCACACAAAAAACTTTATATGTCTGTAAATTAACTGAGACCCCTGGCACATTGGAGGAAGACTAAGCGTTTTTGCACAGCCCCTGGGTTCCAGGACCAGCACAGCACACTTTAGACTCGGTCCCTTGCAGAGCCCTTATCACCGGCGAGGAGGTCCCGCAGCGCGGGAGACTCCTGGCACATTAGAGGAAGATTAAGCGTTTTTGCACAGCCCTTGGGTTCCAGGACCAGCACAGCGCACTTTAGACTCGGTCCCTTGCGGAGCCCTTATCACCGGCGAGGAGGTCCCGCAGCGCGGGAGACCCCTGGAACATTGGAGAAAGACTAAGCGTTTTTGCACAGCCCCTGGGTTCCAGGACCAGCACAGCCCTCTTTAGACTCGGTCCCTTGCGGAGCCCTTATCACCGGCGAGGAGGTCCCGCAGCGCGGTAGACCCCTGGCACATTGGAGGAAGACTAAGCGTTTTTGCACAGCCCCTGGGTTCCAGGACCAGCACAGCGCACTTTAGACTGGGTTCCTTGCGGAGCCCTTATCACCGGCGAGGAGGTCCCGCAGCGCGGGACGCGCGCGGCTCGGCCCGGGCGCAGACGGGCCAAGACGGGCCCGTCTTAGCCCATCATAGCCAGGATTAGACTGGGCTGGGCCACAGATCTTGGTTTCTTTGTCCCCATTCTTTCATTTTCATGCCAGATAAGTGCCCGTCATCCACTAAGCTAATAATTCTGTCACTGTTCGTCTTTTTGTTTTTATATTCTGGTATTTTGTTGCATGCCCAATTGTTTATCGTTAGTTACTTTATTACTTTGTAGTTCAATCAAACACACATTGGTTGGCATCTTTACAATTTTGACTCCCCCTAGTTGCATTCTCCTCCTCCTGTACTGTTTGATTAGCTGCCCCTAGGCTTTTCTCTGTGTATATTTCAGCTAAAATGGTGAAACGAAAAGCCTCAAGTTCTCAGCCCAAGAAGCAGTCGAAATCAGGGGAGGGACCATGCGTCTCCATTTTAAATTATTTAACGGGTGCAATGGGAGCTCTGGAGGAGCAAATTGTGTCAGTTGAAGAAGCCATTTCCCGTGACAACACGGTCGGCACAGTCTGCTCTGGGGATTTACTTTCGAATAAAAATAAGCAACCAACAGATGACCTTAATGCTGAAAGCAATGGGAGTGCTCTAAATATCTCAGATCATGTCTCCATCACTGACCAGGACGTTGAGTTCCAGCCACCTACTAAACGACTACAAAATCCGATCTTAACCATAGACACAGCAGTAGAGTCAACTTCCAGGACTAAGGTGAGCTTACAGAAAGCGGGTAACAAGGGAATTAATAAGCCCCCCCCCCAAACTTAAAAAAGCAACCCGCGGTATGGAGTCCACTCCCACACACGCATTAACCCAGTATAGTGTTTTGGCAATAAAAACTAAGATTGATGCAATGGATACTTTTTTTAAAGACTCCTTAAGTAAAATTATAACAAGGCTTGGTGCAATCGAAGAGTTACTACTTAAACATTCTAAACCTTCGACAATTATTGAAGCGCCATTACCAAATCTTAGTGTTTTTAATTCTAGGACAAGTAATGATTTGGTTAAGCCCACTTTAAACCCTTGGAGTTCCCAGTCGAGCCCCGGACATTTTGATGTTCACGTACCTTCATCCCAGGACACCTCCATAAACTAATTACACTGTAGGCAAACTTTGGCGGATAGTTATACCGTTGACGCTAATCGACACAATGTAGTTTCAGCTGTAAACCCAGAGCATGCACCTACTGCTCCTTTATTGGATTTACCACCTGCTGCTACGCCATATACAGTGATTTTAACTAATGTTCCCAAACTGAGAAATGATCTGTATGAACCTTGGCAGGTGTTAAGAAATAAGTCTTTAGCCTGGCTGGGATCTAGGGTAGGTGAAACAGACAGATTATTTGCGGAGTTTAAAATGGTAAGAAAGGTAAGGTGGGTAGGAAGAGACACAAAAGTTTTGCCTGGTGATTGCGTGGTTTTGAATTTCAAGACACCGCAATTTGTTCACTGGATATTGAGCAGAATGGAATATTACTCACTGGCCCCAGGCAATATTAGTGTGGTTCTTCTGGGCTTTTTTTACAAGCCTGGTGCCTCGGAAAAAAGGGTCCCTATTAAAGATTTTGGCTACAAATACTCTGTACAAACACACAACCGCTTTGAATCCCTACCTTCCCTAGAAGAAGTAGATTGACGCAGTAATTCGGATAAATTAGGGGGTAACTTGGTCCAAGACCTTGGGGAGGCGCCATGTGGTATGAATAATGTAACTCATCCGGTGGAACCTGTAAATAATTTTATGCGAAATGGCACTCACAATGAAACCTGGTTAAAAAGAAGCTGTAAGGTTTGTACTATGCCTTCTCTCCCCACTATAATTGGCAGTTCTAGTCCTAATCCCACGACCCCTAAAACCCCTTTTGAGTTTGCTACGAATAGCAATATTTTTCGCGAGTTACAGAAGCCTTCATCTGACAGCATCAACATGATGCCGACCTCTAGTATGGGGTTTACGTTTGTTCCACAAAATCATTCGTCTTTACTGATACCCTTAACAACTCTGGGAAGTGGTTGTGGGGGGAACAACTCAAGAACTAGTTCTGAGGGAGTTCGAATTGCTTACTGGAATATCGCAGGTTTAAAGTCGAAGTTGTTAAATGACATATGGTTAGATTTTACCCGGAATTTCGGCATTCTTTGTTTACAGGAAACTTGGCTAGTAGAGACTGTTCATTTGGCAGGATACAGAACCTTTTTCACTCCAGCAGTCCCGTCTCCCTGTGGTAGAGCGAAGGGAGGCCTTTGTATTTACATCTCAAATTTGATGAATTATGATAAATGTAATTTTTTTGATGGCCCTCATTACCAAATTATTGGTTTAACCTGCGACTCCTTTATGAAGCTGATTATAGTCAATTTTTATAATAACGTCCCGCAGTTACTGTTCGCAAGTATCCTGAAGTCTTTAACTGACAGACTAATGTGCTTTCAGGATTCAACGGACAAGGATGTAGTTATATTGTGGGGGGAGATTTTAATTGCTCACTATGTGAACATATAGGTAAAGGGATATGTGGCTTAACGCATGACAATAATGAGAAGATTGCCTTCCGCACTTTGTACATACCTTCCAAGGGGATCTTTTCAATGATATACTACTAACTCATGATACGGGCTTTGGCAATATGTTAACAACTCCTATGACAGCCTTTTCTCCAACTTTTAACGGTCGTGGTGCCTCCTCTATAATAGATTTTATTTTGCTGCATGACAGACATTCTTCTAGGGTAATGAATTTTTATACACACGGCCTAGCTTTTAGCGATCATTTTCCATTAAGCATAAGCCTGATGATGCGATGTCAAGCCACTAGAAAGCGGGGCAGAAATATGAACGATGTTGACAACATTAAACTCAGCAGGCAGAATGGATACGCACTAAGCTGGGAGCGTGTGAACCACGAAGATCTTTTGAGTAAAATAGTCAGACATTGCTATAGCAATATTGTTTACTGTTTAAACGAACAGGGCAATCATAGAGACATCATGGAGAATTTTGCAATAATTGCAGCAACCATCAAGAAGGCCCTTTTCGTTGAAACTAACAGAAGCAAACCTTTGAAGTCAGGATGGTTTGACCACTCGTGCACCCAAACTTATTCAAAGCTGAAGCACGCGCTCCATGCCGAAATTAAAAACCAATTTGACATTAGTAAAGCTAGGAGGGAGTACAAATTAGCGTTGAAAAATAGGAAAAACGAGTTAAAAAGGATAATGTGGCTAGCACTGCATGAGGCATCTATGTTGCATGATTCATCAGCTTTCTGGAAGGCCGTTAATGCTCCATTTTTAATTAACACGAACGGGGCTAATGTAGAGATAGCAATCCCTGAACATGATTGGATTAGTCATTATACAAATCTCTATAACTGTCCAACTGTTGCCACGAATGTTTTAGACCCACCAGTAACTGAGTCGTTACCCCAGGGACCAGAACCCCAAAAGTACTTGGTCTTTGACCTTCAGGAAGTAAACAACGCTATATTAGCTAGTCAAGGGGGTAAGGCACCAGGGCCGGGTGGCATTCCCTTAGATCTTTTTAAATGTAATTTCGAGCTATGGGGACCACTTTTAACTTTATTTTTTAATGCATGTAGCGCGTACGGTCTTCCTCCAACCTTGTTAGTTTCTATTTTAGTTCCCATTTTTAAGAAAGGAGATATAGCTAAACCGGCATGTTATCGCCCTATTTCCTTGCTAGACTCTTCTATGAAAATCATTGGTAGAGTCATACTAAATAGGTTACAAGAATGGGCAGAGGACTTGGGAATAATATCTGATATTCAATATGGATTTCGCAAGGGTATGGGGACAGTGGATCAGAGTCTTAATTTAAATCTTTTAATCAATAAATACACGGTGGCAAAAAGGGGCAATTTATATTTAACTTTTGTTGATTTATCATCAGCTTTCGATTGCGTTGTCCACGCTAAGTTATGGAACATTTTAGAAGAGCTAGGTGTGGACACTGTTTGGTTTCTTTTCTTAGACAGCTCTATGCAGGGGCCAGGGCTAGGGTACGGTATGGGGTAGAGGGCCAATGCACTACTGATTTTAAGATGGGGAAAGGAGTTAGACAGGGCTGTGTTCTCGCTCCTTTCCTTTTTAATCTATATATTAATGGTCTAGAAAAACATTTAGTGCAAAATTGTAGCGATCTACCACAGATAGAAACGGCACTGTTATACGCCGACGACGCTGTGTTAATGGCTTGTACTCCTTTGGCCCTACAAAGAGTAATTTCCTCCTTTGAGAATTTTATGGGGCTCTCTATAAATGTCTCTAAAACTTTTGCAATGATTAGTGGTAGTAGCAAGAACAAGAGCACAACGACCATGTTCGTATATGATAAGCCTATTGAATACACCAAAACGTTTGCTTATTTGGGTATCCTATTTGACAATAAATTAAGCTGGCATCCAGCCGTGAAAGCCAGGAGGATCCTGTTTGCTAGGACGGTGACTGCCCTTCATAACTTTAGTAAGAAATTGGGTAGGAGGCCCCCGTCCAAGCTGTTAACAATTTATAATGCGAAATGTGTCTCTGTCGCTACTTATGGAGCTGGTGTTTGGGGGTTTGTTGATGTTACTTCTTTGCAGACAGTGGAAAATACATTTTTAAGGTTTTTTCTGGCTGTCCCAGATTCCACCTCAACTTACATATGCCATGTAGAACTGGGAACTGGTTATCTGGAAGATACCATTAAAATACAACCGATACTTGAATGGCATAGGATTTGGACCTCGTAAAATTTGTCCTTGAATCGCTCTATTATTTCTGACCTTTTGAAGTTGGAAGGGGTGTTGAGGATCAGTTGGCTAGCATACATTTAATCCTTTCTTTGTAATTTGGACCATCGTGAGTTTTTTTGATGACCCTACCACTTTATGTTTGATTGCGAGAAAGAACCTGAAAATATTGTGCTTGGACTATTTAAACGACCGTAGACTGGCAACAGAACTGAAGAAAACTTCCCTTCAGGCACACCAGTTGATTTCTACCCATTTATCAATTCAACCTTATATTACAACTGTCATTGGTGATTTTGATAGTTCGTTTCCGCCTGGGAATCATTCATAGGTTATTAAGTTTTCCTGAGCGGAACGATTGGTCCAAATCTCTATGTAATTGTCCATGTGATGATGTATCGATTCAATCCACACTACATGTCATATTTTTATGCAAATTTTATTCTATTCCTAGGAAAAGGTGGATTCTCCCAGTATTGAAATCTTTTGGACTTAGGCACTGTCGACCTGCACTTATAGCCCTGCAAACGTTAGACTCAGTCCATGTCATAGCCTCTGTTAATGCATTCTTAAAATCTATTTTTAAATCAAGGAATCAACTTTTAATGTAATTTTGTTCATCACTTTTTTATGTACTGTGTATTTTTGCTTTTATGATTAACTATTTTAATCGAATAAAGCTGAATTGAATTGAATTGAATTGAATTGAACTGTGCACATATTTCAAAATATATCAGAATTAGGAAAGTACTAATTAAACACATTTTTTGTAATTCTGAAATGTGGTGGAAACATATTTTAAGATGATTAAAACTATTCAATACACTAGGTGATGACATTTCCGCACATTATCGTTTGTGTGGTGTATTGCTTTATTAGTAAAACTGTATCTCTGTGCAAATGTAATGATCATTTCAATTGAAAATGTATTGTCGGTCATGGCAGTGTGCTACCACACCATGCCTATTCCACACTACGCCACTCTACAAAACGCTACTCAACTCTATGACCCTCCACTCTATGGCACTTTACAACATTCTACGACATGCCACTTCTCCTTCCACGTCCCCAAGAGAAACCCCGCTCTGCCGACCTCGCCCTAGCCACGGTCCCTTGCATCCACACGGCCAGAGCAGGTGGCAGATCCTTCTCCTACCTCGCAGCCAAGACCTGTAATGAACTCCCCCCTTTCATCTGACGAAGCCTGACACTGCACCAGTTCAGAAAGAACCTCAAGACCTGGCTCTTCGAATGACCATCGGAGATGCTCGCAGCCACCCAGCGCCTTGAGACCATCAGGGGTGAGTAGTGCACTCTAAAAAAATCCTGATTGATTGATTGACTTCATTCGACGAGATTCCGCTTTATGATCTCCACTCTACGACATGAAACTCCACTCTATGCCATTCCACTCTACACCATTCCACTCTACTCTCCTTCACTTTAAGACACTCTTTGACACGACACACCACTCCAATCTAGGGAACACCAGTTCCCTCTACTCCACTCTACTATGACACACCACTCCACTCCAATCTATGCCATCACACTCTATGCACCATCATTCTTTGTCACTCTATGGCACTCTACTCCACTCTACAACACTTTACTCCATTGTATGCCACAACACTCTATGTCACAACACTATAAGATACTCTACTTCATTCTATGACACTCCAATCTACAACACTTAACTCTACGACACTCCACACCACTCCACAACCCTCCACTCTATGAGTCCACTCTACGACATTCCAGTCGGTGACACTACACTCAACAACACTGGACTCAATGATACTCCATTTCACTCTATGCTATTCTACTATACACCAATGTACTTTACTCTACCCTATGCCACTCCATTCCACTCTCTGACAATCTACTCCACTCTACAACACTCTACTTCTCTCCACTCTATGCCCTTCCACTCCACTGTACTCTCACACCGACACTCCCCTCCAGTCTATGCAACTCTATGACACTCTATGCCACACCTCAACACTAAACTGCTCTCCCCTCTATTCTACCCCTTTCCACGACACTCTGCGCCATTCCATGACACTCCACTCTACTTCACTCCACTCCACTCCTCTAACCACTAACTCCACCCTGTACTCTATACCCCTTCCACTCTATGCCTTTCCACTTCACTCAACTCGATCTATGACACTCTATACCATTCCACACCACTCCACTCTACTCTACATCACTCCACATCACTCAAAGTCATTTCACGCCACTCCCTGACATGCTACACTACTCCATCACACTCCACTCTACTCTAGCCCACTCCACGGCACTCTACACCCCTCCATGGCACTCTAGACAACTCCATAACACTCCCTGACACTTTACTCTATGCCACTCCACGCTGACAATTCTCTCCACTCTCCTCTAAGTCACTAACTGTTAGCCATACTGAACAGCAGCTATGCTGGTGTAAAACACATTGGCAAAGTCAATAGCTCTTGCAAAGGTGAGACCTATTGGCTTTGCCAATGTTTGTTATTGAAATTATCAACAATGTTACTCTGCCAACAAACTATATGGAACTCGTGGCAAGCAGACTCACATGTACTGTGGGGAAAAGACCAACTCAACCCATAGACCAATAGAATAGCAGGAAGAAAGGAGGGGAATTGACTCAATCGCAGTGTAGAAGCATGCCAGCTTTTACACTTGGTTGTTTTGCAAAACAAACAAATATGAGGAACAGCCTGGCAAATGAAAAGAGCACTACATTCATGTCTGATACCCAAAGGGAAAGAAGGACCTACCCCAGTAGATTATACAGAGTGGTATCTTTACCAGCGAT
The DNA here is from genome assembly GCF_964204655.1 of Triturus cristatus. Taxonomy (NCBI): domain Eukaryota; kingdom Metazoa; phylum Chordata; class Amphibia; order Caudata; family Salamandridae; genus Triturus; species Triturus cristatus. The sequence continues at coordinate 397,488,196 of NC_140589.1, forward strand.
GGCAAACACAAGGAGATGATGGCCGGAGCGCTGAAACTTTTCAAACACTCACCCCCAGTCACAGATCTTGGTTGAATCCATCATCGTTCTTTAGCTCACTTCGCCACCCCAATTCAGACACAGCTATATGCAATACAGTCTTGACCCAGTGCCTCATGGGAACAGTCCAGCCCGAACTGCCAAGCAATGTCTTCCCTGGACCGGAAAAAGCATCCTGGGACCGGTTTCGGGGTAACAACCCTCATCAGCCAGGCTAGCTCGAATCCAAAGTGAGCACGCGACCCACGTCTGGGCATACCCTGGGCATTGTGTGTGCTCTGCCATCTTTATAAGGGATACCACCTTTCACAATTGCAAGCTTTAACTGGTGGGAACACACCAGTAAAAAACAAATGTTTTTTTGCCTCCATTTTCACCTCTTGAAAGCAAATGGAAAATGTGCAAGGGAAAGGACCCAGAATTGTGGAATTCCATGCAGTAATCAACCTATTATTTAAGGTAATCTTCATTACTCTGATTAAGCACACCTCATCCCAGTCATAACCAGTGAGGTTGCCTGCCCTTCAGACAGCCTTTAAACACTTCAGTTTGATCATATGTTTAGTCCTGCCCTATTTCAGACTCCCCCATAACACCTTCCTCCAGCTGGCACATCCTGCTTTCACAAGATTTTAGAGGTGCCCTATTCTGGATGGGGGGCAGGTATATACTGAGGATATACCAAAGCCTTCAAGTCATTTCTTTAACCCCATCCATGCTCATGACAAGCTGGACTTGTCATGGCACACAGTGGTCGTGTGCTCTTGACGAATCCAGCTCGTCATGAAACATCGCCTGGGAAATCCCTCTGGTGCGGGCACCAGAGGGATTCTCTTTATGCCAAAAGAGCCTCGGGAGCTGGGGAAGAGCTTCGGTTTCCCTGAAATGACGATCGGCATGCACGTCGCGCTGACGTCATTTCAGTGAAACCGAAACTGAAATGAGCTAAAAGGCTCATTTCAGTTTCTTTTTCTACATGCTCAGGGGGCTATCTTAGCCCCCTGAGCACGTAGAAAGACGGGAGAGGTATCGTTGGAAAGGGGAGAATCTCCCCAGTGGATCCCTGCTTGGGGATCGCCACGGGAGGGGGATCGCCACAGGAGGGCGATCCCCAAGCAGGGCTCCACCCACTAGACACCAGGGAGGGGGGAGCGGCCCCTTGGGCAAGGGCCTTTGCTCCCCCCAATTTAATTTGGCAAAATTTAGTCTTTTTGCCCCCCCTGGGGGACAGATGGGGCAGTAGCCCCCAATCTGCTCCCCCGGGGGGGGGGGGGGCAAAAAGCCCACTAGACACCAGGGATTTTTTTAGAAAGTAAAAATAAGGGTGGGGGCTGCCCAAAACAGGCATGCCCATGCCCCCACCCCTCGCAATCATTACAGTCTTTCTGGCATTGGCCCCTAATCTGCCCCTTCGGGGGCAGAAAGCCCACCAAACACCAGGGATTTGTTTTTTGAAGGTTTTTTTAGGGTGGGGGTTGCCCGAAACTGGCACGCCAATGCCCCCACCCACCCACCGCCATTACAGCCTTTCTACCCCCCCCAGGGGGCAGATGGGGCATTGGCCCCTAATCTGCCCCTTCGGGGGGCGGAAAACCCCCTAGACACCAGGGATTGTTTTAAGAAAGTAAAAATAAGGGTGGGGGCTGCTCAAAATGGGCATGCCCATGCCCCCACCCCTGCAATCATTATGGTCTTTCTGCCCCCCTGGCGGGTAGATGGGGCATTGGCCCCTAATCTGCCCCTTCAGGGGGCAGAAAGCCCTCTGAACACCAGCGATTTGTTTTTTGAATTTTTTTTGTCACGTGTACTTGGGCCTCCCACACGAGTGAGGCACCGTTTTTATCGGGAGACCTGGGGGAACTCTGGGTGGTAGGAAATTTGTGTCAGCCTGGTGATGCCACAACTTTCCCACACAAATGTGTGAAAAAAGTGATTTTTTCCGCTAAAATTGAGGTTTGCAGGGGATTCTGGGTAAGGAAACGTAGCGGGATCCATGCAAGCCATACCTCCCTGGAATCCCCTGTGTGTGTAGTTTTCAGAAATGTGTAGGTTTGGTAGGTTTCCCTAGGTGGCCACCGAGCACCGGGCCAAAAACCCAGGGTACCCTCCTTGCAAAACCAGGTCGTTTTGTGATAGGCAATTTTGATGTTACCTCACTAGGTTTTGTGCCCTTGCCTGTCGCGTGTACTTGGGCCTCCCACACGAGCGAGGAACCGTTTTTATTGAGAGACCCGGGGGAACTCTGGGTGGTAGAAAATTTGTGTCAGGCTGGTGATGCCACAACTTTCCCACACAAAAATGTGTGAAAAAAGTGATTTTTTTCAGCCAAAATTGAGGTTTGCAGGTGACTCTGGGTAAGGAAACGTTGGGGGATCCATGCAAGCCATACCTCCCTGGAATCCCCCGGTTGTGTAGTTTTCAGAAATGTGTTTGTTTGGTAGGTTTCCCGAGGTGGCCGCCGAGCACCGGGCCAAAAACCCAGGGTACCCCCCCTTGCAAAACCAGGTCGTTTTGTGATAGGCAATTTTGATGTCGCCTCACTACGTTTTGGGCCCTTGCCTGTAGAGGGTACTTATGCCTCCCACACGTGTGAGGCACCGTTTTTATTGGGAGACCTGGGTAAACGCTGGGTGGTAGGAAATTTGTGTCAGCCCGGTGATGCCACAACTTTCCCACACGAAAATGTGTGAAGAAGTGATTTTTTCAGCTAACATTGAGGTTTGCAGGGGATTCTGGGTAAGGAAACGTTGGGGGATGCACGCAAGCCATACCTCCCTGGAATCCCCAGGGTGTCTAGTTTTCAGAAATGTGTGGGTTTGGTAGGTTTCTCTAGGTGGCCGCCGAGCACCGGGCCAAAAACCCAGGGTACCCCCCTTGCAAAACCAGGTCGTTTTGTGATAGGCAATTTTGATGTCGCCTCACTACGTTTTGGGCCCTTGCCTGTCGCGGGTACTTGGGTCTCCCACACAAGTGAGGTACCGTTTTTATTGGGAGACCCGGGGGAACGGTGGGTGGTAGGAATTTTGTGTCAGCCCGGTGATGCCACAACTTTCCCACACAAAAATGAGTGAAAAAATTGATTTTTTTCAGCTAAAATGGAGGTTTGCAGGGGATTCTGGGTAAGGAAACGTTGGGGGATCCACGCAAGCCATACCTCCCTGGAATCCCCCGGGTGTGTAGTTTTCAAAAATGTGTAGGTTTGGTAGGTTTCCCTAGGTGGCCACCGAGCACCGGGCCAAAAACCCAGGGTACCCCCCTTGCAAAACCAGGTCGTTTTGTGATATGCAATTTTGATGTTACCTCACTAGGTTTTGTGCCCTTGCCTGTCGGGTGTATGTAATAAAGTAAATCCACACCAGATGAAGATATGTGGTAAGAGGTATTTATTACAGCCTCAACCAACAGCCAGCATATCAACTGTCATCATAGAACCGTCACATGACAGAACCTCAGAACAAGCTGGTTCCATGCCTAGTGTTCTGGCATGGAGCCATGTTACATCATTACAGTGTACTTGGGCCTCCCACACAAGTGAGGCACCGTTTTTATTGAGAGACCCGGAGGAATGCTGGGTGGTAGAAAATTTGTGTCAGGCTGGTGATGCCACAACTTTCCCACACAAAAATGTGTGAAAAAAGTGATTTTTTTCAGCCCAAATTGTGGTTTGCAGGGGATTCTGGGTAAGGAAACGTTGGGGGATCCAAGCAAGCCATATCTCCCTGGAATTCCCCGGGAGTGTAGTTTTCAGAAATGTGTTTGTTTGGTAGGTTTCCTGAGGTGGCCGCTGAGCACCGGGCCAAAAACCCAGGGTACCCCCCTTGCAAAACCAGGTTGTTTTGTGATTTTGATGTCGCCTCACTACGTTTTGGGCCCTTGCCTGTAGAGGGTACTTATGCCTCCCACACGTGTGAGGCACCGTTTTTATTAGGAGACCTGGGTAAACGCTGGGTGGTAGGAAATTTGTGTCAGCCCGGTGATGCCACAGCTTTCACACACAAAAATGTGTAAAAAAGTGATTTTTTCAGCTAACATTGAGGTTTGCAGGGGATTCTGGGTAAGGAAACGTTGGGGGATCCATGCAAGCCATACCTCCATGGAATCCCCCGGGTGTCTAGTTTTCAGAAATGTGTGGGTTTGGTATGTTTCTCTAGGTGGCCGCCGAGCACCGGGCCAAAAACCCAGGGTACCCCCCTTGCAAAACCAGGTCGTTCTGTGAGAGGCAATTTTGATGTCGCCTCACTACGTTTGGGGCCGTTGCCTGTCGTGGGTACTTGGGCCTCCCACACTAGTGAGGTACCGTTTTTATTGGGAGACCCAGGGGAACGGTGGGTGGTAGGAATTTTGTGTCAGCCCGGTGATGCCACAACTTTCCCACACAAAAATGTGTGAAAAATTTGATTTTTTCAGCTTAGATGGATGTTTGCAGAGGATTCTGGGTAAGGAAACGTTGGGGGCCCCACGCAAGCCATACCTCCCTGAAAGCCCCTAGGTGTCTAGTTTTCAGAAATGTGTGGGTTTGGTAGGTTTCACTAGATGGCCATCGTGCACGGGGCCAAAAACCCAGGTGACCCCCTTGCAAAACCAGGTTGTTTTGTGCCCTTGACTGTTGCGGGTACTTGGGCCTCCCACACGAGTGAGACACCGTTTTTATCGGGAGACCCGGGGGAACGCTGGGTGGTAGGAAATTTGTGTCAGCCCGGTGATGCCACAACTTTCCCACACAACAATGTGTGAAAAAAGTGATTTTTCAGCTAAAATTGAGGTTTGCAGGGGATTCTGGGTAAGGAAACGTTGGGGGAGCCACACAAGCCATACCTCCCTGGAATCCACCGGGTGTCTAGTTTTTAGAAATGTGTGGGTTTGGTAGGCTTCCCTAGGTGGCCGCTGAGCACGGGGCCAAAAACCCAGGTGACCCCCCATTGCAAAACCAGGTTGTTTTGTGATAGGCAATTTTGATGTCGCCTCACTACGTTTTATGCACTTGCTTGTCGTGGGTAGTTGGTCCTCCCACACGAGTGTGGCACAGTTTTTATCGGGAGACCCGGGGGAATGCTGGGTGGTAGAAAATTTGTGTCAGCCCGTGGATGCCACAACTTTCCCACACAAAAATGTGTGAAAAAAGTGCATTTTTCAGCTAAAATTTAGGTTTGTAGGGGATTATGGGTAAGGAAACGTTGGGGGATCCATGAAAGCCATACCTCCCCAGAATCCCCTGGGAGTCTAGTTTTCAGAAATGTGTGGGTTTGGTAGGTTTCTCTAGGTGCCGGCAGAGCTAGGGTTAAAAAACTACAGCTTGGCACTTTGCCAAAAAAGGGTCATTTTTCACTGCGAAATTGAGGTGTGACCACGTTGCTTTTTGCGCCGTTTCCTGTCGCGGGCACTAGGTCGACCCACAAGAAGTGAAGTACCATTTTTATCGGGAGACTTAGGGTAATTCAGATCTGTAAATCAACTGTTATTACCTATTGACTTTCGATGCATTTTTGCCTACCAAATGAAAGACATTGTGTAAAAAATAAGTCATTTTGAAAAATGACCGATAATTCTCATGCTAGTATGAGTATTCCTAATTTCGAAAAGGTGCAAATATGTATTGTTTCTAAACTCTATAATTGGTTCCCATTTCAGAAATACATAGGTGTCTTTCATACCGATTTTTCCATGTATACGTTTACCCACAATAATTGACATATAACCGGTACATAATAAAAAGCCATTGCAAATTGCTGCTTAGTTTTTGACTTTGGGTTCGCCGGGTTCTTGGTGAACCTACAAGTCCTATATATCCTCACAACCAGAAAGGTCCAGCGGATTTAACGGTATATTGCTTTCAAAGAGATGTCATAATTAGAAGAAGTTACAAGTGAAAACGTTGACACAAACGACTGTTTTTTTCAACTAATTTTCAATTTTTCCTATATTTACCTGTTAGTTTCTATAAAGAATCCTTGATGGATCTACACAAATGACCCATTGCTGAATTCAGAATTTTGTCTACTTTTCTAAAATGTATAGCTTTCCAGGATCCATTATTGCTTTCATACCCATTTCTCCCATTAACTGGAAGGAGGTTGAAAGCACAAAAATAGGCTATGTACCAGAAAAATACCAAAACTGTGTAAACATTTTTGGTTTTCTGACAAAAGCCTGTCATTCCCTAAAAACTGGGAAAACTGTGATTTCAGCCCCACCAACCTTTTTTTGATACCATTTGCAGGGAAAAACCCAGACGCTTTCATTTGAAGCCCTTTTTTCCCCCAAAAACAAAATTTAGCTGTATTTTGGCTAATTTCTGAGACCCCTCCAGGGGAATCCACAAACCCTGGGTACCTTTACAATCCCCGTGATGTTGGAAGAAAAGGACGCAAATATGGCGTGGATACCTTATCTGGTCAAAAAGTTACAGGGGCCTAAGCGCGCACTACCCCAAATAGCCAAAAAAAGGCTTAGCACAGTGGGTGAAAAGGTCTAGCAGCGAAGGGTTAACCATATCTCTTCTTATTCAGCATAAAATGATTTCAATGAATCTTGAAGCACACCCATAGCAAAAGTCATCTTTATTTAGCATTATGTGTTGACCATATGGTTGCCCTATATATCTATTGCAGGGAGATCCCAGCTAATTCTGCCCAAGAAGTGGATACTGACCTGGTGGAACAACCTTATGAATTTCCTGGTATCCCCCTCCCCTGGCTAAAAAATAAGTCAGTGAGACTTGCTTGACGTCTCTACTCAGTGTGGCCACTGTGATCACTATCCCTTATTCACAGCACCATATGCTACAAACAGAGCATTAGAAAACAAAAGTCCTTCATTCTTTCTAAATACACTAATAATGCCCTCTTAATATCTCATTATAGAGGAGTAATGGCATCTGAATTGTTCTCAAGTACAAGAAGCAAGTTCTCCTGTGAAAATGTCAAATGTTTTTGGACCTTAGGTTTAAATGTAGGATCCAACATTAAGACCATCCTATCTGGAAGGATTTTTAGTAAGGGATAGTTGATCACCAAAGATTCTAGTTTGCATAATCTTTTAGCTAATGTTATGGCTATCAAACAATTCACTTTTGTGGAAAACCATAACATGCCTGCCTGTTTCTCCTGTAAACCCTTATTACACAGAATAATCCCACCTAGAACTTCAAGTACTCACTACTGGCCTTTTCAACCTGAAGCTTTTCAAAAGTTTGAAAACTAATGGAATGGCCTTGTAAATCTCCTCTGAGATTAATTTAAAAAAAACATCCCATAAAACATCCAATATTTTGTAACTGGTTGCATGATTACTTCATATATATTTGCACCTAATCTCAAAATTTTGCTGATGCCTTCAAAAAAGTCGTAAGTCTTGATGGCCTTCTATATGTCTGAATGTAGCATGCGAGCTCCTTAGAGCAACTTATCTCCACCCAGACGCCACTCTACGACGCCACTCCACTCTGCGACATGCTACTTCACTATATAAACCTCCACTCTAAGACACTACGATACTCCACTGTGCGACACACCGCTGCACTCTACAGCACGCTACTTCACTCCACTCTACTTTACAACATGCTACCCCAGTCTATATCACTCCACACTTTGCACCTCCACTCTATGCCTTTCCACTCTATGCCACTCCCCTCTATGCCAGTCTACAACACTCTACTCTGACATGCCCCTCCACTAAATGCGACAAAACTTTACATTGCGAACCTCTATGGTACAACACTCTTTGCCACAACCCTAAACTTCACTCTAAGACACTCCACTTCACTCTACGCCACTCCACTCTGGCACGTAACTCCACTCCAATTCACTCTATCACACTTTACTCCACTCTACGCTATACCACTATACTCCACTCTACAGCACTTTATTCCACTCTGTGCAACTCCACTCTGCTTCACTCTACGCCCCTCCACTCCACAATGCTCTACTCCACTCCATGTCACTCAAATCTAAAACACTACTACTTCACTCTATGCCTCTCTATGCAGCTCCCTCTATGCTGCTTCACACCACTTTTCTCCTCTCCACTCTGACACACTACTCAACTCCACTATATGACAATCTACTTCACTCTAATCCATTCCACTCTACTCTGACACTTCACTTTACGCCACAACACTATGTGACATTCTACAAGACTCTACTCCACTCTATGCCACTCCACTCTATGGCACTACACGCTACGACACTCTATTCCGCTCTGTCCCACTCCACTTTACAACACTCTACGCCACTCTACAACACTCTATGCCACTCCAATCTACGATACTCCACTCTATAACACTCTATTCCACTCTAAAAAACCTACTTCACTCTACGCCACTCTACAACACTCAACTCCAATCTAAGAAAATCCTTCGATACCACTCCACCCTATGACGCTCTGTGCCACTTCAGGACACTCTACTCCATGCTGAATCCCTCCACTCTACACCCCTCTACTCCCTCCACGTCATTCCATTCAATTACCCTTTATTCCACTCTATAGCACTCTCCTCTATTACAATCTACTCCACTTTACCCCACTCAACTTTACTTCATTTTACGTGATCCCCTCTATGCCACTCCATGCCATTTTACTTCACTCTACAACACTATAATCCTCTTTACGACACTCTATGCTACTCCACTCTACGAAACTCTACTCCGCTCTATGACACTTTACTTTACTCTACTCCCCTCCATGCTTTTCCACTCTACTCCCTCCATGACACTCCAAGACACTCTATGCCACTTCACTCTACGCCACTCCATGACACTCTATGCCATGTCACAACCCACCATGACACTCCACTGTACTCTACTCCACTCTATACCACTTCATTGCACTCTACCCCACTCCATGATACTCCACAACACTCTACTCTACACCATTGTACTCAACTCTACTCCACTTTATGCATCTCTGATCTGCTCTATGACACAGTGCTACCCCACTCCACTCTATGCACCTCCACTCTGTACTTCTTCACTCTATGCCACTCCACTCTATGCCACTCTACAACACGCCACTCTACTTAACGACACGCCCCTCTACTCTACGCCCATCCACTCCGTGACATGATACTCTATGACATGACACTCTACTCTACGCTATGACACCTTACTCCAGTCCATGCCACTCCACTTTATGACATTCTATGACACTCCAAAACACTCCACTCCACTCTACCCCACAGCATGACACTTTACGCCACTCCATGCTACTCCACAACACTTCACTCTACACCACTCCACTCTATGATACTCCATTTCACTCCAAGCCACTAACTTTTAGCCATGCTAAACAGCAGCCACATTGGTGTACAATATATTGGCACAGCCAATAGCTCTTAAATAGGCGAGACCTATTGGCTTTGCCAATGCTTATTAGTGAAATTGTCAACACAGTTACTCAGCCCACAAACCCTGTGGGGCTGGAGCAAGCAGGACCACATGTAATAAGGGAAAAAAACAACTCAACCCATACACCAGTAGAATAGCAGTAAGGAAAGTGGGGTAAACATGATATATCAAAACACAGACTCAGCATAGGAACAGACCAGATTTTACATTAGGTTGTTTTGCACAATATGAGAGATTAAGAGACACCCTGGCAAATGAAAAGGGCACCACATTCAAGTCTGATGCCCAAAGGGATAGAAGGACCTGCCCCAGTGGATCATGCAAAGTTGTAGCTATACAAGGGATACCACCATACCACATTTCACAATGTCAAGCTTTACCTGGTGGGAATGCACTAGTAAAAAAACAAATGCATTTTTGCCGAAATTCTTCACTTCTTGAAAGCAAATAGAAAATGTGCAAGGGAAAGGACACAGAATTGTGGAATTCCATGCAGTAAAGAACCTATTAAATTCTGTTTATTTTCATTACTCCGATTCAAGCACTCCTCATCTCAGTCATAACCAAGGAAGTAGCCGCCCCCCAGACAGCCCTTAAACACATCAGTGTGATCAAATATGTTGGCCTACCACTATAAGACTTCCCCCTCCCCCATGGCACATCCTGCTTTCATATGCAAAAAACCTTTTAGTGGTGCCCTATAATGGAGGTGGGGTAGGAATGTCTGAGGATATAAAAAAAAGCCTACAAGTCATTTATTTAACCACATCTCTTTTTTTTCAGCTTAAAATTATTTAATTGGAGCTTCAAGGACATCCGTAGCAAAAGTAAGTAGGTCATCTTTATTTAGCGTTAAGTGTGGACCAAATGGCTTCACTCCATATCTCCTGCATGGAGGCCCCAGTTTATTCCTCCCATGAAGTGGAGACTGACCTGGTCAAACAACCTTGTGAATTCTCTGGGATCCCCATTGGCTGAGAAATAAACCTGTGATATAGCCTGCTTGACCTATCTACTCAGTGTGCCCGCTGTGACCTTCTTTCCTGTATTCACACCACCATCTGCTAACAACAGAGCATCCTGAAGCTTTATATAAGGTTGAAAACTAATGGAAATATCCCCAGATGTCTCTCTGAAACCTCTAATTGCTGCCCATTGAGTTGACAAGGCAGAGGTGGATAATCTCAATTAAAAGAACACATTCCATAACAAATCCAGTATTTGTAACTGGTTGCATGATTTTGGTTCAAATCTGTTATTTTTGCATCAAGTCTCAACAGTTTGCTGATTCCTTGAAGAAATTGCCAGTCTTGATGGCCTTCTACAAGTCTGAATGTCACGTGCAACCTCCAGTTTATCTCCTGAAGAACTACTCGTTCAGTTTCCATGCCGTGAGACACAGACGTTTCAGCTTCATCAATTTCAAGGTAGGAAACTGAAGAGGCAGTGGATGTAAAGGGAAACAAAATACGTCGAGTGTAACATGATAAATCAGAATGACTTACTCCTTCTCGTTATGGATTTTCTACATTTATTTTGGAAGGAGAGATATTTGTGGAAATTCAAACAGCATTCCTGACGGCCTTGGAAGCAACATCATATCCACCCCAAAGCATTTCTGTTCCAAGAGTCCACACAAACGTGAGCCAGAAGAGCATTATTCAGGGATGCAAACTCAGCTATAGAACATTGTCAGTATAACATGGAATGTATGAGAGCTTAGGTGAAATGAGACTGATGTTGGAAGATTGCAACTTTGTTTACTTGAGTGTTCTCTGCCCCTGGGAAATACGCTGAGATTTAGCAGGTGGTTTTACACCCATGAAAAGATCGTTGTCGTAATTTCAGTTAGGACTCTGCACCTCATACCCCTTGCCTTTTTAAATAAGGCTTCGCTACCTAATTGTCCGACATGTCAATACATTGACATTCTCTAGATGGGGAACAATCATCTGGTGAGCACAACATACAGCTATGAATCCCTCCCAATTTGATATGTGATGTAGCTCTGCTACTGACTATTTACCATTCTCTTCCAACTGTTCAAGAGTTACTCCCTGTTCCCATGACCTTAGATCAAAGGGTTTTACATGGGTGCTTGGTTGTTGGAAAAATATATTCAATTTTTTAGGTTTGACTTGTCTAGTCACCAGTGAAAGTAGGATTTAATCTCCGACGGCACTGGGATTGGATTTGTGTTCTTATGTGTCACTGGCAACCAATGATCCAGCAGGTGATCATTGGTTGCCCAAGGGACCACCAATGTAGTTGCTGACAATAAACCCTGGATCTGCAACCAATTTCTGGCTATCATCTTCTGTAGACACTATTTCTGACAGTTGATTCTGTAAGGATTGAATTCTGTTTTCTGGCAGAAACACCTGCCCCTTCTGAGTGTCTACGAATGTCTCAATTGTCTCCGGTAGAAGACTGAACTCCTAATTTATGATGAACCCTAGAGACTCTAGGTGGAAACATACGTACATAACATTGATCGGAGTCAGAAATAAGCCAGTCATCAAGGTTTGGAATTAATTGTATATCTTGTAATTGTAGGTAAACTACAACTGGAGTCTTTACCTTTGTGCATATCGTCTGAGATGATGCCAGCCCAAAAGGGAGTGCTGTGAATGGAAAGAGCTGCCCTTGCATTGCAAATCTTAGAAACTGTTGACTGTTCTCTCTTATTGGAACATGAAAATATGTGTCCTTCAAATCCAGAATATCAAGAAATTCTCCCGTTCTGAAGACATTGGAATTACTCAATGCCAATGTTCTGAATGAAGTCTGTGTAACAGATTGCTTTGCTGAGCCATTTCAGATACAGAACTAGTCTGTGCTTTCCATCAGGTTTTGCTACTAAAATATTATTGAATATACACCACACCTTCTCTGCAAATGTGGTACTGGGATTATGAGCCCCTTCTGCAACACAGTTTGCACTCTCATCACAATTGCTTGTCTCTCAGTTGCATAGCTGGAAATTGAAGTGGGCCGGATTGTTGCAGGGATTCTGCACATATACAGAACTATGCGCAGGAAAACAAGAACGTCAGTGAATAGGGGTGTACCAACCTACCACATTAGTACCCAAAATCCCAAACCAACTAGCTATAGTGTCTCATTCGTTCTCCGACTAACAGCGAAGCTTCCAATTAGCCAAACCAGAACACGTCACTCCTGACTCTCAGGAATCGCGGGAGCCAGATAACCATTTCCCTCACTCACTCATCCTTGTCCACAATGCAAGTAATGAGAGCCGCGGTTTAGTTTAAAATGTTTATTTTCACTAATGCGCTTTATGGTACACTACACGTGCCATTACTAGCAGCAAAATGCATAAACACAATATAGTCAGCATTGTCACACTTCCATAGAATACAAACGGGGATATCATTTTATATAGACAGTGGAAAAGGGCTACAATACCTAACCACCCTCCCCATGGTAAGAAATATTTATTATAAAAAAGAAGACCTCTGGGCTTTGTCAGCAGACCCCATACCTCAAGCCCTAGATGAAAGGTTTACATCTCAGGACAAGCACAGCTCTTCTCTCCGGAAAGGTGTCTCTCCAAGAGTGTGAACAACATGCTTAGCATGCAATCTTAAAGCATACAATTTCCAGTAGTGCAGCTGTGTGTGTCATGTTATGTCTAGGTGCGAGGGACTGACCAGAACAGAATAACAAGGGGCATTGTTGATCGACGTTGTACATCGTGTGCAGACTAAACCTCAGAGCTCAACAGAGAACGCGAAAAGCAGACAGTTCTCATGTGAAAAAGGCACAAATAGAGTCTTGCGAAATATATGCATGCAGTGCTGTGCGCAAAAACTGCCTCATGGCTGCGAAGCTCATGCTACCTTAGCAGATGTCGACAACGGACCCACAATCTATACTATACCCTCCCCCTGGTAAGTCCATCGTATGTAGACATAGTATGAAAACAGAGTTCAAAAAGTGCGAGCAGAGTTCAAAAAGTGCGAGCAGAGTACAAAAACGTCTACGGGTTTTAAAAACGAAATGAACAATGAAGAAGAGGAGAAATAAAACCTATTAGGGAGAAAACATAATTTTGTAGAAAGGCGTCCGAAATCCAAGAATTGGTGAATTTTAATCCATCTGAGTGTAGGTGAAAAAAATGCAACACCCTCCAGAAGTACATCATTGTCACTGGTAGAAAAAAGTGATGCCATCCAGTTTAGCAAATCGAAGGAAAAAGTGTGATCTTCATACTCGGGTGCCTCCATTAGCATCTACGGACAACTTGTGTGATATTTGATGTAACTGTGAAGTAGGAGATTCTGCGCTGCCTCACAGATATCCCATTGAGCCAAAACTCCAAGTGCAGCCGCACCCGCCATAAGGCCAATCCCAGAACAGTCCCGCTCATGGGCCACTAAGGGACCCATTAGCTGGTCGAAATCCAGGTCTGAACATGACGTTTTGGAGAGGCATAAATTCAACGCCCAATTAAACGGACATTGTAGACACCAAAAGATTGGTCGGACTCAAGTGAAATACGCAAAGCGGAAGGACAACCCATAAAACACACTGAGAGTTGCCAGAGGTTTTGTACCGAAGCATCCAAGCATACTATCACGAGCAATTACACAGTCGGCCCGGTCTGTGCAGCACTATAAGACGAGCAGCCATTTCGCAGCAGACACAGTAGAAGCAAGATTTCAGCAGCTAATGCCAGTATTAAAGGGAATCCACCAAAGACGCTGGAAAAGATAGAATGAATGAATGCAGGTATAACACCAAATATTGTCTGAAAAGAAGTCAGAGCCGACAGCTTTAAAAAAACGTGCAAGGCATCTTGTATCAGACGCATTAAAAATGCGGTGTATTGACTTCCCAAAATGCAGTGGGAGGTTAGTGTTTAAAAGCATTTGAATTTCGCTCACAACGCTAGCCACCTGCAGGCTGAAGGTTTCTCCTGCTGAAGTAAGGGTGACTTCTTGTTGGGTTAAAAGCGCCTTTAATCAGCTCAACTTGTTGAAATCTGCTTTCAAAGTTGGTATTGAAGGCCAAATTGAGCTATCGAGCTGCCCACGCGGGGGAAGAAAAAGCACATTTTTACATCTAATTACGCGCTGTGAAACCGTTACTATGTATGGTATGCCAGCCAGCAAGCTGCAGCATTCTTGGTTATTTAGAATAAGATAACTACCGTTAGTAAGCAGAGTGAATGTGGGAATTATTGCGGGAGCTGGATTACCTTTTAAAACACATGCAAGGTTCGGAGCTGACATATTACATAATCCGTGCAACTTTATATTTTTGCAAACAAGGGAATGACCTACTGTAGAATCACATTCCTCCCCTGTAAGGTATACTTCTTTTTCTTCCCGCAAACATCGATATGTAAAAGGCAAAGACCACAGTTCATGCATAAAAGCGCGACCCAGGGGTTCAAAGCGGCCTACTGGGTAATGTTTCATACAGGGGCTGAATTGAAACAGTGAGAAAGGCAAATATATAACCCCATGAATTAGCCAAACAGCAGAATCAGTTTCCGCTACAGAAAAGGGCAAAGGGTCTATTTTTTCTATATGTAGAAGAATTTACATTGCATCTTTCATGGACATAAACTGTTGTTTCTCAGTTAAATTAAATGGTAAAAACAAAGCAGATGCATTCAAATAATCCCATGGTACTTTCCCAATTTTTAGAGTTTGCAAAGTCCATGCGAATTGCATCACAGAACTCAATTGATTTTTCCCATGATACAATAGAGACACATCTTCTTGTACAATATCTATAACAGAAGAAACAATATTATCTAAAGTGTAAATGCAGGAAGGTAGCGTACTAATACTGTTGTCGGCAACAGCAAGAATCTTTTCTAAGTTTGCTTGGTCAATTTCCCGCAAACGAGACGCAGCTTCAATTTGAGAAAGTTTCCATATTTCATTGTAAGTTGCGTAAATTAATCTCTTTGTTCTAGGAACTCTGGGTCCCAAGACAAAGTCGGCCACATTAATGGTATTGCACAACAACGATAAGTGTTGTTTAATGGATGGTAGTATAGAGTGCTGCAACCACTGTTGACATAAATTACCAACCGAATAGGTTGTTACTGAATGGGTATCTGGAAACCTTGGGTCGGGTCTCTCTCGCATATAACCTAAGGTAGTGTTGTGAAAACGTAGTTGGCAGGCATTTGAATTCGTCTGCCAAACTAACCAACCCAATGGATCCAGTTCAGACCTATTAAACGTGTTATTTTGAAATAAATTTTGCAATGTATCAATGTTATAATTTGTGCATGAGCGCCAATTGTTATATTCAGCTAAAGAGGGAATGGCAGGGGCGTTCATTTTCTTTGCAGTGTCCAAGCCAAAACATGTTGTTTGGTACACTGTATCATTTAAAAACATAATTTGTGCTGGTACGAGGCAGGCACGATGTAAGGCTTCAGCTACAGGGAACGCTGAAATGTTAACAAGAGTCTGGTCACGTTTCATGACGTGGGAAGATGAGTGGGGGTTCGAAAATGCCATCAACCAAGTTCACAGCAAAGTGTTCGGGCAAATAGTGACCATTGATGAGCAGAAAGAACACTGTCACAAAGCCAATTGTCATGAAGAGAAAAATCAGGACGAGGACCAACCAGATGTATGTCCAAGGAGGGACCAAATAAGTCTGTTTAAACCAGGAGACAAAAACAGTCAATTTTGCAGGGCCAATTGAGGAGGTGGAGGACGAGTCATAAGAAAAACTGCCATGGCGTAAAGGATTGTCGGGCAATCTATGCAAAGACTCACTTGTGTGATATGCGTATTCAACTTTCGCGTTGCAGGAGGAAGCTGGGGGAACAGGCAAATGGTCAACAACAGGGTCCATCTAGATTACAGTGTTGTTTGGTGAATTGAAAGTTGCATCAACCCCAGAATCCCTAGAAATTGTGGGGGCAGAAACAGCAGGCGTCACACTATTCAGAATCAGCTTGATGTTGTAGCTTGACACTGTCAATGGAGATGTAGCGGTTGTCTTTGCGACCAGGAAGTGGTGGTAAAATGACTGTACGAGTACCTTTAAGCCAAGCACTGGAACCGGTGCACAATAAGAGGGACCACATTCTTTTTTGTTCTCCAACTTCTCTCGGACCAGATCTCCAACTTTCGGAAGTCATCTGGCCACCGGACTCAGCAGTGCAGCATCTGTTGCCGAAGGCAAATGTTCAGTAGCAAGACTGGCACGGGTCTCTTGTAGATCCTGTAACATAGTAGAATGATTATCTACATCAAAGGTCGGGGCTGCCGCCGCAACGTCTAGACCATCAAGGTCTGGCACACACATTTTGATGCCAAAGAGCATCTTGTATGGGGTCCGCCCACCCAGAGGTCTTCTAGGGAGATTATTAAGTGCACGTTGGACTCCATACAAATGGGCTAGCCAGTTCCTGGCAGTACCTAAGACTCTAGCTGTAAAAGATTGCTTTAAGACATGGTTCATTCGCTCCTCAATTGAGTTGCCCTCAGGCCTGTATGGAGACAAAAACTGCACCAGCACCCCCAAAGACTTCATTGCGTCCTTGTACGCCTTAGAGGCGAACGCTGGACCTTGGTCAGAATGAAAGGTGCCACAGGCAAAAATCCCTACAAAGACACGCAAATCCCAGATGACATTTCGAGCGTCAGCACTACGCTGTGGCCAAACCCAAAGGAATCTAGTGCACAAATCAACTGCTACCAAAATGTTTTTATATGCAGTATCAGAAGAAAATGGACCACAGTGATCAAGATATACACAATCAAAAGGGCGATTTGCAATGCAAAGCTGTGTTTATGGTGGACGTGTTACCATAGAAGGCTTGATTTGTTGACAGATGTCACAAGAAAGTACATAATTACGGGTCTGTTTATATAAACCACGCCACCAATAACGTTGCTGCAAGATAGAAACAGACGCGGACACTCCAGCATGGGCCGAAGCCATACCTTCATGTGCGGCTTTGATTAAAGTGTGTCTGTGGTCCACGCTGGAAATCAGCCGATCCACAACGTCAGGTATTCTAGCAAAAGGAACTTGTTTGGGAGTTAACTGATACGAATACTTTGAAGGGAAACCCGTTGGATAAGTAGAGCCCTCCGCAGTTGCAGCTATTGCTGCCAAAATGTCATTATCAATCTTAGTCATGGACCTTGTAACAGCTGCTACGGAACACGTGGCTACTGCAGATTTGGCGGCTTCATCAGCCAAACAATTCCCAAGAGCGTGTGCTCCCACACACTGATGGCCAAGAGTATGTATAACATGTGTGAGTGGCAGATGTTGTTTAAGATCCGCTACTCAAACCCAAAGCGTTTTATGCTTAATTGCTCTGCCTTTAGAATCTCAATAATCATTTTGAGACCAAAAGAATAAGTTGTCATTGAAAGACTGAACACAGTAATAGGAATCACACACAATGAGTGTAGAAATATTCGGATCTGCAAACTTGAGAGCAAGAACTAGAGCGCGCAGCTCGGCCAAATTGGGTGCTACAGTCTCCTAGCGCCTGTGGATGCACTATATTAGACTTGAATTCTCCATTCACCATTTTACTCGCCACAATAGCACAAGCCGCTGAATAAGCATGTTTAGAATCAGTGGCCGGTTGCACCGAACCATCGGTGTAGATGATACATGCGTACTCCTCTAAGGGAAGCAAAGACAGAGTGGGTGGATGAACATGTTCATACTGCAAGAACTCCTGTGTCTCAAGAGAGGGGTCAAATATAAACGTGGCATCCAGAGACGTCAAAGAAGTGGCCCATTGTATCCAACGGGGATGTAATGCTTTCGGGTTTGGTACACTCAACTTTGTCACTGCTTCTAAGGCAGGGTAAGGTGTAACCACTAAAAATTTGCTTTCCCGGTGCCATTCCGCATTCTTTAAGGACCGCCATCTGCACACCTGTCAAAACCTTTTCAACAGTAGAAAACTGCATTTCGGCTGAAGTGTACAAATGCAATTTGTATTTAATAGGTACTGTGTCGCCTTCATTGTACGTCAAGTAAGTGAAACCCACTGCGCCCGGTTCGATTCATATCACCCGGTTTGTGTGGTTATCACGTGTCAACAAGTACTTAGATTCCAGCAAATCAAACTGCAAAGAATGCAAAATAGCAGAATGTTCCGGAAACCAGATAGCTTTTGAAAAGGTAGGTTGTATCAAAGCATAAAGAGGCTTGATACGCTGGGCATACTCTGGAATGTAAGACCGCCCGACATTTAAAAATCCCAGCAAAGACTGAAGTTTTTTCTTGGTAGTTGGAGATTGCAAGCACACGCATTTCTCCAGAAAGTGGGCTGCCAAGACCCGACCTTCATTATTGAGCTCATAGCCCAAATAATGTGATGTGAGATTTAGCAAAATTAAATTTGTATCCATAGTCCGCAAACTTAAGGATGATGCGGTCAACACGGCATAGATGTGGACATAATTTGTCGTCTGTGAGATAAATATCATCAACATACGAGTATGTATCTGGGTCTATGCTGTCCAGCAAAGAGACAACACGCGGGGCGAAAACCCCCGGCTATTCTTGTACCCCATAGGTAAACGCCAACATTTTTTTCTGTTTTCCACTGCTGTGAATGTGGTCCATTGACTGCATTCAGGAGACAGGTTATGACTGTAAAAGCCATTAGAAATGGCAAGTGTCGTTTTATATTTTTTATGAACAATACTGTCCACAAGGGCAGAGCTATGGGTATTCTGTACAGCAAAAGTATGACAATGAGAGATCAAATTCCGGTAATCTAAAACTATGAGATAAGACCCAACGGGTTTAGACTCAGTAAAAAGAAGATTATTCATCAGTGACACACATGTCTCAATCACTCCTTGATACTCCAACTCATGTAGAACATCAGAAACGGGACCTTTGGTTTCCCGCCGATAGGATATTGGGGTTGAGGTTGAGGCATAGACCGCAATGGAATCTCATGTAGCGGAGAATCTTTACCTCAGCCCACTTGATTATGGTACACTGCCGGCACCAGGGCCAAAGCCCACTCAGCTGCAAAAGCCTCTGCATGCTCCTTGGGGACGTAATGCAAAAAACTCGGAAGTATCACGTCCTCCCCCCTCGATGCGGCCAGTACAAAAGGTGGGGGCCAATCTGCCTGTGCTAACAAAATGTCATAGGAAGCGGTCAGATTCTCCCCAAAAATCCCTGTGATTACACGCTCAATGTCACCTTCAATTCGAAAAACTATGTTATACAACCTATCCGGGGTGGGGGGCAACCTGGGTGTCAACTGTCTCTACTGTAGTTAAAGTTTCAGTTGCTGTCGCCTCCAGACAAGGACACAGTGCCTCCTGCACTATGGTAACTTCTGCTGTGCTGTTCGGCAGAGTCAGCCCAAGTCGAATCCAGCAGTCGAGTTCTCACCATCTGAGGCATATTTTGCTGTCAAAGCGGCAACCTTTATCTTTTGAAATGGGGCATGGAAGCGTGGTATCTCCTCCTGTTTCCCCTTGCCATCAAACTGACGAGGCTGATCACGTCCCTGTGGCGCAGGATGTCTCTTGACACGATCCAGACGATCCCCACCACCGACTTGAGAGCCAGATGTGTCCTGTGAAGAATGAGGATAACGCTGATCAGGAACTTGAAATCTATCAGGAGTCTTACTTTTTGCGCAGTCGCGCAAGTCATAAGTACGCTCAGAAGTGTCAGGTGTCGGTGAACCAGCAAGCGAACCCTGCTTCTGTTGTTGCCGCCCCTGTTTTTTATTTTTCCAGTTCTTTTTAGGAAAGACTGGACGCCCGTCTTTATCAGACGAGCTTTCTGTTGCTTTTGAGATTGTGTTTGTGTTTCAGTAAAAGGCTTAACTCCTAAACTATTGCGGCCTATTGTTTTATAAGCCTTTGCAATAATCTTCGGTAATTTGCATCAGGCACAGCCTCCAAGCCGTTAGCTACTTGAAAGCTTACTGTATCGCCCTTGACATCGGCAAGGATCATAACACCCCCACCAGTCTCATCCACAGCTCCACAGCTGCTTCAGCACCGTGTTCATCTTGAACACTTTTAATCATGGAGGAGAGTACAGTCCTGTGGATGCACTATATTAGACTTGAATTCTCCATTCACCATTTTACTCGCCACAATAGCACAAGCCGCTGAATAAGCATGTTTAGAATCAGTGGCCGGTTGCACCGAACCATCGGTGTAGATGATACATGCGTACTCCTCTAAGGGAAGCAAAGACAGAGTGGGTGGATGAACACGTTCATACTGCAAGAACTCCTGTGTCTCAAGAGAGGGGTCAAATATAAACGTGACATCCAGAGACGTCAAAGAAGTGGCCCATTGTATCCAACGGGGATGTAATGCTTTCGGGTTTGGTACACTCAACTTTGTCACTGCTTCTAAGGCAGGGTAAGGTGTAACCACTAAAAATTTGCTTTCCCGGTGCCATTCCGCATTCTTTAAGGACCGCCATCTGCACACCTGTCAAAACCTTTTCAACAGTAGAAAACTGCATTTCGGCTGAAGTGTACAAATGCAATTTGTATTTAATAGGTACTGTGTCGCCTTCATTGTACGTCAAGTAAGTGAAACCCACTGCGCCCGGTTCGATTCATATCACCAGGTTTGTGTGGTTATCACGTGTCAACAAGTACTTAGATTCCAGCAAATCAAACTGCAAAGAATGCAAAATAGCAGAATGTTCCGGAAACCAGATAGCTTTTGAAAAGGTAGGTTGTATCAAAGCATAAAGAGGCTTGATACGCTGGGCATACTCTAGAATGTAAGACCGCCCGACATTTAAAAATCCCAGCAAAGACTGAAGTTTTTTCTTGGTAGTTGGAGATTGCAAGCACACGCATTTCTCCAGAAAGTGGGCTGCCAAGACCCGACCTTCATTATTGAGCTCATAGCCCAAATAATGTGATGTGAGATTTAGCAAAATTAAATTTGTATCCATAGTCCGCAAACTTAAGGATGATGCGGTCAACACGGCATAGATGTGGACATAATTTGTCGTCTGTGAGATAAATATCATCAACATACGAGTATGTATCTGGGTCTATGCTGTCCAGCAAAGAGACAACACGCGGGGCGAAAACCCCCGGCTATTCTTGTACCCCATAGGTAAACGCCAACATTTTTTTCTGTTTTCCACTGCTGTGAATGTGGTCCATTGACTGCATTCAGGAGACAGGTTATGACTGTAAAAGCCATTAGAAATGGCAAGTGTCGTTTTATATTTTTTATGAACAATACTGTCCACAAGGGCAGAGCTATGGGTATTCTGTACAGCAAAAGTATGACAATGAGAGATCAAATTCCGGTAATCTAAAACTATGAGATAAGACCCAACGGGTTTAGACTCAGTAAAAAGAAGATTATTCATCAGTGACACACATGTCTCAATCACTCCTTGATACTCCAACTCATGTAGAACATCAGAAACGGGACCTTTGGTTTCCCGCCGATAGGATATTGGGGTTGAGGTTGAGGCATAGACCGCAATGGAATCTCATGTAGCGGAGAATCTTTACCTCAGCCCACTTGATTATGGTACACTGCCGGCGCCAGGGCCAAAGCCCACTCAGCTGCAAAAGCCTCTGCATGCTCCTTGGGGACGTAATGCAAAAAACTCGGAAGTATCACGTCCTCCCCCCTCGATGCGGCCAGTACAAAAGGTGGGGGCCAATCTGCCTGTGCTAACAAAATGTCATAGGAAGCGGTCAGATTCTCCCCAAAAATCCCTGTGATTACACGCTCAATGTCACCTTCAATTCGAAAAACTATGTTATACAACCTATCCGGGGTGGGGGGCAACCTGGGTGTCAACTGTCTCTACTGTAGTTAAAGTTTCAGTTGCTGTCGCCTCCAGACAAGGACACAGTGCCTCCTGCACTATGGTAACTTCTGCTGTGCTGTTCGGCAGAGTCAGCCCAAGTCGAATCCAGCAGTCGAGTTCTCACCATCTGAGGCATATTTTGCTGTCAAAGCGGCAACCTTTATCTTTTGAAATGGGGCATGGAAGCGTGGTATCTCCTCCTGTTTCCCCTTGCCATCAAACTGACGAGGCTGATCACGTCCCTGTGGCGCAGGATGTCTCTTGACACGATCCAGACGATCCCCACCACCGACTTGAGAGCCAGATGTGTCCTGTGAAGAATGAGGATAACGCTGATCAGGAACTTGAAATCTATCAGGAGTCTTACTTTTTGCGCAGTCGCGCAAGTCATAAGTACGCTCAGAAGTGTCAGGTGTCGGTGAACCAGCAAGCGAACCCTGCTTCTGTTGTTGCCGCCCCTGTTTTTTATTTTTCCAGTTCTTTTTAGGAAAGACTGGACGCCCGTCTTTATCAGACGAGCTTTCTGTTGCTTTTGAGATTGTGTTTGTGTTTCAGTAAAAGGCTTAACTCCTAAACTATTGCGGCCTATTGTTTTATAAGCCTTTGCAATAATCTTCGGTAATTTGCATCAGGCACAGCCTCCAAGCCGTTAGCTACTTGAAAGCTTACTGTATCGCCCTTGACATCGGCAAGGATCATAACACCCCCACCAGTCTCATCCACAGCTCCACAGCTGCTTCAGCACCGTGTTCATCTTGAACACTTTTAATCATGGAGGAGAGTACAGTCATAGATGGAGTGCCGAAACACTTTGAATATACGGCTGCAAACACCCTGCCCCAGTATTACAATCAGCTACATAAGGAAGTAAGTCTTTAGGCAAACTTATCGTCAATATCCTGTATTTCTCCACATGATTTGTATTGGGAAAAACAACTTCAAGCTGTCCAAATTTCTCAGCAAGCCAATAAGGTAAATCATCCTTATTTTGTGGGCGCTTGCCCATTACGGAATTAACCATGACAGGACTGATGGTTCCACCAGCAGGTCCAGCAGGTTGGGCAACAACGCCAGGCGGTCCCACCTGGTAGTTGCGTGACACGAACTGAATAACAGCTCTATTCACGTGCATTAAAGAAGTGTGTAACACGCAAAGTTCTGGCAGTGTAGCTGTCGTAAGCCCACGCGGGTGAGGGGCATACCCAGCCAAAACGGGCCATGTGGCTCCATCTAGTGATAAAGGGTCCAAACGGACCGGCTTGAGGGGGTATGTAAGGACGCCATTAAACCAAATTCGGTGTTGCCAAGTGGTGAGTGGAACCTCTAGAGCACTATTGGGCTAATACTCATTATGAACAGCTGTGGCAGTGTATCCATGAAACAGATTATCTGTTCCATCCACCGTCGGAAAGGTGACCCAAGAGTAAAACACTTCAAAGTGGTATGCTGGATCCGCTTCTACTACAAAAATCAGGTCAACACCCGCATCAAGGACCCCATGTAGAGTCAAATAAGCCCTGAGCGGGGCACGACTAGGTGGCAAAATATTAATCGCCATCACGAAATGCAAAGAAGAACAACTCAATAAGCGGCAGTGCAACAATGGGTTAAGACTAAAGAGAGAAACCTTTTATTTAAAACTTCAAGCTTGAAAGAACCTATAAAAACATCAATATAGGAGGGTACACTGTCACAGCTGTCTCCGGAGACAAAAGTGAGGGTATTGTGGACAAGCATAAGAACTACTCAAACGTTTCACAGATAAGAATCAGACCAAACTTTGGCAGCGCCATGTTGCAGGGATTCTGCACATATACAGAACTATGCGCAGGAAAACAGGACCTCAGTGAATAGGGGTGTACCAACCTACCACATTAGTACCCAAAATCCCAAACCGACTAGCTATAGTGTCTCATTCATTCTCCGACTAACAGCAAAGCTACCAATGATTAGACAACCCAGAACACGACACTCCTGACTCTCTCAGGAATCGCGGGAGCCAGACAACTCTTTCGCTCACTCACTAATCCTTGTCCACAATGCGAGTAATATGAGCCGCGGTTTACTTTAAAATGTTTATTTTAACTAAAGCGCTCTATGGTACAGTACACGTGCCATTACTAGCAGCAAAATGCATAAACACAATATAGTCAGCATTGTCACAATTCCATAGAATACAAACGGGGACATCATTTTATATAGACAGTAAAAAAGGGCAACAATACCTAACCACCATCCCCGTGGTAAGAAATAGTTTATTATAAAAAAGAAGACTTCTGGGCTTTGTCAGCAAACCCCATACCTCAAGGCCTAGATGAAAGGTTTACATCTCAGTAGAAGCACAGCTCTTCTCTCCGGAAAGGTGTCTCTCCAAGTGTGTGAACAACATGCTTAGCATGCAATCTTAAAGCATACGATTTCCAGTAGTGCAGCTGTGTGTGTCATGTTATGTCTAGGTGTGAGGAACTGACCAGAACAGAATAACAAGGGGCATTGTTGATTGACCTTGTACATCGTGTGCAGACTAAACCTCAGAGCATGGCAGAGAACGCGAAAAGCAGACAGTTCTCATGTGAACAGGGCACAAACTGAGTCTTGCGAAATATATGCATGCAGTGTCGTGCGCAAAAGCACCCTCATGGCAGTGAAGCTCCTGCTAACTTAGCAGATGTCGACAATGGACCTACAATCTATACTACAGGATGTGATGGTTTTGAGGGCAACTTGAAAACTCTATAGAATATCTATTTCTTATAACGTCCAAAATCCATTGATTTGTTTTTATGTGTGTCCTTTCTGCATAATACTTTGTCAAACGACCTCCCACAACACTCCTCCATAGTCAGGATTTATTGTTTTTCTAATTATCAGACTGAGGTCCGGATGTGAAGAAGGGTTCAGCCCCCGACCTTACGCCCTACCTTCAAATGATCATTTCATGTCTTGTAGTGTTTGAACTGGTTTTTTCTGAAATAATTTTTTTGCTGTAGGGGCTCAGAATGCATACAGTGTAATCCTTTCTTCTACTGACTTTTTCACCATTTCATCGAGCTGAGAATCAGCTTATCACCCTTAAAGGGGAGATGATGAATTAATGATCTTCAAGCCTCCTGCCACCTACTGATGCACCAACAGATGTCCCTCAGAAAGAGTCAAATGAAGTGTCCGACAGAAATCCGGTTAAAAGTTCCATCTTGCCTAGGATATCAGTGGGAACTTCTGCCAACAGTCGACTAACATGAAAGTCTTTTAGCATTGCCTGTGATGCATGTGCGGTATAAGTGCTGACCCTCAGAGTAAAAAGCTCCATTAAATATCCTCTTTTAAAGGCACTTTTGACCTCCCTGTTCACCATTTCTAGGAGGAATGATTGTTATGTTATGTTATGTTAACCTGATTTGTAAAGTACAAAGCTACTCAGCAGAGTGTCCAGGCGCTCAGGCTAAGGGCAACAGACTAAGGAACCTAGATTGACTACCTGAACAGCCATGTGTTCAGTTTACTCTTGAAAGCAGCACGATTACTGACCATACGGAGGTCTGTTGGAAGTTTTTTCCAGTTGAGAGGCCCCAAGTAAGAAAAGGATCTCCCACCTATTCTGAGACGATTGATCCGGGGCACTCTTGCAAGGTGTGCGAAGGATGAAAGAATGGTACACGCTGGGATGTATTCGCTGATCCTCTCTCTGAGGTAAACCGCGCCCATGTCGTTTAAGGCCTTATGCATTAAGACCATGAACTTAAAACAATCCTCTTTTTTATAGGGAGCCAGTGGAGAGCCCTTAGATGAAAGGACGTGTGAGACCTGGGTAGAAGTCTGAGTAGCAGTCTAGCCGACGAATTCTGCACCACCTGAGGTCTATTGAGAAGAAAATCAGGGAGAGTGAGGTAGAGGGCATAATCCAGTGTCATCATGATCAGAGCCTGAACGACTTTTCTGCCTACAGACTCAGACAGGAGAGGTAGAAATTTTTTTCGCATGCAGAGAGTGCTGAAGCAGGAGCCAGCTAGAACTTGAGTCTGTGGTTGGAAAGAAAGGGTGCTGTCAATTTTAATACCTAGTTTCTCTACAGAGTTTTGGATGGGACCAGGATGAGGCACATCGCTCGCCAGCAGGTTCTCACCAGATTGTGGCAAAATCCCTGGATTGCACGTTAGTTGGTGCGAGAACAACCACTGAAACATTGTGGCGAGACACCGAGAGATGAGCTCCCCATCCAGTTCACTTCCCTTCTCACAGGCGAAGAGTAGATGCGTGTCATCTGCATAAGAAATTACTTTAGCACCCAGGGACTCAGCCAGGGTAGCCAAGGGAATGAGGCATATGTTAAACAGGGTAGGGTTATGGGCCGAACCAGGGTTCTGGCTTGCGAGGTATAAGGGGCAGCCATACTTCCTGAGTACACTTGCTCAAAAATTATGTTAGCCAATTCAAGGCCGAGTTTCTGATCCCTATCTCTTGAAGACGCTCAAGAAGCTTCGAGTGGAGCATAGTGTTGAAAGCAGCAGTGAGGTCCAGGAGGATCAGAATGACCTCGCCTCCCTTGTCTAGGATGTTCCTTACGTGTTCAAGAACTTCCAGAAGCGCAGTCTCAGTGATGAAAGGGGGTCGAAAGCCAGATTGGCTGGGATGTGATATTTTATTTTTCTTCCAAGTAAAGGGAGAGTTGGTGGTTGACTTCCTTCTGAAGAATATTTGGGAAAGCAGGGAGAAGAGAGATGGGCCTATAATTCGTAAATTGCTTAAGATCAGATGCCGTTCTTTTTCAGCAGAGGAAGCACCTTTGCCTTTTTTCAACCTAATGGAACCATACCCGTTGCCAGCGAGTTGTTAAATATGTTGTTCACTATAGGATTGATAGATTGAACAGCCATAGTTAGCACAGTAGTCAGGCAAAGGTCTAAAGGGGAGTCGGACGTTAGGCCCTCCAACGCTGAAAGTCACAATTTGAGAGAAAGGGGGGTGAACTTGTCTAGGGAGAAGGGTGTGGAAAGGGAAAAATAATCCTTCAGGGACATGCCTGTGCTTGGTAGATTTGAGCATTATTAGGAAAATTGTTCTGAATGGTCTTGATTTTTTCATGGAAAAAAAGAGTCTAGTTCACTGCACCACTCGCTGTAGGTGTACATACCCTATATATGACAACGGTGTGCAGAAAAGAATAAACAATTTTAAAGATTTCCTTTGCTTTGTTGTTTGCCTCCTCGATCCTTATATCAAAGAAGGTCTTTTTAGCTAGAGACAATTACCTATGGTACTTCTTCAGTGAGATCGTATATTTATGATTATATTATATTATGATTTATGATATATATGATTCCTCTGATGCCAACAGGACATTGATACAGTACTCACCTTTATAGTATTCACCATGTGGACTTGAGGATGACTGTCACCAAATTGCTTCAACTGATATCTTTTCATAAGAAGAATCTGGAATTATGCTTTTTCCAGATCCTGTCACTCTTCAAACACCATGGTTTTCCCAACATCATGAAATGGTAAGATGTCAGTTTGAGGTGCAGCATACTGTTCAAGAAAAACCTTCATCGTTTTGCTCTGGTTTTTCTTGGACTTTTAGGGATTCTTTTATATGCACAGTAATCTCAGATCACAGTCTCTCTGTATGTATTATCCTTTTGGGCCACTATCCAGATCCTCTGAATCCATGCACTGTCTTTAATCTGAAAGTTGCATTATTGCTGTATTCACTGCCTCTGAATCAGAGATTCCAACTTTAACCTTGTTATTGAAACTACCTCGTCCAGCTCTGGTTGGTGGAGCGGGAGCTTTATGTGATTTTGTTTCTGGAAACCATTTCTATGCTCCATGTCTCTAGGAACTGAATCCAATCTTTCATCCACAGAGGAAGTCTTATTAGCAAGGAAATCGTTTAAATGGGGGTAAATTGAGAGACAAAAACCCTCTCGTAAACTTTAATTATAAATAAGGCTGCCAGTCTTCCGTTTTTACTGATTTTTGCAGATAAATACAGACGAAAAACGATGCGGTTTCCTCTTAGTATTTATTTTTAAAAGTGGAAAAATACACAAAATTGAGTTTCTTGTGAGGAACTCTACTTGCTGTCTTTTATTAATTCAAAGTCAACAGCTTAGCAGATAGACAGCATGGAGAGTTAAAAACAGTATGAGATTTCCTTAAATATTGGCATATGTTAACATACATTGGTAGTATAATGCTAATATTTACCTATGGATGTAGTGTTTTGTTATATTTGGCTGGTTAATTTACTAAAACGTGACAGGCATCAAAGAATGAGTGCATGTTTATCAGTTAAATAAATGTGGACATATACCATAATACGACTTCATTTATTCTCAAAATGCAAAATAAATACATTCCAGTAGGATGCCTCAAAAATAGCAATTGATAAATACAAACAAAAATGTTAAAAAAAATCAAAAAAAAATCCCATAAATCCCGGAGCCCTAGTGATAAATAAACCCCTGGTTACATGCCTTAATGACTGTGCAGGCTCAGCTGAAGCAGAGTGAACAGACCAGTATGCTGACATTGACCCGTCTCCTCACTATTGTTATGCTCCCCAGCCTAACACATGAGCAAGAAGCACGAATGGCTCTGTAACGCCAAATATGCCCTCGGCCACAATCAGCTGCATAAAAAGATATCAAATTAATTTCTCTCTTTTTTTAATAATAAATCTTACTGCATCTTCCCTTTAGGTCTTAGACAGAAAAGCAGCAAGCTGTGCCAGCAGGAGGTAGGGCTCTTAGCGGAAAGTTTGAAATAGTAATAGGACTAAACATTTGATCCAAGTGACATATGAAAACTGTCAAAGGGAGAGGGGCCAATTTACTGATTATGACTGGGAGGAGGAGCGCTGTTGAGGAGATAATGGCACGTGTAGTTCAAGTTCCGCCATTACACGTTTCATGCACAGAAAAGACAAAACATGCTTTTTAGTTAAGGTTTAGATAAAGATTGAACGAGATGAAGCAAACCAAACGCAACCGACAACATCATAGCGAAAAATGGTGTGATTGCATACCATTGGAAAACACAACAGTATGAGGCTTTCTGTGATGAAACTCCGTTACACTTAATGTTTTTGGACATGTCTAAGGTAGGGGGCCAAAATACCAAGGCTCTATTTCCCTCCACCTAAGAGCATAATGATACATAAGTGCCAGGGACATAAAGGACACTAGTGGTGTTTTCGGGTTTCTGGTCTGCAGTATATGATCCAGCGCAGAGTGCAAAATCCCTCCCTACTGCCACGGACCAACAGATCTCACACACGCACACTATCCATACATTCGCTGGTGGGGCCCATAACACCAACATACACTTACCATTAGTCCGTGCGAGAGGCGATTATCCTCCTAAGCGCTGAATAATGAGGGAGGAAGATACCACTTTACCCTAATGAGCAACACACCTACAAACCCTTCTAATACTCATTGGTATTATCCTCCCAAAACCGGGATGGATCTGTTAGTTGAAGTTTTAGAGAAACCCTATTTCCCTAATTAACCTTTACATTAACACATTTCAATGAATAAACAACCCAACTAATTTCTGTTGATATTCAATTTCAATTTTATATTAGTATTGCAAATTAAATCATTCATTTGATCAAGTTGCGATTCATATTTACCTATTTTGGCTAAAGTCGTCCTCTATGTCAAATCTGGCAGTCTCGTAAATCTATGCCCATCAATTTAGCAGGTTAAGTTCATCAGGAATTTGGGCATTAATTCAGTCCGTCAGAGATTTAGGCTAACAGCTGTCCTGCAGTGTCACCGTCCTCTCCGTCAGCATATCATCAGGAAATCGAAAAGCGCGATCCGACGACTCTAATTACCTCTCTATTCTACCATAATTAATAATAAAATTGATGATTAAAAGTAACAAATTTTGGGCATCCTAGTTCGCTGATTGGACAATCAAGGATCATCCTTTTGGGTTCTCACAAAAGTGTCTTTTGGGTTATGACCCTTGCCAGTTCCGGTTCACACAACAGTCTTTGTTTGGAATATTTGGACGGCGTTTCAGACTGTACTTGAAAGGTTCATGTTCATCTGGGGTCAGGTCCAGGCCACTGTGAATCTTTTGTCAGCGCAGGCGCACTTCACCCAAGCCTTGTTCAGCGTTGGCAGTCGGGTTAGGCACCACGAGCAGCCATCTTTTGGCAGGCCAAAATGGACAACTTAAACAAAGAAACACAAAAACGTAATTAATACATAGAAATGACTAATTAAATGTTATTCCCTTGCTAATACCCATATGTGTGTGTATTTATCTAGCAAAAGCAACACTCATTGCGGGTTATACTTACAAAATATAGCACGAATCACAATTACATCACTAAAGCAACAAATAACATACAATGTTCTATTTATCTATCATTAGTATGCGTACGGAATTTAGTTCACGTCATTAATTAGGCCATGCAGATGCAAATCCCACGTGTATTTCGGTCATTAATAAGGTTGTTTAGTTATTTTTATATCACTCCAAACCATTAGTACGATTATAATTAATTAATTAATCTGATTAATAAAACAACATGCAAAATGGGGTGAGTATACAACATTTTGCATTACCCGCTCCAGCATATATACTACGAAACCCTAATCGGATTTCTCTTCTGCCTACGTCTGTACCTTCTTGAGGGGTGGGCAAGTTGTCATCACCAAAATTTAAGAATTAAGGGGAAAACATAAAATTCAGTGAAATAGATGCATACTTCAGATACCAGAGTTGGAAGTGCAGCATTAGCTCTAATATGAGGGATACAGCACCAAAGTCAGAATTGTTCAAAAGGCTTTAGGGTTCAGATTGAACATGAAACACTAAGGTCAAAGTAGAGAGGAGGTCCTATATCCAGAATTAATGATAACGCTCTAATGTCATACAATATCCAAATTAAGAGCAGGGCATTTAATCCACTTTTGAGGGTAGGGCATTATGACCCAGATTTACAATTGAGCATCATGACCAGTTAAGAAAGTGGGGACCCATTAAATCTGATCGGAAAGAGATCATAAGTATGTAAACCAAGGGTAAAGGTTCTCTGATATGAAACATAAATTTAGCTATTCATTACAACTCCACAAACATAGTTTCCATGCAGGTGTTTAGGACATCTATGGGTGTTCAAATTCTTTTTTTTTTTTTGTGACACAATTCTTTATTGAACTATTCAATGAAACATCAAGTAATAGATACATTAGTAGTCTGAGGTACATAATAGATCTCTAGCAGTATCACACCCAATGAAAATATCAGAACAAATGTAACATTGCGCTTACCACCCAGCCCTTCACCGCCCCTCCCCCCCACAAAACTTCCCCAATACCTGTGCCAGGGATAACTAAGTATCTTTTTTTGTCCTCATATCTCTGAAACTGCTGCAATCTCAAGCGTAAATACGATGGAATCCAACCACAAGCCTGGTGCATATACCGTACCCCCCCAAACAAGGACGTGATATAAGACCTGGATCGCGTTAGTGCTTTGGTGTAGTCAAAGGACTTCTCGATCTTACGGAACCAACATACTAGTCCATTAGTATGTGGACTATGTGTTAGCCTTGCCTGGAGTGCTCTCTAGGTCTAGCTTCAAGTTTGATGGGAAGCCATCAGCCATGCCTATGGGGAAGAGGAGTGGGATTTAGCCAGTTTCTGCAAATCTCCCTTCTAGTGAGGAGCAATAAATAAAGTAACAGACACCACTGTGATCCATCCAGGAGATTGTAAGATATAGCGGCTACATCCAAAACAAGTGAAGAGCTTACCTTGATTGCGACTCCCAAGATTTCAGTAATGATATTACTCCTGGCCTCCCCGTAACTGAAGGTCAAGGGGCAAGGGATAACTAATTATCGAGTAAAAGTGAAAAGGGTAACTTAGGTCAACCCCAGTCCCCTTCATGCAGTGTTGTTACAAATCAGAATTGATGAGATTTAATTCCATTCTATCGCTGCAGAAAGTGGATCATAATTTCGCCATTTTTTCTTTTTCTTTTTTAAGTTTTCTTGCAAGCAAAACAGAAAAGAGAAAAAAATCATGGCAAATCATAATTAAAAATTAAAAACAGAACATTTCACCGAAAGAAAACATATATGAAAACAGATTCATCCTAGCCAATCCATAATAGGGGCCCAGATTTTCTGGCCAATCTCGCGTCTTCTTCGACCTTTCAATTTGTATACTGCTGATTCCATATTATATATGGCCAGTAATCGGATCCTCCAGTTTGTGAATGTGGGTGGGTCAGGGCAGATCCATTGAAAAGTAATACCCACTCTGAATACTGACATAGCAATAAGCAAAAAACAAACTTCAGCTTTACTCCGTCCTGCCGAACTTTGCATCTGATCGACCCCCAGGGTCACTAATATGGGTGTTATAATCAGGGGTTTGCCGGTAATCTGGACAAGAAAGAATTCAACATCTTGAATATATTGGGCCAGTTTAGAACAGGAATAGAACATGTGGATTGTGTCAGCAGCAAAAGAACCACATCTGCTGCACAGATTCCCCCAATTGCTAGACCATTTGGAGATTTTCCCGGGAGTGTAATATAGGTCAAATATTGACATGTAGTGTTGGGCCCTAAGACTACCAGTTATTAAGGTCTGGCTAGCTAGGTCAAGAGAAATTGCCAGATCCGTACCTTCTTGTCCAAATTTCCTGTCTCACTTGTCATTTTGGGTACTCAGATCATCAGGCAGGTCAGAGATAAGTGTTTTGATAGATCAGCCCAATCCTTGATCTTTTCTCTATAAGCCCTACCAGAGGAATTTTCTCAAACTTTACAACTCCTAAGGTTGCTATCTTCAACAGATAGCTCCTGATTTGTCGGATCTTAAAGAAATGCCTAGTAGGGAGCCCATATTTGTCTTGAAGATCAGAGAAAGAAACAAATTGACCCTCAGAGAAGAGATCACCTAGTACATTAATCCCTAGATTAGCCCACCCAAAAGTGATTGAGTCCAGAAAGATTGAGGGCAGTAGACCATATGACAGAAGGGGGGTATGTGTATTAATAGTAGGTATGCCAGACCGTCGTCGAACCTTTGTCCAAACAGAATACATTGATTGTATAACTTTAAATTTAGTTTTCTTATAGTAACTTGGTTCAATTACATGCATCCTCCCCAAGTAACATTTCAAAAATTGTTGGTCTAGCAAATTCAGGCACCATTGCCTTAGCCCCTGATATTAATGGTCCCATTTGCTGTAAAAGTGCGGCCCAGTGATATAGCATTAAAGAAGGTAAGCCCCAACCACCCCTTAATCTAGGGAGCATTAGCCATTTGGAGGCCCTTCTGGCTTTATAATAGCCCCAAAAAAATCTTAGACAAGACCTTTCTGCACTAGAAATGAGTTGCCCTGGGAACTCGATTGGGATGGTCCTAAATAAGTATAGGACTTTCGGGAGCATAGACATTTTTAATACATTGGAACGACCCTGGAGTTAAAGGTGCAAGTGGTCTAGTCTCTCCAGAGTCTGATTCACTTCTTTGATGATAGCTGATATATTGATTTCTGGTATCTTCTCTACTATAGGGGTGATCTTTATCCCCCAAAAAGTTGCAACTGGAACTATTGGAGGGCCTACAGGTTTGGCAGCATCTGAATGTATAACCTGGGTTTTGTCAGCATTAAGACGATCGCCCGAGACTGCCCCGAATTGTTTAGCTACATCGTATACTGCTGGAAGAGCCAGACAGACATCCTTTGTAAAGACGGCAACGTCGTCGGCATAAGCTAAGGTTTTATAAGCCACAGCATTACCAATGGCTGGCTGTATCAATATGTTGTTATCCAATTTGCTCAAAAAGGGGTCAGTGTAGATTGAGAACAGAAGCGGGGAGCAGGGACACCCCTGACGGGTTTCTCTGCTGATCGAGAAGGAGCGCGACTCTTGTCCTGAGATACGGACAGAGGCCACTGGGGAGATATATAGAGCTTGTATGGCGGTAATAAACTCATGCAGGAATCCCTTGATTCTTAGTAGCTGCATAAAAAGGCCCAGGAGACCCTTTCGAATGCCTTTTCTGTGTCCAACAGGATCATTGCCAGAGGTTGTTTACACACCTGGGCCCAATCGAATAAAGCAACTGCCCGTCTGATATGATCTGCTGTATCCAGGCCAGGCACAAAACCGTGCTGGCGAGAAGAGACTAAAGGGGCAATAACCTTTCCTAATCTAAGTGTGATGATTTTAGCAGAGATTTGACTATCAGCACATATTAGGGAAATTGGTCGATAAGAAGAGGGACTGAGCTCTGGCTTGTCTTTCTTTCTAAAGACCACACTGGTGGTCTTATGCCATGAGTCAGGGGTCCGGCCAGTCTGAGCAAGTGCAAACAGGGATTCCAACTCCCCTAATAGAATATGCCTGAATGTTCAATAGAATTAGAGGGGTAGTGAGTCAGGGCCGGCGACCTTCCCCGCTGCAAGTGAGGAGATCGCTGGTTTCAGCTCTTCCCTGGTTATCGGGGAAGAGAGTGCATTCACCTGTGCCGGTGTGACCTTAGATGTTGTATAGTCACACAGAAATTCCTGATCCGGTAGAATTACGTCACCCTCTTCCACGTCTGGAGCATAGAGCATCTTATAAAACTCTTGAAACACCTCCAACACCCTGGCCGGTTGAGCCTGAATCTGGTCTTCCTTATCCTTGATGTGACTTATACGATTCAAGACTCCCTTATGCTGTAGTCTTTTAGCCAATAATCTGCCTGTATTTTCGCCAAACTCATAGACATCCGGCTTCTACTGAATAAACTTGACCGCAAGCTCCTCTCCGAAATATTGATATATTCTGTTTCTGCCAATAGCTATCTGGCGTTGACATTCCTCTTTTTGGTTCATCAAAAAAGGAAACAGTTCCTGACTAGAGGCCGAGGTGATAAATATCACCAACTGCCTGTAATTTTATAGTCTCGGGGGGAGATCTGTATTTCAGATCTTAATGCCCTCACACACCTGTTAGGGTGTCATGCTTCATCATAGGGCGCTCCTCGTCGGACCGGCGCTGCAATGTCCAACGGGCCTGGTGGCATCTTTAGCGGAGATCATCTGATCTGAGAACGCCGTATGTGAAGGGTGTGGTCACCAGTTTGACCCTTCTCAGACACGGACTATTAGGCTGCTCCGCTTTGTAGTTACATTTAGGGCTCAGCCTTCAGTCCATCTCCCGTTACCTTTGCTGCCCTTGGGTCACACAGATCGTAGGTATTGAACAGAGTTAACCTCACAGGTTTTAGAGGATTGTTTTAACTTTTCCCTTCACGTTAGTTCATTTCACTATTAAAATGTGTCTTTTAATAATTATTGCTACTTCAGACTAAAAACCTTTTTGCCCCTAACATGGACACGATACCCACCGTATTGTTGTTGGATAGCTTTGCCCCCACCAGTGACTGATGGTATTCTTTTCCTTCTCTCCCCTGCCCTCTTCACTTTTGTCTCCATCTTCCTAGGCTGAATCACTCTAGATGAGCCCTAATTAGGGACTTGAATTAATTTGGGGTAGATCCTATCTCCTTAACTGACAGACAGAGGTCAGCACATATATATCTACCTCCGGTCCTGAAGAAGTGTCGCTCTATCTCGGAGTAACTAAGACACGAAACATGTTGACCTCAGTCAACTATATGCTACTCTAATATCTTGACTCATTGCAGTAGCCCCACTGTTTTTACTTAGTCCCAGCCCCGACACCCCAATAAAAGAACCACCAGGGCCAGGGTCTATTTTAATCACTTGCCTGCATATACTAGGAGTCAGTGAATTCCCCTACTTACACACACCCTTCACATATGGCGTTCTCAGATCAGAAGATCTCCGCTAAAGATGCCACCAGGCCCGTTGGACATTGCAGCGCCGGTCCGACGAGGAGCGCCCTATGATGAAGCATGACACCCTAACAGGTGTGTGAGGGCATTAAGATCTGAAATACAGATCTCCCCCCGAGACTATAAAATTACAGGCAGTTAGTGATATTTATCACCTCGGCCTCTAGTCAGGAACTGTTTCCTTTTATGATGAACCAAGTATACTTTAAGGAGTACAGGAACAGGACCTCATAAAATAACCAGCTCTTTCGTCCCCCACTTTGATTATACGCGCATTCCTCTTTTTGGACCTGGTCCCCAATAACCCAAATAAGTTCTTCCTCTGCTTGCCAAAGTTGGTTGACCCACCCATTAATCCTTTCCTTGATCACCTTCTGGCGATGTAGGGAGAAGCTGAGAATCTCACCCCTCACAGCTGCCTTGAAAGTGCCCCAGACTATTAGAGCGGAGGCTGTACCCTTGTTTCTCTAAAAAAAATCTACAATCCAGTTAGACATATCTCCATAATACCCTTGATTGAGTAATAGTTTTCGCTCGAATGTCCAGGTGGTTTTGGACCGCTGAGCGGAAATTGTAGAATTAGCGGATTATGATCCGAAATTACTCGGGGATGTAACTCGCAGCTAGTCCCTTTAAGGATTGGATCAGTAACAAAAAAATAATCTAAGCGTATACATTTGTTATGGGGAGCAGAAAAGAAAGTAAAGCCCAGATCAGTCAGGCGCAATCTTTGCCAGACATCTATCAAGGCATGTTTGTGACAAAGCCCACAAATAGCTTTAAATGTCTTGCCCTTCCTCCCAGAATAAGGGGTATTCTTATACAAATCAAAATTAGAATTTAGGTGAATATTGAAATCCCCACATAAGACTTTGGGAGAGGGCCACAGAGCAAGTTCGATGCTAAAAAAATCTAGAATGGCGGGGTCATCAAGATTGGAGCCATATAAAGAGCATATGGTATATGGTGATCTCTTAATTAAAATTTTTGCTAATACCCAGCGTCCTACATTATCCACCTTTACTTGCTTGGCGATGCAGATGCCTTGTCTGGCCATTATGGCCACTCCCCTGATAATTGTGGTTTGCCGGGAGCTGGCAATCAGATCCAGACCAAGTTCCTTCAACCAGGCACGCTTGTTCCAGGAAACGTGTGTCTCCTGCAAGCAGAGTAAATCTCTATCCAAGTACCTAATAAGTTTAGCTAAGATATCCCACTTCCTTCTATCATTTAGACCACAACAATTCAGAGAACAAATTCGGATAATGTTGTGCCGGCCCATCATCTGTAAAAAAATGCCGAAACAAGCCCTGTAAACATCCGACAATTCGGGCGAATGTCTCCAATCAAAATACCATCTGAAATAAGATTAGCCAGCTGTTGTTTTAAGAAGTTTTGATGTTGTCTGCCATGATTATTTTTACAAAAAGCAATTTGTACCCCCCCACCCACCACCACCCATAAAACTGACCCCCTCTAACCCTCCCTCCACCCAGAAAGGCTTCCCACCCCAAAACCCATCCCTCCTACCCCTCAACAAGGGCATGGGGACCGACGGTCCCTTGTAA
Organism: Triturus cristatus; assembly: GCF_964204655.1. Taxonomy (NCBI): domain Eukaryota; kingdom Metazoa; phylum Chordata; class Amphibia; order Caudata; family Salamandridae; genus Triturus; species Triturus cristatus. The sequence continues at coordinate 397,525,815 of NC_140589.1, forward strand.
TGCGGAGATAAAAGAGCTATGGGGTGTTCTAATTCAATGTGAACTAAAGAAAAAAACGAGAAAACAGAGAAAAATCAGGATACTGAAATAGTTAATGTTTGACTGTCATACTTCTTGGCCATAATTAAACATGTATGAAAGCATTAGAGCAGGAGTTTCAGAACTGACACAGACTTCTTTTTCTGCACTCCAACAAAATACCATCTGTAGGTTGGCCCCACTCCTTGCCTCCAGGGGAATTTGAGGTTATGTACCCACACTGAGCTGCGCCCCTATGTATCTGCGAGACATAACAGACTCTTATTTATGGAGCCTGGTTTGCCTCTCTTTGTGTGACTTTTGGCACACTAATTAATATCAAAATTACTCTCATCTTCCACAAGGGTATGGGCACTGGTGTGTATGGCTGGAGGCATTGTTATCTTTTACTTCACAATATGATCCTGTGATCTGCCTGGGTAATGGTGTGTCTCAGCGTGGGTTTCTTAGATGTGGTGGGTCCTTTTATTACCTATTAAGACTGGGATGCCCTTTGTTCTTGAATGTCCTGTGTCACGCTATCATTTTTTATTTTTTACTTTATTGCATAAATGTTCGCATATCACTGTGTGTACTGATATATTTCACAACCAAATATGGATGTTCTTTTTTATCAATCCGTAGTTTCCTTTATCCTCAATTGTGCTTGCTAAGATTCATGTTAGTATGTTAAGGGACTCTAGTAGGCCCAGAAGAAATTGTATTCAGTGTAATACATTTGCACATTTCCATAAAGCTTAACCTTGTTCTCACTGTTTGCATCTAGAAACAGGATATTGGGACAATACTGATATCTTCTCTGTAAGGATGTCTCAAATTTCCTCCAGGAGAAGATCCTGCTACCTTGCTATTTTTGCATTAAACACATGGAATGGAAAGAAGTCCTTTCCTGAATAGAGCACTTTCGATATTAAAAGATTAGCTTACTTACAGAAGAAATGAAAGGCTCCTAAAAACAAAATAGATGCTGAACAATGGCCTCTCTTCATGCAATGACTTGAGGAGGCATACACTAGCAAGCATGAATCCCAAGTCCTAGGTATGAGGGATACCCAGAAGAAATTGGAATAACAAATTAGTCTCTTTAGAGACAGAGTTAGGGCATGTGCTCTAACAGCTTTGCCTCCCCTGTATCTATTTCCCCAGATCACTGAACCATAGCAGAAGAAGAGAGAAAAGACATAAAGGAGGTGGAACTGTAGCACATATTCCTCATAACAGCCAAAGGGTCTGGAGAAGCAGCTGTTGATGAACCCAGGAACATATCTGCGCTTGCTGGACTGCTGGCGACTGGAGGTCAAGGAGGTAATATACAAGCAACTGCTACAATACAACTAAGTGGTAGTAAAACACCCAGTAGAGAGATGCGAGCAAGAAGACAAAAAAACGGGTCCACAACTTTCCATCACTCTAGAGTGCACACATGTTCCCTCCCAGGATGTAGAGGCTGAAGAGAGCAAATTCCCACTATTTCCCTAGAAAGTTGGGGCCCGACTGCAGAAAAACTGTCTAGAAAGTGTCCCACGTTTTCCCATCCAAGTGATACTGATGAAGAGGTCCCTTCCTTTTACCCTTCTTCCCTTGAGGGTCTACCTTGTGGCCGAGAGTAAACTTATAGTCCATTGACCCCCCATGATTTAATACACATCAAGAAACAATTCCCTAGTCGCGTAGCTCTAAAAACTTTGAATTCCCCTCTTTAACTCTCTCTGGCATGTCCATAAATGTAGTACGTTTTTCAAACCAATAAGTTTACCATTATATGACTGATCGTGTATCCATTTCTGTAGGATTCATTACTGATAAGCATCACTTTTGCCTTAGCTCAACTGCCCTAACAAATTTGTTAGGAACTGACATATTGTGCAAAATCAGTAGCCTTGTGTTTTGTGCCCCAGAGGTGATGTTCTACAACATCTCAACAAGAAAACCAGGAACTCACACTATTATGTGAGAGCTTAAGTTGCCAAAGTGAAGTGAGTAAAGTTATTATGTTCCCTGATTTAACTGAACTGCTTTCACAGGTACCATCCACATTGTCGTCCAAAGGGGCCAATGATATGAGATTCATCTCTTTGACTGAAGCCATAAAAGTGAAGGTCAAACCTTCGAAGAAGCTTCCCAGAATACTCAAGTCTCTGCTAACACCTCAGGAAGAGGTGGGAATCTGCCCTGTAACAGCAGAATTTAATTAAGCAAGGGGGGTGGGTTTTAGTACCTATTTTTAATACCTTGATTCACTCAATTCACAAGGTGGGGAAAGGCAAGATGTACAGGTTCTTACAAGACCTTTATCCCAAGCTTCCCTATGGTCCCTAACTCTTCCACCATCCTTTCTTGTATCTCTGTAAACCCCCAATTGTGTACTGTGGTTGACCTTGAGTCTCTCTACTCTTTCACATTCAGAGGGTCTCACATTTTGGGTACTTAATTTTGTCTAGAATTTACGGAGTCTCCCTCAATAGTTTCCCAAACCATGAAGAAGGATCACCCAGCTGCCCCTCTCCCTCACCAATGAGCCCACAATTGCCAGAAACAGCTCCCACGACAGGATGGAGGTCGTCGCCACCTGGATCAGAGACAGCTGCCTCAAGCTCAACTCAGACAAGACTGAAGTCCTCATCCTGGGACCCATTACCTCAGCTTGGGAAGACTCCTGGCGGTCCGCTGTGTTAGGAACCACCGCCCCACACCCACAGACCACACACAAAACCTCAGCATTATACTGGACTCCTCGCTTACTATGAACTGCCAGATCAACACCATCTTCTCATCATGCTTCCACACTCTTCGCCTGCTCAGTAGACTTTCAAATGGATCCTCCACGAGGCCAGAAAGACGGTTGCCCATGCATTCATTAGCATCAGACTCAACTATGGCAATGCACTCTATGCAGGCATCACCCAGAAACTCCTCAGGAAACTGCAGAACGCTCAAAATGCTGAAGCCTGACTGGTCCTCAACATCTCCCGCCGCCGCCACATCTCCGAACACCTACAAGAACTCCACTGGCTCCCAGTCAACAAAAGAGTAATCGTCAAGACCCTCACACATGCCTACAAAGCCCTCCACGATGGCAGGCTAGCATACCTGAACCGCCGTCTCTCATTTCACGTACCCACCAGACACCTCCGCTCTGCCCAGCTGGCCCTTGACACCATCCCTCGGATCCACAAGACCTCTCAGCCAAAATCTGGAAAACCCTGCCTCTCCAACTCAGGCTTTCACCGTTGTTGACCCAGTTCAAGAAGGATCTCGACCTGGCTCTTCGACTAAGCCTCAGTTCCCAGTCAGACCTGCAGATCCCCCCACCAACCCACCCTCCAGTGCTTTGAGACCCTCACGGATGAGTAGTCACACTTAACAAGTACTGATTGAGTGATTGATGGATATGTTGGTTTCTTCCAGAGGTTCTACTTTAATCCAATATGTAGATCATTTAATTTTGGCATATGTCACTCTAGATTATTACAAGAAGGAGTTAGTTCAGGTCCTCACCAAATTGGTTAATAAAGGGCATACAGGACTTGAAAGTAAAGATTACAGTGCTGCATTCCCGGAGTCAGTTACCTTGGTCAAGAAATATATACTGGCAGGCACCACCTGTCTTCTGAATGAGTTAAACCCACCGTAAATTATTTCAGTCTGTAACCGTACAGAATCCGTTAAGAGTGGCTGAGTATTGGAGACAGCGGATTCAAGGCTACCCCGAGATGGGAAAGCTTTTGCAATATTATATCTGAAAAGACACACTTGAACCCTTGCAGTGGTCTAGTAAAACGGAAATCCATTACTGAAAATTAAACAAGCGTTAACTTCTGCACCTGCTTTAGGACTCTCACATTATGCCAAACCTTTTACCTTGTATTGTCATGAATGTAATGGATTTTTATTTGTAGTGTTGGTACAAAGTCATGTAAATCCGAAAAGCCCATAGATTATTTCTCTTTAATCCTGGACACATTCCTATCATGTTAAAGATCTGTGGTGGCTGCCGCAAATCTTGTTAAGTATTTGAAAATATTGTGTTGAGTTCCCCTTTAACTGTTGCTGCATCCTATTCTGTCGTTGGAGCTCCTCCTCAGTACAAAACCTTGCACCTTCCTTCTGCTTAAATGTCTCGATATGAAATACTATTTGTGTCTGCTTCCCCTATCACTCTGGTTCAGTGTCTAACTTTAAATGCCCTGCGGCGATGATAGGGAGCAACACAGTTTCATCCTCATTACTGCCCACATTAGTTAGTTGTTGATCTAACTGATGTGTCTAATATTGACTGTGAATTAACATATTTTGTTGATTGATCATGCCTTAGAAATGATGATGGTTTCCTAGTTGCTGGTTATCTCAATGTAGTAGCCCCTGGTTCACCACACTTTATTTGACATCTTTCTCTAGGCTTGGGGCAAAGAACTCTTTGATGAATTTTGTGGATGTTTTTCAGTAGTCCCTGCATTAGATTATCACTGGGTTGGGAAGCGGGGGAATAAATGATGATCACATATTAATGTGACATGTTTTACAGATATTGGCCTTGAAGCCACATCATGCATTTTCATGGAGGTGGAGAAAAACACAGTTACCTAAGGCCTCCCTTTGTCCTAGAACATTTCAGGGATCTGTCTCTCTCAGTTTCTAACCTCGAGTGACTGGCCCTTCAGTCAGAATTAGCTGAGGTAAAGAGTTCTCCCTATCATCTCCAGGCATTTTACATATTGAATGGGCTTCCCTTCTTCTCCATTGTTCCTTGGTAGTTAATTATTACCTACACAAGTGTGACCACTCTGTGACTGTATGTGGCAGTGTAAGGCCTAGGCCAGAGCAGTAGGACAGGTGAACAGTACGAGGCAATGCAATGTGGAACAGTGAGGCAGAGCTCAATTAGATGCTTTCTGAGGCTCTCTTGGACTCTGTCTTTCATCAAGCACCAACTCCAGGTACTTCCTGCTTGTGTTGAAAGCTCATAACTCCTTCCTAACTCACCTCAACTCATGCTACGAAGAGCCACAAAGCACTGGGCTCCTTGGCACCTGACATTCTGGGTGGTGACTCTATCTGCCAGGCTTCTGCTTCTCAACTCCACTCTGCTTCTGTGCTGAAGTCAGTAAGCAGGAGGCTGCCAACTACAAGTTTTGGCTCATGTCCTCTCTCGACCTGTTGTGAACAATGTGACAGTTCCTGTTCAGACTTTTTCATTTCCATCATATTTGTCCTTTCAGGCTCTACTTTTTCCATTCCCTGCCTTATTTACACTTTTCTGTTTCTTATAGTATTAAACATGCATAGAAATGCTAAAAATGTCTGCTTTATCATTACGATAATCGAATGACGCATTTATCGCCATGAATGAATTGCCATTGCTGGATTAGTGCCTCCAAGTCCCATCATTGTTTTCAAAATATAAAATAAGATAATCGGGTACTATAAAAACCCAGGTATCAGAACATATTTTAGAGAGAAAATGTTGCCGCGCCTATGGAGAAAGAGGTCACGCCAGTTTGCAGAATCAACTTGAGAAGGAGGTGAGAGCGGGAGAAGTGGACTTCAGCCATTTGCTGTTCGTTCCAAACTCGAACAAGCTGCAACAAGATATAGATTGCTTGCTATTTCACATTGAAAACTCAATTATGCTGCGCAAACCAGTTTTTAAACATGTGAGCATGCTTGCTATTAATTGCTTTGGCTAAACCTTAGAGTTGTGCTTAGAAATAGCTTGAGAGTCTTAGGGCAGTATCAACTCAGTAATAATGTTAGTTTTTCTTGCTGGCCTCATTTTCCATGACGTGTTTCACTGCAATACTTTTCATATTCCATGTGATTGCCATTCATGTTTTAAGCACTAGGGTAGGATTTTAAAATATATATTTGAAAATATATGTCCTCGGAGACGCGCGAGCGCGCAAATCAAAATAGCTGACTCCCGGTGAGCTCCATCGCGTTTTCGCCCGTTTTATGCCAAAAAATGATGAAATTTGGTTAGAATCTCATCTTTAAGGAGGTCGCTGCACTATTAATGCCTGTACCTGTGTTGTGAAGTGGTTTCCTGCGTTTCTGGGTGACGGAAGTGGTGTTTTTCAGCTACTGGTTCCTGCTCCCAGCTCTGCCTTCAGGTACTGCCAGGCTTGTCTGTCAAGGGGGCGGAGTGAATATTCAAGAAAGGGCCTGGCTTGGGCCTAGGGGCTCCCACAGTCCAGTTTAGCTGCTGCACCAGTCATTTTAAGGATATCTTCACAACTTTCACTATATTTTCTCATAAACTGTTTAGTTATTTACAAATGTAAATCTTTCTTCAAGAAAATGGTAAATAAAAATTCTCTTCACAGTAAAAGGAGACAGCAGGTTTCTCCTCCACCGATTAAATCAAAAGTGGTAGAGTCAACTGAACCTTCCTTATCTTTAATTTTGGAAGAAATACAGGCACTTCGTGCTAATACAGATACAATTGTGTCAGAGTTTAAAAACGTGCGCAAGGAAATGGCTAGTTTGTCAACGAAAATATCTGAAAATTCAATTAAAATACAAGATAATAAGGTTAAAGTGGATGCTTTTACCCCACTTGTGGCAAAAATATCACTTATGTGCTCACTACTTTTGGATATGGAAATTAGCAATAGAAAATATAATTTACGCATATTCAGTTTACCAGAAGATGTTGAGGGAGCTAACTGTAGATTATATTTGGAGAATCTAATTCCTGGCCTCTTAAAAATCAAATTTCCAGGAAAATTTGAAATTGATAAGGCTCACAGGATTCCTTCCCAACGCAACCCTCAACACACAAAACCTCGACAAATGATCTTTAAGGTTCTTCGTCACCACCATTTGGTTTTGATCAGAAAAGCAGCACGAGCAATCCCTTCATTGATGGTCAATGGGAATAAAATATTTATTCATCAAGATTTTGACAAAGAAACTGTTTAAATTCTCAAGGAATTCACTGCTCTTCGTCCTCAATTGAGAAGTCTTGGTTTCAAATATGGTCTTTTTGATCCATCGACAATGTGTATTTGGAAAGATAATTTCTCAAAATCCTTTCATCGTCCTGAAGAACTGAGACACTTTTTGGATCAACAGTCACAACATTGAATGGATACTCATGACTCTGCTACTTGATTACTGCCAGTTACGCCTTTTTCTGGAAAATTGATGTTTTATTCTTGCATTGGGTTCCAACAGTTCCGGTCATGCTTGTAGAGCGTGTGTGCGTTTCACTTTTGACATGTATGTATTCTGTTTGTCGTTTTTTCCATGTTTTACTTATTTTTTCCCTTTTACCTGTTCTAGAGTTACTTTTTCTCACTATCTTTGCCTATTTCTCACTTTCCTCTTCTTGACCTTTTTTCTCTTTCTCTTCCATTATGGCTAATGTTCATCATATTAAAGTAGTTTCTTCAAATGTTAAAGGTTTACGCCATCCAGTTAAACGTACAACATTTTTATATTATTTAGGTAGTTGCAAAGCTGATATTTGTTTTATACAGGAGACTCATATAGATGACAAAATCTTAGATTATATGAAGAAAAAGTGGGTTGATACTATTGTCTCTTTTCCTGCTAATGGAAAAAAAAATGGCGTGGCTATTCTTTTTGCAAAAAAATTGCATTGCCAAATTTTGAGTAAAACTTCAGATGCAGATGGGCGATATATAATCGTTAAAATTAAAATTCATGATTCAGTCTTATTTTTATTAAATGTTTATGGTCCTACTGCGGATGATCCTGGTTTTTGGGTTAATCTCACAACTGAGGTTCTAAAGTTTGGTAAAGTTCCTTTAATTGTTGGTGGTGATTTTAATGTTATATCTGATCCTTTATTAGATAGATTGTCTCTTACTAAATTTCACCCTCCAAAGGTTTATTATGTTTTTAAATCATTTATTCAAACTACTAAGCTAGTTGATATTTGGCGACTACATTTTCCTACAGAAAAAAGTTTTACATTTTTTTCAAACCCACATAATTCTCATTATAGGATTGATTATCTATTAGTCTCCAGGCAACTAATTAACTCTGTAATTTCTCCTAACATTGGTAACATTGATGTCTCAGGTCATGCTTTGATTTCTTTTGTTCTGAATTTAAATTAAACTTTTACTAAGCAATCTAGATGGTGAATGAATACTGGCTTAGCTCTCAATGAACATAACAAACCAAAACTCTTAACCGCCATTCAGGATTATTTTATACTCAACCCTGAAGGTTCTACTTCTATGATTAATAGATCTTTTAAAGCTTATATTAGAGGTGTAACTATTTCTATTATGGCCCACAAAAATAAAACCTTTAATGCAAATATTAAAAATCTAGTAAAAAACAAATTGCGAAATTTGAGCGACTTTTTATTACATCTAATGATCCTCAATATAGATTTAAACTACAAAAGCTTCGTTATGAGTTTAATTCAATTGTTAGTAAAAGAGCTGGCATTCAGATTTCTAAAGCTAAAGCCAAATTCAGTTTTAACACCAACAGATCTGGGAGACTTTTAGCAAATTTTTTACGTATAAAAAAAGATAAAACTCAAATCAATTCAATTCATGGCCCTAATGGTAAAATTGCTTTATCTCACAATGATATTGTTAATGAGTTTTTGGATTTTTATTCTAATTTATATAATAAGCCCGATTTTCATGATGACTCCTTAATTGATTCTTTTTTAACTACACGTGGATTACCCAAGATTTCACAATCAGATAAAATTGGGCTTGATGCACCCATTACTAAAGATGAAATTTTATCAGCCATAAAATCTCTTTAAAAAAAAAAATCTCCTGGTCCTGATGGTATTCCGGCTGAGTTTTATAAAGAATTTCAGTCACAACTTTTACCTTTTTTATTTCAACTTTTTACATTTTTGGGCTCTTCGGGAATTACCTCTGGTTCCTTTACTGAGGCTTTAATTATTGTACTTCCTAAACCGGTAAAGACCCCACTATTGTGTCTAATTATCGTCCTATATCTTTAATTCATCTAGATTGTAAATTATATGCAAAAATACTTGCTACGAGATTAGTCCTTGTATTGGACTCTATTATACATCCAGACCAATCTGGTTTTATGAAGAATAGATACTCTGCAAACCATACAAGAACTTTGCTACATATTATTGAAAGTTGAACAAAGTTCTACTTTAACTACACATTAAGGAATTTTGGCTTTAGATGCTGAGAAAGCTTTTGATAAAATTAATTGGCAATTTTTATTTCATACCTTATCATCATTTAATTTTGGTGACACATTTATCCACATAATTTCAGCTCTATATTTTGCTCCTACTGCTCGTTTATTTATCAATGGCCAAGTTTCGAATCAATTCTCCCTTTTTAGAGATACAAGACAAGGTTGTCCCCTTGCCCCGCTCTTGTTTCTAATTGGTATTGAACCTTTCCTTACTTCTGTAAGAAAATGTGATGGTATTAAAGGTATCAATATTAAGGATGTTATTATTAAAACATTAGCTTATGCTGATGATGTGCTTTTATTTATTATTAACCCTATATCCTCATTCCCCTCCTTATTAGAGATTATAGCAAAGTATTCCACAGTTTCTGGATACAAATTAAATACTAACAAAACTGAATTTTTTCCCTTAAACATTTATTGTACTCCTGTTATGGTTCCCATGAATGAAAACATTTGGAAAAAGAATACATTAAAATATCTTGGTATTTTATTCTCTTCATCCATAAAATCAACAATAACTTTAAACTTCAACTTTATCTTAAATTATATTAAAGACAAAACGTCCAAATGGTCTTCATTACATATTTCATGGTGGGGTAGAATTGATTCTATCAAAATGACTATTGCTCCTAAAATCTTTTATACCCTTGCCATGATTCCTACTCAAATTTCATTAACGTTTTACAAACATGATGATAAACTTATCTCCAAATTTCTTTGGAAGAACAAGTCACCTCGTATTAATTATAAAAAATTAAAAATGCCCAAATGTAATGCTGGGTTTGGTATTCCTGACATTTTTCTTTATCATAAAGCCTTTATTTTAAAACAAAGTTCCATGTGGTTTAATCATTCATTTTTAAATAATCCCCCTACTTGGCTCCATATTGAGAAATCAATAATAAATCCATTTCCATTACCCACTCTATTAACCATGTCTAACAAATCATCATTTTTTCATAATTCTGTTATTCTTAAATTTACTAAAATAATTTTTAATGATCTAGATTTCCTTTTTTTTTCTCCCATGTATAATACTGAAGACTTGTCATTATGGTATAGTAATGTCATTAAATTGAATAGAAATATCAGTTTATGGTATTCATGGATTAAGGCTGGTATTTTTTATCTCAAGGATGTTTACTCCAACAAGACATTCATATCATTTGAGGCTTTGCAAACAAGATTTGGTTTATCTCAGTCCGATCTTATTAAATATTAAATATGAATATTTGTGTAATTCGATTTTAGATTATTTTCCTCATGCTATTCCTTCTAATGTTAAAGCTGATTTATCAATTTATATTCATACTGTATCCATGTCATCTCATGGTGTTTTTATTTTATATAACAAAATATCTAATACTTTAGGAAACAACATAAATATGATTTCAGCTTTTTGGTATAATGAACTTTCACTTTCCTTGTCTATCGATACATGGAAAAATATGTGGCTTAATAGTATATCTGGTTGGTTATCTATTTCACTTTATCAAACCAATTCCTATATTTTATTTAATTGTTTATGGACTCCAATGCGTTTGTTCCAAGCTAAACTTCTTCAGTCTGCAACTTGTTGGCATTGTAATTTACATCCAGGTACATTACAACATATGCTTTTTGATTGTCCTTTAGTTTTAAAATTTTGGACTGAAGTTTGGGATATTATAAAAACGATATTAAAGATTTATGATGATATCTCATACAAAATGTTAATATGCAAATCTGCTGTTTTGTCACAGAATTTAAATGACTTAGAAGGTAAACTTTTTAATTTCCTAATTTCAGCTGCGCTAAAATCCATTACATTCTGTTGGAAAGAATTTTCGATATTATCAGTTCATGCTTAGTGGTCATGGGTAATTTTTACAAGAAGAGGTGCTCAGTTGTCCTTGACGGGGATTAATCATAATTCTAACTCTTATCACTCTTTTTGGATACCTGTTGATGTATACTTATCTTCTTAATGGTATATTTATAGCTAGTTTTTCTTATTATTGTTATTATGTTACACTAATTTATATGATATAGTCGCTCTATTTATTGTTAATGCTTGACTTTTTATAGATGTTTCCTTCCCCTCCTCTGCTTCTTATTTTTTCTATGAATATGAATCATTTCTTACCTATTGTAATTACTATGATGTTTTGCAATAGACTAGGTATTTTCGCGCAATACTATTTTTCTGTATTGACTGTGTTTATTGTCTATTAAGAAAATTCAATAAAATATTTTGAACTTGAAAATATATGTCCTGTCTCTCATGCATTATTCACTAACGAAATATGGCTTTGAGTTCCTCTGTGTCCCTGAACTCATCTTGTGGGACTGATTGTTAGCAGGAAGAACTTCCTACCCATTATTGTTCAGTGGGTTGTGTATGTTTTGTAGTCCAACTAGATCTCTAATTCCTATTGGCATATTGACTAAGTCTTTGTGCCAGGGGATTAGAAAGTAGCCCCCTTCAATTCAGGGGATAACTGCACAGAATGTATCAGGTGGGTGCAAGGGGATGCGTAGCAGTGCTGGATAGTGGATGGCATGTTGGGATCTGAAAAGGGGGCTAAAAAGGCTAGTTAAACTGGGCAGGCAACAGGGATGATCAAGAAACAATGAAAGTGAGGAAACCATCAGGGGAGGAGCCGTTGGCAGCAAGCTGCCCCTGCAGTTATGCTGGATGCCTCTACTCACAGCTGTGACTTTTCCCACAGTTTGCACATACCTAGTACAACATAACTGTTGCCAAGCTAATGGAATAAATAAGTTCAGTAACTAGTAATTAGCCATTCCTGTCCCAAAAACTCATGATGGCCTGTGGCTAGAGAGGAGATGCAGACAGAATAGACAACTCAGGACCAGTTTCTCCCTCTCCAGTTACTAGACATTTTTTAATGAGGCCATGATTGTTCATTCCATTTTGCAGCCAGGAAGGCTTCAGCAGCTCCAGCCTGCATGAAAGGTGCCAGGAGATATTGAAGCAGACCTACATTTTCTATAGGGTATGTTATGTTAAAAAGATCTGTAAAGGGCATAACTGCCCCAGTGAGGGGCTTGCCAGCGCTATACCATGAAAACGTGACACTCCACATAATACAACCACAAGGGGGAGTCAAGTACCTAAAAATGGAGGCAATCTAAACTGTTAATAGCCAGGTCTGAAGTCGTTTTTGGAAGCTTAGAAGGTTATGTGTTTTCCTTAGATAGAGGGGCAGTTTATTCCATATGGTCGGGCCACGGCTTAAAAGTAGCACCTTCCCAATCCTTTCTTTTGATTCGAGGAACAAAGGTTAGATTAAGATCAGCCGGACGGAGTGACCATGTTGGAGAGTGTGGTAAAAAGAGTCTGAGAGAATGAAAGCCCCTTGCGCATGCATGATCTTAGGTGCTATGCTTTTGGTTTTAAACTGTACACGTTTCTCCATAGAGTGCCAGTGGAGTTTATGGAAGAGCCAAGAGCCTGGTCAGAATTTGGGAAGAGAAAAACTGTCTGGCCACAGCATTTTAGGCAATCTGAAGACTTTCTTTTTATAACTGACTGTTGACATAATGAAAGAAATAGTAAAACAAAGACATTTGACACAATCACGGTAACAGCCCTAATGACATAGCTGCAGCACATATAGAAAGCAATGGGGAATGTATACAGTGGTACCTCGTCAAAGTACAGTTCAAGGAGTGACCACTGAGTTCCATATGGAGGCCCACATTGAGAAACAGGGGGATGGGGAGCATTGGGTTGCCCCCACCCAGTGGATTGGGTAGTCCCTCCGGGTCACCAGGAGAGCATCTAATCAGGCCTAGTGGCATCGCCCCTCTAGGACGCCCAGATACACTCGTACTTGCCTGGGACCCCAAATGCTTTGTACACCAACCTTTCCATGATAGCACAGTCATCCATTCCCCTCTCCCACTCATGAAAGGAGGGGGCAGATTTAGCCCCCCTTTGATGGGACAGGTATCTTTTAGCTACAAGTTTTCTGTAGAGGCACGAGATTCCAAGTGTCCCCAATTCATCAGTGAGCAATTTACAATCAAGAAGGCTAAACTCAGGGGGGGCAACAAGCGGAGCCTTATATTTCTCAAGAGCATGCCAGAGCTGCAGATATCTGGAAAATTGGGAGCTATGTAATCCACACTCCTCAGTCAGTTCCTGGAGTGATTTCATATGTTCAGCAGCCGAGACATCCCCAAGTGTGGAGAAGCCAATAGTATCCCAGGCGCAGAAACCAGTAAAATTTGCTGACTCGGACAGCCAGGTGCCATGCCACAGAGTAGTCGCACCCATGAGCGTGCCATGCCACTTCATATGATGGAGGACCGAATACCAACACTGCAACAGGACATGGCTAACTGATGGCAGGGAGCTGGGAGGAGGCTTCAATACAGTAACAAGAGAAACCCATAGGGGCAGAGTAGCTCCAGTTCGAGCCTATGAGCCGGAAATTCCCTGTCAGCCCGGAACCAATTGTCAATGTTAGTAAATTGAGACTCCCAATAATATAATGTCACACCAACCCAACCCAAACCCACCTCATATGGGGAGGATTGACATTTAACAAAGGATACTCTAGAAGTCTTGCCTGCCCACAAGATGGTAGAGACCTGAGCCTGGAGGTCAGTGAAAAAAGGCCAGCAGCAACTGGTAAGGATAATGCTGGAGGACGTATAGGAGCCGTGAAGGGCAACCATTTTGAATAGGGACCTCCACTAGCAATCAAGAGCGGAAGCTTCAACCACTCCCCCATGTCTTTCTGAGTTCTGTCTATCAGCGGGGTAACGCTGAGCTCCCAATAGCGACCTTCAGTGAGAGCCACTGTCATGCCCAGATATCGAAAGTGGTCCATCGCCACTTGCAGCTGGGGACTAAGTTTCCCCTGCCACATGCAAACCCCGCAGGGGCACCAGGACCGACGTCCCCCAGTTGACGCTGAGGCCAGAGGCATCGCAATACAGCTCTAGTATTTCCATCAGCCATGGGAGCATCACACCAGGGTGCTGCAGGAAAAAGAGCATGTCGTCGGCGTACAGTGAAGCACGGTCCTCCATGCCCTCTCGCAACTCAAAGCCACAGAGCCTTGCATCCAGTCGCACACATTCTGCAAGTGGCTTGTTCACAAGGGCAAATGAGGGAAGAGAGGGGACATCCCTTTCTCGTGCCATGCTCAATGGGGAACCTGTGCGGGAGGGCACCATTCATCCTAACTCGGGCCCATAGGTCGGAGTCTAGGAGGGAGACCCAGCCTCGGAAGCGTGGGCTGAATTGCACCTTCTCAAGCATGGCCCGAAGAAAAGGCCAGTGCACCGAGTTGAATGCGGGCTCAAGGTCAACCAGGAGCAACGCTGCTCCCTCCCGAAGTTTGTCCAGGCAGGCCAGCACCAAGTGGGGGCGCCAGAGGTAATGCCTGGTGCTCCTCCCAGGCATAAAGCCATTCTAGTCCTGGCGGACCACAGAGCGGATCACAGCAGCAAGACATGTGGCCAGTACCTTAGCCGAAATCTTCACCTCCAGATTAATGAGGGAGATTGGTCAGTATGAACCACACTCCTCTGGGGGCTTGCAAGGCTTTAGTATAACCGCAATGGTCACTTCACGGAGGCCTCATGGGTGTTCCCTTCTGACGTAGGCATCACCATACAGCGCCAAGAGCTGGGGTATCAAAAGTGATGAATATCGCTTGTATAGTTCCAGTGGAAACCCATTCAGGCCCGGAGTTTTCCCCACTGGCATGGACGATATGGCCTGTTGAAGCTCTGTCACTGTAAACATTAGTTTATGGTCAGTCTTCTCCATTGTACAGAATGTGCGGACGAGTAAGTGCCTGTTAAGAGTGTTTGCCCGTTCAGGGGCATTCGGTTCCCAAGAGGCATACAGGGCCTGAAAGTAGGTAGCAAACTTGCATGCCAGAAGGTACGCCTCCCTCAACGTTTACCCCCCTCCCCCCCGGAGTGACAGGAGTTCTGTGACTAAGCTATAAGGCTCTGGGGCAGTTGTTAACCAATGCAACAGCTTGCGTGCCTTATCTCTGGACTCTTATACCCGACCCTAGGAGTGAAGCCGACTCAAGGCAGCTGAATCAAGCAACCTTTGTGTAAGAGTTGCGCGGGCCCTTGCCACCTTGCCATATCTCTCAGAGTCGCAGGTGTGGGAGCAGGAAGGGGCCTTCTCTCCATGTCCCCCATCTTGCCCTCAAATAGCTGCAGCTCCGCATCTCTGTACCTGTTGCATTCATCAATGAGGGCAAATACCTTACCCCCGAAGGGCTGCTTTAAACACCTTCCACAGGGTGGTAGGGGAGGAGAGCGAGCCCTTGTTATTTTCAAAGTAGTCTGTTATCGAACTGTGGCTATCCTCCGGGAAGCCACTGTCCAACAGCCACCAGGCATTCAACCGACCAATGCCTCGCTCGTCTCTATGGGGTTTCCCTATTGTCAATAGTAGTGGGGAGTGGTCTGAGAGTCCACTGGGCAAAATTTGAGTTTGCGCGGCGGCATACCCCACCTCTGTCGAGGGCAGTAAGAAATAATCTAGGTGGGAAGATGTACCATGGGGAGAGGAATTAAATGTATACTGTTGTTTGGTCCAGTGCTGCTATCGCCACCCACACATCTACCTGGCCCAACACTAAGGTCCAGTTCCTCAGGCATGGGGGGCGACACATGGACCAGATGTGGGGTCCTACTCAGGGTCCATCATGTCTTAGAAATCACCCCTCAGTAAGGTAAAGCCAGGAGGGGCCTCTGTCAAGACTGCCAAGACTGCCTTCAATGTATCGCTGAGCAATCGAGGGTGTGAATAAATGCTCCCAAGCACCTATGGTCGACCCTCCAACATTCCCCTTTATGACCACAAACCATCCCACTGGGTCTGTATGTACAGTGTGCACTACCAAGGGAAAGGACTTATGAAGAAGGATCGCAGCAGCCCTGGATCCCCTTGTGAACCCAGAGTGGTAGACCGTGGAGTAACCATGCCGTCCTAGGAAAGTGCAGTTTGTGCTCTGTAAATGGGTTTCCCAGAAAAGGAACACCACAGGGCAGTGGCGTTTAGCATATGCCAGGACTACTCCACTTTAATCCTAACATTGAGTCCGTTTACATTCCAGCTAAGTATAATGTGTTCCTCTGGTGAAGCCACCACTACTGGATGACCCATTGCAATAGTTGTCTTAGCATGAGGGACCCTCCAGGGGCCCAATGAGGGCGTAAAGGTACATTTGCATAAAGGTCAACAAAATGAAATGAAAAAAAGAACCAGAAAACAACATTTCCCGCAACTGGCAGGGTATGTATCTCCCACCTCCCCTCCTCCCTACACTTCCCCTCAAGAAGCATCTGTCATCCAAATTTATGGCAAAATCCCAACAATCCAACCGTAACACACACTAAATAGTGAAGAAACATTCAGGCACCCCCCCCAAAAAAACAGATAACTGTGCCTGGCAACATTCTCATCACTTTAGACCTGAGCCCACATTATAGCATGAGTGAGAAAACATAAAAGGAAGAAATGAATCAGGGTTCCACCAGAGTCTCAGACATTTTGAAGATGGCTGGAGTGTCTGAGAGGGGGGCATCTTCCTCGCCAAGGCTGCCCCCCTCGGGATGGATTCGAACAAGTCTGTCTCCCGGATCGCCCAGATCTGGCCCTCAGTGACTTTGTGTGTTTCCTCAGGGGGCCCCTGGTGGGGCAGGACAAAAGCGATCTCCCAGTCTCTAAGTTTGTGTGGTCTGCTGAGCACCTCCCATGCAGCGGGGCTGCTCTGCCACCCACTCCCAGGACTGATCTGGGATATCGAAAAAGTAAGGGGAAGAATCAAAGATGATCTTGAGACGGACCAGAAAGAGTAGCGCGTATCTAATATTAAGCTTCCAGAGTTTCTGTTTGACATCTTCAAAGGAGCGGTGCTGCCACTGAATCGCTTTCGAATAATCCGGGAAAATTAAAATCTTTGCGTTAAGATACCGTAGATCATGAATTATGATGTCCTGGTCATGGTGATTAAGGATCCCTGCTATCACTGGGTGAGGGGAGGGGTCCCAGGCGGGAGTCTCTTTGTCAATGTTGTGCTCACTGTTCCACAAAGCAGTGGGATAGGTTGTCCGTTGGGATCCAGGAAGCCAATCAGTTGTAAGTTGTTCCATCTAGAACGGTTCTCTGGTTCTTCTGTCCATTCTTCGAGTTTAGCCACCATGGATAATAGTTTGGAGACCTGGCGTTTAAGCTTTGTTCATCTTTGGATGTGGAGATCCTCGCCTCGGCCTCGGTTACCCTTTCCGCCACATTATGCAGCCCCTGGTGCAAAAGAGACAAGTCAATGTGGACTCCTTCTACCTTGGACTCCACTGCCTCCCTGGAGTCCCGAAGTCCAGGAGGATAGCCGATAAATCTGTGGTGGACAGTGTTGGGTGCACCTGGGGAGGGGTGAATCCCCCAACCCCCAGGGGCCGGACACCAGCGCGGTGAACTAGTCCATCTTGGTTTCGGCAGCCCTTGGCGATATCAGAGACAGCAGAGTGTGGGGAGGATCATGCACCGCAGAAAACTGGCCCGCCTGCTCCGGGGCAACATGAGCAGCTGGCTCACTGATGTAGAAGACATGCCGGATATGTGCAGCAGCTCTGCCCCATGAGGCACAGGCACTGGAGCGGCCCAATCAGTAACTTTTAAAGATTATTGTTTGTGATGTCTATGGAGTTTAGCAGGGATAAACGTGTTCTGCCAGCTTCTTTTCGCTCAAGGAGGCGGTAATTAACATCTCAATTAAGTGTGAGAATGTGCGTTTCCAAGAATCAATCGACAAGCTTCTGAAGACAGGAAGACTGCTGTGAGGTTATCACTGGATATTTAACTGGGATGGTCAATTTGGAAGGGCACAGCAACAGATGACCACATAAGGGTCAGGGCATAGGCTTATCATTTGACGTTTAAATGCACCAAGAAGGTCCAAGTGATAGAACTCATTCATCCAGGGGACGCTCTCATACATTTGTCTCTGACCACAGTAAGACGGAAACCTAGAGTAGGAAGAATGGAAGTTCCTGAATTCGATGTGCTGTGTCTGGGAGGGGACTTTGAGCTCCTGAGCGGGAACCATGGATTTTGTCATCTTGAATAGAGGCTTCTGGAAAGGTAAACAATCCAGGAAGCAAAATGGTATGAAAAGGTTGTTGTGGTAATGTAGCATTGATTAGGGATGGAAACGTGCCCAAGCACTGGCTCATGTAATTATTTCCCCACCCCCAGCTTATCAAAACACTCCTGGACCTGAACGAAGAATCATATTTGACCTGTCTATTAAGAAGCCTGAGGTGTCTCCTGCTCTCCACTTGAACCCAGTGACTAGATGTGCTGTCCAAGGGTCCATTTGCTGCCCCACTTTACTGCTTGAAGAACACAAAAAGCTAAAGATGAGCTGTATCCAATGTGGAAGAACCATTTGCCTAGATGTGATCGAATGAACTGGACCCCGAAGGAGCCCTAGTTGGCGAAAGACCTTAAAAATAGGAACATTCCCGAAAAGCCTGGGAATTAGCTGTAGAAAAGACCAGGAGCAGCTTTCCAGCAAATGAGTTACAGTTGAGATTTAGTCTTTTTTAACCTCTAGGGGACCATGATGAGGTGCTGAGGTTACCACAGGAAGGATGTGACCTTGGCAATCAAGATTTCCACATTTGCCCTTCTTGTAGATTTTTTCTCTGAAGAGTATTTTTATTTGAAGGAAAAGTCTTCAGTGGGACCTCATGATGAATGAGCCCTCTCTGGCCTGGTACGGCTGCCGTGTTTAGCCATGCCCCTGAAGGATTCTGCAAAATAAAAAAGTGACTAGGTCTGAAGGTAAAACTTGGGAATGGGACAAGGTGTCAAAGATACTCAAGCGACTAAGCAAATAGATGGCTATGGAACTAGCTTTGTTGTACTCAGAGCTTTTGGTGCCAAACGTAAAGCTTAAGCAGCAGCCCAATAATAGTGTTTCCCAATTCAAACACCCCTCACTGGCTTCAGCAGTCTGCATTGCCCACAAAGGAAACTGAGTACCAAAAAAAAGTTAAAACCTCCGAAGGTAAAACATTTGAGTGACGAGAACCACAAGTCTTTCCTGGGGATTTATAGTGCTGGTTTCTTACATTCAATGTTGTTTTGTATTCCTTAAACCTAACACACATTTCTCTAGGGAAATGCCTGTTGCTTGTGCCACGTCTACCAGAATAGAGCAGAATTTCACAGGGAACTGTGTTGAAATCTTACAAGATTGTGTTTTATTTAGTTGTTAGGGTCACTTAGTCCCACACTTCATCAAGTGGGCTATGTATTGGCTATACAGTGATTTCCTGAGAGTGACTTGGCTGGTATTGTATGACAATAACTAGGGCATTCCTTAGTCAAACTGCAGAACAACAAGGTGTATAGAGCCAACTTATATCTAATAAAAGGGTAAATTCGTAACACGAGGCCTTGCACTGCTTCAACCCACAAAGCCCAAAAACCTTCTGGCTTATACATTCAAATACTATTATACATCTTTGTGTGGAGGATAGCATTCATAACAATGAAAAAGTCAAAATAATGAGAGCATTCCTAATAACTGTATTGATATTCTTTATGTTTCCTTTTATTAATGTGCTAAAGTTAAATTTCTATATAAAAAAGAAAGTGAAGAAAATTGCCAATAGATTTATAACATCTCAATAATCCTTTTATTTTCTCTTCAAAATGTTTAGTCCTTGTGTTCCACATATATGCTTGCAGAATTCATGGATGTCAATCGGGGATCTTCTGACCTTAGCCCTTTATTATAATACAGCAGTTTACAGTAGGCTACCTAGTACTGGCACCATTTGTTTTTGGTTTATGCTTGGTACAGCCACCAAGTGTTTCAAAGTTCAAGGACCGCTTCCTCAGGGCTGTAAATGTAATAACCAAAGACACAAAATAAACCTTATTTAGAATATGTCCAATACTCTATATACATATAAATAGCAGATAAGATCATTCTACAGAAACTCGGGTCTATATTTACAATATTGCTTCTACCTCCTCTATTTCAGTTTGCTTCATTCTCTAGTCAAAATTTAGGCATCGCTCATCTATTCCATCATTATTGTTCACATCAATGTGGTTAATGGAGACTTTTTGTGTACATATTAAACTTGACGGCTTATTTAGACATTTTTCTGGTGAGGAATTAGCAAAATATGTATCCATATTGTTTTAAAAACATTTGATTAAACAACTTTTGGACCAAATCTCTGACAAATGTTCACCATACCTACTAAAATTTTAATTACTCCTCATCTAGAATCATAAGGTTATTTAGGCTTTGTGTCACACATCTTGCAATTTATTGGTATTATGGCATCTTTCAGAAAAGAGAATGATGATATGATAAACCACATTATTTAAGAAGTTGATCAACAGGATTTAAAACAAACCTGCTTCAATTGCTACCAGTATCTCCAATTTTATAGCTGTTATGCTTATCATTAGATTATCTTGAAATGTCATCTGATACTCTAATCAATGTTTCTAGCTGTTCTCACCCTAGTCTTCTTCATCCAAAATGCAATCAACAGCCACTATACAACATTTCATATTACTAATTTCTAAAATAAGGAATATCCCAAATATTATCTATCTATGTTGCCCTCACATTACTGCTAGATCATCATTTTACTGTCTACGAATTACCGATGCAATGGAACCGAATAAATCGTTCTGTCTTTTTCATTTAATTTCATTTCAATTTAATATTTCAATTTAAATAAATATCATTTTTACTTAAGTAATATACATTTAACTTTTAGATTTTCAGTTTATTGTCTATGAACCAATATAGTAAACCCAACCTTTGCCAAAGGTGAGCACTGAACAACTGATTCCTCAGTTATCCTGAAAAAACATAGAGCTGTAAGACTCCATGAATGCCTCTAAAAGTCTGTCAGCTTATGTTCTCATGGTCTTATCAAATTACCCTTTCATTTCATCACTTCTTACTTGCACAGATACATCTAATAAATAGTTCAGTCTCAGACTTTCTTTTTAAAATTACACTCTAGCCTGGCAGCTTAAATCTAAAATATCAACGAAAAGTGTATTAAAAGTACGATTCCTCAATTTTCTCAAATATTTTATACACAAAACTATAAATCCTCCCAACTGCTTATAAAAGCAGATACGCTCAAAATTACATCAGCAAATACATTCATTTTCTACATATTGCCCCAATAATCTTACTTTTTCTTTTGATATTCTCATAAGCATAGATTAACACACAAATGTGTTAATATAGAAATCTATATCAAACCCTTGAAGCTACTTCAACAATGAAACCATAGATCAACAACCTTTTAGTTTGCATCATTGTCACCACTTTCAATATATTCTTCTTACTTAATACATCATCGATATCTTTATTTACACAGTTTGTAAACATCTACTGCTAAAATTGTCTATCTCAAATATTGTCCTTACCTTAATCTCTTTCATGTCCAACTGCACAGGATTCATCTAAAAACAGGAGCCAATAAATCAGACTACTTTTATTTCTCTGACTGGCCATTAACCTGAATGTCCCCCAAATCTGGCTGTTATTTTGAAAGGCAAAAATATAATTCAACCATCAGATTGCCTAGACTTTACTTCAGTCAAACAAATCTGGTATTTTGAACTTTTCTTAAAATACCATTCCAGACTCAAAGTTTTAGTTGTGTTAAACATGCCAATCTCTTGAGTTCAATTCAGATCAGCTAAAATCTAACATAAAATGCTTTCTTTCAACCTAAATGTATTGATTTCCACATTGTTAGAAATGGAATTCCTGGATGTCTGAGGTATGCAAACAGGCCAGGCAGAAACCACCACTCTAGTCAGGGTAAGCTAGATACACAATCTGATAACGTGTGCTCACCCTCTGGTAACTTGGCACAGAGCAGTCAGGCTTATATACAAAGACAATGTGTAAAGTATTTGTGCAACACATACACACCACGCACACACACACACACACACACACATACAGTAACACAATCAATAGACCACAAAAAGACTCCACACAGGTTTAGAACAATAGAGAATATTTATCTGATCAAAATAAGACCAAAACTACAAAAATCGAACCAGTAGAAGTCAAGATAGGAATTCTTAAAGATTAGACTAGCGGTCAAAAGGTTACTTGATGCCACGAGGGACCTATGTAAAGTTCAACAACCAAAATAAGAGAGGGGTCCTCCTTAACCGAAGGTACAGGACACCAAATTGACAACAAAGCAGCAATTTCCCTTTGTATTGTTTTAAAGCACACTCTCTTTAACTCATACCACATCCATACCAAACACACCACTATCACCAGGGAGTGCCACACAATCTCCAAAGCTAATATATAGATGTTTTTATTCAATGAGTTCCATCTAAAAAGACCATAAAATGCATTAAAAACATATCAATTATTGCACCATAAATTGACTACCAATATGGAAAGTCACATACATAAAATCAAACATATAAATTCAATACGGGAGAGTGTAATAGACAATCAAATTTTGTCATTTAGAGCACTAATCCGACAATAGTTCCATGGTTAAAACATCATTATGTACAGTTCTTTTTTTGACCAAGACCAATTTGATCTCGTGCTTTTGTTGTAGCAACGCGATGCGTTTCGGTGGTTTATACTGTTCCAACCACCTTCTTCCGGCAGAAATACTTGATATCTCCCAAAACTTCATCAGGAATTGTGACATATTGATAATCACTTCTTTAGGGATCTGGCTCCTCAAAGTAAATGGACCACAGGCCGTTTCTAGTGCATGTCCCGTAGCTAATTATAAAAGACTCTCTGTGAGCCTTTGGATAAGTGGTATAGGAGGAAAATGCGATTCAACTGATCTATAATTCTTGGACAGAATAGTCTCCAAGTTTTCGAACCTCCTTGCTGCAACCACTCTTCAAATTCAAACCAGTTGCCAGGACTAAACAGTTTCCTGATGCGCTCTGGTTACAGTTCGTTTTGATGAACAAAAGTTCAAGCCGACCGCGATCAACGGCAGGCCGGCTACAGGACCCACACAGGTCCCGCTGAAGAAATCCCTTTGATGTAGCTTTTGTTGACGTCGAGAGTCTACTACCTCATCATCGTGCCGCAGAAAAGGCCTCCACGCTGTCATCAAACTCAGTTAAAGTAACGCAATGTGCTACCTCTGACCTTCGCTGAGCGTCATCATCGAGTCGTGCAGGCTGTGGAATCGTTGTCATCAGGCAGCCTCTGCGTCGGCATCGAAGGGCAATGCAGCAGAATTTCTCACGCACTAGATGCAATGCATCTGTTTTTTATGAAAACAGCTGCAGAACCCACTTCTGAGGCCCAGGGCACCTCAAGCAAGAGTAGGACTGACAGAAACCAGAGTCCAGCAGCACCAGCAGAATTGTAGGAAGTATTTTGTGTCCCTGAGACTTCAATAGAACAGGAGGAATGCCAGTAAGCCATTGGAGATCACTTGGAGGAAAGCCAGAGTCCTTCCAGTAGAGTCAGGGAGCAGCAGGCAGCAGCACAACAAGCAGCAAAGCAGTCCTTCTAGGGAAGCAATCCAGTTGAATCCTTTAAGCAGCACAGCAGTCCTTCTGACAGAGGTTCAGTTCAAGATCCATAAGTGTCTGATTTTAGGGGGTCAGAGACAAAATACTTATACCCAAATGTATGATATTGGGGTGACTTCAAAAGAACTCTCTGAAGTGCACAAGGATCTCTTTCAATGCAGTCCTCTCTGCCAGGCTAACCCTGGGGGCTAAATCAGTGCTGTGTGTGTGTGTGTGGGCAGGACACAGCGTATTCAGATGTGAGTGTGAGTCACCTTTCCCCCTTCCTGCCCAGGAAGGCTATCAGAATGCAGATGAATGCAGATGAGTCCGGTGGCACACTCAGCCCTTCCTGTGTTTGTGGCTGTCTAGAGAGAATGCTCAAAGTGTAGCTGCCACCTAGCCCAGACATGTATTGAAGACAGGCTGTTGAGCACAAAGAACAGTAAATACAGAGAAATACAATTTCTAAAACAGTAATGTTAAATACAGTTTCACCAGTAAGGAGGATTTATCATTACCATGCCAAACATATCAAACATGAAAAAAGCTACTCCTCTCTGATCAGGAATTAAAGTTTAGGGTTGTATCAATTTGTATTGTTTCAAGAGAGTGTACAGGTCTTTCGCCTACATCCAATGGGCTGTGACACGGATGTGATTTTTCAAACAAGATGCATTGAGTATGTGATTTGTCAAGCCCTTAAACTAGAAATTAAAAGAGAGACAGGATTTCTATCCATTAACCTACAATCACGTCCCTTTCTGATTGTGGAGCCAGCAGGCCCATCTTCATCCAGTTCCCCACCGAACATATCGGTGGCCTTAGGGTATCCCCCACTTGGTCCTGATAAAGACCCTAGTGTAAGGTCTCCAATTGCCTACACTCATTCCCTGGGTCAAACATCAACGGCTTTATTATCTATTTACGTTTGTGGACAATAGTGATAGATTCACCGTGTCCCTCCAATCTGTTCTAACGTTATGGTGTTGTAAATAGACTAAGCCTTTGCCAAGGCTGGATTGGCTTCTTTCATGATTTAGATGTATATATATTGTTCACTGCCCTCCTTCTTTCACTTACCCTCACATCTGCACATTGCTGCACTTATCCCTCCCTCCCTATTGGGTACCTCTTTACAATTGTGTTTAACGATTGTTACGCCTTGTGAACATGAGATTCCATGTTCCACATGAATAAAATGTGGTCAATGTGAAGAATATTGTTTGTAATTGCTTTAACAGTTGTTGTTGATGTGTATATTTCTCTTTTCAAATTTGTGTCCACTGGGGCCATTTTTCCTGTACTGTACATCCAATGGGCTGCAAAGAAAGAAGACGGGGAGGGAAAGGGAAAGGGGGATAACATTACATTTAAACTAAAGATGTCAGAAATTCTGTGAAACAATACCTGCCATGCCCACGTGGAATAGAGAGCGAACTCTGAACCCACTATGTATCGGTTGAGGTGTCTGGTTGTGCACTTGCTGTGAGCGCAAAATACGCAAATATATTTGGGGCAGGTGAGTTCCTGAAAGGTGTTAGATAAGATTTTAGGCACAGTCCCCAATGATTCTCGAACTTATGTAGTGGTTGGCTTCCGATTTCTGTTAGCTTCTCCATACCCTAGGTGCCAGAGTCTGTGTGTCCATTCTAGGTGTGTGGGGGCCGTGTTGGTTCTCAATTTTGATGAGGACTTGCTTCGCTGCGCATAGGGCCAGTTTAATAGCCCTCCCCTTAGGAGAACGTAGTGGGTATGTGAGTACGTTAGGGAACCCTAGCAAGATGTAGCTGGGGGAGCAGGGTAGCTCGGTGTAGAAGATTTGATCAACGTCTAGGTGAGGTATACTCAACCCACCCTTAGCTACCGGGAGATATGCGCGCTCCTTTGCCATCCTAGCTTTCTTGCCGCCCCAGATAAAGGACTCTAGTATGGATTCTACTTTCTTCATCGCCTAGGAGGGTGGCTGTAGTGGGACTCTCTCCATTAGATATAGAATCTTGGGCAGGAGGGACATTTTCACACCCGCTATGCATCCCGACCAGGCGATGGATCTCCTGTGCCAGGATTTGATATGTGCACGCACCGTAGACAGTAGTGAGGAGTAATTGTGTGACAGTGACCCCTCGATAGTGAGGAGGAGCTGGACACCTAAATATGAGATTCCCTGCGTGGCTCATGTAAAGGGAAACACTTTAGCCAGGTGTGCCTGTTCATCTCGCGGGATGGTGAGGTTGAGGGCCTGAGATTTGATAGTGTTCATCTTGAACATCGATGCCTCCCCGAATGCTGCCAGCTCTTTCAGCAGTGGGGCCAGCGACTGACGTGGTTTAGGGACAGCAAGCAGCAGATCTTCTGCATAAAGCACTATCTTGCGCGCCTGTCCACCCATCCATGCCCCCTCTATAAGTGGGTGCCTTCTAATACACTCCCACAGCGGCTCCATGTACAGCACAAACAGGAGTGGTGAAAGAGGGCACCCCTGTTGCATGTCCCTCTATATTGGGAAAGTTGGAGAGACTGTGCCGTTGACGCGAACAAGTGCTTTTGGTTCTGTATAACTGGCCCAAACCCATCAACGAAAATGGGGACCCAGTCCCACAGCCTCCAGCACCACCTGTAGGAAAGGCCAGTGCACCCGGTTGAATGCCTTCTCCGCATCTATTGATAAAAGCAACGTGGGTGACTGCGAATGGTTGTTTTTTTCAATTAGATGGAATAATCGCTTTGTGTTTTCCCCGTATGTGCACCCAGGAATGAAGCCTGATTGGTCTGGATCTACCAGGCCGGGCATGTACTTTCCCAACCTGGTGGCGAGGATCCCAGTAAATATTTTAGCATCCACATTGAGCAGGGATATGGGTCGGTAGGAAGAGTATTGCTGCAGGTCTTTCCCAGTGTTTGGTAGAACTGATATGATGGCCATTTTCATAGTCTCCGTGAGGGTACCCGTGGAGCTGACGGAGTTATATAGCCTAGCCAGAATGGGGGACAGCTGCCCTGCAAACGTTTTATAAAAGGCAGCCATAAATCTATCCTGCCCAGGTGCCTTGGCCACTTGGAGCCTCCCTAATTGCCTCGCGGACTTGCTGCAAGGTTATATCTGATTCTAGAGGTGCAGCTACAGGTTCTGTCAATTTCGTTTGGGGTGCCTGCTCTATGTATGAGGTGCAGTGCGCGCGTTGTAGAGGCTCTGCCTTGTATAGCTGAGCCTTAAAGCTACCAAATTCTGTGGCAATCTCAGCGTCTCTTGTCACAGGGTGTTGGTTTTGGTCCACTAGGGCTTGTATGCGATGTGCTTGTGTCGGCGCACGTAGCCAGTGTGCAAGAAGCCTGCCTGCTTAATTTCCTCTGGCGTAGTATCTCTGTTTCATGCGGAGTAGTGCGTATTCAGCGGCATCCATATCTAGTCCCTTCAGCTGCTTCTTGGCGATAGTTAGTTGGCGTTGCACCCTGTGAGACCCGGTGCGTCTGTACACTTCCTCCATGTCCCTCACCACCCCCTCTAAATCTGCACACTTAGCTATACGCTCCCTATTGATCCGAGTTGCTATGGAAATAAGAGCCGCTCACCACTGCCTTAAGGGCATCCCACAGTGTGGAGGTTGGGGTGTCTGGCGTGTCATTAATGGCGAGGTAGTCTGAGATAGTTCCTTGAACCTCTTTAATGGCCCGGCTATAGGAAAGCAATTTAGGGTTAAGACACCCCATTCTGGAGCTCAGGGTGCTATTGGGAAAGCGCAGCTTAAGCTAGACAGGGAAGTGATCTGAAATGGAGGCGACCTCAATGTTCATCTGTGTCACCATTGGGCGTAAGGAGGAAGAGACTAAAAAGAAGTTGATTCTGGCATATGACTGGTGTGCGGCTGAGAAGTGTATGTTCTTGTGGAAGGGTGTAGCGTCCTCCATGCATCGACCAGCCCCGTTTCCGTGAACCACTTGGGTCCTTGTGTGGGCAGTGCTCCAGCCGAGCCGACCCTTTGCGGGGTCCAGTCAAGCGCGGCATCTCGCACTATGTTAAAGTCCCCCCATATCAGGATATTGATGTTGGGTGAAGTGAGGATCGTCCCCACCGTCTGACGGATAAAAGGTTCCTGGTGGTCATTAGGTGAATAAACGCATGCAACTGTGAACGTGTATTTGTGGAAAGAGATCCGCAAGAACAGCATGCCGCCTGTGACTTCAGAATGTGTGTGAAGAACCTGGCCTTGAAAGTGTGTGGCTAGCAGAATGGCTACCCCGCCTACTTACCGGGACCAGCCAACCAGTATTGGTGGTCAAACCACTTTGACTGCATTCAGTTCCAATCTTTTTTAAGGAGGTGGGTCTCCTGTAATAGACATTTGTTGCATTGTGTTGCCTTCAATTGTGACAGGAGGGCTATCTTTGCTGGTAAATTTAGGCCTCTCACGTTAAGGCTAACTACCTGCACCATTGCCTAGGGAGTGTGCTGAAGGCGTTAATGGGACGGTGGTGAGCTGGAGGAAACCCTTCCGCTTCAAGAGTGTAGTGAGTCAAGACAGTAACGCGTGTGGATGGAGCATGGAACATGTGTCATAGAGAACAAACAAAGAAACATGTTTAACAGGTTTACCAGTCTGTGAAAAAACAGTAATTACGTAGTAGGGGTCCATGTTGTCGGCTAACCACGTAGATCGCCTGGGAATGTGAAGTTTGGTGGAGTCCTCCGCCGCCGCCATTTAATGTACAATCTAAAGTCCCTGCTGATCCAGGGGCCAGGCCTGCAATCTCCATGCAGCAAAGCCAGCCAGGAGTCGGCCCCACCCATCAACGCTAGAAGTCAGGGGAAGCAGGGCTTGCAAATTCTCGTTTACCCCCAGTGCAATCATTCATCTTCTCGCTCAGGTGAGTATTCTCTTCTGGTGAGGTGTTGCAGCAACGCTGATCTATCCCTGATGCTTTCGGTTGCAGTTGGCCTGTTCACACACCGTGGGGTAGAGACTTGGAACACCTCTGGCGGCTAGCCCCCAGTGGGGATGCCGAAGAGCCATGAGGTCCTGCCCGGTCATCGTGCTCCAACTTCACTCCCAGAATTACCGCTGCCTCTGGAGGCGTGCAGGTGGAGTGTGTTTCTCCGTTCCAGGAGAAGACAAGGTGGAACAGATGTCCCCACTTGTATTGCACCCCTTTGTCCCTCAAAAAATCTGTGATTGGCATCATGCTGCAGTGTCGTTGAAGGGTGATAAGGGAAAGGTCCTGAATTAGACATACCTTGATCCCCTCAAAGAGGATATGGGTTTGGTTGTGCACTGCATTCAGGATAAGCTCCTTCTGACAATAGTTGTGAAGGCACATGAGAATGTCCTCTGGACCCGGGTGATTGAGATGGGCGGCTGCTCTATGCGTTCTATCTAGAGGTTTCTCCCTATCCTATACCTCTGGGACGATCTGACAGAAGAGCCATGTGACAAAGTATTCTAGGCGACCCGCACCAGCCTGCAGCAGAACACCCTTGATTCTGATGTTGGATATTTGGACCTGTTTTCAAGGTCTTCCAGATGATAGTTGAGGTCCGCGTTGCATTACTTGAGTTCCAGAATTTTGTTTCGACACGCCACCAACTCTTCTTCTTTGGCATCTTCCGATCTTTCTCGTGAGTCTACTTGTTGTTCTAGCTTGCTCATGTCATGGCGCATCTCCTTCATGTCTTTGGCCTTCTCTGTTTTCAGGGTCGCGGTGTCGTCCCTCAGTGTGCTGAATAGGGACTTGATAAAGCCACGCGTGACCGGCCCATCTTCTCTATCTCTTGGATCTGTGCAGACCCCGTTGACTGGTGCTGGCTCTGCCTGCTTAGAAGGAGGTTTTGCTAGGCGATCTTTAATAGAGGGGACTTTTTTGGTACTCGTGTTCATCATTTTATCTTCTCCCTGCAGCGGTATTGGAGGCCTGTCCTCAGTTGCGTATTTCGTCCACTCCTCTAATGTGCTGATCCATCCTCTGTTGTGGCCAGCTGGGGACAGGGATGGATGTGGTCTCTCGGAGGCCCTCGGGGGCAGCCCAGGCAACTATTTGCTTCACCACCGTACCGAGTGGGGGGTAGGTGTTCACGATCCCCGGGCCAACAGTGCAGCCCCAACAGAGGGGGTTGATGGGGGAGGGATGCACAGGCCTCGCAGTAGTTAGTCTATTGCGGCCTGTGTGTCCAAGAGAGCAGGTCAAGGATCCCCGCACACGGGGTAGTGGTCAAGATGGCGACCAGAGCAGACGTTCTCTAAAGATCTCTGCCCGTTAAATAAATCCATAAAAATGTCCATGCGAGGTCACTGATGGCTGTATATTCTGGGGAACGGAAGTCGGATGGGAGCACCTGAAGAGCTCCAACTGAGGTGACTATCCCCGGAACCTTGAGAGGTGACGACTCGCTGAGACACCGAGGCTTGGGGAGGGGGGCAGTTACCAGCTTGACTTGGGCTGACCGGCTGTGAGCAGATAGTGGCAGCTCCACGGGAGAAGGTAGGCAAGTGTCACGGACAGGGGCGAGGCACTACCTGATGTGTGGAGGCTGCAGGATGGTTGGACCCACTCAGCGAAGACACCACAATGAATAGCGCAGACCTGCTAACGTTGTGAAATAGGCGCTGAGGTCCCACAGAGTACCCGACTGAGGCCCTGAGCACGGCCCACCCCTTATAAGAATCGACAAAGGGCAGGCCCGGGTGGACAACGCACGGAGTGAAGAGGTGCAGCCCATCTGAGACTTTGTGGAAGCTGAGACTATCCCAGAGAGACCAGTGAGACCCTGAGTGGAGGACACTACCGGCGGGGTTCTGGAAGGGGTGACGCTGGCCCACTCCCCAACAACTGAAGTGGTGGTGCTGTGCACCCGCAAGGGAGTCCAGTGTAATGAAAGGCCTCGGGAACAGTACGAGTATAAAAGCCTCCAGCATGGCAGTGCAAGTCAAGATTGACACTGTTTCTTTAGACGTTGGACTTCTGCGGGTGGACCTTTGTGCTGTTGCGGAGCCCTCTCTGGCCACGGAAAAGAATGTCACAGAACTTCAAGGTGAGGTCTCCAAAAACAACCCTCACTGAACTGTCGGCCAAGACGGCTCAGTTGGAGCTCTGACCTGAAGACGCTGAGGGGCACTCAAGGAGGTGTAACCTCAGATGTGTTGGATTCCCAGAGGGGACAGAGGGAGCTCCCCGGGAGTGTTTCCTAGAGAACTGGATATGGGAAGTGTTGCAGACGGCCTTATCACAAAGGTACTCAACTACAGGGACTGCAACAGTATCCTTAAAGCGGCTTGCTGGGAGAGGTACCCCGCGTTCAGCAATCACGTAATCCAGATCTTCCCGGAGTACACCCGCCACATACAACAGCGTTTGGAGGGGTAAAACAGAAACTCAGGAAGATGGATCTCCAGTACTTTACCATATCCTGCCAAATTGAAAGTCATCCATGAGGGCCAGACTCACTTCTTCACGATGCCCGAGGATGTGTGGGTCTGTCTGGAGTTGCACGGAGAGGGGAGGACCCTGTGGCAGCGAGAATTACCCCGACGGAGCACTGGCCCAAAGAGAAGAGGAAAAAGCAGCAACAGGATGAGACATGCAATGCATCCGAATGAGTGGAAACATATGCTGGAAACCCTCCATTCGGTAGCTAACCAACCGTTGGACGGGCAGGATACGGCTAGGACACCAGACAGCATGCCACCTATACGAAGTTTAGATAATGCAGATGCCCCTCACTCACTTCCTACAGACGTATACGCAAAAGGACCAAACAGTTCTAACCCCGCACGAGATCCCCGCTTTGAGTACCTGATGCCCATGCCCTGGAAAAATCTCTATTATCTACATAAAATGATGCTGAGCCAGGTTGCTGCCACCCCTCCCCCTCTTTCTGTTATTTATTTCACATCTTTCTTTTCTCCTTTTCCTATATAAGAAGTTGTAGAGTTGTTATTTATACCTAAAAAAAATGGTTCCACGCAAAAATCCGAGATGAATAGACACCTGAATGCTGCCACATGTTCTCTGAGTGTCCAAGTGAAAGTAACAGTAAAATGTGTGCCACATAAATGTAAAACCAAGCTTTCTTGTATCCATATATAGATGGCGCACAGCTAAGATGCATGACTAATGGTGGGTCGTATATTTGCTGTAAACTTTCTATGTGCAACCTTGTTAATAAAGATAAGTATACCAAAAAAAAAAATCCCTCCACTCTCCACGTTCACTCCAAGGGTGTCGCCCGAAGACCCTCCTGCGTTTGTGCCCCCACCACTGCTGCCTCCTACTGTGCTGGGGCTATCTCCTCCTTAGTCCTTCCGCTTCTAGCAAGGGCCCAGGCCTCTGACCCAGCCGCTCCGTGCAGGCGGCCAGCACCACCAGGTCCTGCCCCCAAGTCACTGTCTCTCACTGCCCCCTGGCTGTCAAAGCGTTACCAAAGGGGATGATGAACGGAGTACTTCAGCTAATCAAACACTCACCCCCAGTCAACTGATCTGGGTTTAATCCATCATCATTCTTTAGCTCACTCCACCACCCCAGTTCAGACATGGCCATATGCAAATCAGTCTGACCCTGTGCCTCAAGGGAACAGTCCAGCCCGAACTGCCATGCCATGTCTTCCCTGGACCGGAAACAAGCATTCTGGGACCGGTTTCGGGTTCATAACCCTCATCAGCCAGGCTATCTTGAATCCAGTGGCAAAGTGAGCAAGGGACCCACATCTGGGCATACCCTGCCAACTTAGGGCGAACAAAGCAATACCAAAGGGGATGATGGACGGAGCGTTTGAGCTAATCAAACACTCACCCCCAGTCAACTGATCTGGGTTTAAACCATCATCATTCTTTGGCTCACTCCACCACCCCAGTTCAGACATGGCCATATGCAAATCAGTCTGATCCTGTGCCTCATGGGAATAGTCCAGCCCGAACTCCCAAGCCATGTCTTCCCTGGACCGGAAACAAGCATCCTGGGACCGGTTTCAGGTTCATAACCCTCATCAGCCAGGCTATCTTGAATCCAGTGGCAAAGTGAGCAAGAGACCCACGTATGGGCATACCCTGCCAACTTAGGGCGAACAACGCGATACCAAGGGGGATGATGGACGGAGCGTTTGAGCTAATCAAACACTCACCCCCAGTCAACTGATCTGGGTTTAATCCATCATCATTCTTTAGCTCACTCCACCACCCCAGTTCAGACATTGCCATATGCAAATCAGTCTGACCCTGTGCCTCATGGGAACAGTCCAGCCTGAACTGCCAAGCCATGTCTTCCCTGGACCGGAAACAAGCATCCTGGGACCGGTTTAGGGTTCATAACCCTCATCAGCCAGGCTATCTTCAATCCAGTGGCAAAGTGAGCAAGGGACCCACGTCTGGGCATACAAAGGGATACCAAAGGGGATGATGGACGGAGCGTCTAGACCTGAAGTCGACAGTCACCGGCGAGTGGTCTGTGTCTATATGTCAGGACCCAGCATAAGACCGCTCACCTCAGGGGCCGCCACCCTGGATTGCGAGCCAGACTCCTACGGGCCCTTCTTTGCAGTCCGCCCACTTGCTAGCTCACACGCAGGAGCAGGGGGCGGTACCCGGACCTCAGGTGCAGTTTCAGTGTGTGCGCCCCAGAGGTGCCGCTCTCCCCCCGCCGGATCCCTTTCACTGGTTATGGCCAGCCAGTAGGCTGTTCGTCGGCTGGCTGTTAATCGAGTGCCCTGGTCCCCGTTTTCAGATCAGGCCCTGCTGCTGCCCTGTGTTGCATATCTCCGGTGTATCTGTGCAGTACAGTGTTGCCCAGAAGCTGCATGCGAGGGCTGTAGGTGAGCAGCACACTCCAGAGGCAGAGAGGCACAGCGGTTCACTCATGAACCTCACGGTTCACTCCTCTCTGTGTATATCCGGATCGTGCCCGGGACCGCAGTCACTCGTCACTCGCCTGTGATGTCTGTGTGGGGGGGGGGAAACCAGCACTCTGCAGTTTTCCAGGGCTAAGGAGACTCTCTGCTCCCTTCTGACTGTTCCAGCCACCATTTTGTCTCCGCGGCTTCTCAGCTGTAAAGTCTCACCGCTTCAAGCCCGCACTACCTCTCAGCTCAAACGTGATCTGCGTACGTCCCCCGGCTGTCAGCTCCCGACACCGGCATTTTACGGCAGACTAGACCCCCAGGATCTGCCAAAGAATAAAGCGGCGCGGCGGAACTCCGATAATCCACTCCTATACTGGCACCATCTTGGACATGCCTTAGGAATTACAGTTTATGGTTTAAATCTGTTTTTATTGAGTATCTTGCAATCTTAAACAGTATGCCCACCTACAACCACCGGCCGGCAAGGAACGTCTTAATCAAAAGCAAACTTTACTAAAAGAGAAAGGGAAGAAAGCAAAGAGGAAGGAAGAGAAAGCAAAGAAAAGACAGAGAGGCAGAGAGAGTAGGGGACAGGTATCCACCCACAGCATATGACTTGATGCGGTAGGGGTCTAGGGATGAGTGACCTTCTGAGGAGGCGGCTGGTCCGTTACTTGAGGTGCAGGGAATCGCAGGACTCATAAGTAGTGAGGGCAGGTAAGTTCCACGAACTCTGAGGATAGGTA
The DNA here is from genome assembly GCF_964204655.1 of Triturus cristatus. Taxonomy (NCBI): domain Eukaryota; kingdom Metazoa; phylum Chordata; class Amphibia; order Caudata; family Salamandridae; genus Triturus; species Triturus cristatus. The sequence goes on from NC_140589.1 coordinate 397,560,178, forward strand.
AGCTACCGTGAACCCCCAAGTCTTATCAAATGTAGGAAGTGTGTAATTGATCCCCGCTGTGATCCGCTTATTCCCCACAACCTCCCACATTTTGTGTAGCCAATCTCACTTGGTCGGGACTGCGGTGGTGCCCCATTGTGTCAGAAGAACCTGCTTGGCAGCCCCTAGCGCTAAAGTGATCGCCCTGCCCCAACAGGACCAGAGAGGGTATGTGAGGGGATTGGGCAGCCCCAGCAGGATGTAACTGGGAAATCTGGGGAGTTCTGTCTGGCATACCTGATCAATTTTGGGCAGGATAGTCTCCCAGAATGTCTGTATCTTAGGGCAATGCCATAGAATATGGGACAGTGTACCCTCCTGCCCACAGTTACGCGAACAGAGGTTGCTGCAGCTGGGCTTCCATTTACCAACCCTCACTGGGGTATCATACCAATAGTGTGCAATTTTTAGGAGCATTTCCTTTCATGAGGTGCTGCACGAGGATGCCCGGGCCCTGTGAATAATATCTGCCCACCCCTTAGGGGAGAACTCGCGGCTCAGTTCCGCCTCCCACCTGCGCTGCGCTGGGAACTTGGCCTGGGTTCTTGCCCTGTTGAAGAAGCCATAGATGTCTGACAGAGGGCGCTTGTTGGTGGTGCGGGTGATGTACCAAGTCTCTAACTTGGTGAGGAGCCGACCAGCATGCGAACAGACTTGGGGTTGTGTGACCCAGTGGCTCAGTGCCAGGTACTGCCAGTATGCGTCCTTGGGGGTCCCATAATGGCCAATAACATGGGGAAGTTCAGGATTCCCCGCTCGTCAAAAAGATCGCCTATACGTTTACAGTTTGCCTCTTGCCATTTCAGGTAAGCGTTACCCTCTGGG